>NC_143578.1:101024551-103424551 GCF_048544385.1 Mastigoproctus giganteus | reverse complement strand
TTTTATCAGTACCGCTACTAAATGGTTAGATTGCACCATATTAGCCACATCCAGCAGTCTCTTACAGCTACACCTCAAATTAATTTTTGAAATACTTATTCTCCCATCTTCCCACAGTAAAAATAAAAATTTCTGCGCTATCTCTTGCCGTTTTCCTCCCCATAGAAACTGAAATGTTGGAACGTAAAATCGTCTCATTGTCCTAGCTGTGATTCCTGTTATAAACACCGTGTATAAGATTATAGGAAGAATTACGGTTCTGACAATAATGGATTTGTTCTCAGTGGACGAGTAAGTAACCTGGTAGTGCAACATGCCATCACAGTTGCGAAGTTATATCCACAATATGAGAGATGCGAAAGGGTGTTGGTAATAATGTATTTTGAAAACAAAATGCACAAGGCATAATCCTTATGTGCTTTGGTAATTAACTATATAATATCGGTGTAGATACACCATCGTCTGGGTGGTGGTATTCTCTGAAAATAAATAACAGTAGTCTTCTCTACTAGAGAAGCATTATTTATTTGAAGTAGTGCAATATCAGCTATCTCATTGTGAAAGCACCCACAATATGAGATACTATTAAAACGATGCCTTTTACATTACATACGTAGTTCAAATTAAGGGTTAACTATGGTGTATCTACTCCGATATTATATTTCGGTGTAGATACACCATAGTGCATTTCGTTTTCAAAATACATTATTACCAATACCCTTTGGCATCTCTCATATTATGGATATAACTTTGCAACTGTGATGACATGTTGCACTACCAGGGTACCTGCCTGCCCACTGATGATGAAGCCCACTAGCTTCGAAACGATCATCTAGAGGCTAGTTTGTGAATTGTTTCGTTCAGATGTGTTCTACTCGTTCTGAAGGTTCAGGAAAGTGACCGATCGTATCAAGAGGTTAGCAGCAGTCCTTTCAGTTGAGGTTACCCCCCTTGTGGGGAACCTCCTTTAGGAGGGTAGTAAGTGATTGATTTTCTTTGATTTACATTTCTTTGAAATTTATTTCTGCCAAGTTAGGTATTTTCTTTTCTCGTTTTGCTGGTGTCAGGCAGGACACGGGATTTTTAACTATTCATTTTCCTTAAGGAATGGAAATTAATTATGGCATAGTTCTTTTTTAGAGAAAGAACAGTGGAGTTTCAGACTACAGAGGTTTGTCCAATTAGAGAGGTAATGTGGGGAGTGACTCAGGTTGTTTCGGTTCATGAGATAAAAGGATTAACTCCATTACTGAGGCAGAAATATCAGTCGGTCTTGAAAACAGTAGAGGCAAGAGAAAAGGTTTTGAAAGGGTTTTCTATTAGAAATGTCATGATCAAACCCGAGCAAATTGGTAACATACGCAAAGTGGTTACTATCGACAGGTTTCCGGTAGAAATGTCTAATAGTCCTGTCGAGAGCTTTTTTAACATGTTTGGTAAGGTTGTTAAGATTCACAGGAAAGAATATGAGGAATGGCCAGGCGTAGAAACAGGTGCGGTGCAAATTCATATTGACATGAAAACGCCCGTGCCAAACATAATCGATTTGATGGGCCACAGGTTATTAATAAATTACCCAGGAGTTAAGAAAGTTTGTTTGAGGTGCGGAGGTAAAGACCATTTGGGAACAGAATGCCAAAAATCATGTTGTTTTAATTGTAATGGCACAGGTCATATTACGGCCAACTGCCTTAATAATTGTAAAAAATGCGGAGCTTCCACGCATATATTCATTCAATGCCCGGAACGCACGTTTGCCGAAAGAGTTGCTGGTGGGGGAGGACAGCAGAAAGCGAGTGAGCCGCCAAAAGATATGCCTAACGCTGAGAGCACAGAAACTGTAGTAGTGCAAGAGGGATGAGACGCAGATTAAAGAAATCACACCAACATTTACAATAGCGTACAATATGTCGGCAACACAATCGGAACACGCGGAACTAACTGAGGACATGGAAGCGGAAAATACAGTACAAAATGTACATAAGCAGGGGGGGAAGGAAGAAATAAGTGGTAAAACTAAAAGAGCAAAAGGGGGAACAGAGAAAATTCAAGAAGAGACCAAAACAAATAGAGGAGGAAGAGGTATCAATTTTGTCAGTCGGTAAGAAAGATTGCAAAACACTTTCGGGGTCTGATTCGGATTCAGATGGCATACAAATAAGGGAATACGAAGGAATAGAATGGTTAAATGTAGTAGGAAACACAAAGGAATACAGGGAATATAGGCGAAGCTTGGCAGAAATTGTTAAAACTCGAGGAGAACCAGTTTTTCTTTGGAATGAAAACGAGGAGGGTGAAGTAGTAAATATACAGTTCACTTGGGGAGATTTCGTTATTTCCAATATTAGAAACAAGAATGTTGGAGATCTCACTGTGTTGCTCACCAATAACAAATTAAAGTTAAATGCTGAACATAGGAATATCTTAGCAGAAGTTCTAGTAAAGTTCTGCTCATAATGTCCGGAATAACATTTATGTCATTAAATGTACAGGGTCTGAGAGCGGTTAACAAACAAAGGATGATATGGCAAATTATGTTGAACATGGGGGTGAAGATTTGGTTTTTACAAGAAACCCACTTTACAAGTTTAGCAGACATCCAGCAGTTTCAAAACAGATACCGGTTGTTAGGATTTTGGAGTTTTGGGACAAATCGATCCGCAGGGGTGGGAATAGTAGTGGTTCCTTCAATTTTAGGGACTGTACGACTGGCGGGTAGGGATACAGAAGGTCGGGTTGTGGCAGTGGATTAGAGTTATGCGGGGTGCACAATTAGACTAATCTGTGTCTATAGTCCAAATTCCACTTTAGAAAGGAAAACTCTGTTTCAGGGGCTGAGCAACTATATGAGGGGGGTGCAGTGGGTTGTAATGGCAAGGACTGGAACTGCATTCCTGACCCCATTATGGACAAAATTCTGGGGGGTACCACGCATCATGGGAGGGGGGGTTCGTGAATTAATCGAGGTTTGTACTAAATGGGACTTGGTAGACGTCTGGAGGGGGAAAAAACCGGGGAAACGAGCGGCCACCAGAATAGCCAATAATATAGGAACTGGGATAGATCACACTTATGCAACGAGTCAGTTGAAGGATAAGATGACAATGATACAGCATGTGAAATTTGCAGGAGGTCAACAAGTTTCAGATCACATGGCAGTAATGTGGAAGGGAGATTTATTTACGAATGTTAGTCTGGGAAAAGGCTATTGGAAGCTCAACCCAGCAGTTCTGGAGAGAGCGGATTGAGACTTTACAACAATTATTAAAAAGATAGTAGAGCAAGGTGGAAATGAGTGTGAAATGTAGACGAAAATTAAAGAAAGTGCTAAATCATTTTATTACTCAAAAATTAAGGAAAGAAACGAACAACGCAAAAATAGACTGAAAGATCTCCTACAAGAAAAAAGAATTTATCAACGGTGAGGGGATGGAAGGGCAACAGCAGAAGTACAAGCGATTATTGACAGTATAATATTGGAAGAAGAAAAAGAAAAGGCGCAAAAAATACAGCTGAAATTTAGGGAGGCTGATAGTCCTTCAGCTGCATTTTACCAAAGAAGACTAAGGCTAAATAATTTAGCCAAAACGGTTCAGGAAATTAAAGACGATGACAACACACATTCAACAACGCTAACTATTATGAATAGTTTTGTAAATTACTATGAAAAAGAGCTTGCTTTGCAGAAAAAAGAGAGGGACAACTCCATTTGGACGATTGGGCAATTCACGCCCGAGCAAAAAGCATTACAGGACAGGGAAATAATCACGGGGGATCTAACTGTGGCTCTAAAATCATGTAAATTACGATGCGTGCCGGGACTCGATGGTTTGGGGGTTGAATTTTATAAGAAATTTTGGAATTTGTTAGTGTCTATTCTTCTGGCTGTCTTTAACAAATTTTTTCAGGAAACGGTTGTACCCGAAGGCTTTTTAAATGCCTATACTACTTTCATTCCGAAGCATGGACGGGATTTAACGAAAATTGGTAACTGGAGGCCTATAACGTTTGCTAATTGTGACTACAAAATATTTGCGAAGATTTTGACAGCTAAATTAAAACGCAACATAACCCAGGTAGTTAGAAGTACACAGTGCTATGGTATACCGGGGAGCCGGATAGAATATAACCTTTGGCTATTAAAAGATATATTAGAATATCGGAAACGAAAGACTTACAATTTAGCGTTAGTAGCAATCGACCTAGAAAAGGCTTTCGATAGAATCAACCACAACTACCTTTTCTCTATAATTAAAGATACGAACATAGGATCTCAGTTGTTTACAGTCCTGAGAAATCTATATAAACATAGTAGCACACGACTTTTGATAAATTGAGAAAATTTGAAAAACGTTAAAATTGATAGGGGAGTAAAACAAGGATGTCCGCTTATCCTTTGTTATTTACGTTAGCACTAGAAACACTACTGGGAAGAATAGACAGAACTGAGGCTATTCAGGGGATACCGTTGCCAAATCCAGCAGAACAGTGTAAATGTATAATGTATGCGGATGATGTTACCACCACTCTCACTACGAGTTGTGCGGTGGAAGAATTTATGTCACTCGTTACTTCTTTTGGTAAAAATTCGGTGTTAAACATAAACGAAAATAAAACGAAGAAGGCCGATGTACCCATTCCCCTAACAAGGGGAATGGGTACATTACCACAACGAGAAGTGGAGTCAGATAAATCGATTCAAATATTGGGAGTTCAGTTTAGAGAGTCCCATGCTACCTGTAGGAGGGCTCACCACTAAAATACGGGAAAGTTTAAAAGAGTGGGAAGTGGGACAATTTTCTTTTGAGAAATTGTTAGAACCATAATTCTTCCTATAATCTTATACATGGTGTTTATAACAATAATCATAGCTAGGACAATGAGACGATTTTATGTTCCAACAGTTCAGTTTCTGTGGAGAAGAAAATGGCAAGAGATAGCGCAGAAATTTTTATTTTTACCGTGGGAAGATGGGGGAATAAGTATTCCAAAAATTAATTTGAGGTGTAGCTGTAAGAGACTGCTGGACTTGGCTAATATGGTGCAATCTAACCATTTAGTAGTGGTACTGATAAAATATTTTATGGGATTTAATACAGCCTTAATTAAAGGCGGCAATTATCTAGGGCCAAAAGCAGAGACAATTCCTATGTATTACAAAAAAATTCGGGATATGTGCATGCAGTTAAGGGAGAAAGATATAGATCCTTTTCAGGGTGGTTTAAAACAACTCTACTGGACACTCTTTAACTTGGAAAAGCCAAATTTAGGAAACCATAATGCGCAGTTGTTTTTTAAATATCTAAAAATTGGCGGAAACTACCCATCGCGTATTGATTTTTCGTGGAGGGTTGGTTATGGAAACATACCAGTGAACGATATCACGTATAGATTTAGTCAGACAGGCAACAGATTATGCAGATTTTGTACCGAAATTGAAACAGTGTACCATTTATTTTATTACTGTCGATTTGTGCAGGAAGTTTGGAAGAGAATTTTTAGATTTTTGAGGATAAGACAGTTCACACTGGAGGAGGTAATTTACTTGCAATTCAATCATCCCTTGGGCAAGAAAAAAATATGCACGATATTTTAATTACAGAGGCAAAATATCATGTGCGGAAGCTTCAAAAACAGAAAAGGTTTGGGACCTTTAGGGGATCTCTTTGGGACTTGAAACAAACAATGTCTGCTTCCATGCAAAGGTTTTTACAGTTGGAAAAATGGCGTTTAGGGTCTGATAAGTTTCTGAAAAGGTGGGGAGAGCCACCTCTTCTGTGCAGTTTGGTTGGAGATGAGGTTCATCTTAAGTACTGGTTTTAGTTATTTGGGAAAAAAAAAAGCACCTGGGTTTTTTTTTTTTTTTTCGTTTATTACAAAATTCAGTATTTCTTGATAAATATCTAGATCTCTTAGGCTCTCATCAAAACAGTTCCATGATTTAGGTTTGGATTTTATAATTCATTTGTTTGGTTTAATAGATCTGGTCCAATGGGTTTTTTTTTCACATTAAATTCACTCTAGCTTTGAAACAATCATCTGGGTTGTGGTATTCTCTGAAAATAAATAATGGTAGTCTTCTCTACTAGAGAAGCATTATTTATTTGAAGTAGTGCAATACCAGCTATCTCGTTGTAAAGGCACCCACTATATGAGATACTATTAAAACAATGGCTTTTACACTACATATGTAGTTCAAATTTATAGGTTAACTATGGTGTACCTACACCGATTATTATATAGTTAATTTTAAAAATAAAATGTTCTCCATTAACCTTGAGCCTAAACAACTCGTATTAGTCAAAATGATCTTTAATGTCAAAAAGCATTTTTCTACACTTGCTTGTGTGGCAGGAATTGCAAAAATTACTTTGGCTAGCTGATAAAGCTCTGGGTGACTAAACTCTTTTGCTTTCCAATATCCTAAAATGCCTGTTTTTGTTGGTACCCTTTCGATATTGTCAAAATTGTTCAAATGAGCCATTAAGTTGAATTACTTTGTTTTCACTATCTGTCTCTTTTTCATTTTTTTTTTTCAACTAACAGCTTATCTATGTCATCCATGGTTTCACCCGTTACAGTAATATATGCAATTTCATCTGAATTTTTCATTTCAAGATTTTTTTTCTGTAGATTGCAGCTGGCACAAGCTATGTAAATGTTCTTTAGCTTTCTGTTTTTGAATATTATCTAGTAATATTTGGTACCTGGGGTCCAGATACTTACAAGCTAAAAAAGTCTTACTTTCCATCAAATTTACTTCTCATAGTGTGAGAGAGGTTACCAAAAAAAGATGACAATTCATTTTCAATTTTTCTAACTTCCATTTTACATTTCATCCATGCGTAGTAAAAATCAGTCATCATGAGCTGCTCTGACTGCAGCACTTCACATGCTACCCTACTGGGTTCCAAAACTTCTATAATATTTTCAGTCTTTTTCCACACACTGGCTAACAAATGCAATTAGCATTAGCATTAGTAGAGGCATTTGATGCAAGAAAGCAAGCTTATGCAGCATCAGCCAAAAAAAAAAAAAAAAAAAACCACTTCCACTTCACCCCTCTGTTCTTTCAAAATACTTGTCCAGCTGAGCCTTAAACTTATTTAGGCTATCAACCTCCACCACAAGGGATGGAAGTCTGTTCCACCAACCAACCACCCGCTGGCTAAAGGCAAATTTCCGCACATCTATCCTACATCTGTGTTTCCTCAATTTGAATTTATGCCCTCTCAGGTGATTTTTCTGAGCTAGAGGAAGAATCCCATCAGCATTGAGCATGCTTAAATCATTCAAGGCTTTATACACCTCTATCAGATCACCTCGCTGGTGCCTAGTCTCCAGACACTGTAATTTGCAAAACTTAAGCCTTTCTTCGTAAGAGCACCCCTTTGTTCCATTCACTAATCTTGTTGCCCTTCTCTGTACTCGTTCCAGCAACTCTACATCCTTCTTGAAATGAGGCCTCCAGACCTGTATACAGTACTCTAGGTGTGGCCTGACTATTGCCTTATACAATGGAATAATCACCTCCTTATCCCTGCTGGAAAAATTCCTGTATATCATTGACAATACTCCATGAGCTACTCTTGCAGCCTGTCTGCACTGCTCAGAGAACTTCATATCTGCCTGCACAACCACCTCCCAAGTCACTTTCATTCTCTACCACTGTCAGTGTAGTACCACAGAGTTGATACGTTGCTCTGGGGTTGCTGTTTTACATTTGTCAATGTTAAACTTCATTTGCCACCTCTCAGCCCATCTGCTCAACCTTTCCAGATCCTGTTGCAGCAGCATAGTGTCAGTAGTGTCCTTGACAACCCTGCCAACCTTTGTATCGTCTGCAAACTTGGACATTAAGCTTGATATACCATCATCAATATCATTTATAAATACAGAAAACAATAATGGACCCAACACTGAGCCCTGAGGGACTCCACTAATAACATTAGTCCACGATGAGCAGTGTCCATTGATTACCACTCTCTGTCTTCTCCCGCTCAACCACCCCTTTATCCATAGCAGCAATTTGCCTCCAATGTCACACTGCTCCAATTTGTGTAGCAGTCTTCCATGTGCAACAGTATCAAAAGCCTTTCTAAGATCCAAGTATATAATATCAAAGTTATTCCCTGCATCCAGTTCTTTTGTGACTGCATCATAGTATCCAATCAAGTTGGTCAGGCAAGACTTCCCTTTAACAAAACCATGTTGTGTCTGAGCTATAACTGAAGTCTTGTCTAAATGATCCTGCAGTGCTTCTTTAACCAGTGCCTCCATTAATTTTCCTGGAACAGAAGTTAAGCTCACAGGTCTATAATTACTTGTCAGCCTTTGATCCTCCTTTGTGAATTGGGGTCAAATTTGCACATTTCCAGTCTATGGGTACCTCCCCTGAGTCCAAGGAAGCTCTCATAATTATGGCTAATGGATTGCTTACTTCCTTTGCTGCCTCCTTTAATATAACTGGATAGATCCCATCCACCCCGGGTGCCTTTCTTGTGTTTATCTTCAACAGTTTCTCCTCCACTTTACTCCCAGTTATTTCAAGATTCTGTAGCTTACTGCTAGAGTTGAATACACCTCTGGCATTCCCCTTGCTGAATAACTCCTCATGTGTGAATGTCGATGCAAAATATTCATTTAGTTTGTTAGCTACCTGAGCAGGATCATCAACAGTTGACCCATCAATATCAAGTGGACCAATCTGATTCATCCCCTTCCTTCTAGAGTTTACATAAATAAAGAACTCTTTGCTGTTTTTCTTTGCATCCCTTGCCAAGGATTTCTCGTAATCTGCCTTCGCCTGCCTAACCTCCTTTGTAACTTGGTTGCATATCAACTTGTATCTATCATAGGCTTCTGTGTCATGTGTTAATTTGTAAGTATCCCATGCATTTTGGCCTAAACCTTGAACAATATTTCTTAGTTGGTATGTAAAGCCTAGTAGCTTCCAAGATAAGTTCTTTGAATGCTTCCCATTTTGAATTTCCTGTTGGTAACATCATCAGTTGGTCCCATTGTATAGAATTTAAATACTGTCTCAGTCCATCATAGTCGCCTTTACGAAAGCAATAACCCTTCCCTTTACCCCTAATGGTAGTTACCTCTTTGATTAAATCCCACTTCAGCACACTGTGATCACTGCCACCTAGTGGTTCATTTATCTGCAGATTCTTAATGCATGAAGAATCACTGCTGATAATCAAATCAAGAGTATTACTCCCTCTAGTTGCCTCCCGAACATGCTGATGTTGAAAACAATCATCCAATAAATCCACAAAAGCCCTGCTAGTGTGTGAGTAACCAGCCCCCAAATTCCAGTCAATATCTGGGAAATTAAAATCTCCCATTATAAGACTCTCTGATTTACTGGCCCACTCTATTTCCCTGTACAGTTCCTTATTATACTCATCAGAGTCATTAGGCCTATAGCAGCACACTCCTACTCTCAATTTTGATCTCCCAATGCTTATGTCACACCAAACTGACTCAACACTGCACTGTCCAGCGATGTCGACTGGCTTCACTTCCTTGGTTTTTATGTGTTTCTTAACTAATAGCATAACCCCTCCCCCCTTCCTATCCTGTCTATCCTTTCTGTAGACGTTGTACTCCCCAAATTGCAGTTCTGCATCCCTTATATCTGTGTGACACCACGTCTCTGATATCCCAACAATATCTGCCTTTGATGTTTTGAGCAATACCTCAAATTCATCAAATTTATTTACTAAACTCCTAGCATTGGTGTACACGCAAGTATACCTGCACCTGTTTCTATTCTTAGCTACCCTAACACAACCCATGTGTTTACTTGTACCGCAATGGCTCCCAGCAGTCTCTGAAATACCATGCATCTTGTTTTTCAGGCTTCTGCTCATTCTAATAGAAGCAGTGCAAGAATCTCTTTCACCTCTGCCAGTGGCTACTGTCAATCTATTGGTCTTTGTCTCCCCCCAAGCTAGCAGTTTTCCAACCCACCTAACACTGCCTCGATAACATCAGCAAATATTCTTGCACCCTTTCTATTTAAGTGTATCCCATCCCTGTAGAAGCAATCTCTCCTGTTAAAAAGTACAGTCCAGGCTGAAAAAAATTTTTTATTACTTTTTACTTTAGGAACACTGATAAATCGATGAACAATTGTTTTAGCTCCACAAGACATTGTACCATATTAACAGTGGAATTCCATCTGATTTTGCAGTCTAGTATTGGTTTCCTACACTTTTCTCTTTTAATGTGTATAAGGATAGAAAGGGTTTGCAGCATTTTTTACTACTGCTAGTGCTTTAGCCAAGGGAAGTTTCAATTCATCACATTTCAGAAAATCTTTAACAGCCAACTGCAGAGAATGTGCAGCAAAACAAACAGATACCATTAATGCTCTGAACATGTAGATCATGGAAATTTTTCTTACATACATTTGTATCACTAGTCTTTGAAGAGATCAAAGAACAGTGATACAAATGTATCACTATTCTTTGATCTCTTCAGTATTATTATCTTCCATATCAAGTTTTCCAGATTGTTCCTGAGCAAAGAAACCACAGGGGCTCACATCTGGTGAGTATGGGCTTGGCACACCCAGAGTCCTGAGCTGGATATCATCATTCTTCTCTTTCTTGGTGATTCCCTTCTACTTTTGACTCTCTCTCTCTCTCTCTCTCAGGGTAACTCGGAAATTTTTTTTTTTTTTTTTTTTGCCTGGTGCAGCATAAGCCTCAGGCTTCCTTGCACCATATGGATAATAATAATAATAATAAATAAAAGTAATTTGAATGACTTTATTATATTAGCCCCATTATCCGTTGTTAAAGGATACTCTTGTTCTAATTTAATTTCGAATTCTTTCAAGACACTTGAAACTATTTTGCACAAATTACCGCTTGTAGCCCAATCATTCTATTTTCGCATTGCAAGAGTTTTTAGAACAATCTTGTCACAATCAAAAATTGTACTTTATTCCCAAAATTGATCTCTCAAATCAAGTTGCAGCATCTATTTTCAAAGAAATTAATCTGCCCTTCAAAACAGCTGTAAGTTCTTTACGTGAATGATTACCTCGTCTACTTATCTCAGCTTGAAAATTTTGACAATTTATCTGAAATTTACTACCAAGTCCCGTAACAATTGCTCCAGTAATTTTTGGAATCCCGAGTCTTCAATCAGAGAAAATGGTCTACCATTTACAGTCACTATTTCTGCAGATATTTCAACCGATACTGTTTTTCTAACACTAGATGTAACAAATTTTGTAATAGTAGGTAGCTGTGGAGACTATTTTTGGTTTTTTTTAAAAACATCCTCATAACCGGTGACATGCTTTCTTTTTAAATGTCTCAGTAAGTTTTCTGAATGTTTTCCCTTCAAGTCCATTTTACAAACAGTACATTTACTCCTGTCCACGTCACTATTATAATTAAATTTTTCATGGACTGGATGCCCTTTTCTATTGCTATTCATTGTTATCTGAGGGAGGGAAAAACAGAAATAAATATTTATTTTTAAATTCCAAAGTATGCCAAATGTTCCAATCAAAAACTACCAAAGTATGTACATAAAATGAATAAAAACATTATCATTAAATTACTCAAAATATCTTTTATTTCTTAAATATTATGCAGCACTTAACAGTAAATAAGAGAGCATAATCTTTGATTAGCAGTGGGGGCTACATTATAGATCTTTTCTGACCTTATCTGCCACACAAAAGTGATAAATACATAGATCCCTTCACACCTATTATTTTTCTCTAAAACAAAAATTGAATAATAAAAAATATTGAATATTAATAAATAAAAAATGAATATTGATAAATTAAAAAATTGAATAATAATAAATAAAAATTGAATATTAATAAATAAAAAATTGGATAATAATAAATAAAAATCTTGAATAATAATAAATAAAAAATGAATAAAAATAAATAAATAAATAAAATAATCAATTTTAAAAACTGAATAACGTACAAGTTTGTGCAAATGCAGCATATTAGTATGCAGCAATTCTAAAAAAAAAAAGCTAAAAATGGCATTATTTTAGTTATATCTCATATTGCGAATATGCGAAAATGAAAAAAATTGAATATTAAATAAAATAAAATATTAAAAATAACAATAAATAAAAGTATTGCAGGGAAGTTTTCCATTTATGCACATAGTTATTAGAACTATATTAATATTAAGCATGTTTAGATATACTGAAATTTTTCTGTAATTCAATGTATGAATTTCTGATCATTACGATTCAAAATATCCAAAATAAAATTTAAAAAATTCATCAGATACAAATAAGAATTTTCAGGAGTTATTATAATTTAATTAATAAGTAAAGGTTACAATAAAATAATACTTGTAAAAGAATAAGAGAAGTTTATCCCAATATGATATGTAGAACACTTTCGTATGATACTCTCCAGAAATTAAAACGAAAATGATTAAAAAATCGAAAATCTTACATTACAGTAAGAAATAATTAAAAATTAATTTAACTAAAAAAAGTGCAAAACGATTTTCCTTCTGAAACTGACAATGCTTTTCGACTATGTGTCATGATCACAGGAATGAAATTACCGAATAGGGGTGAGCATGGAACTTAAATAGGGATTATTTGTCTTCACACATGTCTGTAAAGGACCACGAGTCGGAGATTAGATATAGCCGGCAAATATTAACAGAATTCTCATGTAATTTAATTTCAACAGTTTCTGCAATTAATAGTCGCATATAATTACATTGGACACTAGGTATTTTGGCCTCATTAAATAAAAAAGTATGTTTTTCATTAACAACATGAAAGGCTAATTCTGACGCTGCTGAACAAGAAGCACGAACTGAGGCCATGTGTTGATTAACATTAAAATTCAGAGGAAACCACTTAGAACCATGATAAGATGCCACAATCACTGCAAGAAATGTTGTATACTAGGTCATTTTTTTGTGTTGCGAACGAGGAAAGGACTGAGTGATTGTTCAGTATAGTGTGTAATTTCCATATTGGCCTGGCTACAATTTTAAATTCGCAGTCTTTAAAGAATCTTTTAAGTTGTTTGTGCAATTGTTGAACATATGGGACAGAAATAAAGTGTTTTTTGATATTACTATTGTTGGTTGGTGTATTTTTTTGTATTCTATCCTTAACTTGTACCCTAATTCTGACTAATGTAGCAAGTGGGTAACCCCCGTTTAAGAATCTGCTGGCTAATATTTGTATTTCTGAGCCCAAAGCAGATTCTGTCATTGAATATTTATAAGCATTGAGAAATTGATTGAAGATAACTGATCTTTTGTAGGTGAACGGGTGATAGCTGTTATAATGCAGAAGCATACCAGTGTTTGTAAGTTTACAATAGATGTTAAATTGCATTTTATTTGCGTCCCGAGTAAGCATGAAATTTAGAAAATTTAATGACTTAGTATCTGTATTCCCCCTCTCCACTGTAAATTTGAGTCTAGAATGAATATTATTAAATGAATGTAAAATGTCTTGGATAGTGCTACTATCGGTAATGACTAGAACATCATCTAAATACATCCCATAGTATGTGATACGGGGTAGAAAAGGCATCAAATGTATATGTTCAATCGTTGAGAGATAGATCTCCGATATTAGGCCGCTCAGGCTTAATCCTATTGGCAAACCAAAAATTTGTTTGTATACTTTGTCTCGAAAGGCGATATAGTTGGCTTCAACTAAGAGTTTAATTAAGTGAAAAATTTCCTTAATAGGAAGCTTCGTATAATTAATCGGTATCAAGTTATTATTTAACATATCCCAAAGAATATCTAATGTGTATTCAACATTTACATTCATATATAACGAGGTTACATCTAGTGAGAATAAATTATCATTATCGCCTGTCTAAAGGGTTTTATAATGCTATATACATGTGTGGCCAAGGATGAAAATGCCGAGTTTCTGTAGGAAACAATAGGCCAAATAGGAAATCCAGTTTTATGTAATTTTACCTGACCGAAAAGCGCAGGAATATTGTGTGTTCTGGCCTTCAATTCCTTTAACTGCGCTATAGTAATGTTGTCGTTTTTTCAATACGTGATTAAAATTTTATTGTATTGATTGGCCAAATTGGTAAATAGTGCTCAGTCTACTTCAAGATAAGTGGAGGTATCTAATACAATTGACTCTAACTTATTAATATAAATCAGGTTTATTGAGTATTACCACTGTATCTCCTTTATCGCTGACCGGGCTAGCCGGGTAGGTAAAGCGCCTGCCTGGCAACCCAAAGGTCGCGGGTTCGATTCCCGCCTTGGGCTGAATATCACGATGGTGCCGAACCAACCAGTTGGTTGGGTATCCCAGCCGCGATACACGAAGGAAGCAAGAAAAAACTGGTTCCTTCGTGTATTGATCACATCATACGAAATAAATAAAATAAATCTCCTTTATCTGCTCTCTGAATAATAATGTCTTTATTTTCCCAAAGTTCACGTAAAGCTGAACTGTCATGTGTATTCAATTTAGGAAGTCACGTTTCTTTTATGTTATTCACCACCTGTTTAACTTGTTGAATAAATAAATCTTTTTGTGGAACATTACGAAGTCCAAATTCAATATCAATTATGCACTGTGTTTTAGGTAGTTTTTGAGGTGGTAAATTGTAATTTAATCCTTTGGATAAAAGTGAAATCGGGTCCTATGATAGTGTATAAGAGGAAAGATTTGTAACCTGTTGATATGTCTGTTCATTGAATGTTGGGCAAGGGGGTGTTCGCGAACTAGCTGAAATATTCTGCGGTAGACTCGTATGCATTTGGTCACAAGCTTGTGACAGTGTGTTAGAACTCATGAACGTGTCCTGACTCTTCCGATAATGTATTCAATTTGTTAATGTGTCTGTTTTTTTTATTTCTGAGGCCTGTGCTTCATGTCACAAATCTGTGGAGGTCTTCAATACAGATCAATCATTAGGATGCAGATAATTTTTTAATTTGTTGCGAAGTTTCCTAACATGGGAAAGGTATTTTTGTTTATTAGAATGCCGAGATCTTAAGTCAAGCTAACTACTATATACAAAGGGTACTAGGAAAGTTTTGCAATATGACGCAACAATGAATCACAGGAAGCTGCTTGTTGCTACATGTTGAGACATGTTCATACGTGCATGGTAGCCGCCGCGCCAAGTCGATGGGCTCAGTTATTCATTAGTAGTGAGAGTGTAAAGTGCTTGCGATGGCATCGTGGTCACGAAATGAGATAAGGACAGTTTTGCGGTATAATTTCGTGCGTGGTTTAAGCACAGACTAGTGCTTAGAAGAAATGACTCTTGCACTAGATGATGATTGTCCACATCGTACAACGATATTCAGGTGGTATAGAGAATTCCAAAGGGGAAATTTCACTCTGGAGGATTCTGAGAGGCCGGGAAGGCCACGAACGTCAGTTACGGAGGAAAACATTACTGCTGTGAGGAAAATGCTTGACGAAAACAGGCGAGTGACCTACCAACAGATAGAGGATACTTTGGGCCTAAATGCACCAGCAATTCGTTCGATTCTGCAAGATCATTTGCACGTGAAGAAACTTTGTTCTCTCTGGGTGCCGCATCAACTGACTGAAGAGCAGATGACACGACGTGTGACTTGGTGCCGGGAGATGTTAAAAAAGTTTGATAAGGGACAATCTCGGTATGTGAACAACATTGTTACAGGTGACGAGACTTGGCTGTACTATTACGATCTGCCGACCAAGGCTCAAAACAAAGTTTGGGTCTTTGATGATGACGACACACCCGTAATTGTCAGAAAATCCCGATCTGTAAAGAAGAAAATGATAGCTGTATTTTTCAAATCGAGTGGAATTGTGGAACGTGTCGTTTTGGACACGCAGAAGACAGTCACAGCTAAGTGGTATACTGAACAATGCCTGCCTAAAGTCATTGGATCTATGAAGAACCTGCGGCCAAAGTCAAGAATGGACACCTGGTACCTCCATCACGAAAATGCTCCAGCTCACCGCGCCAAAGCCTGCACCGAATATTTGACCACGACAGGACCGAAACTTCTCGAGCACCCTCCCTACAGTCCAGACCTTGCTCCCTGCGACTTTGCACTGTTCCCGCATGTGAAAATGAAGCTAAAAGGGAGGCGGTTTTCCAGTGATGAGGACCTTCTACGGGCTTGGGACAACGAGTGTGCTTTACTCCCTAGTAAAACTTGGCAGAACTGGTTTAAAGATTGGTTTGGGAGGATGGAGAGGTGTATTGAATGTAGAGGAAATTACTTTGAAAAAATTAAATAAACAAAGCAGTATTGCAAAACTTTCCTAGTACCCTTTGTATTATGTGATGTGGCAAGTGCTAGTTGCTTAACGCCCAAAATTTTAGGATTTAAATTGATCCTGGAAAACTTCGGAACGATGTTGTTTTGATGGCAATACATTAGAAAAGAAATATGGTAACTTTGGGCTGAGTGTCTTAGTGTTAATCTAATGTAATTTTGCACCAAGATATTCAAAAAATTAATTGGTATTAAAAAAATTTTAAAATTCAAAGGTATTCAAAAAAGTTTTGCATTTGTTTTCATTAAATTAATTTTTTACTTAATTTCTAATTATGTTAAATTGATTTTTAATTGTGTTCATTTGATTTTTAATTATTATTAAGATTTTCGATTTTTTAATTGTTTTCATTTTAATTTCTGAAGAGTATCATATGGAAGTGTTCTACGTATCATATTGAGGTAAACTACTCTTATTCTTTTACAAATATTGATATCAATGTAGAACATATTGAGCATTATAGCTGTGGTTCATACTATCAAAATAAAATAATACATATATACTTACTGGAGACGCTTCTATTGGGAATCCTTCCTCCAAGACATCCACGCATAACCTAATATCGCAGCCGAAGTGCATTCTGCCAGAGCAGAAACAGGAATTATGAACCCTCAGAACAAAAGCTCAGAAACAAAACATGATAATCTTTTCAAAGAAAAATGCTAATGAGTTATTCTCAGTACTACGTCCTTTCACTTCTTTATCACTGATTTGATCGGTGTGAGTGTTCTGCTGCATCGAGAGCATCCCATCCCTGGGATTGGGATTTCAGAGACGGGGTGTCACCCAGATATAAAAAATGCAGAACTGGAATTTGGGGAGTACAATGTCTACAGAAAGAATAGACAGGATAGGAAGGGAGGAGGGGTTATGCTATTAGTTAAGAAATACATAAAATCCAAGGAAGTGAAGCCAGTCGACATCGCTGGACAGTGTAGTGTCGAGTCAGTTTGGTGTGACATAAGCATTGGGAGATCAAAATTGAGAGTAGGAGTGTGCTATAGGCCTAATGACTCTGATGAGTATAATAAGAAACTGTACAGGGAAATAGAGTGGGCCAGTAAATCAGAGAGTCATATAATGGGGGATTTTAATTTCCCAGATATTGACTGGATTTTGGGGGCTGGTCACTCACGCACTAGCAGGGCTTTTGTGGATTTATTGGATGATTGTTTTCTACATCAGCATGTTCGGGAGGCAACTAGAGGGAGTAATACTCTTGATTTGATTATCAGTAGTGATTCTTCATGCATTAAGAATCTGCAGATAAATGAACCACTAGGTGGCAGTGATCATAGTGTGCTGAAGTGGGATTTAATCAAAGAGGTAACTACCATTAGGGGTAAAGGGAACGGTTATTGCTTTCGTAAAGGCGACTATGATGGACTGAGACAGTATTTAAATTCTATACAATGGGACCAACTGATGATGTTACCAACAGCAAATTCAAAATGGGAAGCATTCAAAGAACTTATCTTGGAAGCTACTAGGCTTTACATACCAACTAAGAAATATTGTTCAAGGTTTAGGCCTAAATGGATGTCAGATGAACTAATGAGACATATGGCAGAGAAGAAAAATGCATGGGATACATACAAATTAACACGTGACACAGAAGCCTATGATAGATACAAGTTGATCTGTAACCAAGTTACAAAGGAGGTTAGGCAGGCGAAGGCAGATTACGAGATATCTTTGGGAAGGGATGCAAAGAAAAACAGCAAAGAGTTCTTTGCTTATGTAAACTCTAGAAGGATGGGATGAATCAGATTGGTCCACTTGATATCGATGGGTCAACCGTTGATGATCCTGCTCAGGTAGCTAACAAACTAAATGAATATTTTGCATTGACATTCACACAGGAGGAGTTATTCAGCGAGGGGAATGCCAGAGGTGTATTCAACTCTGGCAGTAAGCTAGAGAATCTTGTAATATCTGAGAGTAAAGTAGAGGAGAAATTGTTGAAGATAAACACGAGAAAGGCACCTGGGGTGGATGGGATCTATCCAGTTATATTAAAGGAGGCAGCAAAGGAAGTGAGCAAACCCTTAGCCATAATTATGAGAGCTTCCTTGGACTCAGGGGAGGTATCCATGGACTGGAGATGTGCAAATGTGACCCCAATTCACAAAGGAGGATCAAAGGCTGACACAAGTAATTATAGACCTATGAGTTTAACTTCCGTTCCCGGAAAATTAATGGAGGCACTAGTTAAAGAAGCACTGCAGGATCATCTAGACAAGACTTCATTTATAGCTCGGACACAGCATGGTTTTGTTAAGGGGAAGTCTTGCCTGACCAATTTGATTGGATACTATGATGCAGTCACAAAAGAACTGGATGCAGGGAATAATTTTGATATTATATACTTGGATCTTAGAAAGGCTTTTTATACTGTTGCACATGGAAGACTGCTCCACAAATTGGAGCAGTGTGGCATTGGAGGCAAATTGCTGCTATGGATAAAGGGGTGGTTGAGGAGGAGAAGACAGAGAGTGGTAATCAATGGACACTGCTCATCGTGGACTAATGTTATTAGTGGAGTCCCTCGGGGTTCAGTATTGGGTCCATTATTGTTTTCTGTTTTTATAGATGATATTGATGAATGGTATATCAAGCTTATTGTCCAAGTTTGCAGACTATACGAAGGTTGGCAGGGTTGTCAAGGACACTACTGACACTATGCTGCTGCTGCAACAGGATCTGGAAAGGTTGAGCAGATGGGCTGAGAGGTGGCAAATGAAGTTTAACGTTGACAAATGTAAAGTACTACATATGGGAAACAGCAACCCCAGAGCAACGTATCAACTCTGTGATACTACACTGACAGTGGAAGAGAATGAAAAGGACCTGGGGGTGGTTGTGCAGGCAGATATGAAGTTCTCTGAGCAGTGCAGACGGGCTGCAAGAGTAGCTCATGGTGTATTGTCAATGATATATAGGAATTTTTCTAGCAGGGATAAGGAGGTGATTATTCCCTTGTATAAGGCAATGGTCAGACCACACCTAGAGTACTGTATACAGGCCTGGAGGCCTCATTTCAAGAAGGATGTAGAGCTGCTGGTACAAGTACAGAGAAGGGCAACAAGAGTGGTGAATGGAACAAAGGGGTGCTCTTACGAAGAAAGGCTCAAGTTTTGCAAATTACAGTGTCTGGAGACTAGGCACCAGCGAGGTGATCTGATAGAGGTGTATAAAGCCTTGAATGGTTTGAGCATGCTCAATGCTGATGGGATTCTTCCTCTTCCTCAGAATAATCACCTGAGAGGGCATAAATTCAAATTGAGGAATGACAGATGTAGGATAGACGTGCGGAAATTTGCCTTTAGCCAGCAGGTGGTTGGTTGGTGGAACAGACTTCCATCCCTTGTCGTGGAAGTTGATAGCCTAAATAAGTTTAAGGCTCAGCTGGACAGGTATTTTGAACGAACAGAGGGGTGAAGTGGAAGTGGTTATTTTTTTTTTTTATTTATTTTTTTTTTTATTTTTTTTTTTTTTGGCTGATGCTGCATAAGCTTGCTTTCTTGCATCAAGTGCCTCTACTAATGCTAACTGTACAGGACATACATTTCTCCAGAGAGTGACTTGGTGGTGGTAGCAACAAACATAAGTAGGAACATTGTGATTGGTCATACATGTACCAGACATCTGTGGAAGCTTTTATTCTCAGCCATTCCTGGAGTTACAGTAACCTAAACAGTCTGTGACCATTAGCATTAGCAGAGGCATATAATGCAAGAAAGCAAGCTTATACAGCATCAGCCAAAAAAAAAAAAAAAAAAATCCCTTCCCATTTTACCCATCCATTCACTCCAAACGTTTGTCTAGTTCTGCCTTGAATTTATTTAAACTGTCAACTTCTACAACGACAGATGGAAGTTTGTTCCAGCAATCAACCACCCACTGGCTAAAGGCAAACTTTTGCACATCTATTCTACATCTGTGTTTCCTCAATTTGAATTTACACCGATGAGCCAAAACGTTATGACTGTCTATCTAATATGATGTTGGTCCTCCACATCCAGCCAAAAAATCTCGTACCTGGTTAGGCATGGATGCTACAAGAATTCTAAATGTGTCTTGTGGTATCTGGTACCAACATGTAACCAGCAAATTCTTTAATCCCTGTAAGGTCTAACAGTCTGGGTTCTTAGTTGTCTGGTATATATTGGATTGCCATTATTAGGCATAGTCATAGCGGGTCCTCATACAGATTGCAGTGAAACATTAAGTGTCTCCAAGACTCCGGGTTGCCACAGGGACAGTCCGCGTTATCTATGATGCCAAGTTGGTGAAACTTAGCTTTAAATGGGCCATGTCCTATAAGGAAGAAGGTGGTATTCTAACCGGGTAGCCGATGTGTTTCTAGCAAAATGATAGAGCAGACATAAGTGGTAGACGTCAGAGTGCCCGGCACATGGATGACTGGACCTAGGGTATCCCAGTAGAACATCGCCCAAAGTGTGACACCAGCTTGTTTTCGTCCCATGGTGCATCCAGGCACCATCACTTCCCCAGGTAAATGACGCACACATACCTGGCCGTCCATGTGGTGCAACAGGAAACATGATTCATTGGACCAGATGACCTTCTTCCAACCACTCAAGGTCCAATTTCGATACTTGCGTGTCTGTTTGTAGGCACTGTCACTGGTGAACCATGGTTAGCATGGGCACTCAGAGTGGCCTGCAGCTATGCAGCCCCATTTTCAGCAGGATTCGATGTACTGTGCATTGTGACACATTACTCCCATCACCATAATTTCAATTACCAGCGTGTTGCGCCACAGTCACCCTTCTGTTGCCACGTACCATCCGGGAGAGCCTTCACTCACCTCGCTGGCAGTTCATGGGTTTTCCCTCTTCATATCATTTTCGGTAGGTACTAACCATGGCCATTACAATTTAGCCTTTGTCAAACTCACTTAGTCCGCTGCCTTTCCCATCTGAAGAACAAGAGTAACACTGATTAATGGAGCTCAGTATCAGATGTTTTTTATACCATATCCCGACCTGTGCAAACACACCATAGTTCACCTGCATTTGCTTCAATTTGCATAATGACTCGCTGGTCATAATGTTTTGGCTCATCAGTGTATATCCCCTCAGGTGATTAGTCTGGACAAGAGGAAGAATCCCATCAGCATTGAGCATGCTCAACACATTCAAGGCCTTATACACTTCACTCAGATCACCTTGCAGGTGTCATCTCCAGACACTGTAATTTGAAAAACTTAAGCCTTTCCCAACTTCTTTGCCCATCTATACTTTCCAAATAGTTCTGACTTAAAGTAAAACAACTGAAACAATCTTACTTCAAAAACCCTGAAAATTAACTTTGCCAGAAGATCCAAGCTTTAAATTTAATACACAATATGTTTGTCTTTTATTTATGAGATTGTCTTAATATTTTTCATTAATGAAAAATATAATAGTTCTTTTCTGTTCTTCCAAATATTGCCTTGCATTATTGTATACAAAAAAGTTTCTTTTAAGTATAATTTAGTCCTTGAGGTTTTGCATATGAAAAACAGTCGCAACAGCTAAGGCTGCTATTTGTCAATTTAAAATACTGATGGAGCTTTGCTAAAATTCAGCCCATTAGGTTCCCACTTATGAGTCTAGCGAACCAAATTTTAACAAGGTCTGATCATTTTGTGACAAATCCTCTGATTGCACCTTTGCAGTGATGGAATTGTTAGTAACCCTAGATTACTAACAACTGCATGTGCGAGGTCTGAAAAGTGCACCTAGTATATGGAGGTGACCGCTCTGGTGTGAACCAACATGAGCAAGGGTCAAGGTGTGGCATCCACATCACATATTAATCGCCAACCCTCTGTATTACCAGGCAATACTAGGTGGTTGATATCCCAGGGGCTCACATCTGGTGAGTATGGGTTTGGCACACCCAGAGTCCTCAGCTGGATATCATCATTCTTCTCTTTCTTGGTGATTCCCTTCTACTTCTGACTCTCTCTCTCTCTCTCTCTCTCTCTCTCTCTCTCTCTCTCTCTCTCTCTCTCTCTCTCACTCTCTCTCTCTCTCTCTCTCAGGGTAACTTGGAAATTTTTTTTGGCTGGTGCAGCATAAGCCTCAGGCTTCCTTTCACTATATGGCTAGTAATAATAATAATAATAATTACATCACTAGGTGCAATACCACTGCTTTGTTTATTGTAGACTTGAAATGTTGAAGACCATGCCTAGTCTCCAGAGCAAAGCTCCGACATTTCCCTCTCTCTTCTGACATGCAGGATACATCATGTCTTAGCCGACCGGGCTAGCCGAGTGGGTAAAGTACCTGCCCGGCAACCCAAAGGTCGTGGGTTCGATTCTCGCCTCGGGCTTGGATCAAAGTACTGCAAAAACCTTGGGAGGTGCAATATGGCCACAGAAGCCGATGCGCCAACAACTACCGAAAAAAAAAAAAAAAACATCATGTCTTGTCAGGATAACAACAGGCATCACAGTGAGATCCAATAGTACTTACATTGAGGGTGCAGCTTTAAAATGGTTTTCATAGGCTGGCCACTAGACTGTCCACTGGACCAAACCTCTGGATCAGCCAGTGTGTGTAATCTCACTTACTCTACTGTTCCAACTCCAGACTGAGGGGATTCCAAGTAGCGTGTATATAGGTAGGGTGCACTGCCAGGGCCACATTATGTCAAGCAGGTAGGTATATCCTTGCTGTATGTGTTCTGTGCCACATCCAAAAATTTCATCAATTCATACATGTCCCTCCAACCCTAACATTTACCTCATTTATGCTAAACCTTTCAAAAACTTTCTAATTCATCTCATAAATATACCTGTGTTCCATTCACAGCTGCAGTCTGTCAAGCTCAACTTACTTTTTCCCACAGCTAATTTGTCATTTGCTTCTGCAACCACTCATCTCAGTTACTCTAATTATTCAGTCTACAATTCCTTTCACTTGAAAGGTTTGTATTTGTGCATATATATTCTGTAATATTTCTTGTTAGAAATTTCCTAATCTGGAATCTCCTCTTCTTGATTTCCTCTGGCTCAAAATATCTTTACTCCATTCTGTAAAATTCATTATTGCCTCTCTCATTCTCCTAATTCTCAAAATTACTTAGTTTTCCAAACAGTGAAGTAATTTTTCCTTGGTAGAGATGCTGAGAATTTTGCGATTACCAATGGCCCTTACACAACTTGTTCATTCACCCACTAGAATACCAGACAATCCTAGAGCCACGCACCAAACACTTTTGATCTGCTCCTCACCAACAACCCTTCAAAGTACACAGTCAATATTAATGGTCCTCTAGACACACTAGTGTGCAAAACATAAGGACCAGTCAGGTTTTCACCTGTAGCTTCTCATAGGAGTGGCCTGGATATGGGAAAAGCATACCAAAGGAACCTCATGAGGTACAGAAATGATAAAGGAAACAACACCGACACAATAACGGAAGCAAAACGTACAGAGGGACTTTATTCAAAAATGGCAACATGGCACTGACTGCCATGATACAGTGCATATTGCCAAAGGTGGTCTTAGTAGGAGATGTGGCCACCCCTAATGTCGATGCAGGCTTTGCACCTGTCCTTACTTAGAACAATGCTATTGATAAGTTCTTGCGGTAACATCGTCCATTCCTCTGTCAGTGCCATCTTCAGCTGGTGAACATTTTCTGGTGGGTGTGGACGTGCAGCTAGGCATCTCCCCAGAGCACCCCATATGTGTTCGATGGGATTTAGATCAATGGAACGGGCAGGCCAATCCATACGAACAATGTCCTCACTTTCCAAAAGCATATCAACAGCTGCAGTACAATGGGGTGTGATGTCATCATCCATAAACACGAACTCGGGGCCAATTACACCTCGGAAAAGATGCACACGGAGAAGGATTACTTCAGTACAGTAGCGTGACCAGTTACAGTACCGCCTTCCAGTATCTGGAGTTGTGTATGTCCATCCAAGATAACATCTCCCCAGACAAGAACACCTCAATCGCCATATCGATCCCTTTCAGTGATGTTTGCGGGATGATACCGTGTGGCAACCTCTTGCCAGATCAGCTGACATCCAGAATCACTGCTGAGACTGAATCTACTCTCATCAGTAAAGAGTACCTTACCCCATTGCACTGCTGTCCAGTCCTTGTGTTTTATTCAACACTGTAAATGGTGTCTCCAATGGGCAGGTGTTAAAGTGACACATCATACTGGCCGTCGTGCAAACAGTCCACCTTTGTGGAGTCGCTTGGCCACAGTAAACTACGATATCCTGCATCCTGTGCAGCTGGTTTGCAATGGATCCCGCTGTCTTGTGTCAGTCCCTCTTGGCCTGTAGGAGTATATAACAGTCATCATTCAGCATTGTTTTTTGTGGACAACCACCACTGGTCTTTCAAACAGCTGTACCTGTCATTCTGAAGGATGACGACGCACGCGAGACGATGCTATGGGTGATACTGAACTCTGCAGCCACACTCCTCGCACTTCAACCTTCCTCTAGCTTCCCAATTATTCGACCCCGGGTAAAGTAATCCAGATGTTGTCTGCTTGCCATTTTGTCTCTAGCACTGTATGAAACCAATTGAACGTCTATAACGATCATGCTCACCATTCGGTAATTTGCACATAACTGCCGAACTGTTGCTTTTATCTGTTTATGTGAGCCCTCTCATCACAATTCAGATTTTTGCATGTGCACCAGCTTTCTGCTGAACAGCCACAGTTATGCAAATCGTCACAGGCTGTTTCGTTTGATTTTTCGGTTGTAACTTTAGAAATAGTATTGGTCCTTAAGTTTTGCACACCAGTGTAGTACTCCAGATTACAACTTGGCTGAGGTCTGTTCAGGGGAGACTTCCTCCCATGGCTCTTCTTAGTCCCATGTCATTTGGCATTACAAGAATATGAAATGAGATGATCTGCATGGTGAGAAGTCTCCAAGGCTTAATGGTATTTCTCCACTCGATCCTCTCTTGTATCACCTTTTTTTAAATTTATACATGTACTTCTTTTTATTTATATAGATATATAACAATTTGACGAGGTAACCTTTTTAAAGGTTAACAGAATCTCTAACCTTTTAGTATTTTTATTTTCTTCCTAGCACAGTATTACCATAGTTGTTTTTGTGCCAGTGAAATCAAAATGGACTCGATTCAACTCAACTGTATCACCTTTTTTACGAGTTCTGATACTTCTGCTGTTTTCTCTTCTGAATAGAAATTTGCTCTGGTTCCACATCCCTCCTTTTCAATTATAATTCCACTGCAGATAACTCTTTACAAAATAATGGCCAACTCTTACACTACCTTGAATCCTTCCATCTAATTAATGATTGGTAATATGGATTCCACTGGTGATATCTTGTCACATCTTGGCATAAAAGAAACTCAAGCAGTTGCTTCAGTTTCTATTCTGCAGTAGAAATTCACTCAGTTGCTCTTAATGTTTCTAAGGCTTTTGATCAAATTTCACATGATTTTTCTAAACAAGCTTCTTATAGTTTTTCTTCTGTTATTTGCAATTGGGCTGCTGGCTTTCCCTACAACCATCCAGTGCAGGTAATGGTGCAAGATGTGAGCTTAAAAGTTTCTCAACTGGAGCATTAGCATTAGTAGAGGCATTTGATGCAAGAAAGCAAGCTTATGCAGCATCAGCCAAAAAAAATAAATAATAAATAAAAAATAACCACTTCCACTTCACCCCTCTGTTCGTTCGAAATACTTGTCCAACTGAGCCTTAAACTTATTTAGGCTATCAACTTCCACGACAAGGGATGGAAGTCTGTTCCACCAACCAACCACCCGCTGGCTAAAGGCAAATTTCCTCACGTCTATCCTACATCTGTCTTTCCTCAATTTGAATTTATGCCCTCTCAGGTGATTATTCTGAGCAAGAGGAAGAATCCCATCAGCATTGAGCATGCTCAAACCATTCAAGGCTTTATACACCTCTATCAGATCACCTCGCTGGTGCCTAGTCTCCAGACACTGTAATTTGCAAAACTTAAGCCTTTCTTCGTAAGAGCACCCCTTTGTTCCATTCACTAATCTTGTTGCCCTTCTCTGTACTCGTTCCAGCAGCTCTACATCCTTCTTGAAATGAGGCCTCCAGACCGGTATACAGTATTCTAGGTGTGGCCTGACCATTGCCTTATACAAGGGAATAATCACCTCCTTATCCCTGCTAGAAAAATTCCTATATATCATCGACAATACACCATGAGCTACTCTTGCAGCCCATGTGCACTGCTGAGAAAACTTCATATCTGTCTGCACAATTACCCCCAGGTCATTTTCATTCTCTACCACTGTCAGTGTAGTACCACAGTGTTAATACGTTGCACTGGGGTTGCTGTTTCCCATATGTAGTACTTTACATTTGTCAATGTTAAACTTCATTTGCCACCTTTCCAGATCCTGTAGCATTAATAAAACCAATTTAGATTTATGTTAGTTACACGTTAGCATTGTCCTCCTTCAAAGTAGTTCTCACCAGAGTTTATACATTTATCCAGCCTTCACCCATGTTTAAAGTAGGCCCCTCCGTAGCCAGGTGGGAAGGAGCAGCAGTGCATAGCACACGCTTCTTGATTAGACCGGGGTTCGAGCCCATCACCACCAAATACGGAGGATGCGGAAAGGTCAGGGAATGACCACCGCATATCCCGGAGCAATATGGCCTTAGTTGCTAATGCCCCTAAAAACCAAAAAAAACCCCCCATGTTTAAAGCATTTCTCCTGTTTTCTGGCACTGTCCAGCACTGTCTGCAGTTTAGCTTGAATCTCTTCAAGGTCTTCAAATCTTCATCCCTTTAATTGGATTTTAATTTTGGAGAACAGGAAGAAATCACAGAGTCCAGTTTGAGAGAATAAGGATGGTGTCAGCCATCACCAGTTTGTTCTTGGCTAAAAACTGCTGAATCAACAAAGCTATGTAAACTGGTGCATTGTTGTGATGCAGAAGCCGATCTCGAGTGCACCATTTGTGTGATGTTTTCTCCTCACATCCTCAATAAAATGCCTTAGACCCCAATGTACAACTGGTGATTTACAGTTTGTTCTGACAAAAGGAAAACCTGTTGAACAAGTCCTTGTTGAAGAAAACAATCAGCATGGTCTTGAAATTTGATCTGACCTGTTGTGCCTTTTTTTGGGCATGGAGGTGATGGACTTTTCCACTGGGAGGATTGGTTTAGCAGTATATAACAGCACACTGTTATACTCAATGTCGTTATCACTCCACATAACCAATCTGGAAACTTTGTTTCTGTGTAATAACCATAAATTGGTTATGACCATAATTGTTTCTGTGTAATAACCAAGATTAGACAAGATTAGTGAATGGAACCAAGGGTTGCTCTTACGAAGAATGGCTTAAATTTTGCAAATTACAGTGTCTGGAGACTAGGCACCTGCTAGGTGATCTGATTGAGGTGTATAAAGTCTTGAATGGTTTGAGCATGCTCAATGCTTATGGGATTCTTCCTCATGCTCAGAATAATCACCTGAGAGGGTATAAATTCAAATTGAGAAAAAATAGATATAGGATAGATGTGCAGAAGTTCCTATAGCCAGTGGATAGTTGGTTGGTGGAACAGACTTCTCCATCCTTTGTTATGAAGTTGATAGCCTAAATCAGGCTGTATCATATGCCTCTACTAATGCTAAATCCAGCTTTTATTCCCCTGTTCTGACCTTGGAGCAAGTCTTCCTTTAAAAGGAAAGCCTTTGTTTCCTTCCCTGTCTCTGCACATAAAAAGTCAGTTTCTATTCATTGCTCAGCAAACAGTCACAAATTTTGCAGCAATCTACTTTAATGTTTAAATTTTCACTTAAAATGTGTCTGCATGATCTACTACACTTGGTAGCACTCCATGTAGCCAGTCCAGCAACTTTTGGCTTGCACCTCATAGATAGCACTGTCTTATAACTTCTTAATAAATGTTATGTTCCCCAGGGTTCTAGTTCTGTTTTTGCTCCTACTCTTTTTCTACCTGTATATTAATGACCCTCTTCCACTGACTGGAAATTTGGCCATAGTTTTACTACAATACCATATTACATTCCCTCTTCCTGTTTGACAAACTCTTCTTGCAAAAACAGTTTCAACTTCTCAAATATCCACTACAATCTTGAAATTTGCAAAAATATGCCAAGCACAGGTAATTCTCCAATCGGGCAAAAAAAACAATTAACTTAATCCTTCTAAAACTCAGTCCTGGCATATTTCTCCCAAAAATGAGTCTGCTGCTATCGTATAACACTCAGCTTTCTACATATAATCACATATCTTTATTGGAGTTTACCAATTTTTAACCTCCCTTGGCAAAAACATGTCACAAACATTGCTTCCTCTGCATAAAAAAAAAACTGGCAAAACTTAAGTTTTTTTTTTTTTTTTTCAGTATTACTTTTCTTCCGAACAGCTACTGACTCTACAAACCTGAAACCTCCCCCACCACAGTATCATCCCCATCTCTCTCTGGTGGTGCCTCTGAAAAAAACTTTCTCGACCTTCTAGGCTCTATCTTCAAAAAAGAGCAGTCTACTGCATGCCTTTTTACATAGAATTGGCATCTGTAATTCCTCCTCCTCTGTCTTCCAGATGAGTCCAAACAAATGTATTAGCTAGTCTGTCCATTCACTGTTCAAATCCAAATGCACACAACTAAATTTTCCTTATTCTTCTATTACTGTTCTTTTGAACAACCTTCCTTTACGTGTACTTCCCAAAAATTACAATCTTTAGACATTGGTTCCACTCAATATCTTCGTAGTTTCATGTTTTTTAGTTCACATAATGATAAACCAAGAGAAAGCTTGCACTGTTTTTTGTTTTTCGCAGGCTGGGTTTTTTTTTTTTTTTTTTTGTGAAATGAAAGATCTTGCAACAACAGCAGTTCTAATTTTCTGTTCATTTTTCTTTATGGTCCGAATTGTTGCTTTGTGCCACTTGTTACCATTTGAGGGTATTCAAATGTTACATTTTTTAATTTTAATTCTTCTCATACTTCATGAATTCATCATTATAGTTTTGCAGGTCAGTTTTTAAAAAAAATTTTTGCTATTTTTATATAGGAATTGTCACAGCCTTGAATCCTGTACTAATAATTGCTCTTTTCTAATCTGTAGACATTCAATTTAATGGGAAAAAATATATTCTGTCTTTTTAGCCTTCAGTACACAGCACCATTAAAAAAAGTTATATTCCCCCTTAAGTTATTCTTTTACGTATATCATTACAGACAGAGGTCACACTATAACTATAAACAGTAAGCAATTTTAATATGCAGCCTTTTTCTCACAAACACTGTGCCACTTATTTTTGGAGAGGTCTACATTCGGATCCTTTTCAAAAATAAATCTGCAATCTTAATTCTCAATATTCCTTTCATTTAATATACATTCAATTATTTTTATTTTCATTTTTTTTTTAATGTACTTTCATTTAATGTACTTCAGTAATTCTCAATCTTCCTTTCATTTAATGTACATTCTGCTGCTATCATATATCTTTCTCATTCATATGAGAACTACTTATGCTCAGTCACCTTGCACATTGTAAAAATCAGCTGCAACAAATATATGTGCAGACATCATATACAATAATGTGAAGTGTCATGTCAGAAAATCTTGTGTAGGGTGAAACAGTGTTATACAGGACTAAGAACCAGTACAAAAAAGGAGGTTACATTCCAAAAGCTACACTTTTTTTTTTTTTTTTTTTTAACTATCGGAAACTTAATTTTCATTAAAAATAGTAATAACTGAACAAGCATCTTACAAACTGTGATACATATATGTCAGAAAATGTATGTTCATTTAATTTTCTTCCTCTTCTTCACTGCTAAGCACAATCAAACGAGAATATTTTCTCTGTTGCAGAATATCTTCAACTTCTGAACTTTCTTCTGCAGCATCTAGATTTCCTGTATCTTCTGCTCTCTTTAAAAAATCAGTAATCTGGGTTTGTTTGCTTTTGCTTGATAGATCTTTGTAAATTTTATGGTGGGGAGTTAAGCATGTGTGAAGCTCCCTTTTGAACTTTGTGCTCCTTTCAGTTGAAGAATCTGCATTCAAAAAATAAGATTCTGATTTGGAATTTCAGAATTTTTATCTGTACTATCATCCTATTAATTGATTTGGTTTACCTCTGATGCCATTTCCACCAAATCCTCTTGTCCAGCTCTTTTTCTACCAGTGTAGCTGAGTGGTCCAGCACGAGGGTGCATAAGTACACACGCTTTGAGTGACTGGGTTCAAACTCATGATTGCGAAATATGGTGCTGTTTCTTGCATTCTCTGTATCTTGTGAATTGATGTGACCATGTGGTCATCCCAGAGTATAAACAGAAAATTTATTATTATTTTTTTAAATCTTGAGCATCTTCAGTAGTCATATCATCAAAATCTTCCCTTCCTACCAACTTAGCAAGTTCTACTATTGCACCAATTCCATTTTCTGCCGGTTCGAACCCATATTTCCAAAATGAACTGACTCTGACCATACATTTTTCCAGCACACATTTAATGTTAATGGTTTTACTTCTTTGAGCGATAAAGCTATGATTCTGATAAAAGTCAATAACTGAAAAATGTTTCCGTTTCCATCACTTCAGTAGATTCGGAATTAATTTTTTCCAAAATCCATTGTAACGATTTTCTGATGTAATCAGTTTTAAAAGTAAATATAATGCCTTGATCTAATAGCTGAATTAAAGAAGCTATATTAGGTGGTAGGAAAATTACTTCAATGTTTGAATGACTTAAATCTTTTGGATGGCCTGGCACGTTATCCAATAGTAATAAAAACTTGAAATCTAGATTTTTTTCTCTTTAAATAGTTTTTCACAGCTGGTGCAGAACAATTTAGAAATCATTTTTTAAATAAATCGGCAGTTACCCAGATTTTTACGCAAAAGTGATTCTTGCACTGCTTCTATTGTAATCAGTAGCAGCCTAGAGAGCAGGTTGCTAGGGATTTCAAGAGCTGCTGGGAGTCATCATAGAACAAGTAAATACATGGGCTGTGCTAGGGTAACTAAGAGTAAGAACAGGTGCATGTATACTTGCATGTACACCAATGCTAGAAGTATAGTAAATAAATGTGATGAATTTGAAGTGCTGATCAAGGCTTCAAAGGCAGATATTATTGGGATATCAGAGACATGGTGTCACACAGATATAAGCAATACAGAATTGGAATTTCAGGAGTACAGAAAGAATAGACAGGGTAGGAAAGGAAGTGGGGTTATGCTGTTAGTTAAGAAACACATAAAATCTAAGGAAGAGCATCCAGTTGACATGGGTGGACAGTGCAATGTTGAGTCAGTTTGGTGGTTCGACCGTTGATAATCCTGCTCAGGTAGCTGACAAACTGAATGAGTATTTTGCATCTACATTCACACATGAGGAATTCTGTAAGGAAGGGAAGACAGAAGTTTACTAAACTCTAACAGGGAGCTAAATGATTTTGTAATAATGGAGAGCAAAGTGGAGGAGAAATTGTTGAAGTAAAGCATAAAAAAGGCACCTGGGGCAGTTGGAATCTATCCAGTTATATTGAAGGAGGAAGCGAGGGAAGTTAGCAAACCCTTTGCCATTTTTATGTGAGCATCCGGCGTCCCCATAGCCAGGTGGGAAGGAGCAGCAGTGTGTAGCACGCGCTTCTTGATTAGACCGGGGTTCGAGCCCGTCACCACCAAATACGGAGGATGCGGAAAGGTCAGGGAATGACCACCGCATATCCCAGAGCAATATGGCCTTAGTTGCTAATGCTCCTAAAAACCAAATAACAACAAGGTATGTGAACATCCTTTGGTTCAAGGGAGGTCCTCATGGACTAGAAATTTGCAAATGTATCCCCAATTCACAAAGGGGGTTCAAAGGGTAAAACAAATAATTATAGACCTGTTAGTTTAACTTCTGTTCCTGGGAAAATAATAGAGTCACTGGTTAATGAAGTGAGGCAGGATCACCTAGATAAGACTGCAGTAATAGTTCAGACACAGCATGGATTTGTTAAGGAGAACTCTTGTCTGACCAATTTGATTGGATATTACGATGTGGTCACAAAGAAACTGGATGCAAAAAATAATTTTGATATCATATACTTGGATTTTGGGAAAGCTTTTGATACTGTTGCAAATGGAAGACTGCTGTACAAATTGGAGTGGTATGGCATTAAGAGGAAGTGGAAGTTGCTGCAATGGATAAAGGTATGGTTGACTGGGAGATGGCGGACAGTGATAATAAATGGACACTGCTGTACGAATACTAATTAACCCCAAGGACTCACATCGCATGAGTATGGACTTGGCACACCCAGGGTCCTGAGCTGGATATCATCATTTCTTTTCTTTCTTGGTGATTCCTTTCTACTTCTGACTCTCTCTTGTTCTCTCTCTCTCTCTCTCTCTCTCTCTCTCTCTCTCTCTCTCTCAGGGTAATTCAGAAATATTTTTTTTTTGTTGGCTGGTGCAGCATAAGCCTTAGGCTTCCTTGCACCATATGGCTAATAATAATAATAATGCTATTAGTGAAGTCCCCCACGGTTCAGTGCTGGGCCCATTGTTGTTTTCTGAATTTATCAATGATATTGATGAAGGTATATCACGCTTAATGTCCAAGTTTGCAGATGATACAAATGTTGGCAGGGTTGTTAATGGTAGTATGCTACTGCAACAGGACTAGAAAAGTTAGGCAGATGGGCTGTGAAGTGGCAACTGAAATTTACCATTGGTAAATGCAAAGTACTGCATATGAGAATCAGTAACCCAAGAGAAACATACCAACTGTGGTACTACACTCAAAGAAGTGGAGAATGAAAAAGACTGGGGATAATTGTGCAGTCAGATATGGAGTTCTCTGAGCAGTGCAGATAGGCCTGCCAGAGCAGGTCATGGAGTTTTGTCAGTGATATATAGGAATTTTTTTAGCAGAGACAAGAAGGTGATTATCTCTTTGTATAAGGCATGTGGTCAGGCCACACGATTTTAGGAAGGATGTAGAGTTGTCAGAACGAGTACAGAGAAGGGTAACAAGATTGTAGAAAGAATCAAAGGGGTGCTCTTACCAAGAGAGGCTTAACTTCCACAAGTTGTAGCATCTGGAGACTAGGCACTTGCGAAGTGATCTGATTGAGATGTATAAGGCCTTGAATGGTTTGAGCAGGCTCAATGCTGATGGGATACTTCCACTTTCCCAGATTAAGAACCTGAGAGAGCATAGATTCAAATTGAGGAAAGACAGTTGTTGAATAGATTTGCAGAAGTTTGCCTTTAGCCAGCAGGTGGTTGATTGCTGGAACAGACTTTCATCTGTTGCTGTGGAAGTTGATAGCTTAAAATAAATTTAAGGCTGAACTAGACAAACAGTTGGAGTGACTAGATGGGTAAAATGGGAAGAGGTTTTTTTTTTTTTTTTTTTTGCTGGTGCTATATAAGCTTGCGTTCTTGCATCATATGGCTCAACTAATGCTAAAACCATTCCTTATTGCTATTACCTTTAGCCTTATGTTCTTTGGAAGAACTGGGAAACAGTTGAGAGCATCCCAAGATGAGAGGCAGTGAGTGGTTAACAGAGCCCTGCTCCTGAGTGGGGAGGGTAGCCACTTCAAGTAAACTTCATTGTGGAGTATCATTAAAGTTAAAAATTTTATCTGAAATTGTTGATTCTACCTACATACATACTTTAAAGGTATTTATGTATTTTGACAATCAGTTGTTGGCTATTTGTTTTTTGAGTAATGGTTATAGTGGTAGTAGTAATGGCAAATGATGCAAGAAAGCAAGCCTATATAGCATCAGCCAAAAAAAAAAACAAAAAACTACATAGTTCACCCATCCATACCCTCCAAGAATTTGTCTAGTCCTTCCTTGAATTTATTGATTCCATCCACTTCCACAACAACAGATGGAAGTGGAATTGTTGAATAAATTCAAAAAACTAGACAAATTCTTGGAGGGTACAGATGTGTGAACTGTGTAGTTTTTTTTTTTTTTGTTTTTTTTATTTATTTATTATTATTATTGCATGGTTTCACTGTTTAATGAGTCATTTCAAAATACTGACTGATAATTAAAAATCAGACTATCAAATACATCTCCATTTAAGAAACTGTTTGTATATTTTCCATTCCATGTTTATATACCAATCACCAAACCTAGAACAATTATACACCAGTTAACTGAAAGAAAGCAATCAGAAATCACATATTATGTTAAAAAGAAAATTGAAGATTAGGTGGATTGTGGAAATATTCATTTATCTACGTCATCGTAACTTCCTTTTTTGAAATAGTAATTGTGCATTATATTCTTCAGATACCATAGAATTTTTTAGGACAGGTAGAGTTATTAGCAAATTTTGATCCAATTATACAAGATCATTTATGACGTCATTAACAAAGTTACATTAGTATTTATACTAGGTCTGTTCAAAAAAGTATCCAGACTGCTACAGTGTAGTGGAGTAAAGCATATTTATGGTGTGTGAATTAATCCCCTTTGGAATAGTGTCCTTTTGAGGCAACACACTTGGCCCAATTATTTTCTATCTTCTGGAAGAGACGGCACCTCCGTAGCCAGGTGGGAAGGAGCAGCAGTGCGTAGCACACGCTTCTTGATTAGACCGGGGTTCGAGCCCGTCACCACCAAATACTGAGGATGCGGAAAGGTCAGGGAATGACCACCGCATATTCCCGGAGCAATATGGCCTTAGTTGCTAATGCTCCTAAAAACCAAATAACAAATAACAATAACAAGCTTCTGGAAGAACTTCTAGAAAGGTAATTTCAAAATTGCGGAAAGGTAACCATTGTATTACTCTTCACTATTTGTACATCATCAAATCAATGTCCTTTCAGGTATTCTTGATCAGCAAGCATAATGCAGATATTTTTTGATCAGATGTCATAAAAAAAAAACTATCTAATACTCTCACTTGGCTCTGTTTTATACTCCACCTCTGGAACAAATTGTTTGTAATGTCCATTGTAATTCCCTTAAACATTACCCAATAATGCATTTGTATCCAACACTACACTAGAGCTTAAGAATTACCTTGATCTGCTGTAGTCTCTCCTCATGAAATTGAGCTTACATCTTTCCCTTTGATCACTGAAATTTCTTTGAATGCTACTCATGCTACTCATATGATAGTACCCACTATCAGCTTCTGCACTGTCATATTTTTAATACCACTTGGATCCTTTCAAGTCAAGGATATTAATATTTCTTCTATCTCTGATGGCTATGATAGAAGAAATGAATCTTGAGGCCACACAATTTCTACTACAAATGTATTAGCAATTAGTTTTCCTTTTCTGAGTTTTTATGTTCTCCTTTTTTGTTTGTAATATAGTAAGCATTTCCTTTCCTAAACAATAAGGAAGAAGTTTCTGAAAAGGAAAGTAAATTTTCTTGTTTTTCTATATACCTAGGTGAAAATACATCACTCAGAACCTAAAAGGACTGTAAAAAAGATCAAACTAGCCAAACAATATTGGAGCAGATTGACTCCAATATAACATTACAGTAAATACTTAATATACCCTGGAGGCCTTAATATACCCTGGAGGCCTCGTTTCAAGAAGGATGTAGAGCTGCTGGAACCAAGTACAGAGAAGGGCAACAAGGTTAGTGAATGGAACAAAGGGTTGCTCTTACGAAGAAAGGCTTACGTTTTGCAAATTACAGTGTCTGGAGGCTAGGCACCAGCAAGGTAATCTGATAGAGGTGTATAAAGCCTTGAATGGTTTGAGCATGCTCAGTGCTGATGGGATTCTGCCTCTTGCTCAGAATAATCACCTGAGAGGGCATAAATTCAAATTGAGGAAAGACAGATGTAGGATAGATGTCCGGAAATTTGCCTTTAGCCAGCAGGTAGTTGATTGGTGGAACAGACTTCCATCCCTTGTTGTGGAAGTTGATAGCCTAAATAAATTTAAGGCTGAGCTGGACAGGTATTTGGAACGAACGGAGGGGTGAAATGGGAGTGGTTTTTTTTTTGGTTGATGTTGCATAAGCTTGCTTTCTTGCATCATGTGCCTCTACTAATGCTAATATATCTTAAGATAAAAGAATGAAAATCAGCTCCTCTCAGTCTGTACCCTCTTTCTTGTGATACATTCTTTAATGAAGCATGATGGGAAATTGTCCCCATTTTAAGTTCAGAAGACTAGAAGCTTTGGTTAGTTAACAAAATATGAATAAGCGACTATCTCAAAGAAAGAATCATTATGAGCTGAAAGATCAACAAGTGATATATGTACAGAGAGAAATTATGAAGAAAGATGATGTTCTTACTCCATTTCTGAATCATAGTCTAAATCATATTCAGTATAATGCATATAATCAAGTGCCAATCATACCTTCAGTCATTCCACCAACCAGAGGAACTGTAAATACTCTACAAACTTATGTTATTAGTATTGTAATGGCTAAATGATTCAAGGAGGTGGATGTTTTCTGCACCTGCCAAAGGCCTTAGATGCCAATACACAATAAAACAACAACAGTAATTGCCAAAAAAAAAAAAAAAAAAATCTGTTATTCATAGCTTCCCCATTGCCAAACTCTCTATATAATTCCACTTTTAATTTTACCAGACCTCAACCACCGGGGCTGGCAATTCATTCCGGTGAACTACGTGCTTAAAGAAAATAAACTTCATGAGATCTGGCCTTCTGTTACTCCCCAAAATTTTGTATTTTGCTTCCTGATTCTCTCTTCTGCTAGTGAAAATATACTTCCCTCGTTTGTTTTACTGATTCCCTTCATGCCCTTATAGACCTCCGTCAGGCCCTGTCCTAAGATGCTAGTTAACAAGTTTTACAGTTTGAACTCTCTAAGCTATTTTTTATATGTACATCAATTAGCACTCTTACTTATCTGGTTGTCCTTCTCTGAATACTTACTTAAGAACCCTTTTTCTGAAAACCTTTTTTTAAGTGATGAAGACTCTGTAAATAATATTTTTTTCATTTTTACAGACAATTAACCACTACCATTTTCCATCTAGTTGTGCCACTATTCTCTAGACGTTCCAACTCTGTTTCCCTCTAAATCAGTTTAATATAGGCCAGCAAAAGGCATTCAGAACAGGTTTCCATTACAATATTTTCATTGTTTTTATCATTCAAACCAGTGCAATATAGCTGTAGTTAGTTACTCAGGTGCCATTAAATATGGTATCAGTTGTGAATAATATCATTTTTTTTTTTTCCCATTTTACAGACAAACATCCACTACTATTCCATCTAGTTGTGCTACTATTTTCCGGCCCTTTGCCTCTAATTCTGTTTAATATAGGCCTGTAAAGAACTTCCTCATGATTGTTTTCTATTCAATTTTACTGCTTTTATCATTCATGGTGGTGCAATATGACCTTAGTTGCCTATGCACCATTAAATGGCATATCAAACCAAACTAATCTTTTAATTTGAAAATTTCAGAAAAGGTGAAGGGAATTTCTTCGCCTTTTGACCTCACTATCCAATACTCTTCGAAGAAGAGTCTTGAATAGTGAGGTCAAAAGGCGATGGATAGTGAGGTGAGCTGAGCTGAAGAGTGTCTTGAGCTTAATACTGCAAATCTTCTATTTTATTGAGCCACTTCAACAAGCTTTTGTCTCTACCTTTTTTTTTTTTTTCTTAGCAAATGTATCTTCAAATTCCAACATAAATTCCTGTTCAACCCAATCATTATTGATTGATCTTGAACAGGCATTCATGGCAGTTTTAGCCAGACAATTTTTCAGTTAGCCAGATTTATATCTGGCTGTAGCCAGATATAAATCTGGCTAACTGAAAAATTGTTAGGGAATGAACATCCTTCTTGCAAAATTGCTGTCTTGAGTTCAAAATCCTGTACTAAACTGATAAATAAATAAATAAAGTTAGATGTTCCTTTCATATCATAAATTGTGTACAATTCGCAAATGAGTGTGGGGGACTATTTTGAATGTGCTATCACTGTACCATTCCATGGAACTTTTTTCCGTAACCTGTTCTACTTATTCTCCTGTCTTCCCAGATGTTCGTTACCCACTTATTGTAATCCATACTTCTGCCTTGGTGACAGAAAAAAAAAAAAAAAAGTAAATTGCAGCCATTATCAACCCACTGCAGGATGGAAGCCTCCTCAACAATTCATGATGAGGGAAATGGACCATAATCTGCCACGCTGGTCCAGTGCGGGTTGGCAGATCCACCGTATTTAGCAGTCAGGGGCTTGAACCCCGGTCTACTCAAAGAGCGTGTGCCACTGCACTCCCGCTCCTGACCACTCGGCTACGGAGGCCTCTTTGGTGACAGAATTGCACATGAATTTACAAGCCTGTGTAACTGATAAATATGGACATGACTGTATTCATTGTCAAAATAATTAATTGTAAACTGTATAAACAAGAACACTGTTTTTAATAAAAAATAGTGGCTGTTCATATAGAAATTTGTGAATTGATTTTATTAGTTCAATATTTAAAGAGGCAACAAAAATAAAATTTAATTCCTTTAAATTGTACAACTTTACTATTATAGGCAGTGACATATCCTAAATGCCCGGAATTCTTCATGCTGCTGACTCTCCGACATCACACGAAAGATGCTGTAAGTATTTTCCTGTGTATAAATAAATATTAGATCCTGTCTAATAATGATACCATGTATAGAGACTTCAGAGTTTTATTTTTATTTTTTATTTATAAATTCTATCTAAGTTCTAATAAATTTAACCGTTCCAGTTCTTCAAAGCAGGTAACAACTAGATTGGGTTAAGGAAACAATGGAATGGAAAACTTAGAAATAATTATCCCTAGAGAACCAAAATCAGAGAATGTGTTTGTAGCTCATTATCTGATTTTGAGAATTGCAATTTTTAGGCGTTTATATTTGTTAAAGACTCGGACACTAGTCCTTGAGTGCGGGACAAGTGCAGCCATTAGCATGGTTGCACTCTCTACTTTTAGCACTTGATAAATACAACAACAACCAGGTGCCTCCGTAGCCAGGTGAGAAGGAGCAGCAGTGCATAGCACACGCTTCTTGATTAGACCGGGGTTCGAACCCGTCACCACCAAATACAGAGGATGCGGGAAAAGTCAGGGAATGACCACCGCATATTCCCGGAGCAATATTGCTAATGCTCCTAAAAAAAAAAACCAAATAACCAAAAATAACAACCACCATACTTTTCTGGAAGTCCACAAGATCTTGTCTGTCAAGCGTTGCAGCGATTTAGACACTAGTTGGATCACAAGACTTTATAGTGCTTTCTCATGTGCATTCACATAACATGTGACCTCTTTGATTTAAATGTTTTCATATAGATTGTTGCATATAGCCCAGACCTAAATGATCCTGATAAAGTAACTAAGCAGTAATTGATAGAAGCTAGTTTGAAATTACCAAAGACACAAGTACTTCGTTTAAAAAGGTGGCATGGTAAAGTTTAAATATACTGCTAATCTTCTGAATGAAAATTTAGGGGATGATCGAATGTTCAAGTGGAAAATTCTTAGGGAAAGCACTGCTGTGTTAGCTACTGAAAAACAAATAAAAAGAATATAAATAAGTTTTAAGAAATCATTTTTACCACTTGAATATCATTTTACTATAGATCCATGAGTCAACCACTAGTTTTGGGCCTTAGAAAGTCAGAACATGTGTAGGCCCATCTAAGGTGACATTAGAAAATGTGCTCCTGTGGCATAGCCAACTGCCCAGTTTTATATAATTTAGCATAGTATGAACCAGAGTTATAATACTCAATACGGTCTACGTTGATATCAATATTTGTAAAAGAATAAGAGAAGTTTGCCTCAATATGATACGTAGAAGCTTCCGTATGATACTCTCCAGAAATTAAAACGAAAACAATCAAAAATTGAAAATCTACATTACAATAAGAAAAAGTTAACAATAATTAAAAATCGATTTAATGCAATTAAAAATTAAGTAAAAAATTAATTTAACAAAAAAAATTTAAATTTAATTTAATTTCTGGAGAGTATTATACGGAAGTGTTCTACATATATTGAGAGAAAGGAAAATCGCTTTGCAATTTTTTTTGTTAAATTAATTTTTTACTTAATTTTTAATTGCATTAAATTGATTTTTAATTGTGTTCATTTTATTTTTAACTATTGTTAATTATTTCTTACTGTAATGTAAGATTTTCAATTTTTTAATTGTTTTCATTTTAATTACAAATAATTTAGCAAAAAATATACAAAATGGGTAAGTATGCAAAACTGTTTCATCAAAAACCTTTTCTGATAGTAAATGAATAGATTATCTATATTAATGTATATTATAAAATAAAAGATATTGTTTATCACTTAACATTAAATTATTAAGCAACTGTTTGAAATTATTTGAAAAATTATTTCATTGGCAAAAACTTTAAAAATGCAAATTTTTTATTCAGAGCCACGAAAGCCCTTACCATTGCCATCTTTGTTGTTACCAAAAAGTTGTTTAGCTGCTGCTTGCAAAGGATGGTCGTCATAGACACCAGCCAAGTCATCATCACTAGTGTTGAACTTGGATTTGTTTTCTGATTCCTGAAAAATAGTGTCATCTACAGTACCTTCCATAATGTTATTAATGCCAGATTTTAAAAACACGTTTAATAATGTCAGAAGGGAAATCTTCCCATGCTAGTTTCACCCATTTTACACATCTAAGAATAGAATAGCATTCTATTCTTAGATGTGAGAATAAAAGAATGGGCTAACCATTCTTTTATTCTCACCTCATTTTTCTTCTCTCATCTGCCAGATACACGTGGAACATATATTACACTAGTATTCCTCTTTTCTTAGATTGAGCCCCACATGTTTCAAAATGTTCTAACCATTCTTTTATTCTCTCCTCATCAATCTGTCCTTTTACATTAGCTCTGACAATGATTCTCTTTAGGCAGTTTCTTTCTTTTAAAAAGTATTATGGGTTTTAATTTTGTTCCATCTATCAAGCAACTAAGAATTAAAGTAAAAATGTGTCCCTTCATGTCCGGTTATGCTTTACCAAATGGCTTATTCTCCTTTAGCATTAACTGTCTAATTGGAAGGTAGGTCAAAGGCAACAGGCATTCCATCTATATTGTCTATTTGGCACAGCTTGTAATTTATGCTTTTTATGTTGACAGATTCCATTTTAGGAATGAGTCCACTTTATGTTCTAAAGCTTTAGGAAGCTTTGGAATATTTTTGTGTGCTGACACAATGGAAGCCTATATCAGTCCATAAAGAAATGTTTTTCATTTTTTCCAAATTTACTTTCACCCTCAAAATTATTTGTGGTCTCTGCAAGATTAACTGCCTTCAATTTAAACCCATCTTCCTGTGATACTAGTGTTTGATTTATTTCATCCACACTACATATTTATGAAAGAATTAATAAAAACTGGTTCTACATGATTACCAATACCGTCAAATGTACTTCTAATTTAAAACAAAGGCACTTTGATATCAATTTCCAACTCTTGTGCAACTATAAATTTGGGTGCTATAAAAGTTGAGAAATGTAAGACTGTCACATGGAATTTTTCTGCAAAACACTGCGCAAATAAAATTAGTCAGGACTAGATATGCAATATCACAATTACTCTAAAATGAAATAAGAACAAGATGGGGATATTTCCCCAGTAACATTAAAGAATAATTTTAAGTATGATAAAATTTTTTCCATATGTAGAAACCTGACATGACCCATATATAAGGTGATCCGTACTTTTTGATTTTGAAAATATCAATGAATGGATAAATTTACTATAACTTCACCCTGATCAGTCCCAATATCTAAATGAAAATTAGCTCTGATTTTGAATTCCATATTGAAAGAAAATAGACTGTTAGAGAAGGATATCTAGTGGTACATAAAATGATATATATATACAAAGTATATATATATATATATAAATACACTTTTCGATAATAGTAGGTTAAGTAAGATCTAAGATAATATGTACCTTTGTTTATTGTTATTCTTGGTGCTTCCGTAGCCAGGTGGGAAGGAGCAGCAGTGCATAGCACATGCTTCTTGATTAGACCTGGGTTCGAGCCCATCACCACCAAATACGGAGGATGCGGAAAGGTCAGGTAATGACCACCGCATATTTCCGGAGCAATATGGCCTTAGTTGCTAATGCTCCTAAAAAAAAAAAAAAAAAAAAATTGTTATTCTTTTATTCATTTATTTATTTATATATTCTTCATATCTTTTCTATGTTATTAGTTGTAATTGCTTTTAGCTTGTGGAAATGTATCACTTTTTTGGAAATTTTTTTTAACTTTTTGATTAATTACCATATTAAATAATGCCTTACAAATATTTTAAATAAGACTTAGTTGCATTCATTAGCTTATTTTTAAATTAAGCTAGTGATTTTGTAAGTTCGACTTACTTTTCGTATTGCTATTATATCAGTGTAATTGTCTGTGCTTGCTAATAGGGGAGAGTGCTTCTACAGGGATACACTTAAATAGAAAGGGTGCAAGAATATTTGCTGATGCTATTGAGGTATTAGGTCTGTCAAAAAATTGCTACCTTGGGATGATTCACAAACTAAAAAATTAACAGTAGCCGCAGGCAGAGGCAAAAGCGACTCTTGCACTGCTTCTATTGTAATGAGCAGCAGCTTAGAAAGGAAGTTGCTTGGGATTTCAGGAGCTGCTTGGAGTCACTGTGGAACAAGTAAATACATGGGCTGTGTCAGGGTAACTAAGAATAACAACAGGTGCATGTATACTAGCATGTACACCAGTGGTAGAAGTATAGATCAGCACTTCAAATTCATCAAATAAATTTGATGAATTTGATCAAGGCATCAAAGGCAGATATTGTTGGGATATCAGAGACATGGTGTCACACAGATATAAGCAGTGCAGAATTGGAATTTTGGGAGTACAATGTGTACAGAAAGGATAGGAAGGGAGGAGGGGTTATGCTGTTAGTTGACATGGGTGGGCAGTGCAGTGTTGAGTCTCAGTGGTGTGACACAAACACTGAGAAAGAGAAAATTAGAGTAGAAGTGTGATATAGGCCTAATGACTCTGATGAGCACAACGAACACTTGCCCGGTGAAATAGAGAGGGCCAGTAAATCAGAATGTCTTATAATGGGGGATTTTAACTTTCCAGATATCGAATGGAACTTGTGGATTGGTCACTCGCACGCTAGCAAGAATTTTGTGGATTTATTTGAGGTTGGTTTTCTACAGCAACATGTTCGAGGGGGCAACCAGAGGGAGTAATACTCTTGATCTGATTATCAGCAGTGATTACTTATGCATTAAGAATTTGCAGATAAAGGAACCACTAGGTGACAGTGATCACAGCATACTGATGTGGGATTTACTTGGAGATGTAACTACCATCAAGGGTAAAAGGAAGGGTTTTTGCTTCCATAAAGGTGACCACAGTGGTCTTAGACAGTTTTTAAATTCTATACAGTGGGATCAACTGATGATGTTACCAACATTGAATTCTAAATGCAACTTAATCTTGGAGGCTACAAGGCTTTTCATACCAACTAAATAATACTGTTCAAGATTTAGGCCTAAATGGATGTCAGATGAACTAATGAGACTCGTGGCAGAGAAGAAAAATGCGTGGGATGCATATAAATTAGCAGATGACATATGTGGCAGATATATAGTCTGTAATCAAGTCACAAAGGAAGTTAGGCAAGTGAAGGCTGATTATGAGAAATCCTTGCCAAAGGATGCAAAGAAAAACAAGAAAGACTTATTTACTTATGTAAACTCTAGAAGGAAGAGGATGAATCAGATTGGTCCACTTAACATAGAAGGGTCAACTATTGATGATCCTGGTCAAGTAGCTGATAAACTGAATGAGTATTTTATGTCTACATTCACACATGAGGAGTTATTCAAGGAAGGGAATGCCAGAAGTTTATCAAACTCTAACAAGCAGCTAAGTGATTTTGTAATAACTGACAGCAAATTGGAGGAGAAATTGTTGAAGTTAAACATAGAAAATGCACCTGTGGTAGATGGAATCTATCTAGTTATATTGAAGAAGGAAGCAAGAGAAGTTAGCAAATCCATAGCCATAATTGTGAGAGCATCCTTAGTTGTTTGTTTGTTATTTGGTTTTTTTAGGAGCATTAGCAACTAAGGCCATATTGCTCTGGGATATGCGGTGGTCATTCCCTGACCTTTCCACATCCTCCGTATTTGGTGGTGACAGGCTCGAACCCCGGTCTAATCAAGAAGCGTGTGCTATGCACTGCTGCTCCTTCCCACCTGGCTACGGAGGCACCAGCATCCTTAGTCCCCATGGACTAGAGATGTGAAAATGTATCCCCAATTCACAAAGGGGGTTCAAAGGGTGACACAAATAATTATGCCAACCGGGCTAGCTGGGTGGGTAAAATACCTGCCTGGCAACCCAAAGGTCGCGGGTTCGAATCCCGCCTCAGGCTTAGAGTTTTTCTTTGGGTTTTTTCTACTGATCACAGTAGAAAAAACGAAAACCTGGGAGGTGCAATATGGCCACAGAGGCCAATGCACCAACAACTAACAAAATAAAAATAATCATAAAAAAATAATTATAGTCCTGTTAGCTTAACTTCAATTCGTGGGAAAATAATGGAGTCAATGGTTAAAGAGGTGATACAGAATTACCTAGACAAGACTGCAGTAATAGTTCAGACACATCATGGATTTGTTAAGGGGAAGTCTTGTCTGACCAATCTGATTGGATACTACGATGTAGTCCAAAGGAACTGGATACAAAAAATAATTTTGATATCATATACTTGGATTTCAGGAAAGCTTTTGATACTGTTGTACATGGAAGTAAAACAAAAAAAAGTAAAGTGCAGCCATTATCAACCCACTGCAGGATGGAAGCCTCCTCAACAATTCATGCTGAGGGAAATGGATCATAATCTGCCACGCTGATCCAGTGCGGGTTGGCAGATCGACCGTATTCAGCAGTCAGGGGCTTGAACCCCGGTCTACTCAAAGAGCGTGTGCTATTGCACTCCCACTCCTGACCACTCGGCTATGGAGGCCATTAGCCGAGTGGTCCAATTTGTACATGGAAGACTGCTGTACAAATTGGAGTGGTATGGCATTAAGGAGAAGTGGAAGTTGCTGCAATGGATAAAGGGATGGTTGAGTGAGAGACAGCAAAGAGTGGTAATAAATGGACACAGCTCTACGTGGACTAACGTTATTAGTTGAGTTCCCCAGGGTTCTGGCTGGGCCCATTGTTGTTTTCTGAATTTATCAATAATATTGATGAAGGTATATCAGGCTATGTATAAGTATAGTGCAAAAGCATCAATAATACATAGCCAAATCTGAATTAACATAATGTTAGCAAAACGGCATCGTTTTAAGTGCAATATCATGGCAACGAGTTGCCATGATATTGCACTACTTTGAATAAGTAACGCTTCACCTGAGGAGAAGACTAATGTTACTTATTCTCAGATGGATACTACCACCCAGACGGCACCGTTTCAGGGTATATTTTGTATATGTGTGGGATAATGACTCGACTATCCACTTGTCCCTATTAGACTTAGAAAAGCAAAAAGGTAGAGGGAAAGTAACAGTAGGAGTGGAAGAGGAAAAGAAACAGTGTAGAGGAATGGAAGGGACAGGAACTCTTTCAACTTCGGACATCATCAGGCTCCCCCTGGTGCCGTTTCAGGGCTATTTTGTATATGTGTGGGATAATAACTCGACTATCCACTTGTCCCTATTAGACTTAGAAAAGCAAAAAGGTAGAGGGAAAGTAATAGTAGGAGTGGAAGAGGAAAAGAAATGGTGTAGAAGAATGAAAGGGACAGTAACTCCTTCAACTCACACCACTCAAAAACTCATAAATACCTCGAATAGGCAACGCTTCCCCATTGGAGAAGGCTGTTGTTACCTATTCTTGGAAACGCCGGACATCAGGCTCCCCCTGGTGCCGTTTCAAGGCTATTTTGTATTTGTGTGGGATAATAACTCGACTATCCCGTTGTCCCTATTAGACTTAGAAAAGCAAAAAGGTAGAAAGAAAGTAATAGTAGGAGTGGAAGAGGAAAAGAAACGGTGTAGAAGAATGAAAGGGACAGTAACTCCTTCAACTCACACCACTCAAAAACTCAAACTCCTCGAATAGGCAATGCTTCTCCTGTAGAGAAGGCTGTTGTTACCTATTCTTGGAAACTCCAGACATCATTAGACTCCCCCTTGTGCCGTTTCAGAGCTGTTTGGCCCTTCTTCGGTGGGTGGGTAGGTACCCGAGTGATGCAATGATGGCAAAACAGTTATGAAGTATAACTCCACAATATGAGAGATGCCTGATGGTGTATGATGTGTTTAGACTATAAAGCATTTGGGGCTGAAGCCCAAATTGCTTTCTCTCATATTGTGGGGCCTCTGTAGCCAAGTGGACAGGAGCGGGAGTGCAGTAGCACACGCTCTTTGAGTAGACCGGGGTTCAAGCCCCTGACTGCTGAATATGGTCGATCTGCCAACCCGCACTGGACCAGCGTGGCAGATTATGGTCCATTTCCCTCAACATGAATTGTTGAGGAGGCTCCCATCCTGCAGTGGGTTGATAATTTATATGCATCCCATGCATTTTTCTTCTCTATTACGAGTCTCATTAGTTCATTAGATAACCATTTAGGCCTAAACCTTGAACAATATTTCTTAATAGGTATGAAATTTTTAGTAGCTTCCACGATTAATTCCTTCAATGCTTCCCACTTAGAATTTACTGTTAGTAACATCGTCAGTTTATCCCACTGTACAGAATTTAAAAACTGTCGGAGACCACTGTACTCACCTTTACGGAAGCAAAAACCCTTTCCTTTACCCCTGATGGTAATTAAATCTTTAAGTAAATCCCACATCAGTACACTGTGATCACTGCCACCTAGTGGTTCCTTTATCTGCAAATTTTTAATACACGAATGATCACTGCTGATAACCAGATCAAGAGTATTACTTTCTCTGGTTGCCTCTCGAACATGCTGCTGCAGAAAACAATCATCCAATAAATCCACAAAAGTCTGACTAGTGTGTGAGTGACCAACCCACAAGTTTCAGTCAATATCTGGGAAGTTAAAATCCCCCATTATAAGACATTCCAATTTACTAGCCCACTCTATTTCACTGTACAATTGTTCATTGTACTCATTCAAGTCATTAGGCGTATAACACACTCCTACTCTTATTTTTGCTTTCGCAGTGCTTATGTCACAACAAACTGATTCAACAGTGCACTGTTCATCTATATCAACTGGATGCACTTCTTTTGATTTTATGTTTTTCTTAATTAACAGCATAACACCTCCTCCCTTTCTATCCTGTCTATCCTTTCTGTACACATTGTACTCCCCAAATTCCAGTTCAGCATTCCTTATATCTGTGTGACACCACGTCTCTGCTATCCCAACAATATCCGCCTTCGATGTCTTGACCAACACTTCAAATTCATCAAATTTATTTACTATACTTCTAGCATTGGTATACATGCAAGCATACATGCTCCTACTCCTATTCTTAGTTACCCTAACACATCCCATATACCCACCTATTTCAGGATGAGTGCCATCAGTCCCTGAAACCCCCAGCACCCCACGCTCCAGGTCGCTACTTATTCTAATAGAAGTTGTGCAAGAATCACCTTCACCTCTGCCTACGGCTACTGTTAAACTATTAGTCCTTGTATCCCCCCAAGCTAGCAGTTTTCCGACCCACCTAACACTGCCTCGATAGCATCAGCAAATATTCTTGCACCCTTTCTATTTAGGTGTATCCCATCCCTATAGAAGCAGTCTCTCCTGTTAACAAGTACAGTCCAGGCTGAAAAAAATTCTACCCCTTGAGCCTTGCACAATCTTTCCAATCTTTTCTTAGTGTTGAAGTTTGCAGATGATACAAAGGTTGGCAGGGTTGCTGATGTCAGTAATGGCAGTGTGCTACTGCAACAGTATCTAGATAATTTGAGCAGATGGGCTAAGAAGTGGCAACTGAAGTTTAACCTTGACAAATGCAAAGTACTGCATATGGGTAGAAGTAACCCAAGAGAAAAGTATCAACTGTGTGGTACTACACTTAAGGTGGTAGAAAATGAAAAAAGATCTGGGAGTAATTGTGCAGTCAGATATGAAGTTCTCTGAGCAGTACAGATGGGCTGCCAGAACAGGTCATGGAGTTTTGTCAATGATATATAGGAATTTTTCTAGCAGAGACAAGGAGATAATTATCCCTTTGTAGAAGGCAATGATCAGGCCACACCTTGTGTACTGCATACAGGTCTGGAGGCCTCATTTTAGGAGGAATGTAGATTTGCCAGAACGAGTACAGAGAAGAGCAACAAGATTGATGAAAGAAACAAAGGGGTGCTCTTACCAATAGAGGCTTAAGTTCTGCAAGTTGCAGCATCTGGAGACTAGGCAACTGCGTGGTAATCTGATTGAAGTGTATAAGGCCTTGAATGGTTTGAGCAGGCTCAATGCTGATGGAATATTTCCACTTGCTCGGACTAAGAACCTGAGGAAGCATAAATTCAAATTGAGGAAAGATAGTTGTAGAATAGATATTTGAAAGTTTACCTTTAGCCAGCAGGTAGTTGATTGCTGGAACAGACTTCCATCTGTTGTTGTGGAAGTTGATAGCTTAAATAAATTTAAGACTGAACTAGACATTTGGAATGACTGGATGGGTGAAATGGAAAGGTTATTGTTTTATTTTTATTTATTTATTATTATTTTTTTTTTGGTTGATGCTGTATAAGCTTGCTTTCTTGCTTCATATGCCTCAATTAATGCTAATGTTAGTGTTTCGGCATGAATATGATACCATGTAATGAATACCGTATTTCCCCATGTATAAGACGCACTTTTTTCGAAAAATTTGTGGTCTAAAAACTGGGTGCGTCTTATACAGTGGTTGTAAATTTTTTTCTTGCTTTTCGCGCTTGTTGTCTTTGCGCTCATTGTTTCGCACTTGTTACCAGTATATTAGGTTATGTTTTGCCACATTCTGCCCAGAAATGGCTCAGAAAAGATTTTCATACAGTGTTGAATTCAAGTTATGAGGAGTTGTATGAATTTTATGATGAATAAAACTTGAGTTCAATAACTTTATGTAATAGATTTTTTTTCAAATTTCCCGCCCCAAAATTAAGATGCGTCTTATACATGGGGAAATACGGTATATACTGAGGAACAGGAGTTTTAATTGTGATAAATAAGTAGCTCAAATGTTCTAATCACTTGTTGGGCATATATCTTTTTTTGTGTTTAGCTAAGGAATTTTGTTAAAAATTCCTTCACATGTTAAATTAGTATAACTAATTTAACATGCGATCATTACAATATTGTTATTATTATTAGCCATATGGTGCAAGGAAGCCTGAGGCTTATGCTGCATCAGCCATAAAAAAAATTTCTGAATTACCCTGAGAGAGAGAGAGAGAGAGAGAGAGGGGGAGAGGAAGAGAACAGTGTCAAAGTAGAAGGGAATCACCAAGAAAGAGAAGATCAGTGATATCCAGCTCAGGACCCTGGGTGTGCCAAGCCCATACTCACTGGATATGAGCCCCTGGGGGTATATAGCAACTATATGTTGAACTTGAAAGCATAAGGTATAACGTAAAACTAGATAGTGTAATATGTATCACTGCATTTAGGAATCTATTAGCTTAGTGTAGTATTGTCAATTAATAAAATAAATTGTATTTAAATGGAAATCATGTTCCAGACTATTGCATCAAAGCAAAGGGCAAAAAGTAGTCGCTTGGGAAAGAACCTAAGCTGGCCATTCTCCAGTGCATCACAGCCTCAAAAAATGTGCAACTTTTGAAATGTTTGAGAACTTTCTGGAATATGACATGATCCGGCTATGGAGGATGTCTGTGCTAGGTGTAGAGAGTGTAAAGAAATTGGTCACCAACTCAGCATTCTGATGAGCATTTATGAGAGTTTGAAGGCTAGGATAATTGCCTTCAAAGAAATTAAAATGGAGGCTCATCTGCCCAACTCAATACCAGATCTCACTCTTGTGCATCAGACAGCACAGCTGCAATCTTCAAGGCAGAATGCGCTGATCCCACAGGAGCTAGTTATTCTCAGGGAAAAAGGAAATATGGCAAACCCTCGCTAATCCAGATTAATTGGGGGGAAGAGGTCATCCAGATTAAGCGAAAATCTGGATTAGTGAAGCAAAAGATAGCCTTAAAAGAAAAAAACTTAGAACACAAATAAATGGAAAATTTAATAAATAAAATATAGGTACTGCTAATGAAAATAAATAAAAAATATCACTGTAGAGCCTTTATTTAAAAACTATAAAAAGACAATACATTTATCCCTCGATAGATGGATAAATGTATTGTCTTTTTATACATTTATCAGGTGACGCTGGCATCGTACACTAATGACACTTGATTCCTGCTGTGAATACCACTTAAATACAGCTTCTTCCAGCAACACTTCTTTTGGCTTTTTTTAATGTCTGTCTATTTGATACACTGCTTTTATCACTTTGAATTTTGAAGGAAACGTCTTTATAGATTCTTTATTTTTTTAATATCTCACAGTCTATTGAGCAATTTTTTTCTTTTCCAGGAATACCATTTTCAATTTGTTCTATCACTTTGAGCTTGTTAATAATAGTTAAAGTAACATGTTTTCTTTTTATTCCACTTTTCAATTCTTTAGAACCCATGCCAAAAGGGATGTCTTTGTGTGTGTGCGCGATGCAAGGAGTGTATCGATATCAGGCAACAACTCGGCGTTCTTGTGGGCCTATATGAGAGCTTGAAGGACAGGGTGGATGCCCTCGAAGAAACTAAATTGAGGGGCCCATCAAGCTCTCAGCTGCCCACATCAACGCCAGAGCTTGCACTTGGGCATCGCGTGACACAGAGACAACCCCTAAGGCAGAATGCGCTGGTCCCGAAGGAACTAGTAGTTGTTGGCGACTCTATTGTCAGGGAAACGGGGAACATGCTTTGTAAAAAAGATAGGTGGAACAGGACCAGGGTATGTCTGCCAGGGGCAAAGGTTGATGACGTTGTAGAGCGAATATCATCTTTTAAGGGCACAAAAGGTGATATAGTTGTACACGTTGGCACTAATAATATTAAGAGTAGGAGACCGGCAGAATTACTTAACAAGTACAGGTCACTGTTGAACAAAAGCCGAGAATTAGGGTTGAATTTGAAAGTGTCTGCAATTCTGCCCAGACACGATAGGAGGGAGTATATGATGAGAGCCTTGTCGATCAATTCGGCCCTGGAAAGATTGTGCAAGGCTCAAGGGGTAGAATTTTTTTCAGCCTGGACTGTACTTGTTAACAGGAGAGATTGCTTCTACAGGGATGGGATACACTTAAATAGAAAGGGTGCAAGAATATTTGCTGATGCTATCGAGGCAGTGTTAGGTGGGTCGGAAAACTGCTAGCTTGGTGGGAGACAAAGACCAATAGATTGACAGTAGCCACTGGCAGAGGTGAAAGAGATTCTTGCACTGCTTCTATTAGAATGAGCAGAAGCCTGAAAAACAAGATGCATGGTATTTCAGAGACTGCTGGGAGCCATTGCGGTACAAGTAAACACATGGGTTGTGTTAGGGTAGCTAAGAATAGAAACAGGTGCAGGTATACTTGCGTGTACACCAATGCTAGGAGTTTAGTAAATAAATTTGATGAATTTGAGGTATTGCTCAAAACATCGAAGGCAGATATTGTTGGGATATCAGAGACGTGGTGTCACACAGATATAAGGGATGCAGAACTGCAATTTGGGGAGTACAACGTCTACAGAAAGGATAGACAGGATAGGAAGGGAGGAGGGGTTATGCTATTAGTTAAGAAACACATAAAAACCAAGGAAGTGAAGCCAGTCGACATCGCTGGACAGTGCAGTGTGGAGTCAGTTTGGTGTGACATAAACATTGGGAGATCAAAATTGAGAGTAGGAGTGTGCTATAGGCCTAATGACTCTGATGAGTATAATAAGGAACTGTACAGGGAAATAGAGTGGGCCAGTAAATCAGAGTGTCTTATAATGGGAGATTTTAATTTCCCAGATATTGACTGGAATTTGGGGGCTGGTTACTCACACACTAGCAGGACTTTTGTGGATTTATTGGATGATTGTTTTCTACATCAGCATGTTCGGGAGGCAACTAGAGGGAGTAATACTCTTGATTTGATTATCAGCAGTGATTCTTCATGCATTAAGAATCTGCAGATAAATGAACCACTAGGTGGCAGTGATCACAGTGTGCTGAAGTGGGATTTACTCAAAGAGGTAACTACCATTAGGGGTAAAGAGAAGGGTTATTGCTTCCGTAAAGGCGACTACGATGGACTGAGACAGTATTTAAATTCTATACAGTGGGACCAACTGATGATGTTACCAACAGCAAATTCAAAATGGGAAGCATTCAAAGAACTTATCTTGGAAGCTACTAGGCTTTACATACCAACTAAGAAATATTGTTCAAGGTTTAGGCCAAAATGGATGTCAGATGAACTAATGAGGCATATGGCAGAGAAGAAAAATGCATGGGATACATACAAATTAACACATGACACAGAAGCCTATGATAGATACAAGTTGATATGCAACCAAGTTACAAAGGAGGTTAGGCAGGCGAAGGCAGATTACGAGAAATCCTTGGCAAGGGATGCAAAGAAAAACAGCAAAGAGTTCTTTATTTATGTAAACTCTAGAAGGAAGGGGATGAATCAGATTGGTCCACTTGATATTGATGGGTCAAGTGTTGATGATCCTGCTCAGGTAGCTAACAAACTAAATGAATATTTTGCATCGACATTCACACATGAGTTATTCAGCGAGGGGAATGCCAGAGGTCTATTCAACTCTAGCAGTAAGCTACAGAATCTTGAAATAACTGAGAGTAAAGTGGAGGAGAAACTGTTGAAGATAAACACAAGAAAGGCACCCGGGGTGGATGGGATCTATCCAGTTATATTAAAGGAGGCAGCAAAGGAAGTAAGCAAACCCTTAGCCATAATTATGAGAGCTTCCTTGGACTCAGGGGAGGTACCCATAGACTGGAAATGTGCAAATGTGACCCCAATTCACAAAGGAGGATCAAAGGCTGACACAAGTAATTATAGACCTGTGAGCTTAATTTCTGTTCCAGGAAAATTAATGGAGGCACTGGTTAAAGAAGCACTGCAGGATCATTTAGACAAGACTTCAGTTATAGCTCAGACACAGCATGGTTTTGTTAAGGGGAAGTCTTGCCTGACCAACTTGATTGGATACTATGATGCAGTCACAAAAGAACTGGATGCAGGGAATAACTTTGATATTATATACTTGGATCTTAGAAAGGCTTTTGATACTGTTGCACATGGAAGACTGCTACACAAATTGGAGCAGTGTGACATTGGAGGCAAATTGCTGCTATGGATAAAGGGGTGGTTGAGGGGGAGAAGACAGAGAGTGGTAATCAATGGACACTGCTCATCGTGGACTGATGTTATTAATGGAGTCCCTCAGGGCTTAATGTCCAAGTTTGCAGACGATACAAAGGTTGGCAGGGTTGTTAAGGATGCTATGCTGCTGCAACAGGATCTGGAAAGGTTGAGCAGATGGGCTGAGAGGTGGCAAATGAAGTTTAACATTGACAAATGTAAAGCACTACACATGGGAAACAGCAACCCCAGAGCAACGTATCAACTCTGTGGTACTACACTGACAGTGGTAGAGAATGAAAGGGACTTGGGGGTGGTTGTGCAGGCAGATATGAAGTTCTCTGAGCAGTGCAGACGGGCTGCAAGAGTAGCTCATGGAGTATTGTCAATGATATACAGGAATTTTTCCAGCAGGGATAAGGAGGTGATTATTCCATTGTATAAGGCGATGGTCAGGCCACACCTAGAGTACTGTATACAGGTCTGGAGGCCTCATTTCAAGAAGGATGTAGAGCTGCTGGAACGAGTACAGAGAAGGGCAACAAGATTAGTGAATGGAACAAAGGGGTGCTCTTACGAAGAAAGGCTTAAGTTTTGCAAATTACAGTGTCTGGAGACTAGGCACCAGCGAGGTGATCTGATAGAGGTGTATAAAGCCTTGAATGGTTTAAGCATGCTCAATGCTGATGGGATTCTTCCTCTAGCTCAGAAAAATCACCTGAGAGGGCATAAATTCAAATTGAGGAAAGACAGATGTAGGATAGACGTGCGGAAATTTGCCTTTAGCCAGCGGGTGGTTGGTTGTGGAACAGACTTCCATCCCTTGTGGTGGAGGTTGATAGCCTAAATAAGTTTAAGGCTCAGCTGGACAGGTATTTTGAACGAACAGAGGGGTGAAGTGGAAGTGGGTTTTTTTTTTTTTTTTTGGCTGATGCTGCATAAGCTTGCTTTCTTGCATCAAATGCCTCTGCTAATGCTAATGCTAATGATTACACTGAAAGGACAGAATTCATGCGATACCTGGTTTTTGGGCAATGTGATGCTGTCACTCCTCTTGCTTGTGGACGAATCCACCGTTTGGGAGGTATATAGGTACACTGCATCACTACATTCACAAATAGATTGTAATTTGATGTCAGTATGGATAAACGTCGTGAGTTAACCTACTTTGAGAGAGGGATGATAGTGGGTGCCTGATGCATGGGTCATTCTATCATGGAGGTGGTACAGAAATTGCCCTATCCACATTCAACAGTATCAAGAATGTATCGGAAATACCCCATTTCCAGAATATTATATCATCGTGGATAGCACTGTGGGCGGAGAAAGGTGGTGGATGAACGTGTCCATCCACATCTGTCTTTCATTGTTGCAGCCAACCAGAGAGCCACTGACTTCAATGTTGGAGGTGCCAGAAACATCTCCACCAAGACCATCAGGTGATAATTAGCTGCAATAGGTTATGGGAGCCGTCGAACCACCAGAGTCCCATTGCTAACACCATGACAAAGGGCTCTTTGCCTCAACTGGGCGAAAGTACATCGGTACTGAACCTTGAATGATTGGAGATGGGCCTCCTGGTCTGATGATTCCTGTTTCCAGTTATTTTGAGTAGACAAGAGGGCATATATCTGGCAGAAACCACATGAAGCTATGCACCCATCATATCAACAAGGAACTGTTCTGGCAGGTGGATAATCGGTAATGGTGTGGGGCATGTTCAACTGGCACACATTGGGACCTCTGGTACATTTAGCATCAGACTTAGTAAAGGCACATGATGCAAGAAAGCAAGTTTATATAGCATCAGCCAAAAAAAAATAACAATAATTAAAAAATCCTTTTAAAAATTAAAAATTGAGGTGTATAAAGTCTTGAATGTTTTGAGCATGCTCAATGATGATGGGATTCTTCCTCTTGCTCAGAGTAATCGCCTGAGAGGGCATAAATCCAAATTGAGGAACGACAGTTGTAGGATAGTTGTGCGGAAATTTGTCATTAGTCAGCAGGGGGTTGATTGTCGGAACAAACTTCCATCTGTCATTCTAGAAGTTGATAGATAGAAGTTTGTTCCGACAATCAACCACCTGCTGGCTAATGACAAATTTCCGCACATCTATCCTACAACTGTCTTTCCTCAATTTGGATTTATGCCCTCTCAGGTGATTACAACCCCAGGGGCTTACATCTGGTGAGTATGGGCTTGGCACACCCAGGGTCCTGAGCTGGATATCATCATTCTTCTCTTTTTTGGTGATTCCTTCTACTTCTGACTCTCTCTCTCTCTCTCTCTCTCTCTCTCTCTCTCTCTCTCTCTCTCTCTCTCTCTCTCTCTCTCAGGGTAAGTTAGAATTTTTTTTTTCGACTGGTGCAGCATAAGCCTCAGGCTTCCTTGCACCATATGGCTTGGCTAATAATAATAATAATACTCTGAGAAGGAAGAAGAATCCCATCAGCATTGAGCATGCTAAAACCATTCAAGACTTTATACACACACCTCAATCAGATCACCTCGCAGGTGCCTAATCTCCAGACACTGTAATTTGCAAAAGTTAAGCCTTTCTTCATAAGAGGAACACTTTGTTCCCTTCACTAATCTTGTTGCCCTTCTTTGTACTCATTCCAGCAGCTCTACATCCTTCTTAAAATGAGGCCTAGAGACCTGTACACAGTACTCAAGGTGTGCCCTGGCCATTGCCTTATTCAAGGGGATAATCACCTCCTTATCCCTACTAAGACAAATTCCTGTCTATCATTGACAAAACACCAAGAGCTACTCTTGCAGGCTGTCTGCTCTGCTCAGAAAACTTCATATCTGCCTGCGCAATTACCCACAGGTCCTTTTCATGTTACTCTGGAGTTTCATGTTTCTCTACTACTGTTGATATGTTACTCTGGAGTTACCACTTCCCATATGCAGTACTTTACTTTTGTTAATGTTAAACTTCAGTTGCCAGCTCTCAGCCCATCTCCTCAACTTTTCTAGATCCTGTTTCAGCAGCATTCTGTCATTAGTGTCATTAACAACCCTGCCAACCTTTGTATTATCTGCAAACTTGGACATTAAGCCTGTTTTTAGTATCCAATATCAGGCTTAACTTATAACATCAATATCATTAATAAACTGAGAAAACAAAAATGGACCCAACAGTGAACTCTGGAGGACTCCACTGATAACATTAGTCTACGAAGTGCAGTGTCCATTGATTACCACTCACTGTCTTCTCCCACTCAACCATCCCATCCCTTTATCCATAGCAGCAATTTGCCTCCAATGCCACACTGCTCCAATTTGTGCAGCAGTCTTCCATGTGCAACAGTATCACAAGCCTTTCTAAGGTCCAATCTATTCTTCTTCTTCTTTAATGCTGCCGAATGGCGTTTGCGACTTCGTTTTGATATTGTTCTCTGTCTAGCGCTGCATGTAGAATTTGTGCTGTTGTCATGTGAAGCCAGGTGTTGATGTTATCTAGCCATGCCATTTTCGGTCTGCCTGGGCGTTTCTTGCCTTCGATCTTTCCCTCCAGGATGAGTGGTAGTAGGTGATATTTTTGTCGGTTCCTAGCGATCTGACCTAAGTATTTGCATTTCCTGCTGATGATGGTTTTGAGCAGGTCCCGTTCCGTGTGCATGTCCTGCAGGACCTGTGCGTTGGTTATCTTGGCTGTCCACGGAATTTTCAGCATTCTTCGTTAGAGCCACATTTCGAAGGCCTGGAGCCTTTTTGTAGTGGCTGATGTTAGAGTCCAATCTATGATATCAAAATTATTCTTTGTGACCACATCATAGTATCTGATCAAATTGGCCAGACAAGACTTCCCTCTAACTAACCCATGCTGTGTCCAAGCTATAACTGAAGTCTTGTCTAGATGATCCTGCAGTGCTTCTTTAACCAGTGCCTCCATTAATTTCTCTGAAACAGAAGTTAAACTAACAGGTCTATAATTACTTGTGTTGCCCTTTGATCCTCCTTTGTGAATTGGGGTCACATTTGCACATCTCCAGTCAATGGATACTTCCCCTGAGTGCAAGGAAGCTCTCATGATTATGGCTAAGGGTTTACTTACTTCCTTTGCTGCCTCCTTTAATATAACTGCATAGATCCCATCCACCCCAGGTACCTTTCTTAGGTTTAACTTCAATAATTTCTCCATCACTTTGCTCTCAGTTATTACAAAATCATTTAATTCCCTGTTAGAGTTTGATCCATATCTGGCCCTCTCCTTGAATAACTCCTGATGTGTGAATGTAGTTGCAAAATACTCATTTAGTTTGTTCGCTTCCTGAGTTGGATCATCAACAGTTGAACCATCGATATCAGGTGGACAAATCTGAATTCATCCCCTTCCTCCTAGTGTTTACATAAGTAAAGAACTTTTTGCTGTTTTTCTTTGCTTAGGATTTCTCATAATTTGCCTTTGCCTGCCTAATCTCCTTTGTGACTTGGTTACAGACCATCTTATATCTATCATAGGCTTCCATGTCACTGGTTAATTTATATATATCCCATGCAATTTTCTTCTCTGCCACGTGTCTCATTAGTTCATCTGACATCCACTTAGGCCTAAACCGTGAACAATTTTTCTTAGTTGGTTTGAAAAGCCTAGTAGCTTCCAAGATTAATTCTTTGAATGTTTCAAAGAATTAATTCTTTGAATGCTTCAAAGAATTAATTCTTTGAATGCTTTGAAACCAAAAACCCTTCCCTTTACCCCTAATGGTTGTTACCTCTTTGAGTAAATCCCACTTCAGCACACTGTGATTATTGCCACCTAGTGGTTCTTTTATCTGCAGATTCTTAATGCATGAAGAATCTGCTACTGATAATCAGATCAAGAGTATTACTCCCTCTATTTGCCTCCAGAGCAAGCTGCAGTAGAAAACAATCATCCATTAAATTCACAAAAGCCTTGCTAGTGTGAGTGACCAATCCACAAATTCCAGGCAATATCTGGGAAATTAAAATCCCCCATTATAAGCACTCTGATTTACTTGACCACTCTATGTCTCTGTACAGTTGTTTATTATACTCATCAGAGTTATTAGGCCTATAACATACTCCTATTCTCCGATTTTGCTTTCCCAGTGCTTATGTCACACCAAACTGACTCGACACAGCACTGCACTGTATGCCCATGCCGACTGGCTCTACTTCCTTGGATTTTATGTGTTTCTTAACTAATAGCATAACCCATCCTCCCCTCCTGTCCTGTCTATCCTTCCTATACACATTGTACTCTCAAAATTCTATTTCTGAATTCCTTATATCTGTGTGACATCACGTCTCTTATTATTATTATTAGCTACATGGTGCAAGGAAGCCTCAAATTTATTTATCAAACTCTTAGCTTTGGTGTACACGCAAGTATACATGCACCGGTTCCTATTCTTAGCTACCCCAACAGCCCATGTATTTACTTGTTCCGGAAAGACTCCCAGCACTCTCTGAAATCCTCTATACCTTTTTTCCAGGCTGCTGCTGATTCCAATAGATGCAGTACAAGAATCACTTTCACCTCTTCCAGTGGCTACTGTTAATCTATTAGTCCATGTATCCACCCAAATTAGCAGTTTTCCAAGCCACCTAACAATATCATCACCTCAATATCATCAGCCAATATTCTTGTACCCTTACTATTTAAGTGTATCCCATCCCTGTAGAAGCAGTTCTCTCCTATTAACAAGAAGGCTGAGAAAAATTCTACCCCTTGAGCCTTGCACAATCCCTCCAGGGCTGAAGTGATTGACAAGGTGCTCATCGTATACTCCCTAATAACGAAACAGGCCTACGCGCTCTGGATTCATTGAGGAATTTATTGTAGCTTAAACACAGAGCGTACAGATAAAGCAGAAATATATGAGCTTTCGGCTATATGGTAGCCTTCGTCAGAATTGACGAAGGCTACCATATAGCCGAAAGCTCATATATTTCTGCTTTATCTGTACGCTCTGTGTTTAAGCTACAATAAATTCCTCATACTCCCTCCTATCGTGTCTGGGCAGAATTGTAAACACTTTCAAATTCAACCCTAACTCGTGGCTTTTTTCCAACATTGAGCTGTACTTGTTAAGTAATTCCAATGTGTACAACAATATCACCTTTTGTGCCCTTAAAAGATGGTATCTGGTCTACAATGTCATCAACCTTTGCCCCTGGCAGACATACGCTGTTCCATTCCACCTCTTTGCACAATATGTTTCCCGTTGCCCTGACAATAGAGTCACCACAACTACTATTTCCTGTTGGGACCCTCGCATTCTGCCTTGGGGGTTGTCGCTGTGTTTCATGATGTTCAAGTGCAAGCTCTGGCGTTGATGTGGGCAGCTTAGAGCTTGATGGGTCTCTCAATTTATATCCTTCAAGGGCATCCACTCTGTCCTTCAATCTCTCATATAGGCCCATAACAATGCTGAGTTGGCACCTGATTTCATCACACTCCTTACATTCTGCGCACACAGAGACATTCCTCTTGGCAATCATTATCAGCCATTTTTAATCCACTGCAGGATGAAGGCCTCTCCAACAACTTTCCAGTTCCTTCTGTTTTGAGCACTGGCCATCCATTTACTACCCAAAAACTCATGAATTTTATCTATCCATCTCTGCCTTTGTCTTCCTGGTTTTCTTCTAGCTCCTCTTGGGTACCATTTTGTTATTTTCTTAGTCCCTCTCTCATCATGTCTTCGAGCTGTGTCCTGCCCATGACCATTTTAGTTCTTTAATTTTGATAAGAATGTCCTTTACTTGAGTTTGTTGCCTAATCCATGTGTTTCTCTTCTTATCTAACAGTCTGATTCCCAATATAATTCTTTCCATTCTTCGCTGTGTAGTTCTCAGCTTCTTTTCTATTCTTTTGGTGAGTGCCCAAGTTTCACTTCCATAAGACATGGTGAAGAGTATACATTGTTTCATTATTTTACTATTCAGACAAACTGGGATATTGCTCCTCAGTATGTGACTATATTTCCTGAATGCTATCCATCCAAAATTTATTCTTCTCTTCACTTCCCGCCATTTATCATTATTACAGCTAATAACTTGTCCCAGATAAGTATATGACTCCACCTTTTCAATTACTGCTCCTTCAATCATTATGTCCCTTTCTGTGGCATACTTGTTCATCATTACTTTTGTTTTAGCCATATTCATCTTTCCAAAATCCTTAGTAACTCTGCATAACTGATTAAGATTTTCCTCTAATTCTTTGGGATCGTGGCTTATGACCACAATGTCATCTGCAAATCGTAAATGATTTAAGTACTCTCCATTCACATTGACTCCTTTCTGCGACCAGTCTAATCTGAAAGCTTCCTCAAGGGCAGCAGTAAACAACTTCGGAGATATTGTGCCTCCTTGTCGAACTCCTTTCTCAATTTTAAAATTGCTATTATCTTTATCTAGTCTAATAAAGGAGGTAGCGTTCTCATATATTTTCTTCAAAATCATAATATATGGGGTATCTATGCCTTGTCTTTCCAGTGCCCGAAACATTGCCGTATGCTGTATGGAGTCAAATGCCTTTTCATAATCCACAAATGCCAGGCACACTGGTATTTTATATTCATTAGCTGTGATATTACGTGAAGGTGATCCGTAGTTGAGAATCCTGTCCTAAAGCCAGCTTGCTCTTTCGGTTGATTCTCATCAAGTATTCTTTTTAATCTGTTAGTAATGACCCTTGTGAACAACTTGTAGACGTGGGATATCAAGCTAATTGGTCTGTAATTTCCAATTTCTGATTTATCTCCTTTCTTATGCAGCAAAACTATGATTGCATTATTCCACTGCTTAGGCGTCACACCTTTTCGAATGCACTTTGTGAAGAGCCTTGCCAGTTTTTGTGTTATGTCTCTTCCTCCCAATTTTAACAACTCTACAGTAACTTCATCTTCCCCCGGGGCTTTCTGATTCTTCATTTTCTTCAATGCATGTTCTACCTCATTAGGAAGAATATCGGGTATGTCGTATGTGTTACTAATTTGCAATCTATCTTCCCCACTGCTGGCATCATACCCTTGCTCCTTGTATAATTCTCTATAGTAGTCTTCTGCTATTTGAATTATGCCTTCTCTGCTGTTTATAAGTACACCATCGCTATTCTTCAGTTTCAGTATCATTTTTCTGTATTACTGCTCATGGCTGCTGATTTAAATCGTTTGTTTTCCCTTAATGCTTGTTCTACTTTTTTTTGTGTTAAATCTTCTTATGTCCTCTCTGAGCCTCTTTCTAATGGCTTTGCATAACTCAGTATACTCAATTTTCTCCTTGTCAGTGTTTATCTTGCTCTTCATTCGTCGCCTTCGGTTCACATGACAAGTGTTTCTTGACTAATTTTTTCTTCTTTGGATTTCTTTTTCCCTATAGGTTTCTTGGGCTTTATCACTTTCAGAAAGTTGTGCTATTCCTCTTCGATATCTTGGTCCTTAACAGTCTGCAGAAGTTCAAACTTGTTCTTAAGTGCCAGTACATATTGCTGTTTCTCCTCTTCTGTTATCTCAAAGACCTTTGTATTATTTACTCGAGTCAGTTTTTTCCTTTCTTTTCTTACATCTATATCAAGTGTGCATCTTACCAGTCTGTGATCACTTGCAACATTTACCTTGTTCAGGATGGTAACATCATTCACAATATATCTTCTGTTAGCGAGGATGAAATTGATTTCATTAGTTGTTAATCTATTTGGACTCTTCCATGTCCATTTTCTGTTCACCCTTTTCTTGAAAATTGTTCATTACTGACAATCCTCGAGATTCTGCAAATTCCACAAGTCTTTCAACTCTCATTTCTTTCACCAATTCGAAAATTTCCCATTGTTCCGTTTCTGCACTGTTTTGTCTTTTTCCAACCTTAGCATTGAAGTCTCCCATAATGATAGTACAGTGGGTTTTCTGCTCATCTAGAAGACTCAATTTCATTGTACATTTCCTCAACCTCTTCATCATCATGGCTCGATGTTGGTGCATAACCCCACGGGCTCATATCTGGTGAGTAGGGGCTTGGCAAACCCAGAGTCCTGAACTGGATATCATCATCCTTCTCTTTCTTAGTGTTTCCTCTCTCTCTCTCTCTCTCTCTCTCTCATGGTAACTCGGGAATTACTTTTGGATGGTGCAGCATAAGCCCCAGGCTTCCTTGCATCATATGGCTAATAGTAGTAATAATAAATCATTATAATCTTTAGCTTGTACCCCTTAGAAATCCTGAGTATTAGTCTTGACACCCTTGGTGACGTACTTTTGAATTCCAAAATGTTGTTTTTTATATCTTTATGGACCAGAAAGCCAATTCCACCTTCACTCTTTTCACTGTTTCCATTGGTATACAGCAGATTTCCACTTGATAAACTTATAAGTGATTCATTTCTTCTTCTTGTTTCGGCCAAACTGATGATATTCCAATTCACATTTTCTAATTCCTTTTCCAGCTCTAATATCCTGTCTTCACCAATGAGAGATTTTACGTTGTAACAGGCCAAGTTCTGTTTCTGTGCATGGCAGCCTGATCGTACCCAGAGATTCTTAGCACCCTCTGCTTCCACTCTGATTCTCTCGCTGGCGTAAGAGGAGGAGTGAGAGCTGCTGGGGACTGAAGGCCATCTGTTTCATCATGCTGTCATGTGCTGAAGGGTTTGGTCTCTTCCTCTTCACGCTGACCAGGCATCTTGAAGAGAACCACTCTACTTGTTCATTGCCACCTAAGTGACGTAACAGGGCTTACCATCGAGAAGGTGTGCATGAGTGGATTTTAGGGAGGCAGGCCAACCAGACTTCTCCTAAATCTTCTGTAATAGAAAGATATTGGATCCATCGGTGTTTTAGACTGAGTGTCTGATAACACACAGAATGCCCATTCCCCTCTGAGTGTCCCCCCCCTTGGCAATATCATGTCCCATTCCTGATTGTCCCACAAACGTTAAACAAGCAGTACATTTCAAAGGGCTGTGATTCAGAGGACAACTGTCCCCTTCAGTTCTCTCCTGAGCCACAGTACTCCCATTAGTTTAAGCCTTTTGATTTGCTACTCTAGTAATGACTTCGATTCAATTTCAAATAAAATTTCAATACAAAAATATAACCTTAAACTTATATCCCAATGAAATTATAACACTATATATATATATATATTTCAGTATCGAGTGTTATCTCCAAATTACATTATATTACTTTTGTATCTCCTATTAAGGTATATGTATTTAGTTTAAAAAGTACAATTTAATTGACAATGAAATTTAATAAGATTAATAAATTTTACTGATTAATTGATAATACTATACTATTCTATACTAAACTAACAGATCTCTAATACAGTGCTACATGTTTCGCTGTCTAGTTTTACATTAAACCTTACACTATCTAGTTCAGGATATATGTTGTATCGTATAACAATGGTGGCAAGTTACGACCGGTAAATCTATGGACACTAAGTATTAATTAACTTTCAAAATCGTGCTATCGAAATTCAAAATAAATCAAGGAGCTTGACTAGGTCTATAAGCTACTTATAGACAATAATTTAATATAACAATTATGTCAATAAAATGGCTAAATATAATTAAAAACTTAGCGTTCACTGGAGCTGCAAAAACTTGTCCAACACGTGAATTGGATAACCTTACCGATACTAAGTAATAACCTGCAAAATCTCTGTCGAAGGTCATGAACTAAGTATTGTAAATAGGGATATAAAGCTACTTCTAGAAAATAAATTAATATTCCAATTGATGTCAATGTGGTCCAGGTTATGTGTCCATCCTTTCAGACCATCTGCATCCATTTGTGGTCATCATGCACCCACAGTACAATGGACTCTTCCAGTAGGACAATGCGCCTCCTCACAAAGCTATGGTGGCTAGAACATGGTTTGAAGAGCATTCCGCAGATTTTACCACTATGGAATTGCCTCCCCTTTCACTGGATATGAATCCTGTGGAGCATCTTTGGGATGCTGTGGAAAGGTCTGTTTGAGCTTTCGATCCTCCACCCAGGAATGCGACTGAATTATGGACAGCAGTGCAGTAAGCATGGATGGAAATACCTATGGAAAGCTTTTGTGGACTCAGTGCCTCACCGTGTGACTGCCTTTATCCTAGTGAAAGGTGGGCTTACCATTACTACAGGGTTTCTTAACCTGGTGCTCACAAGCACCATTTTGCTGGCCGACCGGGCTAGCCGAGTGGGTAAAGTACCTGCCCGGCAACCCAAAGGTCGCGGGTTCGATTCCCGCCTCGGGCTTGGATCAAAGTACTGCAAAAACCTTGGTAGGTGCAATATGGCCACAGAAGCCGATGCGCCAACAACTACCAAATCAAAAAAAAAAAAACATTTTGCTGTTCAAAAAATAAATTTTGCTTCCTAAAATGGGTGCTCATGAGCACCTTCGATTAAGCTAAAAAATTATATATAAATTTTTGTATTTAAAAAAGGTGCTTTAATCTCAAAAACAGTCGCAGTTTGACACTTTTACGGTATTCTTAAAAGTTTTTTTATTAATTATTGTCCCATCACCACCAAATACGGAGAATGCGGAAAGGTCAGAGAATAACCACCGCATATTCCAGGAGCAATGTGGCCTTAGTTGCTAATGCTCCTAAAAACCAAATAACAACAACAACATATTAATTATTGTAAATTTGACATTGATTTAGTAAGAAAAATTTTTACAAAATACTTTGTTGAGAGTGTGATGACTGTTTCCACAGACTGAGAATACTGTTTTATGCGATTCTTACTTTCTGGTTTTAACAGGTTAAAACAGGTTTCTGCTGGATTTTGCTTAGTTATTCTGCTGCAATAGGTACCGTATATGTATAGTGCTGACTTTAAAGGTGATGAAAGTGTTATTGTAAGAAATCTTTTGATTTTGTGTGCAAATACTTAAATGTATTTTCTTTTAACAGAATTAACTAAAGTTACTATACCCTTTCAAAATGGAAAAGTTTTTAAAAAGAAACCAAAATGAATGTGATGAGGAAAAAAATTATGCATTAAAGAAAAATTAGAATGTATACATTTCAATTCTCTTGGGAATGTGATTATTTGGTAATAGATAATAGAATGGAACTGGTGTAATGCTTATTATGTCAGGCGTGTTTGGCTGGCTATCAGAAATAGAATTGTGAAAGATGTTACCAAACATACCATAGGAATTTTCATTAGCATTAGCATTAGTAGAGGCATATGATGCAAGCTTATGCAGCATCAGCCAAAAAAAATCCAGTTGAGCCTTAAATTTATTTAGATGGAAGTCTGTTCCGCCAACTAACTACCTGCTGGCTAAAGGCAAATTTCCGGACATCTATCCTACATCTGTCTTTCCTCGATTTGAATTTATGCCCTCTCAGGTGATTATTCTGAGCAAGGGGAAGAATTCCATCAGCATTGAGCATGCTCAAGGCTTTATACACCTCTATCAGATCACCTTGCTGGTGCCTAGTCTCCAGACACTGTAATTTGCAAAACTTAAGCCTTTCTTCGTAAGAGCAACCCTTTGTTCCATTCACCTTTTCCCAAATTTAGTGATATTAGAAAAGCTAAACTTCAAGAAGAAAAAAAGAAACTTGAAAGACAGAAAAATATTTTAAATTTAGGTCAAGCTAATAGTAGTAAAGTGTTAGCAAATGAAGTTTCATTTATTTAATCAAATATAATTGCAAAGAATTCATTGTCTTACAGTAATAGTGAAATAATAAAAAATTGTGTAGTGTCATCATTAGAAGTGCTTGCCAGAAAAACGGAAACTACCTTGATTAGCTCTACCAAAAATATTCCTTTGAGTAATGTTCGAGTAATAAAATGGCAAATATAATATTCAGTGAATTATTAGGAAGAATTGAAAGTTGTCTATTTTTTTTCACTGGCACTTTATGAGTCGACTAATGTTTCAGTCATATCACAACTCATGTACTTTGTTCGTTTGATTGAACATGATGCAGCTGTGAAGAAGATTTTTTGGCTATTTTTCCGCTTACTGGTCATACAACTGGAAATGATGTATATGACACACTTATGAAATTCCTAACAGTGCACAAAATTGATCTGAGTAAACTTGTATCATTTGTTACCTTTCTTACACATGAATATTAAATGCCAATTTCTTTAAGTGAAATAAGGTTAAAAAAATAAGTTTTCACCTGATTTCACTCAAATAATATTCAAAATTTTTTTCAGCTATTTGGATAACTTGAATCCTACTATAATATTTTTTCACTTGTGCAACAGTCAACCTGGTCAATGAACATAGAAGATAAAAACTATATGAACTGGAAAACTCAACCAAAGCAGTTAATTCATAAAAAATAAAAAAAAATTCCCATAACAATCAACAGATTTTTACAGTATTTTATTTTTCTGGAATAACTTACACAAATTCAAGTCTGACTTGCTAACCCACCTTACACAATGCTTGAGTAATAATTTTTAATATAATTTCAATAACCTTTTATGATTAGGGTCACCTTTAATAAAATAAAATGCTGGAATAAGTTAATTTTCACCATGCTTCACCTGAACACAGTATATGTGTGCACTGCTTAGCACTACTCCTCTCCCAGACTTAGTTATATCTTAACTTACACATATGTAAAATGTCCAACTTCACTAACTGCTGCTGTATGTTTACTTTCCAGGATCTGTGCTTAATATTTAAGGAGCCACTTGTAGATGCTGACTATACTACTGAGAAGCCTAATCAAAGGATTTTGTCCCTGCAGTTCTTGGTTGAAGATTTTGTAAATGCCTGTTGCTATCACATGTGGAGTTGTATCATCTGAAATTTGCAATATTTTTTAAAAATTTTATTGCAAAAATATTTATTGTAAATTTTTTTGATACTGACTTTTTTTAAGAAGATACAGCTTATCATTATTAATAATGTTCAGCCTTCAAACTCTGTACATTCCTCTCACTCAGTCTTTAGATATTCAGTTACAAAACTTAATGATAGTAAGTGCCATCTGTGTTTACAATGCATGATTGCTGCCCATTTAATTAACAAGATAGATGAAGCTGATGTTTCTGAAATAATATATTATTATGAAGTTGCATTGCAGACTTCGGTTAGATGATCTAATAAAATTCCCAGAAAATGCATAATATATCTACACTTGCATATTAATGGAAGCAGAGAAGATTATATAATTTTTTAAAGTGCTAAAGTTGGTACATGTGCCAACTTTAGCCTTGCCATCTGATCTAGACTGTTGTATATAAAAGAAAATTCTCATGGTTATTTATGATCATGGGCAGTTATTTAAAAGTGATTATTGTTGTTGTGACAGTAACAACAATAATCACTTTTTTTTTTCCTAAATAGATTCAAATCTTCATTGATATTTGTGAAAGGTAAATCATGTTTGATTGGTAATATCAATGAAATATTAATATTGCATAAACAGCATTTCATGACCTTTTATTATATATATATTACCAAATCAAAGTTACTCCAATTCACATGCTATAAATGTGAGCTTGCAAAGTACGTGTGAGCTCACAAGGGTAATTTTGCTACATTGGATTAGTTCAACTGGAAGAATTCTTTTAGGATGTGAACTTGCTACACAAGAAGATCATAATTTTTTGCTATCAAGAATATAAGAAGTTTTATAATCATTTCATGGAGTGGCAGTCAATCAGATATACCTCTAGTATGTCATTAGTTTGGTTAAAAAAATTACCCTTCACTTTATAACGTAATGCTATATTATTATTGTAATATAATACAATAGATGTCTTTATTTTCTATTATATTATTATAATAGAAAAAGAAAGACATCTGTTTTATATCTGATGATAAGTTACCATATATACTTTATATGTGATTTGAGAATTTACAACTTTTCTGTTTGTTAACAATTATTAACAGAATAAAGCATATACATATATACTGGTATGCTGCACTCAAAAATGGTGTGCAAAAACATTTGCTAAATACTTGTTTTTGACTCTGCATATAATTGCTAAGTTACCTATTAAAATTTAATATTTCCAGTATTGTCATTGTGGAAAAAAAAAAAAAAAAAAGCACAAACATTACAAATTTAATAAATTGAAGATGTTCTCCATGATGTAACAAACAAATGCCAGCCAAACCTTTTGGAATATTTATGCAAAGTGTTTTTACACATCGTATATCAGTGAAAATAGAAATGCCAGACTGAGTTCTTAAATAATGTGAAATGTTGTTTTAACTAAAACTGATTATAAAATATTGACAGCTTTGTTTGTCTAAATATTTACTACTAGTGATTATAAAATATACTCTTTCCCTTTTCATTTGTGTCTCAGATAAAAAAACAGCAGTAATATTACTGTACTGAAACACTATTAGTGAGGACCTGGAAATATGTCCTCACTAATAGTGTCCTTTCTTTTGTGATAATTCTATGTTAGAATTGCTTGTCTAGCGGGAAGTTATTTTTCCTTCCTCCTCCTCACTTAAAAAATTAATTTTGATAATTATTTTTAAATAAATAAAATTAATTTTAGAAATAATTAACATATTTTTGAATTTCATATTGGGTTTTGGCCAAACCCATTATAAAATTACAGAATTATATGATGCAATCACATAGTACACTTATGGACGTGAGTTGTGGTGGTAATCAACAAACAAACAGAATGATTTTTCTTAGAGAGAGAGAGAGAGAGAGAGAGAGAGAATCAAAATAAAGGCTGAATAAATATAATAATAGTATGAATTAAATTGAAAATGTAGAGAAACATGAAAAGATTCAATAGATAAGAAAAACTACTGATAATGTTTTTCACCTCCTTATCATATAATTGATATAAAATTAAAGCTTCAAAGAGCAACAATGTAAAGACCAATTCCATTAGATCTGACGTGAACAGTTGTACAATTTTTAATCTATAAGTGTACATTTTCTTTGGCAACTACAGCACAAATGATATTAATTTTTTGTATATGTGTGAACATAGAAGTTCTCAAATGTACATAAAGAATATAATGAAATGTACAGAACTGCACTTAAGTGCAGTGCATTGTAAAATAAATTTTAGCATATAAAAAGTGGTCTTGCCTGGTTATTGCAGAGGAATAGACAAAAAATAAGTCACAACCTACTTCCTTCTTCCACTGCTTTTATCTCTTGTATTAGTAGCATGAATTTATTACCTAGTAAACTAAGGAAATCAGTTTTTTGATTAGGGGGAAAAGCATTGCTTTTTCCTCTATGCTCCTGCCAACAAATATGTGCTTTTCCAAGCAACAATTGCATGATTTCTGTCATTTTTCTTGGGGCAGGGAGACCATTTGGGTCAGTTCTTGGATTTCAGCAACTTTTTTTTTTTTTTTTTTTTTGTTTATGAACTTATACTGCAGTACAGCTGAACCTTTATTGTTCTGGAATATGTATGCCTATATATGACTTAGTACCTTTCCCAGTTGCATTTTTACATGCATTCCTGAATCACCGCTTTGTGATGTCATGGAGCCTAGCTTACTTTCCATGAGCAGTTTTTCTCACTGCTGTTGGAGGAGGATTTCATTATTTTCTTGTGTGCATTTCTCTCCTGGGGTTTCATGACATAAGGGGCATGCAAGGCATTTTCTTTTCATTTCCATTTGTTTTTCAATTGACCCTCGAACAACTGGAGCAAACAATCTCTACATCATGTTGAAACTAACATTATTTAAATTCTTTTAAATAATGTTAGTTTTCTGATTCTGATCAGATTTCTGACTTCCCGCAGTAATTATCTTACCCTTTGTTCCCAAAGGGTAACATAATTACTCCCTCCGGGACGGATTAATGAAGTTTCCAGTACTTCCTTTTGACTAAGAAGAGCAGTTTTAACAGATATAGGAACAATGACCTTATATCCTTCATCATTATTAAACAATATCAAAATTTTTGAGAGGAAAATACTTTTTCCTAAATATCTGTTAGGTTTCTGGCTGGAAAAGACCACCTCATCATTTATTAGGATTAGCCATGTGGTGCAAGGTAGTCCAAGGCTTTTGCTGCCCCAAACAAAAATAAATAAATAAATAATACCAAATAAAAAATAAATAAGAAAATAAACTATGCATTGATTGCCTCTTCACTTAGGTACCCCCTACCCAATCTCTCAGCCTCAACCACCCATGGAAGTAACTTATTCCATTCATCATTAGCCCATGGGCTAAAAGAAAATTTCCTGCAATATAATTTTAAACCTCTTCCCCTGTAATTTGAATTTATGGCCTCCTAGTTCTGGATTCATTTATAATAGTGAATATTTACCCTCATTCATATTACTTTCTCTTCTCAGAGCCTTGATAGTGAAAGTGTATTTAGTGTTAAGCAGCACCAGAGATTTTCCCCCATCTCTGTGTTGCTTTTATTGTGGGTGTGCAGTTCACTGGATAGGCCAGAGATTTAAGTGTATGGATATCGCATACGTGTAATGTTATGTGCCATTGTTCTTCTGGCCATTTAGCCGCTGGATCCCTGCTGAGGCCCAATGTTGCCCAAACTTCACCTCGTGCAGGCAGACCAGGTACCCAGTAGCTTTGAAATTACTCTGGCAGGTCCTGACACTTAATTTCCTGAGATTTCAGTGGCTAGGACCTAAAAAAAAAAAAAAAAAAAGTTGAATTTTCACATAAAGACCAAAATTATTGGCAAACAGAAATTTGGACGTGTAGGGCATTTGCTTGCATACAGATAGAGTGGAGGGGAGACTAAAGACTGGGGGAAGAGACAGAAATATGGGGTCAATAGAGAAGGTGACTACAATAGGTGTCAGTGGGGGCATGCTCCACCAGAGGGAAAAATGGAGGTGGCAGTCTTGATAGTATGAACCAGAACTCTAATGCTTCTCAGAGCCTTATACAAGTGTCAGTTGGGTCTCCTCTAAAGTGCCTAGTTACCAAGCTCTATAGTCACCTATTTGAAGTCATTTCTCTTCTGGTCATCCTTTTGCCAATCTTATCACACTTTGTCCTTCTTTTGACCCTTTCAAGAAGTTCAATGTCTTTCTTTTAAGTGCAGTTACTGTACTTGAATAAAGTGTTCCAAGTGCAGTCTTACAATTGCCTTTTACTGTACAGTGGAATTATGAACTTCTATCTCTACAACCAAATGTTTGACAAATCATCAATATGCACCATGGGCCTTCATTGCCATCCGTCTAACTGCTCTTGCAACTTTATGTCTGAACATATTGTAACTCCAAAATCCCTTTCTTCTTCTACTGTTTTTAATTCAGCCCGCCAAATTTATAAGTTATTTTGAGATTGCTATTTTCCAAGTATTTGACCTTGCATTTTGCTGCATTAAAACAAGTCTGCCACTATTCTGACCATCCCTGAAGTCTACCTAAATTATCCTACAAATGTGTTGCTTGGCAATCATTAATTACTCTATGATCTGCAAATTTTGACATTCGGCCCCTATCCCTTGTTCAATGTCGTTTCAGAGAATCAAAAAGAACAGTGGTCATTCCAGTATAAATCCTTGGGCACCCCCACTTCTTATGTTAGCCTGATCTGAATCATAACCATTAATTACAACCCCCTGCCTCTTACAGTCAGGGGGGTTGTAATCAATCATTTAAAAAATCCACCTAAGGATTTTTTAAGTGATTCCAACATGTTCCAATTTAAACAGTAACTTCTTGTGTGAGACTAGATCAAATGTTTTACTGAAATCCAAGTAAACAGTGTCAAAATTATTACTATAAATAATTATCTATAAATTATTTGCCACAAATAGATATTTTTGATGAGTTTCATTCTTTAGTTTAACAAACATTAAGAAGCAGAGAGGTTAAGATATTTCTTTTAATGGTTTAGGTTGCTTTTTACACCTTCAGTCATAAGTGTTTCATAATATCCTATTCTGTGATTTTCTTTCTTTGTGGATAAAGATTCTGAGTGATCATTTTTCCCAACTTACACATCAAAGAGAAAAGGCTACATCTGCAAAACCCATTTTTCTCCATTTTCCTTTTGTTTTTCAAAATGAAATCTATTATCAAAACCATTCTTGAATTCGTTCATGATAGTGATTCCATGTTTTACACCTACAAAGATAATTCATATATCATTTGAAAAGTCTCAACAAGGAATTGAGTTTGAAATTAATCAGAATTTGATGTTAATTTTTAAATGCAAAATTAAGTGATGCATTTGCAGATAGGCTGTAACAAGCACAACGAAAACAATTAAAAAAGTGGTGTAATTGGATGCATGTGATTCATACTCTGGATGTATTTGATCTAATCCAAACATAGGTCGAGTTCCTCCCCCCCATTCTCCTAACTGTTCTTTGGTTCTTTTTACAGAAAAATTGAACAAAGTGATATAAACAAAAAGTATAAAGAAAAAGAGCAATGATACTCGAACCATATTTTTTTGCTTTATATTACTTATATAAACGTTGGCACTAATGATATTAAGAGTAGGAGACCGATGGAATTACTTAACAAGTACAGGTCACTGTTTAAAAAGATCCATGCATTAGGGTTGAATTTGAAAGTGTCTGCAATTCTGCCCAGACACGATAGGAGATAGTATATGATGAGACCCTTGTTGATCAATTCGGCCCTGGAAATATTGTGCAAGGCTCAAGGGGTAGAATTTTTTTTCAGCCTGGTCTGTACTTGTTAACAGGAGAAAACGGCTTCTACAGGGATGGGATACACTTAAATAGTAAGGGTACAAGAATATTTGTTGATGATATTGAGGTAGTGTTAGGTGCGTTGGAAAACTGCTAGCTTGGGGGGGATACATGAACTAATAGATTAACAGTAGCCACTGGAAGAGGTGAAAGTGATTCTTGTACTGCTTCTATTGGAATCAGCAGCAGCAGCCTGGAAACAAGGTGTAGGGGATTTCAGAGAGTGCTGGGAGTCATTGCTGAACAAGTAAATATATGGGCTGTGTTAGGGTAGCTAAGAATAGGAACAGGTGCATGTATACTTGCATGTACACCAAAGCTAGGAGTTTGATAAATAAATTTGATCAATTTGAAGTGTTGGTCAAAACGTCAAAGGCAGATATTGTTGGGATATAAGAGACGTGGTGTCACACAGATATAAGGAATGCAGAAATAGAATTTTGAGAGTACAATGTGTACAGGAAGGATAGGCAGGACAGGAAGGGTTATGCTATTAGTTAAGAAACACATAAAATCCAAGGAGGTACAGCCAGTCGATATTGGGCGGACAGTGCAGTGTCAAGTCAGTTTGGTGTGACATAAGCACTGGGAAAGCAAAATCAAAGAATAGGAGTGTTTTATAGGCCTGACTCTGATGAGTATAATTAACAACTGTATAGAGAAATAGTGGTCAAGTAAATCAGAGTGTCTTATAATGGGAGATTTTAATTTCCCAGATATTGCCTGGAATTTGTGGATTGGTCACTCACACTAGCAAGGCTTGTGTGGATTTATTGGATGATTGTTTTCTGCAGCAGCTTGCTCAGGAGGCAAATAGAAAGTAATACTCTTGATCTGATTATCAGTAGTGATTCTTCACGCATTAAGAATCTGCAGATAAAAGAACCACTAGGTGACAGTGATCACAGTGTGCTGTAGTGGGATTTACTGAAAGAGGTAACTACCATCAGGGGTAAAGGGAAGGGTTTTTGCTTTTGTAAAGGCAACTATGGTGGTCTCAGACAGTATTTAAATTCTATATGGTGGGACCAACTGATAATGTTACCAACAGCAAATTCAAAATAGGAAGCATTCAAAGAATTAATCTTGGAAGCTACAAGGCTTTTCAAACCAACTAAGAAATACTGTTCAAGGTTTAGGCTTAAGTGGATGTCAGATGAACTAATGAGACATGTGGCAGAGAAGAAAAATGCATGGGATTCATATAAATTAATGGGTGACCAAGTCTGTAACCAAATCACAAAGAAGGTTAGGCAGGCAAAGGCAGATTATGAGAAATCTTAGGCAAAGAAAAACAGCAAAGAGTTCTTTACTTATGTAAACTCTAGGAGGAAGGGGATGAATCAGATTGTTCCACTTGATATTGATGGTTCAACTGTTGATGATCCTGCTCAGGAAGCTAACAAACTAAATGAGCATTTTGCATCTACATTCACACATCAGGAGTTATTCAACAAGAGGGCCAAATGTGTATCAAACTGTAAAAGGGAGTTAAATGATTTTGTAATAACTGAGAGCAAAGTGGAGGAGAAATCATTGAAGATAAACATAAGAAAGGCACCTGGGGTGGATGGGACCTATCCAGTTAAATTAAAGGAGGCCGCAAAGGAAGTAAGTAAACCCTTAATCATGAGAGCTTCCTTGGACTCATGGACTAGAGATTTGCCAAATGTGACCCCGATTCACAAAGGAGGATCAAAGGGCAACACAAGTAATTATAGACCTGTTAGTTTAAATCTGTTCCAGGGAAATTAATGGAGGCACTGGTTAAAGAAGCACTGCAGGATCATCTGGACAAGAATTCAGTTATAGCTCAGACACAGCATGGTTTTGTTAAAGGGAAGTCTTGTCTGACCAATTTATTGGATACTATGATGTGATCACAAAGGAACTGGATGCAGGAAATAACTTTGATATCATATATTTGGATCTTAGAAAGGCTTTTGATACTGTTGCACCTGGAAGACTGCTGCAAAAATTGGAGCAGTGTGGCATTGGAGGCAAATTGCTGCTATGGATAAAGGGATGGTTGAGGGGGGAGAAGACAGAGAGTGGTAATCAATGGACACTGCTCTTTGTGGACTAATGTTATTAGTGGAATCCCTCAGGGTTCAGTGTTGGGTTCATTGTTGTTTTCTATATTTATATATGATATTGATGATGGTATATCAGGCTTAATGTAAAAGTTTGCAGATGATACGAAGGTTGGCAGGGTTGTTAAGGACACTAATGACAGTATGCTGCTACAACAGGATCTGAAAATAAATTTATTGAAATAAAAATAAAAATTATATATACATAAGATAAAACAGAAATAAAATAAGATAAAAGCGTTAAAATACATAGTAGCTTTCGAAGCGAAGTGCCTCTTCTTCAGCTTGAAGAGGCACGTCCCTTCGAAAGCTACTATGTATTTTAACTCTTTTATCTTATTGTATTTTAACACTTATCTTATGTATATATCATTTTTATTTTAATAAATTTATTTTAACCAGTTAATCGGTCGTCACAAGAAACTTGGATAATATAATGCAATCTGACGTACAAGGCCTGTTTTCTAAGGATCTAGAAAAGTTGAGCAGATGGGCTGAGAGGTGGCAAATGAAGTTTAACATTGACAAATGTCAAGTACTACATATGGGAAGCAGTAACCCCGAGTAACATATCAACTCTGTGGTACTACACTGACAGTGGTAGAGAACGAAAAGGACCTGGAGGTAATTGTGCAGGCAGATATGAAGTTTTCTGAGCAGTGCAGATGGTCTGCAAGAGTAGCTCATGGTGTCTTGTCAATGATATACAGGAATTTTCCTAGCAGGGATAAGGAGGTGATTATCCCCTCGTATAGGCCACACCTTTACTGTATACAGGTCTGGGAGCCTCATTTTAAGAAGGATGTAGAGTTGTTGGAACGCGTACAGAGAAGGGCAACAAGATTAGTGAAGGGAACGAAGGGTTGCTCCTAGGAAGAAAGGCTTAAGTTTTGCAGATTACAGTGTCTGGAAACTAGGCAACTGCGAGGTCATCTGACTGAGGTGTATAAAGCTTGAATGGGTTGAGCATGCTCAGTGCTGATGGGATTCTTCCTCTTGCTCAGAATAATCACCTGAGAGAGCATAAATTAAAACTGAGAAAAGACAGTTGTAGGATACATGTGTGGAAGTGAACTCCATCAGGTTCAGCAGCACTAGGTCTTGAGCTGTTAAGAGCAAGCTGTATTTCAATTATGGTAAAGGGACAGTTGTATGATGGCAGTTAGTGCCAAAATTTAACTTCTGTTTTTCAGCAAAAGACTTTAATTTCTAGAATTCTGGTGAGTATGGGGATACGTCAGAGGTTTGAAAAAAAGACTCTCCAAGAGCATTATATGTCCTGAGGCAGTGAAATGTCATTACCATTTACATTCAATATTGATAAATGTGAAAGAGGATAGTTGTTATACATTTTTCTAATATTATTCCAGATTGTTTGTGTTTTGGTGGTCCTCGTAATTGTGGAAGCAAAATGTTTCCATGATTCTCTTTTGCATGACTTTTTTTAAACTGTGTCTAGATTAGTACTAGTAGGATTCTTGCAAAAGTTATTCCAGGCTTTATTTTTCTCTGGCTTGGTTGCATTCATTGTTCCACCAGGGTTTTGGTCTTATTCGCTGACTTTTGGAAACTCTTGGTATTGCTGCTTCTGCGTCCTGCAATATTTGGTTTGTTATGTAATCAACATAACATCATTTATTGACACATTTGAAACAACTGTTTTTTAAAGGATTGCTAGCTGCCTATATTTTTTCCAGTCAGCTTTTGCAAAGTTCCATTTGGCTGTCTGATTATGGCAGAGTGGAAAATTTGCTTCAACATAACAGACTATTGGGTAGTGATCACTATCCAGTAGACTATCATGAACAGACCAGTGAAACAGTGGAAAATGGACTGGTGAGCATATGGAGAGGTAAATGGCTTTCGTAAAGGCAGCTACAATGGTCTGAAACAGTATTTAAATTCTATACAGTGGGACCAACTGATGATGTTACCAACAGCAAATTCAAAATGGGAAGCATTCAAAGAACTTATCTTGGAAGCTACTAGGCTTTACATACCAACTAAGAAATATTGTTCAAGGTTTAGGCCTAAATGGATGTCAGATGAACTAATGAGACATATGGCAGAGAAGAAAAATGCATGGGATACATACAAATTAACACGTGACACAGAAGCCTATGATAGATACAAGTTGATCTGTAACCAAGTTACAAAGGAGGTTAGGCAGGCGAAGGCAGATTACGAGAAATCTTTGGGAAGGGATGCAAAGAAAAACAGCAAAGAGTTCTTTACTTATGTAAACTCTAGAAGGAAGGGGATGAATCAGGTTGGTCCAACTTTTGATGATCCTGCTCAGGTAGCTAACACACTAAATGAATATTTTGCATCGACATTCACACGAGTTATTCAGGGAGGGGAATGCCAGAGGTGTATTCAACTCTGGCAGTAAGCTAGATAATCTAGTAATAACTGAGAGTAAAGTGGAGGAGAAATTGTTGAAGATAAACACAAGAAAGGCACCTAGGGTGGATGGGATCTATCCAGTTATATTAAGGGAGGCAGCAAAGGAAGTTTGTTAGGTTTTATGTTTTATTGGCGCATTAGCAACTAAGGCTATAATGCGCCGCAAAGGAAGTAAGCAAACCCTTGGCCATAATTATGAGAGCTTCCTTGGACTCAGGGGAGGTACCCATAGACTGGAGATGTGCAAATGTGACCCCAATTCAGAAAGGAGGATCAAAGGCTGACACAAGTAACTATAAACCTGGGAATTTAACTTCTGTTTCAGGAAAATTAATGGAGGCACTGGTTAAAGAAGCACTGCAGGATCATCTAGACAAGACGTCAGTTATAGCTCGGACACAGCATGGTTTTGTTAAGGGGAAGTCTTGCCTGACCAATTTGATTGGATACTATGATGCAGTCACAAAAGAACTGGATGCAGGGAATAACTTTGATATTATATACTTGGATCTTAGAAAGGCTTTTGATACTGTTGCACATGGAAGACTGCTGCACAAATTGGAGCAGTGTGGCATTGGACGCAAATTGCTGCTATGGATAAAGGGGTGGTTGAGGGGGAGAAGACAGAGAGTGGTAATCAATGGACACTGCTCATCGTGGACTAATATTATTAGTGGAGTCCCTCAGGGTTCAGCGTTCGGTCCATTATTGTTTTCTGTATTTATAAATAATATGATGATTGTATATCAAGCTTAATGTCCAAGTTTGCAAACGATACAAAGGTTGGAAGGGTTGTTAAGGACACTACTGACGCTATGCTGCTGCAACAGGATCTGGAAAGGTTGAGCAGACGGGCTGAGAGGTGGCAAATGAAGTTTAATATTAACAAATGTAAAGTACTACATATGGGAAACAGCAACCCCAGAGCAACATATCAACTCTGTGGTACTACACTGACAGTAGTGGAGAATGAAAAGGATCTGGAGGTAATTGTGCAGGCAGATATGAAGTTCTCTGACAGTGCAGATGGGCTGCAAGAGTAGCTAATGGTGTCTTATCAATGATATACAGCAATTTTTCTAGCAGGGATAAGGAGGTAATTATTCCCTTGTATAAGGCAATGGCCAGGCCACACCTTGAGTACTGTATACAGGTCTGGAGGCCTCATTTCAGAAGGATGTAGAGCTGCTGGAACGAGTACAGAGAAGGGCAACAAGATTAGTGAATGGAACAAAAGGTTGCTCTTACGAAGATGGCTTAAGTTTTGCAAATTACAGTGTCTGGAGACCAGGCACCGGCGAGGTGATCTGATAGAGGTGTATAAAGCCTTGAATGGCTTGAGCATGCTCAATGCTGATGGGATTCTGCCTCTTGCTCAGAATAATCACCTGAGAGGGCGTAAATTCAAATTGAGGAAAGACAGATGTAGGATAGATGTGCGGAAATTTGCCTTTAGCCAGTGGGTAGTTGGTTGGTGGAACAGACTTCCATCCCTTGTTGCAGAAGTTGATAGCCTAAATAAATTTAAGGTTCAGCTGGACAGGTATTTCGAACGAATGGAGGGGTGAAGTGGAAGTTTTGTTTTTTTTTTTTTTTTTGGCTGATGCTGCATAAGCTTGCTTTCTTGCATCATATGCCTCTACTAATGCTAATTGCTGAACTTGACCCAGAAGTCCCAGTGACCCAGGTGAAAATAAGTGGGTAGTCCAGTATTCAGTAGTGTCAGATTTATTTTATCAAGAAACTTTTCTAATATTTTTCTCTGTTTATCATGTATCTTATCACCCCATAAAGGATTATGTGTGTTAAAATCCCCCATGATGAAAAAGGGAGGAGGCAGCTAAGATACAAGAGTTTCAAGATCACTCCAAGAGATGCCTTGGTTAGGGGCGAAGATATAGAGAGACAATGGTAAGAGCAAATCAAAAGGATATTTGAGCTCCTACTGCTTCAAGATTTGTTTGTAGCATTAATGGTTGGAAAGGGATATTGGAGCTGACTAAAATTGCAACCCCTCCATGAGCCGAATTGGTTACGTGAGAAAGTCGATCTTTTCTGTAGATAACATGATGTTTAAGTATGGTAGTAACAGAAGCGGTTAAGTTAGTTTCTTGAAGGCATAAGGCAACTGTGTTATACAGCAGAAGGAGGAGATCCCGAATGTCATCAAGGTTGCTGCGGTATCCTCTACAATTCCATTGAAGGAAACTAGGCATTATTTGGATGTAGCAGGATCCTCAATTTCTGTATGAGGAGCTGTTCGTTTATGGTGAACAGATTTTCTTTTCGGAAAGTGCAGTCTTCCTGTCTCTTCCTCTGAGAATAGGTCGAGAACTGGTTCTTCACGATCAGTGTTGCCTTCCATTTCTGTTGAGTCAGTTTTAGTAGAATCATCACTTTTTGAGTATTGTCGGTTATTGGTATGCAGAACAGTGATTGATGTATTAATAGCCCTGCTTGTCTTAGATGGTTTGCTAGATAAGGGCACAGCTGCCAAAATTGACCGAGCCCAGTCTGACATTGATGTGTTTAGGGGAAATGTAACTTCTGTTTGAGTGCCTGTTGTTGATACTCCTTGCACAGTACTGGTTACTGCAGTTGGCTTTTGAACTACTTGAGCAAAAGTGGGTCATGTGTTAAATTGAGCCTGTACTGATTTTTTGGCTTCTTAGTATGTGATGTTTTGTTTGGCTTTGACCCGTTGAATGCTTTTTCTTTTTTCCAAAGAGGACAATCTCTAGAATAGGCAGTATGTGGGCCATTACAATTTGAGCGCTTGTGCTGTTCTGATTTACATTCTGAATGAACGTGCTTGCGTGAACCGCAATTAGCACAATTTGTTAAACTTCTGCACACATTTTGGGAATGCCCAAATTTTTGGCATTTAAAACAGTGCATTGGGTTAGGAACATACAGTTTTATTTGACAATTGAGATACCCTGCTTTGATGGATGTTGGAGGTTTGGGGCTATCAAATGTTAATATTATGTTCCGAGTCGGAACTAGAGCATTGTCTTGTTTGGTATGTATGTGCTTTACATGCACAATTCCTTGGTCTTGTAATTCACTTTTCAACTCTTCTGAAAGATTTAGGAGGTCCCACTCAGCTATCACACCCCTAGAGGTGTTTGGAGTAGCATGAGGGGAAAGAGTGATGGATAATCCTCCAAAGGATGTTAGTTTTTGGAGTCGATGTGATTGCCATTCATCTGAGACCTCAATAACCCCAGGGGCTCATATCTGATGAGTATGGGCTTGGCACACCCAGGGTCCTGAGCTGGATATCATCATTATTCTTCTCTTTCTTTGTGATTTCCTTCTACTTTTCTCTCTCTCTCTCTCTCTCTCTCTCTCTCTCTCTCTCTCTCTCTCTCTCTCAGGGAAACTCAGAATTTTTTTTTTTTTTTGGCTGGTGCAATATAAGCCTCAGGCTTCCTTGCACCATATGGCTAATAATAATAATAATAATACTAATACAAGCAGGTTGCCAGATCTAAGACGCCAGGATGTTTTTGGTGATCTATTGGATTTTCTAGGTGCTTCTGTATTTTAAAAGTCAAGAGACTACCTGGAGACTGTTCTTGAGTAGAATGCAATACAAGATGCATTGGAGCTCTTCTCTTAATAGTGTCAGTTTTTTGTCTTTTGGCGCTGCATGAGTTAGTCTTCTATCTCATGAGTAGCCATGTTAGGTCCTGTAGGGGAGATAATTTTGCTCCTTTTCGCCCTGGAATGATAACTTTTCTTTCCGGGTTACTGGCCCCACCACGGGGAGGCAGGAGCAGTGCCACCAAGGGTAACCAAGCGGCTGAGTTAGTTTGGTTAGTACTATTAAAGCAATAAGAAAGTGAGTTTCCTTTCTGGAACTCTGCCTAGTCCTTGTAGTACAAAAGTTATGCAGTACAACTAAATAAAGTGAAAATTATTTAAAACGATAAGAAAACTTCGCTTTGCACACGAAGTATAGAGCTCGCTTGGTACCCGGGGTCTATCTTGATGTTTTAATACATTTTTTACAATTATTTAGAAAAGTAATATGAAGCTTACATGTGAAATTATGCTCTGCTTAACCTGTTACCAGTTGCACCATAGGATTAATCTTCCTCTATGCACACAGGGTCCCTTCAACCACATTTGCATGCATTTAAAACAGCAAAAAATAAGTCAAATTGTTCACTCTTCTAATGCGATCTTTATATTCAATCTTTTCCAAACACAACTGTGAAAAATACATTTTTATATTAAAAATGTATATTTTAATTAACTTTTGAAATTAAAACTCCCTTTAAACCTGTCAACAAGCAAAATGCAAACTGAAAAACCTGCAATCTAGTTGCATGAGCAACTAGAATGCAGGCTGGCATCTAGTGCTCATGCAACTAGATGCCAGCCTGTCAATATCAAGAGAGCCTTCTGAATGAACATGGTGTTCACCAACAGTTTAGTTACAGATGACATTTCAATGTCATGAAGCAGAGGGCATAACCGTTTGGAAGAAAGCCAGCTCACCATCAATAATTGTGCATGATACATGCATATAATTAGTTTTAACTTAATTCCTGAACTTTATCTAACTGTGTGATAATTAACAGAGATTTCTGGAATTTTCAGTGGAGAAATCAAAGAAAACATTTTCAAAAACAGGTATTAAGGGTATTTAGCTGAGTATATAAAAAGCATAAATTGTAGAAATATGGTCTGTGGTCTTATTGATCCCATGCATCCTATTATTGTTGGTATGGCTGTTTAACAGCACAAGGGCTGCTAAGGCAAAGATATGCATATCCAGAGATTGCCTATGAGGTAAGCCAGTTCATGAAGTTATATTAAATCAGAATTTATGAATTAATCGGATCTGTTTTAAATAGTTGACAAAGTAAGTTTAACTTAAAACTTTCATCATTTCCTATAAAATGTTTTATCGTCGATGGCTCCTGTAAGTTTGTTAGAGATTGTAGATTTGCTATGCAGGCATCATGGTAGTAACCGCAATCAACAAGGATGTGTTTAACTGAAAGCTGTATACGTGATGCATGCATTGAGTCAGACTCTCACCCACTAGTAGATACAAGTAAGTGAGATGTGTATGGCTTATACGTGCCCTTGCTAAAAACTAGATTCCATAGTTGTAGTTGCTGTTTTGATCTGATAAAGTTTGTTAGTAGTTTGTGCCTGCAAGATTTGAAGCCATTTGTCTTTTACAGGCTCTTTGTATTATCATTCTATAATCAGTGTAAAAAAAAATTGAGCTATGTTTGACATAGTTGGATGGTTGGCAGCTTTTTCTGCTACCTGATTCCCTGGGATGGAGCTCAGAACATTCTGCTTGAGGCTGGCACCCTGTTCAGGGTTAATTATGACATCTAAATAGCCTGCAACAACAATGGATAACTTTAGAAAAGAAAAAGACTAAAAAGCATGACTCAGTTGGTGCAAATGTTGAATGTTATTTGTAGGTTTGAGGCCAGTAGTCATTGCATGAGAATTATCTGTGCTGTCAACTTTGGTGAGATATGCTGGCACAAAATGTTACTTCCATGGATGCCAGCAGAGTAACAAACATGAACAAGAGGCAATATTATGGAAAGAATGGAAAACTAGCTATCTGGATTGAGGATATGAATGAACAATATGCCCATTAGTATGAGGATCATGATGGTGGGCAAAGCTTTGAATTTACATATAAAGGAACTCTCTGACTTATGTAATACTTGACTTACACAAATTTGACTTTATGTAAGTTTTTTTCTGGACAGTGACTTTAAAAATATGGAAATGTATTTTGCATCTGTAACGACATGGAGTTATTGTGAAAATATCGTAATGTGAACCCAATAACACATTTTTTTTTTGTTCCAAGTCCTTGGAAGTTGAAAATTTCACTATATTACTAAGCTATTTATCTCTCTAAAAGGTCATATTTATAATGGAAATTGCACTACCCTTTCATCGTTATTATATGTTCCCATTATAAGAATAAATTTTGAATGCCTTTGTGATATTTTTCTAAAGCGTGTTTCTGGAGGTCACGACCATAAAACAATAAAAACAATTTGCACTTTCTTGTTTATTGGGCTTTTCAGTTAGTGCATCTAATTATACACGGGTAGTAAACTTGATCTTATCGCATTTGCAATAATACCGATAACTGCAATTGTGTGGGGTTCTACGTTATTATGGAAAACTAGCTACCAACTGCTACCATCCATTCTCATAACGTGTTCCAACCAGGCAAGTCTCTGGCTCTTCTCTACAAATCTGATGTTGTCTGCACCTTGAATAAGATGGTCAAGTTCATGGTTCATTCTGATCCTCCAGGATCCATCAACATCTTGTACAGGTCCAAAAACTTTTTGTAATATTCTACACTCAAACACTCTGAACAATTGCTCATCTTTATTCTTAATAGTTTTTCATTTGCATATAAACATCTGTTTCCACTCAGGATATGGGACTTAATTTCATTAGTAATAGAGTTGTACTGATTTACCTGTGAACCTAGGTAGGTAAAATTCTGAACATGCTCAAACAAGAAGCCATTTATCCACTTCATTTATCCTGAGTCCTCTTCTTTGTGCTTTTTGGCCACTCTATAGCCACCGTTTCCTCCAGTGCTCCTTTAGTCTTACTGACAATAGTGACATCATCGGCATATGCACAGACCTGCACTGTCTTTATGCCTGTATGTCTAGTCATTCTAATTTTCTGACAGTGGCCTCCAAAACAAAGTTAAATAACACAGTAGAGATTGCATTGCCTTGTCTCACACCAGCATTAATATCAAAGGGAGTTGTCAACTCATCAATTCTTACCACTGCTTTAGAGCCAGCCAGGGTTGTTTTTATGAGCCTAAAAATTTTGCAGGTATGCCCAAAGAAAGATCATCTATCATTTCCTCTCTGTTGAGGCAGTCAAAATCTTTTTTTGAAATCTACATATAGATTATATAAATGTATATTGTATTCAAGTTTCCCTGTATCTGCCTCAAAATGAAAATCTGGCCAGTTGTTGAGGGATTGGGTCTGAAACCACACCGATATTCTCCAATGATTTTCTCTGCATATGCTGTCAATCTGTTATAAATAACTACCGACAAAACCCTTTAAGTTGCCTTGTAAGTGAGTAATGAGTAACTCTACAGGGTGTTTCAAAAGTGATGGTCAATAATTTAAAGGTGAACTGTACAGAGTATACAATATGCGAAAAAAAGCCTAGTAAACATGGGTCCTTAAGTGAATGGGAAATATCTCGTTTTCGAGATATTTCCCATTTCTAGTTTGGATCCACCACTAACAAGGTGAACTGTACAGAGTTAGCATCCACTGCTGTTTGTTTAGGTTAAGTTAAGTTATGCTCATACTCTGTTTCCCCCCTCTCAATGCCCTGAGACGTAGCAGGCATGCTAGTACTTGTCAAAGGATAGTTAACGTGAAAAGAGGTTACAGCAATGAAGAGTATATGGATATGCACTTCATGTATGGTAAAGCCAATGGCAGTGCACTTGAGGCTGCACATTTGTACCAAGAAGCATTTCCCCGATGAAGGCAGCCCAACAGGTGCACATTCATCTGGGTACATCAACGCCTTTGAGAACGTGGGTGCTTCACACATGGAGTACAAGCAGGTAGGCCCAGAAGTATAACACCTGATGTTGAGGAAAGGGTGTTAGAGAGAGCATCCTGTAACACCTGTAAAATCCTGTGGTGTTGAAACCAAAAATTAAAAATGTATTATCTTATGTTTAATAAAACCACCCTTAGCAAACAAAGGATTCACAGCTTTTTGCTAAACTAGTGCTCCCATAGTCAGTGGCGGATCTTAACAGAAAATGTGCATTATCTCAAAAATGGTTCTTTTGCAGCCCAATGTACAACGGGGGTTTTTTGCTTATTTTAGTTTTTACTTTTCACCTTTAAATTATTGACCATCATTTTTAAAACACCCTGTATAATTAGAACAAAGCAGTTTGTGAATGTCGGCTCTATGATTCCAAGTGTCCATTCATCTGGAATTTTTTCCTCGGACAATATTAGTAGTATTAGATTATGTATTCTTCTCCATAGTGTCACTCCACCATTCTTGAATTATTCCATCAGCTCTCTGTACTTTAATGTTCTTTAAGAACTTAAGAACTTTTCTAATTTCTTCAAAGATAGGATTTTCAATGTTTTAAATCTACATATAGATTATATAAATGTATGTTGTATTCAAATGTATAAAGCAAGAGAGAGAAGCATTCCACTTCATCCTTTCACTTCCTTTGTAATATTTCATTTCCACAACTTCCTAAAGCATTTAATATTGTACTTTGTAAAGTATTCTGTTTATGATGGTATTGATTGCCAAAAGTTGCTATTTTGTGTGACCCTGGCTTGAGAGTAAATACTGAAAAACAACACTGCATATAGTAAAATAGCTGTTTAGTTTCAGTCTTATCTCCTGACAAGATACTCTCAAAATTTTCTTTCCACCATTTCAGAACCTCATTTCTTTCAGTTGGCAAGATTTCAACATGCAGTAACTTTCAATCGGAATTCCTGTGTACTTTCTTTAATCTTATGAAACTTTTTATTTTCCTTCTTGTAATGTTCCACCATTTCATTGACCTTCCTCCTCAAAGCCCCCCTCTCTTTTTCGTTCTACACATCCTGTGGTGATCCATTTTTCCTTGTAGTGGTCACTATTCACCCTGCTATTCCGCTGCAAACATTTCACCACTTTTCAGCACTCATCATCATACCACTCCTCATTTCTCAGTTTTGATGTCTCACCCAAGGTTACACGTGCTGCACCCAGAATTGCTTCCTTTATACAGGTCCATTCATCTTCAGTCTTGTCATTGGTTTCCTATTCCTGCAGTCTTTGGACCAACGACTGCAGGACTGCTGGTACTTTGTTTTGTCAAGTCTACTTTTCAATTTCTCTATGCTCCACCCCTTAGTTTTCTCAGACTATTTTATACTTCAGTCTGGTTCCCACTAGAAAATTATCAGAATCAGAACAGTGAGTTATGTATTAAGTTTAAATGAACAGCAAAAGTGATTTTGAAGTAAAAATATTCAATTAAATACATAACAATAGTTATGCATATATTTAACTCCTGATTCTGGGCTGCACTGACCAATTACTGCAGAGTTTAAAGGTTGTATGTTGTATCTCAATGAAGGCATTAAAATAATTTTTCATTTGAAACAGCTGTGACAGCAGTGCCTTGAATCTTAAGTTGATAGTTTAATTTAAAATTATATTAGCAACTTAAGTTTATTTATAAATAATACTGACTTGTTACTGGAGGGACCAGTTTGCTCTGAGATAGAAAATGGAACAAAAGTGATGCATACTCGTATGCATGATACAATTCCATAACCTGTACCATTATGATATTCTTAAAACACGTGCAAAGTAGCAATTTTTTTCTTACTGGCAGATATGTGGTGTTCTGTGATGAACTTAATTCAGCTCACTGCATTCAATATATATATACACACACACGGTGGCACACGAAAAAAATGCATCACTTGTGAATTTTGCAAATAATGTGTTTTGCGCTGCATTGTGGGTTGCAGAAATGTTTAAAATGTATTTGTTAGATGGGATATATATCTCTCTGAATGAAATTCAATAAAAAGACTCCACCTGATATATCTAATTGCCATAAATAACTTCCCAAAGGGGGAAATCATGCAAATGGTAATCATGACAACCATACATACATTTTATTGCATTTACGTGTACAAACTGAAATGACAAGTTAACGTAATAGTATTATGTACTGTAAATCAGCAAAATAAGTCCTCAATATTTTGTTTTTCCTCCTTGAGCTGCAATTACAGCCTCAACAATCTGGCAGAGAGTTAATCAACTTCTGGATATACGTTGCCCAATTTCGTGCTACCACACCCTTACAATGCTCTCTTGCAGCTGAATCTTACTTTTTGGCTTCTTCTGAGTAATTTTAATTTCAGAACCCAGGATACTGTTGACAGCCTATTTTGTCAGCGATAGCATGTGTAGAAAACCCTTCCTGGGACAGAGCAACATCTACACTTTTTTTTCTTGGTGTCAACTGAACATATGGAGCCATGCTTACACCTCCACAAAACAGGATACTAATGAGCATGTATACCCTTCCAATGCCATATTTATAGAAATGGCTGATGCAATACCTTTGCTTGGCGACAAACAAAATGACTGTAATCAAACAATATCTTATACATTTCACTACAAATGTTACTTTTTTTAAGGTGATGCAATGTTTTTGTCCGCCACTGTATATGTAGTGGAAATGCTAACAGAAGTCTGTTGTTGAAGTTTCAGACAACATTCATCACTAAAGCTTTTTAGTTTATTTCTATTGAAAATGAGATTTGTTTTCATAAAGCTTGTGTGTATAAATATTTTATTAATTGAGTGTACTGGAATACTTAGTTAAAAATAAAATTCTGTTTAATTTCAACAACTCTACACATCATCATATTGTTCACTGAAATGTACAATATTGCATTTACATATATAAGAAATTATACACAGTTTTATATTAAATACTTCAGATCCACACTGTTAAAGGATTCACGGGATAAAGTATTTAGGTTGCAATTAGTAGTGTGAGTACATTGAGTGAGATATATATACACACACACACACACCAAACTCATTTGGAAACATTATAAAGAAAAGAAACTCTGTTGTGTTACACTTATATACAGGATGTATACAAAGACTTAATTTTGCACCCCAAAACTTGTAAGACTAAATATTAAGACATACAGTATCTGCACACAGAATAACCCTTCAATTACGAAAAGGTTTACTCTATTGATTACAACTTCAGTAATATCCCTGACTGGGTGGTATTTTCTTTCTTTTTCTTTTGACTATCATTTAAATTCCTTATGAATGCATGTGTGAAGGATTCAAGGAGTTACTTTAACATCTTAAATAAATGCTTCACAGTTAAGATAAAAAAAAAGTATTACTCTGAAACTGCTTTGCGTGAATGTCCTAAGTAAACAAAATAGCTTGATTAAATTCTCAGGTGAATTGTGAGATACCCTGAACAGGAATGAATATACTGTATGTCAGTACTGATGCCATTTGAGGACTTCAGCTGATTATGATCTTCCTTCTGCACTTTGGATTATTTGTTCCCATTGTGCAATTAAAGTGCTGCGACGACGTGGACTTCGCTCTAGTCTGACCTGCAATAAAATTAAAATGTACTCATGTTATATGTTTAGTATTTATGATAACTGCCTTATGTACTTCAAATTCATTACCTGTTTAAATGTATATGAAATGATATTATTATAACACTAAAAATTTATTTTACAACACACCTTTATTTCTTAAACATAATTGGATGGACCTTCATGACACATTTCTCTAGAATGAATCATAAAAGTTCAGAACATTCAAAGTAATTTCAAGGTTGGCCAAGATGATTGCTAACTAGTACTAAAAGTAAGATGCCATTGGAATAACAGTTTCAAGAGAGGGGACTTCATAGTGTGTGTCCTCCCACAGGAGAGTCAATCTGATATTGTGCAGTCTCTATAATCAAGAAATACGAGAGATTGTTCTCTTTATAGATAAGTCAAGATTCAGTTTTGAAACTGATGTTCTTGATGTGTTCTCATCCTTTTGACCCTGGGTGCCAAGAGGTTATTAGTGTGACCCAGCAGTGTCAGTGGAATATGAAATAATGAAATATCTAGTAGGGAAACTGGACTTGCCACAGGTCAAAACTTAGGGTGTAGCCTGGTGGTTGAGGGGGCCCAGCTTTAATACACCACTCCAATCCCTGCTTTGGCCCTTCAACTCAGCTTAAATCTAGTGTGTGTCATGTGCTATAACCCATAGAAAATCAGAAAGGGGAATCTGGTGAGTGAGAGGGCCTACTTCAACAAAACAAGTGAATCTGGGATGTACAGCTCAGGATCAATCAGCTAGTGGGTTTGCCTGTAAAAGTTGACTGCTGAAACCATATACCTACTCTCATGATTCAAGAAACAGAATTCAGGCTGGCAGAGATGTTGGTATGGTGCTCGGGTACTCCTGAAATCCAATTTCAACCACATTTATTGCTTGCCAAGTATTGGATATCTCTTTGAGTGGGGAAATTGGCACTGAAAAAAATAAATAATATAAGAACTATGACTTCTGATAATCTAAACTCTTTTTCTGGGATCCCAACATGGTTCCTAGGAAACAGTGACACTCTACATTAACACCAAAGCAAAGAGGCCCAGAACACAAGAAATATCAAGATCTATACCAGGGGTGGTCAACAAGTCGATTGCAAACTACCAATCGATCGCGGCTTTAATTTCGGTCAGTCACAATGAATTTTAAATATATATATAAAAAATAGATTAGTCAAAATCTAAATATTCTTATTATTATGCGCTCCACTGCACACTCATAGTACAAATCAGTTGAACCACGTGACCTCTTGTCACCGCGCAGCTTAGTGAAAGGCTTGTCTAGTGAAAATTCACATAGTTACGTTGTGTATGTGTCGAATTATTATTTAGCTTAATTAATATTAATAACTGGACTTAAACATTAATTTAATACTCTTTGATTTAAAATGAATACTATGAAAAAGAGTAAAACGTATAATTTTCATCAAGAGTGGGAACTAGAATATTTTTTTTGTATTCTATATAAAAGAAAAATGTTTGATTTTCTATACCCAAAAAAGGAAATTTAGAAAGGCACTTTGCACCCCATGGTAAATACCAATTGGATTTTCTGCCTAATAGTGACCTTAGGAAAAATAAATTAAAAGAACTTAAATCCAGTTATTCACACAATAAAATTTTTTCATGACAATCTAAAGAATTTACAATCGAAAGCAGTAACTGTAGTATCGTTTAAAGTGAGTCATCTTGCAAAAAACATGCAGCCCATTTTCCGACAGTCAATTCATCAATGATGGATTTTTAGAAATAAGATTCTTTTTGAAAATTTTAAGAACAAAAATGAAATTAAAAGTGCTCTTAAAGATCTACAATTATCTCGAAATACTGTAATGTGACACATAGAAAAAATGAATAAAAATGCGAGTGAATAATTGCATGCTCATATTGCTAATCGTGTGTCCTTTTCTTTACAACTGGATGAATTTACAGACAGTGATATAGCTCAATTGCTAGTTGTTATTCGTATGATTTTCGATAATTCTGCCACTAGAGAAGAACTGCTGGGTATGGTTTCATTAAAAGACAGAATTGGAGGTCTTGATATATTTAACGCATTCAAAAGTTTTATTGAAAAAATTAAATTGCCGCTATTTAAGCTCGTATCAATAACAACAAATAGACCTAAAGCAATGATGGAGCATCTTAACTGGTTCATCACATTGTGCCAAAAGAATGAATTCCCAGATTTTTTGAGTTACCACGGTATCATCCACCAACAAGTGTTAGCTAGCAAAAGATTAAATACTATAAGTGTTATGGACACAGCTTTCAAAATCATGAATTCCATCAGAGGACAATCTCTTCAAAGGAGAATTTTCAAAATGCAACTTGATGAAAATGAACCAGATCTGATATTACACACAGATGTGAGGAGGCTGGGTCGGAGTACGTTTCTACAAAGATTTCAAAATTTGCTAAATGAAATTAAAAAATTTGTTGATCAAAGGGGAGATGATTATCAGCAGCTACAAGATACAGTTGTGTGATCTGGCTTTTTTGGCAGATTTTACCAGTAAATTAAATGATCTGAATTTGGAATTACAAGGAAAAAATAAAAATGTTGGTGATATGATTAGTAGTGTTTCTGCATATAAATATCAATTTTTGGCAATGGCTAAAGCTTTCAAAGAAAAAAAAAGTCGATCTTTTTCAAAAATATCCTATTTTTGAATTTAATAGTGAGAAATATGTTTCTGAAATTGAAAGTTGTGGATGATTTTGAAACCAGAATCAGTGATTTTAAAACAATTCAAGACATTGTTACATATATTTCTTATCCATTTAATGTCAACTCAGATACAAAATAAATTGCAGAAAAAAATCGCTGAGAATGGAGAAAATATTACTTGAAAATGAAATTATTACATTGCGAAACATATCTTCCTAAAAGCCAGATCATCAGAAAAAGACTTTTGGAAATATGTTTGCTGAGAAAAGTAACCAAATATAAAAAAAATGCAGTGCACTTTTAAATTTCTGTTTAGGTTCCACGTATCTATGTGAATCGACCTTTTCGTATTGGAAACAAAGAAAGACGAAGAATCTCTCTACTCTTATGGACTTGCATACAAACGATTCTTTCAGTGCCAGACCAAGGTATTTTCGCGTCCCAGGCATAAAGATTTTTTGTCGTCCCCTTTACTAAGGATATATAGTGGAATCTCATTAATACAAAGTTCAAGGGACCTAAATTTTCACTTTTTGTAATAATGAGGTTTGTAGTAACGAGATCCCCCCATAGTGTCAAAATTTTACTGATATTTTTTTTTTTGGTACATACTGTATATGTAAGAATAATGATAAATAATAATATCAAAAATAAATTAAAAAAATAAAAACAAAAGCCTTGTCTAACAATACAGTAATAGGAGTTACATTTTTTAAAGATTTTATTTGTAAGATAAACTAAGAGAAAAGTAATATTAACGGAAATGAAAATATTGTACAGTATATATTTGATATATGCAGTATTTTAGTATCACAATCTTAATATAAAAGGAGACATACAAACCATTAACTTTTTAATAAATTAATCTAATTTAAAGAAAGAATCCAATGTTGTTCCCACAGTTTTTGTTCTTTATGCATTTTTAACTACAGCACAGACGTTTATTAAATGCAATAGTTAATTCTTTATCAACATTACTGCAAGCCAACACATTCTCTATTACGTTCAATGCATTCTGGGCATCTTTTTTATATGGCAGTGTGTGCGCTTCTTCACTGTCACTGGTAGGTGCCTCCGTAGCCAGGTGGGCAGGAGCAGCAGTGCATAGCACATGCTTCTTGATTAGACCAGGGTTCGAGCCCGTCACCATCAAATACAGAGGATGCGGAAAGGTCAGGGAATGACCACCGCATATCCCGGAGCAATATGGCCTTAGTTGCTAATGCTCCTAAAAACCAAATATAACAAACAAACTCACTGGTAACAAAAACATCATCGTTTTGTTTGGTACCCAGCAGCTCTTCTGCTGTTGCAGTGGTAGCAACTTCATCACAAATGCTTTAAATTTTCCAACAAAATCCATATGCTCCTTCAAATTCCTCCATTCCTTACTGTTGCTATCACGTTCGTCTGCTGAACCATGTTTTTTGATGATGTTCTCTCCAAAGCCACTCTTTCTGAAGCAGTTGATTATTACACTTTCCCAAGCAATAACAAGATTACGGATAACATTCAAGACACTCCAATTTGGCTGCAAATTGTTCCCTCCTTCTACGTTGCGGATCAAGTACCTTATCAAGCAGGCTATATATGCTATCTTGAGGTCATAAATAATGCCTTGATCCAGTGGTTGCATTAAACTGGTAGTATTGGGGGTAAAAACAACAGCCGTATATTTGTCAACTTAAGTGTCTCGGCAGAATGTGCTGTATAACGATCTAGAATCATCAAAATGTTCCTTTTTTCTGCAGCCATTCTTCTGTCCAATTTTATTAACCAAGACCGAAAAATTTTGACCGTAAGCCAAGTGCTTCTATTGGCCTCATAATCACAGAGAAGCTCGTTAACTGCTTTAAAACACTTTGGCTTGGAAAACATACCAATCACAAGTGGGTGTAGTTTTGTACTGCCATCTGAATTGCAGCAAAACAGAACAGTGAGTCTTTGTTTACTTAATTTTCCACCATGACAAGACTCTCCTCAAACAGCAAATTATAAAATAAACCTGTCTCGTCAAGATTAAAAATATCCTTTGCCTCATACTTTTTCAAGGATGAACCGTACAGAACACAACCAGGCTGTAGCCTTTTCTTTGTCAACTAATCCAGACTCACTGCAAACATTTCTCAAAACCAAGTTATTCCTGTCTTTAAATCTTTGGAGCCAGCCACTGCTGCATTTGAAGTTGCTAATCCCATATCGCCGAGCTAGATAATTTGTCTATTCTTGCAAAATCAGACCTGATATTGGCAAATTAGATGCATGCATTTGTTGGTATCACTCAAAGTTTTGTTTCAAGCTCCTTATGTTTTGCACCACGAATTCGTTTCCTGTTTTTCATCACTGCTTCAGTGTCACACACTTCGGGTCTTTTTCAGTTTTTCAGTATTGTAGATAAAGAAGGTAAAGGGATGTTGTATTCCTTTGCAATGCCTGTTTTGCTTTTTTCCATCTTATCAGCCTCTTGTATAATTTTTAGTTTAATTCTAAGAGGTGGGGAAGGGGTCCAACCCTTCCCCACCTCTTCCATTATACAGTATGACTGATGACTTTCGAGGTTATGATGAACATCATGGTGAGATCCAATCTTCCTTACATTGCGAGGGTACAGCTCTAAAACAGTATTCGCAGGCCACCCACTAGTTAGTACACCAGACCGAACCTATTGGTAACTCTTTAGGAGGCTTCCAGATCAGCTAGTGTATAATCTTGCTACCTCTACTCTGCCAGATAGTGACTGGAGGGAGTCCGAGTAGTTTGTATGTGGGGGCAATGTCGAAGCCATGTTATGTCAAGGATCTGCATATATTCTTACCATGTGTACGCCATATCCAAAAATTTCATTACTTCATAAAGCATGTCCCCCCAACTTTTTCTTACTATTCAATACACCATGAATTGTCAAACTAATAGAGTAAGCTTATCTGCAAAAAGATCTAAATCTCCCAAACACTTCATTTCACAAATATACATGGTCTCAATTCTAACTTCAATGACATCCATTTTCACTTGCAGTCTGCCAAAACCCATGTACTTTTTCTGACAGAATCTCAGTTATCAGTTGATTCAACTACTGCTCATCTCAGTTGCCCAAATTATTCACTGTATGATTCCTTTCGCCTCAAAGGTGGTACTTGTTCATATGTCCATTCCGATATTCCCTGTCAGAGACTTGGTAATAGGCACCTCCATAGTCAGGCGGGAAGGAACAGCAGTGGGTAGTACACACTTCTTGATTAGACCGGGGTTCGAGCCCGTCAAAACCAAATACGGAGGATGCAGAAAGGTCAGGGAATGACCACCACATATCCTGGAGCAATATGGCCTTAGTTGCTAATGCTCCTAAAAACCAAACAACAAACAAACAGACTTGGTAATTTGGAATCTCCTCTTTTCGATCTTCTCTGGCTTAAAATCTGCCTACCCCATTGTGTCAAATTCATCTGTTGTCTCTACTGCTCTCCCAACTCCACTAATCACTTGGAGCTCTTTGACTTCCTCTCTTTGCAACTTGACTTTCTCCAGTCCAACTTTCCTAACAGTGAGGTAATTTTCCTTGGTGATTTTAATGTTCACAACTCCAGCTGGCTTCCGTTTTCTAGTCACACCGACCAAGCTGGTCGAGATGCTGAGGCTTTTGCAATTACTAAAGACCTTGCACAGATTGTTCATATTACCTACAAGGATATCGGACAATCCTAATCATACAGCCAACACACTTCATCTTTTTCTCACAAACAACAATTCTAAGTACACGGTCGAAGTGAATGGTTCATTAGGCAACTCAGATCACAACATGGTGATTGTCTCTTCTTCAATGGAGCCATTATCTCATGGCTATTCCCAACCTCGTATTGTTTAGCATTACAATGCAAAATGCAAGAATGCAAAATGCGATTACCTGCGAGATTTCTTTTCCTTGGTCGGATTACTGTTTCAAAACTTCTTATGTCAACATTTGCTCAGATCGTGTCAGTGAAATTATTCTTGTAGGAATGGAATCCTTTATTCCACACTCAACTTTAAAATCTCGTCCTTTATCTAAACCTTGGTTTTCCAATAAATGTGCTAAGGCTGCTCAAGAGAAGAACATTGCATATTGTAATTGGCTTGTTCCCAATTCTTCTGTTTCATTTTCTGCCTACATCAATGCTCGCAACAATTATAAAGCAGTTATTAATCAGTCCAAACTAGAGTTTGAAGAGACTAAGAGTAGAAAACTTGCTTCTTGCCCTAATGGTAGCCGAGCATTCTGGTCTCTTGCCAAAGCTATTGGCCTTAACTTTTGCCCACCTCTGTCAAAACCAGATGGTTCTGTTGTCACTTCAGCCATGGATAAAGCTGATCTGATAGCATCCCATTTTTCTTCCAACTCATGTATTAATGATCTAAGTAAAACACCTCCCACCATTCCCAATGCGCTCCATTCAATGCCTGCTGTGGTCTTCTGTCAAAAGGATGTCAGAAGGATTTTGACGATTCTTGATGCTAAGAAAGCTCTAGGTCCTGATGGTATTTCTCCACTTGTTCTCAAAATCTGTGCTCCTGAACTTACTCCTGTTCTTACCCGCCTTTTTTCACTTTCTTATTCCAAAGGTGTTTTTCCTTCTGCTTTGAAATTTGCTCATATCCAGCCAGTTTCTAAAGAGAGTGTCAGATCCCACCCATTCAATTATCGTCCCATTGCAATTACTTCTACTCTTTCTAAAGTAATGGAGAAATCAATTAACCGCCAACTCTTAAACTACCTAGAAACCTTCCGTCTGATCAACGATCGCCAGTATGGATATCCGTCAGGTGTCGATCCACTGGTGATATTCTGGCTTATGTTACTCATTTATGGAAAAATTCAATGGAAAAGTTTGGTGAAACACAAGCAGTTGCTCTTGACATCTCAAAGGTTTTTGGTCATGTTTGGCATAAAGGTCTTCTAAACAAACTTCCATCTTATGGTTTTCCAACTGTTTTTCGTAATTGGTTATCCAGTTTTCTCTCTGGTCACTCTCTGTCTTCTAACTTCTCCACTAATGGTGTGTCCTCCAAGGTTCAGTTCTTTCCCCCACTCTTTTCCTCTTGTATATTAATGACCTTCTTCCATAGTTTTGCCGATAATAGCACATTGCCTTCCACTGTTCATTTTGAGAAATCTTGCCCTGCTCAATCAACTTCTCGAATATCCACTACCAATTCCTTAAATTCCGACCTCCAGTGGGGCAAAGACAATTTAGTTGATTTCAATCCTTCTAAAACCCAGTCTTGTCTTATATCTCGCAAAAAAGATGCTTCTGCTCCTAAGCTTATCTTTGGTGACACTCTGATTTCTAGGCAAAATTATATATTTCTTTTGGGGATTACCCTGACTTAATCTCTTAATCCTTAATCTCTCTTGACACAAGCACATTACAAATATTGCTTTCTCTGCATCTAAAAAACTTGGTTTTCTCTTTCGTTCTCGGCATTACTTTTCTTCCAAACAGCTATTCACTCTGTACAAATCGCAAATCTGCCCTACCGTGGAATATTGTTTCCACATCTGGGGCGGTGTCCCCAAAACCTCTCTCAGGTTTCTAGATTCCATTCAGAAGAGGGCAGTTAGGTTAATTAATGACTCCTCTCTAACAGTCTCACCACTCACTGTCTCATAATCGTACTGTTGTTTCTGCTGCATGCCTTTTCTACAGATACTTCCATGGGCACTGTTCTTCTGAATTGGCTTCTGTAATTCCCGCTCTCTCTCTTTCAAAACAGTCCGAACATGTGCCGTCACCAGCCAACATCCATTTACTGTTCAACTTCAAACTCACAGAACTAACTTTTCATCTGCCTCGTTTATTCATTCAACTGCGATTTTCTGGAACAACCTTACTTCATACGTATTTCCAGAAAATTACAGTCTACAGAAGTTCAAGTCTGATGTCAACAAATATTGTCTTTCATCTTCTCAACCTCCAACCCAAGCACGGTACTAAGTACTATAGATTGTAATACCTCTCTTGTTTGGGGTTTTTCATATAAAAAAAAAAAAAAAAATTCCAAACCTAATTCTGTCCATCTACCTTTTGTCACCATAACACTGCTAGATAAGATTTAATATAAAAAAATTTCAAATTTTAAATTAATTTAAAGATACAAGTTTTGAAAAAGACATCAGCTGAGATAAAATGGCACAAAAAAATAGATTGCTGTATATGATAACAAAAGACTCTTTGAACTGGGGTAACAATTGCAACTGACATTATTCCTGTGGAGAGCGAGGGAGCACATGTAAGCAACTTAGAAAAACCTTTTATTCTTTTAACAACTCGTTTTTCAGAGTGCACTTGACGTTGTAGCTACCATAAACTGCTTTTGTTTTCACAAAACTAATTTCTAACAAATCAGTGTAATTCCATATCTTCCCAGTATTCACCAAACAATAGTGGAATATGGAATGTATGTAGAAAGGAAAGCACAAAACAAGGCTTGAGGGATTTCCTGACAATATCGCACTGCCACCAGTCTCCTCATCTCAAAATGAGTTAAACCACATTATTCAATGTCAGAGCCAAAAGGAATTTATTCCTTTTGGCTCTGATAATAGAATAAATTTTGGCTTCTGGTAATAGAAGAAGCAAACCATGTGAAAAACATTACCAAACATGCCATAGAAATTCTCATGAAGCTTTTCCAAAATTTAGTGATATTAGAAAAGCTAAACTTCAAGAAGAAAAAGAGGAACTTGAAAGACAGAAAAATATTTTAAATTTAGGTCAAGCTAATAATTATATTAGTTATATCTTAAATACCGCTGTGATTGGACTAAGTTCAATCACAGCGGTATTTAATTATATGTTACTCACCTTAGATGATCTGCAGTGGTTACTTGAGTAGGGTTGAAAGAATAATTTTGGGGTTTAAATAATTTAGAGTTTTCATGGGTTAATCAGTAAGGATACGGGATTAAATTATTTAAAAATTAAAACGGAATTAAAATATGTGCAAGGAAGTAGAAAATATGCACAAGGAACGAGTCGTGCACTTCTACTTGCGTATATTTTAATTCCGTTTTAATTTTTAATTAATTTAAATCCCATATCCTTACTGATTAACCCATGTAAACTCTAAATTATTCTTTCAACCCTCCTCAAGTAACCACTGCAGATCATCTAAGATGAGTACCATATAATTAAGCTTTGCTATTGAGCTTAGTCAAGCTAATAGTAATAAAGTGTTAGCAAATGAAGTTTAATTTATTTTATTTTATTAAATATAATTGCAAAGAATTCATTGCCTTACACTAGTGATGAAATAATAAAAAATTGTGTAGTATCATCATTAGAAGTGCTTGCTAGTGTCTAACCAGAAAAACAAAGCTACTTGATCAGCTCCACCAAAAATATTCCTATGAGTATATTGAATATTACATCTGGATGAGTATATTGGGTATAATCGAAAGATGTGTATATTTTTTTTCACTGGCACGATGAGTCAACTGTTTCGGGCAGCTCACAATTCATGTGCTTTATTCATTTGATTCAACATGATGGCAGCTATGAAGAAGATTTTTTGGCTATTTTGCCGCTTACTGGTCATACAACTGGAAAATATGTATATGACGCACTTATGAAATTCCTCACAGTGTACAAAATTGATCTGAGTAAACTTGTATCAATTGTTACCAATAGTACGCATTCCAAAGGCCTTATTGCTTACCTTAATAGAGATGAAAGGATACCTAATTTTGTGCATTATCATTATTTGATTCATATTCAGGCCTTGTGTTCATGAATGAAAGAATTATAAGATGTCTTGCTTGAAGTCATCATTGTTTGAAGAAGTAAAAGGTTTTCTTTATTTCTAATAGAAAGAAATAAAGAAAACCTTTTTACTGAAGATTTCAAGATTACACTTTCATTCATAGTTGACATCTTCAGTCATTTAAATGAGTTGAATTTGAGGCTACAGGGAAAAGATAAATTTGTGATAGTTTTATATGAGGAGATGATTGCATTTGAGAAAAAACTTTAAGTGTTTCAGAATCAAGTATTAAAAGGAAATTTGCTTAAAAAATGTCTGGAGGAAACTGGGAAGTGCCCATCATTTGTAATAAATGTAATCAAAGACCTTAGTAACGAATTGCAAGAAAGACTGGAATACTTGAAAGAGCACTTCCCAAAATTTGAATTAGTGATAAATTTCAGAAATTTTGAAATCAGTAACTTGGAACAAATTTTCAATCAAAATCAGCTGTTGAGTTAGAACTTGTTGATATGCAGTCGTCTTTAGCTCTGAAATGTGCAGGGGCAGCTCGTTGGTAGGCACTGTGGAACTGCTGCACCTCAAGCTTTTTAAATCTAAATATACAGTCAATGGAGTTATATGAAATTTTTTGAAGAACAATGCAACACGATGAATATTTTTATTAACAGGTTCCGCATATAGTATACTCATCCTCTATTTCAAATAATCAAAAAATAAATAATAATAAAAATATAAATTTTAAAAAATAATAAAAAAATAATTGTATTAGTATTAGCAATGGCCACATGGTGCAAGGGAGCCTATGGTTTATGCTGCACCAGCAAAAAAAAAATAATTAATTAAGAGAAAAGGAGATGGACAACCTAAGCATTTCCCTCCTCAAGTAATTATCCAGCTGACCTTTGAATTTCTCCAAACTGTCAACCTCTTCCACCCATGTAGGCAACTTATGCCAGTAATTTATAACTCGCTGGTTAAAATAAAACTTTCTGCAATCCAAGTCTAAACATCTCCCCCCCACCCCGTAACTTGAAATTATGGCCCCTAGTTCTAGAATCATTTATAACCATGAAAATTTCGTCTTCATTCATTTTGCTTATGCCTCTCAGAGCCTTAAACACCTCAATCAAGTCTCCTCTAAGATGCCCAGTTTCCAAGCTCTGCAACCCACATAATCAGTCTTTCCTCATATGGACGCCCTTTTGCTGATCTCACCCATCTCTGGACCCTTTCATCAAGCACAATGTCTTTCTTTAGGTGCGGTCTCCATACCTACACGCAGTATTCCAAGTGTGGTTTAACAATACCCTTATAGAAGTATTAAACACCCAGACCCAACTATAGCCTTTGGTTCATGGAAAACAACTATTTCCAATAATCATTTCAATAATGAACGAATAAAAACACAAAATTATTCTACTTTAAAGTTTAACCGTAGGCAGATCTGTGTGCTAAACAGTTCCACATTTTGCTCCCAGTGGTTGAGTCAATGCCTGGTCATTAGGTTGCCATTGGCAACTTGCCAATACACATTTAAAATTGAGTTAAAGGAACTGCAGAGTGAGCAGTGCATGTCGATTTGATGGTGAAAGGTGTATCGCCACAATGTCAGTGTCTTTTTGTCATTCGCAGGATTCGCCTGAATTCCCATTAAGTAAATTATATCGGTGTTAAGTCAATACTGAACATTCAACAATAATTATGTGATTACAGCTTAATTGCTAATTTAGCTTGAACATGCTAAGTTGAAGGTATGTTATGAGAAGTGTAAGTAACACATTATTTCTATGAGAGATGGTTTTGTGAAATTTTATTTGATCATGGCCTCCATGCTTCCCCATGGAGTAAGTCACGTGACAGTGAATAAACTTCGGCAACTTAGTTTTTCACAATTACGTTTCCAAGGAAAAAATGTGATTAAAAAAGAAGGCTGTCCCACACCAGAGATTCAAATATCTCAGCCAGTAATAAGTAGTAATAAATATATTCACAGTTTTAATATGAATGGTACCAAAGAAAAAGTTGGCTTTTATGGTTGTGAAGTTATAAATGCATTGTTTTGTTTTCCATGTTTACTGTTCGGAGGTGACTTAACATGGACAAAAAGTGGCTTTACAAACATAAATAAAATTAAAAACTGGAAAACATGAGAGTTGGTATACCTAATTGCCAGTGATATACCTAATTGCCATAAATATCTTTCCAAAGGGTAAAATGCGTAATTAATGGAAATATAGACAATCATGACAACGAAACACACATTTTATTGCATTTACGTGTACAAACTGAAATGACAAGTTAACGTAATAGTATTATGTACTGTAAATCAGCAAAATAAGGCATCAATATTTTGTTGTTCCTCCTCAAGCTGCAATCACAGCCTTGCAACTATCTGGCAGAGAGTTAATGAACTTCTGGATATACAGTTGTCCAATTATGTGCTATCACGCCCTTACAATGTGCTCCTGCCGCTGAATCTTACTTGTTGGCTTCTTCTGAACAATTTTAGATGGCATTATGTACCAGCAATTTTCAATAGGGTTCAAATCTGACTGTTGCTGGGCCAGTCCAACACTATAATACCAACATTTCTAAGGTATGACTGCACCTTAAGGGAGAAAAACAAGGGAAAACATTGGTGTAAGTATGTTTTAAGCCTTGTGAGACTAGAAGGCAAACTCGTCATTAAATCTAAATAGCATAAAACTTACCAATTTTGATGTGTGGCAAGGTGCGGAATCCTGTTGAAAAATGCAGTTTTGGACATCTGTGTGGTAATCCCTAATAAAGGGTTTCAGACACTCCTCCAAGACAGCAAGTGTAGGTTTCTGAATTCACCCTTCTGTTAATAAAGTTAATTTGCCCCACCCCTTTGCTTGTTATACATCCCCAGACCATCTGACCAGTGGGGAACTTTACAGTCATTGTTATGCAGTCAGGATGGTATGCCTCCGATTTTCGTCTTCTGACATATCGTTTCCCATATGAGCTACACAGGTCAGAAAAGATGATGGTGTCCCTTTGCTCTTTTGTCCATGAAACATGCGTTTTAGCCTAAGCAATTCGCTTCTTCTTGGGCCGATAGGCATGCAGACCGCATTCAAAAAGCCGTCTTTGGATAGTTCATGCACTTGTTTCAACACCAGAGGCCATCTCAGTCCAGTTTTAGATCAGGAGCACTAGCATGGCGATTACAAAGGCATAGCTGTTTCAAATATCAATCTTGGGAAGGCGTAGTCACTTTTACAGCCTGATCCATTAACACTTTAATTTCAGCACCTGGAATACTGTTGACAGCCTATTTTATCAGCGATAGCACGCATAGAAAGCCCTTCCTGGGACAGAGCAACAGCTACACTTTTTTCCTTGGTGTCAACTGAACATATGCAGCCATGCTTACACCTCTGCAAAACAGGATACTAAAGAGCATGTATATCCTTCCAATGGCGTATTTATAGAAATGGCTGATGCAATACAGTCTGTCCTCGTATAACACGTGTTTGCATTACACGAATTCGATCATACACGATTTATAAATAGGGGAACAATATCTTATATAACATGAACCGAATTCGCTTATGCACGATTCGCCTTTGTGTTTACAAGAAATGGTAGTCGAACGCGGCGGAATCACCACAACTGAACACAACACAACACAACACAGTAGGAATGAAGAGAAGATTCTGAAATTTTGTTTTTATGATTTCGTGGAAGGGGAAACACATTTAACATAATAACGTAAAAATCAACAGAATTTCAGCTACTGTATCGGTATTATCACAAATGTAATTAGATCGACTTTTACTACCTGTTTATAACAGATTCCACTAGCAGGAACCACCAATAAAACCGGAAACTGCAAATTGTTTTTATTGTTTTATGGTAGTGACCTCCAGAAATGTGCTTTAGTAAAACATAAGCATGTAATATGTGAGAATAGTGTGTTTTTGCGTTTACTGCATTGTTTATTCAGTTTGTACATGGACGTTGCATTGTTTATTCAGTTGCTACTTGTTCGCTGTGTGTTTATGTATATCAAGCTTGCCTCCTCATTTTTGTTCAGTTTATAATTGTGCTCTATTCTCAAAAAAATGAGTAAAATACTTGAAAAGTGTGAAAAGGAAGCGTTCTGGTGAAAATACTTCAGAGAGAAAAAGAAAAGCAATATCGATAGAAGAAAAATATGAAATTCTGAAACGCTTTGACCGGAATGAAAGAACATGCGATATTGTGCGTGCTACAGGCCTAAATGAGGGAACGCTGAAAACAATTACAAAGAATGCAGAAAAAATAAAAGCAACTTTCATAGCAGGAACAACACAAAGTGTAACAAAATCAGTTAGATCAAGACACAAAGAACTGGAAGAGATGGAACGTCTTTTATCTGTTTGGATAGAAGGTCAAACAAAGAAGAGATCAGGAACAAGTTTGCTTACGATAAAAGCAAAGGCATTGGCAATATTTGAAGACCTGAGAAATAAAGATGAAAACCCTCAAGAAGTGCCTCCCTTTACTGCCAGTAGTGGCTGGTTCAACAATTTCAGGAAACATCACGCTTTCCATAATGTGAAATTATCAGGTGAAGCTGCGAGTGCAGATGAAGCAGCAGCAAAGGCATTTCCGCCGATACTGAAAAAACTAATTGAGGAAGACGGCTATACACTGGACCAAATTTTCAACTTTGATGAAACCGGACTGTATTGGAAAAAAATGCCATCACGAACATATATCTCAAGAGAGGAAGCACGAGCTCCAGGCTACAAGGCTGCTAAGGATAGGTTTACCCTCATGTTAGGAGCAAATGCAAGTGGCGACTTGAAACTGAAGCCTGTTATAGTTTATCATGCAGCCAATCCACGAGCGTTAAAAGGGATCACAAGGACTACCCTGGGTGTTTACTTTAGGAACAGCAGAAGAGGGTGGATGACAGGGCAGATCTTCACTGAACTTCTACTACATGTGTTTGAGGATGTGTTTCGAAGCTACTGCAAAAAGAAAAATTTGGATTTTAAGATTTTAATTATTTTGGACAATGCACCAAGTCACCCTCCAACCCTTGCTGAACTGTCACCAAACAGCAAAATCCTGTTTTTACCACCTAACACAACATCTCTTATCCAGCCACTTGACCAAGGAGTAATTGCTGTTTTTAAGCACTATTACACAAGACGGACATTTAAGATGCTGATAGCAGAAACAGAGAGCGAAAATGCACCAACAGTTAAAGACTTCTGGAAGCGATTCAACATTAAGAATGCAATTTACATAATTGTGGAGGCCTGGAACGAAGTGACAAAAGAATGCTTACATGGTGTTTGGCGGCCTCTTTTACCAGATTTTATTCATGATTTTAAAGGCTTTGATCCTGTAAATGAGCTTCCTAAATTAAAAGCACATTGTGTTGCCCTCGCAAAGCAGGTTGGCTTTGAGGAATTGGAGGAAGATGATTTAGAAGAGTTGCTTCAGTCTCACGAAGAAGAACTTTCAACTGAAGAACTGCAACAACTTGTTGCTGGAGGGCAGGTGGAAGATGAGAAAGACGAAGTTGAATGCCTGAACGCCACCATAAAACCGCTTTCTACTTTAGAGTTATCTTAAGTTTTAAATTCATTTGAGAAAAGTATGCAATGGCTAGAAGATAACGATTATAATGCAGAAAGAAGCAGAAGAGCACTTCATACAATTCGATCTGCTTTGGAGCCATATAAGCAGCTGCTTTGTGAAAGGAGGAAGATTGTGAAACAACAGAAACTAGATGTCTTTTTTATGAAAACACCCAAGAAAGAGACAGAAAATGAGCCGCAGCCCTCTAGTTCTGGCGAGACCACATTTCGTCCAAAGTCCTCATCGGCATCTCCTCCACCTCCCAATTCCGATAATGATGACAACCTGCTGCCACTTTCCCCATAATTACGCTGCTTCAACCCCTTTCCCTCAAGCTGTCTTCATTTACTTTTAAGGTAAGAATCTAAATTTAAATGATTAAATTATTAATTTTACATTTTTCAACTGTAAGTGTTTTATTACGATTATTTATTGTGTTTGGTAATATTTTGGTTAAAAATGTGTGTCCAATCTTGGGTGGTCAGCCCCTAACCCTATTTTTTCCATAGGGCCTGTTGTTTATATTACACGATTTTGCATTGCACGAGGTTTTCTAGGAACACAACTATCGTGTTATACGAGGACTGACTGTACCTTGCAATTACTGTCTGATGCAATAGAAGCATTCTGACGCAATGCCTTTACTTTGCGGCAAACAAAATGACTGTAATCAAACATCTTATACATTTCACTACAAATGTTACTTTTTTTTAAGGTGATGCAGTTTTTTTTGTCTGCCAACTGTAGATCTGTTAGACATAATCCTCAAAAACTGGTTGCTCAGACATTTGATAGAGCAAGTATGATGAAAGGCAAGAAAGGGGGAGTTTAAACTAAAATAAAAGAAGTGTACAATAATACACATTTTATTCATTGCTATGCACACCAACTGAATCTATCTGATGATGAGAATTGCAGCAAGTACTACCCGAGATTCAAGAATATTCTTTTTGAACATCATGTCGATACCAATATTTTCATCGGGATCACCACAGTATCTCTCTGTTCTTGGCAAGCATATGGACAGCCGTATTCCCCGCCCTTCCCCTACAAGATGGAACTTCAATATACGTACTGTGAACAGCAATTATGAAAATTCTGAATCCTTAAAAAAGTGCATGGAGAAAATACAAGCGACAGCAAAGGCAGATAAGACTATTTAATAAGCAAATAGAATTTTGCACATCTTGAGTAATTAAAATTCGGGTTCTGGTTAGACCTTTTCCACCAGATAATGATAACCAGATTTTCCACCACCGCATTAGCATTAGCATTAGTAGAGGCATTTGATGCAAGAAAGCAAGCTTATGCAGCATCAGCCAAAAAAAAAAAAAAAAAAAAAAACCCACTTCCACTTCATCCCTCTGTTCGTTCAAAATACCTGTCCAGCTGAGCCTTAAACTTATTTAGGCTATCAACCTCCACCACAAGGGATGGAAGTCTGTTCCACCAACCAACCACCCGCTGGCTAAAGGCAGATTTCCGCACGTCTATCCTACATCTGTCTTTCCTCAATTTGAATTTATGCCCTCTCAGGTGATTTTTCTGAGCTAGAGGAAGAATCCCATCAGCATTGAGCATGCTTAAACCATTCAAGGCTTTATACACCTCTATCAGATCACCTCGCTGGTGCCTAGTCTCCAGACACTGTAATTTGCAAAACTTAAGCCTTTCTTCGTAAGAGCACCCCTTTGTTCCATTCACTAATCTTGTTGCCCTTCTCTGTACTCGTTCCAGCAGCTCTACATCCTTCTTGAAATGAGGCCTCCAGACCTGTATACAGTACTCTAGGTGTGGCCTGACCATCGCCTTATACAATGGAATAATCACCTCCTTGTGTAGTACTTTACATTTGTCAATGTTAAACTTCATTTGCCACCTCTCAGCCCATCTGCTCAACCTTTCCAGATCCTGTTGCAGTAGCGTAGTGTCCTTGACAACCCTGCCAACCTTTGTACCGTCTGCAAACTTGGACATTAAGCCCGATATACCATCATCAATATCATTTATAAATACAGAAAACAATAATGGACCCAACACTGAGCCCTGAGGGACTCCACTAATAACATCAGTCCACGATGAGCAGTGTCCATTGATTACATTGGTAATTGAAAATGCATCAAGAAATTGATGCATTTAAAATACATGAATATATAGCAAACTTTAAGAATGCCATTCTAAAAATCAGGAATTAAAAGTACTGTGAAAATCCTTCAAAAGCACTCATGATTGAAATGAAGGAAGTATGCGACTATATAAGTGTTGACATAGGTGAGAGATTTCTTTTACAAAGCAATTAATTGCTGCTAAATTGTTTAACAAGAAGAACTTTGTAATTTTTCATACGAAAATGAGGAAGAGGGAAGGGAGACTACTGAGGCATATCCCATGATTGAAAGAGAAAAACGTCTGATGGAATTACAAGTTTTCTATAGCAGATGTGATCTACACAATTATTATAAATTAATTTATTTGCTGAAATTTATCTCAGAAAATAATCTAGCTGAAGTTCTTGGTGAACTTACAAAACTTTTAAAAATTCTTTTCGCCATTCCAATGACTACTTCAGAGCCCGAACGCTGCCATTCGACAATAAAAAGAATAAAAACATTTTTAAGGAGCACTGTGAATCAGGAAAGTCTACATGTTCAAGCAATGCTTTCAATAGAGAAAAGCTTGGTCAACAGTGCACCAAACTTGAATGAAAAAAGTGATTAATCTATTTTCAACAAATAAAATCTGAAGAATGGAGTTTATTTTTAAATAAAATTTCAAGATTACTAAAGTCTGTTAATGGTGAGTGTCCAGTTAATGTTTTGTAGTATTTTTAACTTCCTTATTATTATTACTATATCTACATGTCTTATAACCAAGACAATTTAATGTCACTTTAAGAAGCAGCACTCCCATACATCAGTCACGAGCCACCACAAGAAATGTCTTTTCCAACACCATTTTAAAATTCTGGGGTTCTTAAGACTGCAAAGAATTTCCTTTAGTACAAAGAGAAGAGTTCAAAGTACACTCTATGTTTGGATTAACATACATGTGTGAAAGTGCTTTTTCATTAATGAACAAAATCAAAAAAAATAAGATTGTTGACATCACATTTAGAAGAAAATTTGCAATTATCTCTTCATAATGGAAAAATTAATTTCAAAGGTTTGGCATCTTCTTTTCAAAGTTAAGGTTCTCACTGATAAGGTAATAGATATTAGTGCCAAAAAATTTTGAGAAATTTATTTTCTAGTAGAGTATTACAGCTAAAAAATTAATTTAAAAAATGCATTTTTAATCTTTAAGCAAAAAAATTGATATTTTAATATATGGTCCTCACACGTATTGTAAGCTGCAATGTCTTGCTCGCTTAAAGCAAAAGGTTAAGAACCCCTGCCACAGATACTTCTGATTTAGAACCATCTGTGTAGAAAGAAATTGAAATGTCAGCTTTCTCCCATTTTTTAAGGGAAAAGTTTCAGGTTTGAACTTGAGCATGCCAGGATGCAGGCATGCCTTCGTCACTTGGAAACACCATCCCTATCCACTGAAATATCTAAATGTCTGATGAGTGTTATAGAATTTTTCCAAGATGACTCAAATATGGTCTGGCAGGGATTTCAGTTTGAAAGTGTATTGTACAAACAACTGTTTCTGACAAATTGATAATGATGTTTCACTTTCTTTCACATAATGGACAGCAGATGTTCAAGATACTCTGGTAGTGGATGAGATCCAGCAGTTGGAGTATGCTGTGTCTAGCTCATATATCTCGGACCTATAATCTAGTTCAAGTTGCAAAAGTGCATAATGGATGCTTTACAATCTAATCAGTGGTCCAAAGTTGACCTGTTCCTTCAGAAGCCACAATGAATGCTGGAGAAGAGATCACATACTTCTAAATACCATATTAGATGAACATTGATTATTATCTCCAAGATTCTGCATGGCGCATTGGTCGATATTCCAAAAAGTGGCAGCCCCGGGGACCAAGCAAATTGTTCTAGTGCGATTGAGTTTTTCCTTCTATATTTTGTTTTAAAAGTCTTTCTGTTAATTAGCTCTACTTTTTAAAAGTATAGAAAAAGAGCCAGAAAAAGGAAAGTACCTTTTTCTTTAATATATACTAACCGTACTAACTCCTTATGATGTGGCACTGCTCCTGCGTCCCTGTGGCAGGGTTGGTAACCTGAGTGGAAAAGCTAATCCCCCAGGGCAAAAAGGAGCCAACATGGATAAAGAAAATTATCCCGCATTAGAGTCGAACTCAAATACCATAGATTGGTATAATTCTAATGAAGGTAATGTGCAACATAAGCACTTAGAAAAAGACAATCACCAACCTGAGTATCCAACTTTCATGATTATCCATTCCTTAACTAGTCAATCAGTGAGCAAACTCTCTCCATTTATAATACAGAGATATTTAGAAAATGCTGCTGGATCACCTAAAATGGTCAAAAGGTTATAGTCAGGGGATTTTCTTGTGGAAACTACACAGTCTAAACATTCAGAATTATTGTTAAAGGCGACAACATTTGGTGAAATTCCTGTTAAAATCTCTCCCCACACAACCTTAAATAGTTCCTAAGGTGTTGTCTCTGAGTGGCATCTACTGAATGTAACAAAGAGGAGCTTGTACAAGAACTAAAAGATCAAAAGGTCATACAAGCTTAGAAAATTCTGACTCGTAGGGATGGCAATCTCATTCCAACCTGTACTCACATTCAGTACTCCACACTTACCAAATACTGATAAAGCTGGTTATCTAAATTGCCATATCCACCCCTATATTCCAAATCCAATTGTTGTTGTTATTTGGTTTTTAGGAGCATTAGCAACTAAGGCCATATTGCTCTGGGATATGCGGTGGTCATTTCCTGACCTTTCCGCATCCTCCGTATTTGGTGTTCACGGTCTTGAACCCTGGTCTAATCAAGAAGCGTGTGTTATGCACTGCTGCTCCTACCCACCTGGCTACGGAGGCGCCCCAATACAGTGCTATAAGTGTCAGAAATTCAGACACGTTGAGGAAACACAAAATGCCCAAAATGTGGATCACAGGATTACACTCAGACAGACTGTACTGCAACATCTCCAGTTTGCCCTAACTGCAAGGAAGATCCTCCTGCATATTCTAAAAATTGCGAGTTATGGAAACTTGGGGGAAAAAATACAGAAATTTAAAGTTGAACAAAAATTGATCTATCAGGAAGCAAGACGACAAATACTGAAAGATACTCCAGCACATACATATGCTAACATTATCACTTGCTGAATGGGCTAGGGCTCAGCTTTCAGTTCCTAATGCATCTTTTAAGCAAAACAACAGAGACCAGACTTGTAATACCCCAATTTCTATCCCCTCTACTAGTGGCATCAAGTCCCAAAGTGAGACCAGGATGGCAAAAGATGAATCTTATACTAAGAGCCAAACTAATACTGCGGAAATGGATATAGATGACAAAACTCAAGAAGAACCATATTAGAAATTTATGCTGAAGAAGATATACACTGGATGGCCTACCTTTCCTAAAAAGATACAATTAAAATAGATAGCTATAAGCCTACTAACTCTAAAAAGCAACCGGATCATCCTACCACTAAAACTAAACAATGCAGTGCATTTTACAGTGGAATTGTCAAAGAATACGTACTAACACAGATGAGCTCTATGACCTAATCCGAGATTTCAATCCAGCAGGCATTTGTTTACAGCAAACATATTTAACTCCACAAATGCCCCCCCCCCCACCAATAAAGAAATATACTTTGTACAGGCATGACAGGAATGCAGCAACTGCAGCCCATGGAGGTGTAGCGGTTTTAGCATCCACCAATCCATCTAGGCAAATCCCCTTAAAAACTAATTTAGAATTTGTTGCTGTATTAATAGAACTTGGAATAATTTTATCTCTTGTTTCTATTTATCTTCCACCCAACCACGTATGTACTCAAACACTTTGATGAGCTCCTTGCCTAGATGAGCTTTGATGAGCTCCTTGCCTAGATGAGCTTTGATGAGCTCCTTGCCTAGATGAGCTTTGATGAGCTCCTTGCCTAGATGAGCTTTGATGAGCTCCTTGCCTAGATGAGCTTTGATGAGCTCCTTGCCCCAAAGACATAGCAGTATCTCCTATTTGTTTGATGGGCGACTTTAATGGACACCACCCATTATGGGGTTGTTTACATATGGATAAAAGAGGGCAGCTAATAGAAACATTACTGGATACTCATAATATAACTCTGCCGAAAACAGATGCACATACCCATGTGCATTTGCCCACAGTAAATACTTCTGCCATAGATCTATCTATCTGCTCTGTACCCAAGTATATATTGCACAGTATTGGATAATCCACATAATAGCAATCATCTTCCAATTACTTGTAAAATTCAAACTATCTTTTTGAAGCTACCAGGCTTTACATACCAACTTACATACTTTACATACCAACCAAGAAATATTGTTCAAGGTTCAGGCCTAAATGGTTGTCAGATGAACTGATGAGACATATGGCAGAGAAGAAAAATGCATGGGATACATACAAATTAATGGGTGACACGGAAGCCTATGATAGATATAAGTTGGTCTGTAACCAAGTCACAAAGGAGATTAGGCAGGCAAAGGCAGATTATGAGAAATCCTTGGCAAAGGATGCAAAGAAAAACAGAAAAGAGTTCTTTACCTATTTAAACTCAAGAAGGAAAGGGATGAATCAGATTGGTCCACTGGATGTTGATGGTTCAACAGTTGAGGATCCTGCTCAGGCGGCTAACAATCTAAACAAGTATTTTGCATCTACATTCACACATGAGGAGTTATTCAGGAAGGGGAATGTCGTAGGTGAAGTAAACATTGGCAGTGAGCTAGATGATTTTCTAATAACTGAGAGGAAAGTGGAGGAGAAATTGTTGAGGATAAACATAAAAAAGGCACCCGGGGTGGATGGGATCTATCCAGCTATATTAAAGGAAGCAGCAAAGGAAGTAAGCAAACCCCTAACCATAATTATGAGAGCTTCTTTGGACTCAGGGGAGGTACCCATAGACTGGAGATGTGCAAATGTGACCCCAATTCACAAAGGAAGATCAAAGGCTGACCAAGTAATTATAGACCTGTTAGTTTAACTTCGGTTCCAGCAAAATTAATGGAGGCACTGGTTAAAGAAGCACTGCAGGATCATCTAGACAAGAATTCAGTTATAGCTCAGACACAGCATGGTTTTGTTAAGGGCAGGTCTTGTCTGACCAATTTGATTGGATACTATGATGTAGTCACAAAAGAACTGGATGCAGGGAATAACTTTGATATTATATATTTGGATCTTACAAAGGCTTTTGATACTGGTGTGCATAGAAGACTGCTGCACAAATTGGAGCAGTGTGGCATTGTAGGCAAATTGCTATGGATAAAGGGATGGTTGAGTGGCAGAAGACAGAGAGTGATAATCAATGGACACTGCTCAACGTGGACTAATGTTATTAGTGGAGTTCCTCACGGTTCAGTGTTGGGTCCATTGTTGTTTTCTGTATTTATAAATGATATTGATGATGGTATATCAAGCTTAATGTCCAAGTTTGCAGACGATACAAAGGTTGGCAGGGTTGTTAAGGATGCTATGCTGCTGCAACAGGATCTGGAAAGGTTGAGCAGATGGGCTGAGAGGTGGCAAATGAAGTTTAACATTGACAAATGTAAAGTACTACATATGGGAAACAATAACCCCGTATCAACTCTGTGGTACTACGCTGACAGTGGTAGAGAATGAAAAGGACCTGGGGGGTAATTGTGCAGGCAGATATGAAGTTCTCTGAGCAGTGCAGACGAGCTGCAAGAGTAGCTCATGGTGTCTTGTCAATGATATACAGGAATTTTTCTAGCAGGGATAGGGATGTGATTATTCCCTTGTATAAGGCATTGGTCAGGCCACACCTTGAGTACTGTATACAGGTCTGGAGGCCTCATTTCAAGAAGGATGTAGAGCTGCTAGAACGAGTACAGAGAAGGGCAACAAGATTTGTGAATGGAACAACAGGTTGCTCTTACGAAGAAGGGCTTAAGGTTTGCAAATTACAGTGTCTGGAGACTAGGCATCGGCGAGGTGATCTGATAGAGGTGTATAAAGCCTTGAATGGCTTGAGCATGCTCAATGCTGATGGGATTCTGCCTCTTGCTCAGAATAATCACCTGAGAGGGCATAAATTCAAATTGAGGAAGGACGGATGTCGGATAGATGTGCAGAAATTTGCCTTTAGCCAGCGGGCAGTTGGTTTGTGGAATAGACTTCCATCACTTGTTGTTGAAGTTGATAGGCTAAACGAATTTAAGGCTCAGCTGGACAGGTATTTCGAACGAACAGAGGGGTGGAATGGGAGTAGTGGTTGTGTGTGTGTGTGTGTGTGTGTGTGTGTGTGTGTGTGTGTGTGTGTGTGTGTGTGTGTGTGTGTGTGTGTGTGTGTGTGTGTGTGTGTGTGTGTGTTTTTTTTTTTTTTTTGGCTGATGCTGTATAAGCTTGCTTTCTTGCATCATATGCCTCTACTAATGCTAAATCTTCTCCAATCCAGAAATTTGCAAAGGCAAATTGGATAAAACTTTCCTTACATACAGCTTTAGATAAAATCTTCATTCAGAATCAGTCAGTAGATGAAGCTTCTGACCATATCACTAAACAGATACTAGCAGCAGCTGAAAAAGCTATTCCTCAGTCGTCAACTTGTCCACATAGGTGTAAAAACTACTGGTGGAATGGTGAATGTAATATAGCGAAAAAAGAAAAGAATAAAGCTTGGAATATTTTCCGCAAGCATCCCACTACTAATAACTTTATAAACTAGAAGAAACTCAATGCTAAAGCACAACAAATAAGAAAAAAGGCCAAAAAAGATTCCTGGATTCAGTTTGCATCCACTATTACAAAAAACACCAATACTAGATTAATCTGGAGGAAAATCCAACTTCTGAATGGCAAATATCCATTGTTATCCTCTCCTATATTGATCTGTAATGGTCAGGAATTATCTTCCCCCAAAGACATAGCAAATGCTTTTTCCAAAATTTCAGCAGCAAGCTCATATGATGCTCCATTCCAACGAATTAAAAATGCAGCAGAAAGGCAGAAGTTAAATTTCAACACCAGCCTCTCTCTCTCTTCCATATAATCAGCCTTTTACAATATCCAAGTTAAAGGAATCTCTTAAAAGAGCACCAATAGTGCGGCTGGCCCTGATGGTATATTTTACATTATGCTAAAACACCTGAATGACACAGACTTACAAACTCTGCTGATGTTTTTTAACAGAATTTTTCAAGAGCATGTTTATCCTCGCTCTTGGACACATTCACTTGTATTAGCCATCCCTAAACCAGGAAAAGATTTCACTGATCTGGTAAATTATCATACGATTTCCTTAACTAGTTGTTTAGGGAAAACACTGGAGAAATTGGTCCTCAAATGCCTCACCTGGTTTTTGGAGTCACATAACATCTTGCATAAAAATCAGTACGGCTTTCGGCAAAATATCTGCATTGGATATGATGACTAAAGCAGAATCGAACATAAAAAATGCTTTTGTCAGAAAAGACCACCTAGTTATCCAGACTTACCACAAGGTAAGTCTGGATATCTAGACTGCATCAATAACAATTCTGCATTTATCACATGTACATGTCAAAGAAAGAGCTCTATACTGTAGTACTAGTAATGGCAAATGATACAAAAAAGCAAGTTTATATAGCATCAACCAAAAAAAAAAACCTAGTTCGCCCATCCATGCCCTCCAAACTCTGTCTAGTTCTTCCATGAATTTATTCAACACATCCACTTCCATGATAACAGATGAAAACCTGTTCCAACAATCAACCACTGACTGGCTGAAAGCAAATTTCCACACATCTATCCTGCAACCATCCTTCCTTGACTTGAATTTATGCCCTCTCAGCAAGTGGAAGAATGCCATTAATGTTCAACTTACTCAATCCATTCAAGGCTTTATTCTTATTATTATTATTATTATTATTAGCCATATAGTGCAAGGAAGCCTGAGGCTTATGCTGCACCAGCTAAATTAAATTTCTGAGTTACCCTGAGAGAGAGAGAGGAGAAGTAGAAGGGAATCACCAAGAAAGATAATATCCAGCTCAGGACCTTGGGTGTGCCTAGCCCATACACACCAGAGGGGATAAATACCTCATTCAGGTCTCCCCACAGGTGCCTAGTCTCAAGATTCTGCAATTTGCAAAACTGAAGCCTTTCCTAGGTAAGAGTGCCCTTTTGTTCCCTTCACCAGTCTGGTTGCCCTTCTCAGCACGCATTCCAGCAGACCTACGTCCTTCTTAAAGTGAGACCTCCAGAATAAAGAAGGAATTCTTATATATACTCAAGATGTGGCCTAACCATAAGGAATATAAGGAATTCTTATATGTACTCAAGATCTGGCCTAACCATGGCTTTATACAAAAGGATAATCACCTCATTATCCCTGCTAGCAGTTTTTGTATATCATTGACAAAATTACTTGAGCTGTCTGGCAGCATGTCTGCACTACTCAGAAAATTAATTAATGTCTATCTGCACAATGACCCCCCCCACATCTTTTTCATTCTCCACTACCCTGAGTATATGTTGATGATTAAGCTTCACACCAGCTAGAAGATAAATAAATTGAATACTGTAACTAAAAACTTTATTTACAATACAATAAGCATAAAATATATATTTACAATAAAAATTAAAAATAAGACTGATAAAATATACTAAAAACCTAGAAACTAAAAGTGATAAAATTTGCTGTAGCTTTCGGAGGCAGCAGTCTCCTTCCTCAGCAGCATATGTCTACTGTGCGGCACATCCTTAAATAGCAAGTCCATGGCACAATCACATGGTTCCACGGTTGGAACTTTCCATTTGCACACCAGGACCAGAAATGGCTCGGAAGCGCGCTAGCTGAAACCGTTCATCACATCCAAGGACGACGGTTTCCAGGAGGGGGTGTAGACGTACACCCCTATCCCTATTAATAGTATAGTTTCCCCAATACGTAAACTCTCAAGCCATTTACGGTCCCAGAACCCCTGTGCATGATCTGTGATGACAGCATCCTCCGGGAAAATTTCCGGGTTCTGTGCATCATCACAGATCATGCACAGGGGTTCTGGGACCGTAAATGGCTTGAGAGTTTACGTAGTGGCATGCCAGACTACGAGATTGAAAAAATCTATCTTTTCAGATAAAAACTCGGTGTTTCCCAACATCATTGAGGCATATGCTATACGTGAAATGTGGCAAAAGAACACAACAATCGATAAAGATCTTGAGGAACAAGTAAGATATAGATCCTCGTTTTGGAAAATGGTACTAGAACGGTTATTTCAGATAACGTGCTTATGTGGACTAAAAGATTTTTAGCATTTCACAGTCATCGGGAAGGATTTTTGAAAGATTACAACAGCAATTTTTTTATCGCGAGTTCATTTACTTTCTTTATATGTTGACAAAATGAAACAAATTATTAACAAGCCATCTGGTTCAGTAACTTATTTAAGCCCCACTATCCAAAATGAGTTAATAGAATGTTTAGGTACCAAATTAACAAAAGAATTAACACTCAAAATTAATTCAGCACCATTCTATTCACTAATTTTAGATACTACTCAAGATCTCACAAAAAAAATCAATTAAATGTTATTGTTAATGAATAAACGGGGAAGAGAATAGTTGGTTGTTGTTGTTATTTGGTTTTTTAGGAGCATTAGCAACTAAGGCCATATTGCTCCGGGGATATGCGGTGGTCATTCCCTGACCTTTCCGTATCCTCCATATTTGGTGGTCACGGGCTCGAACCCCGGTCTAATCAAGAAGCGTGTGCTACGCACTGCTGCTCCTTACCACGGAGGCGCCTATGAAAAGTTGATTCTGTGAATTTGAAGTTGGACAGTAAATGGATGTTGGCTGGTGGCAGCACATGTTCGGACTGTTTTGAAAGAGTAGGAATTATAGAAGCCAATTCAGAAGAACAGTGCCCATTGAAGTATCTGTAGAAAAGGCATGCAGCAGAAACAGTATGTCTATGAGACAGTGAGTGGAGAGACTCTGTTAGAGATGAGTCATTAATTAACCTACCTGCCCTCTTCTGAATGGAATCTAGAAGCCTAAGAGAGGCCCCAGATGTGGGAACAATATTCCCTAGTAGGGCAGATTTGCGATTTGTACAGAGTGAACAGCTGTTTGGAAAAAAAGTAACACTGAGAGCGAAAGAGAAAACCAAGTTTTTTAGATGCAGAGGAAGCAATATTTGTAACGTGCTTGTGCCAAGAGAGATTGAAAGTCAGGGTAATCCCCAGAAGAGATATATCATCTTGCCTAGAAATCGGAGTGTCACCAAAGATAAGCATAGGAGCAGAAGAATCCTTTTTGCGAGATATAAGACAAAACAGCCTTCTATAAGCATTCATGTTAGGCTTATTTTAAATTGCTAATAGCTGCTGTATCAATTTCTGAATGATTTCCTCAACCTTTGCAAATCTGTAACCTTTCAAGAGAGCTTGGGGAACAAAAAAATTTAAAAAAAAAATAAAAATCTGGTGAGTGGCACATGGAGAACTACACTGATGGAGTGCTTCACAAAAAAATTATTGAAAGAAAAGCACAGTGTGTGCTTTTCTTTCAATGATCCCACAGTCCCAATGGAAATGGTAATTCCCTGAAGCCCACTTTTCCACTGTTTTCTCCAAACAGCATTGCACAATCACAGTAGGACTATTTTATATTTCTATTCACCGTTTAATCATGCATGGCAAATTCATAAAGAACAATGCCTTACAAGTTAAAAACATAAGCATGATCTTCACATTTGATCAAGATTGACTTTGTGACTGACATGCTTTTTTTTTTTTTTTTTGACTTTGAAGAAGACAGCATCTTCCCCCTGAGAGGAGTGGGCTTTTGTTTCCAGGTCATAGCCATACACCCATAATTCGTCACTAGTAAATGATGGAAAAAACGAAGTGTGGGTCAGCAGTAAATCTGGAGTAAATAGATACCTCCAAGCTGGATGCATCAGTTGACTTTATGATTTTGATAGCACAATTTAGTTGTAAATTTGTCATCATCTTAAAGACTTTTGACTGGAGATGTGCAGTAGGCTCCAAGAGCAATGTATAGGCCTCTGTGATGTATTGGGTCTAACCACCTCAAGGTGCTGGGTTTAGCAGAGTTGTAAACTTGAGATCCATAATCTACCCGTGATCATACTATAGCATGATATAAATGAAGAAGAGTATGATAGTCAGCACCCCTCTGCATAGTGTTGACTTGACAATCAACACTATATCATCTGAAAAAACAGTTGCAGTTCATTTCTGTATAAGACATAACCTCCATCCTGACAAAGTTCTAAAGCTGGGTAATCACATCATATTATGTCTGCTGTCTGATTTCTTGGCTTAGATAAAAAAAATTGACCTTTCTTGACCATAACAAACAGCTTAAAACCACCTGTTTCAAGTAATTTTCAGGTGATATGCCAAAACTGTTATCTTCAGTCCTGTTAAGAATACCTTGAAGTTGTATCTCAATCATTCTCATGTTTTGAGTGGCCAAATATGCTAGTCACGCCGTAGCCTAGTGGTCAGGCGCTCGGGTGCATAAGTACACGTGCCTTGAGTGACTGGGGTTCAAGCCCGTGACTGCTGAATACGGTGCTGTTTCTTGTATTCTGTCTATGTTGTTAACTCCTCTGACTGTTTGGTCGTCCCGGAGTATAAACAGAAAATTTATTTATTTATTTATAAAGTAGTAAAAGCAGTGGTTGAAATAGTCTTAGTTATTGATTCTATTATAAAAATTAAGAGGATGGCACTTAAAACTGAGTCCACCTTCTTGGATGAAGTTGCCAGAAACGATGAATGTACACCTGAAAGACCGCTGCTTCAGGAAGTTCTGTGTGAACTTTGGGAGTTTGCCCCGTAGGCCTAATGTGTGTAGATAGTGCAGAATTCCATAACAGCAAGCTGTGTTAAAAGCTTTCTCAATGTCTAAATAAACTGCAGTTTTTACAAATTCATTACGAATCTGAGTTTCTGTTTGAATCAAGAGGTCTAAAGTTGATCTATCAGTATGAAATCCTCATTGTGATGAGCTAATAAGGTTGTTCTCCCAAGGCAATAAATAGACTTCATTCAGATCTCTTGAATGAAACAAAACACACTCAAAGCGTCTTCTCCAACCAAATGCTATTGGAAGAAAATCTGTTACTGTAATGCCACACAAAACACTTAATTCACCACAAGGCATCACCTCAAAGTGGAACCTCCTAGATGTCTTATGCAAGGAAATGTGCAGTGAACTAAAATCTCAAGGAATAGCAGAGCAGAAAGAATATTCATGTGCAGGGATGGAAATCTGGTTCCAATAAACATCATCATCCAACTCCAACACAGCTAGTTATATTCACTGCACAGTGAGAGCTCACATATCAAATCCAATTTGGTGTTTTAAATGTCAGAAATACAGACATTCGCATATGGCCTGTCATGGAACTCTCATCTGCCTTCAGTGTGGTGCTAAAGATTATGACAGCATATGTCCAACCATGAAACCAAACTGTGTGAGATTTCAAGGTGGGATTTTTGCATGTATTTCAGAAAGAATGTCTTATACTCCAGTTTTTCTGACTATCAAAGAAAGGGATCAATTTTGCTTCAAAAGGTGTCTGAAGCATAATCAGCCTTTTAGTAAAGGAGGACTAGAGATGACCTTTTCTCTTTTCATGGCAAGAGCAGTTAGACCAGACAACATCCACTACAAAATGATAAAGCATCTTTCTCTAACAGCTAAGGACCATTTACTTTTCATGTTCAATCATATATTTCTTGAAGGAGAATTTCCAGACCCCTGGCATAAATCAGTTGTCTTAGCCTTTTCAAAACCAGGTAAGGATCCACAGATCCCAAGCATTATTGACCCATAGCCTTGACCAACTGTTTATGTAAACTGCTAGAACATATGGTTAAATGCTCAACTGTATCTTACTTGGAAGAAAACAAGCTGCTTCCCAAAACACAATGTGAGTTTTGAATGGGTCTACTTTGCATCACCTAATTAGACTTGAAACATATATCCATGATGCCTTTCTGAAATCAGAACATCTGGTATTGATTTGATTTGACATGAAAGCATATGATACAGCTGGAGATATGGCATTTTAGAAGATCTCTGTAAGTTTGGTCTGAGTGAAATCTCTCCATTTTATAAAGAACTTTTTATCAGACCAGGCATTTCATGTTCAGGTCAAGTCCTCCCTTTCTCACCTTTTCCGTCATGTGGAAGGAGTTCCCAAAGGATCCATTTTAAGTCACTCTTTTCTGTCAGGATAAACACCATCACAGACCACCTTCTACCAGTGATTTTCAATGCTCTTTATATTGGTAACTTCAGCATCGTTTGCCATTCATGCAACATGGGAGTAACTAAAAGGCAGCTTCAAAGAGCTATAAACCATCTTAATAAATGGACATTAGTCAATTGATTCAGAAATTTCATCAGAAAAGACTGTATGCATCCACTTCTGTCAGAAGCAGAATTTGCATCCTGATCTCAAGTTAGATTGGAAAGCCATCCCACTTAGAACAGAAGCTAAATTCTCCTGAACCTTTCTTTATAGGAAGCACATTAGTCAGTTACTGACAAAATGCATAAGGAATATTAATATATTCCATTCTCTATCCATTATTAATTGGGGAACAGACCACTGCACTCTGCTCCATCCATTTGTACCATACACTTGTTCGTGGTAAACTGGATTATGGTGCTGAGGTTTTGACCAGAGAAAGTACCCTTCAATGGCTTGATCCAATTTATCATTACAGAATCCATACTGATACTGGTGCCTTTCAGACATCTCCATTTCAAAGTTTGTACATTTCACAAATGAACCATCCCTATCACGTTGCTGTACAGAGAAAATATGCAACATGTATTACAATATGCAATGAAAGTGAAATCTGAAATGGCCAGACCAACCCACAAGGTCAACAGTATTTGAACCATGCTTTAAAAATCTTTATGATGGTCATCCTAGGGTTAACCAACCATTTGGCATTTGAGTTCAAGGGGCTCCTTCATAATTTTAGATAAAATTACAGACCATGTTGCATCCTCATCTGCACAGCCCTTGTCTTTGTGGCATATTCATTCTCCAGTTTATAACTTTTCCCTTCAGAGTTGGGTGAGGAAAATGCATCACTAGTAGTCTATCAAAAACTCCATGCTGCCAATCAAGTTAATTCACGGACTCCTTACCTATTTACACTGATGGTTCAAAATCTGAATCGTCTGTAGGAACTGCAGCAGTTTTTCTGAGCAACATCATATCAAGTCAACCCCTCCCCCCCCCTGCAGAATGCAGCATTTAAAAAAGGATTTCAAAGTATTGCAGGATCATCTTGACAGGAATGCAGCTATATGGACAGTCTTGTCTGACAAGTGTGATGGGTTAATGGCAGGAATCAAAGCATACTACTGCTATTACAAGACCTAGAAAACTTAGGGTAAATTGGCGGGGAAGTGGCAAATTAAATTTTAACATGGATAAATGCAATGTAATATATCTGGGTGGCAGCAATCCCAAAATAACATACTAACTGGGTGGTCAAATTAGTGGAAAATGAAAGAAACCTAAGGGTAATGATAAAGCATCTTTCTCTAACAGCTAAGGACCATTTACTTTTCTTGTTCAATCATATATTTCTTGAAGTAGAATTTCCAGACCCCTGGGAAGAATTGCCTTTAAGTTCTTGTGTATGCAGTTGTCTTAGCCTTTCCAAAACCAGGTAAGGATCCACAGATCCCAAGCATTATTGATCCATAGCCTTAACCAACTGTTTATGTAAACTGCTAGAACATATGGACAGTTCAACATGACATTCTTTTGAGTACTGCAAACAGGCTGCTAGGATTGCTCATAGGAGTTCTGTCAGTAATATACAGAAATTTTGCCAGTGGCATCAAGGAGGTGATTATCCCACTGTATAAAGCAAGAGTTAGGTTGCACCTTGAGTACTGCATACAGATATGGAAATCTCATTTTAAGAATGTGGAACTGTTGGAATAGGTACAGAGGAGAATAAGAAGAACAGCAACTGCATACACAAGAACTAAAGGCAATTCTTCCCAATTTTATTCAAAACTTTGTAAAAAATGAACTTTCAGGTTCACATGCAATCTCTCCTCTCTCACATTCACTAAAGAGGAAAGTGTACCAAAGACTTCAGTTTTAAAGGCCACCATCTTCATTTTAAAAATCAGTTCAATAACTCAGAAGGTTCCACCCACTGTTTTTACAATGCTAATATGTAGATAACTTGAGCATATCCTATCTCTTACAAAATATGAGAATGACTGAGTGACAACTTCAAGCCACTATCAACAGGATTACAATTTGGGCATTGAAAATGGTTTTCATATATCCACTCAAAAAACAGTTGCTGTTCATTTTTGGAGAAAGAATAACCTATATCCTGACAGGATAATAAAATTGGGTGATCATGACATATCTGTTATAACATCCAATTTCTTGGTCTTGTCTTAAACAGCAAATTAGCTGGTATCACATTTAGCCATTATACATTTGTGTTTTATTTAACAAATTGAACTGTTATTTATATTTTAACCAATAGTACTATCTTTTAGTAAATATAAATGGCTACTGATGTAAATAAGATCAGTTTTTGGTCTCTGATATTAACTGAAGTGTGCTTCTAAAACTGCTCAACCACTACATACACCTCTCTAAAATTTGGAAAATTTTGAAATCCAGTACCTCTACTCCCTGGGAAGGCTGGATTTCAAAGAATTTACTGTATAATGCTTGGGGAAGGGAGACAACCTCAAAATAACTTTTAATACTTGGATGAGCTGAATTAAAAACAGTAGAGGAAGAAAAGGATTTCAGAAATATGATACAGTTGGACATGAAGTTCTCTGAGGTGGCAAGGATACCAATCCATGGTATCCTATCATTAATTTATCGAACATTTGCTTGTAGAGAGAGAGAGAGAGAGAGATATTGTAATCTCACTGTATAAGGCACTGTAAGACAACTTGGAATAAGTAGTCATAGTGTGGAGACCACACCTAAAAAAAGATACTTAGCTTCTTGAAAGAATCCAAAGATGGGCACAACCTGCCCACTAAGATTAGCAAATGGGGTTTCACTTGATTTAATTTTTTATGCTGCATGAGCAACACAGGCCATGACGCACCAGGTCCAAATATAAAATACACTAAAAACGAGTAATAATCTAAAAATAGGCTACTGTGTCAAAAATTTGTAATAAAATAAGTATACAAACAAAAGTGTACATAACAGGTAATAAAAGCATTTAAATGTATTTTGATAAGGTTATACAATTTAAAACTGAAAAACAGCAGACATATTGTTATCTTCACATAAAATCTGACTGTGTATAACGCTCGATCAGATGATTAAAAGCACTAAAACTAGTGATGGGCATAATCAAATGATTTCCATAACTGATTATGAAATAAAAAACCAGAGATAAATGAAAAAGAAATGTCAGTGACTGGAATCAAACTAATATTGTCAAAAATAAAGCATAATTTCTTCATTGGCTTTTGCATATGGCTAATCTTCCCCCCCCAACACCACTCACTTCTGATTATACCTTTTAATTTAATTATGGCATTCATCAATAAAATCTAAACATTCAGTAAAGATGTGCTTAATGCTTAATAGGATGTCACAAGATTCGCATATAGAAGGGTCATCAGCACTCAAAAGAAAAGAATGTGTGAGATGACTCTCCTGTGTTAAGCCAAGCTAGAACATCTTTCTCTTTATGATTCCTGCATAGACTAGACTGCCTTAGTTAGATTACAGACTTAATCCCTTATAATTTGTTTCCAGCCTGCCCATGCCATTAACATTGCCATTGGGAAACCAGTTTATTTTGTGTTATTTGCTGCTAGTCTATATAGGGAACTAACAGGCAAGATTCTGGGGTCACAGCTGATTTGACTGTGGTGTCTACCACCACTGATTCCAGTGTGGCTGGGGATCCAGCAAAACTGAATATCAAAATCTGATTCCAAAAGATAATACAGCTGCTGCTGGACCTGGGACAGAAATGGACAAGGGTTTTACCTCATTGTTGAAAAAGCCTGCAGTGAACTTAGAGAATCTGTGTATATAATACATTTTTGGTAATGGCACATTTGATCCAAGGCTAGCTCTACAGCATGCAACTCTGCATTCAGGGGAAGGAGGGATCTGCTCAGATATAGTGTCTGAGAAGACAGCATCAGATGCCATAACACTTCCAACTTTGAGCTGCCTGTGTAGACTGGCAAAGTCAGAATGTACAGCTTGGTAGACAGATGATGGAATATTGAAATGGGATTTTCCCAGTTGTTAAGGGAGCAGTCATAGGCCAAAACACAAGCATGCCAGGGCAGAGGGAGTTGCCTTAGTGATGTGGTAACCTTTGTCTACCATAGTATCTAAATCTTAGCTCTGGGTGGTCTGTCCGGGATTTCAGTTTTAAAGCATACTGTAGAGACAACTGTTTCTGACAAAGCAATGATGATGGATTCATTTGCTTCAATACACAGGCTCTGGACTGATGTTCAAAATGTTCTAGTAGGATTACTACTACCTAAGGGTGGATGGAGTTCCAGCCACTGCATAATGAAAGGAAAGACTTTGAATATGTTGGCTACAGCGCTTGGCAACTAGGCACATTATAGAAGACTTCACCAAGGTCTATAATAAAATGAATGAAGGAAAAATTATTATTATTATTATTAGCCATATGGTGCAAGGAAGCCTGAGGCTTACCTGAGGCTGCACCAGCCAAAAAAAAATTTATGAGTTACCCTGAGAGAGAGAGAGAATCAGAAGTAGAAGGGAATCACCAAGGAAGAGGAAGAGAAGAATGATGGGCGAAGGTAAAGAAAGCCTGCACGAGAACGACGAGAAACGTCGGATAACTTACGCGGAAAATTAGTTTGCCGATACGGCACTCTAGCGCTGCTCACTCGGTAAACAGACGGTAGGTGTTAACGGTCTGGAGCAAAGTCGAGAACGATATACTGATTGACAGGTAGGCGTGGCAAACGACGTGCTGATTGGTGCGCGAACACAACACACGATAACATCGGTTTAGTATCACTGTAGCAGCACTAATGGTAACTTGTCCTAATCGTACATGCCCTAACATTTACTGTAACGGTGAAAAAAGATCAGGTTACCTCGACTTGAATCCCATGGGAGCTTGAACCCCTCCCAAAGTGGAGGGGGTAACCTAACCTTTTTTCTTTAGAATCAGTCATATTTAGAAATACATTCATAAAAAAATAAATTTTTTTATGACCGTATTTTTATTTTCTTGTTCAATAATATGCCCTAATGGTGAAAATAGGTCAGGTTACCTCCACTTGAATCCCATGGGAGCTTGAACCTCTCCCGAAATGGAGGGGGTAACCTAACCTTTTTTCTTTAGAATCATGAGTGGACTAGCACATAAATTGTTTATTAATAAAATATTAATTTTTTTATTAATGTACTTTTATTTTTAAAGACACTCATGCGGATACACACGTATCATAACGTCAATTAGCACCTTAATAGCTATTCAGTATAATGTATATATAAAGAATCTTTCTTTCTTTTTCTATTATTTCCCAACCTAACGTTTAAGTTTAGGTCGCGAAATACAAGGAAACCTTCTCTTTTATTTCCTAACCTACCATTTAAGCTCAGGTTATGAAATACAACGAAAAACAAAGAAACCTTTTCTTTTTTCGTAACCAAACCTAAATCAATAATACAGTAAAAGCACTCATCAACTCCAAAAATCTGCTTTTAATATGAGAAAAAAAAAAAAAAAAAAAACACAATGAAGAATATAAAATGAACGGAACGAAACTTTCTTAGAAAAAAAATTCATGAGTACAAATCATACAGTTGGACCTGAATAGCTATTCGCAATTTGAGTAACAATATTGTGAAAAGTATCTTCATGATTTTTCCCATAAATTTGACGCCACATATATTCATTAATGTGACCCATCAACATATGTTTACAGCTGCCATTTACTCCTTTAGTTACACTTTTTAGTTTCTTCCACTGGGCTTCGATATTATTCGTATGTGCTCCTGTATGTGGATCTACAAAATGTTCCTTGTGTTTCACCGTTAAATGTTTGTACTTCTTTTTTTCTAAGGCCGTAATACGGCTATATGCACGCCATTCATCTGTTATGATGGTAGTATTTTTCTTCACTACTTTTCTAATAATGTGCAAAAGAGTTTTTGCTTTCCGATTTTTTATCAATTTCATGAAGACGAATTTAGATTCTCTTTCGAACACACCAAACACCCATTTCTTCTTAGCAGTTAAATTTCGTCCTCTGTGATGTTTTGGTTTTACCAGTACAGTTTCGTCTGCTTCTACAATTTTCCCCGATCCACCCAACTTAATGGGTTTTTTTATTAACTGCAATCCGCAAATATCTCTTAGTTTCTTATAAAACTTAATTGCTGTCACTTTTGAAATTTCCAGATGGAATGCTGTCTTAGTTACTGGCGTGCACGTTGACCAAAAGTATATAATGTACATTATCTTTTTCAATGAAACTTTTGTATTTTCCATAAAACTATGTTTCAATAAAGAAACTCGTGAAGAACATTTTTTGCAAAACCACAACTTTCCACATGACTCTGTTCGTGATTCAATTAGTTTAAAATAATCATTGCACTTCATCATCATCATCATCAGCCATTTTCAATCCACTGCAGGATGAAGGCCTCTCCAGCAACTTTCCAGTTGCTTCTGTTTTGAGCACTGGACATCCATTTACTACCCAAAAACTCATGAATTTCATCTATCCATCTCCGCCTTTGTCTTCCAGGTTTTCTTCTAGCTCCTCTTGGATACCATTCTGTTATTTTCTTAGTCCATCTGTCATCATGTCTTCGAGCTATGTGTCCTGCCCAAGACCATTTTAGTTCTTTAGTTTTGATAAGAATGTCCTTTACTTGAGTTTGTTGCCTAATCCATGTGTTTCTCTTCTTATCTAACAGTCTTATTCCCAATATGATTCGTTCCATTCTTCGCTGTGTGGTTCTCAGCTTCTCTTCCATTCTTTTGGTGAGTGCCCAAGTTTCACTTCCATAAGTCATGGTGGGGAGTATACATTGGTCCATTATTTTACGTTTCAGACAAACTGGGATATTGCTCTTCAGTATGTGACTATATTTCCTGAATACTATCCATCCAAAATTTATTCTTCTCTTGACTTCCAGCCATTTATCATTATTACAGCTAATAACTTGTCCCAGATAAGTATATGACTCCACCTTTTCAATTACTGCTCCTTCAATCATTATGTCTCTTTCTGTGGCATACTTGTTCATCATTACTTTTGTTTTAGCCATATTCATCTTTAGTCCAAAATCCTTACTAGCTGTGCATAACTGATTAAGATTTTCCTCTAATTCTTTGGGATCATGGCTTATGACCACAATGTCATCTGCAAATCGCAAATGGTTTAGGTACTCTCCGTTCACATTGACTCGTTTCTGCGACCAGTCTAATCTTCTGAAAGCTTCCTCAAGGGCAGCAGTAAACAGCTTAGGAGATATTGTGTCTCCTTGTCGAACTCCTTTCTCAATTTTAAATTTCCAACTGTCTTTGTCTAGTCTAATAAAGGAGGTAGCACTCTCGTATATTTTCTTCAAAATCATAATATATGGGGTATCAATGCCTTGTCTTTCCAGTGCCCGAAACATTGCCTTATGCTGTATGGAGTCAAATGCCTTTTCATAATCCACAAATGCCAGGCATAATGGTGTTTTATATTCATTTGCTTTCTCCATTAGCTGTGATATTACATGAAGGTGATCCATAGTTGAGAATCCTGTCCTAAAGCCAGCTTGCTCTTTCGGTTGATTCTCATCCAGTATTCTTTCTAATCTGTTAGTAATGACCCTTGTGAACAACTTGTAGATGTGGGATAACAAGCTAATTGGTCTATAATTTCCAATTTCTGATTTATCTCCTTTCTTATGCAGCAAAACTATGATTGCATTATTCCACTGCTTAGGCGTCACCCCTTTTCTAATGCACTTTGTGAAGAGCCTTGCCAGTTTTTGTGTTATGTCTCTTCCTCCCAATTTTAACAACTCTACAGTAACTTCATCTTCCCCCAGGGCTTTCTGATTCTTCATTTTCTTCAATGCATGTTCTACCTCATCAGGAAGAATATTGGGTATGTCGTATGTGTTGCTACTTTGCAATCCATCTTCCCCACTGCTGGCATCATTCCCCTGCTCCTTGTATAATTCTCTATAGTAGTCTTCTGCTATTTGAATTATGCCTTCTCTGCTGTTTATAAGTACACCATCGCTATTCTTCAGTTTCAGTATCATTTGTCTTTCTGTATTACTGCTCATGGCTGCTGATTTAAATCCTTTGTTTTCCCTTAATGCTTGTTCTACTTTTCTTGTGTTAAATCTTCTTATGTCCTCTCTGAGTCTCTTTCTAATGGCTTTGCATAACTCAGTATACTCAATTTTCTCCCTGTCATCATTGCACTTAAAACAGTACAATTTCGGTCTTATCAATTTAGTTTTCATCAAAAAATCAAGCAACGTTTCATTTTCCTTACAAATTTCTTCCATCTTTAAAAGATTCATCGCTACTATTACCTGTTCACCGTTTATTACAAAACTATTATGCACCGTTCTTTACTGGTAAATACACATCATAATGCCAACCAATGACTACACAGTAGCTTGTCGTCTGTCGCGCCCACCACCAATCATTTCATTGTTTGCCACGCCTACCTGTCAATCAGTATATCGTTCTCGACTTTGCTCCAGTCCGATAACACCTACCGTCTGTTTACCGAGTGAGCAGCGCTAGAGTGCCGTATCGGCAAACTAATTTACCGCATAAGTTATCCGACGTTTGTCGTCGTTCTCGTGCAGGCTTTCTTTACCCAAGCCGAATGATGATATCCAGCTCAGGACCCTGGGTGTGCCAAGCCCATACTCACCAGATGTGAGCCCCTGATTACAGAACTAGCTGTGATAAATTCAAATTACAGGGAAGATTTCGACTGGATTGTAGTTGTTCATTACTGGAATAAGTTACCTCTGTGGGTAGTTGGGGCTGACAGACTAGGAAAATTCAAAAGTCAACTCGATAGTTAAATTACATGAGGGAAACACACAGTGTTTTTATTTTTATTATTATTTTTTAAATTAAATTTTTATTCATTATTTATTTTATTTCTTTTGGATAGCACAGCAAAAGCCCTTGGCTCCTTTCACTATCTAGCTAATACTAATGTACTACTGTGACTAAGCATTGTGCCATTTCATTCATATATTGTATGCACCTGTAAGAATAATGATTATGCAATTGGCATACCACAATCTAGGCTTATACTGTATAAATATACAGGGTGATTCACTACAAGTGCGACAAACTTCAGAAGGTGTAGGGAGCACAAAGACGAATCAGAATCACATAGCATTGCAGGGTCCAAAATGCCTTTGTCATGCAGTAGAGGATGTTGAACGGGAGGTCACGTGAACAGCGATCCCGCTGGAAGTCAGTCAGCATTTGCAAACCGTTTCTATTGAAGAAACCAAGTAGCAAAAGTCCTCCGGAGTGGATAATCCGCAGGCTCCAATGATTGGACATGTTGCAGATGGTATGAACTCATTTGGTTTGTTGACAGTATCCTCCATACAGTGGATTGGGAAATACCCAATCGTTGGCCTATCGCTCGAGTACTCGTACTCGGATTGCCTTTTGCAAGACGTAGGACATTCTCCTCATTGGCTGGCATCCTCGTCGTTCGCTCTCGATTCATGGTACCTCTCATGAAACAACCAGTCTCACGTAACCTTCTGTGCACACGTGCAAAAATCGTATGATGAGGAGCACGCCTGTGCGGAAACGTTCCTGGTACAAGCGCAGAGCGGCATGCCCATTACAGTCCGCAGCTCCATACGCGAGGTGCATGTCAGCCAGTTCAACGTTTGAATACTCATCCATCCTACTGCCTCTGGAACTGGTTCGCAAATGCTGACTTCCGGCAGAATCGCTGTTCACGCGACCTCCCGTTCAACGTCCTCTACCGCATGACGAAGGCATTTCGGACCCTGCAATGCTATGTGATTCTGATTCGTCTTTGTGCCCCCTACACCTCCTGCAAGTTTGTTGCACCGATAGTGAATCAACCCTGTGTGTGTGTGTGTGTGTGTGTGTGTGTGTGTGTGTGTGTGTGTGTGTGTGTGTGTGTGTGTGTGTGTGTGTGTGTGTGTATTTTTTTTTTTTTTTTTGTTTGTTTATTTGTTTAGAAAATTACCTTTGAATTTTCAACTTTTGGCACTGATACTGACTCTATTGAAGAAGTGTCACATTCTATCAGTTTATCTCCATTTATTAGAATGCGAAGGTCTGGCTGGGAAAGACCATGAATTCGAGCTCGCTGCTGCCTGTAAAAATTAAAATAAATGATTATTAGAGGGTTATTTTCACAATAAGTAACTTAACATTAACCACCTTTAGGTGTTAAATTTAAACCGCAATGAGTAGTCAGCATTTTCTTTAATAAATGCAAAGGAAGTTATTTTGGATTACCTGTATTCAACAGGATGTGTAGTTCTACACAGGACAAAACTACAAATTCTGTCTGCCCACCACCACAACAAGAATTTGAGCACCAACCGTCATCCTCCTTCACTCTTTGCTGTTGATGAAATAAAGCAAACTATAACCTGCTCCAAACAAAATGTGAGGAGCATGACAAACAAGCTGTATGCTCTACAATCCATTATGACAGGATAACCTAAACATCATATGCTTGGTTGAAACCTGGCTACAGGATAAGAGATCACGTGACAAATTAGCTAAATGCCACTGACTGAAAGTGTTTATGGGGGGGGGAATAAAGTTGTACACTACAAAATATGGTCCATGAAGGAGAAACAAAGGAGAAACTATCCAGTTCAGAAAACTCTTAGAAGCTCCCCCATCCAAACAAAATACAAGTATGTAATAATCTCCCTCCAGATTGTGCAAAAACACCTGATGTGAACTTTTCATTTGGCTAGCTGTGAAGTGAAATCCAAATGTAGACATAATAATTGCTAGATATTTTAATATGCCAATGCCAAAGCACAGAGAAGCTAGGTATGAGAAAAGTGTGGAGTGTTAACTTAAAAGAACTTAATATTCCAGCTGAAGGAAGGGGCAGGGGGACAAGACTTTAGACCTGCTTTACCATAATGCATTAAGTTGGTTATCAACCACATTAAATTCAATTTTGACCACAGTCCATTAACTCTCAATGTATCTTTGCAAATGAATGAACAGCTGCTGTATCAAGGAAAATAGCACAAAAATAAAGGAACAATGCAGGAGGATCTTCTCCATGAAAAACATAAAAGCCCAAAATCATACTTAAAAATATAACTGGAATAACCTACAGTCAATATCAATTGAAGCCACTGCTCTGGAGGCAACTTAAAAAAAAAAATTATGTTTTCTGATAGAGTTAATTACTGGTTTTGTCCTCAGAAAACAAAAATATTTACAAAAACTGTGAAAAAACTGGCCTCCCAGTGGCTACGAGAGGGAATGTATGTAGTGTCTTATGTAGAGCATCCCCTGAACACAAGTTCAACTTCACCATGGTACACTGTGCTAATACAGAACTCTGTAAAATATCCAGAAATGAGTGAAATGTTATGTTTGTTCAGTATGTATGCTGTTTAGTTGTTTTTGGCACCTTTGCTATCAGGAAGGCTGCTTCCCAGTATCCATTTATGCTATAAGGAGGAGAACCACAACTGTGCACATACTGGCTTACTAAAAAAAAGGAAAGAAAATAATAAATAAATATAAAATTAATAACTTGTACTACCAGTACCCAACCTAGCAACACCAGCAGGATCAGTCCCCAAATGAATCAATATCATTAGAGGAGAAACCTGAAATAAAAAAATAATAATAATATATCCACTTCAGGGATGGGGACTTGTCAGAAGGGATTCGTATTATTGCTAAGTGCCGAATTTTCTGCAAATTAGTCTGAGGCATCATGTACAATGAATGACCTTGCAGGGAAAATCCTAGAGGGAAAGAGACAACGTCGTTAAATGAAGTAGGAATATAACATGGCTGTAATTTCTAAATTAAAGAATATAAAAAGACTTGATAACACAGACAATAAAAGTAATACGGGAGAGAAGAACTTTTAACGACTGGACTGCCGCTACATTTGGCACACTTCTCATGCCAAATAAACTATATTCAGGGTGAAAATCAAAGCCAGCATGAAGAAGCTAGATGCCATTAAAAAAGATGGACATCCTGAGATGGCATCCTCAAAAACATCTGCCTGGTATGAGATTACGATTATTACTTGAAAAATTCCATAAATAAGCTAACGAATGCCACTGTAGGCCAGCTGTACAACAAACAGCACCCACTGTAACCCTATTGTGCCCATTTTCACTTTATAAAAATGTTTTTTGGTGTAATATAGAGAAAAGAAAAAAAATAGAATTTTGTTTTTTTTAAATGGCTTTTAAATGAATATGACATGAGGAAAATATTTACTTGACAATAAAAACAACTTTTATTATCTAAATTATAATTATATGAAAAAAAACTATATTTAGAAATTTCATTTTCAATCGACAACATTGCCAATAATGAGGGCCTCCCATTGGCCATTTAAGACCAAAGGTAGGTTTTAATTAGTTTCAAGTCTGAGAAACTTCTTTCAGCACTGGCAACCATTACTCTTAAGATCACTAAAATATGAAGCACCATCCATATATTCAGCAAAGTATCGCTCATATTTGTGTTATGGATAAATTGAAGAGCTTCTCATAGAAAATTTTTCTCAGCAGGTAGAACAAAATGTTTATTTTACAGCACATCACAGAGGTCAATTCTGTTCATATCAGAATGGTTGCTACCAGTGAGAATGGAGAGGATTCTGATATAAACAGAACAGACTTACAAGTCTGTTCTGTTTATATACAACCACAGAAAAATACCAGAATAAGTCTGTTCTGTGGTTGTATAACAATTCCCATAGTCTGTAATGACTTTCAGGCTCAAACTGCTCTTTCAAGGAAACATAAATGGAAACATACATTCTTTGTAACATAGAAAAACTCACATTTGAATATTTTCTCCTGTCTCGCCCCTCATCATCAAACATTTTTTGTCTATGCTTTCAGATAAGTTCCTAAAAGAAAGTCAATGAGAGAGTCAGATGTAATGTAATGTACAAGGTATGGCTAATAAATAACAAGACTGTTACAATAAAATAAATATAATGAAATATTTTGTAACCTACAAGTTATCCCCTTCACAATAATTGCCTTGGGCTTGCACACACTGTTCCATATGTTTTTTCCAAGCAAATAAACATTTCTGGAAGTCATCTTCAGTAAGCCCTTTTAACACTTCAGTCGGTTTTTTTTTTTTTTTTTTTTTTTTTCTGAATGTCTTCAATGGACTGAAAATGGGGTGTGCTTAAGGACACTTTTCAGTTTAGGGAAGAGAAGAAAGTCACAATGGGCTAGGTCTGGTGGTCTAGGTCTAGGGTACATATATTCTCACACAAGGATTTGTTTTTTGGCCAGAAAGTGGCAAAAAGAGAATGTGTTGATGGAGCATCTAACCATCCTTCCGTAATTCAGGTCTCTTCCTTCAAAAACTTTCATGCAGCCATCTAGAAACTCCAGTGTAGTATGTGTGATTGACAGTCTGATCTAGTGGGACATATTCAGCCAAAATAATTCCTTTGAAGTCGAAGAACACAAGAAGCATGGTTTCTGATTTTGATATTCATGCTTTTATTTTTGGTCTGGGGGATTGTTTTGTCTTTTGGTTTCTGGGTTGTAGTGGAATAGCCAACTTTCATTGCAAGTAATTACAATAGTCAGAAAGTTTGGATCTTCAGTTTTTTTAAAAACATCTTCACAGACCTGGAGTCTTCTCATTCTTTAACCTTCGTTCAAAATTTATAGCACCATCTTGGCACACACTTCTCTTGTGCCTAAATTTTTGGTTAAAATTTGTATGACTCATTTTTTTGTTCATATTGAGTTCTGATGCAACCATTCTAATGCATAAATGACAATTACTTCTAATCAATGTCCTTAATCCATCCACATTTTCATCAGTTTTCATGGATGCAGGATGGTCTGCTCATTTATCATCTTCCACATTCTCTCTTCCTTCTAAAAACCTTTCATGTTATTCAAACACACTAGCTTTTCACATAGTACCTTCCACATAAACTTAATATAACAATTCAACTTTTAGTTGGTGCTTTCTCTAATTTCGTTAAAAAATTGAGGTTGATTCATTATTCGATTCTGCTGTCTTGTCATTTTTCCAGAAAACTGCAAAACCACAAGGTAATGAAAAATTTGTCTCGCTGCAAAGCAAATGGGTGTTTTGGTACATGACCTGGCAGACAATTAGAGAAAGGTAGTAGTAGTAATAGAGGCAAGTGATGCAAGAAAGCAAGCGTATGAACTTATGTAGCATCAGCCAAAAAAAAAAAAAAAAACGATTTCACACTTCCATTCCCTCTAAACGTTTGTCCAGTTTCTTATTGAATTTATTTAATCTATCAAATTCGACAACGACAGATGGAAGTTTGTTCCAGCAATTAACCACCCACTGGCTAAAGGCAAATTTCCACACATCTATTCTACATGTGTTTCCCCAATTTGAATTTATGCCCACTCAGGTTCATAAGCTGAGCAAGCAGAAGAATCCCATCAGAATTCAGCATACTCAACCCATTCAAGGCCTTATACACACCTCACAGGTGCCTAGTCTCCAGCAACTGCAATTTGCAGAATTTAAGCCTTTCTTGGTAAGAGGATCCCTTCATTCCCCAAGCTAATCTTGTTGCTCTTCTCTGTACATATTCAAGCAACTCTACATGCTTCCTAAAATGAGGCCTCCAGACCTGTACACAATACTCAAGGTATGGCCTGATTTTTCTTTTTGTAATTCCCATATACAAAACGATAATCACCTCCTCTTCTCTGCTAGCAAAATTCCTGTATATTATTGACAATACCCCATGACCTGCTCTGACAGCCTTTCTGTATTGCTCAGAAATCTTCATATTTGACTGCACAATCATTCCCAGGTCTTTTTCATTTTCTACCACCATAAGTGTAGTAAGTCTCTGTACTCTGTATTTGTCAATGTTTAAACTTCAGTTGCCATTTCTCAGCCCATCTGCCCAAATTTTCTAGATCCAATTACAGTAGCACAGCGCCATTACTGTCATTAACAACTCTTGCCAACCTTTGTATCATCTGCAAAATTCAACACTAAGCCTCATATACCTTCATCAATATCATTGATAAATATACAATGACAGTGGTTCCAACATCGAACCCTGTGGAACTCCACTAATAACATTAGTCCACGAATAGCAGCGTCCATTGATTACCACTCTCTGTCTTGTCCCACTCAACCACCCTTTTATCCATACTAGCAACTTACCCTTAATACCATACTGCTCCAATTTGTACAGTAATCTTCCATGTGCAACAGTGTCAAAAACTTTCCTGAAATCCAAGTACATGATATCAAAATTATTTTTTGCATCTAGCTCCTTTGTAAATACATCACAGTATCCAATGAAATTTGTCAGAAAAGGATTTCCCTTAACAAACCCATGCCGTGTCTGAATTATTGCTGCAGTCTTGTCTAGATGATCCTGCAATGCACCTTTAACCAGTGGCTCTATTATTTTACCAGGAACAGAAGGTAAACTAACTGGTCTATAATTACTCGTGTCACCTTTAGATCCCCAGATTAACCGAATGCACTTCCTTAGATTTTATGTTTTTTTTAATTAACAGCATAACCCCTCTTTCATTCCTATCCTGTCTAGCCTTTCTGTACACATTGTACTCCCCCAAATTCCAATTCTGCATTCCTAATATCTGTGTGACACCATGTCTCTCATATATCCCAACAATATCCGCCTTTGATGTCTTGGCCAGCACTTCAAATTCATCAAATTTATTTACTATACTTCTAGCATTGGTGTACACGCAAGTATACATGCACCTATTCTTATTCTTAGTTACCCTAACACCCATTTATTTCATGATGACTGCCATCAGTCCCTGAAACCTCCAGGCCGCTGCTCATTCTAGTAGAAGTAGTGGAAGAATCACCTTCACTTCTGCCTGCGGCTACTTTTAACCTTTAAGTGTGTGAATTCCCCCAAGCTAGCAGTTTTCTGACCCAGGTAACGCTGCCTCGATAGCATCAGCAAACACTCTTGCACCCTTTCTATTTAAGTGTATCCCATCACGATAGCATTAGCAAGAATATTTGCCGATGCTAATGAGGCAGTGTTTGGTGGGCCAGAAAACTGCTAGCTTGGGGGGATACACAGACTAAAAGGTTAACAGTGGCCACAGGCAGAGGCAAAAGTGATTCTTGCACTGTTTCGATTAAAATGGGCAGCAGCCTGGAAAGCAAGGTAATGGAGATTTCCAGGACGGTTGGGAGTCATAGTGGAACAAATAAATACATGGGCTGTGTTAGGGTAACCAAGAATAGGAACAGTTGCACGTATACTTGCTTGCATGTACACCAATGCTAGGAGTATAGTTAATAAATTTGATGAGCTTGAAGTGCTAGTCAAGACATCAAAGACAGATATTGTTGGGATTAGCATTAGCATTAGTAGAGGCATTTGATGCAAGAAAGCAAGCATATGCAGCATCAGCCAAAAACAAAAAAAAAAAAAAAAAAACCCCCACTTCCACTTCACCCCTCTGTTCGTTCCAAATACCTGTCCAGCTGAGCCTTAAACTTATTTAGGCTATCAACCTCCACCACAAGGGATGGAAGTCTGTTCCACCAACCAACCACCCGCTGGCTAAAGGCAAATTTCCTCACGTCTATCCTACATATCAGGATATCAGAGACATGGTGTCACACAGATATAAGCGGTGCAGAATTGTAATTTGGGGAGTACAATGTGTACAGAAAGGATAGACAAGACAGGACAGGAAAGGAGGAGGGATTATGCTGTTAGTTAAGAAACACATAAAATTTAAGGAAGTGCATCCAATTGATGTTGGTAAACAATGCAATGTTGAGTCTGTTTGGTGTGACATAAGCACTAGGAAAGGAAAAATTAGGGTAGGTGTGTGTTATAGGCCTAATGAATATAATGAGTATAATGGGCAATTGTGCAGAGAAATAGAGTGGACCAGTAAATCAGAATATCTTATAATGGGGGATTTTAACTTTCCAGATCTCAAATGGAACTTGTGGGTTTGTCACTTGCACACTAGCAAGACTTTTGTAGATTTGGATGGCTGTTTTCTACAGCGACATGTGCGAGAGGCAACCGGAGAGAGTAATATTCTTGATCTGATTATCAGCAGTGATTATTCATGCATTAAGAATTTGCAGATAAAGGAACCACTGGGTGACAGTGATCACAATGTACTGACGTGGGAATTACTTAAGGATGTAACTACCATCAAGGCTAAAGGGAAGGGCTTCTGCTTTCGTAAATGTGACTACAGGGGTCTCAGACAGTATTTAAATTCTGCACAGTGGGATCAACTGATGATGTTACCAACGTTGAATTCTAAATGGGAAAACTTCGGGGACTTAATTTTGGAGGCTATTACGCTTTTCATTCCGACTAAGAAATACTGTTCAAGGTTTAGGCCTAAATGGATGTCAGATGAATTAATGAAGCTCGTGGCAGAGAAGAAAAATGTATGGGATGCATATAAAGTATCAGGTGACACAGAAGCCTATTGCAGATATAAACTAGTCTGTAATCAAGTCATAAAGGAGGTTAGGCAGGTGAAGGCAGATTATGAGAAATCTTTGGTAAACAATGCAAAGAAAAACAGCAAAGAGTTCTTTACCTGTGTAAAGAACTCCTCTAGTAGGAAAGGGATGAATCAGATTGGACCACTTAACATAGATGGGTTGACTGTTGATAATCATGCTCAGGTAGCTGATAAACTGAATGAGTATTTTGCAACTACATTCACACATCAGGAGTTATTCAATGAGCGAGTGCCAGAAGATTATCAAATGCTAACAGGGAGCTAAGTGATTTTGTAATAACTGAGAGCAAAGTGGAGGAGAAATTGTTGAAGTTAAACATAAGGAAGGCACCTGGGGCGGATGGGTTCTATCCAGTTATATTAAAGGAGGCAGCAAAGTAAGCAAACCCTTAGCCATAATTATAAGAGCTTCCTTGAACTGAGGGTCCCCACGGACTGAAGGTGCAAATGTATCACCATTCACAAAGGGGGTTCAAAAGGTGACAAGTAACTAGACCTGTTAGTTTAACCTGTATTCCACAGAAAATAATGGAATCACTGGTTAAAGAGGCATTGCAGGATCATCTAGACAAGACTGCAGTAATAGTTAAGACACAGCATGGGTTAGTTAAAGGGAGGTCTTGTCTGATCAATTTGATTGGATACTATGATGTGGTCACAAAAGAACTGAATGACAAAAATAATTTTGATATCATATACTTGGATTTCAGGAAAGCTTTTGATACTGTTGCACATGAAAGACTGCTATACAAACTGGAGAGATATGGCATTAAGGGTAAGTTGCTACAATGGATAAAGAGATGGTTGAGTGGGAGACGACAGAGAGTGGTAATCAATGGACAGTGCTCTATATGGCAACGATAATCGTACTCTCAACAAAGTATTTTGAAAAATTTTCTTACTAAATAAATGGAAAATTAACAATAATTAATGAGAAAAAAATTTTAAGAATACTGTCAAAGTGTCAAACCTTGACCATTTTGAGATTAAAACATTGCGAAATACAGTACATAACCTTCCTCCAATCATTAAGAAAAGATTGGCATGAATTTTTCTATAATATCATAGAAAGTTGAGAAATAGAAAGCACCTTTTTTAAATACAAAGATTTATGTATACATTTTTTAGCTTAAGCGAAGGCACTCACGAGCACCCATTTTAGGATTGGTCGCCAGCAAAATTTAATTTTTAAAGAGCACAATGGTGCTTATGAGCATCAGGTTAAGAACCCATGTCTTAGAGGTTGAGATTATCAAAAAATTAGCAGAAATAGCACCAGACAAATTAATAGCACTATATAATAACTGTGTGACAGAAGGTATATTCTGAAAAATGTGGAAAAAATTTGTGTTAAGATTCTCAAAAACCCCGAGAAACTGCCTACTAATCCCAAATCATAATGACCAATAGCCCTACTCCCTGTACTAGGGAAAATATATGAAAGACTAATATATATAGTAGATTAGCTCAATACTACATGGAAGCAAGTTTACATTCCAACAATCAGTATGGTTTTAAGCAAGGCAACTCTACGGAGGATGCCATGTACCACCTACTGAGAAAAGTTAAAACCAAAAGGAGAAATATACGTTGCCAATCTCTGTTGACTTTGCTCGGGCATTTGACTCACTCTGCCAGGCAAATACCCCACAAAACCTCTATAAGGTAATAAACAGCTACTTTACAGAAAGAAGTGTCTCAGTAGGCACAAGGTCCAGGAATTGACACACCCTGTGAATAAAGGCTGCCCGCAGGGTTCAATCCTTGGCCCTTTCTTTGGGAACATTGTTCTGGACGAATTTCTGGCCTTGGATCTGGGTACCGTGGAAAGTCTGGCCTTTTTAGATGACACGATTTTCCTTGTAAAAGGTAACATGCAAGTGGTTATAGAGCAAAGATCAAATGCTACAGGAGTGGGCAGAAATGCACATGCTCAAAATATCACCTGAAAAAACCAAACAAATACCTCTAAAAGGCAATTTAGACATAAGAAGACGTCCACAAATCAAAATTAACACAACTACTATAAAAATGGTAACAGAACTAAAATATCTTGGAGTGGTCTTTGATTCAAAATTAACTTTTTATCCCCATTTGACCTACTTGGTGAAGAATGTGAGAAATTATGCAGGTATGATTGCCAGGATCAGTCGAGCAGACTGGGGGTTCAAACTAAAGACCCTAGCAATCAAATACCGTGAAACGTTCATATGTGTTATCTCCTATGGAGCCAGTGATTAGTTCACCCACTCGACCATAGTAAGAAATAGGAATAAATTAGAATCGATACAAAGGACAATACTACTCACTATTACCAGAGCATGTCACACAGTAAGCACACCTGCGCCACTGTTGCTGGCCAGAGTTCTCCCACTTTCCTGGAAGTAGCCAAAAGAGGCTTATATTATAGACTTAAAAAGGGCATACCCATAGAATTTCTGGGTGTAGCCCTTGATACAGCCAACATCTTCAATGCTGAAAGAAAAAGAATAGCCACAAAGCTCCATGAGCTATGGTAAACAAAGTGGGGGCAGGAAACCAGAGGTTTAGTTACCAAAAGCTTTCTGCCATGGGTGGCAATGGTTAGCCCAAAACCACCTACGTGGTATGCCCTGGATTTTTACAACATTTATATTGACGGGTCACACCTCCCTAAAGGTGAAACTAACCTCTTAGGGCTGAATGATGACAAAACTGCACCTGTGGCAAGAGTGAAGACTGTTGTTATTGTTATTTGGTTTTTAGGAGCATTAGCAACTAAGGCCATATTGCTCCGGGATATGTGGTGGTCATTCCCTTGACCTTACTGCATCCTCCGTATTTGGTGGTGACGGGCTCGAACCCCGGTCTAATCAAGAAGCGTGTGCTACGCACTGCTGCTCCTTCCCACCTGGCTACGGAGGCGCCAGTGAGTGAAGACTGGGCACACATTCTATATGAATATATAATTTATGACATCCCCAGAACATAGCTAATATCACAGATTGCCCTCCTTCCCAGGGAAGAAAGACATTATTCATCATAGAAGAGGAAAATTATAAAGCCTTTACATCCTTCACACAGAAAGTATTCGAAATGTGCAGATCTATCCAAAGAATGGCAATTCAGCCCCCAGCAATTAAACAATAATGAATAGTTAAACTGTCCCACGTTTCCTACCATGCCCAGACGATGACTTAAAAACTGTCAGGATAGCAGTATTCTGCACCCTGACAGAAACCTGACATGACAAAATTGGATTTACCTGGTACTCTCCCCCTGGACTACCCTGCCATGTGTAGGAACCTGGGGCCCCACACCAAATAAGTAACCATGTGGGGGGGGGGAGGTGTATAGACAGCCAGGGAAGCAGATTAGCTGAAAAATATCAGTAAACTAGTAGCAAGGGATGCAATGTAGAATGAATTGGCTGGGCACTGAGTGAATTAGGAATTATGGTAAAAGGGAATAAATGGCAGTTTTGGTGAAAGAAAGAGTGACTAGCATGAGGGAAAGAGAGAATGAATGGGAATGAGTGGAAGAGTGAATGTAATTGGCTGAAAGAATACAAAATTAATAATAACTTACATATACCTCTTAAAATTGTAATTGTTGTCTAACGTAAGTATATGGCAATATTTCTTACAGATTGTATCAGATAAGATTGACATGCGTAGGTGATGAAGTAATATTGCATCAGCTGTTACTTTCAGCTATTTAAGCACGCTATACAAGAGTTGCAGTCATTCCTTGCTTGTGTCAGGATGGCGAGTTCCGTGCAGTTGACGCCATGAAGAAAGAGGGCTATTGTTGCTTTATGTGAGGAAGAATGTTCTTCCTGTCATTTGCTTATAGAGTGTCTTGTAATCAGTCGACAGTGAGTAGATTTCTTTCCAAACTCAAGAATACTGGTTCTGCTGATAGGAAAAAGGAACCGGATGCAAACAATCTCTACGCCAAAACAGGACCGTGTTTTGAAGCACTTATGCCTTAAAAACTGTAAAGCTTCTTCGTCTGAGCTGAAAAGAGAATGGGAAGAACATACAGAAGTGGTAGCAAGTGCAGTAACAGTCATAAGATGCCTCTTAAAAAATGGACTTGTAGCCCATCGTCCCAAGAAGAAGCCTCTTCTCACACAAAAAAATGAAAAAGGCCCAATTAATTTGGTGTAAGGAGCATGTCAAATGGACCCCCAAGCAGTGGAAGTCAGTTATTTAAGAAGTCAGATGAGAATAAATTCAACCTGCAATGCTCTGATGGGAGACAAATGATTCGCTGTAGACGTGGTGAAGAATACCATCCAGACTGTATGGTGTCTACAGTGAAATTCCCTACCAGCCAAATGATATGGGGTTGCATTTCGTATCACCTGCAGTTTATGAAAGGTTCCGTAAATGCCAATGGATACCTGGCTATATTGGAAGGCAAATTGTTGCTAACCATTAGAGACCATTTCAACCTGCCAAGTAACTACATCTTTCAGGACAACTCTGCACCTTGTCATCGGGCAAAAAGTGGAAGTAGGCACTTCTGTAGTTACTTTAGCTTCATTTCTGCATTAGATGTTTGACAGTAATGTGTTTACATTTGTTACAGGTGAAAAAATGGTTGGAAGAAAGGTCCATTACAACTCTTAGCTGGCCAGGAAACAGCCCGGACTTGAATCCTATAGAAAACCATTGGCATTGTGTGGAATCTGCAGTTGCCAGTAAGAAACCAAAGACCCTTTGTGAACTTCAGGAAACCATAATTCGTGTTTGGAACCACGAAATATCAGTTGATTACCTTCAGAAATTGATCTTGTCAATGCCTCGACAGTGTACTGTTGTCATCAGGGCCAGAGGCAGTGCAACTAAATATTAATTTGCATCTGGTGAACTTGTCATTTTGTTTTCCATTTAAAATGATAAACTGAAGCAAATTGAGGGCTTCTCATAATATTTCAGCCATAATTGTCATATTAAGATTGCAAATTCTCATTTTGTAATATTTTGAGAGCACCAGTCAAATATTATTTAGCTTTGCCTTAACTATTAATAAATATCTTTTATTTATATTTATATTTGTGATGCTAGTCATTAATGTAACATACCATCAAAAAATGGGTTAGAAATGTGAAATTCCTATGTGATGCACTTTCTTTGAACACCAGAGTACTAACAAACATTTACAAACAACATAAACACTGTCTCTGCATTCTCCCCTGGCCTGCAACACAACTTTCTGCACCGCAGAAAGCAAGAGTCGAATAAATGAACTGAAAGCCAGAAGAACGAATGAGAGTGCAAGTGTATGAGATAAAGAACACAAACCATAAATTATACAGTTAAATAAACACAAACCCTAGTTTTAATTAGTATTTAAATTTACATTACACATTATTGCATCTCCCCTGGTGTGTGAGAAAAATATGAATGAGTGAGGGGAGGGGAAAAAAAAAAAATATATATATATATATAATGGGGGGAAAAATTTATAAAATATAAGAAAAAAGTATAAAAATAGAATGCAAGTAGAGTGATAATGCAGATTATGAATAAAGTAAATGTGTTACTCTCCCACCCCTTCACCTGGTGCGTTCCCCACTGCCAGCTAATGTATCCCACCCCACAGCAGGATGGGCAGTTTGATCTTCCTACTGGATTCAACACTACATGGACCTGACAACCATCACCGACAAAGACATACTGCAGCTTTGCTGCTGACACACCATTTCACAATCTGAACTGGGTACTCTAACCTAGTTCCCTTTAAAACCCCATCCCCAGGCAGGGAAGGAAGGAGACAGGTCTCTGTCTCCTCCCCTCCCTGCCTCCCCCATACTTTGCCTGGTGGGATTCGTCCCCACTGACTTCTTTGGGGATACCTACTCTATTGTACCCACTCTAACTAAACTGACCAAGTACACCACTTAACAATGCCGCCAAATTCTAATCAACGTCTAAATTCTACCAGTTTCTTGTAAATCTCTTTCAGGTAAATTAGCATTAGTAGAGGCATTCGATGCAAGAAAGCAAGCTTATGCAGCATCAGCCAAAAAAAAAAAAATAAATAATAATATATAAATAAATAAAAAATAACCACTTCCACTTCACCCCTCTGTTCGTTCGAAATACCTGTCCAGCTGAGCCTTAAACTTATTTAGGCTATCAACTTCCATAACAAGGGATGGAAGTCTATTCCACCAACCAACCACCCACTGGCTAAAGGCAAATTTCCTCACGTTTATCCTACATCTGTCTTTTCTCAATTTGAATTTATGCCCTCTCAGGTGATTATTCTGAGCAAGAGGAAGAATCCCATCAGCATTGAGCATGCTCAAACCATTCAAGGCTTTATACACCTCTATCAGATCACCTCGCTGGTGCCTAGTCCCCAGACACTGTAATTTGCAAAACTTAAGCCTTTCTTCGTAAGAGCACCCCTTTGCATTCTATTTGTTCCATTCACTAATCTTGTTGCCCTTCTCTGTACTCGTTCCAGCATCTCTACATCCCTCTTAAAATGAGGCCTCCAGACATGTATACAGTACTCTAGGTGTGGCCCGACCATTGCCTTATACAAGGGAATAATCACCTCCTTATCCCTGCTAGAAAAATTCCTGTATATCATCGACAATACACCATGAGCTACTCTTGCAGCCCGTCTGCACTGCTCAGAAAACTTCATATCTGCCTGTACAACCACCCCCAGGTCCCTTTCATTCTCTACCACTGTCAGTGTAGTACCACAGAGTTGATACGTTGCTCTGGGGTTGCTGTTTCCCATATGCAGTACTTTACATTTGTCAATGTTAAACTTCATTTGCCACCTCGAAGCCCATCTGCTCAACCATTCCAGATCCTGTTGCAGTAGCATAGTGTCCTTGACAACCCTGCCAACCTTCATATCGTCTGCAAACTTGGACATTAAGCTTGATATACCATCATCAATATCATTTATAAATACAGAAAACAATAATGGACCCAATACTGAACCCTGAGGGACTCCACTAATAACATTAGTCCACGATGAGCAGTGTCCATTGATTACCACTCTCTGTCTTCTCCCCCTCAACCACCCCTTTATCCCTAGCAGCAATTTGTCTCCAATGCCACACTGCTCCAATTTGTGCAGCAGTCTTCCATGTGCAACAGTATCAAAAGCCTTTCTAAGATCCAAGTATATAATTTCAAAGTTATTCCCTGCATCCAGTTCTTTTGTGACTGCATCATAGTATCCAATCAAATTGGTCAGGCAAGACTTCCCCTTAACAAAACCATGCTGTGTCTGAGCTATAACTGAAGTCTTGTCTAGATGATCCTGCAGTGCTTCTTTAACCAGTGCCTCCATTAATTTTCCAGGAACAGAAGTTAAACTAACAGGTCTATAATTACTTGTGTCGCCCTTTGATCCTCCTTTGTGAATTGGGGTCACATTTGCACATCTCCAGTCTATGGGTACCTCCCCTGAGTCCAAGGAAGCTCTAATAATTATGGCTCAGGGTTTGCTTACTTCCTTTGCTGCCTTCTTTAATATAACTGGATAGATCCCATCCACCCCAGGTGCCTTTCTTGTATTTATCTTCAACAATTTCTCTTCCACTTTACTCTCAGTTATTACAAGATTCTCTACCTTACTGCCAGAGTTGAATACACCTCTGGCATTCCCCTCACTGAATAACTCCTCATGTGTGAATGTCGATGCAAAATATTCATTCAGTTTGTTAGCTACCTGAGCAGGATCATCAACAGTTGACCCATCGATATCAAGTGGACCAATCTGATTCATCCCCTTCCTTCTAGAGTTTACATAACTAAAGAACTCTTTACTGTTTTTCTTTGCATCCCTTGCCAAAGATTTCTCGTAATCTGCCTTCGCCTGCCTAACCTCCTTTGTAGCTTGGTTACAGATCAACTTATATCTATCACAGGCTTCTGTGTCACGTGTTAATTTATATGTATCCCATGCATTTTTCTTCTCTGCCACATGTCTCATTAGTTCATCTGACATACATTTAGGCCTAAACCTTGAACAATATTTCTTAGTTGGTATGTAAAGCCTAGTAGCTTCCAAGATAAGTTCTTTGAATGCTTCCCATTTTGAATTTGCTGTTGGTAACATCATCAGTTGGTCCCACTGTATAGAATTTAAATACTGTCTCAGACCATCGTAGTCGCCTTTACGAAAGCAATAACCCTTCCCTTTATCCCTCATGGTAGTTACCTCTTTGAGTAAATCCCACTTCAGCACACTGTGATCATTGCCACCTAGTAGTTCCTTTATCTGCAGATTCTTAATGCATGAAGATTCATTACTGATAATCAAGTCAAGAGTATTACTCCCTCTAGTTGCCTCCCGAACATGCTGATGTAGAACACAATCATCCAATAAATCCACAAAAGCCTTGCTAGTGTGTGAGTGACCAACCCACAAATTCCAGTCAATATCTGGGAAATTAAAATCCCCCATTATAAGACTCTCTGATGTACTGGCCCACTCTATTTCCCTGTACAGTTTCTTATTATACTCATCAGAGTCATTATGTCACACAAAACTAACTCGACACTGCACTGTCCAGCGATGTCGACTGGCTTCACTTCCTTGGATTTTATGTGTTTCTTAACTAATAGCATAACCCCTCCTCCCTTCCTATCCTGTCTATCCTTTCTGTAGACGTTGTACTCCCCAAATTCCAGTTCTGCATTCCTTATATCTGTGTGACACCACGTCTCTGATATCCCAACAATATCCGCCTTTGATGCTTTGAGCAATATCTCAAATTCATCAAATTTATTTACCAAACTCCTAGCATTAGTGTACACGCAAGTATACATGCACCTGTTTCTATTCTTGGCTACCCTAACACAACCCATGTGTTTACTTGTACCGCAATGACTCCGAGCAGTCTCTGAAATATCCTGCATCTTGTTTTTCAGGCTTCTGCTCATTCCAATAGAAGCAGTGGAAGAATCACTTTCACCTCTACCAGTGGCTACTGTTAATCTATTAGTCTTTGTATCTCCCCAAGCTAGCAGTTTTCCGACCCACCTAACACTGCCTCGATAGCATCAGCAAATATTCTTGCACCTTTTCTCTTTAAGTATATCCCATCCCTGTAGAAGCAGTCTCTCCTATTAACAAGTACAGCGAAGGCTGAAAAAAATTCTACCCCTTGAGCCTTGCACAATCTTTCCAGGGTCGAATTGATCAACAAGGCTCTCATCATATACCCCCTCCTATCGTGTCTGGGCAGTTCATAGGCTTAACAAAAATACTTCTAATGCTGATTACACTGCTACAAAATTACAAGGAGTGATCATTTAAGTTGTGGACTGGTGCAAGATTTTATGTGTACAGTGCAAACTTTCCATAACTGCCGCTATAGGTGCTCTTCCTGATCGCTACTGAGCAGACTCTGTGTGCACATGCCAGTACCTGTTGAGCTAGCATTGTGTGAAGAAAAATGTTTAGCCACGTGTTGCTGACGATCATTTTGAAGCAAGTATCATGTTGGACATACAGACTGAACAGCAATATGTGATTCGTTATTGTGTCAGACGGGACTTAAATGCATTGGAAACAGTTAAAGAGATGAATGAAGCATATGGTATTGAATGTCTTGGTAGGATGGCAATATTTAAATGGCACTAGCGATTCAGTGAAGTCCATGAGTCTCTTGCAGATGACCCAAGACCTGGTCAGCCTTCTGCTCAACAACTCCTGAGCAAATCGCAAAAGCTCAGGAAATCTTGTATGAAGACAAGTGAATTACACTTCATGAATTAGCTGTAAGAATGTCCATTTCATATGGTAGGGTTCACAATATTCTGAAACATCACCTGAAAATGTGCCTGCTGGATTCCACATAATTTGACTCCAGAACAAAAACAGCAAAGAGCAGACTAGTGCAAAGAAACGCTTGATCGTTTTGAAATGAAGGGTCAAAATTCTTAAATCAAATGGTGACATGATAAAACTTGGATTTTTCATTATGATCCAGAGTCAAGTGAGTGGAAGCATTCTGATTCACCAAGACCTAAGAAATTTCAAGCTTTTCATTCGGCTGATAAACAGATGGTTCTTGTGTTTTTTGACATAAAAGGCATTCTTGTTACACGTTTTGTGCCTCATGAAACAACTATGAATAAGGAAGCGTTCTGAGGTTCTCAGAGTCAAACTTTGCCGCACCATTTGTGAGAAACATCAAGAACTTTCCATATGAAGTGGTTTCTCCATCAGTACAATGCCAGGCCCCATAAGGCTAATATTGTGCAGCCAGTGATCACTGCCATAGGTGCTGAGGCTCTTCCACATCCCCCTTATTCATCAGACTTAGCCCAGTGTGAATTCTTCCTGTTTCCACATCTGACGAAAGCTCTGAAAGGCAAGCATTTTCCATCTAACAGCAATGCTTGCAGAGCCACAACAGAAGCACTTTGCAGTCTTTTGAAAAATTGCTTGAAGAAGAATTTAATGCATCGGTATGATGGTAATGAAAGTGGGTAAAGTTCAAGGTAGAGTATTTCAAGAAGGAGAAATCTCACAGAAGATTCAGATGATGACAATTAAGATAATATTGTGCACTAGTCCGCAAGTTGAATAATCACCCCTTGTACATAACAAACCTCCAAGTAGTGCCAATATCAGTACTATAATAATTGCAGCAGAATTCAAACATTCTTATATCGATACAATACAATAGCAGTTGAAGTTTAGTTTTTTTTTAAGCAACTGCAAAGGCCAAGTAATGATCAAATTCACCAAATTAATCAGAAAAACATAATAACCACACTAATAATTTTAAATCAAAAGGCCTATATAATTCAAGGCCTTATACATTGAGGTGTTAATGCCTTGAGCAAGATCAATGCTGATGAGATTCTTCCTCTTGCTTAGGTTACAAACCAGAGGGGGCATAAATTGAAATTGAGGAAAGACAGTTGTTGAATAGATGTGTGGAAATTTTCCTTTAGCCAAAGGGTAGTTAATTGTTGGAACAAACTTCCATCTGCCATTGTAGAAGTTGATAGCTTAAATAAATCCAAGGAAGAAGTGGACAAACCTTTAGAGGAATGGATGGATGAAATGGGAAGTTTTTTTTTTTTTTTCATTGATGCTGTATAAGCTTTCTTTCTTGCATCATGTGCCTCTACTAATGCTAAAAGTAGGCAAAATTATTTCTTACATGACCACTAAAATTGCTTAAAAATGACAGTTGGAGTAACAGGGAATTCTTCTGCTATTCTCAGTGTTAACCACATTGATATTTCATATTCCTTCTTGAGAGTTTGACCCCCCTTGAAGAAATTAAAATTGTGGAAAACTGTCATTGTGGAAGTTGACATCTTAAAAAATTCAAGGCAGGCAAAACTAGACAAACGTTTGGAGTGAATGGATGGTGAAATGGGAGATTTTTTTTTTGCCTGATACAGTATAAGCTTGCTTTCTTGCAGCATATGTCTCCTCTAGTAATGCTAATACTCATGTGCAGTTACTAAAAGGAACAAGTTCAGCAATAGACCTCACCAACTTTGTTTCCACTTTTTGCTTGTTCAATTTCAAAGAATCCATACAACAGTGACCACTATCCAATTATTTGTAGAATATTAATGAAGAATGTACAGTGGATGATACATTCTTCTTTAATATTCTTTATAGAATGAGAACAAATTGAAATTCCCTAAAGCAAACTGTGCAAAATATCAGTAGCATGCAACTTTAGATCAAGAAGTAATAATGTCCTCTGATATTGAAAGTGCAGTCAGATATGTCACAAATGTTTACAAGAAACTAGACTAATAATCTCTGCAGCAGACACAAACACTAGTGGAATGAAGAATGCATAATGGCAAAAAAGGAGAGGAAAAATAAGACTTGGAATCAATTCTGAGGGTTCTCACCACTGTCAGTCTCACAGTATACAAGAAGGCAAGAACTAAAGCCCATTATATCAGGTAGGACTCTTATGGGTACTCAAAAAATATTTGAGTACCCATAAGATCACTAGAAGTACAGATACTAGAATAAAATCAGACAGATCTCTGGCAAACAATGAACAGCACCTGCAGCAATAATGAACTGGAACAGATAAGATATAACTCAGAAAAAATTGCAAATGCACTAGGCTAGGGAATACCTTTGCAAAAGTGTCAGAAACATCTTCATATGACCCTCTCTTCCAAAACCATAAAACAGATCTAATGTCATAAATGTAATTTTCACACAACTCAACAGATATCATACAATCAGCCTTTCACTTTTACAGAGTTACAGAATGCTTCAGCCAAAACAAGACAGAATGCAGCAGCTCTGATGGAATTCATTATCCAATGATAAAGCATCTTGGTGAGAATTTCTTACATATTCTCTTGCTTCTCTTTATAACAGATTCAACATTGAAGATACCTATCCTGATGCCAGCCTTCCCAAAACATAAGAAACATCACACAAAGCAAACTCACTCTCATGCTATTGCCCTTAATAGTTGTCTTGAAAAAATCTTAAAAATAATGTTATAATAATCTAACATGATTTCTTGAAACACACTCTTCTTAGTAAGGTTTCAGAAAAAGAGATCAACTCTGGATGTCATGACAAGGGTGGAAGCAAATATAAGCAATGCCTTTCATTGAAATGAGCACTTTTTTATTATTAAAAAAACCTGAAAAATAAAAATGAAAAAGACCTGAAAGTAATTATGCAGTCAGATATGAAGTTTTCTGAGCAATACAGACAGGCTGCCAGGGCAGGTCATGGGGTTTTGTCAATGATATATAGGAATTTTGCTAGCAGGGAAAAGGAGGTGATTGTTCCTCTGTATAAGGCAATAGTCAGGCCACACCTTGAGCACTGTGTACAGGTCTGGAGGCCTCATTTTAAGAAGGATGTAGATTTGCTTGAGCATGTACAGAGAAGGGCAACAAGATTGGTGAGGGGAATGAAGGGATCCTCTTACCATGAGAAGCTTAAGTTCTGCAAATTGCAGTGGCTGGAGACCAGGCACCTGCATGGTGTATAAAGCCTTGAATGGGTTCAGCATGCCGAATTTTGATGAGATCCTTCCACTTGTTCAGATTACAAACCTAGGGGGGGCATACATTCAAATTAAGAAAAGACAGATGTAGAATAGATTGCAGAAATTTGCCTTCAGCCAGCGGGTGGTTAATTGCTTCCATCTGCCGTTGTGGAAGTTGACAGGTTAAATAAATTTAAGGAGGAACTGGACAGGCATTTAGAGGGAATGGTGCGATTTTTTTTTTTTTTTTGGCTGATGCTGCATAAGCTCATACTCTTGCTTTCTTGCATCACATGCCACTACTACTACTACTACTATTATTATTATTATTATTATTAATAGCCATATAGCACAAGGAAGCTGCTTATGCAAGTTGCAGATTATGCTGTACCAGCCAAAATATATTTGAGTACTCTGAGAGAGAGAGAGAGAGAGAGAGAGAGAGAGAGAGAGAGAGAGAGAGAGAAGTAGGAGGGAATCACCAAAAAGAAAGAATGATAATATCCAGCTCTCAGGACCCTGAGTGTGCCAAGCCCATATTCACCAGATGTAAGCCCCCAGGGTTATTTATTTGTGATGTGGTACAAAATTGAGAATCCCTTTGATATAACTATATCCTGCATGATTTATACAGACTAGGAATGCAAGATCATTTACAGAAATTCATACACAACTTCTTGAGCAAAAGAACCTTCCAAGTCAGATATAATGAGTGGTGAGCTATAGTGGACTCGCGAGAGCCCATTGTTATTATTTTTTTTTTTTTGAAAATTGGCAAGCCCATTGTTGAAACGATCATTTATTTTACAAATAAAATCCTGAATTCAATTATTGAATATACACAGGCGGAACTACGGTAAGGTGAGCGGGGGCCCATCCCCAGCATTTTAATGGTGCAATGCACCAGTTATGTGTTTTAAAATTGCTTCATTTTGATTTAATTACAGTCAGACCTCTGCAATGCACCAGTTATGTGTTTTAAAATTGCTTCATTTTGATTTAATAACAGTCAGACCTCTGCTTAACAAACTACTTTATAGTGAATTTTTTCAATTCCCCTTGGTAATTACATTTAAAATAGTTTCCGTAGAATGAAGAAAATTTCCATATAACAGATTAAGAGAGACTTAACTTTCTACGTATTGCTCCCATCTCTGGCCTTTAGGCAATTAGAAAGGGCAAATTAAGGGTTAAAAGGATTACTGTTCCATAATTGTAATGGTGCCTGTAAAACCAATGCAGCCACCTATCCCACCTACCGATAAGTCATGCAAATCAATATGGCGTATTCCAGAAATGGATAATAGCCTCTGGTCAACCTGTGCTCTGGTTCCCCTTCTCCTGAAAGCAGTCATTTGTTTTTCAGAGAAGTGAGTGAGCCACGCCTTTCAGTTAATTTCTCCTGTCTAAGTTTACATGGTCAGAGTTGCTGAATATCCGAGTGATTCCGACAGTTTGGACAGTATTCAAAGAACTAGTGACAGTAAAGATTTCGAAGGGGTGGGGTGAGGGGGACAAGAGGAACTAAGATATTAAATAAACTTTCTGAAGACGAAATGTTGACAGATTTTGAAACTGCGCCAAGACCTTCACTGTGAAGGATGAGCACAATATGAGATACAGATGAAATGATGCCTTTCACACTACTACCATAGTTTTGAAGTGAAACTTCTTTAGGCATCCATGTTCCAAAACATAACAGCATACAGGCAATAATTAAAAAAAAAAAAACTGTATGCATTATATTACCAATCTCCAAAAACCCAGTGCGATTGATTGAGGATGATTACTAAAGAACTTGAAGTGGGAATTATAAAGGTCGGTTGTGTGTGTGTGTGTGTGTGTGTGTGTGTGTGTGTGTGTGTGTGTGTGTGTGTGTGTTCAGGCTCAGACGGGCAGCTTGTAGCTTGCAGATGACAATTGCAGTTTGGAGGATTTATCCCGCTTTGTGCAACCATTTTGAATCAGAAGTTAAATATTCGGGATTATTAAACCGACTTTTAAATCTGGAATTTAACAATTTAGCACTAATGATTGACACCTGAAAGAGCTCTCTTACCTTCCAGAAGCTTTACAAAGTCTCAGCATCACTATAGTAAAAGCATATAAATTAATTCTTTGAACTATCAATGCTATTGCTAATTTGAAAAATCCTGAAGGAAATTATGAAGCTAAAGTTGAGAGCATGTTGAAGTCGAAAGAATTTGAAGGAATCAAAATCAAAAGTAAGAATACATTAAAAAAATTACCTTGTGACAAGTTATTAAACTGCATTGTTTTATCCTTAAAGGATCAGTTATTAATGCAACAGTGTAATTTTAAATTAAATAAAGAAAATAATGATATCATTGAGGATGAGGAATTGAAAGAAATTTTAAACTTAGCTGATTTATAGAGCTTCTTAATGTACCGTTATGTGATCGACTTAATAATAATAATAGCAATAAGAGCTTAATTGACGGTACTCACTTCAACTTATCTGCTTAGTTACATGGTATTGATGTGGAAATTAAGTTTAAAATAAGTTCAAATAAATAAAGACGGAATTGTTAAAAACCTGTAATTAAAATTTGCTCAAGGAAGAAGAAGCAGTGCACTACCTCGTCCCTGGTTGTCATTAATAAAATATTGATATGAGAAGTAGGTGAAAGCCAATAGTCACAACGAGCACAACTTTCATGAAAAATGTCTTCAGTTGGCAATGATAAGAGAAAAGGAATTATGTATTTAAAGGATTCCTATGTTCCCACAATGCATTTCGAGACACGTGGGAACTTTACTTGCGTAAGGTTCCAGACCGGTGTCTTTATTTATTTTAACTTATTTTAAACTTCATTTCCACGTCAATACCATGTAACTAAGCAGATCAACTGAGGTGAGTACCGTCAGTTAAGCTCTTATTACTATTATTATTATTAAGAAATTTTAAACATATGTTACCCAAAATCATGGAATATGGAAGAACCTTCAACTCCATGGAATGAAAAATGAATATGAAATTAAAATTAATGATTTTATAGATTTTGTCAAGGACAGTTTATCTTTAAAATAGAGTGAAATTCCCTTTTCAATTAAAAAAAGCCAGAAATATCCTTGAAACCACTGCGATTATCAGTGCCGAAACTGAGGGAGCTTTCATCGTAATGAATAATATTGTAACAATAAAACATGTTGCAGATATGATGACTGCTTCAATATGATCCAGATCGTTATGTCAAATCTTTCCTCCATAATCATCACTCAGTTGTTGAGCAAAGCAGAAGATCGACAACAAATATTAATAAAGTAAATTCTATATGGAAATTTTTAGAATAAGTTTTTCTTGAATACTTGTGTAATAATTTTTTTCACGTCATATGTGATTTTGTGTACCTTTTCTAGAACAGTTTGTTTTTTATGTAATATTTGTAACCCCAGAGGATCACATCTAGTGAGTATGGGCTTGGCAAACCCAGGGTTCTGAGCTGGATATTATCATTCTTCTCTTTCTTTCCTTTATTCCTTTCTCTCTTTCTCTCTCAGGGTAAAACTCTGGAATTTTTTTTTTTTTTTTTTTTGGCTGGTGCAGCATGTCTCAGGCTTCTTTGTACCATATGGTTAATAATAATAACATGGGAAATATTTTCATGTTATTTTTTATTCACAATAATAAAATTTTATCACGAAAAAAAATGTATCCATTATATCCATTATATTTCCCTAGATGTAAAAAAAAGTTGCGCATCAGCCGAGCACGTCATACTATTCAAAAATTCTAAAAGTTAAAACTCGAGATATTGTACTGGTCACAAAAAATGCATCACGCACTCTAATCATAATACTAGTGAGTGCTCCACACAGACTGGTGGTGTGAGCATGGGAAGATGCGCTGGCAGACGCCATGGATGACATCACTTCCGTGACCGATCAGGTTTACTTGGTAGGTATCCTCCCCTCAAAAGGATGTTTCACATCAAAAAGTCAGCAAAAGTGCAAGCCCATTTTTAAAATATTCACAGCTCACCACTGGATATAACCAGTGGTGGGATTCAGCTGGTTTGTGCAAACCTGTTCCTAGAATTTCCCCGAGTTTGCCAAACCCATCCCTAAAGGCTGTTTCACACCAAACACCATGCGAGCTACGCTACTTTTGGTCTATGTTTGTTTTTTCATTTTTTTACTTTGAAAAAGGAGAGGGAGTAAAGCGATAGAGAACCGGTTTTTATAATTTTTGATTCCCACCACTGGACATAACCATATTCTGTTCCTAAAGTATGTTCAGCACGAAGGAGTGTGTCAAGGCTAAGTCCTCAGCACAACTGCATCCAGTTGACATAGATGGACAGTGCAACGTTGAGCCAGTTTGGTGTGACATAAGCACTGGGAAAGTACAATGAATAATTGTTCATTGTACTCTGATGAGTACAATGAACAATTATATAGAGAAATAGAGTGGGCCAGTAAATCAAAGTGTCTTATAATGGGGGATTTTAACTTCTGGAATAGACTGGAACTTCTGATATAGACTGAAACTTGTGGGTTGGTCACTCACACACTAGCAAGGTTTTTGTGGATTTTTTGGATGATTGTTTTCTACAGCAGAACGTTAGAGAGGCAACAAGAGGGAGTAACACTCTTGATCTTGATCTGTATATATCACAATCCTCAATAGGTAACAAAGCAATCCCACTTACATGTAGTGTCCACCTTCTCAGATGATAAATTAAATGGATGATAAATTAAATTTCCTCAAGCACATAATGTCTGTTAAAGAAAGTAAATAATCTCAGGACAGAATCTTCCTTGAAATGAGATGCACACCATTTTTTGCTACTGCACATATACCGAGCCATGATAAGATATAGATTATACTATGCAGCTGCCATTGGTAATGCTGAAAAAAAAGGATATTAAAATGGCTAGATCGTAGCACTCTGTGCATTGTCTCAGGAGCCTTTTCGGTCACCAATACAAAGTTTAAATACTCCCATGAACCTCCTCCTATTAGTCTTCACTGGCAAGTTTTTCTTTATTACACAGCAAAAATTCAAAGCCTTCCCAATCATCCAACACTGCAATATCTGCATAATTCAAGTTGTGAAAATCTTATATAGAAACAAACCAAAAGGTTTGCAGACCAGCTCATATCCAACTAAAAGGGCTACTTTCTGAATGGAAAATAAACATGGACAGAATATTCCGAGCTGATTCCATAGCCCATCCAACATGGGAAATCAGCTTACCTGACTGTGACATGGATCTCATACAATGGAAAAAGATCTCAGAACAACATATCAGACAGTTACATTGTGCATACTTAATGCAATGTTCCAACTACATGCAACTACAATTTTAATTGCGATAAATAAGTAGCTCAAAGGTTCTAATCACTTGTTGGGTATATATCTTTTTAATGTGGAAACATCTTTGGCAGCGCCCACTAAATTTTTCAGACTGAAGTAAAACTGATTGGTAAAAAAATGCGAGATGGAAATGGCACAAATGACATCACATCCTAAATGACACCAACTCAGTCACTAATCTTGATGCAGTAGAGTAAGTAGTGGGGTGAGCATAAAATGAGCATAAAAATCATTCATAACCAATTCTACCTGTTCAAAGTAAGAACAATGCTTATGAACTGGCTTATATGCTTCCGCTCCACCCTGCTTCTCCTATATGTTGATTCAGTAGCATAAGTAGCAGACATGAGCATAAAACGTTACTGATATCGGTTTTACTTCAGTCCGAATGCATCAAAACAAATAAATCACTTCCTGCAGTGGTTCCTGATTGTCACATTACTATTCTACAAATGGATTTTGCTAACCTCATCCAAGCCAAGGATGTTTTCACATAAAAGAAAACATCTGTTGTGCATACAGGGTACACAATCAATTTTTTGTGTGTGTTTAGCTAAGGAATTTTTACTTTTTAGAAAGAATACAACTAATTTAACATTGCAATCATTACAGTACAGAGTAATGTATATCTTGAACTGGATAGCTTAAGCCATAACATAAAATTAGATAGCTTAAACATAACATTTCATTTAGGACCCTATTAGCTTAGTGTAGTAATGTCAAATAAATTTATTAATCTTATTAATTTTCATTGTCAATCAATTAAATTGCATTTAAATGGAATTATGCCCCAGACTAGAGCAGTAAAGCAATAGGCACAAAGTAGTTGCAGTGCTGTGGCTCGGGAGATAACAGAAGGGGCAATTCTCCAAAGCATCACAGCCTAAAGGAATGTGAAACTTGTGAAATGTTTGCATTAGTAGAGGCATACAATGCAACAAAGCAAGCTTATGCAGCATCAGCCAAAAAAAAAAAAAAAAAAAAAAAAAATAGCTCCCATTTCACCCCTCTGTTCGTTCCAAATACCTGTCCAGTTCAGCCTTAAATTTATTTAGGCTATCAACTTCCACAACAAAAGATGGAAGTCTGTTCCACCAATCAATTACCCGCTGGCTAAAGGCAAACTTACGCACATCTATCGTACAACTGTCTTTCCTCAATTTGAATTTATGCCCTCTCAGGTGATTATTCTGAGCAAGAGGAAAAACACCATCAACACTGAGCATGCTCAAACCATTCAAGGCTTTATACACCTCAATCAGATCATCTCACAGGTGCATAGTCTCCAGACATTGTAATCTGCAAAACTTAAGCCTTTCTTCGTAAGAGCAAACCTTTGTTCCAGTCACTAATCATGTTGCCCTTCTCTGTACTCGTTCCAACACCTCTACATCCTTCTTAAAATGAGGCCTACAGACCTGTATGCATACTCAAGGTGTGGTCGGACTATTGCCTTATACAAAGGAAAAATCACCTCCTTATCCATTCTAGAAAAATTCCCATATATCATTGACAAGACACCATGAGCTACTCTTACAGAACATCTGCACTACTCAGAAAAATTCATATCTGCCTGCACAATTATCCCCAGGACCTTTTCATTCTCTACCACTGTCAGTGTAGTACCACAGAGTTGATACGTGACTCTGGGGGTTACTGCTTCCCATATGTAGTACTTTACATTTGTCAATGTTAAACTTCTCTCAACCCATCTGCTCAACTTTTCTAGATCCTATTGCAGTAGCAAACTGTCATTAGTGTCCTTGACAACCCTGCCAACCTTCGTATTGCAAACTTTGACATTAAGCCTGATATACTATCATCAGTATTATTTATAAATACAGAAAACAACAATGGACCCAACAGTGAACCCTGAGGAACTCCACGAAGAGCAGTGTACATTGAATACCACTTTCTGTCTTCTCCCACTCAACCATCCCTTTATCCGTAGCAGCAATTTGCCTCCAATACCACACTGCTCTAATTTGTGCAGCAGTCTCAAAAGCCTTCATAAGATCCAAATATATGATATCAAAGTTATTTCCTGCATCCAGTTGCTTTGTGACCATATCAAAGTATCAAAACAAATTGGTCAGACTTTAACTGGAGCCTCAATTAATTTTCCTCGAACAGAAGTTAAACTAACAGGTCTATAATTACTTGTGTCGCCCTTTGATCCTTTGTGAATTGGGGTCACATTTGCAGATCTCCAGTCTATGGGTACCTTCTCTGAGTCCAAAGAAGCTCTCATAATTATGGCTAAGGGTTTTCTTACTTCCTTTGCTGCCTCCTTTAATATAACTGGACAGATCCCATCCACCCCACGTGCCTTTTTTATGTTTATGCTCAACAATTTCTCCTCCACTTTCCTCTCAGTTATTAGAAAATCATCTAGCTCACTGCCAGAGTTTACTTCACCTCTGGCATTCCCCTTCCTGAATAACTCATGTGTGTCCTTCAAGCTCTCATATAGGCCCATAACAACGCTGAGCTGTCGCCCGATTTTCTCACACTCCTTACATCGTGCACACACAAACATTTGCCTTGACAATATCATGTCCCGTACAAACCTTTCTGACCCAGCCAAGGAGGATGCCTGTGTGTGTGTGTGTGTGTGTGTGTGTGTGTGTGTGTGTGTGTGTGTGTGTGTGTGAGCGCAGACTCAGCATTCTGTTGGGCACTTTTGGGAGTTTAAAGAGTAGGTTAGATGCTCTTAAAGGAATTAAAATGAGGGGGCCCATAAAACTATCAGCTACTCAACTCAAATTCACAACTCACTCTTGTACATCAGACAACACGGCAGCAATCTTCAAGGCAGAATGCACTGGTCCCACGGGTGCTAATTATTGTCAAGAAAACGGGAAATATGTTGTATAAGAAAGATAGGTGAAATAAGACAAGGGTATGTATGGCAGGGTAATAAAAGTAGATGATGTTGTAGAGCAGATGTCATCTTTTAAGATCACAAAAGGAGATATTGTTGTACACATTGGCACTAATGATATTAAGAGTATGAGATCTAAGGACTTTCTTAAGAAGTACAGGGTAAGCAAAAAGTTGTGACGTAGGACTGAATTTCAAAGTGTCTGCAATTCTGCCCAGACACGATAGGAGGGAGTATATGTTGAGAACCTTGTCAATCAATTTGGCCCTGGAGAGAATGTGCAAGGCTCGTGGAATAGAAATTTTTACAGCATGGTCTGTGCTTGTTAACAGGAGACACTGTTTTCACATGGATGGGATACACTTGAATAAAAGGGGTGCAAGAATATTTACTGATGCTATGAAGACAGTGATAGATGGATCAGAAACTGCTAGCTTGGAGTGGATACATAGACAGTTGAAAGTGATTCCTGCATTGCTACTATTAATATGTGTAACAGCCTGGAAAGCAAGGTGTCTGGGGTTCTAGGCCCTGGTGTGGGTGATCATAGAACAAATAAATACATGGGCAGTGTTAGGGTAACTTAGAGTAAGAACGTGTGTATGTATAATTGTATGTACACTAATGCAAGGAGCACTGCTATATAAATTTGATGTACTATTGGTTAAGTCATCAAATGTTGACATCATAGAAATAGCGGAGACGTGTTATTACTCAGACATGAGTGATGCTGAAAATGAATATGGGGTGTACAATGTATATAGAAAGGATAGACAGGACAAGAGAAGTGGAGGTATTATGCTCTTAGTTAAGAAGAATATTAAATCTTAGGCAGTGCATCAAGCTGACTTAGGTGATGAGTGCAACGTTCAGTCCGTTTGGTGTAATTTAAACACTGGGAAAACAAATTTGAGAGTAGGAGTGTGTTATAGGCCTAATAACTGTGATGAGTATACCAAACAGCTACACAGGGAAAGAGAGCGGGCCAGCAAATCAGAATGGCTCATAAAGGGGGGATTTTAACATGACTTTTGTGCATTTCTTGAATGACTGTTTTTTACAGCAGCATGTTAGAGGCAACAAGAAGAAGCAAAAAACTTTTGATCTAGTTATGAACAGTAATTCTTTGTGCATTAAGAATCTACAAGTAAAAGAGCCACTGGATGGCAGCAATCAGTGTATTAATGTGGAATTTAATTAAAGACATAACTACTGTCAAAAATAAAGTGAAAGGCTTCTGCTTTCATAAGGGTGACTAGGGAGGTCTCAGTCAGTTTTTAAATTGTGTGCAATGGGACTGATTGATGACGTTACCAACAGCAAATTCTAAATGGGAAGTAATCAAAGCAGCTACTAGGTCAATTGGAATTAAACTGCAAGATCTTCTTACCAAATAGGGAGTAGATACCAGCTGCATATCTACTATAAAAAAATAAACTCTGAGCCTCTATGAACGCCTTTTTTTCCCTTAATATAGACTTTTCTCACAGCTAGTAATTTCTTAGTTGATAATTTCATACCAAAAAGAAGTACAGTCAGTTCTGCTATAACGTGCATTTTTAAAACAATGCAAATTTGCTCCAACGCGACTGATATATTAGGGAACAATGTGGGTATAATGCGATTTTTGTATTGGCTCATGAGCGATTTCATCTGTGAATAACAGTAACTGAATTCAAAACCAGGCACCAACCTGAACATAACAACCCGCACGGCAATACATACAAGTTTACAAAGATTAAAAAATGTAAAATGTCAATGTGTGAGAGATATTTCCCATTTACTGTAGTTGTATTGGTCGGAGGCACACTGTTGTCGTTCGCTGTATTCACAAGATAACTCACAAAGTAGTGGGAGTGATGTGGTTTGGGAAAGAACAGAAGGGGACAATTCTCCAACACACCACAGCCTAAAGAAATGTGCAACTTGTGAAATGTTTACAGACTTTCTGGGACAGGATATGATGTTGCCGGGGGGGGGGGATGTCTTTGTGTGTGCTCGATGTAAGCAGTGTGAAGAAGTTAGGAGCCAACTCAGCATTGTTAAGGGCCTTTATGAGAGCATGAAGAACAGGGCAGATGCCCTCAAAGGACTTAAATTGGGGGACCCATCAAGCTCTCAGCTGCCCACATCAATGCCAGAACTTGCACTTGATCTTCAGGCAACACAGCGGCAACCTTCAGGGCAGAATGTGCTGGTCTCACAGGGATAGTTATTTTCGATGACTCTATTGCCAGGGAGAAGGGAAATACAGTGTGCAAAAAGGATAGGTGGAATAGGACCAGGGTATATCTGCCAGAGCAAAAGTTGATGATGTTGTAGAGCAGATACCATCTTTTAAAGGAACAAAGGGTGATACTGTTGTACACATTGGCGCTAACAACATTGAGTAGGAGATCTGTGGACTTACTTAATACGTGCAGATCAATGTTAAAAAAAAGTCGCGAGTTAGGGTTAAATTTGAAAGTGTCTCCAATTCTGCCCAGACGTGAAAGGAGGGAGTATATGAATGATGAGAACCTTGTCAATCAATTCAGCCATGGAGAGATTGTGCAAAGCTCAAAAGGTAGAATTTTTTTCAGCATGGTCTGTGTTTGTCAACAGGAAAGACTGTTTCTACAGGGATGAGATACACTTAAATAGAAAGTATGCAAGAATATTTGATGATGCTATCGAGGCAGTGTTAGTTGGGTCGGAAAACTGATAGGTTGGAGGGGGGGGGGAATTCACACTAATAGATTAATGGTAGCTGCACACAGAGGTGAAAGTGATTCTTGCACTGCTTCTATTAGAATTAGCAGCAGCTTGCAAATCGAGGTACTGAGGGTTTCAAGGGCTGTTGGGAGTCATCATGGAACAAGTAAATACATGGGTTGTGTTAGGGTAACTAGGGGTAAGAATAAGTGTATGTATACCTGCATATATACCAATGCTAGGGAATAGTAAATAAATTTGATGAATTTGAAGAACTGGTAAAGACATCAAGAGCAGATATCGTTGCGATATCAGATGTGTGGTGCCACACGGATATAAGCAGTGCAGAATTGGAATTTGGGGAGTGCAATGTGTACAGAAAGGTTTGAAAGGACAGAAATGATGGAGGGATTAGCTGTTAATTAAGAAAAACAATCTAAGGAAGAGTATCCAATTGACATTGGTGGACAATGCAATGTTGAATCAGTGTGGTGTGACACAAGCACTAGGAAAGGAAAAATAACAGTAGGCGTGTGTTATAAGCATAATGAAGCTTATGAATATAATGAGCAATTGTGCAGAGAAATAGAGTCGGCCAGTAAATCAGAATGTCTTATAATGGGGGATTGTAACTTTCCAGTTATTGACTGGAACTTGTGGATTGGTCACTCGCATATTAGCAAGACTTTTGTGGATTTATTGGATGACTGACTTCTACAGCAACATGTTCGAGAAGCAACCAGAGGGAGTAATACTCTTGAGCTGATTTCAGTAGAAATTCCTCATGCATTAAGAATCTGCAGATAAAGGAACCACTAGTTGGCAGTGATTACAATGTACTGATGTTAGATTTACTTAAAGATGTAACTACCATCAGGGTAAGGGAGAAGGGTTTTGCTTTCATCAAGGTGACTACAGTGGTCTCAGAGTGTTTTTAAATTCTATACAGTGGGATCAACTGATGATGTTACCAATGGTGAATTCTAAATAGGAAGCCTTCGGGGACTTAATCTTGGAGGGTACTAGGCTTTTCATACCAACTAAGAAATACTGTTCGGAGTTTAGGCCTAAATTGATATCAGATAAATTAATGTGTCTTGTGGCAGAGAATAAAAATGCATGGGATGCATATAAATTATCAGGTAACACAAAAGCCTACGGCAGACATAAGCTAGTCTGTAATCAAGTCGCAAAGGAGGTTAGGCAGACGAAGGCAGATTATGAAGAATCTTTGGCAAAGGATGGAAAGAAAAACAGTACAGACTTCTTTACTTATATAAACTCTAAAAGGAAGGAGATGAATTAGATTGGTCCACTTGATATCACTGGTTTTATTGTAGATGATCAATCATTCTTAGTTAACTGCCAAAGTAATTGAGTGTTTTGCATCTACATTCACACATGAGGAGTTATTCAAGGAGGAGAATGCCAGAAGTTTATCAAACTCTAACAGAGAGCTAAGTGATTTTATAATAACTGAGAGCAAAGGGGAGGAGAAATTGTAAAAGTTAAGCATAAGGAGGGCACCTGGGTGGATGGGATCTATCCAGTTATATTAAAGGAGGCAGCAAAGGAAGAAAGCAAACCCTTAGCCATAATTATGAAAGCTTCATCGGACTCAGGGGAGGTCCCCATGGACCGGAGATGTCCAAATCTGTCCCCAATTCATAAAGGGAGATCAAAGGGTGACATGGGTAATTACAGACCCGTTAGTATAACTTCTGTTCCAGGGAAAGTAATGGAGTCACTGGTTAAGGAAGTGATGCGGGTTCATCCAGACAAGACTGCGGTTATAGTTCAGACACAGCATGGGTTTGTTAAGGGGAATAGTCTTGTCTGACAAAGTTGATTGGATACTATGATGTGGTCATAAAGGAATTGGATGCAAAGAATAATTTTGATATCATATACTTGGATTTCAGGAAAGCTTTTGATACTGTGGCACATGGAAGTCTATGGCATTCAGGGCAATTTGCTACAATGGATAAAGTAATGGTTGAGTGGGAGATGCCAGCGAGTGGTAATAAATGGACACTGCTCTTCGTGGACTAACGTTATTAGTGGAGTACTCCAGGGTTCCGTGTTGGACCCACTGTTATTTTGTGTATTTATCAATGATATTGATGATGATATAACAGGGCTAATGTCTAAATTTGCAGATGATATGAAGGTTGGCAGGGATGATAATGACGGTAATGACAGTACACTACCAATAGGATCTGGAAAAGTTAGAACAAATGGGCTGAGACATGGCAACCGAAGTCTAACACTGATGTAAAGTACTGTATATGGGTTGCAGTAACTGGAGAGTAATGTACCAACTGGATGGTACTACACTCAGGGTAGTGGAGAATGAAAAGGACAAGGGGTAATTGTGCAGTCAGATATGAAGTTTTCTGAACAGTGCAAAAAGACTGCAAGAGTAGCTCATGGTGTGTTGTCAATGATATACAGGAATTTTGCTAGCTGGCATTAGGGGATGATCAGTGGCATATCCAGGTGCCATCATAAGGGGAGCATGGCGATCAGGCCCAGGTATCATCATAAGGGAAGCATGGTGACCAGGGTTTTGAGTTTTTGTTTAAGATCGTCTCCTGTCTCTTCTTTTTGTTTAATTTCAAATTTTTGGTTGGGGGGTACGCCCCTTCTCCCCACCCCTGAATGGCCCCAAGGGGACAATCATCCGTGGGGGTGATCCCCTTGTTTAAAGTAGTGGTCAGGCCACACCTTCAGTACCGTATACAGGTCTGGAGGCCTCATTCTAAGAAAGATGTAGAGCTGTTGGAACAAGTACAGAGAAGGGCAATGAGATTGGTGAGTGGAACAAGGGGTTGGTGTCACTAAGAAAGGCTTAATTTCTGCAAATTGCAGCTTCTGAAGACCAGGCACCTGCGAGGTGATCTAATTGAAGTGCATAAGGCTTTGAATGGATTGCACAAGCTCTGTACTAATAGAATTCTTCCTCTTGCTCAGATTACTCATCTGAGGGCCATAAATTCAAACTGAGGGAAAGACAATTGTAGAATAGATGTGAGGAAATTTACATTGGAATAAATGGATGGGTGAAATGGGAAGGGTGTTTTTTTTTGGCTGATGTTATATAAGCTTGCTTTCTTGCATCATATGCCCTACTAATGCTAATAGGCAACGAAAATAATTACAGCCTGTTAGCTTAACATCTATGCAAGGGAAAATAATGGAATCATTGGTTAAAGAAGTAATGCAGGACCAGCTGGACAGGCATACAATTATACTGCAATCACAGCATGGATTTGTTAAGTAGTGGTCTTGTCTAACTAATCTGATAAGTTACTATAATGCAGTGACCAAGGAACTGGATGCATAAAATAATTTTCACATATATCTGGATTTCAGGAAGGCTTTTAGATACAGTTGCACACATTAGCATTATTAGAGGCATATAATGCAAGAAATCAAGCTTATGCAGCATCAGCCAAAAAAAAAAAAAAAAAAAAAACTTCCACTTCACCCCTCTGTTTGTTCAAAATACCTGTCCAGCTGAGCCTTAAATTTATTTAGGCTATCGACTTCCATAACAAGGGATGGAAGTCTTTTCCACCAACCAAGTACCCGCTGGCTAAAGGCAAATTTCTGCACATCTATCCTACATCTGTCTTTCCTCGATTTAAATTTATGCCCTCTCAGGTGATTATTCTGAGAAAGAGGCAGAATCCCATCAGCATTGAGCATGCTCAAACCATTCAAGGCTTTATACACCTCAATCATATCACCTCGCCAGTGCCCAGTCTCCAGACACTGTTCTTTGCAAAACTTAAGACGTTTGTAAGAGCAATCCTTTGTTCCATTCACTAATCTTGTTGTCCTACTATGTATTCATTCCAGCAGCTCTACATCCTTCTTGAAATGAGGCCTCCAGACCTGTATACAGTACTCAAGGGGTGGCCTGACCATTGCCTTATACAAGGGAATAATCACCTCCTTATCCCTGCTAGAAAAATTCCTGTATATCATTGACAAGACACCAAGAGCTACTCTTCGGGCCTTCCTGCACTGCTCAGAAAACTTCATATCTGCCTGCACAATTACTCCCAGGTCCTTTTCATTCTCTACCACTGTCAGTGTAGTACCACAGAGTTGATACGTTGCTCTGGAGTTGCTGTTTCACATATGTAGTACTTTACATTTGTCAATTTAAACTTCATTTGCCACCTCTCAGCCCATCTGCTCAACCTTTCCAGATCCTGTTGCAGCAGCATAGCATCAGTAGTTTCCTTAACAACCCTGCCAACCTTTGTATTGTCTGCAAACTTGGACATTAAGCTTGATATACCATCATCAATATTATTTATAAATACAGAAAACAATAATGGACCCAACATTGAACTCTGAGGGACTCCACTAATAACATTAGTCCACGATGAGCAGTGTCCATTGATTACCACTCTCTGTCTTCTCCCCCTCAACCACCCCTTTATCCATGGCAGCAATTTGCCTCCAATGCCACACAGCTCCAATTTGTGCAGCAGTCTTCCATGTGCAACAGTATCAAAAGACTTTCAAAGATCCAAGTATATAATATCAAAGATATTCCCCTGCATCCATTTCTTTTGTGACTGCATCATAATATCCAATCAAATTGATCAGGCAAGACTTCCCCTTAACAAAACCATGCTGTGTCCGAGCTATAAATGAAGTCTTGTGCAGATGATCCTGCAGTGCTTCTTTAACCAGTGCCTCCATTAATTTTCCTGGAACAGAAGTTAAACTTACAGGTCTATAATTACTTGTGTCAGCCTTTGTCCTCCTTTGTGAATTGGGGGTCACATTTGCACATCTCCAGTCTATGTGTACCTCCCCTGAGTCCAAGGAAGCTCTCATAATTATGACTAAGGGTTTGCTTACTTCCTTTGCTGCCTCCTTTTATATAACTGGATAGATCCCATCCAACCCAGGTGCCTTTCTTGTGTTTATCTTCAACAATTTCTCCTCCACTTTACTCTCAGTTATTACAAGATTCTCTACCTTACTGCCAGAGTTGAATACACCTCTGGCATTCCCCTCGCTGAATAACTCCCCATGTGTGAATGTCGATGCAAAATATTCATTTAGTTTGTTAGCTACCTGAGCAGGATCATCAACAGTTAAACCATCGATATCAAGTGGACCAATCTGATTCATCCCCTTCCTTCTAGAGTTTACATAACTAAAGAACTCTTTACTGTTTTTCTTTGCATCCCTTGCCAAAGATTTCTCGTAATCTGCCTTCGCCTGCCTAACCTCCTTTGTAGCTTGGTTACAGATCAACTTATATCTATCACAGGCTTCTGTGTCACGTGTTAATTTATATGTATCCCATGCATTTTTCTTCTCTGCCACATGTCTCATTAGTTCATCTGACATACATTTAGGCCTAAACCTTGAACAATATTTCTTAGTTGGTATGTAAAGCCTAGTAGCTTCCAAGATAGGTTCTTTGAATGCTTCCCATTTTGAATTTTCTGTTGGTAACATCATCAGTTGGTCCCACTGTATAGAATTTAAATACTGTCTCAGACCATCGTAGTCACCTTTACAAAAGCAATAACCCTTCTCTTTACTCGTAATGGTAGTTACCTCTTTGAGTAAATCCCACTTCAGCACAATGTGATCACTGCCACCTAGTGGTTCCTCTATCTGCAGATTATTAATGCATGAAGAATCACTACTGATAATCAAATCAAGAATATTACTCCCTCTATTTGCCTCCCGAATGTGCTAAGGCAGAAAACAGTCATCCAATAAATCCACAAAAGCCTTGCTTATGAGTGACCAACCCACAAGTTTCAGTCTATATCAGAAGTTTCAGTATTATACTCATCAGAGTCATTAAGCCTATAGCACACTCCTACTCTCAATTTTGATCTCCCAATGCTTATGTCACACCAAACTGACTCGACACTGCACTGTCCAGCGATGTCGACTGGCTTCACTTCCTTGGATTTTATGTGTTTGTTAACCAATAGCATAACCCCTTCTCCCTTCCTATCCTGTCTTTAATGACATAACATAAAAGACTGCTGTGCAAACTGGAATAGTGTGGCATTAAGGAGTTAATGCCACACTATTCCAGTTTTCCAGTACTCTGTCTTCTTCCAGTTAACCGTCCCTTTCTGCATAGCAGAAAGGGACGGTTAACTGGAAAAAGACAGAGATTGGTTATTAATGGGCACTGCTCTTCATGAACTAATGTTATTAGTGGAGATTCCCAGGGTTCAGTGCTGGTCCCATTGTTGTTTTCAATATTTATCAATGATACTGATGAAGGTATATCAGGCTTAATGTCTAAGTTTGCAGATAATACAAAGGATGGCAGGGTGGTTAACGACAGTTATCAAGGTGAACTACTGCAACAAGATCTATTAAAATTGGGTCGATAGGGTGAGAAATTGTAGTTGAAGTTTAACATTGACAAATGCAAGGTACTGCATATGAATAGCGGTTATTCCAGAATAACATACGAACTGCACGGTGATACACTCAGGGTAGTGGAAAATGAAAAAAGACATGGAGGTACTTGTGCATTCAGATATGAAATTCTTTGAGCAGTGCAGACAAGCTGCCAGGAGAGCTCATGTCGGCTTGGGTAAAGAAAGCCTGCATGAGAACAACGAGAAACGTCAGATAACTTACGCGGAAAATTAGCTTCCCAATATGGCAGTCTAGCACTGCTTGGTCTGGAGAAGAAATTGAGAAGGATATATTGATTGACAGGTAGGTGTGGCACGCCTACCTGTCAATCAGTATATCATTCTCAATTTCTGCTCCAGACCAATAACACCTACCGTCTGTTTACCGAGTGAGTAGCGCTAGAGTGCCGTATCAGCAAACTAATTTTCTGCGTAGTTTATCCGAGAATGTCGTTTCTCGTCGTTCTCATGCAGGCTTTCTTTACCTTCGCCAAGATGATGCTTTGTGCAAGGTGAGAAATATGAATCTGCCTTAATGCCAGCAATATGGCAAACAGTTCAACAGTATATATGCTGAATTCTACTGGAAGACATTGAGAAATTGTATTGTTTGTTATGGCTACTGTAGCTCTCACATGTCTGTCTATTTTAGACCCATCAGTATACAGTAAATAGTAATGGCAAATGATGCAAGAAAGCAAGCTTATATAGCATAGCCAAATAATAAAAAAAGACCCCCAGTTCACCCATCCTTCCTCTCCAAGAATTTGTTTAGTTCTCTCTTAAATTTATTTAATTGATACACTTCCACAATGACAGATGGAAGCCTGTTCCACAAATCTAGTTTTTTCCAGTTTTCCACATTGTTACAGTTTGCACAGCAGTCTTTTATGTACAACAGTATCAAAAGCCTTCCTGAAATCCAGATATGATTTCAACCACCTGCTGGCTGAGGGCAGACTTCTCCACATCTGTCCTTCAACCATCCTTCCTCAACTTGAGTTTATGCTCCTGCATTTAACCCCAAGGGCTCACATCTGGTGAGTATGGGCTTGGCACACCCAGGGTCCTGAGCTGGATATCATAATTTTTTCCTTCTACTTTTGACTCTCTCTCAGGGTAACTTGGGAATTTTTTTTTTTTTTTTGGCTGGTGCAGCATAAGCCTCAGGCATCCTTGCACCATATAGCTAATAATAATGTGTATAGTCTCAGAAAGTGGAAGAATATCATTAACATTCAGCTTGCTCGATTCATTCAAGGGTTTAAACACCTCAATCAGATCTCCCCGTAGGTGCCTGATCTCCAGATACTGCAATTTACAGAAGTGAAGCCTTTCTACATAACAGCACCCTTTTGTTCCCTTCACCAATCTGGTTGCTCTTCTCTGCACCCCTATAATATCTTTCCTAAAGTGAGGCCTCCAGACCTGTATACAGTATTCAAGATGCAGCCTAACCATGGCCTCATACAAAGGGATAATTACCTTCTTTTTCCTGCTAGAAAAGTTTCTGTATAATATTGACATGAGGGCGAAGGTAAAGAAAGCCTGCACGAGAACGATGAGAAACGTCGGATAACTTATGCAGAAAATTAGTTTGGTGATACAGCACTCTAACGCTGCTCACTCGGTAAACAGACGGTAGGGGTTATCGGTCTAGAGCAAAGTCGAGAACGATATACTGATTGACAGGTAGGCATGCTATGCCTACCTGTCAATCAATATATCCTTCTCGATTTCTGCTCCAGACCAAGCAGTGCTAGAGTGCCGTATCAGGAAGCTAATTTTCCGCCTAAGTTATCCGACGTTTCTGGTCGTTCTCGTGCAGGCTTTCTTTACCTTCACCGAATAGTCTTGAAATGTAAACAAAAAATTAAATAGACAATACTATAAAATTGGAAAAACAATAATTACCTTTAAAATATAATGTATTTCATTTCATAATGATGTTTTTAATTGTCTCATTATATCGTATGGTATGCATTTACTTGTTCCTAATTTGAAAGAAACATTCCAGCCAAAAGACAGATCTTCATTAAAAGTTAACAGAACAGTAAGTTTCTCTAGTTATGCATATTTATAAGAAATAATACATTATTACCTGAGTTCTTCTTCCCTGGCTTTCATTTCTAGTAGCTCCTGCTGTATCCGAGATTCTGCAGGTAATGATTTGCGATTCACTAATGTGATATTGCTAGTTCCATTTTGGCGCTGAAGTTCAGAAGGCTTCATCTCTGTATTTTTGTTTGGTTCACTGTCCACACACTTATCTGCAAACTGATCATTTTTCTCGCTTATCCAGTGAGAAGCAAAGGTAATATCTTTCCCTCTGCTAGATATAAACCTTTGCATACTTATTGATCTTCCTGGAGCCTGTTTGTACAGCCTTCGTACTGGGGGAATGGCAGATGTGGAAGAGCTTGTTGAACTGGTTGGAGATGGAAGCCCTTTCGTTATGCTGTTATATTTTGTACTTCCATTGGCAAGCAGCACAGGAATATCTGAGTCAGATGGTGAAAGTGTTAATTTTTCTGACACATTGTGCTCATTTACACTTTCCCCAAGTCGAGCCACCTTTGAGTCTGTTCGTTCTTGAGAAATGGTTCGGATTTGACCTGATTCTCGAAGAGCCATCTCCCGACGAGTTTGTTCTTCTATCTCCTGTTGAATTCTGGAAGTAGCTAAGATTCGCTGTGTATTTCCAGAGTAAGTTGCAGTGCTGAAAGGTTTGGTAATACCACTTCTTACTATGTTAGATTTTACAGCACTATTAATAGATAGGCTTTCTGCACTCTGGCTTCCTCCCTTTTCCTGTTTCAAAGCTTCCTCTCTTTCTTTGGCCAACCGAATTTCTCTTTCAATGGGTGATTCATCGAGTGACTTGTACATCATGTTTCTATCCTCGTCGTCTTGAGCCTCTAGAGGGCGTACAGTAATGTGCTCCCTTCGTCTGTAAGGCACATAACCAGATGGAGAAATGCGTCCTAAGTACACTGAGTCTAATGATACCGTACGATTCATAGGTGAATGGCGATTTTCTGGAGAAAGGTGACCATTATACTTTCCATCTCTTATTTGATTGCTAGAATTTTCTTCATTTTTTTGTTCTAAATTCTGAAGAGTGGAAGCAGAGAGCTTTATTTGCTCTCTCATTTTTTTGAGTTCATCTTCCCTTTCTCTCATTTCTCTTATTTCCATTGCAATTTTAGTTTCTGTAGTATAATTGACATAAGGAGTTTCAATATTTGAGATCACTACAGTACGTTGAGTAGGGGAATGCGAAGGAGAGCGTGAGGTGGGAAGCTGGCCAGATTGTAAACGTTCTCCCCTAAGAGAAGAAACAGTAGGCTGATCAATCAATCTTTCTTTATCAGCAGTTTTAACATCATCATTAGAATTTGTTTGCTTTGTTATTAGAAGTGGATTTGTGATTTCTAATGGCAACAGTACAGCTGTGTTTTCATGTGATTGGTTCCAATTATCATTAGAAGGTTCACATAACTTATTTTGAATTGTGTGGACTGTGTTGTTAGATGCTTGAATATTCTCTGTCATCACAAATTCCGAAGAATTGCTATCTACAATGGGAGCTATTTGTTCTTCAGTTATCTTTTCCTGACCTTGGTACAGATTATCTGCTAATTCAGAACTAAGATCCAGTGAAATCAGTTCATTTTCATTCTCTTTTTCATGTTCTTGAGCATCTTCATTTATTTTTTGATGGCATAGTAGCACATCAGAAGCTATACTAGAATTTTCTTGTGAACTAATTTCTTTGTGTTTCATTTCACTTATTAAATCATCTGAAGATGATTCCTGTGCACTTTGGACTTTAAGCTTGACCTGCCCATTTTCTGTTTCTATGCTGCTCTCATCTACATTTTTACTTTTGTATGCAGGATCTTTTTCTTCACAATCTGCATGTTTGTCAGTTGCCTCCAAATGCATAGTTCCACTCTTCCCATCATCTTCGTCACTTTCAAAAGATTTGTTAATAATCTCTGGGTATCCGTTTTCTGTATACATGCTATGATGCTCTACATATTTGTCAGTGATGTCATTTTTAATATTTTTGTCTGTATGCCCTTTAGAGTATTTGTTACTGCATCTGTTATTCTCAATTGGGCATGATAATTCTTCCATCATTCTCCTTTCCCAGAATGTTTTTAGATGTTCTTTTTGTTCTAAAATGGAAGCACTGTCCACCAAATCTAAAGAGAGAAAAAGAATAAATTAAATATATATGAAGGGAAAGAGCAAATCTTATTACACTACTAACCCAAGTAATCAGTAATAGATTAAAAACAAAAAATAATATATCTACACACATACACACACACACACATAAAAGGACTGAGGGTTGGCCATGATCCTAGGGGTTTGATCCAGGCTTGTTGACACACAAATAGCATGACTGATTCATACCTAGCACAAAAAATGCACTGTCCATTGTTAACTGAGATGATGTTGGTTTATTGGCTGGTTAATGCACTGAAATAAAGTTTAAACTTGGCCTCTGCAGGATAGGAGTATATAAGAAACTACAATAGCCTCTCAATTATCAGGGTAAAGATTATCTGGGTTGCAGAATAACCAGTCTTTCAGTCCATGGAAGTCTAAGTCAGTCTGAATCAGATAACAAAAAGAAATATGTGGAATTCATTACAGAATTTTGTAAACAAACAATTTTTGTTTACATTTTGTAATGTTTTTATAGACAAGACCTTTGAATCACACTAGCTTGCTTTCTGCCTACTAGTCTATCGTAGGAAAATTATGAGAAGTCCTTAGCTAAGAATGCAAAGAAAAATTTCAAAGAATTCTTTGCTTATGTTAACAGTAGAAGGATAGGGATGAACAACATTAGCCCACTAGATACAAATGGCATAAACAGCGATACAATATAATGGTTGCTGACAAATCCTTTTTCTCAGCAACCACAGTCACATACATTGATGATCCTGTTCAGGTTGCTGCCAAACTAAATAAACATTTTGCATCTACATTCGTGTGTGAAGCAATTTTTAAGGATGGGAACACAAGAAGTATAAAAAGTTATAAATGGCAACTAAATGATTTTATTATAACTGAGAAGAAAGTCAAAGAGAAACTGCTGGAGCTAAAATTAAATAAGGCACCTGGGTTTGATGAAATATATTTGCTTACTACTTTTATTGCTCCTTTTAATATAAATGGATAGACAGATTCGGGGGATATCCATACAGATTGGATATATGCCAATTCACAAAGGGTGAAAAGAGTAATTACAGATCTGTTAGCTTGCCTAATGTGCTAGGAAAATTAATGGAGTCAGTAGTTAAAGAAGTAATGCAGAGTCATCTTGAGAGAAACACAGTTATGTGGCAAACACAGCATGGATTTATTAAGGGGAGACCCCATCAGGCCAATATGATTAGCTACAATGAGGTAGTCACAAAATGACCAGAGGCAAAAAATAATTTTGATGTCATACACAGTACTTAAATTTCAGTAAAGCTTTTCATACTTTGTCACATCAATGACTACTGTACAAATTGGAGAAGTGCAGTATTGAGAGATTTTTTTTTTTTTTTTTTTGATTTGGTAGTTGTTGGCGCATCGGCTTCTGTGGCCATATTGCACCTCCCAAGGTTTTTGCAGTACTTTGATCCAAGCCCGAGGCGGGAATCGAACCCGCGACCTTTGGGTTGCCGGGCAGGTACTTTACCCACTCGGCTAGCCCGGTCGGCAGTATTGAGAGAAATTTGCTAAATATTAGCATTGGCAGCATGATGCAAGGAAACAAAACTTGTACAGTATCCACTTTCTGTCTCCTGCCACCCAGCAACCCTTTTATCTCTATCAGTATTGAGAGAAATTTGCTGATAGAGATAAAAGGGTTGCTGGGTGGCAGGAGACAGAAAGTGGATACTGTACAAGTTTTGTTTCCTTGCATCATGCTGCCAATGCTAATATTTATTAAAGATACTGATGTAGGCATATCAAGCTTAAATGTCTGTTTTCTGATGATACAAAGTTGGGCAGGGTAGCACTGTGATAGTAAAAAAGTTTAAAACTGATAAATTCAAGGAAATGGGCGATTTATCCAAAAGATGAGCAAACCACTGGGAACCTGCAAAAGAGCACCTTTATGAGAAGAGTCTTCAAATATACTACATCCCGGAAACAATGTACATTAGAAGGGATAGCAAAATCAATGAAAGTGAAATTTTCATTGTAATAAACAGTTCCAGACTAGAGGCCATAAATTTACAAATTAATGGGAAAGTGGTTTAAGATTAGATTGTAAGAACTTTTGTTTGGCCGGAGAGTTTTTAATTACTGGAATAAGTTATCTCCATGGGTAGATGAGGGGCTGACCTTTGGAGTAAATTCAGAGAAACAGACCACCTGTCTGTTTTCATTTCAAGTAGTTACCTACATGAAAAGAAAATAAACCACCTGTCTGTTTTCTTCATTGCTTTTTACATATTTTACCTTTATTTATTTTATTTTTTTTTTTTTTCTATATGGTGCAAGAAAAGCCTCTGGCTTCCTTGTGCTATAGGGCTGATACTAATACTTCATTTGTGTAGCAATCCTATTTTTAGTAATTTTATTGATTTGTAAAATCAATTACATTTTGACGGCCATTTACAGTAGGCTATAAACAAAAATAAATTATTTACACTCCTCAGACAAGTTAGCATGAGATAATACAAGAATATTACCATATTTAGCAATCTTATTAGTATTAGCATAGGCATATAATGCAAGAAAGCAAGCTTATGCAGCATCAGCCAAAAAAAAAAAATAAAAATAAAAATACTCCCATTTCACCCCTCTGTTCATTCAAAATACCTGTCCAGCTGAGCCTTAAATTTATTTAGGCTATAAACTTCCACAACAAGGGATGGAAGTCTGTTCCACCAACCAACTACCTGCTGGCTAAAGGAAAATTTCGCACATCTATCCTATATCTGTCTTTCCTCAATTTGAATTAATGCCCTTTCAGGTGATTATTTTGAGCAAGAGGAATGTTTCCATCAGCATTGAGCATGCTCAAACCATTCAAGGCTTTATATACCTCTATGAGATCACCTCGCCGGTGCCTAGTCTCCAGACACTGTAATTTGAAAGACAAGCCTTCCTTCGTAAAAGCAACCCTTTGTTCCATTCACTAATCTTGTTGCCCTTCTCTATACTCATTCCAGCAGCTCTACATCCTTCTTGAAATTAGGCCTCCAGACCTGTACACAGTACTCAAGGTTTGGCCTGACCATTGCCTTATACTAGGGAATAATCACCTCCTTATCCCTGCTAGAAAAATTCCTGTATATCATTGACAAGACACCATGAGCTACTCTTGCAGTCTGTCTGCACTACTCAGAAAACTTCATATCTGCCTGCACAATTACTCCAGGTCCTTTTCATTCTCTACCACTGTCGATGTAGTACCACAGAGTTGATACATTGCTCTGGGGTTTACTGTTTCCCATATATAGTACTGTACTTTACATTTGTTAATGTTAAACTTCATTTTCCACCTCTCAGCCCATCTGCTCAACCTTTTCAGATCCTGTTGCAGCAGCACACTGTCAGTAGTGTCCTTAACAACCCTGCCAACCTCTGTATCATCTGCAAACTTGGACATGAAGCTTGATATACCATCATCAATATCATTTATAAATACAGAAAACAACAATGGACCCAACACTGAACCCTGAGGGACTCCACTAATAACATTAGTCCACGATGAGCAGTGTCCGTTGATTACCACTCTCTGTCTTCTCCCACTCAACCATCCCTTTATCCATAGCAGCAATTTGCCTCCAATACCACACTGCTGCAATTTGTGCAGCAGTCTTCCATGTGCAACAGTTTCAAAAGCCTTTCTAAGATCCAAATAAATAAAATCAAAGTTATTCCCTGCATCCATTTCTTTTATAACTGCATCATAGTATCCAATCAAGTTGGTCAGGCAACTTTCCCTTAACAAAACCATGCTGTGTCTGAGCTATAACTGAAGTCTTGTCCAGATGATCCTGCAGTGCTTCTTTAACCAGTGCCTCCATTAATTTTCCTGGAACAGAAGTTAAACTCACAGGTCTATAATTACTTGTGTCAGCCTTTGATCCTCTTTTGTGAATTGGGGTCACATTTGCACATCTCCAGTCAATGGGTACCTCCCCTGAGTCCAAAGAAACTCTCATAATTATGGCTAAGGGTTTTTTTACTTCCTTTGCTGCCTCCTTTAATATAACTGGATAGATCCCGTCCACCCTGGGTGCCTTTCTTGTGTTTATCCAAAACAATTTCTCCTCCACTTTCCTCTCAGTTATTACAAAATCATCTAGATCACTGCCAGAGTTTACTTCACCTCTGGCATTCCTCTTCCTGAATAACTCCTCATGTGTGAATGTAGATGCAAAATACTCGTTTAGTTTGTTAGCCACCTGAGCAGGATCATCAACAGTAGAACCATCAATATCCAGTGGACCAATCTGATTCATCCCTTTCCTTCTAGAGTTTACATAGGTAAAGAACTCTTTTTCTGTTTTTCTTTGCATCCTTTGCCTAGGATTTCTCATAATCTGTCTTTACCTGTCTAATCTCCTTTGTGACTTGGTCACAGACCCGCTTATATCTATCATAGATTTCCATGTCACCCATTAATTTATATGTATCCCATGCACTTTTTTTTCTCTGCCATATGTCTCATTAGTTCATCTGACATCCATTTAGGACTAAACTTGAACAATATTTCTAAAACCTAGTAGCTTCCAAGATAAATTCTTTGAATGCTTCCCATTTTGAATTTGCTGTTGGTAACATAATCAGTTGGTCCCACTGTATAGAATTTAAATACTGTCTCAGACCATCATAGTCACCTTTACAAAAGCAAAAACCCTTCCCTTTATCCCTGATGGTAATTACCTCTTTGAGTAAATCCCACTTCAGCACACTGTGATCACTACCATGTAGTGGTTCCTTTATCTGCAGATTCTTAATGCATGAAGAATCACTACTGATAATCAGATCAAGAGTATTACTTTCTATTTGCCTCCTGAGCAAGCTGCTGTAGAAAACAATCATCCAATAAATCCACAAAAGCTTTGCTAGTGTGAGTGACCAATCCACAAATTCAAGGCAATATCTGGGAATTTAAAATTTCCCATTATAAGACTCATTGATTTACTGGCCCACTCTATTTCCCTGTACAATTTCTTATTATATTCATCAGAGTCATTAGGCCTATAGCACACTCCTACTCTCAATTTTGATCTCTCATAGCTTATGTCACACCAAACTGACTCAACACTACACTGTCCAGAATGTCGACTGGCTTCACTTCCTTGGATTTTATGTGTTTCTTAACGAATAGCATAACCCCTCCTCCCTTCCATTCCTGTCTATCCTTCATGTACACATTTTACTCTCCAAATTCCAGTTCTGCATGACCCAACGTCTCTGATATCCCAACAATATCTGCCTTTGATGTTTTGAGCAATACCTCAAATTCGTCAAATTTATTTACCAAACTCCTAGCATTTGTGTACACGCAAGTATACATGCACCTGTTCCTGTTCTTAGCTACCCTAACAGAACCCATGCGTTTACTTGTATTGCAATGACTCCCACAGTCTCTGAAATACCCTGCATCTTGTTTTCCAGGCTGCTGCTCATTCGAATAGAAGCAGTGCAAGAATCACTTTCACCTCTGCCAGTGGCTTCTTTTAATCTATAAGTCCTTGTATCCCCCCAAGCTAGCAGTTTTCTGACCCACCTAACACTGGCTCGATAGCATCAGCAAATATTCTTGCACTCTTGCTATATAATTTATCTCATCCCTGTAGAAGCAGTCTCTCCTGTTAACAAGTTCAGACCAGGCTGAAAAAAATTCTACCCCTTGAGCCTTGCACAATCTTTCCAGGCCTTATGGGCTTGATTCAGTCAATTCGAACACGTTCTATAGTTCACCTTGTAATAACTTTCAAATCATTCTGTAATAACTTTCAAAGTTGCAAAGCATAATCATGCCATATTGAGTCAAAGATTCCCTCCTCCCTCACTCCTCAACGAGGATTTCAATTACACTACCATCTCTATGATATTTACATGTAAATTGTGTGTGCATGCCCGCACACACACACACACACACACACACACACACAAGAGTATCTATAAAAATAAATTACGAGTATTTATATATTCAGAATTTTCTATTGCATTTCTTCAGCAAGTATATGAAAGTTCTGATTCAGTTTGAAGTTCTTTAGATGTGTTTTGTTAAGCATATCTTTCTTATACGACTGAGAGAAACTTTGAAGAAGGGTAAGTACCCTCTGCTTTGTATATATTTATAATAACAGTACTAATAACTAACTACTTGGTCACCTGGTAGCATTACTCCTACCTCAATGTGGCAGGGCTGGGCTTTGATAAGTTCTCATCCAGGACAGAAAGGAGTTTCCATGGAATCAACTAACCCTCTAACCATGATACCTATGGATTCCACGATAACAGAAAACGACAACCTAGAAGGATTGCAGACAAAGAGAGTCAAATTTGACACCTCTAGTACTAAAATACCAGCCTTGTTTGTAACACATTCATTGTCTGATCAAGATTTAGGCAAATTATCTCCATTTCTTTTACAAAAAAGCATAGAAGCAATTGCAGGACCCCCTAAATTGATAAAGAAATTACTATCTGAATATCTACTGGCTGAAAAATCCCACAAGAAACAATCAGAAAAGTTACTTATGGTAACAAATTTTGCAGGCCTGTCTGTGTCAGTAACCCTTTTTTTTTTTTTTTTTTTTGTTAGTTGTTGGCACATCGGCTTCTGTGACCATAATGCACTTCCCAAAGGATTTGCATTTTACTCTGATCCAAGCCCGAGGCAGGATTCAAACCTGCGACCTTTGGGTTACCAGGCAGGCACTTTACACACCTGGCTAGCCCGGTCAGCGTCAGTAACCCTACATAACTACCTAAATATATTAGTATTAGTAACAGCCATATGGCGCAAGGAAGCCTACAGCTTATGCTGCACCAGCCAAAAAAAAAAAAAAAAAAAAAGAGCAAAATAATAAAATAAATAATAAATAAATAAAAATTGACGTTGGTTCCATGGAGCTGAAGGTGGATCCGACAATAACGTTGTGTGAAATGAAAAAATACAATTTAAACTTAATAAAATCAGTTTTATTTTATTTGGTATTTTCATTTACAATCAACAATAAAGGTTTGTGGTAACTAAAGTAGGATACATAGTTGAAACAATTCAAACTATTAACATTGAGATTGAAGACCAAGTTGATATATGACTGACTACACATAATAGATTTTGTAGGATCTTATGCGAGTTTAAGATTGAATGTTGATTCCATGAAGTCGAGGAATGGAGCATTTTCAGTTTCTTAACGTCAATGTTGAAATCACCCACTAAAATTATTGGGATCTTTCGAAAGTTGGATTTCCTTACAACTTTAGGTATGTCTCCAAAATAAATCGCTAGATTGGAGATTAAGAAAACTTTAATCTGCTCCAATGTTGAATTAGGTGAGATGTAGAATGTTACTACAAGCAAAGTCTTCTGTCCATTTATTTCAACTTCAGCTGCACAAATGTCCCCACAATTATCTGTACCAGTCATTTGCCGTAGCGAGTGCATCCATGGTAATGAGAATATGTGGCATACATATTGTCGATTCGACTTTATTGCATATTACAACACCACTGGATCGCACAGAAGGTCTTTTTAATTGTGTGATATGTTTGTATTCTCGAACATCAACATTTTCATCGTTTTCAAGCCATGTTTCATTTAATGCCAAAATATTCGATTCCATGAGAATTGGATCGGTCGCAATGTCTTCACCATGAAGTTTCAAACTCTGTGAATTCAACAATACCAATTTGAAACTCAACGAAGCAACTTGATCCCAAAATTGTAATGCAGTTGTAGAGAATGTTTCCAAATTATAGTAATTCAAACGTTTCAATTCAGTTCAGAGACCTTGCATCTTAGGTGCATTACTACCATGAGCATGATAGAATGTAAAGTCATCTTTCTGATTTCTAATGTACAGGCCATTGATGCTTTTAACTATCAACAATGCAACATATACCAGTTGCTATTCGAGACCCTTATCATAATCGAATACGATTTCTTTGGAAGTTCCACCCTGAGATTTATGAACTGTCATGGCACAAGCTTCAAACAAAGGAAATGGATTCTTTTGCATTTAAGCATTTTGAAAGCTACTGCAGCGGAATACCTCGTAATCGGAGTCCAGCCAGATTTTAATACGTCACGATGTGACGATATGTGTGGGAGAAACTTGAGACGACTCTTAGTTCCAACATTCTTGCTTTTGAAATGTAACCATAATCTTTTGATTTCTGTTTTTTTATTATTATTATTACTAGCCATATGGGGCAAGGAAGCCCGAGGCTTATGCTGCACCAGCCAAAAAAAAAAAATTTGAGTACCCTGAGAGAGAGAAGAAGGAGGGAATCACCAAAAAAAGAGAAGAATGATGATATCCAGCTCAGGACTCTGGGTGTGCCAAGCCCACATTCACCAGATGTGAGCCCCTGGGGTTAATATCTTCCATCTCAATGTGCTGTAAAGTTCCGATCGCTCCATTGACCAAACCATCTTCAACATCAATGTTTGTAGTGATCATGTAAGGTTTTCCAGTCGATAGATGCAATACATATGGCAAACCTCCAGTCTCTGCTACACTCATTTGATGGAGTTTTGTTTGCATACTAGTCCACTGTTCATGACACTTGCAACTTGTGAATATTTATATTTAATATATATATGCGTTATATTTAACATTTTTGTTACAATGAAACAAATGAACAGCATTTGGTACTTGTTCCATGAGAAAGTCTCGTGTTCTAAATCGAATTTTGCTTAACTTCTTTTCTTCAACGTCTAACATTTCGCCATTTCCAATTTTAGTTGTTTGTTTGTTATTTGGTTTTTAGGAGCATTAGTAACTAAGGCCATATTGCTCCGGGAATATGCAGTGGTCAGTCTCTGACCTTTCCGCATCCTCTGTATTTGGGGGTGACAAGCTCGAACCCCGATCTAATCAATCAATAAGCGTGTGCTACGCACTGCCACTCCTTGCCACCTGGCTACGGAGGCACCTCCAATTTTAATTAATAAGCTGGAGAATACATCATTCTGTCTCATCACTTGAACCAGTGGAAAGAAACAGACTGCCACAAGATTGCACCACCCAAGGAATTCTTATGAAGCTTGAATATCTGCCTTGCATTCACTGGTGGCAACTGACACAAATTTTCACAAAAGATGATATCTAAACCAAACTCTCGATCGAATTCTCCGGTGATCTCTTGTAGTTTGGCATTGATTGTATGCAAAATGTCAGATCTGATCATGCTAACTTCATCAATGAATACTGCTTGAACGTTATGAAATGCGTTACAATAGAGGTGCAAAGTTTCTTGAGCAAGACCACCATGTATTCGTGTCATACCAACTGTGAACGCCGAATGAACTGTAGTACCAGTGATCGCTACGGCCGCCTTCCCCGCAGGCAACGAATGCATTGTTAAACGAGTTTTTTTTTTTTTTTTGTTAGTTGTTGGTGCATCGGCTTCTGTGGCCATAATACACCTCCCAAAGTTTTTGCATTTTACTGTGATCCAAGCCCAAGGCGGGATTCGAACCCATGACCTTTGGGTTGCCAGGCAGGCACTTTACCCACCTGGCTAGCCCGGTCGGCAAGCGAGTTGTGCGCCTGACTTAAGCGATTGTAAGTTACCATCATAATTTTCAAGGTAAATGTCTTGCCACAGCCTGCTGGACAAGTAAAGAATATGTGAAGCAGTGTTGTGTTAGCTCGATCTGTTATTCGATGTATAACTTCAAGAATCAACTCGCATTATTCTCTATTCGTCATTCGAACCAACTTGCAGTAATCATTGCTGGTCATGACATTATCTCGGCGACATACCATAGTGGATAGCGAGTTTGCCGAAATCATTTCAATATCATTGTTCTCTTGAAATCTGTTACTAGCATCCTCTGTGATTCGACTTTGAACATATTCCTCACATTTTGCTTGAGCATCCTCTTTATCACCCATTTTGATGCAAAGTTTTCTGCAACACTAAGGTTTTGTCAATATCGATGTCCGACTTGTACCTTTTTGCAGCAATTCATAAAGTACTCTTCGTTTTCATCGTATATCTGAAGAAACTTGTTTGAATCTAAGATATCAACCATTTCATTTTCGAAAGGCCAGTAAAGTAAAACTATCTCACGTTTATACTCTGCCAATTCAGACATTTCATAGTGGTGATACCTTGACTCGCATCTAGGTTTACATTGTCCCTTCACAATATTGTGTTTTGCTGCAAAATCAGCCAAGCTGACCGAGCTCTCCATCTTTTTGTCTTTTCTCCTATTTCTCTATAATATTTTCATTCCATGTGTCTGTAGAATCATCGTCAAGATTTTCTTCAGCCATTCCCTTCTTGCTCTTCTTACTTTTCTGACACTTGTGAGGCCAAGTAGTTGGAATGTACACAACTTCTCTACTAGCCTCAAACATTGGCTGGCAAAGCAAATACCCACCTGCCTCTTGCGAGCTCATTTCAATGCTGTTCAACATTTTAATGCTAATATGTTTTAACAAGTCAGTGTAGTCTTGATTGCAAGATATTCTCCTTGCAATTTCATCAACTCTCAATGCAAATGGCTTATGCCTCTGTTGGTTTTCTTCTACAATGTATGATGCACATGAATGTTCCTCGAGTATGAACTGTAAATCCATGTTCAAATTTAATATACCAGCTAATCCAAGGATTGAAACTGTCCTTCCAAAGTTGTGTCATATTTCCTTTAATTAGAATGATAGTCTCATCAATCCTGATCGAATAACATCCAAGTAAGTTTTCATATCCAACTTGTACTCTTTTAGAATCTGCTCGAGTGTATCATAATATTTCTCTTCAAGATCTTTCTTATATTGTTGAAAACGTCGATTGCCTTGTGTGTGTGTGTGTGTGTGTGTGTGTGTGTGTGTGTGTGTGTGTGTGTGTGTTGCCTCCGTAGCCAGGTGGGCAGGAGCAGTAGTGCGTAGCAAACGCTTCTTGATTAGACCAGGGTTCGAGCCCGTAACTACCAAATCGTTATGGGCTCTAACAGTTGAGTACTAAACGGCTAACAGATATCTTGTAGTTTTTGCAGCTGTTATATGTAGGAGGTGTAGACTAGCAATCGAGCACCTTCGGCTTATTTTGCACAGAACAGATTCAATGTGACTTAAATCTAAGCTTTGGGTCAAAAGTTACACCAAGATCTTTGTGTTTAGTCACAGTTGGAAAAACCATGCCCCCAGTGATGGTTGTATGAGTGTGGGAAACTGCTTCAGAGAGAAAACCATAATTAGGAACTTTTTGGGGTTCAGTTTAAGACGGAAATGATTAAGATAGTTATAGAGAACTTTCAGTGTGTTCAGTGTGTTGAGGGTCAAATGGTACCAGGGATTTCTCCCATCACCATGAGTTTACATTGTCATGCAATACAGTACACTGTAAATGCCAGAGATTTAAAAGTGTATGGATATTGTATACAGTGTAGTGTTGTGTACCATTGTTCATCTGGTCATTTAGCTGCTGAGCCCCTGATGGGACCCAACGTTGCCCACACTTTGCTTCGTGGAGGCAAACCAGGTACACCAGCACATAGTTTGAACTCTGGCAGGCCCTGCCACCTAATTTTCTGGGATTTCAATGGCAAGGCCTAAAAAAATAATAATAATAAATAAATAAAAAATAAAATAAATAAATAAATAAAAAAGTAACAACTCTGTAGGGATTATACGCAGAAAGGTGTATAAGGCCAAAAAATTGGGCGAACAGAATTTTAGTACTTTTAAGTTTTGACTGTGTGGGGCATATGCTGTGAGAAGCAGACAGGGTGGGTGGGGAGACTGAAGACTGGGGGGGTAGAAGTTGGAAGTAGGGGGTCGATAGAGAGATTGACCCCTACAATTAACAGTGAGACAGGCCCATGTCCCGCCAGAAGGAAGAGTGGGGAGGCGAGGGACTTTCCCCCTCCCCCCAGGAAGTAGTAAAGAAGGCACCGTGCAAGGGAGAATTGGTGTAGGTTGCTAAAAGGCCTTTGGTGTTGTCATTCCAGTTGGTAAAGTCCAAATTATTGGTTGTCGATTTCAGCAGGTTTGTCTGGAGGGTGGGGTCAAGAATTGTCCTTACAGTTCTGTTATTAAATGTTCTGTTTTACTAATGGGCATCTTGGTTTGGTGGATATATCTTTTGCTATTGTGGATCATCTTGTTCAAGTCTGCCTTTGTTGTGCCAGGAGAGTTCTTCGTCTTGTGAAGAGATCCTTTGCAAAGCAAGAGAAGGCACTATATTCATCCTGGGTGTAGCACACATTCCTTGAGTGACCGGGGTTCAAGCCCTTGACTACTAAATACGATAAATATTTGTATTGATGATTTATTGTAAACTCTACTGACTTGGTTGTCATGCAGGAGTATAAACAGAAAATTTAATTTAATTTGATTTTTAATTTAAGAAGTGAGATTCTTGATCCTTTGGAATATATCTGATCTTCGTAATGAAGATACAACAAAGGTCCTCATATAGCTGGCAGTCGTAGACAAGGTGATGCCAACTCTCAAGCCCCCCCCCACAGGTACATGTTGGGTCCTCTGTGATGCCGAGAGCGACAAGTTTAGCATTTATAGAACCGTGACCACTAAGTAGAAACGTTGTGTATAGGCCTGGCAAGAACCATGGTGGGGAGCTGGGGAAGTTTCTATTGACATCTGGTAGGAATTTTCTGGTGATCGCTCCCTTGGTCAAGTTTGACCACCTGGTTTGCCATTCTTGCTGCAAATGGGCATGGAGGCGATATTTTTCAGCTGTCTTGCCAGTTGCTGGATTAATTGTAAAGTTGAGGAAGGTTTGTGGGTTTCCCTTAGTAAAGTGGTACAGTAGACCAGTTCTAATTACCATGAGGTCGAGAGGTAAGGCGCCAGCCAGGACCTGGAGGGCATGAATCTCACTGTGCGGCAGGCACAGGAGGTGACGAGCAGTATGGAGCATTGGATGGCATCCAGCGTCCTTCTGTTGGTGGCAGTGGTAGCTTTGGTATACCAGATTCCAGAAGCATATGTTATTATCGGTGTGAAAACAGTTTTGAAGAATAAAGGTAAGGTCTTCCGGTTGAGTGAGCTTGCTGATCAGTTGTGATCACCCCTCTGTCTGCTGATGGTGGTAGTATTTCCGTTAAGATATTTATATCGTTGGCATAGGGCGACGATATAAAGATATTTATATTCTGATATAAATATCAGATATTTATATCAGAATATTACGCAGAAGTGAAAGCAGAAAAGTGAAAATGTCACCTTTAATTCGGAAGAAATGTTTAGCAGATTCAGAAAGGCTGTAATATTTAGGCTATCAAAAGCAGTCTTGATATTGGCGTAAACAACCGCTGTTTCTGCTCTGGAGTCAAATGCATTTAGTATTGCCGTTTGGACTGCCAGAAGGTTGGTAACAATTGATCTCTTGGAGAGAACATAATGGAGTTGCTTTGGTAGTTGTGGAAGATGGCATGTTATGTGCGGTAGAAGGGCTTTCTCCACCAGCTTTAGCAGTGCATATCGGTCTGTAGTGCTTTGGCTGACTTGGTATTTGAACTTTGGTAGTGGGGCAAGAGCTCATTTTCTCAAGCTAGCAGGAAGCACTCTTTGAACTAGGATGAAATTGAACAGGTAGAGTAGAGGATCAAGAATATATGGACTGAGGCACTTCATGATGAAATGAGAGACTTTATCGACACCAGCAGTGCATGACGAACGTAGGAAGTTAATGTCATAAAGCAGCTGTTATAGATTGATTTGGATAGAAAACAGCTCACCAGCTGGACCAGCAATAGAGTCTGGTTGGTGATCATGTAGTGTTATCCTGATATCTGGAGATACTTGATCATTCACCTGGAGTTAGAATCTTGTTCAGAGTTAGGGGCAGAGTATGACAATTTGCTTTTGGTTAATGTCTCGTTAGTAAATATGATGTTACCATCAGCAAATTCTAAATGGGGAGCAATCTTGGAATTAATCATAAAAGCTACTACACTTGGTTTGAAAATAGGAAATAAGAAATACTGTTCAAGCTATAGGCCTAAATGGATATCCAATGAACTAAGGAGACTCGTTGCCAAGAAGTAAAATGCATATAAAAAATGCATCAGGTGATACAGAAGCCTATGGTAGATAAAAACTAGTCCGTAATCAAGTCACAAAGGTTAGGCATGCGAAGGCATGTTACGAGAAATCTTTGGCGAAGGATGCAAAGGAAAAAAAAGCAAAGACTGTTTTACTTATACAAATACTAGAAGGAAGAGTACGAATCAAATTGGTACACTTGATATCGATGGTCTGACTGTTGATGATTCTGCTCGGGTTGCTGACAAACTGAAGGAATTTGTATTTAGATTCACGTATGAAGAATTCTCTAATAAAGTTGATGCCAGAAGTTTATGAAACTCTAACAAAGAGCTAAATAATTTTGTAATAACGGAGAGTAAACTGGAAGAGAAATTGTTACAGTTAAACACAAGAATGGCACCTGAGGTAGATGGAATCCATCCAATTATATTAAGCGGCACAGCCAAGAATGTAAGCAAACCCTTAGCCATAATTACGAGAGCATCCTTGGATTTAGGGATGTTTCAGTTGGATTCAGATCCAGTTCGCGAGAACTGGAGATGTGCAAAGATCCCCAAAGAGGCCTTCACTACCACCTTTCTACAGGAATCCTGGCCATCACTCTTAATTACTAAACAGATCCAGCTGCTGATTTCAAACGGGAGAAGACACGCCTTTTGCATCCTTCCTTGCCCAAACTTGGCAATCCAGACGGAAAAACTCGATAAAGGACCAATCACCCACACATTCATTCCGGATATCTCCAAAGTTTACACAGCATCTTAAACATCTTAAGGAAGTTAATTAATTGATAAAAGAATTTAAAATTAATTTAACAGTTTATGGAAGTTAATTCTACCCAGCACCGTCTAGCTGAGTGTCTCTGAGGCTATATACGTTTCTTCTCAAGGGCTACGTCTCTATCAACAGCAAACTGGCATTACTGGGCATCCCAAATGTCACTGGACTCACTGAGAATTGGGAGCACCTTATGTACGTATGTCCAACATATGAGGATCTTCGGTGCTGACTCATCACTCAAATTCCAGACGAACCGCAAGGACTCGACATTTTATATGTCAACAAGGAGCACTACCATGAAGCCTTTTCCCACTTCACCCAGCAGTTATTCACCTGGAGAAGATCCCTACCTCCGGAATTGCCAATGCTTCCATATTTGATTAGGCATCTACCGAGCCTTTCCATTTACGTTACTACCAGGAACAACCACACATACTGCAGTCTTCAAGACTCATTTGACCAGATTTGATATACTGAACTTGTCCTCCAACAGAATTTGATTCATCTTGAACTTGTTTTCTAGCTGGACTCAACCCATTATCGATTGACTGAACCGAACTCCACTTCCGGTACTCCTCTGTCTCCTCGACTAAACATGATATACAAATCACCTATATCGACAGCAAACACGGGACTTTTTGTCACAGCATAGTATACTGCTAACCCAAATCTAGGTCTGGGTTACATACCACATATTCGCCAACACGCACACAGCTCCCTTGCTGCGTGGCTTTCTTCCCCCTTCCTCTGGTTTATCTGCATCCTCCTTTCACCTGGTGGAGCATGTGTGTATATTGGCTTCGCTCCACTGCCAGACCACTGGAATGTCTTCATCCAGATCCTCTTACTTCTCGTTTTACCGCTTTTCTTACATTCCGTACCTTCCCTATACTCTACCCTCCTTTTTTTTTCGTCTCTGTCCAGAAAGCTCAAGCGACCCTGGCGGAGAGCAGCCAGCAAATAACAGACAACCCTGGCTACCCTACCAGTGGGGTGTGTGTGGTAACGTGGGATCTCATTAGGAGCCCACGGGCAAATGCCAGGACACAACAGAACACAAAACAAAACAAAACACTTTTGCTCGCATTCACAGTAGTAGTTTGTCACAACGATGTACTTACAGCACAATAGTGGGAAACCACTGGAGCCACCACACTCCCAAAACACTATGCGCATGTAACCCCCAAATACAAGGGGATCAAAGGTAACACAAGTAATCAAAGGTAATACAAGTACCTGTTAATTTAACTTCTCTTCCAAGAAAAACAATGGAGTCACTGGTTAAAGAAGCAATGCAGGATCATCTAGACAAGACAGCAGTAATAATTCAGACACAGCATGAGTTTCTTATGAGGAAATCTTGTCTAAGCAATTTTAATGGATACTATAATGTGGTTACAAAGGAACTGGCTGCAACATATAATTTTGATATCATAAACTTGGATTTTCAGCTTTTGATTCTATTGTACATAAAAAACTGCTTTGCAAATTGGAGCAGTGTAGCATTAAGGAAAAGTTGCTATTATGGATACTGGGATGGTTAAGTGGGAGAGGACAGTGGTAAACAATAGACACTGCTCTTCGTGAACTAATTTTACTGGTGAAGTTCCCCAAGTTTCGATGTTTGGCCCATTATTATTTTCCATGTTTATCAATGATATTGATAAAGATATATACGGCTTAATAGTCCAAGTTTCCAGATGAAACAAAGGTTGTCGGGGTAGTTAATGACAGGAATGACTGTATGCTATTGCAACAGCATCTGGAAAAGTTAGGCAGATGGGCTGAGAAATGGAAATTGAAGTTTAACATTGACAATTGCAAATTACTGCACATGGGTAGCAGTAATAAACGATCCGTAAAAAAGTCCTCCTGTCATCGATGGGATTCAAACTCTTCCACCTGGTTTGGTGAGGACGGCAATCCGAACAACTGTGCTACCCACGGGGGCGACCCCAGAGTAACAAACCAACTGGGTGGTACTACACTCATGTTAGTGGAAAATGAAAACGATCTCGGGGTAATTGTGCAGTTATATATTAAGTTTTCTGACAGTGCAGACAGGCTGCTAGGACAGCACATTAGGTTTTGTCAATGATATTACAGGAATTTTGCTAACAGGGATCAGGAAGTGATTTTCCAATTTTATAAGGCAATGGTCAGGCAACATCTTGTGTACTACATTCAGTCTCATTTTAGGAAAGATGTAGAGCTGCTGGAACGAGTACAGAGACTGGTGAGGGGAACACAGTGCCTTACCACGCTCTTCCCAAGAAAGGCTTCAATTTCGCAAATTGCAGCATCTGTAGACTAGGCAACTGCGAGGTGATCTGATTAAAGTAGTTAAGGCTTTGAATAGACTGAGCAAGCTCAATGCTGAAGGAATTCTGCCTCATGCTCAGACTATGCACATGAGGAAGGAAACATTCACATTGCGGAAGGAAGATTACAGAAGAGATGTGTGGAAATTTGATTTTAGCCAGCGGGTAGTGATTTCTGGAACGAACTGCCATTTCTTGTTGTGGAAGCTGCATGCTTAAAGAAGTTCAAGGAAGAACTAGACAAACTGTTGGAGAGAATGGATAGGCGAGATGGAAGTAGGTGTTTTTTTTTTTTTTTTTATGATGCTGTAAAAGCTTGCTTTCTAGCATCATTTGTCCACTACTAATGCTTATGATCTTGTTCTCCAGAGTGCTAAAATCCTATTTTTGCACACTTCTGACAGCTGATCCCCTCTTTCTCTCCCCATTTCTGTCTTTCTTTGTCACCGTTCTCGATCCGCATTGGTCAATAGACCAAAGCGACTTGCGAACAATAACAATGTGAAAATACGTCACACTTTCCGGTTCTCTGCAATATAATGATGACAGGCCATACTAGTTTTCTTTAAAATTGATAAAGGAGCAAAATCGCTTCTTTGTGCATATGTTTTTATTGGTTTTATTAAGCATCTGTATATTCTTGTTGCTTTTATTTATATCTATGTTTTAGCTTTAAAAATTTTCCGTTATGCTGTAAATTTCGATATATAAAGATTTTTTTTTTCTTTTTTCTTACGTTTTGCCGGTAGTTGCGATATTTATTTCAGTATGAAAAAATACATTATTTTAACAAAAGAATAGCAAGATTATGGAATAATCGGTTTGTGATGAACATTCGAAATCTAATTCATTGGTCGACAACATTTATTCATGGATGTTAATGGATGCAGAGCCACTACCCAAGCAGGTTGAGCAGCTAAATACATACCGAAAATAAAAACCCTATTATTGACCTAAACGTTTGCAGGTTATGAATTATCCAACAGGTTCTACGCTCACTGGTCAAAAAAATTAGAAAACTTTTGCAATTGGCATCAATAGATAGTTAACGTACGGTATGCAAATTAAGTTGTCATATGCAGTGGTGAACTGTGAATATTCGGCATTGAGCATGCTCAATGCCGATGGGATTCTTCCTCTTGCTCAGAATAATCACCTGAGAGGGCATAAATTCAAATTGAGGAAGGACAGATGTCGGATAGATGTGTGCGGAAATTTGCCTTTAGCCAGCGGGCAGTTGGTTTGTGAAATAGACTTCCATCACTTGTTGTTGAAGTTGATAGCCTAAACAAATTTAAGGCTCAGCTGGACAGGTATTTCGAACGAACGGAGGGGTGAAATGGGAGTAGTGGTTGTGTTTTTTGTTTTTTTTTTTTTGTTTTTTTTTGGCTGATGCTGAATAAGCTTGCTTTCTTGCATCATATGCCTCTACTATTGCTAATGCTAATATTTTAACAATGGGCTCGCTTTTTGATCGGTCACGGAAGTGACGTCATCCGCGGTTTCCACCAGAGGCGCTTCCCACGCTCCCACTACTAGTAGTGTAATTAGTGCGTGTGACGCATTTTTCGTGACTGACCGGTATGATATCTCGAGTCGGGAGAGGGTGGACAGATGGGCTTGTTACCCCCTTAACCATGCAAATGTGTATAATTAATAATAGCAATGGTTTTCCATTTAGATGTATAAGGTCTACTAAAAAAAAAAAAAAAAAAAAACGTAAAAACCTCGTCGTCATGCTTCCCTCTACAATGATACCTCAATACGATAGTGTCTGGAGTTCTTTTTAGAATTTTTGAATACTATGACGTCACAATCATACTTCCTGAAGTTACTACTGCAGTAAGTATGATTGCAACAATAAAAGTAACAATACAAATATTTGTAAACAATTTCCTTTTTCGTCTCCCATTTTCGTTACATTCCATTGTTAGGTTCCCCTAACAGCTGCGTATGTCGCTTCAACTACAAGATCGTTACTTCAATCGACGCTGTTTTCCAGAGATATTTAGATATGTTGCAATCGCAAGTATACATCTCTTACTTTAATTATCATAAATCCATTGTATCTTGTCTTTCAGAAATTATGAAAATTTTCGAATGTTCAATAAAATATTTACATTACAAAAGCTCTTTTATTTCGTAATCAATATACCTAAAAGAAAAATACTAAAATAAATGCGAAGGATGTTTCACATAAACCATCTACCACGCCTGCACGGCACATGCGCAACTTTTTTATTCGTCGTTTTTTTAACAACTCGGAAAATATAATGTATACATTTTTTTATGATAGAATTTTAATATTGCAAATAAAAAATAGCATGAAATATTTCCCATATCACAAATAATAAAACTATTACAAAACATTTCACAATATTTTTTCACAAATATTACATAAAAAAATTATTTCACAAATATTCAAGAAAAATTTATTCTAAAAATTGCCATATACAATTTACTTCTTTATTAATATTTGTTGTCGATCTGCTTTGCTCAATAGCTGAGCGATGATTACAGAGGAATGATTTGACGTAACCATCCGGATCAAATTGAAGCAATGGTTTTCCATTTAGATGTATGGTCATCATAATCTGCAACGTGTTTGTCAACATTGTGCATTCATTCACTCAATATTATTCATTACGTTGAAAGCTCACTCAGCTTCAGCACTGCTAATCGCAATGGTTTCAAAGATATTTCTGGCTTTTTTAATTGAAAGGAAATTTCGCTCGATTTTAAAGATAAACTGTCTTCGACAAAATCTCTAAAATCATTAATTTTTATTTCATATTTTATTAGAAAACTTAAATTTCTTATTCGGTTTTCACCGTCTTGTAACCGAGACGAAAGTTCTTTCACATTCCACGATTTCGGGTAGTATATGTTAAAATTTCTTTGAATGGTATTGTTATTTTCTTTTTTTTTTTTTTTTTATTATTTAAAATCACTCTGTTGCATTTAATAACTTATCCTTTAAGGATAAAACAATGCATTTAATAACTTGTCACGAGGTTATTTTACTGTTTTTACTTTCGATTTTGATTCCTTCAAATTCTTTCCACTTCAACATGCTCTCAATTTTAGCTTCATGATTTCCTTCAGAATTTTTCAAATTAGCAATAGCATTGATATTTCGAATAATTAACTTATCTGCTTTTACCATAGTGATTCTGTAAAGCTTCTGAAAGGTAAGAGAGCCCCTGAAGGATGTCGATCATTAGTGCTAAATGGTTAAGAAATTCCAAATTTAAAAGTCGATTTAATAATCCTGGATTATTTAACTTCTGATTCAAAATGTTTGCACAAAGCGGGATAATTCCCCCAACCCACAATTGCCGTCCGCAAGCAACAAACTGCTCATTCCACATCAAGTTCTTTAGCAATCATCCTTAATTCGCGCTAGTTTTTTTGGAAATAGTTTCTTTTATTAATTATTGCCTGTATGCCATTATATTTTAGAACTTTTTTTTAAATATTCTAAAAAAATGCTCGACAAAGTTTCAAAATCTTTCGTACATTTCATCTCCTAAAGTTTATATAATATCTTAGTTGCCTCAAATACCACCCCCTCTAAGTTGCTACGCTCACTAGTTCTTTAAATACTGTACAGTGAAAAATGTCGGAATCACACGGATATTCAGCTACTGTGACCGTGTAATCATAGACAGGAGAAATTTAGTGGAAGGCAAGGATCACTCACTTCTCCGAAAAACATATGCTCGTTTGCCAGAGTAAAGGGGAACCACAACACAGGTTGACCAGAGGCTATAATCATTGTTGAGAATCTTCTTAATCCTCTGACTGGCTATGGAAACAATATTGACTAGCGCGACTTCTCGGTATATGACTGCATAGGTTTTACGGACACCACTAACATTGTGAAATGGCAATTTCTTTCACCCTTAATTCTCACTTTCTAATTACCTAAATTGCTAAAGGCCAGAGGTGAGAACAATTCATACACAATTTGTCTCTTCTAATCCGTTTTCTTCGTTAACGGAAACTATTTAAATGTAATTACCAAGGGGGAAATAATAAAAAAAAAAATTTCACTATAAAGAAGTTCGTTAAACAAAGGCCCGACTGTAATTATATCAAAAATGAAGCAATTTTAAAATACATAACCGATCGATTGCGCCATTAAAATACTGGGAATGGGGCCCCCGCTCGCCCCACCGTAGTTTCGGCTCTGGATACTCAATAATTGCATTCAGGATTTCATTCGTAAAATAAATGATCGTCTCGACAATGGGCTCGCAAATTTTCAAAAAAAAAAAAATAACAATGGGCTCTCGCGAGCCCACTATAGCTCACCATTGGTCATATGGCATGGTCACAAAAATAAACACTGTACACTTTCCTGGGGGGAAACAGCGATCTCTCCGATTTTCAGAAAGGCGTTGTAGGAACATGTTTAGTAGCAGCCACACAGAAAATCACTGGCATGTCTGAAAACAGCCATCTGAAAAGTATAATGAGTAGAAGAAAATATGAGAATGCGGCAAAGTCTGCGCTGTAGCACAGGGGTATCGTCACTGTCCACCCAACAAGGTCATATGGCTGACATTTGCATACTGATGCCAATTGCAAAAGTTTTCTAATTTTTTGCCCAATGAAAAGGCCCAGGTTCGAATCCCGTCGATGACGCGAAGAACTTTAATGGGCTTCGGTCACGCCGTGGCTGAGTTAGTCGATCTTCAGGTTTCCTCCCCCCCCCCCCAGAAACTAGGATTTTACATCCAGCAAAACAGACAAATCGACCATAGAACACATTCAATTAACAGACAAAAGACACACAGCACGGCAGATGAATTTAATTATTCGGGTGGCCTAAAAATAATAGTTTAGTGGGGGGTTTTTTGGTTTTTTTAGTACTCCAAGAAAGAACGCGACCACAGGAATTTAAAGCGAACTGTGTATCAGAATGGAAGGTCCGGGGGGGGGGGGAGCAGCAAATGACTGAAAAATACACTCAAATTTGGGCAAAGAAAGAAACTGATTTTCAACCGAACTATGCAGTGGAAGCTGAAGAATCTGGAATTTGATAGCGTATGCCTATAGAAAGTAACTTCTTTCTATGAAAAATTGAAAGATTCGACTGTAGTGGTGCCACCGCCAAGACTGGACTGTGAAAAAAATTATCACAGTCTGACATATTCGATCTGCACTTTTTTGCACCAATGATATGGTGAAAGTGTGCCAACACTTCAAGAAACTATGCATCCAGACTGTCTCATGTCCACCACTCAACCGGTTGGATGTGGTTCCTTGGTATGGGGTATTTTCTCGTGCAACGGATTAAATCCTCTCATATCGTCACAAAGTTGCGTTATCGTCAATAAACATGTTTCTGTCGTATCGAAACAATTTCATCATACAATGCTTCATATTTACCAGGATTGGGATGGATTCTTTCAAGACAACAATGCAACTACCCATAAATTAGATAACTGCATCAACGTCTACCCTGGCCGCCTAATTCTGCAGATCTGAATCCAATTAAGAATGTCTGGGAGTTCTTCGAAAGGTAAATTCAGCTTTGCATTTCTCTACTAACTACAACACAGTAGTTGACAAATATCCTGATAGGAGAATAGACAAATCTGGTGGGGGGGGGAGACCTACTGGAATTCATGCTACGACGTGTACGGGACGTAATAAGGACAGAAAGTATACTGAATGAAGGTTTGTTTTCTCTCTCTCTCTCTCTCTCTTTTGGCGAGTGAGAGTATAAATAAAGGTGATTACTGCTGTCTCGCAGGAACAAGCAATTTTAGATATACCATACTTCACTAAGAAGCAAAGGACAATTATAATGTAGGATCGATTACTGATTTTATTTCCTTAACGAAAGAGGCTAGTGAAATTGCATTATTTTTATCATATCTCATATGGTAAATACCTTCACCACGAGTTGCCTGATATTGCACTACCTCAAATAAGTAACGGTTCACCATAAGTAACAATAGCCTTCACCACTGGTGAAGCGTTACTTATTCGAGGTAGTGCAATATCAGGCAACTCGTTGTGAAGGTATTCCCAATATGAGATCTGATAAAAACGATGCCATTTTACCAATTTGGTAATTCAATTACGAAAAAACATGACGCAATTGCACTAGCCTTTTCGTTAAGTGAATCATTACGTTGAGGCTATAGCCCTGCCAAACTCTTTGTATTTCCTTAATTGAGGGTCTAGTGAGCATTCACCAACTGGATACAGTATTATAAACAACACCATACTTACTAGGAAAAGGAAGCGGAATGAAATATAAGGAAATAAAATGAAAACTAACATTGGGTCCAATGCACACCAGTAGGTTCAACATTATTTTTACAACAGGCGGCAGTTCCGCTTCATCGCGAAACTCATTTCCCTATTTCTTTATCAATCAAAATAAACACTATGTTATGTTCCATATTCCACAAAATTTAAGCAAACCTTATATTTTTGCAGTAAATTAAGATATTTTCAAAGCTTCTGAATTTACTACATTTCCAAAAGCCTGGGAAGTGTAAAAAATGTCTTGATATACTGTAAAAAATGTCTTGATAAATATACTTTAAATATGAATTTACATAGCCAAGATTTCCACCATTTGTCCTGGCCGCTCCAGTTCTGAATCCAATTGAGAATGTCCAGGAAATGTTGGAAAGCGCAATTCAGCCACAATTCTGTACCAACCACAACGACGGCAGTATAGTAGACAGGCGTTTCCCAAACTGTAGTACGTAGACCAGTTCCAGTGGGGCTGGAACTGGTCATATTATTCGTTCTATGTATAACAAATTGATGACAAATAAAGTTATTCTGTATATATATCTATGTAAAAATAAGAATAAAGTTGAGTTCTTTTAAAAATAAAACTGAATTTTCTTTTCAAAAAAACTCAGTGTTCATACACACGCTAGGAAATATATATATATGTACAGGGTGATTCATTACCAGTGCGACAAACTTGCAGAAGGTGTAGGGAGCACAAAGACGAATCGGAATCACATAGTATTGCAGGGTCCGAAATGTCTTCGTCATGCCGTAGAGGACGTTGAACGGGAGGCCGCGTGAACAACGATCCCGCTGGAAGTCAGCATTTGTGAACCGTTTCTGTTGAAGAAACCAAGCAGCAAAAGTCCTCCGGAGTGGATAATCCGCAGGCTCCAATGATTGGACGCGTTGCAGATGGTATGAACTCATTTGGTTTGTTGACAGTATCCTCCATACAGTAGATTGGGAAATACCCAATCGTTGGCCTATCGATCGAGTACTCGTACTCGGATTGCCTTCTGCAAGACGTAGGACATTCTCCTCATTGTCTGGCGTCCTTGTCGTTCGCTCTCGATTCATGGTACCTCTCGTGAAACAACCAGTCTCACGTAACCTTCTGTGCACACGTGCGAAAATCGTATGATGAGGAGCACGCCTGTGCGGGAAACGTTCCTGGTACAAGCGCAGAGCGGCGCGCCCGTTACAGTCCGCAGCTCCATACGCGAGGTGCATGTCGGCCAGTTCAACGTTTGAACACTCGTCCATCCTACTGCCTCGGGAACCGGTTCGCCAATGCTGACTTCCAGCGGGATCCCTGTTCACGCGACCTCCCGTTCAACGTCCTCTACCGCATGACGAAGGCATTTCAGACCCTGCGATGCTATGTGATTCCGATTCGTCTTTGTGCCCCCTACACCTCCTGCAAGTTTGTCGCACTGGTAGTGAATCACCCTGTATATATATATATAGGGATCCGCAAACTTTTTTTTGATTTTTGAAAGTGTCCGTAGATCTCAGTAGTTTGGGAACCACTGTAGTAGACTAGTCTCACTGTAACTATGTTATATACGAGTAGTAAGAACTGTGATGGGGTCATCTTAAGAACAGCCGCTCGTAGGCAAGGTAGGCGTCAGTTCAGGATGGCGCCTCTTTTTTTTTTTTTTATTTTCTCTTTCTGATTGGTTAGCGTTTATCAGTATTCAAGATTTAGGGCGGCAAATTTTAGTGGTAATAAAAACAAGTAGTAATACTATGCTCGCAGCGCTACTGCGAGCATAGTATTACTACTTTTATTAGTGTGCATAATAAAACGCACATGAAGAATTCTTTAATAGCATCAGTGTATTATATGCTGTATTATATACCTTGGCCTTCCAATGAGAGTGATCTTCGAGTCGCTTGGAAAGCATGATATACACAACGGCCGGTAAAGTTGTACTGACATAATACACATACAGTCTCTTTTAGGCTAATGTACCTGAGCATTGTATGATAAGTAGTATTTATATTACAAAGGAGAACGTAACAGAAAAACTACTGAGATTGAAAGGATAAGGCCCTGGTTACAATGGTATTTATTCATTAATATACTAAAGAAGGCTGGGAGGAATGCGTCAAAGTTAATCATGAGATCGTCTTTTAACTAGGGGAAATCCTTTGGAGTGAAGAATTGCCAATGTTTTGCCAAGTACAAAGGGTGAAGCTACGGATGAGATGGCTAACTACAGATGGCTAATAAGTAGTTGAGATCATGATCAAGGATGCGTTACCGGATCGGATCATCATAAAAGTCAGTTATCTTAATAAATGAAGTTACCATACCCTAAATGGATTCCAACACGGTTTTGTAAACGGAAAGTCTTGCTTGGACAATTTGATTGACTATGATGTGGTCACACACGATATCCATACGTATTTTTTAGTGTTTATGGGGTCATACGCAAGCTATTTTATTTGGCAAATAAAATAGTGGCAAATGCTTAGTTTCTATTTTCATTATACAGGGTCATCGAAAATTTCATGTGATTTCATGAAATTTCATCCGTGATTTCATGATAAAATAAAAACGCAAATACTTATATCAATCAATTGATTTATTAATGGTGCTCATATTGAAGTACCGTATGCTTCAATATGAGCACCATTCGTTGCTTGGCAACATCCAAGCGGTAGTCGATCTCTGTCCATGTGTGCTCAGTCATTTCCATCGTAAAGGTCGCTATTGCAGCTGTGATCCTCTCTGTTAAATGGTGCAGATCGCGAATCTTTTCTGCGTAGACGATGTTCTTTAGATAGCCCCACAAGAAAAAGTCTAATGGTGTCAGGTCAGGACTTCTTAGTGGCCAAGGCTGACACTGACTGAGGCGGTGTGAGTAGGAGTTCATTTTGCGCGCACACATCGCGCAGCCAAGGTCATTGTTGTGGTGTCAAATAAAACTTTGTGAGTTACCATCTGTTTGCTGCTACGATCACAGAAATCGATCAAATATTTCCGAAGATAATTAAAAGGAAAATCACGGACACCTTTTTCGATGACCCTGTATTTTAAAATGCATTTGCGTCTTGGTTCCATACCTTTTGAGAAGTAGTAGAATATTTTAATTAAATATAATATTCTAGTTTAAAGTCCTAACATGGAGAGAGCAGGTTCTTCCTATTAGTAAATTAATCATCAAAGCATTATTTGCAGATTAAGTACTTTAATTCCAAACACAGATGTCAATGTTTCTGATATAGTTAAGATTTAAAGTAAAGTTTCACAGATTGTTTGATACTACCAGGTGATAAATTCTCATCAAGCTTACAGAGATTATAAGATCATAAATCGTGCCAGACTACAAATTTCCTTTTGGTGGTTGTAAAAGTCGAAAACCAGTGCAGACTATTCGCATTTCTACTTCCATATTTCGATCACTAGCTGTTCATAGTACTTACTATTAGTTAAACGCAGTTTAACTATGACAACACATGAAATAATATGACCTGGTAAGTGGTCTGTTCGTGGTGTAATCATCGTAGTACACCGATACGATTTGCTAGCAGCGTCTCCAACCGTTTCGTACACTATAAAACTAATTAAGCCACACTTTTCTTCTATTTTGATCTCGTTAATTCAATGCCTATTAATCCCAGCATTCCTAATATTATGTGATGTACTTAACTGCCACTTTTACTTCAAACTAGCTTTACATACTTTGTAACATCATTAACATAACCTTGTCCTTTCCGAGGTGAATGAGCATTATAGCCACAGCTGATGATGCACCAATAAACTCAACAACTCCGAGGTGAATGATGTGGACCAAAAGTTTCATGAAATTCGCTTTCCTGTTCAATTCACCCAGTGAGTTTCACCTTCATTTGCAAGTTCAATAGATGGAGGCGCCCTCTTCGAGGACTCCTCCGTCTATTGAACTGTGCGAATGAAGTAGTAGTAGTAGTATCTTATGTAGGACGGCACCTGAACGTCAATTCATCACTGCGAATGAAGGTGAAACTCAATCATCGCAATTTCCTATCTTTCAGATTCTTGCAACAAAACTAACTGAAACAAAAGCACGGGGAACATAATGTCGCCAGTGAAAATTAAACGTTGCGTGAGAGACTATAAACGATCGGATCGTTAGTGCATGGTAGCAACAGGAAAGAACAGACAAAGAAATTAAAGTAATTGGGTAATTCAGAGATTATAATCATCATGGAATAGAAGTGAAGAAAGAGTACACAAAGAGACAATTAGTGGAAGAAGACAGCTTTTATGTCAGGTAGTTCACTCACGTTCAAACTTCATTTCCTGTACCGCTTACAACGAGCAGTCACGTTTCGTGTTTTTTTTTTTTTTTTATTAGCCCCAAGCATTTACACTAAATTATTTTCTTTATACAAATAAAAACATTAAATATAGTTTCTATAATGACCACGTGAATACTAAGAAGTTTATTTAGCTAATAACGAAATCCCTATACATTAAGGTAACGTTTCAGGGAACCTTGCCGGAACCCATCCTCAGACATTACATAGTCTGCTGCCAGCCTCCTGCTTGCCGAATTGAAACATTTTTCAAGTATTGCTTTCACTAACTGAGAAAATGAAGCACAGTTCGCACATGGTTATCCGACGGTCGTTGAGAACTGCCACTGAACGTATAAACGGCATCAGTGCAACGGAGAGATTCCGTAGTTTGGCATGAAGATCTATCTGCTTCTCGGCCGATCGTTCTGCTGGCTAATTTGGGTAAATTGCTAGAGCGACTAATGGCCATTAGATTGAATACCCTACTGGTAGAACAGGATCTGCTTTCAAGGAGTCAATATGGGTTCTGTCCCGGACGTTCCTGCGAGGATGTTCTTGTGGACTTTGTCTCTTCAGTTCAAAACTCGGTATATACCTTGGCCGTTTTCATCGACTTCGAGGGCGCCTTCGACTCCCTTTGGTGGGAGAGCGTCCTGGAGCGTCTGCGATCGGCTAGGTGCTCCAACCACCTTTACCTTTTAATCCGTAATTACTTTGCCAATAGAACCATAATAGTCAAGGCTAAACATAGCCAGGTATCAAGATCAGTATCTAGAGGGTGTCCACAGGGCTCTATATTGGGTCCTTTTACATGGAACATGGTGCTGCAGCAGTGGCTCTCCCGATCTTTCGATAAAGTCAAAATAATTTATTTGGCTTCTTATTTTTTTTTTTTTTTTTTTTTTTTAGCACACCACTATCTTCTTCCATTTTACTTATTTTTTTTATTGATTTATTTTATTTATTTATTTTTTTATATAAATGTTTTATCTTATTAATTTCGGTTCCATATCCAGCACCATGGGTGATCGCTTTTTGTTTCCTTTGGAATGGGCCCCCAGAAGATCCTGGCCTACCTTCGGACAATATCAGGTGGGTCAGAGTCTCTCTTCAGACAGTATGTGCTTCACATGGACTGGCCCACCTTCCCGTGGTGTGGACGAGTACCCAGAATCATCTGTCCAGGTGACTGATGCTTCTGGGAAGCCAAGCAGCCAGAACAGAACACACGCATAATACACACAAACCGACGTCACACACATATCTGGCCCATTTGTTACTAGAGTGAGGCCAAGAGTAGCAATATTGTATTTATTTTTAATAGGAATTTAAACATAACTGTGGTGTCAGGGTTGTGCAATCAAGACATTGTTTGCATTCATGTTGTTATTCCTGACATTTCATTTTATTTATTGTCATTGTATTGTTCTCCAATAGATAATATTGAATATTTCATTTCATGCATGGAAGATGCATGGTACAAATAAGTTATGGCAATGTATTATTGGCTTTTGACATAAATGCTAAATCCAGTATTTGGTTCAGTGGTATGACTGATAACAGGAGAATGTGTATGGAGGATTTTATAATATCAAATAATTTAGTTGTACTTAATGAATCACAACAGCCGTATACTTTTAGCAATCTACATGGACAATCGAACACTGATTTGACACTGGCTTCACCAGATTTTGTAAAGAGGATGTGCCACTGGGTTGTTGATGAGAATGCAACAAACAGTGACCATCGGGCTACATTATTTCATGTAAATATGGGGATATATAGTAAGACTTATTATATGATTAAAGAGGCCTGTGCGCTCTGGATTCATTATTATCAAAACTAAAATTACTGTAACACAGAGCAAAAACGGATACAACAATAGATTGTGACAAGTTTAATAATAGGAAATATACATATACTGTATTAGATTAGATGCATACAAACAAAAAGCTTTCGGTTGTTTTGTCAACCTTCCTCAGTTAAACTGACAGTTAAGAATGGAGCATGAGGGCGTGTACTGCCAATCTTGTACGTGTTGGATGTTGAAGCCTGTGGCTGTGATGCATGCGGACGTTGCCAGCGTTGGTCAATAGTCAGGATTGCTGTTTCGATGACAGGGTGGACTTGACATCCACTGTTCCTGTTGACTGAGGTACTGGAGCATTTGATGTTCAACGACTCCAACCAGGCGCGTCGTTGATAGTGGCGGGACTTATCCACAATCACGACATCGCGGTGTGGGTCAATGTCGTGGTGGGTTGCCCAAACGTGTTCGGCAATAGCTGAGTGCTCCACATCCGCTAAGCGGATTGCTCTTTTGTGTTCGGTAAGGCGTTTTTCGAGCCGTCTCCCAGTTTCCCCAATGTAGCAGCTAGTGCAGTCACGGCAAGAGATGCGGTAGACCAATCCGCATTGTAATAAGGTGGGTACCGGTGTTTTTACTTTACTGAAGAGGGATCGTAATTTTCTGCCTGGGAGTTGTATGCATTTTATCCCATGTGATTTTAAGATTCTACAAACCTGTTGTGATAGGTTTGGATAGCATGGGATAAAGGCGCTCGCGGCTCAGTCATTATCTTGGATGTTTCTGTTGGTCGCAACGTGGCCATGTGTCTGCAGGTCACAACCTGTCAAGGGTATTGACGGGATAACCACACCTCGTAAGATCCGCCTTGACTTTAGCAATTTCAGTGCCCCTCTCATTTACAGAGCTAGAGTGTGTCCAGGCAGGAGTTAGCAAGGTTCGTGCAGTAGCAAGAAGATGGCAACACGCGTGTGCTGGTAAACTGGCCAGCACACATTGGTTTACGATAGACAGTTGTCTTCAAGCGCGTGCCCTCGCGCCCGACAAGGGTGTCTAAGTATCCTGTTTTCTGGAAATGTGCCCTTCGGAAATTGTTGCAAAAACCAGGTAAAGAAAAAACAAGACCCAGGAGCTTTCGACCAATATCGCTGTTACCTAATCCAGGCAAGTTGTTTGAGAGACTGATTTTCCAGTGATAGTAGTTAGTAGTGGCATGTGATGCAAGAAAGCAAGTGTATGAAATTATGCAGCATCAGGCCAAAAAAAAAAAAAAAAAAAAAAAAATCACACCATTCCCTCCAAATGCCTGTCCAGTTCCTCCTTAAATTTATTTAACCTATCAACTTCCACAACGACAGATGGAAGTTTGTTCCAGCAATTAACCAGCCGCTGGCTAAAGGAAAATTTCTGCACATCTATTCTACATCTGTCTTTTCTTAATTTGAATTTATGCCCCCTTAGGTTCGTAATCTGAACAAGTGGAAGGATCCCATCAGAATTCAGCGTGCTCAACCCATTCAAGGCCTTATACACCTCAATCAGATCACCGCACAGGTGCCTAGTCTCCAGCCAGCCATTACAATGGCTGGAGACTAGGACGACTCATTTTAGGAAGGTTGTAGATTTGCTTGAGCGTGTACAGAGAAGGGCAACAAGATTGGTGAGGGGAATGAAGGGATCCTCTTACCAAGAGCGGCTTAAGTTCTGCAAATGAGGCGTCCAGACCTGTACTGCGTACGGGTCTGGACGCCTGTACGCAGTACTCAAGGCGTGGCCTGACCATTGCCTTATACAGAGGGCCAATCACTTCCTTTTCCCTGCTAGCAAAATTCCTATATATCATTGACAAAACCCCAGGACCTGCCCTGGCAGCCTGTCTGCATTGCTCAGAAAACTCCATATCTGACTGCACAATTACTCCCAGGTCTTTTTCATTTTTTACCACTTTAAGCGTAGTACCACACAGTTGGTACGTTTCTCTGGGGTTACTTCTACCCATATGCAGTACTTTGCATTTGTCAAGGTTAAACTTCAGTTGTCACTTCTTAGCTCATATGCCCAAATTATCTAGATCCTGTTGCAGTAGCACACTGCCATTACTTCATTAACAACCCTGCCAACTTTTGTATCTGCAAACTTCGACACTAAGCCTGATATACCTTCATCAATAAATATACAAAACAACAGAGGACCCAACACCGAACCCTGTGAGATTCCACTAATAACATTAGTCCACGAAGAGCAGCATCCATTAATTACCACCCACTGTCTTCTCCCACTCAACCATCCTTTTATCCATTGTAGCAACTTACCCTTAATACCATTCTGCTCCAATTTGTACAATAGTCTTCCATGCGCAACAGTGTCAAAAGCTTTCCTGAAATCCAAATACACGTGTATATGATATCAAAATTATTTTTTGCATCCAGTTCCTTTGCAACCACATCATAATATCCTATCAGATTTGTCAGCCAAGACTTTCCCTTAACAAACCCATGCTGTGTCTGAATTATTGCTGCAGTCTTGTCTAGATGATCCTGCAATGCATCTTTAACCAGTGATTCCATTATTTTACCCGGAAAAGAAGTTAAACTAACTGGCCTGTAATTACTTGTGTCACCCTTCGATTCCCCTTTGTGAATTGGGGATACATTTTCACATCTCCAGTACATGGGGACCTCCCCTGAGTCCAAGGATGCTCTCATAATTATGGCTAAAGTTTTGCTTAGTTGCTTTGCCGCCTCCTTTAATATAACTGGATAGATCCCATTCACCCTAGGTACCTTTCTGATGTTTAACTTCAACGATTTCTCCTCCACTTTGCTCTCAGTTATTACAAAATCATTAAGTATCATGCTACAATTTACGGAGAAATATGGCCTTAGTTGCTAATGCTCCTAAAAAACAAATAACAAACAGCTACAATTTAATAACCTTCTGCCATTTTCAAACCTTAATAACTCCTCATGTGTGAATGTAGATGCAAAATACTCATTCAGTTTGTTTGCTATCTGAGCAGGATCATCAACAGTTGAACCATCAATATCAAGTGGACTAATCAGATTCATCCCCTTCCTTTTAGAGTTTATATAAGTAAAGAAATCCTTGCTGTTTTACTTAGCATCTTTTGCCAAAGATTTCTCGTAATCTGCCTTCGCCTGCCTAACCTCCTCTGTGACCTGATTACAGACTAGCTTATATCTGCCATAGGCTTCTGAGTCGCTTGATAATTTATATGCATCCCATGCATTTTTCTTCTCTGTCACGAGTCTCATTAGTTCATTTGATAACCATTTAGGCCTAAACCTTGAACAATATTTCTTAATAGGTATGAAACTTTTAGTAGCATCCACGATTAATTCCTTGAATGCTTCCCAGTTAGAATTTACTGTTGGTAACATCGTCAGTTGATCCCACTGAATTTAAAAACTGTCTGAGACCACTGTACTCACCTTTACGGAAGCAAAAACCCTTTCCTTTACCCCTGATGGTAATTATATCTTTAAGTAAATCCCACATCAGTACACTGTGATCACTGCCACCTAGTGGTTCCTTTATCTGAAAATTCTTAATACACGAATGATCATTGCTGATAACCAGATCAAGAGTATTACCCTCTCCGGTTGTCTCTCGAACATGTTGCTGCAGAAAACAATCATCCAATAAATCCACAAAAGCCTTACTAGTGTGTGAGTGACCAACCCACAAGTTCCAGTCAATATCTGGGAAGTTAAAATCTCCCATTATAAGACATTCTGATTTACTAGCCCACTGTGATTAAGTGAATTCATGAATTTACACCACATTGAGTTGCCATTACAGTATGGTTTTGGAAAATCCAAATCGACTGAGGACGCGATTAATGATTTAGTGCTTTATGTTAAAAATGCAGATAGTAAATATGTTCTTGCTCTGTTCATTGACTTTTCAGGAGCTTTTGATTCAGTCTGGCACGAGAGTATTCTTTACTCGTTAAGACAGCTCCATTGTCCAGGGAAAATATACCGGGTTGTAATAAGCTATTTAACTTCAAGGCAGATAATTGTAAGGGCACAGTATTTAACTTATAGGAAATTAGTGTCTAAGGGATGCCCACAGGGATCTGTGTTGGGTCCCCGATTTTGCAATTTGGTTCTGAACCAATGGCTTAAATTGAGACAAACAGTTTGACATAAAATAGCATTTGCGGATGATTTGCTTATCTGTGTGCCTGGTAACTCAAGAAGGGTTCTTGAAGAGAAGGCTGCTGTTTGTTTGTTATTTGGTTTTTAGGAGCATTAGCAACTAAGGCCATATTGCTCCGCGGATATGAGGTGGTCATTCCCTGACCTTTCCGCATCCTCCGTATTTGGGCGTCACGGGCTCGAACCGCGGTCTAATCAAGAAGCGTGTGCTACACACTGCTGCTCCCGCCCACCTGGCTACGGAGGCGCCGAGAAGGCTGCAATGGTTCTTCAGAGTCTAACATCATGGGCTACTGTAAATAAATTAACAGTTTCAGAAGGAAAAACAGTTATGATGTTAGTTAAAGGTCACCTCGATATCAATCGACCACCAAACGTTTGTTAAATTGTAAGCAAATTAAATTTGTTACCCAAACTAAGTATCTAGGTGTTTTTTTAGATGCAAGGTTAACTTTTGTTCCACATCTGAATTACTTGATGAATAAAATTAAGCGTTTTAGTGCAGCAGTAATACGGATTTCTAGATCAGAGTGAGGGTTACGTAGATCAGTTTTAAATCTTTATTATACGGCAGATTTTCTGCCAATAGTGACTTATGTATTCATCAGTGCTGGTAACTTGTGTGAATAAGATTAAGTTTAAAGCCAAGTTAAATTCTGTTCAAAGAACAATGCTGTTGGTAATTCAGAGGGCTTGCAGAACAGTGTCAACAAATGCCCTGCAGGTATTAGCGGGCCACATGCAGTTAGACCTTTTTATAATATATAAAGCTTTCTGTTACCATATTAGGAAGCATAATAATTTCACGTGCTTAAACATTGCGTGTGACCTTAACATTCACCCTAAGGTTGAAAAGAAAAGAATATATGCGAAGTTAATGGAAATCTGGCAAGCCAGATGGACGGTATATCATGATGTATATCTTCACGGTATATATTGATGATGGTATATCAAGCTTAATGTCGAAGTTTGCAGACGATACAAAGGTGGGCAGGGTTGTCAAGGACACTACTGACACTATGCTGCTGCAACAGGATCTGGAAAGGTTGAGCAGATGGGCTGAGAGGTGGCAAATGAAGTTTAACATTGACAAATGTAAAGTACTACACATGGGAAACAGCAACCCCAGAGCAACGTATCAACTCTGTGGTACTACACTGACAGTGGTAGAGAATGAAAGGGACCTGGGGGTGGTTGTGCAGGCAGATATGAAGTTCTCTGAGCAGTGCAGACGGGCTGCAAGAGTAGCTCATGGTGTATTGTCAATGATATATAGGAATTTTTCTAGCAGGGATAAGGAGGTGATTACTCCCTTGTATAAGGCAATTGTCAGGCCACACCTAGAGTACTGTATACAGGTCTGGAGGCCTCATTTCAAGAAGGATGTAGAGCTGCTGGAACGAGTACAGAGAAGGGCAACAAGATTAGTGAATGGAACAAAGGGGTGCTCTTACGAAGAAAGGCTTAAGTTTTGCAAATTACAGTGTCTGGAGACTAGGCACCAGCGAGGTGATCTGATAGAGGTGTATAAAGCATTGAATGGTTTGAGTATGCTCAATGCTGATGGGATTCTTCCTCTCGCTCAGAATAATCACCTGAGAGGGCATAAATTCAAATAGAGGAAAGACAGATGTAGGATAGACGTGCGGAAATTTGCCTTTAGCCAGCGAGTGGTTGGTTGGTGGAACAGACTTCCATCCCTTGTCGTGGAAGTTGATAGCCTAAATAAGTTTAAGGCTCAGCTGGACAGGTATTTTGAACGAACAGAGGGGTGAAGTGGAAGTGGTGGTTTTTTTTTTTTTTTTTTTGGCTGATGCTGCATAAGCTTGCTTTCTTGCATCAAATGCCTCTACTAATGATAATGCTAATGCTAATATTTTTAAAGGCTGAATTTAAGCACCTGGTGAAATTCCAACAACTTACAATCAGCCTCACACAATCCACCATGTTGAACTTCGACCTGCAAAAATTTTTGAGGGTGACAGAATTTTCACCAGAGGTCGCTGCAAAGCAACTTGCGAACATTTTCATGGTGTAGATTTTCTTGAAGTTTGCAATCACTTGCTGGTCATTGGTTGAAGAAGAGAAGTGGTGTTGGATGACAAAAAGTTTACTTGAACAAAGTCAAATTGTGCCTCAAGAGATTGAAAAAGGTTGGGATCATGACCTGGCGCATTATCCGGCAGGAGCAGTGCCTTCACAGGAAGCTTATTTTTTCCACGATAACTCTTCGCGGAAGGAAAGTAAACTTCAAGCTCCCATTCATTGATAGGAGCTTGAAGCATCCTTCCATTCATCCATGAAAGGATGCCCTATTAAAGCTGATACTGAAGGGACCATCTAGGCCAAAGAATGAGGCACAATCTTATCCACCTATTTCCCTCCTCCCTGGATTAGGAAAGGTGTTTGAAAGGATGCTGGCGAGACGAATTACTGACTATACTGAAAAAAACTTAGGCTGGTCTGGCAGACAATATGGTTTTACTCCAGGTCGTGGAACAGATGATGCCCTTCGGGCATTGCGAAACTATATATTAGGCTTGAATAGTAAGTATGTCCTTAGAATCTTTATTGACTTTGAGGGAGCTTTTGACTCCATTCAATGGAGCAGCGTTCTTATGATGTTGAGACTTGCAGGCTGTTCAACTAAGATCTTTGGGGTGGTAAAGGACTACTTCACGCATCGTATAGTGACTGTATAGTGAAGGTAAAGCGCTGAACTTGCTATATGAATGTGTATTTATCCCCATAGTAACGTATGGTGCACCAACTTGGTTTGAACGTGTAAGTGGAAAAGTATTTATTAGAAAGCTCAGTTACATTCAAAGAGTAATGCTCCTTAGGATGTGCATGGCATGCAGAACTGTGTCGACCCCAGCTCTGCATATTGTGACTGGAAAATTGCCTATTGATCTGCATTTACTGTATTGTGCATTGGCTTACTTCATCTGCCATGACATTCCCTGTTCTTTTCTGAATATTCGGGTGAACATTTTAGCAGATCCCAGGAAGGAAAGGAGAAGAATCTGGGATGCTTTGGTAAAGGTCTGGCAAGAGCGTTGGAGTGTTTTTGATAAAGGGCAGATTACCCAAAAATGTTTCCCATATTTTTAAGAAATGCAGCCTTGATAAAATCCAAATGGTTTGACCCAAACTTACAAGCTATGTTCTTATTAACTGATCATGATTCGATTAATGCATAGTTGCATGATTTAGGAATTAATGAAAGATCTAGTTACCATTGTGGTGAAAGAGAATCATGGGAACATGTTATGTACAACTGTGAGGAGTACTGCGATCTACGAATTGAATTGGTATCTCGGGTTAGTAATCTCAATCTTATGGCAGAAGGCTGCGAGACTATTCTAGTTGATAAACAGGAGAACTTCTTGGCTTTCCAAGCCTTTGCAACTGCAATATTTCTTAGGCGGAAGACTCTTCTGCATCTGGAAGCCTTGGATTTGTAATGCGGTATGGTGGATGCCGAATTACCTAGAATTCTGTGAAATCGTGGAGGCTTGAGTCTGTTATATCCACTGCAACTCCAGCTCCTTGTGCTCAATTACCTAAAGGTCTGTGAAATCGTGGAGACTTGAGTCTGCTATATCCACTGGAACTCCAGCCCCTTGTGCTGGCATTTCTGTTCTCGGCAGCTCCTTGTGCTGGAATTTCTACTCTCGGCAGCTCCTGGCGCTGGTATTTCTCTTCTCGGTCCTAGCGCTGCTGGCTTTCCAACAGACTGTGAACAGATGCAAATCTTTCCAATGAAGTTTGGACTTTGTCTAAAATTTAATTATATGTATATTTTATTTTTTATGTAATTTGATTATTTTTTCAATTTGTTCATATCAATTTTTCTTGGTCATAGCAGGTTTTTTCCCTCCCTGTACTTGGGCAAACAGAAGAGGGAGTATATAAGAGTACTGTACTGCTAAATTATGTATAACTGACAGCGGGGTTGCCATTGGTTGGCTAGGACCGCTTTAAGTAATAAATATCAATAGCAAATATCAATCCCATTCATTGAAGACATATCTTGTAACCCATGCCTTCTTATTTCTACGCCGAAACAATCCTAGCATGCCTTTGTCGACAGTTTGTTGTTTAAATACTCTGGGGGTGCTAGAGCGATACACAAGCGAAGGCTTCAGCTTAAAATCTCAAGAGGCATTGGCACCTGACAGGAGAGTGAGCCTATCTTTCATAAGCTTATGCCCAGGTAAACTAGCCTCATCCTTAGTGATGTATGTTCTCCTGGGCATTCGCTTCCAGAAGAGGCCGGTTTCGTCAATGTTAAAAACCTGCTGGAGAAGAAACCCTCCTGATTAACAAACTCTTGGAATTCAATTTTAAAGGTCTCAGCTGCTTTCTTTTTTTTTTTTTTTTTTTTTTTTAATCAGCACTGGATGCCTTCCCATCCCTTTCAACACTTTTGATATTTGCCCTTTTTTTTGAAGCGCTCGAACCAGCCTCTGCTAGCTTTAAAGTCTTCGAAGCGCACAGCACTGCCACTGCTTGATGCAGCTTTAAGTTTCAGATCTATTTTTTTTTCTTTTTTTTTTTTTTGGGGTAGTTGTTGGCGCATAGGCTTCTGTGGCCATAATGCACCTCCCAAGGTTTTTGCAGTACATTGATCCAAGCCCGAGGCGGAAATCGAACCCACGACCTTTGAGTTGCCAGGCAGGCACTTTACCCACCCGGCTAGCCCGGTCGGCCTTCAGATCTATGATGGATCGTCATAGATTTGAAACAATCGTACGAGTGATGTTCCGCGAGCCACGCGTTGAACAATAAAAAAATACGCTAATTGGTTGAGAACAATCGTACGAGTGGTGTTCCGTGCGCCACATGTCTGAAAATTTTTACCCATGTATCGTTCCAGCTATATCGGAAAGCCATCGATACCTGCAAATATCATCGGTCCTTAAAATAAACGATCGTATGGAAGGTATATCGGTTCCTGAGCATGTCGATGTCATCGTAAGTCGAGCTACTGCAATTTCCGCAACGGTTTTTTTTTTTTTTTTTTCATTCACAATAACTCCTACTTAAAAAAAAAAAAAAAAAAAAACACACTTGAATATACTTCTTTCAATTTATGCAAAAATATTATACTGATAAACATGCTTATGTTCGAAACACTGCTTAAAATCTAATAAATATCTTCCCTGCAAAATGTCCTGTTCTCTGATCTAATACTCGCTAGTTATTATAACTTTCAAATCGCTATATCTACCAAAAGCAAGTAGGGTAGCTAGGAAGAACTAAAGATGATGCTATAATTGCCTTCTGTACTTTCACACCTTTTCACAGTAGAGCCTAAAATTGATTATTACATGAAATGAAGAATCTCCCTCTGAACAGGGTGAATTCCGCTGGATGTAGATTGCGAATCAAATTCTATCGAATTAATCGTATGTAGGTATGCGAACAGCGATATAATACTGAGCTTTGTACACAGTAAAATGAGCATTCTTCAATACACAATGGCGAAACAAACTAAGGAACACTTTTTGGTATCATGTATTAAGCCTTCTAAGATAAAAATGCCTTGTTGGGCGAATACACAATGCTTCAGATATGCAAGCCACGTGTCCAATCAGACACGTGGCAAGGGAAAGGAAGCGAGAGCTATTAAACATTCCAAAAATTTTATGTAATTCAACGGAAAAAATGAATGAGAAAGGGGGCGTTTAATGGAATAAAACAGATACTAAAAGAAAGGGATAACGCTTACAAGCAATGACGAGGCTAAAAGCCACAGGAAGTCATGAAGAGTTTTATCAGTCGTTGCAAAGATCCCACATACAGTAAGAATGATGGCATTTATTATGCTATCATAAATAAAAGAGCAAAGTAAAATACAGCAGCGCTTCCATGAAGACAGTAATAAATCAGTAAGTGCGTGAACAGCTCCCCGGAAAATGCCAGATATAAATTATACTGTTATGTATAGTATCTGCTGCTAGATAAAACAAGCTCCATTCACCAGACACAGAATACTCAGTATAACAGCGTCCTCCTAGGACGCACTTTTATATAATTCACTTGTGGAACTCCGATTGCAAAGTTAGGCGAATATCTTCATTAAAAGCATGTTTCAAAAATGCATCTTTACTCAATCATTAATTATTATAACTTTAGCATATACAGTAAATTATTAAAAATAATTATACATCTAGGTAGAAAGTGAGGGAGAGGGAGGGAACGAACTAACAAAACCGGACAGTTTTGCGAACATCTTCACTAAGCATGTTTCAAAAATTTCCCTTTACTCAGTCATTAATTGTTATAACTTTAGAATATACATAAAATTACTAAAAAGAATTATATACATATATAATTATCAAGAATAATACAATAGAGAAGTAAGATTAGATAAGACAGAGTTACAATAACGTGAATTATGGATTAGGGACACTGCTATCGCAAAAGTACCCTACAGCCATAATGTATATATAAAATATTACTAGTATAAAAAATACATTAAATAGATGCTTATGTATGGAAAAGAACTATTGAAAATACGGTGTACCCTGGTAGCGATATGTGTTGTGAACGAAGGTGGGAAGCAAGGAACCGGAAAAATAATTGTAACGATAGAAAAGTAAAACAAAAGAATAATTTTGAAGAGACGACCTAGGTGGAGATAGCATTGCAGAGTCTTTCATAATTTTTGTGTCTTCATCAGAGGTCATCCACCAAAATCATGTAGTAAGAGCACTGCTGTCTTTTTCATGATTTTGGTGGATGACCTCTGATGAAGACACAAAAATTATGAAAGACTCTGCAATGCTATCTCCACCTAGGTCGTCTCTTCAAAATTATTCTTTTGTTTTACTTTTCTATCGTTACAATTATTTTTCCGGTTCCTTGCTTCCCACCTTCGTTCACAACACATATCGCTACCAGGGTACACCGTATTTTCAATAGTTCTTTTCCATACATAAGCATCTACTTCATGTATTTTTTATACTAGTAATATTTTATATATTACTAGTATAAAGTGAGTGAGATAAGGTGCATTCTGCAAAAGACCTGTGCGTCAAAAACGCCCAAGTAAAGTGCAAAGGCCAACGCCGGCACTGTGACAAAACCTAGAAGTACAATATGTAATATAAGGTGAGAGTAAAGCAAAAAGAGATAAAAGTAGTAAAGGCAGTAACATAAATTCAAATATGATAGAGTAAAATTATAAAATAATAAGGCAAAATTATAAAAAATGTGTTAATTATGGGTTAGTAGATATATTGAAAGGGACTTTATTTAGGGCTAACCCTCTCAATATATCGGCCCATAATTAACGTAGCTATCTGTTTCTGTTGTCAACTGCCCGCTTATCATCAGCTTTCGGCCCTTATATAATATTATAAAACTGCTAAATTACTTGACCTAGTTTGGAACTATATTATTACTATTATACTATTTTACATATGTTCGAACCTAGTTATGCGGGCAGTTGAGAACAGAAACAGATAGCTACATTAATTATGGGCCGATATATTGAGAGGGTTAGCCCTAGATAAAGTCCCTTTCAATATATCTACTAACCCATAATTAAAACATTTTTTATAATTTTGCCTTATCTTTTATAATTTTAGTCTTTCATATTTGAATTTATGTTACTACCTTTATCTCTTTTTTGCTTTACGTTTTATCTCATTTTGTTTTACTCTCACCTTATATTACATATTGTACTTCTAGGTTTTGCCACAGTGCCGGCGTTGGCCTTTGCATGTTACTTGGGCGTTTTTGACGCACAGGTCTTTTGCAGAATGCACCTTATCTGACTAAACCTGCTACATTCATTGCTAATCCGATATATTTTTACTCTACCATATTCTATCATATCTAGAACATATCAGTACAGACCGATGTAATGACAATCTTTCACTTAGATGACATTAATCGGTGCGGTGCTGATCTCATTAACAACCTTAAGTTATCTATAATGTTAAAATTTACTAATAATTCTTCGCCTAATACGGATATATATATATATATATATATATATATATATATATATATATATATATATATATATATATATATATATATATATATAGCTAAGCAGAGAGAGAGAGAGAGAGGGGGGGAAGGGAACTAACAAAACCGGAAATCGAAACTACGGAGAAACTGGAAACTACCTGAAAAATAAAAATAGAAAATTGTACTTAATGCTGTAGATCCCATGAGCCGACCGGGCTAGCCGGTGGGTAAAGTGCCTGCCTGGCAACCCAAAGGTCGCAGGTTCGAATCAGAGTAAATGCAAAAGCTTTGGGAGGTGCATTATGGCCACAGAAGCCGATGCGCCAACAACTAACAAAAAAAAAAAAAAAAAAAAGATCCCATGCTTTCAACATCTTCATCAAAGGGGCAACTGTCGAAACACACAGGATAGACAGCAAGAAATAAGACCTATGTTTCTGTAATCACAAATATACTAGCAAGCACGTGGTTGTAAGTTTCAATACGTGCTACGTATATTTCATGTCAGAAACAAAGGCCTTAATTATTGCTGTCTATTCTGTAGTTTTGACGGTTGACCCTTGATGAAGCCGTTGAAACCATGGGGTCTACGGCATTAAGTACATTTTTTTATTTTTCAGGTACCTTCCAGTTTTTCCATAGTTTCTCTTTTCCCGTTTTCTTAGCTCGTTCCCTCCCTCTCCTTCACTTTCTACTTACATATTCCATCATGGTCGTTGGGTACTTTCTGCTGCATATAGCAGTGTCCCTAGTCCATAAAGAGTTAAATATCATTGTAACCATTTTCTGCAACCTCTTATTGTAGAAACGTAGCCGAGTGGTCACGCAAAGAGTCTGCAAAAGCATATGTGCATTGAATGGAATGTGGTTTAAGCCTGCTGGCTGCTAAATATGGTTAATGGTTGTATTTATTGTCAAAATGATTAATGTAAACTCCTCTGATTAAGCGGTCGTGCCAGAGTATATCCATATCGCCCACAACACACATAATTTATAGACATAACAATACATGGTGCAATATGGTCTAAGTCGCTAATTAACAATACTCTTTGTGATGCGCCTAAAACTATATAACAACAATAACAACGGTAAGCCAGTCGGAATATGATCTGTAAGAAAGACGGAGGGCGCAGAACCAGAGTATGTCTACCAGGTGCAAAAATTGACGATTTAACAAAAAATTTATTAGCTTGTAATAGTTTTAAATAAGTGCATTAAATTAAACTAAAGATCTAAATCTTAAACGTACTTGATGAACTGCTTGTGAAATATAGAGTCATTGTAAAGTATTGCGATATAGGACAAAATGTTTTGTCTGCAATTATGCCCAGACATGATAAGAGGGATCTGTGAGTTAACTCTAGGTTTGAGGGCTTCTACAAGACTCATATGAGGGACGGGGGGGGGGGGTTCTCGGTAGGGCTGGCCTTAGTTGACAGACGCATTTATTTTGTACGAGAAGGTATTCACAGATGAGGTGCAAGGGGATTTTATTTATTTATTTTTCTTAAAGCCAAAGAAGAAGCATTAAAGGTTCGGAAAAACCGCTAGTTTTGAGGATTAGGGAAGTCGGCATACGATCGACTGAGGTCAATAGCATGGGACAAAATTATATTTGCATCCTTTCTGAGAGCGCTTGTATGCAACAAGTGTTTACCCCAAACACTGAAATCGAAATTATAATAAAAGTAAAATCCAAAGGTAATCTAAGATCACTTGGGGAAAAAAAAAAGTTAAGTTACTATAAGAGAGCACCACGGTTGTCAAAGGCCATAAAGCACAAAACTAAATTTGTCTATACAGCAATGCAAGTAGTACTGTAAAGAAATAAAATAAATTTTATCAAGTCAAGTTGATATAGCGGGATTATTGAGAAATGCTGTCACTGAAAGATACAAAATAAATAATTTAATATCGGTGAATACTGTCTTCAGAAGAAACAGAGAGAAAAAGTGATGGTTCTCATCAAAACTGCCCGAAAGTGACAAAAATATTCCCTGAGTTAAATAAAGGTAAAGCATATGTTGAGTCAGTGTGGTGTGAAATGACTTGCGGTAAAGGGAAGATGATACTTGGGGTATAAAACAGACCCAAATGACTCTGAGGAGTGCGGCAAAAATCTCCGCAGGCAAATTGAACACAACAGTAAGTAAGATTGTCTTATTATGGGCGAATTCAACGTACCTCTTATAGACTGGGATACTTGGATCGGAACTTCATTATATGGTAATGGCTTTTTGAACAAACTGGATGATTTCTATTTATCCCAGCAAGTCTGAGAAAATATAAAAGGCTCTAACATCCTAGATCTGGTTCTCACTAAAGTGCCTAACTGTATTATAAATTTACCAGTGGGAGAACCAATAGCAGGCAGTGACCACAATACTGTAAAATGAGTTGTATCTAAAAAATAAAAAATAATAATTAAAAAAAAAAAAAAAACTTATGTGGTCAAAAGTCGAGGTGAGAGTTGCAGAATGAGAAATTTTCAGTTTTTTTTTTTTTTTTTTTTTTTAACTAGGTGTTTGACTGGTTTGGTTAAGGAGACAAGAACCAGAAAACACATAAAATCTTAGGAAGGAGCAGCAGCAGAAGTCTCACGAAGTTTACCTTCGGCAGCATGTTGTGAGTCACTGGAATAAAAAGTACCTAACAAATTGGCCGAATCGCTGAGTTGGAAATAGAGAGCGAAACTGGTTAATCACTTATGCCCATGGGGAAGTACGAGTCCTTTATTTATTTATTTATTTATATATATATACAGTATATATATATATTTTTTTTTTTTTTTGGATACTGAAAATTTTCACTTCCTTGGGTCATTTAACCATTCTAAAACTAATAACATTTAAGATATCTGACTCAATGACCATCGTTGGCTAGTTTATTAAGTAAGCTGACGCAATAGCGAGTAGCACCTCCTCAGACCAGCCTTGAAGCCGTCGGTGATGTTTGTTTGTTTGCGGAGTGTTTTTTTTTTTTTTTTAACCGCGTTGTCATTAATGGCCATAATGCACCATACATATGGTAAGTAGTAAGTTGTCCAGTTCAGGGATAGCGATAAACTTGCAAATCTGATATCAAACTTAGTTTTGATTGCTTACCTAAAGGAAGTGGTGTATAGTAATCATTTAAAAAAAAAAAAGTGAAAAATGTTTGAGACATTTGTTTCATTATCCAAAAGTGAGGAGAGTGAGACTTCGTTCGTGGCTGCTGAGGAAAGATTCTGGCGTTCTCTTGAATACATGTCGCCTGAGACCGACTAACTCCATCAAGTTATGAAAAAAAAAATCCGAAAAAATTCCTCACGTCACTGACGGGATTCGAAGAAAATTTTGATTATATCCACTTTTCTACCCGCGTGTTCGGTTCATGCCATACCAACTTATGGTATACAGTATAAGTACAGTACTTCAAATGCCAGCGATTTTCGTCTTCCATTAACCTATTGTCTCAAATTTTCAACACAAGGATAGCAAACATAATGTGGAGCATGATAAATCTTGGTCACCAATTTTAAAATCAAAATAATCATGATTACATTTTCTTATAAAATGGCAGTGATTATTATACTGGATATAAATTCTATAGGCGGTTGAATATCGTTAGCTACCCGTTTCTCTCTCATTTCGTGTACTTTAGACCAGCATAATTCGTGGTACCCGCCGTTTGTGAAAACAGTGCGTTTCTTAAAACAACATTTTGTTGATGAGAGGGCTGGAATTGTAACATGAATACGTAAGGGAATGGCTAACGAATGACCTTGAATCGCCTACACCAATTCTCTCACAGTGTTATAGTCTGACTTTGTGACATAAAATTTTCACAAATCTAACGGAAAGAATCAGGTTTGTTGACATATCGATCAAGCGACATTAACTCAAAAAAAATAATAATAATAAAAAGTTGAATTAATAATAATAATGACAAAACAAATAAATTATAAATTAGCAACTAAATACACTTCTGCCATTATTAGAAAACACAATTTCTGATCAATTCTATACGTAAATTAAGTGCGCAACTGCAAATCGTTTAATTCCATTTTTTTTAAAACTCTGATACAGTTTTAAACCTGGTCTTAGTCTGCAAACACCATGCATACTAGTGTTATTATTAACAACAATTATTTTTCCAGGTTACAGGTCACGACATAGCAGTTTTACAGGTCACGACATAGCCCCCACACATCATGCACGAAAACGTATACACTGTACTTCCAAAATAATGTGGAAAACTCTCGAAGTTAAATTACCTTTTAGAAAAAGAACTCTTTATTGCATACAAAACGCACATGCCATACACAATACCCTTCACGGCTACAAGCCAGGGGTTGTAGTTTTAGCATTAATCAATGCTTACGAGTTAGATGCCTTTATTAACTTAATCTCATTCCACAATAAAAATTTTAAAAAATTAAGGACTATTCAATTCAGTTGATGAAAGCATCTCCTTTTAATGTAAAGTTTTACACTTTGTCGGTGTTTACAAATGATTGTACAATTTTGATAACTACGCAATTCGAATTTCTTCTCTTCAATAGATTTAATTAATTGTATTATAAGAATTTATACAAATAAATTCACTGACTGCTCAGTCTTGAACTATTTTAATGTTGGTAGCGACCATCGGTTACTGACAGCGAAAATCAAAATTAATTGCAAGAAAGAACGAAAGAAAATAGTCAACTAAAGTGAAGATGATCGACACCCACCAACTATTGAAAAATCATCAAAACTTTGAACTAGAACTGTCCAATAGTTTTCATGGCTGCAGGGCCTTCCTTGACACAACATTCCAACCGAAAATAAACAAGTCATCGTCTCGATGACTTATTTATTATTGTCGACACTGCCTATGATCTTGATGCACCTACTGAAAAACAAGACAAACCAACAAGATTATCAAAATAAGCAATTGTCATGAAAAAGAGACGAGAAATGAAGCAAAGTGGGAACATAAGAAACAAGATAGAATATGTAGAAATGTGCAAGACCATAAGAAAGCACATAAAAGAAATGCGCCAGTTCAACGTTGATCTCGTCAGAAGAAGACGAGAAGAAAATCAAGGGCTAAAGAAAACAAAACGAAAAATGATTACACACAAGAGCCAAATGTTTGCTTTGAAACTTGAGGATGGCGGAACAACAAATACTAAAACGAGTGGAAGAATTTTATTCAAATCTTTATAAGGATAAAGGACAACAACTAGATCTAACAGCAGATGCATAAGCAGTACCAGAAATGAATTTAATTTAATTTATTTATTTGTTTATTTTTATTTTGTTGTGTAATTTCAATCTGTTTTGATTTCTTGTAATTCTAATCAATATTTGTAAAAGAATAAGAGAAGATTACCTCAATATGATACGTAGAACACTTCCGTATGATACTCTCCAGATATTAAAACGAAAACAATTAAAAAAAATCGAAATCTTACATTACAGTAAAAAATAATTAAAAATCAAGTGAACACAATTAAAAATCAATTTAACGCAATTAAAAAATAAAGTAAAAAATTAATTTAACGAAATTGTTTTGCAATTTTTTTTCGTTAAATTAATTTTTTACTTAATTTTATCTTATCAACAATCTTCAGGTGAGGGAAACGCATAGGATGATAGGTTTAATTTCGTTTTCTTTTATTAATTATTAGTTCTTTTTTTTTTATTTTATTCGGGTTTTTTTTTTTTTTTTTTTTTGGCTGGTGCAGCATAAGCCATAGGCTTTCTTGCACCATGCGGCCATTACTAATACTAACATTATCAACAACATTGTTCTAAGTATGGACAGACGGTGCAAAGCCTGCATAGACATTAGGGGTGGCCATATCTCCTATTGAGAACCACCTCTTCTCTTTGTTCCATATTTGGCAGTGATGCATCTGTATCATGGAAGCCAGTACTATGTTGCCATTTTTTAATAAAGTCCCTCTGTACAGTTTTGTTTCCTTCATCATTTCCGTATCTCACGAGGTTCCTTTGGTATGCTTTTCCCATATCCAGGCCACTCCTATGAGAAGCTACAGGTGCAAACCTGACTGGTCCTTAAATTTTGCACACCAATGTATGTTATTTATTATCCTTTTAATGTATGTATATATTTTTCACTTATAATTCTACGTACACACTCCTAGCCAACCAGCTGTACAGGAGTGAAATCAAGCTTAACAAACAGAATAATAATAATGTCACCAAGGAACTGTTCATGCAGGTGAACTGTCAGTAATGGTCTGGGACGTGTTCGACTGGCACACGTTGGGACCTCTGGTACGTCTAGACGCATCTCTGAACGGTCCAGGTTACGTGTCCATCCTTGCAGACCATCTACATCCCTTCATATGGTCATCGTGCACCCACAGGGCAATGGACTCTTCCAGCAGGACAATGCGCCCCCCCCCACAGAGCCGTAGTGACTAGAACATGGTTCGAAAAGCATTATACATATTTTACCACCATCGAATGGCCTCCCCGTTCACCAGACATGAACCCTATGGAGCACCTTTGGATGCTGTGGAAAGGTCCGTTCGAGCTTTGGCTCCTCCACCCAGGAATGTGACGCAATTATGGACAGCGGTGCAGCAAGCATAGATGGATGGAAATACCTGTGGAACGCTTTCGTGAACTAAATGCGTCATCGTGTCACTGCCCTTATCCAGCGAAAGGTGGGCCTATCAGTTACTAGGTAGGTATCCCATGATTTCTGTCCATTCAGTCTACGCCACTGATTCTATATGACGTAATAGTGTCATTTGGCAAAGAAATTTAGTCAATGGCTCGTTTTGCTTTCTCTCCGAGCATAATATTTATTAACTTTGCGCCTAGCTTTACAGGTTCCTCGGCAATAATGTGACTCTTACTTGTTTTTGCTGAGAGGAGTGCAACTTTCAATGATGTCTCTGTAGTTTTGGTATCATCTCGGCTCTTAATTAAAAGACAAAAATTATTCATTTGCGGGTGGAAAGCATTATTTTCAGTTTGTTCTTGAAAAAAAAGTCGGTTGGTTTACCAGGGAGCTCAGGGTGCTCTAAATGAAAATCCCGCGAAAGCTTTGAAGCGTTCGTGACATAATTTCACAGTTTCATAACAGAAAAGCACAGAGGACTAACGACGAGTGGATCGCCAGTTCTGTAACATGCCATTTTCATCCCACCTCTGTTCAGTTTTATAATTTTACGGCTTATTATGCGAAATCACACTTGCAGATTCACTTGCCACAGCAGATACAGATTCTCATTCGATAATCGCACAGGAACTATTTTCGCGTTTACGCGGTACTCTGGATTTTAGTATTTACACTTTAGTTACGCTTTAGTTAAACAACAACGTTTGCAAAATAGATTAATAAGACAATTAATCCATTTTTGCGAACAGAGAGTAATAACGCAACACGGCAGTAATAACGAAATCAATATCAGACAAACATGAAAATAAGAAGTAATTACTTTAGCCGAGACAAACTGAACGTAAACGCAAGCAAACAGCAACTAATTAACAGTTATAACGCAATGGCAACCTTGAAAGCAAGCAGGTGGGGCTAGGTTCTGAGAATTCCAATCCCGCTACGACGGGATAACAATGGAGGTTTTACCAGCGGCATTTACAAAATTATTTTTCATTTGTTCAGTTTCTAAAAGTTGTTTGAATGAATTTTTCCCTGAAACTGCCACTGGTAGGCCATGGCCTGCCTACCAATGGTCCGCTGACCACAATTTCAACAACACTGTCATAGCATCTAGTGGAGTCGGACTTTAAATCTGACTACTCGTAATCAATAGATAACCACATCACAAGCAGGAAATACTGAATAATTTAGAAATTGTTGGCAATGAAGATAACCTTGGAGGATATGGTTCCACCAAACAGAAATGAAACCGATTAAAACTTAGTGTAGATCAGGGGTTATCAACTCAGAAGTGCTTAGGGGCCACACAATTCTTGGGGTGTTAGAGGACACACAAATGGTTCTCGGGTGGTTCGAGGACCGCACTACTGTGCAAACAGCACATCAGTGGCATTATTCAGCCAACTATATTAAAAACGCAATCTTTGGGGTTCACAATACTTTGGGGGCCACACCACAAACGCATGAGGGCCACACGCTGCACGACACCATCAATTTGACATGTCTGATCTACAAAGAGGACCAGGCGCCTCCGTAGCCAGGTGGGAAAGAGCAGCAGTGCGTAGCACACGCTTCTTGATTAGATCGGGGTTCGAGCCCGTCACCACCAAATACGGAGGATGCGGAAAGGTCAGGGAATGTCCAACGCATATCCCGGAGCAATATGGCCTTAGTTGCTAATGCTTCTAAAAACCAAATAACAAACAAAGAGGACTAACTTAATATTAATAAAGAGATATCACTATCTGTAAATGTTATTTAAAGGCAGGAATTTCGTGTAGATTGGTCATTTTAATTTGCTAAGGCGAGTGGTAAAAAAAATGAGTTAAATACTCAGAATTATTATAATATTAAAAGTTATTATACCATACGGACAGTAAATCCCAGTTATATATACCCCAGTGGCACCTTCAAACGTAGAGCTTGGAATTTGAGTTTGTGCAAAATTATTTCAGTGACTGCAGCTTTCTATAATGAAATTCCCTTGAAGGAACAAATTGAGAAAGATGTACACACAGCATATTTGTAAACCACCAAACTTATATTATTTTGACGTTTACATGCTCACATTTATTTCAGGTAAAAATTGCCAGACATAATATGAAGTTAGCAGTTAAGTTAACCGAAAATTACTATTGAATTCGTCTACCCATAGACTGTTTTTTAGAGCTGCTCTTAACTCTTATTACATAGAATGCATCCATGGCCGCCGCAGCCTAGTGGTCAGGTCAGGTGCGCGGGTACAGCGTGCCTGTACACGTGCTTTGAGTGACCGGAGTTCAAGCCCATGACTGCTAATTCTTGTATTCTCTCTATTTTGTGAACTACTCTGACCTTTTGGTCGTCCCAAAGTATAAACAGAAAATTTATTTATTTTATTTTTAAATAGATAAGCTTGAATAATACAGTGACACGGACTTGACTAACTTAAACTTTTGGTGCAGTGTTTATGTTGAATGACTGACCTTAGTCTCAATTATGTTTCTATATCGAGTATTCGTCGTGAGGTTCTGTTCCCAGGAGCACTTTTACTGAGAGCTTGGCTAAAATAACAGTCAAAATAGGAATGAATATAAGGAGAGTAGGACAAGTGTTACTTGCGACCAAAGTGCAGTGACCAAGCCGATGATTTTCCTCCCCCGAATGGCAGCTTGCCCGGGGTAGAGGGAAGTCTGAAAGGGGGGGGGGGGGGTTCCAACCTCATCAGTATATAATCAAAACACGTCAAGCATCTCTTTGTAGGTTAATAGGCAATTCGTGACTTCCGTGACCACATCACGTGATACAAGACTGGTCTGTATTCTGTCCCTCGCTTCATAGAACGAATGAAGACACCAATGGAATATCCGAATATCTAAAAACTTACTGTTTGTTGTTATTCACATATGCCGTTACCGTGTTTCTTTAAAAAAAAAAATAAGAAAACTCTTCAAACTCCTTTGCAGGAAACAAACAAGCGGTTGTGACAACGCGTAAAGAATACAGAGCAACACTGTAGGTAGTGCTTGAACATCAGGAAACGCTAAACAACTTTACCCTTCATAGGGCTACATACGAAGTTCTGCTTGAGGGGATTTGTGGAATGCTATACTTCTACTCTTAAGAAAACGTAGCGTATGAGTTCCTATTCCTTTCATGAGCATGTTCCAATGAAAAACAGGGCATGCTGAAGGGCGGACTGATCATGCTCCGAATTCCACATGGGCTGGCCTAACTGTGGGCTGATTCTAAAACATTGAGAGACCAGAGTAATAAGGCTGATTAAAAACAATCCACACAAATTGTAGTGGATTTCGGCGTTCCTCGCCTGGTATCCAGAAGTTACAATTCACAACTTGAACAAGTCGCAAAAGACAACTTCGAATTTGAATTAACGTAAGAGTTAGCATGGTAGAAAACTTAAAATGAAGTAAATGACAGCTAGAATATGTATTTTAATACTATGTTTCAGAAATTATAACACTTTTCCTCATGAAACAAAATTATTTATATAACGTTAAATGAGAGCCATGAAGGCTTTATTTATTCCAGTCAAGATATTTTTAATGCTGTTTCCAAACCTATGAAACTAATGGGTGCTGTGAAATGACATCCACAAATAAAGGCAAGTTGTTAATACCGTCCGTGTACAAACTGGAGGTCTGTACATACGCTCCTGTACTTACGGGGGGGGAGTTACTCCTCTAGCTGACCCCCCTCCAAAGGGGAATCGACAGCTACAATTTTCTGGCTAGTAAAGCTTATAGAACTGAAATCACCTGAACTCATCACTAAATTTTAAAACTAAATTTTAATTTCGCGGACACAGTGTGCGGGCAGTGTCTGCAACACTGCCCACCTCTGTCTGGTGGTTTGGAATCTCTTGCCAAACCATCAGACAGCAGTGGTATGGAATCTCTTGCCAAACCATCAGACAGCAGTGGTATGGAATCTCTTACCACAACTGACGACTACTTTAATAGAAATATACAACATTCCGTAAACCGTATCGAATGTTATGTTATTATGTCCACTGAAATCTAATTAATGTCAACCATCAAATATTTGCTGTCTACAACATTGAAATATTTTCATTCATTTCTACCATAACACGGTGAAGGGCTGCTATCTTTATCATTTATTTCCAATTATAAATAAATAATGTATCAAGGAATGACTAATAAATTGTAACTTTTTTATATAAAGAAATACAAATTCCGTATAAAATTTTCTTTGATTATGTAATTTAGTAATAATCGTGAGAGAAAAACAGAATCATAAATAAATGTTTGATTTTTTTTCCCCCTTAAACAATTTGCACATAAAGCTGCTGTCTACATTTCTGACTGACACTGAGCTTCTTGAAATGATCCAAAGACGGGCAACTCGCATGGTGAGATGAGCAAATGGGCGACCGTACGAGGTAAGACTTCGATTATGTGAGGTATAGAGTTTGACAACTAAGCACCTTAGAAGGGGTCTAATTTAGGTTTATAAGGCTCTGAGAGATGTTAGTAAAATGAATGAAAGCAAAATTTTCAGTGTGATAAAAAATTCCAGAACGAGGGGCAATAAATTCAAATTATATGGGAAGAGGTTTTGATTACATTGTAGGAAGTTTTCTTTCAACCAACGAGTTGTTGACTAAGGGACAAGTTGCCTCCGCAAGTATCATAGCTACTCTCTCCACATCTTTTCATACTACTGAATACACCATGAATTGTCAAACTAATAGAACTTATCTGCAAAAGGATCTAAACCTACCAAACACTTCCTCATTCATTTCACAAATATACGTGGTCTCAGTTCTAATTTCAATGATGTCTATTTCCACTTGCAGTCTACCAAACCCAATGTGCTTTTTCTGACAGAATCTCAATTATCAGTTGATTCAACCACTGAGCATCACAGCTGTCTGAATTATTCGCTGTATGATTCCTTCAGCTTCGAAGGTGGTACTTATGCTTATGTCAGTTCTGATATTACCTGTCAGAGACAGTAATTTGGAACCTTCTCTTTTCGATCTTCACTGGCTTAAAATCTCTCTACCACATTCTATCAAATTCATCTGTTGCCTCTATCGTTCTCCCAAATCCACTATTCACTTGGAACTCTTTGCTCCCTCCTTGCTGGTCAAGATGCTGAAGCTTTTGCAATTACTAAAGACTTTGCAGAGATTGTTCATTTACCTACTGGAATACCAGAAAATCATAACCACACAGCCAACACCCTTGAACTTTTTCTCACAAACAACCCTTCAAAGTACACGGTCGAGGTAAGTGGTCCTGTAGGCGCCACAGATCACAACTTATTGATGGTCTCTTCTCCAATGGAGCATTTCTCTCCTGGTCAGTTCCAACCTAGCGTTGTTTGGCAGTACGAGAATGCAAAACGGGATGATCTGAGAAATTCTTTTCTTCTTTTCCTTAGTCGGATTACTGTTTCAAAACTTCTGATATCAACGTTTGCTCGAGCGATCGTGTCAGTGAAATTATTCTTGTAGGGATGGAATCATTTATTCCACATTCCACTTTAAAATCTCATCCTTTATTTAAACCTTGGTTTTCCAATAAATATTCGAAGGCTGTTCAAGAGAACAATGTCGCATATTGTAACTGGCTCATATCCGAATCTCCAAGTTCATTTTCTGCCTACACCAAAACTCTTGTGAAGCAGTTTTTAATCAGTCCAAACTATATTTAGAACAGATTGTTGTTGTTGTTGTTGTTTGTTATTTAGGAGCATTAGAAACTAAGGCCATATTGCTCCGGGACATGCAGTGGTCATTCGGAGGATTACCTTTCCGCATCCTCCGTATTTGGTATTTCGAACAGACTAAGAGTAAAAAAATGTTCTTCTTGTCCAAATGGTAGCCTACCATCGGCTACCATCTACCAAAGATATTGGCAAGAGACCAGAATGCGTTTGCCCATCTGTTCCCACCTTTGTCCAAACCAGATGGTTCTATTGCCACTTCGGCCAAGGATAAAAGTGACCTGCTAGCATCCTATTTTTCTTTCAACTCTTGTATTAATGATCTTGGTAAACTACCTCCCTCCATTCAATTCCTCCTATGGTCTTTCGTGAAAAAGACGTCAGAAGGATTTTGAGAAATCATGATGCTAAGAAAGCTCCAGGTCCTGATGGTATTTCTCCACTTGTTCTCAAAACCTGTGCTCCTGAACTGACTCCTGTTCTGTGTCGCTTTTTTTCACTTTCTTGTTGCACAGGTGTTTTCCTTCTGCTTGGAAATTTGCTCATATTGAGCTTGTTCCTGAAAAGGGCGACAAATCCCTCCCGTCTAATTATCGTCCCATTGTAATTACTTCTATTCTTTCTACGGTAATGGAGAAATCAATTAACCGCCAACTCAAAGTATCTAGAAACTTTCCATCTGATCAACGATCGCCAGTATGGATTCCGTCAGTGTCCATCCACTAGTGATATTCTGGATTATGTTACTCATCTATGGACAAATTCAATGGAAAAGTTGGGTGAAACTCAAGCAGTTGCTCTTGACATTTAAAAGGCTTTCGATAATGTTTGGCATAAAAGTCTTATAAATAAGCTTCCATCTTATGGTTTGCCAACTGTTTTTTGTAATTCAGTATCGTTTTCTCTCCGACCGCTCACCAAGGGTGATGGTAGATGGCTTCTGTTGTCTTCCCTAGAATTGTTGCTGTTATGGGTATTGCATCAGGCACCCATGCAAAACTCTTCACTAATTGCAATAGAGATATAACTTCTCCACCAATGCTGGTATTCCTCAAGGTTCAGTTCTTTCTCCCACTCTTTTCGTGTTGTATATTAATGAACTTTTTTCGATTGACCGGAAACCATATCCATAATTCTGCTGATGACAGCACATTGCATTCCACCTTCCAGTTTGAGAAACCTTGCCCCGCTCAAACAGCTACAACTTCTCGAATGCCCACTACCAATTCCTTAAATGCTAATGTCTAGGTAATTCACCAGTGGGGAAAAGATAACTTTGTTGATTTCAATCCTTCTAAACCTCAGTCCTATCTTATGTCTCACAAAAAAGATTCTTCTCCTCCTATGCTTATCCTTGATGACACTCCGATTTCTAGGCAAGATCATATATCTGTATTGGGTATTACCCTGACTTCCAATCTCTCCTGGCATAAGCACATTACAAATATTGCTTCCTCTGCATCTAAAAAACTTGGTTTTCTCTTTCGCTCTCGGCGTTACTTTTCTTCCAAATAGCTGTTCAATCTGTACAAATCACAAATCCACTCTATCATGGAATATTGTTCCCACATCTAGGACGGTGCCCTTAACACCTTTCTCAGGCTTATAGATTCCATTCAATTCAAAAGAGGGCAGTTAGGTTAATTAATGACTAATCTCTAACAGTCTCTCCACTCTCTGTCTCATAGGCGTTGTTTCTGCTGCATGTCTTTTCTACAGATACTTCCATGGGCACTGTTCTTCTGAATTAGATTCTATAACTCCCGCTCTGTCTTCCAAAGCAGTCCGAACACGTCCGCATCCAGTCAACATCCTTTTACTGTCCAACTTCAAACTCACAGAACCAACTTTTCTTATTCCTCATTTATTCATTCAACTTCCGTTTTCTGGAACAAACTTCCTTCATACGTATTTGCTGAAAATTACAATATATAGAAGTTCAAGTCGAATGTCAACAAATATCTTCTTCCTCTCTTCTCAACCTTCAACCCATGCACGGTACTAAGTACTATAGGTTCTAATACCTCTCGTTTTTGAGGTTTTTATAAGAAAAAAAAAAAAAGTAGTTGAGGCTGACAGTTGAAAAAATTCAAAGGTCAACAGAATAGTTACCTACATGAGGAGGAAAGTGCATAATTTGTATTTTCTTGGGAAATTGTAATTTTTTTTTTTTTTTTTTTTTTTGTCCAGGCATCAAAAACTTGTAGCTTCCTTGCCCTATGTGGCTATAATAATAGTAAACACAACAATCGGGCAACTTCATGCGTCTCTAATTAGCGAGCCGTCCCGAGGATGCCAGGGGTGCACTGTACCCGGGTATGAAGAAATTTTTAAAACATGTTACTGAACTTTTGTTGATATGGGCATAATGCTTGTCTACTCCATTGTTTACTATATAAATTAACCATTCAATACTAGCGCAAGGTCCAGGTGGCCTCTAGTTTTTTTACATGGCTGTACTTTCTTGGTCAAAAAATTTCCAGAAACGCTGCTCATAGTACCTTTCTAGGAAATTGTGCAGAATTTTTTTTTTTTTTTTTTTTTTTTACGTTTACTTTTCAGCATCAGCATATCGTTTGAGTGTCTTAAAATCGGAACTTCCAACAATGACACTTAAACCTCTTTGTGAAACGCGATAGGAATGTAGAATTGATGCCGTAAAATTTCTTAAATTCAATAAAATATATCATGCTCTATACAATATATATACAGATATTTCCAGTGATAATGAGTGTGGAAATGTAGCTAAATCATTAATAATAAAAATGAAAATCTTATATATTTATTTGTTCTCTTATAATACGGTATTATATATTATCAAAAATCAAATGTTATCAAATCGATAACATTTGCTGGCGTTAGAAGACCTAAGATAGTTAAGGAAGGACGTTACGTGGTTGTTTTCCATTAAGATGATTACTATATTAAATACCACTTTTATACCACGTGAAATTAATAATATAGTTTATTAAGCTATTCGCCTAAACTACTATACATTAAGGTGACGTTTCAAGTGTCTTACAGATACCCATCATCAGACCATGCTGTTGGGGGCACCAAAATTGAAGCATGAGAGTATCAGTAATTATGAGAGTAAAGGTCACCTTCATAATAACGTCCACTTCACAATAACGACGGATCCAGAATATAAAATCTGCACAATTCTATTGGCACACCAGGGAGCATCAGCAAGAGGAGTCTGTCAGCAGGTAAGATTCAATCTTTGTATTTACCTAAGAGCTAATTTAATATCCAGTTTATATTGTAACAATAATTCAAACTTAGATTGTTTATTAGCAAAGTTGCAATAGTAATGGTAATCAAAATACTGTAATTGTAATAATGGCAATTCTAATCGTAATATTGTAATTGTAATATTGGTAATTATATTATTAATATATTCAAATTTCTAACCCCTTTAATTTTTGTTCCCCCAACAGCATGGTCTAATGATGGGTATCGGCATGATACCTGAAACGTCACCTTAATGTATAGTAGTTTAGGCGAATAGCTTAATAAACTATGTTATTAATTTCACGTGATATAAGAGTGGTATCTTAATGTTACATGAATTAAGTGAATATTTTAAAGGATCTAGAACAGGTGATGGTTTTCAAAGTATGTTAAATGAAGCAACAGCTATTGCTAATGAAATAGACTGCGAAACTAGATTTACAGAAGCCTCAATTATACGACCACGAAAAAAGAATGTTTCTTTATGAAAGTAATTATGAAACTGTAAATTCGCCTGAAGCTTCATACAAAATAAATTTTTATTATGTAATACTAGATATAACAATATCTAGTATTACATAATAAGAACATACATCGAACTAACAGTTCATAATAACAGTTTTAATTTTTTATCGGACCTTTGTTCGTTTCCATCTCTAAATAAAGAAACCAAAAATTAAATATTGTATGGACTTACAAACTAATTTGTCGGATCCTTCTTTAAAAGAAGTTGACATCAATGACTTGTGTGAAGAAATAGAAAATTTGTCGATTTTTTTTATACAGCCAAACATGGAAGCATATGATGTGTTACAGTATATTTTTTTCAAATCATCTTCTTGCTATGTTTCTATTGAAATATGAGTACTGTATTTCTCGTCCATCTTGTCAGATGGAGAGCGCGCTTTTTCCAAATTAAAAGTGGCAAAGAACTATTTAAGATCAACAATGAAACAGGAAAGGTTAACAAACCTGAGTTTCATTAGTATTAAAAAAAAAGAATGTTTCCGGTTTCAATATTTCTGAAATTGTCAACGAATTTTCAATAAAGAAAATCAAGAAGAATAAACATTAGTTAGTTATTTACTATGATATTATTGTATTCTTCGTGATATGATTTATATGTATAAACATAATACATATATATAAAAATAATTTTGTATGTATAATCTTTATTTCATTGTTTCTTTTCTAATTAATTTTTAAATTATACTTTTTATTAGTTGTGATTATGTAAATTTCGTTGTCAATAACTATAACTGTATTACTTTTGTTATTAATTACCATTATATGAATAAAAGTACAACAAAATATATAATTTTTGAGGAGAGAGACCAAATTGCGATTGGCACCCAGGCGCCACACTCTTGACTGTTTTTTTTTTTAATTTTATTTTAGCTCTATCAAACTGAAGCCATTTTATTTGACTGTTTCCCAATTAAACTGGAATCCAAGGCGGAAACAAAACAGCCCGAAAAACCTATAATAGATTTAATTATTACTTTTTTTTTTTAATGGAAACCGTTTGTCAAATCGCACAGTTAATAATCTTTTAATGGAATTTCCAGTGGAACAACCAAAGCTGACACGGTCATGAATTCCAGAAAATCACAGAAGCGTGCAGTGAGCACAGAAAGGCAAACAATATGCAAATTAGGTAATAATATAAGTAAATAACAAGGCACTGGGTCAACGTAGATCAGAAGGTCACGCTTGAACAAGAAAATTTACTGTAGATAAAACTTTACAAATTGCATAACCTGTATGAAGCACTTTTGAAGATTTCAGTTTAAAAGTTATTTCTTAAGTTACACGTTACGTCAGTAAAAGAAGGAGAGCCCTAAAGTCGAAAAACAAAACAACAATTCTGTACTACAAAATGTGCACCGTATATTTTTCTGTGTCTAATTATATTCTTTTGCTATTATAACTACACAAAGTCACACGTGTTGATCATTTAAGGTAAGTGATGAGGCAACTAAAACTATGGTGCCTGCGCATGTGTTCTTTTTTTTTTTTTTTTTTTTTTGACATTATACCTAAATCTCAGAGTGACAAACAGTCTCTAAAGAGGACCAAACCTCTAACCTTTTTACCGGCGGAAACGAGTGGCGAAACCACATCCACTATCACGAAGAATGCTGTATGCCGCCGTCGCAGTAAGAATGATGCACAAGGAGTTCCAGAGTTCCAAGAACAGAAATGTCATGCAAAAACTCCCGCTGAGATTTGAAGACGCCTCTAAAGCTGAGGTTATCAAACTTTTATACCTTGCGCCGCCGCTTCAAATATTTGAAGCGCAAATAAACAGCTCTGACAAAATTTTAACTGAGTATACAAACTTTTATAAATTAATATATTGGTCAATTTAATTAATCTCAAGGACTGAAACAGAAGATTACTCGTGGTAAGCAGTGTTGCCATTTTAGCGGTTTTCCCGCTAGATTTAGCGGAATTGCTTCAGGTTTAGCGGATAAAAATATGAAATAGCGGATAGCGGATTTTTTAGCGGGAAGAGTATAAATGTTTAGCATTTTATGTATTTTGGCAATGTAACATTTATATTAAGAAATATTAAATTAATTGTTCAATTAATTATTTAATTAACAATAAAAATAATTCATAATTGAAATAGTAGGGATATCATATTTCATAGTTTTTTTTTTTTTTTATAAAGCGAAGAATCGGTTTTATATTATTCTGGATTTCCCTGAGGAGAACCCCAACAATTTTACGTAGTTCGCTCGCGGTCAAACGACCTGATCATTGGGTCATAGCTTTAAATTGTTGAATCAAATCTAAAAATGTGGAAAAAATTCTAATGACGCCTTTTTTTGAAACAGCGAAGGAATGGCATTGGATAATTTTTCTTCGTCGTATTTGTTTGGCTTCCAAGAAATGCGATCCGAATTACCGACATCTCTTTCAACGTTTCTAATAACCACAGAGCAATAAGTAATAAGAGTAATAAGTAATAATTATTTCTAATAACCACAGTGTAATAATATCTTAGTATAGTCAGTCCTCGTCTAACACGATAGTTGTATTCCTAGAAACCCTCGTGCAATGCAAAATCGTGAGTTTAGTAAATCCACCAGCCGACAAAATCAATTCAAATATTTATACAGTGCCATAAACGATGGTGCAGATCCGAAAAAGATAGTTCATTCGTGTCAAACAAGGTGGTTATCCATTGAAGTTGCTATAACAAGAATTTTAGAACAGTATATTGAATTAAAAGCCCATTTTGAAATAACTCGTTTGACTGACAAATGTTATACTGCAGAACTTCTTTATTCAATGTTCAAAGATGAAAGTAATTTAGCATATCTTTTATTTTAAAACCTATCTTATCTGAAGTACAAAGAGTAAACAAATCTTTTGAATCAAATACTGCCGATCTTACATTATTACTACATGATTTAAACATGCTATTGTCGATGGTTGCCAATAAAATGTTTTTACCAAATACACATATTGAAAGGATAGAAGAGGACATTAATAATTATTTAGACCCTAAGCCATATTTAGGTTACCAATTTGAAAGAAAAATAAATGAATTAATAATGAATAAACTTATCACAACAACAGATGAAATTTCAATAAGAGAGAGATGCCGTAATTTCTTGATTGATTTGTATCAACAATTAAAACAACGCCTTCCGGACAACATAAAAGAATTAGAAAAAAATGTCATTAATCTCAGTTAACAATATATTAAAGCAACAAAAAGAACCACTGATAAATTTATTACAAAATTTAAAATTGTCTGAAGTAGAAATTGAAAAAATGGAGCAACAGTATATAAACATTACTCTCGTTAAATGGGAAAACATCAACAATACAATGAAGTTTTGGTCAGAAGTTTCGAAATATCGAGATGCAAGCGGTGAAAATCCATTTAAAGAAATTAGCGAATTTGCATTGGGTATTTTAATTTTGCCATTATCCAATGCAGATGTGGAAAGAATATTCAGCAACTTAAATCTAGTAAAAAACAAAACACTCAACAGAATGAGTGTTGGCACGGTTAATCTTATCAGTACGATACGGGCTCAAAAGAGTTGAAAAGTGTTGTAAAAATTATGTTTTACCTGAAGAATTGCTTCGCAAAATAGGTACACAAGAAGCATATGATGAGGAGGTATTGAATTTCGAAATTAATTTAGATTTTTAGATATTGATTTTATATTAAAAACAGAAAAATAAATAACTATTTATATATACTATTTGTTTGTTTGTTTTTATTCACTACAAAGTACAAACAAATGAAAATTTAAAAAATTTGGCGGGTCAAGTGCTAAAAATAGCGGATTTTGAGTATGCGGCTAGCCGGAAATATTATTAAGAGTTGGCAACACTGGTGGTAAGCTCCCGTTGCCACAATAAAGAATGTTTAGTTTGGAGCACAGACTGTTCCAAACTATACACTCTTGCCTAGAATTAATGCCAGTCTCATTTTAGCCTTCATTTTGACTCTGCATATGTGTCCTTTTAAAGAGAAGGAGAAACACAAAGATCAGACCCACCACTGGACAAGAATGCCTTTAGAACCCGCATTCCTTGTTGTAGAACTACTCAGTAATTGAAGATGCGGGAACGAGATCCCTGTATCTTATGAGCAGTGGCAGATTTAGCACTTGAGAGGCCCCAGGCGCAATTCAATTTTGAGGCCCCCCCTCTAAATATTTTCGGTACCACTACAGTGTGCATTCTATGCCACGTTTTTACTATAGCACGCGCTCTAGATTTGGTGTTGCGGTTTTAATCCTTTTGGTTGCGCAATTCTTTCATACACATTTTAACTAATGTTTAAATGAAAAAATGGCACAACTAAGCATTAATGATAATACGTATTCTACTTCAGATTCATTTAGTTCGCATAGATATTTCATATAATATGTAGGGATATTCGCATAAGAGTTTACTAACTTCTCATATTAAATTATAGTTTTATTCAGTAACGGTAATAATGATGAGTGTAAAAATTAAAAACGAAACATTTTTTTTTTGAGACCTGAGATTTGAGGCCCCCTCTATTTAAGAGGCCCCAGGCGCGCGCCTCGTGCGCCTGTGCGGAAATCCGCCACTGCTTATAAGGCTTCAACAGGTGTCACTAAAATAAAAAAATAAAAAAAGACTTGAATTTTCTTACATTATGCTACTGTTCCACACGCAATCGATACGGTAAAAGAATACAACCAAGAGAAAAGACTGACTAACTTCTCCATTTCAATCTCACAGGCCATTTAGTAAGGTCATTTAGCTCAATTCAGTTCAACTGCTTACCCTAACTCCACGAAACCTCCAAAAATTGAGGACTCTACTGCGGAGGTAGTTTTTGTTAAGTACAGAATTATTTATATGCCCTGTGAGATTCAAGTCTGTTGTGACTAAACCAGTTCTTCAGTGGCATGTGTCGGGGCTCACGTAAGTCCCCCCCATGAGTGTATAGCGAGTTCGCTTTTTCGTTCGTTCCACGAGGCTGAGAGGTCTATATTTAAATCCTGCAGGACTGGAGGAATTCTTAAACGCCTATTTAACATTTTTACACAAAATATATGAAAATGGTTCAAAGTGATTAAAAAGTAGCCTTTGCGCAAAAAAAAAAAAAAAAAAACGGTTTTACATAGGATGTGAGGACCTCATTACTGAATCTCATAAACACCCTTACCTTTTTTACGATGCGTTTTCTTGTATTTCAGTGCATTCATCTTAACTTTTTCGTTTGTTTTCTTCCATGTCATTATAAGGTCAATTTATTTTCAATATTTCTATGTAACACTATTGTCTTAGCTTGTTAGTAATGTAATTTTTTTTTTTTTTTTTTTTTTTGCCCATTGCTCTTTTGGTCTGCATGATATTCACTTTAATTTCTTAGAAACAAAGATATCTGTTAAGGCAATATTTGCGGACAGATTACTTAAATTTTTAATGATAATCATTAATTCGTTCGAGCGGATTATCTACTAAAATCTTTTAGCGAATCAATCCACGACGAAATATCCTTCACAGTGTACGCAGAACTCATATTACATAAAGGAATAACTATATGCCCTTAACTTCGGAAGAAAGCCAGTTGTCAAAGAAGTTGCATTACAAGTTGTTCGGATTCAGAAGCGGAGACACGATGCACATAAGCAAGCTGAAGACTAGGAAATGTAATAACCAGAAGAGGCGTATGAAAACGAAGACCCTGTCACTTCGTCTGAAAGTTATATATATATACAGTATATATATACAGTATATATATACAGTGTGTATATATATATATATATATATATATATATATATATATATATATATTTTTTTTTTTTTTTTTAGAAATAAACGAGGAGCTACCTTTTTATTCAGTCAGTAGGATTCCTTCTTTACCAAATCTCCTTATGCGAATAAATTACGAAATGATACGTTTAAACAAAATTACATAATTTAAAACAGTTTAAAAAAAAAAACTCATGTGTTCCTCACTATTGACACACGGACAGACCAACACCCCAGGATCACAGCGGTGAACTACCAAGGTCCTGAACTAAAATGCAATACTATATACGCAATGTTTCATAACATGTGGGCGGCTTTACGGTCAGGATCGATTCAGCATCTGAGAACAATGAAAAAAGTTCATATAAATATGAGTTCGATTCTGACGTTTATGGAGCTATAGCTGTTTGATAGTTGGCTGCGAGGTTTATGGTATATAGGTGAGTGAGGTCATAATTCGTTGGTATCTAAGGAAGTTTAAGAATATTCCCTTTATTTATATAGAAGCTGATGTTACTTGATACTAAAGATCTATGTTATCAGATCTGTTCTTGAATAAATTATTTTATAGTTCTTGTACTTCTTGCCTTAAAATGTTGTAACAGAAGTTTATCATTCACAGGAATGCAAAATCGTATGATACGGTCTCTGTCACCTAATATCCTCTTTAGGGTATTTCATTCATATATTGCAAAGAGGTTTCTATAAAGAAATGCCAACGTTCTCTTTCAAAACTCTAGCACTGACAGAATGTTTGATAGTTTGAAGGACGCACATTTTTGTCACTGGGGTGGATATTCTGCTCACAGTAAATATGAGCCTGGCTAGGATCTCAAGTTGGTAGACCATGATTCTATTTTCGCAGTCTGCTCTTGGCAGTTCATTTGAAATCGTCTCAGGCAGCAGTGTCTAATTATTGGCCTGTATGTACATGGAATTAAGAAGTCATTAACAACAGGATGAGTAGGTGATTTGCTACGTCGATCAACTCATTATCTGTAATCCTAGTGGGACCTGGAATCCAACACAAATGGATGTATCTGTTGTTTTTTATAAGTTATAATATATTAAATCTGGGAACTAAATGTATGAGAACAGGTCGTCTTTTTCTGCAATGCTCGCAATATACGTTTGATTTTCAGACAGTCTAAGGCTATTTTTATTACTTGGAGTTCCGCTGTATGCAGATATATTTGTGTGCTACATTTCTGTGGGAGGGAGCTGTTGTGAACAAGTACCATCTGGAAAAACCGTTGCTGCTCCTGCCCGTGGTTTCTGACTTTGCGCCATCTATGTATGCAGGAGTATGGGTTGGAAACTTGGCTCGATGGATGCAATGTAGCTGCTGGAAGCCATGCTAGGTAAGAATGCTTCCAAGAAGCATCCTTACCTAGGATGCTATACTTCTAAGAGGAGTATTCCAAGATGTTAAGGATGCTTCTAAGAAGCAAGAAGGAGAATATTCCAAAATGTTATGTGCAGTCATTGAAAGAGCTACTGCGCCTATAATTAGGTTTGTAATTACTAAAACCACCTAAGTGTTAACTTAAAGGACGTTTCGCCCTTGAACGAGCACATATATTTTCCCACCGTGGCACGAGCAAAGTAGACAAAGTTGGATGGTCTAGCATGGATCTCATCTTATAAGTACATCGTAATACTAATTGTGTTCACCCAATAGCCAATGGTAGTTCGTTGGATTCAGCGTACAAAGTCTGTACTGGAGATGTTCGAAATGCTGCTATGCGAATTGCGCTGTGGTGATTCGGGTACAGCCACCGAAGAGCACAGTGATTTTCTCTCCATGCTACTGATAAGATTTTAAAAATGTCGACTTTTTTCCCAGAAAGTTATCCGTAGTTGCTAGATATGTTCCCAAAAAAAAAAAAGGGGGGGAAAAAAGTTAACTTTTTATCTAAAACTAGTCCTTAACAATCGGTTTTTTACTAGGACTGCTTGCACTTCTATTTTAGTTCTAAATCGGGGTGAAGATTATGTTTTTAGCAAAAGAGTACACAGTTTTTTGGTCAGCCAGTATAAATTCATTATTATTGTATTTACAGGACCATTTGCTGATAGCATTCTGAAGCTATCTTTCTGTTTCTCATATACTGGATTAGCCGAATTTTAAAATCATATCCACGGAGAACTTATTATCGTGGGTGGTAACTGACCTGCAACAGCATTTATATTAATTTCAAACAGAATCATGATTAGGGTTGACCCTTGTAGCACTCTCTCTCTCCTCTTAGCCAATTTCAGAGTAAGGGTACTCAGACTCATAAAGTACAATTTTTTTTTAGAAAATAAAGGGGAGGGATTTCCGAAGTCCAAAGTTATACGTCACATCAGATGCCGTATCGCTATGGCTGCTTGAAATAAAAAAAAAAAAAAAAAAAAAAAATGACTTTGGGATTTTCAACGGTATAAGAATAAGAATCAAATGTGTGAAGTATGAATAAAAATTGCCTATTCTCATTATTTTTTACCAATGAAACTTCATAGTCATTTTTTTTTTTAAATTCAAACAGCCATAGCTCTGTATCCGTTCAAAATGGGACACGCTCATATTAACTTTTTATTATTATTATTTATTTATTATTTTTTTCCATTATTTTCAGGTCCTGAAAAAATCCTGAAAGTATGGCCCATATGTTAAGAAACACCCTGTATATAAACAAATGAAAAGAAATTTCTTCCTGTATTACATATCATAATTTGACTAAGTAACATGCATTTGCAAGTAATGCAAGACGTTAATTACTGGTTAACAAATTTATTTTTTCTTTCATTTTTTTTCCAAGATGAAAACACTTTCCTAAACCAGTATTTCGGGCTGATTTACTATTAGTAGAGGCAACTGAATGCAAGATAGCAAGCTTATACAGTACCATCCCCCCCCCCAAAAAAAAACGCGAACACTTCCCATATTACTCGTCCATCCCCTCTCACAATTTATCTATTTCTTTCTTGAATTTATTCAAATTCTACAATGCCAGATGGAAGTTTCGTCCAACAATCAACTACCCGCTAGCTGAAGACAAATTTCCACGTCTGTCCTGCAACAATCATTCTTCAGTTTGAATTTATGCCTCTTCGTGTGTTGTCTCAGCAAGAAGAATTCCATTGGCAGTGAATTCACTCAATCCATTCAGAGCCTTAAACACTTCAATCAGATCTCCTCGCAGGTGTATAGTCTCCAGACGCTGCAATTTACCGAACTTAAGCCTTTCAAACATACTCAGTTTTTCCTAGCATGTGTAGTTTCGTAATGAGACTGCTAATAACATACAAAGTACAAAATAAATGGACAAATAATTAAGACGATTTCATTAAAAAACACGATACTGGTTACAATTACATTTTTTAAATCACTTTTAGTTTAAACATAATCTTCATCCCCCCCCCCCACTACACTTTTTTTTTTTCAGTGATAGTAATACACTTTATAAACAGTTAAAATTATAATTTTTTATTTTTTTATTATACGTCGGGAAGACTACATAAGGTCAGCGTAGTTCACAAGATAAAGAAAACAGAAAAACATTCTACCACATTTAGTAGTCCACGGTCACTCAAAGAGTGGTGTACCTTTGTACCTTCGCGCTTGACCATTCGTCTAATACAGTACACCAGGAGTGAGCAATCATAAATAATGGACCAAATAAAATGCCTGTGAGGTACACGTGGGCTAAATTTTTTTTTTTTTTTTTTTTTTTTGGCTTTCCACGATTTTTAAGATTATTAAAATGTGTATAGACCCATGCGGGATGAAAAACTTTTTCTCTCTCTCTCTCTCTCTCTCTCTCTCTCTCTCTCTCTTATCATTCTCTCTGCTGGCATCCTGGCCGACGCTCTCTCCCTTTCCTTGACCAGGTTGCGGGATTTAAACTTTCTCTTTTTTTTTTTCTCACGTTCTGCCCTTGGCTGGAGCTCCCCAGACCAGGCCAGCTCCTCCATCTCTCACCCTATATAGTTTTTATTATTATTATTTTTTTAAATTTTATTTATTTATTATTTTATTATTATTATTTAATTTTTTGGTTGTTCTAGCAATTTCAGGGAAGACCCAATCCAGGATGGATTGGGTCTTCCCTGAGCAGGGGACGTCCTTCTCCTTCCCTCCCTTCATCTTACACAAGTTTTCTTTTCGTCCCTGGAAAACTCGTTCCCCAGGGAGGAGGGCGGGCAGATAGTGAGTACCTGGGGGAAATCATCCAAGTGATCATTGCTTCCAGGTAGCCAAAAGGCCAAAACACTATAGGAAACACACACACAAGCTCAAAAACAATTTTTCTTTCCTTTCACTTTTTTATTATATTATTTTTTTCTCTCTCGCCTTCCCTTTCATATATCTTCATCCAGCATGGGATATTCCTGTGCGGGATGAATTTTTTTTTTTTTTTTTTTTTTTACGACACACACTGGCCTTACCTTGATGGAGTCTGTACAAACTGAACAGAGCAAAGAGGCGGAGATGAACTTTTGTTCTAGGAGCCGCCCATACAAAAACACAAACAAAAAAAAAATAATAATAAATAAATAAAAAATTGTCGTAAAGTTTTATGCTATTTATACACGTATATATAATTAAATTTATTAATAAGAAAAAACGAAATACAAATTCAAGATAAAATTACAAAAATACAATTATAGTACCAAAATACAATTCCAGTAACAAAAATTGCAATATTTTATTTTTATAATATTTAATGAGGGATTTGATACTGTTTATTTTTATCAGTGAATCTCGACAAATATCTGTATCGACACTTGTCGTAGCAATGCTCAGAGTACTTTCTAAATTTACGTCAGATATTCCATTAATTCAAAAAAAAAAATTTAATAAACGGCGGGCCATTTATTGTATATATGTTTTAAAAACAAGCACGGGCTGGATTAAGCACGTCCGCCAGCCAGAGTTGACCCGCGGGCTGGAGGTTTCCCACCCCTACAGTACATTATTGTAAAAAAAGATACAGTATAAACACTTTTAAAATGTTGTACGGATGATTTCGATTGGTACACTTTGCATAGAATTTCGCCGTACAACCTCCAGCAGTAGTCAACCAACAAGTTTTTTTCCAGAAATCTATTAGCGATTTTCCATTAACATATATATATATATATTGACGGAATCGCTTCCCCCTGCTTATCACTGACGGCGAAAATATTTTCGGAAAAAATTCTAAATGCGAATGCAAGAAATAAAGTTTTAGCGATACACGATATCCTATTCCTTTATATGTACGAGCATTTTAGAAACTCCATCATTTATCCAAAAAGTTTATACAAAGCTATTTGAAAGTCTACCTTGCTTTGTTCTAATACAGTGGTTCCCAAACTATTGGGATATACGGACCCTTTCAAAAATCAAAAAACGTTCACGGACCCCTTCAAACATCAAAAAAAGTTTGCGGACTCTATATATAATATATGCAGTTCCCCAGTTTGGGAAACGCCGTTCTAATACACTGAGGCATTTTTCAAAGCTTTCATCTTGAAGAAGCTCTCATTTGAGACCCCATAAAAATTTCTTCTTTCACTTTGGTAGCACTGATCTTTGGAACTTTCTCACTTAAGTAACGAACTATTATTTTTAGGCCACTCGAATAATTAAATTCATCTGCCGTGCTGTGTGTCATATGTCTGTTAATTGCGTGTGTTATAATGGTCAATTTGTCTGTTTTGCTGGACGAAAAACCCCAAATCTGGGGTTTTTCGTCCAGCAAAAGGGGACAAAACGTTTTTCGTCCAAGGGGACAAAACCTTGCTATCTACGCTTGAGACCGACTAACGCAGCCACGGAGTGAAAAAAGCCCATTAAAATTCCTCGCGTCATCGACGGGATTGAACCAGGGCCTTTTCCACCCGGTGTGTGAAGGACGGTGACAATACCACTGTGCTACTCAGGCAGACACAATTAAGTAATGAAGTTCTCTCAAATTCATTTTACCAGTCGCTTTCACAGAACTCTCCATTAGGCCAAGTTTAATGTGGAGAGGTGTGAGGAAATCTTCGCTGGATCCACTAAGGGAACGTACCGCACTACTTGTTCCTGGCTTCAAAGAAGCACATTGTCATAGCAATGGCTTTTTCACAGTTACAGGATGCAACAATATTTTGTGAGCCCTCCTTGCATTAACATGATCATTAACATACCAGTGACTCTGAAGTCATGATATGTTAAGTATAGTAAGTAAAGTAATAGTGTAAGTGTATTCGTGTCTGACGGCACCAGGGATTTCCCCCATTTCCGCCTTGCTTTCATTGTGGGTGTAACAGTTCACTGCAAAGGCGAGAGATTTAAAAGTGTATGGATTTTGTAAGTGTAGTGTTATGTATCGTTGTTCATCTGGTCATTTAGCCACTAGGCCTATGCCGGGGCCCAACGTTGCCCACACTTGGCCTCGTGGAGGCAGACCAGGTACACAGTAGTTTGAAATTTTACCCTGGCAGGCCCTGCCACCTAGTTTCCTGGGATTTCAGTGGCTAGGGCCCTAAAAAAAAAAGCATCGTAGGGGTGACAATAGGTTCTGTAAAGCCTAAACGTTTGCGTAGTTAATTTAATTTAGACATTGTTAAAGTTTTACAGTGTGGGACATGTGATGGCGTATAGATAGAGGGAGGACTGAAGGCTAGGGGTGAAAGGCAGAAGTATGGCGATGATAGAGAAGGAGTCTCCAGATTGCCAGTGAGACAGGCCCATGCCTCACTAGGCGAAGAACGGAGAGGCGGCGGGGGAGGGAAGACTGCAGAAACTGGCTCCTCCCACTCCCTGCCAGAGGAGAAAGAAAGGACCACACACGGGAGTGCGGTCAGGAAAGCCAATTTGGCCATACAACAATGCTGCTTCTCTCTTTTGACGTTATGTTATTCCTCTCCGGGTCACCAGAATTTGGGAGTCGCTCATGGGACCAGATTCCTGTCCGGTGTGATCAGGGCCGTGTAGGCTTTGGTTGCACTTGGGGTGCAGTCTCATCCATTTGTAGGTGAAGTCATCTTCATCTGTGTGGACGTATTGTGTTAGGTGAGACCTAGGAGGTTCTTTGTCCTCATGCCCCCACCATCCGGTTGTCACTTGAGAGTGGGTGGAGGTCAGAATTCTGATATAACTCAGTGAAAGATAAAGTTCAGTGAGGGTCAGTCTTGTGGTCGCTCATGGGACCTTTGTCCTTTGAGTTCATTTGTATTTTGTCAACGAGGTGGGTGCACTTTAATCCTTAGTCCTTGGGTTGGTTTGTAGTTCTGCTTTGTAGTTCCCTACATCATCAGGCAGCAGCATCTGTCAGCTCCATGATTCTATCTCCTTTACTTGACTGTGTCCGTCCGTGAGCTGGTAGCGCGTTCTGAGTGTTGTTTTATGGGACTGCTCGTTGTCTTCTTCTTGCAAATAGTTTTTGTGCATATTTGCTGAGGGCTTTATATCCATCCTCGGATTCAAGGAGTTGGTGTTCCCGGTTTTTAGGCAGGTACATGATTTCGTCCGAGATATTTCACTTGCTTCATCAGTTTTATCGTGTTCCTTTGGAGCTTAATTTGGGATGGTATTCTGATATCAAGCGTGCCCTTCAGTAGGATTGAGCAAGTCTTCATCGTTGATATTTTTAGGCAGTGAGTCGTCGTCCATTCCTGCAGGATCACCAGCATGTGGTTGGCCAGGGCCTCCAGTCCTGCCCTTGAGTCCGCCGCCACAGTCAGGACTAGATCATCAGCAAAGGCCTGGGATCCAACCTCCCCCAGGTCCATTGCAAGAAATTCATCAAAGACCATGTTCCACAAGAGTGACCCGGACCGAGCCTTGTGGATCCTCTTGTTCACTTTCTGGAATGGTGTGACTACCTCTATCCTCGTGGTTGGTCATTATGCTCTGATAGAGGTTAAGGGGGTCTCTGCCACCCGGAGTCTGTCAAGGACGCTCGGCCACCAAAGTGAGTCGAACGCCCCGGCGAAGTCGACCAGGATGGCAAGGAAGTATTTCTTGGTACATTGTTGTGCCTCAGTCTGAAGTTTCTGGATGGCTTCAATGGTTGACAGACTAGGCCCGACTACGCGGATGACCTGGTTGTTGGAGTTCCTGGTGGGTCTAGATCGATGCTGGAGCAGAGAATACGAGATGTTCTGGAGGACCTTTCTGAGTGGGCCTCCTTAAACAAATTAAAAATTTCATCTAAGAAAACTAACTTCATGGTGTTTAAAAAACATTTTGATTATAACCGTCCGCCCAGAGTATTGTTAAATGGAAGACAAATTCCTTTTGTGTCTAGCACTAAATACCTAGGAGTTATTCTGGATGATAGGTTGGGATTCCATTTGCACGTATCACACCTCAATGATAAAAATCAAGAAATTCACGTCTTCCGTGATTAGAATCTCCAAAAAAGAATGGGGACTTAACAAACGAACGATGTCACTGTATTACAAAACTATCTTCCTGCCAATTGTTGCTTATGCGGCTGGTGTGTGGTCGGGATCAGTGATTAAAGTAAAAATAAAAAACAAACTCATGTCATTACAAAGATCTATGTTGTTGGCCCTATTGCATGCCCCGAGGACGGTATCTACGGCTGCGCTACAGGTAATTGCTGGATCTATTCCTCTTGATCTCTACATTGCATATCGTGGAATGTTATATGCTATGAGAAAGGAAATCCCTGCTAATTATTTGGACATTTCCATCAACCTGGATGCCAGTGTTAAGGAGGAGAAACTTAGAATCTGGAATGAACTAATAGAGATTTGGAGGAATCGGTGGATTTCGTCGGAGGTGGGAGTAATAACTAGGAATATTATTCCTGCTGCGGACTTTGCTGCTTCTAAAACAGTTTCGTCATGGTTTTGTCCTTCAATGTTCACCCCTTCAATGTTCACCAACTATGTGCTGACAGGACATGGGTCCTTTCGAGACAAATTATGTTCATGGGGTCTGGAGCCAGATCCGTGATGGTCTTGTGGTGAGGCGGAAACTTGGCTGCATACACTGTTTCATTGCCCATTTTATAATGTTGAGAGGCGTCGTCTTTTCGAACTGATTCCCGATCTAGCTGAAAACAACGTGCAGGAGTTTGTGAACGGAGTGTCTAATTTTCAGGCATTGCAGGTTTTTGCTGCTGCAGTGTTCTCTAAGAGATCAATTATAAGGAACCTATCAGAAAACGAACTGGCAGTGTATGTTGGGAGTTTTGCTTGATTGCATCTGGGCTTGGGAGCCTCAGACCTGGAAGCTTTATGTCAATAGTATTGGACTTTCTCTTTTGGGTGTAGAAACAGGTTAATGTTTCTAAGTGTTATTGTTAAGTTAATGTCATTCTAAGTGTATGTATTTGCTATTTACATGTAAATATTTGTGTAATGTTGCTTTTGTCTCAACAAGTATACATTGTTCTTAGTTGGAAATATTATTATTTTTTTTTTCGCTGGCCTCCAAGTTTGGGCAGCCTTGGGGGCAGGATTGTTGGCACCTACCAGTATAGCACTACTTCCGGTAGGTGCGGGATTTGTGCATTACAGCACACTCCGAGAATGGTTGATCCAGGTGTTGGTTAATCCCTGGTGGCGAAATGGCCTGAAATAACACTCTTTTTCAGGCCTGTTTTGCAGACGTTCTGAGATTTTACAGGAGTAAAAGGTGGAGATGGGCTTATGTCTAGGAGCCACCCTTCTTATCAGGACACACACAATCAAGACTAGGCCCGAAATCGAACTGATTACGGTTTGTGAGGTTTGCTGCAGTGTAGTGGGCTATTATTCTACTGTGAAATAATCTTTCGTACAATTTACTAAGAGTTGAGATAAGGGCTATAGGATGATATGAGTCTGGTTGGTCAGGTTGCTTAGTAGGATTTTTTAAGATTAGCTTCAGGTTGGCTGTCTTCCAGTGTGTTGGATATTTCCCTGCTTGTAGGCAGGTGTTAAAGGAATAGAGGAGGAGTTCTGGCTCATATTCCAAAGTCTTTTTGAGTATCTGGAAGACTGCCAACCTGAACCAAACGTCTCCATTAACTGAACATAGTTGGAAATCAGGACGATAGATTTAAGTTACCGTTACGCAAGAAAACAGCTTTCTACTTCTTCTTTTGTTGTTGGTATTGGGTTTAACGACACAAGGGCTACTAAGGCCAAATTGTGTCTGGTCATCGTTTATACACAAGAAGCATATCGTTAGAGATGTTAAATTATATGCTTCTGTACAAGCCAATATGTTTTAGATACAATGAAAGTTCTTAATATTTGCTTCATTTCCTAAGAAATGAAATAAATCAGGTGATATATTCAATGTGGAGATGGACTGAAAATACCCAATGGTTGAATGTAAGGGACAATCAACCAGAAAATGACGGACCGTAAGTTGAGTCTGACAGGATGAGGTGGATTTTCTCCCAATAATAGGAAGAGATGAGTTTGATGAGGGTGTCCAATTCTGAGTCTTGCCAGTACCACTTCCTCTCGTCTGTTTCGTCGGAAGCCAGAGAGCCACAGCTTTGGATCTTCTTTTAACTGATAAAGTTTATTGTTCGTGTTACTTTTCCAGCTCTGTGCGTGCCATTTATCATAGCATGCTTTGCATATGAAACATAGCCAGCGTAAGGAACCTGAGAATGTTGTGCGAGGGTAGATTGAGGATGTCTAGCGGCAAAGTCAGCACTTTCATTTCCCGGAATACCAGAATGGCCAGGGATCCAGCAAAAACTGATTGACCGATTGGACACACTGCAGGAGAATAGCTAGGAATGAATCTGTTTCAATGTAGGATGAGAAGGGGAGAAATCCTGCTTCCTTATGGCAGACACAGCACTGAGGGAGTCTGTGTAAATTATGGCAGATGAGATGGAAAGCTCAATAATCTTACTAACCGCTAACTTAATGGCATATAATTTAGATGTGAAGACGTTACAAGCTAGCGGTAGTGTGGCTGAAATTGTACATAAAGGAAAAACTGCCACAGCACCTACCATACTGTCAGTTTTAGAACCATCTATATAAATTTTACAGGCATGGTTGTTCATAGTAGCATGAGCTGAATGTAACTGTCTGATGTTACAGGGAGGTATAATAGTTTCCCCCACTGGAGAAAGTGTATATCTTGAGAGAGAGACACATATGTCCAAGATGGAACAAGTGCAGTTGTGTTTTGAAAAATTTCATTTAAATTGACATTCCAACTCTGATACTATCTCTTTGATCCTGAGAGAGGAAGGTCTATTTTCATTTGGCTTATTCTCATAGAAGGATTCCCACCGAGTATTATAAAGATACTCTCAACTTTGGTGGACTCTGGATCTTAGCAGCGTAGTGCAGCAGTAGCGTTTTCTACGCAGGTGTAATGGGGGATCATGCGCTTCAATACAAATACTTTGGATCGGAAAAGTCCTGAAAGCTCCCAGCACAGTCCTCAGAGCACTGTGATGGATCACATTTGGCCGTTTTAAAGTAGTGCTCCTGGCAGAATCATACACTGGACAACCATAATCTAGCCGTGAACGGATTAAGCTTCTCAGCTCCTCATGACATCGACGAGACCGATCGAAGTATATTCAAATGGTTTATACAAGAAGTTCTCAAATAAGTTATGAGTGTTGGGAAATTTAGTTTGCGGGCTAATATCAGTCCAAGAAATTTAACGGTATTAACAAGCGGGATTGGAGTATTGTTTATTTGTAGTTCAGGTTCGGGATAGACAGCTCGTTTCTTGCAAAAGTGAGTGACAGTGCATTTCTTTTCTGATAGGCTGTAGCAATTTCGTGTAGTCAATGATTCTATTTTGGTTATGGCAAGTTAGAGCTGTCGTTCGATGGTATTCATACTTTGAGATTGACAGGAAATGGTAAGGTCATCTGCATACATATAAGTTTGAATGGTTTTTGGGACAGCTCGTGTCATGCTGCTAACTCGGATTGAAAACAGTGTTGGACTAAGTATTGATCCCTGCGGGATCAATACTCTTCCTGAATGTGAAATGTGTAGAGTACGTTTTTATATCGGACCTGAAAAGACTGAAATTATTTCCAGAAAATAATTCTGAAAATAATATAATCCTGAAAATAATTTCCAGAAAATAATTCCTAAGCATCAGATGGTAAAGGTCCATAATAATACCATCACGCCATGTAATATCAAATGCCTTTTCAAGATCTAAACTGACCATGACTAGATGTTGTTTCATGACAAAGGCATTGCGGATATCAAATTCATCTTTGATGAGCACGTCTAGGGTTGATCTAATTTTTCGAAAGCCATACTGATGATCTGGAAGGAGATTCTCTGACTCCAGAATGGTCTGCGCATGTAGCACAGTGGTATCGTCACCGTCCTCTCCACACCGGGTGGAAAGGCCCGGGTTCGAATCCCTTCGATGACGCGAGAAACTTTAATGGGCTTTACTTCATTCCGTGGCTGAGTTAGTCGGTCTCAGGCGTAGATATGCTTTAAGTATGGAGAGGGCTAAATCGCTAATGGGAACTCTTGACTCATCTTGGTAAACAGCTCTCTCTCCAATGTTTCTTCGTTGGGTGTGCACTGATTCGACTGAATCTCTAAGGTCTTCACTAATCGCACCCTCACTGCATTCCATTTCGTTTTCTAAATATTAATCCGAGTTGTGGAAGTACCGGAACTGACATACTGCAATCGTGAGGGATAGTCTCATCTCTTAATCCAGGTTCGGATAAACAATCTCGTGCTTAGCCTCGCGGAGGATCCAGTTACATTCACATTACAAAAGTAACAATCACCATCGTGGTCTTTTGACGTCCCTCTATATCATGGGTAAAGCAAAACGGATCGACTTTCTCCTTTTGTTCAACCAGTCACGAAATCCATTCGAACAAGTGGTACAAATAATGTGGTGCCACGCCTTATTCTGGCCACTCAATATGCGTCGTGTCTGAATATCCGTTGTGATTTAGTCAGCAAAGAGCCACACAGAGCAAGCAGTGCTTGTTGGGATGAATTTTTATACTTTCGAGGCATGTCGATTAATGTATTTCAGTAATTCATCGGATCTTACCCAAAATAATTTATAAACAAATTATGAAATAAGGATAAAAACGTATTCAAACGATTACATAAATATAAATATATAAACAATAATTATATGCATTGTAAACTTGGTTGACTAAGTATACGAGTGCTACAATTAGTATCATCAAGTTCAAGTAAATAGTCTCATCACAAAAACTAAACATGCTATAAGGCCTGACGTAGCCGAGTGGTCAAGAGCGTGAGTGCACCGGAGTTAAAGCCCTTTACTACTAAATACGATTAACATTTGTATTGATGATTTATTTTGAACTCCACTGACCTGGTGGTCGTGGCGGAGTATAAACAAGAACACACATATATACAGGGTGTTTCAGTTAAACGTTTCAGAACTTCTAAGAGGGGTAGGGTACATCCTGACAACTCGAAAACATATAGCAATGTGGGGTCGGAAATGCTTTCCTGAAGCGGTGTTGTACACAGAAGCACCATAAAGAAAAGAGACCGTAAGTGAGAAATCGTTTTAATAATACATGAAAAGAAGCAAAAGGTACATGGATTAAAGTAAGTGTTCGAAGTTTCTTCCACGGGCTACAATGCACGCCTCACATCTCCGACGCATCGACATCCGAACATTCTGGAATACTCCAGCGAATTTCGAATTTCTTGAACAAGAACGCCAAATTAGTAGGATGGATGATTACACGAACGCAGAGTTAGCCGATATGCATTTGGCGTACGGGGCTGCAAATTGTAGTGGGCCAGCCGCACAGCGTTTGTACGCGGAACGATATCCGACGAGGCGTATTCCCAGTCATAATTTCTTTGCAAGACTGCACCACAGGTTAACTGAGAGAGGTTGATTTGAAAGAGCTGACAGGGACAGGGTAAGAACAGCACGGACTCCAGCCGTCGAACAGAATGTGCTGCAGCATGTACAGGGGAATCCAAGAACGAGTACACGAAGTCTAGCAAACGCAGTAGGGGTTTCCCATTGCAGCGTCTGGAGGATTCTCCGAGAACAAGACATGCATCCGTTTCACGTGCAGCGTGTCCAGACACAGCAACCGGAGGATTATGCACCTCGTACTGCTTTCGCACAGTGGTACCTTGGAAAATGTGCTACAAATCCCCTTTTTCCTGCTGAAGTGTTGTTTTCCGATGAGGCATCCTTCACAAGGGAAGGAATTTTCAACACGCATAACGACCATATCTGGGCGGTCGAGAACCCGCATGCAATACGACGTCGTGCAGCACAGATTCGATTTTCGGTCAATGTATGGGCCGGTATTATGGGAGATCACCTCATCGGACCTTACCTGTTACCGTGTCGTCTAACCGGACCTATCTACTTGATCTTTCTGCAGCAAGTATTGCCACAACTTTTGAGAGATGAACAGATTTCTGCATCGACGCAACACACAATGTGGTTCCAACACGATGGAGCCCCTGCCCATTATAGCGAAGATGTTCGTAACTACCTGGATGTCACATTTGGTCAACAGTGGATCGGACGTGGTGGTCCCGTGCGTTGGCCTGCTCGGTCACCCGACCTATCATGTCTTGATTTTTATTTCTGGGGTCATATGAAATCGCTAGTTTATGACACCCCTGTTGACAATGCTGAGGAGCTGGTTGCAAGAATCGCAGTAGCTGCCGAAGAAATTCGAAATTCGCCTGGAGTATTCCAGAATGTTCGGATGTCCATGCGTCGGAGATGTGAGGCGTGCATTGTAGCCCGTGGAAGAAACTTCGAACACTTACTTTAATCCATGTACCTTTTGCTTCTTTTCATGTATTATTAAAACGATTTCTCACTTACGGTCTCTTTTCTCTATGGTGCTTCTGTGTACAACACCGCTTCAGGAAAGCATTTCCGACCCCACATTGCTATATGATTTCGAGTTGTCAGGATGTACCCTACCCCTCTTAGAAGTTCTGAAACGTTTAACTGAAACACCCTGTATAAGTATTACAAAAAATAAAATGAAATAGAATAAAACATAGATGGAGAAGTTATTAACCACAAAATGACAGGCCTAGATGAAGAAAATAAGAGAGAAAGAATGTTAAGAACCTAAAAAAAAAACATCAAGTAGAATTATCTTATTTTCTCTCTTATTTTCTTCATCTAGGCCTGGCATTTTGTGGTTAATAACTTCTCCATCTATATTTTCTTCTATTTAATTCTATTTTTTGTAATACTTATTTATATACTTGTATCCTATTTTGCTGCTTGGCGCACACAGGTGCACGTATTGTTCTTTTTATTTTCTTCTCCCTTCCTCTTCTTCGTTTTCATATATTTTTATATATATATATATAAAGAAAACGAAAAGATTCCAAATCAGCGTCCAAAGATCTATCTAGTGCACAAATATTTTTTTCTGATGAAAAATAATTGTTGACCTGTGTTATATGAACTAAATCGGGAATAAAAAATACGCCACCCACCCCCAATTTTTTTTGAATGACCCCAATTGTTCATATCATTCCATATTTGATCTTTCAAATTACCATCACCAACGCGCTTTTTTTTTATTTCAATTCTTCATGAATATCAGGTGGAAAAACCCAGATTGAATTTTCTTGAAAATTCATCTGGGTGTTGTCACGTGATATTTAACTGCTATCCATAAACTGTCATGGATAGCACTCACTGTGTTTCACAAATATTTTTGCAGCAAAGCGGAGAGCTCGATGCAGTACAGTTCACTAGATCATACACATATAAACAGCAGACTACAAAGAAATCTTACCTGACTTAAAATATACAATATTTTAAAACTTCAAAAAAGAACCGAACCAGAATATAAACGAAGCAATTCTTATTCTTCACCCAGTCAAGTGCCAGAGTACCTAGGTACACGTGCTTTCAGTGTTGTTTGTTATTTGGGTTTTAGGAGCATTAGCAACTAAGGCCATATTGCTCCGGGGATATGCGGTGGTCATTCCCTGACCTTTCCGCATCCTCCGTATTTGGTGGTCACGGGCTCGAACCCCGGTCTAATCAAGAAGCGTGTGCTACGCACTGCTGCTCCTGGCTACGGAGGCGCCGTGCTTTGAGTGACCGTGGTTCGAGTCGAATGATTACTAAACACTGTACCGTTTTTTGTATTATCTCTTTATCTTGTGAACTCCTTTGACCACGTAGTTGTCCGGGAGTATAACCAGCAAATTTATTTACACTGTACACTGAAATCATTCAAAGTTTTTCAGTTCTCAAAAAAAACCATCAAATCGGCCTGTGAGCACAATACACACCTGTACAGACATAATACACAATGGTATAATGCGCCCAAAACCCACAATAGCAATACCGAAATATGAAAGTGTGCTTTCGTAAATGTCAACGAGAGCATATTTTCAACAATTTCACGTAAACAGAAATCTTTAACATGGATAGCACTTTCCAAGCTATGATTACGAAGTGTTTCGGGATTATGTGACAAAACATGACTTATTTGTAAAGTTTCTCAAATACAATTGCGTCACTGGTTTTGAAATAAAAGAAAATTCAATTTGGGTTTTGTCACCTGATATTGCTAAAATGTTTCGGCTAAAAAAAAAAAGAAACCGATTACGGTTAACACATGTGTGTGTTTTCCAGTTCATAATAATAGAATGTCATTAGTTCATATTATTAGCTAGTTCACATGATCGAAGTGTTGCATAATTTGCATTCGGATAATAGCCATCTTTGCATACCAGGTTCATCTCCAAGCGGATTCAACAAAAGAATTAATTTACATATGGACAGACCTATTTCCTACCAAATACTATTTCATGAACATAACAACGCGCTGATACAAAGTAAACAGGAAATTGAGCAATACAAAAACTTGGGTACCAGATTATACGCACTTATTTTATGTATCCGGAGGCGCAACTTCAACTTTCGTCCCCCCCCCGGCAACGCAAAAGAGTAATCATTTTAAACTGTACTCTACTATCGTACCAGTTTAGGGATATGGTAGTTGTAACACAATGTATCCCACTCATTGGTATCATAATTCATCTTTTGCATTTTATTATTTCAGTATCACTATGAAATTTTGTATACAGATGGCCAGAACTCATTTTCCAGAATAAAATGAGAGACATCATATACAGAACACTGGAAACTATAACAGTTAGCTGTTATATCAATGATAATGTCAAGGTTAAATATTTATGATTGCTATGCATCCATTCTTGCTAGTACATATTTTTTTAATATGTACGGAACAATTGCAACACATGCGTTTTCAATTTACTGCTCTCAATTTACTGTTGTTATTATTATTATTATTATATATGATTGACCCGAACCTATCCCCGCATACACGTTTTATATATTTCTTCCTTCTTCTATACGTAATCGCATCGCCCTCCTGTAACTGTCCCGGATGTAACTAGTGATGTAACCCCCAAACTAATAAAGATTATTTCCGTCGTCATTATAATATAATAATAACGACAATTGTATCTTCAGTATGCTAGAATCTTTCAATGTCGACTTTTTTAGAGACATGTTTCCCCAACCTATAGCATATTATGAGGTCAAGGATAAAAGATTAAAAACCCGCCGCAGGCAGCCAAATAACGCATTCACAGACACAGTACTTGATACTGTATATATATATATATATATATATATATATATATATTATTATATATGATATATATATATATTATTATATATGATATATATATATTATTATATATGATATATATATATATATTATTATATATGATATATATATATATTATTATATATGATATATATAATAATAATATACTATATTATTAATATAGCCATTATCAACCCAGTGCAGGATGGAAGCCTCCCCAACAATTCATGCTGAGGGAATATATATTTATATCACATCCTAAGAATGTTTACACAGCATATAATATGGCTTACAATTAAACACATGTTTACTAAGTCCTCATATAAAACAGGGAAAATTTATTCAAACAAAAATTTCAATAACTGTAGGATCACAGAGAACAGCAACAACTACCGTAACATTAACGGTACGGTAGTGGTTTTTTTTTTTTTTTTTTCTTTCTGAATGAGGCAATCCAATGCAAGTACCTTCACCAATCAATTTGTTTTTATCCACACTAAAATAAAGAAAGTAAATTTTGATCGCGCCTGTTTAATACCGTCCATCCTGGAGCAGAAACTGTTTTTCCTCAAAAACAGGATTCCAAATTAGTGTTAAGGCAGTTTGAAAACAGAAACCATTAAATTGGGACGGCATAAAAAAACCGAATGCAACTAGCAAAAAAACAAAAACTAAAGATAGATACTGAATCAGTTTTAGAACGTGTCTCCAATTTTTGTTCAAAAGTATCTCCCGCTGTATACTGTATTTGCTCCAACTGACTTGTACCTCGAGAACATACAATAATTATCATTGGGCAACCATAACTAAGCAAAGCCTACAGTTACACATATTAGATTTTTTTTTTTTTTTTTTTTGTCTTTTCTTTATAAAAGATGCATTCGGAACAACTGAAGTCCCGTTACTTTATAATCTATAAAATAGCGGACTAATGTTTTTATAATCAATAAAAAAAACCAGTTAAGTAAAAAACAAAATAAAGCGGGAATCTTACCGACAAAATGATCACAAAAAGCAGCCGACTTCTGTTATAGACTTAAAACTGTTTCTGACGCAGTCCTACACGACTGCTTACATGTCATGCAAGAAAGACAGGGAGGGTTAAAAGCTGTCTACCCCACCTCCTCCTACCTTAAGGCACGCACTTTCTGACTTCGTCATTGGTGTAGTATGCCGTAACGTTCGGTCGGAGCTGTTTACCTTCAAATAACCCGTACCTTGTGCAAAAGAACAACCTTCGCAGTGCTAGAGTAGGTCAGTTAACGTCTTCGTAGCCGGCAACCTGTGATGGGTCTTGAGTTAAGAAATGTAATACACAATCTTACATGCGTGACGAGATTTTCTTCTATCACTGGCCCCCACAGCCTTGTCGCCCGAAATTTTTCCCCCTCGCATCCATATTACACCCTCTCGAACCCGAGAAAATGGGTGTTACACTGCTTACTTTATCTGAATATAGTGTAATATTACTTGTGAACTGTAGTGTGGGTCTCAGGAAGCCAGGGTATGAATTTTACAATAAAAGTAAAGCGTGCATGCAGCTTTAATTAAAAAAAAACACTGAAAGAGGACATGAATAAATACAGTGGAGAGAGGAGCAGAGAAATCCAAATTATGGTTCATATGCAAACTTAAATAATAGACAGTAACTAACAAGTTACGTAGCAAGTAACAAGTGGTAGCATATTTTTAGCAATAATCCTAAGACGTAATATTAATTCAAGTGGAAAAAAATAATAATAAATAAAAATAAAATACAATTCCTTCTACTATATAATACAGAACGATTCCCCTAAGTTTAAAGCAAGATCTTTAGCCCCCCCAGTCATAAAAGTTTAATTCTAGTTTAAAGTCAGAGATTCTCAAACTTTTATACCTTGAACCCCCTTAATTTTTCATAAATTTCACGTGCTCCCCAAAGTTCCAAAACAAGTGTAAAAACAGATCAGACATTAAATTTAGCTATGAATATACATAATTTTATAAATTATACATACATACTTCAATACATTTAAACTCGAAGAAAATTTAAATGTGTGAATAAATAAAAATAAATGCTTCATACCTGGATTAGTGGGATGGTTTTGTAAGAGTATACTCTTACAAATATAATGAAAATAACATTTATTTGAATTAAATGCATGTAGGGCAGAGAAAAGTGAAAATTTTTATTAATGTTTGAATAGGGTAAATATTAAGGTTGAATAGTAAATTTGAATATGGTAGATATTAAGGTAGAAAAATACCGGATTTTGAAATAGGGAGGCTATAAATGTGTGAAGACAGAGGTTAAATAGAGACAATAAATTGCAAATAATACAAGAGGGTGAACTGAGAGTAAAAAAAAGACAGTAGCCCTTACTAGGGAAGAAGTGGTCATTTGCGAACAGGCGAGAAAGGGTTACTAGAAGCGTAAACAATAGGACCCAATTAAAAACTCCTTTGATCTATCCAGCACCTAGACATAAGTCAGAGAAGTCTCGAGTTTGTGTCGGAAAGGCAGCGCAGTTTTGGTTTTGAGTTGTTAGCTGCGGGAGTCAGTTTGGATTTGGTGTTCGGAGTTCACAAATCGTGGTAGAGAGATGAAGAAGAAAAAAAAGGGGGGAAAATCAGAGTTATGCAGAGAGGAGGTAAGGACATGGAGAGGGTTTATTTTTTTTTTAGAGTAAAAGTTCAGCGTTTGGAAATAGTGAGATATGAGAGAAAGGAAATAAAAGAAACAACAGAGAGTTATGGAAAGAAAGTGGAGTTGTTAATTTTTTGGCGAAGTGCGCACGAATGGGAAACGTATTCTGAAGTATAAATTAAAGGTAGAGTTGGGCATAAGTTGGTTGATCGGCGTGCCTAGCAAAGTAATCACATGATGTATTTCTGAAGTAAATAAATGTGTAGGAATCTACAAGTGCCTCGAGAAAGAGCCAGGTGTGCAGATATGTGAATCAAGAATCTACGTGGAAGGAAAGAATCCAGTCCTAGATTCCCCGAAGAAGTGATACACTGCCAGAAAGTTCTGAATCGGATGTGAGAAGCCTAACTGCCACAGAGGTTGTCTGCGTGGTTAGCATAGTGGTATCGTCACCATCTTCCCCCCACACTGAGTAGAAAAGGCCTGGGTTATGTTCGAATCCCGTCGATGACGCGAGGAATTTTAATGGGCTTTTTTCACTCCGTGGCTGAGTTAGTTGATCTCAGGCATAGATTCAGCAAAGTTTCCCCCCCCAGAAACTGGGGTTTTTTCGTCCAGCAAAGCAGACAAATCGACCGTAGAACACACACAATTAACAGACATAAGACACACAGCACGGCAGATGAATTTAATTATTCGGGTGGCTTAAAAATAATAGTTTAGTCTGCACTGTCTGCATTATACATATGGCGGTCAATCACCTCGTTGTCACACACGCACTTTTAGGCCAGTATGATATAAAAGGAAATGCGATTCGTCCGACCGCTACCACACTTTCTTACATCAAATCTCATCTTCTCTCAAGTTCCCATGCTTCCAGAGCAATAAGCTCATCCACGCTCCAAACCTGATATTTATATTTTTCCTTCATTTTTGATCCTTAGCTGTGCTCCTCCATCTGAAGTAGTCAGATCTAGAGTGCTGCACGTTACCACCCCTGCCCCATGGAGGTGGACCTCTATCTACAATTCAACAATTTTAAATACAAACTCCAAAAGCATTTACTAAGTCCATTGTTAATAATGGTTCTATGATTTACAAACTTACATTTTAAAACAAACACTGTATAAATAAAAATTAATTTTTTTTAAAAAATAAATTCAATACTCAATAAAACTCCAACTCATAATACAAATATAAACTTTAAACTCACAAATAATACCCATATATCTGCAGAGACCATCCCTTCGTCCAAAAACAAATGCCATTTGCAAACTCCAAGAAAGCCCTGTATTTTTCTGTATACATAAAGAGCTCACAGTAGCTGTATGTGTTAGTGCCAATTCTTTGTTACAAACTTATTGCTCAAATCTTCAAAATAAGCACAATGCCTCAGGCTGTGTTCTGTATCTTCAACTTATCCACAATTACATATTACTCTCAACTTCCAATTCTACAAACTTCCTTCTCAAACAGTGCCCTGTCATCATCATTGTGGCAAAAACTCCTAATTCGGGCCAACTCTTATTATTTTGAACTATGCCAACCCTAAGAATAAATTCATGTGTAATCTGGCCCAACACAGAACTGTCCCATCTTCCCTGCCATATACCACTTATTTCAATTTGTAATCATCTTTCCTTCTTTAAATCTACTCATGTCTGCATGGGTAGCACAGTGGTATCGTTACTCTCCTCCCCACACGGGGTGGAAAAGGCCCGGGTTCGAATCCCGTCGATGACGCGAGGAACTTGAATGGACTTTTTTCACTCCGTGGCTGAGTTCGTCGGTCTCGGGCGTAGATAGCAAGGTTTTTCTCCCCAGAAACTGGGGGTTTTTCGTCAAGCAAACAGGCAAACCGATCAAGGAACACACAATTTACAGACAAAATAAATATGGGTAGAAGTAATCATTTACAGGGGACCCTAATATCATAATTTTTTATACCATCTACTCATATCTTCACAGGATCTCATCCCTAATATCTCCAAGCAGATATTCTTTTTATTGGCATAATCCAAAGTCTCCTGACTATTACCAAATCTGCAGGCTCTTTTCCAGCTAGCACTTGTAGTGCTTCATTTGTGACAGTTCTGCAGGCCATCATCACAGCAAGAAGGGCAAATCTCTGGGCGGACAGCAGGTTCCTTTGAACATGACTGTTGTCAATCCTATATCCCCCCACAAGCATAAGTCACTATGGGCAGAAAAATACATTTTTATAGGAAGTCAAGGGACTTTCCCTTAAATCCCCATTCTACCATTACAATTCTTCTAATTTTAGAATATACAACTCTTATTTTTCTCCTTTAGCTGTTTGGCATGTGGCAGGAAAGACAAATGCTCAACTACAATAACTCCCAGGTATCTGACCAAGGGATCATATGCTATGGGGCTAGTGAAAATTTTCACCGTGGGTCTTCTTTCTTCACTTAATTTTCCTTTCAACATTACCCAATGGGTCTTATCATAAGATATGTCCGTCTTATGGTTCTCAACCCAGTCCTTAAGTTCCGTCCATTCACCTTGTTTTTGATCTCTTATTTCAAAGTATATACACCAGTGGTCAGGTTTCCACAGCCACTAAAGCTAAACGAGCTCTTTCTTTTGGCTGCTTCTATGACCGCTCACATACCAACACCAGGTCATCGGCATAAGCGATCGGGTCGCAGACTCACAACCATCCATTGTTGTTCTAACAGCTCATCCATTACCATATTCCAACTATATGGTCCGACGATAGACCCCTTGGGAGCTATACTTGTAACTTCCTTTCTAGTCTTCTTAAATTTAGTTACAACACTGACATACCTCAGATAAAAATAATTCCTTAAGACACCACATAGTTGCCTTGTGCAACCCATTTGTCTTATTCGAGCCAAAAAGCTCTGATACCACAGTCGATCGAATGCCCCCTTAAAGTGAACAAAAATACATAGAACAGTTTTCCAGAGTGTCCTATACATTCTGTACCATTCTCTGCACTGTCTTCAGTAGACTTACTCCCCGTAAATCCATATTGTCTAGGGCTACACATTCCTTTTCCTTCATAAACTTTCTCCAATTTATAAAAGGCTCTTTGGAGCCACCAGTCTATAAGAAGAGGAATCTGTTGGATTTCTATCCAGGCTTTTTAACAGTATCTTTATATATGCTTCTTTCCAATGTACTGTGAAAATCATTTCCTTTAAACAAATATTATAAATTTCTAGCAATTAATATCCATATTTTTCACCAATTTAGGTAATATTCCGTCTTCGTTGGTGAATTTTGCCCTTTTCTTTTATCCAACGCAATTTTAAAAGTTTCTGTTGTAAAATCCTGTTCATCTCCAGCTCCTATATATTCACTCTTTAATCCTCTTATTTCTCTTTGAAATTCATTTTCTAAACCTTCCCGATATTCCAAAAACAAAGAGCAGAGCACATCCTCCATGAAGGATGTCCAATCATACATCTTTACCCCCTTTTTTACTATATGGAAGACTCCATATATCTTCCTTCGTTTTATCCTTAACAAATTGCTAAGGATAAAATTAAGTTCCACGCTGTTCTTTTCTAATTTTGTGTCATCTCAGTATATTCCTTTGTCAACCTTACATACTCCACCCTCAGTACCTCTATTTTTTTCCAATATTTTCAATCTTTTCACTTTTTGGCACATCCTCCTGGCACATAACTCCCCTCCTTACCTCTGGCAACCTAGCAATCCACCAAGGCATGACTCTTATAATTCTGGGACCTCCTCATAGAGCCACTCACAGCTCCTTGTAGAATAGCATATATGATCCCAGGCCTGTCCTGTGCCAGGCTGCTGTTCCATTTTTTGTCTATTACTTGCTAACAATTTATCTACCTCACTCTCAAATCTTTGCTAATTCATGGTATTAACTGCCATTCTATCCTTAAGTTCCGTCCATTCACCTTGTTTTTGATCTCTTATTTCAAAGTATATACACCAGTGGTCAAATGTTCTCCAGCACTCCTTAACCATCCATTTTCGTATCTTTCTCAATATTGCTTCCGATGTTAGTGTAATATCTATATTAGATTCTCCTTGAAATGAGGAAAATGTATAAGGCTGGCCCAAGTTGTTAACTACGTTTAACTGATTAGTCAAAAACTTTCTTCTAACATTTCTCCTCTATTATCTGTATTCTCACTTCACGTTATGGAACTTGAATTGGAATCCATTCTTATTACCAACTTCTTCCCTTTCAATACTTCACTTACTTTTTCAGTGTATACTCCAAATACTTCCCAATTCAGGGAGGCATATCCTCCCTGAATTGGCAATATATATACTAATAAAGTACATACTTCCTATCTCACTATTAACTTCTACACATACTCCATGTGAGAAGCACACTTCATCTATTTGTATCTTAACTAACTCCTTATTACAAATCACAACAGCATCCTGACAGCCATCACTATATTGGGCAATTCTATCAGTCAGTTTGTGACCTTTTACAACACCATTTAACACATGCGGTTCCTGCAGGAGGAGAATAACACTTCCAATTTCTTCCATTTTTTAGTTAGTTGTACAGCTACATTATATGAACTCTGGCCATTCACTTGTACTACCTTAAGCTTACTGAAGTCATTTTCTTGTCTATCCATAATCAGCTCTATCTGTATACTGTTCGTAGAATCTTTTTTATTCTACAGAGTCTCTACTTCTAATTGAATGACAGAAATCTTTACCTTTTTTCTCTTGCAATTTATACATATAGGATTCTCATTTTTCTTAACACAATCTTTCAAAACGTGACCCTCTCCTTTACAGTAGCCACATGTAGTTTCCCCCTTACGCTGGTAGGCTACATATGCTATACATTTAAAGAATTTTGAAACAAGAATTATATCCTTCACTCTATAAGACGACCAGTGACAGTAAATTATTCCTTTCCTCGCTAATATATCTCTCACTTTCCTAGTTACTTCACACATCCAATTATTCGCATTTTTCACATTTACCTTCAATACAGATATAACTGCGACACTACTCTTTACTTCCTCCAAACTAAATCCAACCTCCTGAAAACTTCTGTCCCATAATTCTCTTAATAATTCTTCTTTTTCTACATCTCTACATACTTCATATATAATAATTTTCGGTCCAGGCTTTTTTGGTAGTTCTAAAGAAGCCCAATCTCCTTCATTTTCTGATTGCTCTGCAGCTCCTTCATATCTACCTACCAGTCCAGTTCCAACAGCACACCTCTGTCCCTTATTTTCCTTAATCTTTTAACTTTAACTTTCTTCATTTCTGGTCTAACTTCAGTCTGCAACTTCTTTTCCACTTCATCGCTAGCCTTTATCTCTCTCTTATGGGGTTTAACTATAGTCACATATGTGATCTTTTCCTGTACTTGCTCCTTTCTACATCTTTTCTTAAAACAGAAGCATGACAGACAAATTGTTGTTCCTAGTCCCGAGCCAGACATTGACAATCCCTTATTCTTGATAACTATACCCTATTTTCCACAAATAGTTTTATAGCTTTATCTTCTAGCACATCGCCAAAATATTATTCACTGCTGCTCATCACCTTATTTGCATCACAAAAAAGAAACTTCTGGAGACTAGTTCTTGTCTTTTCTTATATCCAAAAATTTCTTTCAGCCACTTTCTCCATTTCACTTTTAACACTCATCAGTATCTGTATCGTTTACTACTTAAATTTTTTTCCTCCTTTCTTGACATTTTCTCCTCAACTCCTACTTCTCTTCCTTTACTACACTGACTAGTCCCTTGATCTTCTTTCCAAATTACTACAGCCTTTTTCATTTGTACCTGTGATTTTTCTCTCAATTCCAACTCCACCCTCTGTCAGTGATCCGTCTGAATCGGCCGAAGACTCCTCTTCATTCCTTTTTTCAGCCATGGTAACAGAACTAGGGCCAAACTGCCAATATACACCACAGGACAAGATGGATATACTTTCAAGTACTCCAACACGAGATAAACAAACACATCTAACTATATTACAACAAACTTATTCTAAAGTCAATCAACTTCACACTCCTCACCTGCCGAAGGTCAGTTCACTTCGACAGTCTGAGCGAGTAGCACAGTGGTATCATCACCGTCCTCCCCACACGGGGTGGAAATGGCCCGAGTTCGAATCCCGTCGATGACGAGAGGAAGTTTAATGGACTTTTTCCACCGTGGCTGAGTTAGTCGATCCCAGGCGCAGACAGCATGGTTCCCCACCCCAAGAAACCCGTTTTTTCGTCCAGAAAAACAGGCAAATCGACCAGAGAACACACACAATTTACAGACACTTTAAATAAATAGATATATAGAAGAAATTCTGAGTGACTCTAATAAAATAATTTGAATTGAGTCCACTTCAACACCCTTATAAAGACTTAGTTCAAAGTCTATCAACTTTAACCAACTCTCTCTGTCCGTAACAGTTTATAACAAACTCTACTTTGCTGATCAGGGATCACCCAGGCCACGTGGAAGCACGAGTCTAGCAACTGCTTCGGCTGTCTCATCTAAAAGTTCTTAGAGAAGTGAAAGAAAAGAAAAGTTACACACAAAAGAAAAGTCTAAAAGTCCAAATCTCACTTAGACACTGATCACTTAGGTATGCACTAAAACCAATAAACGCTTGCCCTGGGACACACTTGCTTATAGACAACCACTGTCCAACCAGGGTATTCACGCCATTAGATGAGATGCAAATACTTATAACTTATTGCAAAAGGGGAGGAAGAGTCGGCCGTCCGCCTTGATAACCAATCTGCTAAAGAGTATCGATAGTCCTGCTGCAAAATGCGTCAGGCCATCTTACATTGAATCCTGCAATCAGTTGGGCCACCATTCCTGTTCTGCTGGTTTACATGATCCGCTGCAGCTCATAAGTTCTGTGCCTCAATTTTGTGCAAATTGGTTGTTCTACCCTTTGTCTACTGTGGAACTTCTGTGTGTGTGTGTGTGTGTGTGTGTGTGTATACAGGGTGTTTCAGTTAAACGTTTCAGAACTTCTAAGAGGGGTAGGGTACATCCTGACAACTCGAAATCATATAGCAATGCGGTCGGAAATGCTTTCCTGAAGCGGTGTTGTACACAGAAGCACCATAAAAAGAAAAGAGACCGTAAGTGAGAAATCGTTTTAATAATACATGAAAAGAAGCAAAAGGTACATGGATTAAAGTAAGTGTTCGAAGTTTCTTCCACGGGCTACAATGCACGCCTCACATCTCCGATGCATGGACATCCGAACATTCTGGAATACTCCAGGCGAATTTCGAATTTTTTCGGCAGCTACTGCGATTCTTGCAACCAGCTCCTCAGCATTGTCAACAGGGGTGTCATAAACTAGCGATTTCATATGACCCCAGAAATAAAAATCAAGACATGATAGGTCGGGTGACCGAGCAGGCCAACGCACGGGACCACCACGTCCGATCCACTGTTGACCAAATGTGACATCCAGGTAGTTACGAACATCTCCGCTATAATGGGCAGGGGCTCCATCGTGTTGGAACCACATTGTCTGTTGCGTCGATGCAGAAATCTGTTCATCTCTCAAAAGTTGTGGCAATACTTGCTGCAGAAAGATCAAGTAGATAGGTCCGGTTAGACGACACGGTAACAGGTAAGGTCCGATGAGGTGATCTCCCATAATACCGGCCCATACATTGACCGAAAATCGAATCTGTGCTGCACGACGTCGTATTGCATGCGGGTTCTCGACCGCCCAGATATGGTCGTTATGCGTGTTGAAAATTCCTTCCCTTGTGAAGGATGCCTCATCGGAAAACAACACTTCAGCAGGAAAAAGGGGATTTGTAGCACATTTTCCAAGGTACCACTGTGCGAAAGCAATACGAGGTGCATAATCCCCCGGTTGCTGTGTCTGGACACGCTGCACGTGAAACGGATGCATGTCTTGTTCTCGGAGAATCCTCCAGACGCTGCAATGGGAAACCCCGACTGCGTTTGCTAGACTTCGTGTACTCGTTCTTGGATTCCCCTGTACATACTGCAGCACATTCTGTTCGATGGCTGGAGTCCGTGCTGTTCTTACCCTGTCCCTGTCAGCTCTTTCAAATGAACCTCTCTCAGCTAACCTCTGGAGCAGTCTTGCAAAGAAATTATGACTGGGAATACGCCTCGTCGGATATCGTTCCGCATACAAACGCTGTGCGGCTGGCCCACTACAATTTGCAGCCCCGTACGCCAAATGCATATCGGCTAACTCTGCGTTCGTGTAATCATCCATCCTACTAACTTGGCGTTCTTGTTCAAGAAATTCGAAATTCGCCTGGAGTATTCCAGAATGTTCGAATGTCCATGCGTCGGAGATGTGAGGCCTGCATTGTAGCCCGTGGAAGAAACTTCGAACACTTACTTTAATCCATGTACCTTTTGCTTCTTTTCATGTATTATTAAAACGATTTCTCACTTACGGTCTCTTTTCTTTATGGTGCTTCTGTGTACAACACCGCTTCAGGAAAGCATTTCCGACCCCACATTGCTATATGATTTCGAGTTGTCAGGATGTACCCTACCCCTCTTAGAAGTTCTGAAACGTTTAACTGAAACACCCTGTATATATATATACACACAGTATATTGTAATAAATATGACAGATAAAAATAAAGATGGCAGTGCAAGTCACACGGAAAGCCAAAGGCCAACTTTTTTTGACCTTTGTGTCTGGCTGTGTGATATTGTTCTCGCATCTCTTCCACATCAGCAGCAGGCCAGTTTCGCTTGGCACGCTGGAAATTTTTTCTTACGATGTTCACCTCCCGTCTTAGTTGTTGGAGTTCCGAGGACCACCAAGGGACAGCTCCTGGTAACGGTTTTTTTCCGTTTGATTGCTTTGTTGGCTACTTCGGTGATCAATTTTCTTATTTCCATTTGATGCTGGTCCAAGTTTAATTCTGTGTCAAGTGCGAAGGCAGTCGTCCACAGTGTTTCTTGGAAGAGAGGCCAGTCCACCTTTCCAATAGCATATCTGTTCTGTTTTTGCTTGGGTATTGTTGTTCTGATTATTGTCCGGTTTAGCTGGAACGTGACAGTTCTATAGACTGAGGTTGTCCAGTTCTCGGCGACAGTCCAGTTTATAGTACGGTCTGCAATGGATCTGGTGGCTATGATAACCTCTATTGTGGCCTCCCACATTGTACTGGAGGAGGTCGGTAGGTTGTTAGATTGGTTTAGAATTGTACAGCAGTTGTTTGAAAGGAACTCTCCGAGGCGTTGTCCATTGTTTACGCCATGTCTCCCTGGAGTTTCGTTGTGCTAAGCAGGTGAACGGCAGTTAACATCTGCACCTATGATTATTTTTGCACTTGGGAGGTTACTTTGTATGCTCTGCAGGTAAGTTATGGGTGGTTGGATGTCATCCCGAGGTCTGCTGTAGAGCGAGATCGCGAAGAATTCCCCTAGGGCTGTGATTATGTGGGCACACACACACACAGCCCAGGGGAGGCAGTAACACAGTCTAGTTGGGGTTTCTGATTACGATTACTGCCCAGGAGTTCGATATTTAGGTAGGTGGTAGACGTAATAGTGCCCGGCACGTGGATGACTGGACCAAGGATATCCCAGCAGAACATCGCCCAAAGCATAACACCACTGCCACCGGCTTGTTTTCGTCCCACGGTGCATCCAGGCGCCATCACTTCCTAAGGTAAACAACGCACACGTACCCGGCCATCGACATGAGCAACAGGAAACGTGATTCACCGGACCAGACGACCTTCTTCCAATCACTCAATGTCCAGTTTCGATGCTCGCGTGCCCATCGTAGGCGCTGTAGACAGTGAACAGTGGTTAGGATGGTTATACGGAGCGGCCTGCGGCTACGCAGCCCCATTTTCAGCAGGGTTCAATGTACTGTGTGTTGTGACACATTACTCCCGTCACTGGCTGCCAATTACCGACGAGTTGCGGCACAGTCGCGTTTCTGGTGCCACATACCATCCGGGAGAGCCTTCGCGCACCTCGAACATCGATGAGCCCTGGTCGTCCTACAGCTTGCCAGCAGTTCGTGGGTTTCCCCTCCTCGGACCATTTTCGGTAGGTACTAACCACGACTGACCGTGAACACCCCACCAGCTGTGCTGTTTTGGATATGCTCTGACCAAGTCGTCTGGCCATTACAATTTGGCCTTTGTCAAACGCACTTAAGTCCGTTGCCTTTCCCATCTGAAGAACAAGAGTAACACTGATTAACGGAGCTCAGTATCAGGTATTTTTTATACCGTGTCCCAAACTGCGCACGTGCCATATTTCACCTGCAGTTGTTTCGATTTGCATAACGACTCGCTGGTTATAACGTTTTGGCCAATCGGTGTATATACATTTGCATCCATTGTTGCTGCTTTGGACGCTTTAGTCATTTGTCATGTCCAGTTTATTTTTTTATCTTTCCACTATTTAATCTGGTTTTAACTCTTTGGTATTATATTATATACAGGGTGTCTCAAAAATACACGGCATAACTTCAGGAATGAGTTCCTCATATGTAGATAATAAAAATATTTTATATCAACATAGTTCCGCAAATGCTTGGTTGCCGAGGTTTGAAGGTCTGTCTATGACACTTAACTATTCACATCATCTTACAGTAATTGTTCAAAACGTCCACCTGCCAGAATACCACTGGCAGAACATTACTTACGCAGGGTAATCTGCTGGTGACAAGGCCTGTACCTGTTGCAGATGGTAAGGATACATCTGGTGTTCTCCAAACAGTCGAACGTTGAACAGCCAGTTGCATTGCTATTCTGGGTGTGCTGATTCCAGGAGTGGCATGTACAACTTCCAAAATCTCCTCAACTTCAGGAGTCGTAGATCTTGGTCGTCCTCTGTCGGCAGCACGAGGTGTAAAGGTCCCATGTTCACTAAGGCGGCGATGGATACCTTCAAACGTTTTCCTGTATGGACATCTTCCCAGAACGAAGATGTCCTGTATGGACATCTTCGTTCTGGGAACCTTTCGTGGTACAAATGACGAGCCTCCAGAGCATTGCCGTCCGCCAAACCGTACATAAAGTGCATATCCGCTTGCTCATGATTTGCATACATGGTCGGAATGGAAAACCACCAGATTGTGTCAGTACCTTGTGATGAAGGAAATCACCTGCGAGAGATGAGATATTCCGGTTAATAACTTGGGAACCAAGCATTTCCGGGAATGCTTGGTTCCCGGAAATGTTGATATAAAATATTTTTATTGTCTACATATGGGGGGGTCACACACACACACACACACACACACACACAACCGACCGGGTAAAGCGCCTGCCTGGCAACCCAAAGGTCGCGGGTTCGAATCCCGCCTCGGACCAAAGTACTGCAAAAACCTTGGGAGGTGCATTATGGTCACAGAAGCCGATGCGCCAACAACTACCAAAAAAAAAAAAAAAAAAAAAAAAAATTCACACACATTAATAGTATGTACCCTCGGTTCTCTACCTTGGGAATCCTCAAACCTCTATGACACCGCTATTTTCGCTATTCTGACTACGCTATCACAGAAAATTCTAAGAAGGATTATCACTTTTGCTCCTGGATCCATTTAGTTTCCCCTAAAACCTACAGCAGTGAGTGTTCTCGATAGATTATGACTATAATTTTTTTCCTTTATTAAATACTACATTTCTTTGTATACATATATAACACAATAATTAAAGTAATACAAACATCAGTTTTCATTTCATCTAAGCTTCCAAACACACAAAAAAAATGTTCACAATTTTCATACACACATACTTAAGAATCTTCCAAATTACGTATATATACTATACATCAAACTCCTAACTCCTCGGTCATTAATACTTACGGATTACTTAATTAACCAAGCCCTATAATACCTCAACGGTCCTCCATGCACAGTTTCTCTCTAGACTATGACTTCTATAATTGCATCCCTCTTATTATTAATTATCTAACAACTGATTATACTTTTATCTTATTATTACTTCTCACTACCAAAAAAAAAAAAAAAAAAAAAAAATGATCAAGAATTAATAATTATACATATAAGAATTTCTGCTGTCACAAATATTAACCTCTGAATGCCTTCTTTACATATAACTCCATAACACTAATTGCTCTACATCCCTATACGACTATCAACATTCCAAAACAGAATTTGCCCTACGATCATTCATACATAAGTTCTTTATCTCTCTCATTCCTTTTTAATGGTTTCTATCAGTGGCCACTACTCAGAGAAAATCCTCTTACGACAAAACTTCCCTTACCTTTCTCTCACGCATCCTTTACCCCTTATCGGATATCCCCTTTTACAACACTTTTAACCCTCTTATTTTACTCAACCCAACATCCTACTTAAATGTCCTGCCCACAACATAAGTTATAACGCTAACAATCAGAAAAATCATGACTTTTGTTAACCAAAGCTGCTACTAGTTTACTGTACTAGGTGAGCACGTTAGTTACCACCATTTTGTTTCTTCCGATACCATCACAAGATTTCGACCGTCGCAATTTGCCCTCTCAATTAATGCAGCGCTCCAGAGTGTGACCCATGGTGTCTTAGCCGTTGACTGTGCTCTTGGCTGTCACTTTGCCAGTATCTTCAAGTGTCCTGCTGAATCCCACTCCAGTAGCTCTTCACAACAGTTCATAACACTTCACAACAGTTCAGGAATACTCCATTTCAGGTAAAAAGGACCTTCTCATATCCTTCTCTTTCCTTTTCTCCTACGGTGCACACCTTCAAATTTCTTTCCTTTACTCTTTCTAGCGCATCTCTGAAAACCTCAGGTTTCCATGCGCACACTGACACCCTTCCTCTTAGGCTGTGTAACAGTAACCTGAAAACCATTAAGACCAACTTGATCACATCACACATATTCTTTTTTTTTTTTTTCTTTGCGGACACCCTTTCGCGCACTCTTTCCAGTATAACGCACTTCACTCCCAGCTTCTCTCTCTCAATGACTTCCCTCAACGCTCTCCCTCTCTCCTCTTCTAAAAAACTCGAATTTTGAACTCCTCTTAACCCACCTACAGTTACAATTCATCCAATCTGCATCCTATTACAATTTTTCCATCTCTTATTCGTTCGCATATTATCCATTTAGCCCTATTTATTACTTTCTTCGTCCCTTCTCGATTATTTCTCACGGAAATACCAACGTACTTTGTTTTCGCCGCCTGTTGTGTTTACGCGACAAGGATTGGTTCTCTCTGCCGCTAACTCCGGCTACAAGGGTCTTACTCTGACGATCCGTCTTCCTTTTGTTTCACTCCAGTCTCTGCCTTCACTACCATTTCCTTATTTATGGGCTAATCTCTGGTCTGATATATCTGCGCGGTCTACTTCTAACAAGCCATCCACCATCTATATGTGTAATTTCAATCCTTACTACTTTCAACAGCCGTTCCACACCATCAAGAGTAAGCATGTTTATGCATTATGTGACTGCCTGTAGCTCCCCAGCTTGTCCCCAGGCTATAAAACCATATTGTACATCCATAGAGAATTTTGTTTGTGGCCCTTACATTTGCCCTTGATGTTTATAGCCTATGGCAGTACACACATAGAAATTAAAATAAAAGTTCATAACAAACTGAAATATAAGATTAAGATCTGGATTTTACACTGCCACTCCTGAAACACACGCACAACATAAGTTGGGAACAGCCCACTAGATGCACATTTCAGATATGGACACACTTCTCCACCTTTCAACGAAGCAAGATTATTGGCGCTCTTGCTGTTGTTACTGCAAGTTTTAAGAGCATCACCAACTAAAGCCATATTGCTTCGTATATACCGTCTGTAAATTGCACGTGTTCTGTGGTCGATTTTCTGTTTGCTGGACGAAAAACCAGGATTTCTGGAAGAAAAAACCATGCTACCTTCGCCTGAGACCGACTAACTCAGTCAGAGTGTGAAAAAGGCCCATAAAAATTCCTCACGTCAGCGACTGGACTCGAACTCAGATCTTTTTCAGCCGGTATGGGCAGGATGGCGATTCTATCAACACTGCTATCCACGAGGGCGGGTGCTCTTGCACTAATAATCATGCTTCAGTGAAATTCCGTCATATCGCGACCTCTTCCCATGCTCCTCATATAACTCTACGTGCCAACTGTATACACACCTACATGCTGCGTAGTTGAGTCCGAAATAGAAGAAAGGTTGTACACCCGTGATCCAGCGACTGAAGAAGTGATGACAACCCTTCAGGGATTCTTATTTACTCATATTTAAATTTGCAGTATACTTTTATCGTCTTCGGTAGACTTTCCACGATAACCATACACCTAACGGTTAGCCACATAACACACTCCTGCCAAAACTTTGTAGTGGATCCTTAAAATGGAATTCTCTCTCTGGGTTGTTTGTGTATCTGTTTGCTATGTTGAACTTCTTCACAACCATTAACCAACATTTCATATTTGCGAACATCAAACTACTGCTTGAGATGCAACCGAAATTTCATGATCATTGTCTTATAAATCAAATCATCAATACAGCTCTATACCTACTGACAAATTGCACTAGATAATTTTCTTTGCCAATAAATCCATTCAAATCACACATATGACCTTTTCTTTTAAGCGAAATACTATTAAAATTCATTCCAGTCCAATTTATAATCTATATTTACAGTACATTGCCAAACAGATTTAGGTGTAACATTCGAAACCCCAACCTCGGGTTTCCATGCGCACACTGACACCCTTCATCTCAAGATAAGCAGACGAGATAGGGTGCTAAGCAGTACCTGCTTCGTCATAGTAACCTGAAAACCATTAAGACCAACTTAGCCATATCATCCCCACTAAGCTCCACGAAGCTGAAATCTTAGCTTCAGTTGCACAGGGCATTAAATGAATGCTCTTGGATGATTACAAAATTGGATGACTTTCCATAACCATCACTACCAAAAACAGATACTGAATTCAAGGATTTACCAAACCTAATGGGCGGCCGCTTTTGCCAAAACATTATATTTCATTTACTCCTTTCATACCACCATTCCTTGCAGATTTGGAAGGAGAGAGCACTAAAGCGTCTGGATTTAAACTGCCTCTAGTTGGTTGTTGTAGAATTTTAGGCGCAGCAGCGATGCAGACCATATTGCGCCGTTTGTAATATGTCTGTAAACTGCACGTGTTTTGTGGTCGATTTGCTGTTTCCTGACGAAAAACCAATGCTGTCCTAGCCTGAGACCGTCTAACTCAGCCATGATGTACGTGTGAAACTGGCTCTATTAGCGTTATTTATTTTTTGCCAAACTGTAAACCAAACGAAATCATTAGTTTTATTCATGGTGGTATGAGGGAAATCATACAAATTCATTTATCATATTAGGGGTCACGGTATCGCCAACTTTGAGAAACCCTGGTGTAAGCGCTAATAAAAACGCAGCTACAGCCACTGTGGCAATTTAAAATGCCTAAAATTTTTATTTCTCCAATTTGTAAATTTTAAAATTATCATTACTGGCAAAATGCTAAATAAAATAAGATATTTTGTTAAATACTGTGAACTGTGTTGTAAATACTATGAACATTTTGTTTTCAATCCAGATCACATATTATAGGAAATTTTTCAGTCATATGAAAGAAAATTAATTTTAACTATATTAATGTAAATATTAATTTATATTAATATTCATGTTAATGTAGTGCAAATTAGAAAAATTAAAGTTCAGTGAAAAATTTTTTATCCTTGTTAAAACAGAAAATATCCCGAATGAAAAACTTTTTATTGTAGAAAAACCAGTTCGATCAGTTCTTTAACAAACATAACTTGCATTATCAACAGGGAATGTTAAAACTGAATTTTGCAAACAGAAATACATACAAAAGCATATTAAACGGATGAAAAAAATATTAGACCTAAAGATAAAGCAGACTGAGAATGTAGGCGATAAAATTAGACTCCTGTAGCAATTACTCAGATTAGTCTAGAAGCAAAGGATGCAGGCTGCAGTGATCATAATATCGAGGACAATGACCACGCAGACTTTCTTAAAACAGCAAGTAATAAGAGAGAAAAGTACAGCGAGGCGAACAGCGAATTATAAAAATAGCTAGCTATGAGAATTGATTAAGATTCAATCAAGCAGTGAATGCTAAAGACAATAAAAGCAAAGTTTCAGTTACACAACACTATAAAAGGAGATGATGCTACAAAGCATCCGATACTAATTTGTCTGATGAGAGATAATGCTAAGGGTATCCTCTGCTTCTGGCACTGTCCTATTTAATGCCATTTGAGTCCACAGACATTGTTTGAGGGAAGTCTAAATTCAAATGGAAACACAAAATAAGGGGAATAACTAAAGCGTACTTTCTTTTTCTTTGTTTTAACTTCTCTCTGAGAAATATCGCCAGTCTGTGACAGCGAATGGGGACAGACTCGCATCACTTGACGACAGATGCATGGAAATAATGGAAGGGGAAACAAACAGTGAACAGCAGAACTGGGTTAATAGGCTTTATTTATACTGGGAGGTCGTAAGCAAGCAAGAAGAAATGGTGATGAACACTTCACAGGAGTACAGTATTGCTATAATGGAAGGGTTAGCGACAGTGACCAGTAATGCAAGGAAAACTGACATATAGAAATTAAAAATATTAATAAATATAAAGGAGAGGACAGTTAAATATTTTACTGGAAAGCTAAGATCAGATGAACTGTAAGAATCCAATTACGATTACTTAAATAACCTCCAACATTTTTGTAATACTGAAACAATGCTTCTTAATGAGTCTGTATTACAATGCAACGTGTTATATGACGTTCTATGTACATTCAATACCCAAGTACAGGGCTACAAAAATCGCAAAACCTTACAAAGCTTTGTAAACTGTTACTGCTATTTCACACGACACAGAGGCAGCGGCAGCTATGGCTAATGTATCTCATTCTTATATTATTTAAGAAGTTCATGCAAACATTTATCTTATGATGTTATATTTGGTCACACAGTCGAATTTTCTTTAGGTAATGATGAGATCATATTTTCTTTAGCGCAAATAGTTGAAACAATGTTAACAGAGATCGTGAGTTAGAGTGATTTATCTCTGACTCACGAAAAGAAAAGACAAAACAAAAGGAAATACATATTTTGGTGGATTCAAGACATGGGCAATCTGTAAGGAAATACTTTGTACAGTAAGCTCTATTTGACAATTCGAACATAAGCGAGACTCTCCTCGTACGAATAATATTTGTGCAATAAAACTATGTACAATGTGAACCTTACCAGTAATAATAGAGTCGATTTTAAGAAAAATTGTAGTCTCGTTTACGTAGATCAGGTTTTATTCTGTGCATTTTACTGCATGCTTTTTTCTCTCTACAGATTCGTCCAGTTTTGATTACTTTTCTCGCTAAAGACTTGTTTAAAATGCCTAAAACGAATAAACTGAAACCTTACTATTTATCTTTCATCAGAATTATTTGCAGCTTAATCAACTTCATATCCACAAATGTGAATTTGTGAAAATGAGGAAGCCTTACGGTCCAGAAAATCACTATCTCGTTTCTATAATTCTTCGATTTTGTTTCTAACATGATTTATCAGAATGAGGTTTATGCACAGTAAGGTTGTTTCCAACAGGAGCAATTACAGCAAACAAGGAATCAGCATATTAAGGTAGGAAAAAGTTTGTTTTTCTATGCCATCCAGAGCAAGCTCGATTGCATATAGTTCAGCAAAATGGCCTTAGAGGTCTGGAAGCTCGGAGACACCGCTGCTGAACCTACTGAGTTCTGTATTAGATCCATTGTATGAAACGGCACCGTAGCCGAGTGGTCAAGAGCAGGAGTGAAGTAGCACATGCTCTTTGAGTAGACTGGGGTTCAACACCTCCGACTGCTAAATATGCTCGAACTGCTAACCCGCATTGGACCAGCGTGGCAGATTATGGTCCATTTCTCTCAACGTGAATCGTTGAAAAGGCTTCCATCCTGCAGTGGGTTGATAATGGCTGCAGTTTACTTTTTTTATATTGATGCTGTGTATGCATGGCATCAATTACTATTTTCAGCATTGAGAGTTGAGTACTGAAAATTGTCGTTTATGTTCCCTATTCAGAAAGATCTCGCAGTCTGATTCCAATTGGCTGAATTTCATTTCGTTCGCAATCATTTCTACTCTATTGTGGATCAAATAATATCTTCCAAGTCGGGTGAGAAGGCAGGCTTTGTATTTACGACACGTATACATATCAGGAAGATTTTTCTTCCAACTTGTAATTTTCTTACTTTACTTCTGCATATAAACTGTACACTGAAGACATTCCAGAAAGGTCCTAACAGTGGGAAGCGCTCTATCTATGGTTGTTAAGCAGAGTATTAGGCAGAAAATATTCTGACAAAAAATTCCACTGTAAAAGGTAAAAAAGGTGTTCTAGATTGTCGGGTCTCTCACCCGACAATCTATATTATATAATGCTGAAGGCCTCTCGTCTTCAGCATTATATAATAACTGTCATCCTCATCTGAGTATCGTATCCAGAACTTGAGCAAAAAAACTTCCTGGAATGGTCTGTTAAATGACAAGATTCCTCGGATGATCTGACTGCTCTTCTTTCGCTGTAGATTACTGGCAGTCAGTAACATCATTCGAGAAGGGGGATTTCGCCAGAGTGTCGACAATTTCACAGCAGTTATCGACAGTTCATTCCACTGAAGGATAGGGGTATTTACCAGTTAATGACTGAATTTTAGTATTAGTAACGCGAAATGATTCAAGGAAGTGATTTTTTTCTGAATAAGTCAAAAATAAATAAAAAAACATAAGGAGCTCCGCCCCCTGCCCGCTTTGCTCGCCAACCCCCACCTGTCGAAACGCACTGATCGATATCTAATCTAATATATAAAAGAAAATAGAAAGTGTGTAAGAAAAAAAACTATAAAAAGTAAAATTGTGTAAATGTTGAGTGAATGAGAGTTATTAATAAGTGCATGTTCTATCTTAACCGCTTGACAAGACAGACTGATGGCTATGCAGGCCCTCAGGGGCCTCATGGTTATCCAAGCTGACACCATGCTGTAGCTTTTTCTAGCTGGCATGGTGTGGGATGCTGACACTGGCCATTTGGGTAACCCCCCCAGGCCAGTGTGGGACAGAGCTGCAAAAAGCACACTCCACCATAGGGATCTCTTTCCCTATGTCTTTTATTCCTACTACCTGGGGTGGTTTAATCTCCTTCCTCCACTAGGTGGCCTAATCTACCCTTCTGCCCAGTGGCTCACCCCACCACCCACTTTCAACTCCCACCCTATAGACTAGGATGGGCATCATGTACCAGGGGTCCCCTTACTGTCTCCCCTTTCAAATCAGGCGGGTGCCTCAACTACTGCCCCCTCTGTTCTCTACCACTTTTATCCCACCCGCTTCCTATCTCCCCATTATCTTCTTTCCAATAAAAAAATTTTTTTTTTTTTTTTTTTTTTTGGGGGGATCTCCTTCGATGCCTAGGCTACCCCAGATTTCGCCTTGCTTTCTTCTCTCCTAATGTGTCCTGGCCTCATTTCGGCCACCTGGTCACTTCAGCTTGATTCTGTCCTTCCTCCGTTCTCCCTATTGCTTTCCACATAATAAAAAATAATAAATAAATAAATAATAATAATAATAATAATAAATAAATAAATAAAAAAATCCAAACCTCGTTTTTGTGACATTTTCGTAATAATGGTACCTTGAAATTGATAATGCGAGCGATTATCGCTTGTACTGTCGATTTAAAGTTTTTTTTTTTTTTTTTTTTTTCTGGTTACGTAATTTATAAATTTTAACAAGTAGTGCGTGATATCGTTTGCGGAGTAAAATATACTGTTCTGTTTCATGAATTACGAATATATGATTCTATTTTTACCTCCGTTTTTGTGTTTATTGGATGGCTTTTTAGCGTGTGTACATGTCTATGATAAACTCAAATCACCAGCAAAGCAATATTTTTAATACCTCGAACGTTAACTATGTACTTAAAATTTAAGTGATGTGTTAAGAGCCAAAGCCAACACCGTGGCTACGAGGCGTTAGAATGTTATATCTGTTATCAGCTGCGTATATTTCCGTCTTACCGCTGTTCTACTGGACGAAAAATCCGAGTTTCCGGGGGAAGGGGGGGTGACAGCAACCCCTGCCTGAAACCAGCTAACTCTGTAATGCTGTGAAAACACCCTTAATTCCTCGCATTACTGACGAGATTTTTTCCACCCAATGTGAGAAGACAGATTATAACCACTGTGCTACAGCGATGACATGAACTTGAATAAAATTTAATAATGCAGTATGAATTAGTTCCATTTCCAACAAAACTGATGGATAATATGGAATCTTTAATCTCTTTACACAGAGCACCCAAATTTGAGGGAATCGCATATTTTAATTTGAAGAAGAATGAAAAATAAATGATTTCCTTTTTCAGAATAATTAAACCATTACAGAAACCGGCCCTCACACAATATGTAGTTGTCAAACCTGTTCCCGACCAATCAGAGTGCCCATCACTGTCCGTAAAACAATGTCTCTGGTATACCCACGGAGCCTAAATATTGGGTCGCAGACATAACAACGTACAAGTAATTCATAATAAATGAGCACGTTATATTCAACAATCCCGTGGGAAAGGTAGGAAGAACTGTGGTTTCATAGACCGTGAAGATGGTACACATTAATAACTATTTTCAATTTATCATTACTCTGAGCCATGTTTATATATACAGTACAGTACTTGCAAAGAAAAAAGTATAAGTAGTTTTAAGCAAAATAAAGAAAGAGTGACAGTGTACATACTGTACTAAATGAATTATACTGTCCTAAATAACTTATACTGTATTAAACGAATTTGAGCTTTCGATCAAGAATTTCCCGAGTGATCCGGAAAAGTCACCGAAAATACAATTTACCGAAAACACAGTTCACCAATAATTAAATAACAAGGTAAAAAAGTAACACAGTCATAACGTTTATTTTTTTTGTCTTTCGCTGCAATTTCACAAGAAGTTCACTACAATTTTAATTAAAATTTAATTTTTAACAATTTAAATTATGAGCAATTCCTCTAAGTCTGTATCTGTATCTTCTTGGCTGTTCCAACCTATGGTTGGGTCAGGTGAATCAAAGCCTTCCATCTTTTTTCTGTCTTCCAAAATCTTATCTTCTGTCATTCTCTCCCACTCAATTCCTTTCGGTTCCACATCTTCCCTAATCTGATCTCTCCATCTTTTTCAGGGTCTTTCCTCTCGGCCTCTTCTTGTCCATTTTGATCTCAAACATTCTTCTTGGTATTCTTGTTCGAGTTCATTCTCTTCATGCGTCCAAACCATTGTGATGCAGTCATCTTCATCCTCAAACTTTCTATTCCCAAGTTCATTCTAATGTCAATATTTTTAATTTTGTCTCTTCTAATTTTTGCTAGCATAGTCCTTAACACCTTCATTTCCATTGCTTGGATTCTGCCGGTATCCTTTTTATTCATCCTCCACATCTCAGCAGCATAGGTCAAAATAGGAACAAAATATGCCCTATTTATCAGCTTTTTACACTTCGTTGGAACTTCCCTAGCCTATATCATGCTGTTAACGTTACAGAAGAAACAGACGACTGCTATTCTCGTTGTTATTTCCACATCTAGGCTGAAATCCTTTGTCCATGCACTCCCCTAGGGAGTGTATGGACAAAGTGTATGTACTTAAAATTGTTCACCACTTCTAACATTTCATTCCCTAAATTTATCCCTTTTACACTTACTTTTCCCACTCTGTCCATCACCGTTTCTTTGCTTTATATCGAGGATAAATCCTTTGACATACCATATTTGTATCTAACAACATGCTGTAGTCTCTCCAGTTAATCAGATCAAAGAAATATTTCATTCCATTATAGTCCCTTTTCTGAAATTGATGTTCTCACCTTTACCATTGACCAAATAAGTGTTTTTGGATACAATTCATTTTATGGTATAGTGGTTGGCTCTATACCATAAGAAGTAGGTAGCCAACCACTATACCATAAGATGGTCTCATTATGGTGACTACGTACTTCTTATAGACTGGAATGCATGGAGCAGAAATACACTATATATGGTAACATTTTAACAAACAATGATTGCTATTTATGTCAACATGTCTGACATAAATAGCAAAATAAACATTATTACTGTGTTACTTATTCTAATTTATTATAGGTGAATTGATATTCGGTTTTTAATATAAACTGTATTTTCGGAATTTTCCTAGACCCAGATCACGTAACCAGGCGTTGAATCAGTGTGGTGTGAAATAAACTGCAATCATGGGAATATGACAGTGGTGGTATGTTAAGGCCAAATGACTCTGAGGAATATAACAAGCAAATCTTTAGGCAGATTGAATGGGCTAGTAAGTACGATTGTCTCATTATGGTGACTACCTACTTCTTATAGACTGGAATGCATGGAGCAGAAATACACTATATATGGTAACATTTCAACAAACAATGATTGTTATTTATGTCAGCATGTCTGACAGAGTACAAGTGGCTCTAATATCCCAGATTCGATTCTCTTAAGGAACCTAACTGTATAAAAAAAAATTAACAGTGGGGGAGCCAACCACTATACCATAAAATGAATTGTATCTAAAGACACCTATTTGGTCAATGGTAAAGGTGAGAATATCAATTTCAGAAAAGGGACTATAATGGAATGAAATATTTCTTTGATCTGGTTAACTGGAGAGACTACAGTACGTTGTCAGATACAAATATGGTATGTCAAAGGATTTATCCTCGAACCACAAGCGTATTCTTACCAATGGTCTATTTTGGCATTTCCATAAAAGTAAGATGCCAAAGTGGATCCTGAAGAGGATAAGGGTTTGAGCAAAAGTAACAAGCATGGAACAGTTATAGGCAATAGCTGATTCTGATTTATATGAGCATTATAAGAGAATTTAACAAAACCATTGATTTCATATAACGAACGAATGCTAATTGAGAATCAGCTTTCGGCCTCATATCTCAGCCATCTGCTCTCACATGAGACGTGACAGCAGATTATTGGGATCTGAAACAGATATGAAAGTACTAGAAAGAAACCTAAGAATAGGAGTAAGGAGTTCTGATATGTGAATACAAAAAATAAGACTGAAAATCAAATAGATCCCTCTCTGAACAAACTGGGAAATTGTTGGTTGCAGTGGAATATTCACAGAAAGCCCGGCAAAAATAGCAGATGAGTTGATCAGATACTGCGAAACAATATTTACAATTGAAAGTGAGCCTGAATCTCTGGGGAATGTTAATGAGCCATGATGTAAAAAAAAATATAACAATCTCAGAGAAACATTTGTTAAAAAGGCCATTGAGGTTAAAGGAGGATAACTTCAAGGGAGGATGGTAGACCGCCGTAGCCGAGTAATCATGCATAAGGATGCATACCTACACGTGTCTTGAGCAACCGGTGTTCAAGCCCGTGACTGCTAAATACGGTGCTGTTTATTGTATTCTCTCTACTTTGTGAACTCCTCTCACAGCGTGGTAGTCCCGGAGCATAAACAGAATATTTATTTATATAGTCAGTTATAATTAAAAGAGCTATACGTGAGTGTATCCAAATATTGGGAATGAGTGCATTAGACTCTTTGAAAATGAGTAATGCATTTTCTCAATGAGTCTAATTGAGAATTAGACTCACTGAGAAAATGAGTGCATTAAACTCATGGATACACTTGGACTGGAGAAGTACTAATGTTTACTTTTCATTTCCCCTTGGACAGGTTGGAAATTGAATCACGTGTACTTTCAATGACTGAAATCAGCGATTCAGTTAAATTCCTTTATCACTGGCTATGCTGCTATGTTGAATGATAAGTTATTTCGAAGTAAATCGATGCCTCAAGTCACTTTTCTGTTGTGCCTCAAATGAGCCAAATCAACCACGCAAACATGGTATGTCAAAGGATTTATCCTTTGACATACCATGTTTGCGTGGTTTGCAAGGATTTATCCTTTGACAAACCAAACGACTCGTTTTGCTGTCGCTAAGCAATAAGTAGTGGCGGTCCTGGGTAGGGACTAAAGAAGTTATAGTCTCCCTCGCTTAGGGTCAAAATAATAATGTGGATTTTTTTTTTTTTTTTTTTTTTGTTGCTGCATGATGGTTAAAGCTTAATGATTCCCCGAACAATGCTTTAACCTTTCCCTTTAACAGTTTTAGCTTCCCTCACCCCTTTTAGAAAATCCTGGGAAAGCCACTGGCAAGAATTACACTCAGAAATTTGCACATATTGCACACTTATTTCCACTAATCGAGTGGGCAGAAATTTTCACGCTTATTTGCAGCAGTCTTATACTCCGGCCTCCAGCTACGTGGAGTTTTGGAAGTAGGCAATTTGAATAGATTTAAAGGAGGATCGGAAACACTGTATTATTGAAAATTAAAGCAAACGAAGTGAGTATTTTTTTTAAAAAATTGACTGATGCTGAATAAGCTTATTTCGATGCATCAATCTGAAACTTCTGAGATGCTGGTGCTGGAGTATAGAAATGCAAGCATTTGAGCTGACGAAGGTTGGAGATCACGTTACTGCTGACCGAATGGGAAAAACAGAGTGCACAATCGTACACGCGTTTCAGTTGACTGGTTCTAGTTACGTGACTGCTGGAATAGGGCTATGTTCTTGTATGCTCTCTCCCTCTCTTTCGTAAACTCCTCTTACCCTATGTGACTATCCTGAAGTATTGTTTTGTTATTTGGTTTTTAGGAGCATTATCAACTAAGGCCATATTGCTCTGGGCATATGCGGTGGTCATTCCCTGAACTTTCCGCATCCTCCGTATTTGGTGGTCACGAGCTCGAACCCCGGTCTAATCAAGAAGCGTGTGCTGCGCACTGCTGCTCCTGCTCACCTGACTACGAAGGCGCCTCCTGAAGTATAAAGTGAAAATTTATTTACTTATTTTCTTAAGAAGTCTACCTTGCAAACTCCTACGCAGTCATTACAGTGTATAAATGAAAATTTATTTATTTATATTGTAAATTTCTCAAGGACTGTCTCTACACAATTTATCCACTTTTCTGATCTCCATTCAAATCTTTCTGGTACTCATTTCACTGATTTTTTTTTTTTACCGAATTTCTTAAGGATAATGTGAAGGATTCGTTCACAAAATAAGTAGTGTATTTGCTACGTACTGTAACCCAATTTGAAGATCTTTAAAATCAGGCCATGAACAGTATCAATGTTTTTCTGTGGTTGACATAGTTATGGGTCCAGACTTGGGTCCATCTTTGGTGACTAGAACCCCTTTTGAATTAAGTAGTCCATCTCTTGATGAAAGATCATAGTATTTTCCTATATATGCTGGACACAGCTTTTTTAAGCGAAAAAAATTAAAATATTACTATAAAATTTGGTTATAGCTCATAAAATTTTTGCAATTTAATACTGTCGTGTTTTTTTTTTTTTTTTTCAAATAATGAAATAAACATTAGGCAAGAACCTTTTCAAATACTCCTCGAATAGCATTTGTAAATCCAAACGATGCGAAATTTAAGTTGGATTATGACTCAGCAATATGAACCCTAACGATCTAGCACTTCCTCATTTGTATCACTAGTGACAAACGATAAAATCTGTCTAATCCCTCCTTAAATTTATTCAAATTAATCCCGATTGGTGGAACAAACACAGACATAAGTTTGTTCCAATAATTGGTTTTCATGTTTTAAATTAGACTTTCTTACTTTCTGCTATCCTTATTTCATTTTAAATGTCACAAATTTATTTAGTTTTCTTATTCTAAAAATAATCTGCATAAAAATAAAATGTCCTCCACGGTCCACATCGGCAACATAAATAACTCACTCGAAAATCACACGAGTCCGTTGGTCACGGATGGCTCATCACTAGTCCATCCGCTGAAACACAGGACGACGAAGTTCCGAGACCCCTGCTGCCATCTATGAGCAAAAAAAAAAAAGTTTGCTCATTTGACGGACAGCAAAATACTCGTATAATATACTGCATCTACCGTACAACGGTAATGGAAATAATCTGAAACCAGAGGTCAAAATGGAAATTTTTTACGAATGGAACACTTCCTTAATAAATTATCTTATTTTTAATAATGAAAAGTACGTGCACATTACCGATGCGTGTGATAAAGCGGACTGGTGTTCTGGTCCATTCCGAGCCCTCTCTGAAACTCATCGACAAAAAGTAAAACAATCAGAGGCAGATCCCAGACAATACACTATTTTTCTAGTGTGCGGGGGAAGCAATATATAACGACGATCGTATACTTTGTGACTAGCAGTAATTGAAAATCAAACTGAAATATAGCTTGAATTTAACTCGAATTTTTAAGTGGTCATTAACATAATATGAGAGCAGTAACCAAGACGGAGAAATCTGAGCCCTTGCCCCCGGGAGCATTAAAACAAGGGACGAAAAAAAAGGAGGATTAAAAAATAAACACATTATAACACAGTATATGTTAATTTATTGTTTACTTTAAAAACTTAAATATCGCAAAATAAGCGTGACATCCATTTTATAGTATATTACATTATTTATGTATTCATTCATTAATAATGTTTATTTATGGGAGACACGGGGGGGGGGGGGCAAAATTTATTTTTCCCCAAAGCGCAGAATACTTAGTGACAGTTTTACATAAGACACGAACAGTTAACCACACTACAACTTAATATCATAAACAAATAGTATTTTCTCCAATTTACGCAGGCTCTGAGGGAGAGGTCATTCCTTCTGGATCCACTGCTGAAATAAAGAAATTGAAACCACCAAACAGATTAACCTGAATTTACGCCGGTTCTCAATTTAAGAAAATCTTCCTGAATTAACATATTTCTGGGTGTATCATGTTTTTGAACCAGAAAATTATTACATCGAATCAGAGGCCATGAAGCTTGTTTTTATGAATGAGTTTTTATTTCTCCAAGCAAGTGAAAATCACAAGTGGTGAAAACCATCGATTAAAAAAATGACTTACACCCACCTACATGCTCTTCAACATTGCTTCCTTTTATTTTGCGAGTGAATTAAGTCATTAGTTACACGAGTGACCATACGTCATTATCATACTGAATGAAAATCAGAAACTGTTCAGGAGTGGTAACAGTGCCAGATTGTGTTTACATTGCGAAAATGGTAGTTCTGATCGTTTGAGAAAATTACGTTTTCATATTACTGTAATTATTTTCCACAGACAATTTTAAAACTTTTAAGTTTAGTAAATAAAATTACCCTGTATTTAAATTATAACTAATTAATATTTTTGGATAACTTGAGGTTAACAATATTTCCATATTATTTAATGTGTCGTTTTACTACTGTGTGGACATGTACGAACAAAAAGCAATGGAGAGGATAGCAGCAGCTCATCACAAAGGAAAAAAAATCTTATCTGAAGAATGCACTCATGATTTTTTTTCTACGATAACCTTAGAAGACAGCAACATTAGGAGAATAAAAAACGTGAAAAATTTTGCCTGTTAATTGGTTAAAGATGCAATGGATTCGATATGAAAAGAATCGACCATTTTAAATTCTGTGCAAAAAGAGACCTTTTAGGACTTTATGGATCTACAAATTTTTCATTTAAAAAGCAAAATTTCTCCAGCTTTCGAATTTAAGGGCGATGCTAAAACGCCGCATGTCCCGTATGAATATTGCATGAAACTAACCGAGGGTGTCAGAAACGCGACGTGTAATAGTGCGTGGTAAACTACACGGGCAGTCTCAAAATGGATTTCATACAGATCGGTTCTGCGTCGGCTCTGTGTTTATTTAAAAATGAAATCACAAAAGAGAATGCGTAGTTGGTAGGTCCATCCAATGCTTATGAGTATTCTAAGTACTCCCCCCCTCCATATAAATGAACAAAAGTATCCCCAAAAATTCTTTTTTTTATATTACCGTATATCAACACGTAGTTTTGAGTTCTCCGCATTTCTAAGTGAGAAAATTGTGGAAACAGATACGTCACTGTTTTGCTTTTTACTGTTGTAAGCAAAATCATTACGCAGTGCTAGCAGGATTATCATATCGGTATCAAAGCAGCGCGTTGTACAGTTGTTGATGTTTTGGTTTTTAGGAGCATCAGCTACTCGGCCATAATACAGGGATTCACATCTAGTGAGCATGGGCTTGGCACACCCAGAGTCCTGAGCTGGATATTATCATTCTTCTCTTTCTTGTTGATTCCTCTCTCTCTCTCTCTCTCTCTCTCTCTCTCTCTCTCTCAAGGTAACTCGGGAATTTTATTTTATTTTTTTGGCTGGTGCAGCATAAGCTTCAGGCTTCCTTGCACCATATGGTTAATAATAATAATAATAAGAATTGTGTACTGTCTGTACGTGTGTGTGCGCGCGCGCGCTCACTGGCCGATGTACATGTTTTGCGGTCTAAAAACCCAAAACAACTAACAGGCAACCCCCCCCCTCCCAACCCTCTGGCTGCAATCGGCCAATCGCAGCCCCCGATTATTACAAGTATGAGGCGATTCGAACCCAGGACTTCAAACAAGTGGCAGTGGTTCTAAACTACCGTCAACTGCATTAGCTGGCCATCTACTTTCGATTCGGGATCTGATTACCGTGAGTGATAAAACCATCGCATTAAGCAGACAGTTTAAAACTTGCTGGCCACAAAAACAGAAGGAAGGCAAGAAGACAGGTCTCCAACTTCTTAAAATTTCACTAAAGCCAAATAATATTAACTATTTTATAATTTTGAAGCTCTAGCTCTGATTATTTAATTTAAATAAGTGACGATGAAATAATTTATAGTTTTATACATTTTTATTTTATTGCATAAAATTATAACGAGATGTAATACAGAAAAACAAATATCAAAAATTCAGGTTAAAATTTTGTAACCTAAAATTAATAACCAATAAATATTTCAATAGCAAACGTTACCTGCTGAGGCTGCAACAGCAGCAGCACTCTGCTAGTCCGTTTAGAAAGTGAGTTGTCTCCGCTCTTCTAGTTTCAAAAAATTGCGTGCCGAGCACGCATAGCGGAAGTTAGTGGAACTTCTTTAGGCGAACATTTATCACGTGACCGAGGAGTCTGTATTGACCGTGTGAATGTCGCAGGCGACGAATTTCCATGAATGGAAGTCTCGGAGATATGAAACGTTCCGTTACCAAATCTAATTTCGGCAAGTGCTGTGGCATCGGATGATATTTAAAACCATTTGACTTCAATAGAGCTTAACCACTTTGTTCTTAATGAACCACAACAGTTACTTGCCGACATTTGCCTTACATCCTCATTTGGAAATGCTGTTTGAAGAAAATCTCGAGCTGCTACAATCTTCACATCGTTCTTGAATCGAAGCCATGGAATAGACTGAACCGAAATCATTATCCAGGAATGTTCCTTAAAATCCTATTGCTGCACCGGCTGTGCATTACGTGTTGAACGATTTGATGGAGTACTTCTGGCAGTCGGTATTGGCTTCTTCGCTTTTCGTTTACGACTGGGCTTCGAGGACTCTTCAGCGTTTTCATTTGTAGTGTCAACTTCCACATGACGCCTTCTTCCAAATTCACTTCTAACATTTCTGAGATGTAAGGCTCTGCAGATGAGGATGGAGCTTCTCCGGCTTCTTTGTTCAACTTTATCACACGCTGTTAATTTCTTCCGCTGCCGAAAGAGCTTAGATTCTCCTTTGTACTCAATGGTCGCATTGCACGTATACGTGCTCTATTCCCCAAACAACGCTATTAGTCTTCGACATGTTGAATAAATTTTTTTCCGTCGAAATTTTTTATTAACGACGAAAGAAATAGCATTGCACAATCAGTAGGGGTACTGATTAGGTCATGCATTGCTTGCTCGTGCCTGGTACAGAGTGGTACAATGGTGGGGGAGGGGATGAATCATTTCGTGTCGCATTTTCTTGGCGATTTTTGTCAATCCACGGACGCATTGCACGTATACGTGCTCTATACGCCTTACAACGCTCACTACAGTGAACCCCCGCTTTACGATTGGTTCACTGTACTATCAAACCACTTTAAGATGGACACTCCATAACAAAATATTGTTCACTATACGATATTAAAGTGAAACTAAATGATACTAGGCATAATATTTCAATAGTTTAAGATTATCTATATAAGATACACCATAGACAACCCTTAAGGTCGTAGCTAAAAGAGGAAGGATACTTACATAGTCTGAAAATTTTCTGTGATAGGTGGTGCGAAACCCCATGCGCTGTTTTCAACGGACCACAAATAAGAGGACTGTTCCAATATGATAATTCCTAAACTTATGTCTCAAAAAGAAGTGGAAGCTTGGTTAGCATTCAAGAATATAGATCAGGAAAAACTTCAAGCATATAGAAATCAAACGATATAATGAGAAGACCGTCAACAACATGCTTACTATAGATTTTCTACGTCATATCGCACTACACTTCTCCTCCCACCATCCTTTCTCATAACAAATTGTTGATTTAAGAACAATGCTTACTTTCAGCAGTCAGTACCACAAATTATGTGAATTAAAGATTAGCCGGAGTGGGAGAGACGAGGGGAGCTAGTGAATTTTTTTAACTTCTGTTTTATTTTATTATTATTTTCAATTTTATTTTATTTATACTTCAACTTCACAGAGAAATCCCAAAATCATACGAAGCACATAGAAACAAACAATAATAAAATTATTGATAAAACTAATAAGCAAAGTAGATTAAAACATGACCTTGAACCGGCCTTACTCTGGCTATAGTTTCAAAAGACTGGGGTGCAACGTGAGTGTGAAGTTTCATTTTCTGCCAGCCACCAGAATGCTTTTCCACAGAACCTTGATTGCAATGAATGAAGAGCAAGGCGAAAGGTTAATTGAGATAACAAGACTGTGGGAAAAAAATATATGAAAAATGCAACTTTGGTAGACTCCTTCCTATTGGCGTTTGAATATGATGCAAAGGTGTTTCAAAAATGTGGAAATTAATCCATGTGCAAAAAAAAAAAAATAAATAAATAAACTGTCTGGAACCATTAATGATATGTAACTTCCTTAGACACGAAAAAGTCACAAAAACAAGTTTTCCCTTTTATTGAAACAACTACTTTAGTATACATTAAACAAGTTAATTAATGTCTGCATTGAGTTATATTTTAGGCGGGTTCGATTTTTCTTAAATTAATTGAATTTCTAAAATATTGAATATAACTATATATTAAATACAGTTATCTCCTTATCAATTAATTACTAAGATTATAACTATATAGAACGCTTAATAAAAGCTCTATATTCTCTAAACTTATCCGGCCAATTTAATTACAACTGTCTTCAAGCTAAAAATATTTATTATATATAATATAAGTACAGTATTATAATATTTACTCTTCTCCCATAAAAAGTACTTTTAAGTCTCTTTCTGTATCTCTTCAAGCAACCACATTCACGGGTCTTGTATAATAATACGTACACGCAAAGCATGCGCGGACTGTCCAAAGTCCAACATAATACCGCATTAAAACTGGTTTTGTTTTCTTTTTTTTTTTTTTGGTAGTTACTGGCACATAGGCTTCTGTAGTGCTTTAATCCAAGCCCGAGATGGGAATCGAACCCGCGACCTTTGGGTTACCAGGCAGGCACTTTACCCATGTGGCTAGCCCGGTTGGCCATTAAAACTGTATTTAATGGATGAAATACTTTTTTTTCATACAATTTGGGTTGAAAAATAAAATAATAATTCCCGGATTTCTTTTTGACCGATTTTTATAAAATTTGGAGTGGTTTGACAAATTTTTTAAAAGGCCTAAATATAAAACTACACGAAAATCTGTCCACTGGGAGTGACATCTGTTACATGCGGACGGAAGGACACAATGACAATAGGAACGTATACTGTATATTATGCGAATGCACCAAAAAAGGCTTTTAATGCATATGAGTTTAATTGCATTTTTACGTGCTAATTCCAGATCTCTCATTTATTTTGCTCGTCATGTAGTTTTTGCGCAAAATTAAAAATGTACATGTGGAGGAGAGGAATAACATATACACTGTATATATATATATATATATATATATATTTCGAACTGACTATTTTCAGTATTAAGCATAAATGGGAACGTATACACAGCCACTCAGTTAACCTGTTAAATCAGTATTTTATTTAAGCATCCTCGCTAATATTTTAATGGAATGCTTACGGACGGATATCCGGCATATCAACACCCATGTCTCAAATAAGAGTAATTACTAATTTCCCTATTTTCAACTTTGTCGAACACTTCCTACTCTGATTCACCTACAAGTTTATTTATTTATTCTGATTTTTGATTCAACTGAAATTTTAACTTCAATATAACTTATGGGAAATAACGAATAAAAACGCCTGTGCCAATTTCAACAATCCTCATGCCGTATACATCTAGAGCTAAACTGTTTCCCAATGAGCTATGAATCGCTGAAATTTAATAAGAAATGCTGGCGGAGTGCAACAGGAAACAAAAGCACTGAAAAGGCATCAACAGAAGGTAATATGCAGATAGCTTAAACTTATTTACGCGAGATGGCAGCACCGTAGGGCTAAAATGCGGTCAAAAATGCTACTAGGGTACATAAACAACAGTTCCGAGAGAGAGAGAGAGAGAGAGAGAGAGAGAGAGAGAGAGAGAGATAAGGACCGAAAAAGGATATATTAAAGAAAGCGTTTCATGATTTATGCACAAGTAATCTGTGAAATTTAATGTTATATATTCAAGCCCTTAAGAAATATGTCACACACTTATCGGGACGAAAACCTCTATGGGAAGTGAAGCATAAAATGAATAGTGGACAAATGGTTCTGCTTACAAATAGATTTATGTCGTAAAAGCGACACACCCTAAAAACAGTATTAGTACTTTTTATGGAGAAAAAGGTATAATGCGAACGCTTCAAATCATTATAAAAAATAAAATAAATTTTTATAGTATTTAACTGTAATCACCAAGGTGTCATACCCTGTGAAGAGTTTCTGGAAGGGGAGACATACAACTCTTACCCAATACTGTTCATCTCCGTCACGATATGAAAAAAAAAAAAAAAAAAAATCGGTGGTGTCTTTTGAGATGAGCGCTTTAACAATAAGGACCTTTTCCATATGTAGTTTAGCAGAGGAGAACTTTACTTTTCTTTCTCAGTTTAGTTAAAAGCGAACGGCAGATGCATGGACTGCTATCTTTAGCAAATATTTATTGTGTTAAAAATTCCGACGGTTTTAGTCTCTCAAAAGAAGAACATTACAGTTTATATGGTTTTCATCACTGGAAGTCAACGAATAAACACACACACGGAGGGGGGAGGGAGGGAGAGAGAGAGAGAGAGAGAGAGAGAGAGAGATTCCAGCAAAATTTCAATTTCTTCTTCTTTCATAAACAAAAGTGTGATTTTACCTATGTTCCAAGGAAAGAAAGTTCTATTGCTGAAGCCTTCTTTATGCACGATAATCGAGCAGAGGTAATGGATAGCCTGAAATGATTGATTACAATATGAAGAAAGTTACTGGAGGAATCTTATATGAAAAGTGCGCTGTCTCTTGCACAAGCTCCAGAAACTAGAGATGGCCAATAGCCATGTTCTTCGAATCCTTAAAGAACATGACCTCGTAAATTTTCATTTATTCTTAAATTTACATTTTAAAATTTCAGAAAATTTCATCAAGAACAATATATAAATTGCTAAAATATATAAATTGTACCTAAGAATTCAATTCGTTCAAACGGTCTTTCCCCACCTCACCCAAACATGCCACATTTCTCTTATTATCATATTTTGAAGCACAAAAGGTATATTACATGTTCGTACTAATTATGTTAAGCATAGCAATATGAAGCTTTCCTTACCAACTTTTATAAGTACGAAGTGATACTGAGGGGTAAAAATATCCGCGAATTATGGCAGAATTTAAAGAATCTGGAATTTCGTCAAGACATAATAGGTAGGAATTCATAATATCAGTCTTGCCAATCAGTTCTCATCATAGTGGCCTGTGCTAGTTTAATAAACGGGCCATCTGGGACCCAAGTGAATAATATAAAAGATAAGGCAGAAAACTGCTTTTGGGCGAGCAATATACACACTAATAGTTGCATAACAACCATTAGCAGAGGTGTAATTGATTATTGTACTGCTTCTCCTGGGACATGCAATTGCCTGGGAAGCGGTCAGCACACAAAGTGCTTGGCGTTGGCACAGGGACACCTGCTCCTGGGACTTTTAATACCTTTCCCTATCCCCACTTCGCCTAAATCCAGAACGGAGTGTCTTCGCTATTAGTCCATCTTTCTTTTACCCAACAGTCTGACCTCCTCCTCTGTTATTCCCTGTGAACTCTCTTCAACAAAAAAAAAAAAAAACTTTTTGTTGAAGCTCTAATTTTTTTTTTAATTGTGGCCTCTGCCAGGAAGCTATAGCTTCCTGGCAGAGGCCAATCACAAACTATACACAACATGCCACACACATTTATGGCATTTACAGAGTCCTGTATACTTCACAAGAGTACAGAGGGTGCAGTTGTTGGAGACCACAGGTGGCGCTTACCCTAAACACTATGCCAGAGAAGCGGAGTGTGCGGAACATAAGGAGGCCTGCTGAGGACCTACAGGAGACTAGCAATTATACAGGCTGTGATCTATTTACTAAAAACACAAATGTGCTTATATATTAATGCTAGGAGTATAGTAAATATTTCAAATTCATCAAATGATGAATTTTAAATATTAGTTAAAGCACATTTTATGAATTTGAAATATTGATTAAATGAACAAATGCTAACATTACACAAATATCAGAAACATGGTGCCAGTCTGATAGCGATAGAGACTTTGTATATGGTAAGTACTGTACAATGTCTACAGAAAGAACAGAGATGACAAAAGGGGAGAGGAGTTATGCTTTTGGTCAAGAAGCACATGGATTCTCAATTTGTTTAGATATCATTGCTTTATCAGCAATGTTATCTAAATGTGCAATAAAGCTTAACTTATCCTCTAACAAAAGACCTACGCATTTAAAAGTCTTAACATATTATGTTTGTTTAAAATGTGGACCTTGGGTGAATATAGGTAGGCGCCCTATATTAAAAGAGCCTCCAAAAACCATAATTTTAGTATTTACAGTAAAAATTTAATTTATTTGTTGCAGCCCATATACTAAAATTATCCAAAATTTGTTTAAATATAGTCTTCAGGATCAATCTTGTCAAGTCATCAGCATATGCCACTGTATGACAATATTCATGACTCTGAGAAAGTCATTGATCCAATACTATATTCCAACACAGGGGACCTAATACAGATCCCTGCGGACATCCTCGATATATTTCTGTTTCATAACAAAGATGGTTTACCCTCACAGATACTCTTCAATTAGTAAAATAGCTGCTAAGGGTTCTATATAACTACCGTATACAGTTCATTTTAAGGAAAACATTTAATACTTTCCCACCACAAAGAATAAAAGGCTCGCTCGACAAAATTAGTTAGGAACTGGATGCACTTATATTTTTAACTTGCTCTATTCCCTAACCATCTAGTTTAATTGTTTCTCTTTTCCTTTCTATTTTCATTACTTTAGTTTTGTGCTTATTGTCATTTTGTATTCTTTACTAGTTCTCTATAGTTTATTTGTAAAGTTCATAACATTGTTTTTGATCCTGCTATTAGGATAATATCATCAGCAACAAATTTTATGTAACTTTATTTCCCATCACTTTGATTCCTTCCTCTTAATTTCTACTTTCTATCCCTTACTTTCTATTTGCTACTTAATTATTTCATGAAGGTAAGTATTGAAGGGATATGGTGAAGGCGTACAGCCTTAGGTTTGGAATAACTTTTCCCAGGTTTAAGTTAATGTGTGAGTTTCAAGTTAGCAAATTTCCAGAAATCCCGAAAGATTGACTCAATCAAACATTTATTGTACATATTTAATATTATACCTAGATAAATTTCAACCCTGTTTAGTCTTTAATTATATTTTTTATTTTCTATTAAATCCATCCCCGGCCATCTATTTAATTTAATATTAGACATAACAGATTTTAACTCTGAGGCTTAAACAAATTGGTTTCTGTGCATGTATTACAGTGGCAGACAAAAAAACTGCATCACCTTAAAAAAGTAACATTTGTAGTGAAACGTATAAGATATTGTTTGATTACAGTCATTGTGTTTGTCGCAAAGCAAAAAGGTATTGCGTCAGATAACTCTTCTATTGCATCAGACGATTCGAAATTCGACTTGCATAGTATAGTACATGTATAAGATAGTATAGTATCTTATGTAAGGCGGCTCCCAAACGCTAGTTCAACTCCGCTGAATTCAACTTGCATGGCTCGGATGGGAAGCGATATGTCAGAAGACGAAAATCGGGGGCATATCATCCTGACTGCATAACACCGACTGTAAAGTTCCCCGCCTGTCAGATGGTTTGGGGATGTATAACAAGAAGGATTGCGGCGAATTAAGTTCACCATTCTGCATTTACCCGAATAGTGGGCGCTTCCGTAGCCAGGTGGGCAGGAGCAGCAGTGCGTAGCACACGCTTCTTGATTAGACTGGGGGGTTCGAGCCAGTGACCACCAAATACGGAGGATGCGGAAAGGTCAGGGAATGACCACTGCCTATCCCCGGGGCAATATGGCCTTAGTTGCTAATGCTCCTAAAAACCAAACAACAACAATCGGAACAGTGAATGCACAAACCTACACGCTATCTTGGAGGAGTACCTGAAATCTGTTATTAGGGATCACACAGACGTCCAAAACTGCATTTTTCAACAGGACTCAGCACCTTGCCACACATCAAAATTGGTAGCTTTTATGCTATTTAGATAGCATAAAAGCTACTTGTTGGAGTGGCCCGGCAACAGTGCAGATTTGAACCCTATTGAGAATTGCTGGTACATAATGTCGTCTAAAATTGCTCAGAAGAAGCCAACAAGTAAGCTTCAGTTGCAGGAGAGCATTGTAAGGATGTAGTACCACGAAATTGGACAACCGTATATCTAGAAGTTGTTAACTCTATGCCAGATCATTGCAAGGTTATAATTGCAGCTCGAGGAGGAAGAATAAAATATTGAGGACTTATTTTGCTGATTTACAGTACATAATACTATCACATTAACTTGTCATTTTAGTTTGTACACTAAATTCAATAATATGTATGTTTGGTTGTCGTAATTGCCATTTGCATGATTTCTTATATTTCCATTAATTAAGCATTTTACCCTTTGGGAAGATATATATGGCAATTAGGTAAACCAGATGGAGTCTTTTTATTGAATTTCATTCACGGAGATATATATCCATCTAACAAATGCATTTCGAGCATTTCTGCAACCCACAATGCAGCGCAAAACACATTATTTGGAAAATTCTCAACTGACGCAGTTTTTGTTTGTCCGCCACTGTATATGCTTCATTTTCTAGTCTAACTCTGTTTTGATCTACAGAGTCCTGTTGCACATTGTACTTCATACAAACTAGAGCTGAAAACAGCAGCTTCCTAATGTAGTGTACATTCATTATTGTCTATAACACTATAGTAAATATCCCCTTCCGGAATTTTATGTCGCGATAATTTGTATAATAACACCCAAGACTCATTATTACCTATTTCCTTTACACAACTCTGCCATGACCCAGTGTCTTATTCTCTATTATAGCTTTACTATACAATCTTTTCTTATTTTTATAATCTGCTCTAAACCAGTCTACCTCAGAAAGCAGCCAGGAAGGTCTTCGTTAATATCTTCTCCTTGCACTATTCACTTCTCGCCGAAGAATCGTGAGTTCTTCAGGCCGCCATGGAACAATTTTTCTATCTATTCTCTTCAGTTTACATGCATGAGTAGAAGCTCTACATAATGCACTCTGTGCATAAAAGGAATATTCTGATATCTTGAGTGTTGTGTGCCATTTTCACATTCAAATTCGACGTTCAATACGTGATTAAATTTATCCCGATTTATAGTTTTAAGAGAAAATCTCATTAAGTTCTTCAGACTGGGGATCGATCTTACATGAGCCTGTGATCTTACTGTTATTAGTATAGCTCTATGATCACTTTGTGTAAGCTCAATCATAACTCTCTAATCTGTAATTTTTGCACCCATAGTTGAGGTTAGCGTAATATCTATTTTAGATTGATCGTTAGTAGTATCGGAGGACGGTATGAATCGAATGTCGGTAGGGTAGGTTCGCCATTCAAGAGAGTGCGTGGGGGGTGGGAGAATCGGTTTATATTTTCTGGCAGGTGTTTTTATTTTTTTCTTAATAGATGGCGTTAGTTGTAACTTCAGAATTATACTTTTTATTTTTACCTTAGGGTGGTAGGTGCGAACTCGTGTTGATGATGTCGTATAGCCTTCCTTTTTGGACATGTCAGTATCATATGTCTGGAAAATAAAAACTTGATCATGTTCACCCCTCACAATGGGTAACGCCTCTGGGCGAGTCGTTGAAACTTCAAAAGCTATGTTCGGGAACTGCTGAAAGGAAATTAGTCAACTGAGAGATCGACATGTGCACGCGTGTTTTCGCTAGTGATATTCAAGTGAACAAGGGGAATTAAAAGAAACTTCATTCTGTTTGTCGGCTGAAGCTGTATATGTGTTGTGCTTTCATCCAGCTAAGTGGAAAAATGTGTTTTCTTTTTGGCTTAACAATGTGTAGCCTTTTGATACAGTTGACATGGGGATGAATATACTTCCAGTGAATAATACAAAAACCTTGAAATGTATGTGAATTATTGCTTTGCGAAGCAACTGCATAATTCTGCTTCCACAGTGGAGCAGTCCTGGAGAGTTTTTGATTCAGTTTGACAGCGCGATTCCAAAACAAAAGCTTTAGTGACTGTATCCATATTAAGTTGCTAAATAGTTTTTGGCTTTTGTAAATATTATCAGTGCCTATGTTTACTAAGAATAAGCTTAAGTTGATTTTAAATTCAATCTTAAACTTAAACGTACACACATGAGCACAACAATTTTTTAATTGCTAAACTGTTGATGTTATTTGCTGGCCTGTTAAGAAGGAGATGTCAACGTTAATATTGGTAATTTTAAGTTTTGAGAAAAAACAATGTTATTTGTTGGTCATGTCGGCTTTGCATACACACTTTAATTGCTTGACAAAACTAAATGGTTAAGCGTAACATGTGTGTTTTGGTTTGTTTTTTTGGAAATTTAAATTGAGTCAAAACCACACTTGATGATGCTAAAATACGTATACAGTTTTATTCTTGAGTTAACATGGAAAATAGCCTAATTGCCAAACTTAACATTGGAAATTTTCACTTAAACTCATTTAAGTGAATCGTTTTCGAGATATTGCACATTTCTAGTTGGGATCCATCACTGACTTGTTTGTTTAGGTTATGCTCATTCTCTTCCTTTCTCCTCTCTCAATGCTCTGAGACATAGCAGGCATACTAGTACTTGTCAAAGGATAGTCAACATGGAAAGAGGTTACAGCAGCAAAGAGTATGCGGACATGCACTTCATGTATGGTAAAGCCAACGTCAGTGCACTCGAGGCTGCACGTTTGTACCAAGAAGCATTTCCCCGCCGAAGGCAGCCCAACAGGCACACATTCATCAGGGTACATCAACGCCTTAGAGAATATGGACGCTTCGCATACGGAGTACGAACAGGTAGGCCCAAAAGCATAACACCTGATGTTGAGGAAAGGGTGTTAGAAAGAATATGTATGTATGTATTTATTTGTCTGTCTGATGAAAGGAATTTTGTAAAATTTCAACGGTTTTGCAGATTGACATTTAATAAAAGGAGTATACCTGTGGTTACTAATACTGACTAATGACCTGTACTTTCCCCCCCCCCCTCCTTTTCTGTATGGATAGACATTCTGTCTTTGGATGGGGGGGTGGAGATAACTTTTTTTTTTTTTTTTGCAAGCTTTGTGGAGTGACCATGAGGCGGGATTGTTGCACTCACTAGTAAGAAGTATTCTCCTAGTTGGTGCATTTTTTTTTTTTGCTGGCTCTTGGGTGTGGTCAGCCCAGGAGCGGGACTGCTGGCACCCACCAGTCTTACACACTTACTGGTGGATGCGGGATCTAGGTGCAATATGCACCGCCTGAGTTAGTAGACCCAGACTTCTCGTGCCGGGGATGGGCACCAAGTATTAGAAAGAATTTAAAAAAAATCCAGGAATTTCAACAAGGATGGTTGCTCTGCAAGAGCGTATACTAAGTCATAGCAGTATGTGCGAATTTTACAACGCCAATTATTGTACCCCTACCATATCCAGCTTGTATAAGGTCTCAGCAATACAGACTACCCTCCCAGAGTGAACTTATGCCAGTGGATGCAACAACAGTGTGTCCTGAACCCCCAATTTTTAAACAATTTGTTCACTGTCGAAGCTGGGTTTACTCGTGATGGTATTTTTAATTTTCATAACTGTTACGTTTGGCCGACGAAAATCCTAATGTAATTCACAAGTGCAATTCATCAGGAACCTTTCTCGTTGAATATCTGGACAAGACTACTAGGAGACCGTCTAATCGGACCACACTTTCTGCCAAACAGGCTAACAGGAGAGCTGTATCTTCAGTTCCTGCAGAATGTTCTTCCGGACCTCCTTGATGATGATAATGTTTCACTTCAGCAACGCCAGAACATGTGGTTTATGCATGATGGTGCACTGGCACATTTTGCTCGACCTGTGACTCGGTATCTAACTAGAAGGTATGGTCAACGGTGGATAGGTAGAGGTGGGCCTGGAATGTGGCCTCCCAGGTCACCAGACTTAAATCCTATGGATTTTTGTACCTGGGGTCATGTAAAAAGCTTGGTGTACACTTCTGCATTAACACATTGAGGAATTGCAGCGTCGGGTTGAAGGAGCCTTTCAGCAAATCAGAAATGACCCAGGAATGCCTGAGACGATTCGCTACTCAATGCAGAGACGACTACAAAGCTGCGTACAGATGCAAGGACAGCAGTTTGAACACCTTTTGTAATATCCTGTAACATGTAACTTGTAAAATTCTGTGGTGTTGAAACCAAAAATTAAAAATGTATTATCTTATGTTTAATAAAACCACCCTTAGCAAAGGAATCGCAGCTTTTTGCTAAACTAGTGCTCCCATAGTCAGTGGTAGATCTTAACAGAAAATGTGCATAATCTCAAAAACGGTTCATTTGTGGCCCAATGTTCACTGGGATTTTTTTGCTTATTTTAGTTTGTACTTTTCACCTTTAAATTATTCACCATTTTTGAAACACTCTGTATATCATCACAGTGCACTATGGCGGAGTTGAACTAACTTTTGGCAGACGCCTTACATAAAACATACACATGGCACACAAGAATTAAAGGGAAGGGTTTCTGCTTTCGTAAAGGTGACTACAGTAGTCTCAGACAGATTTTAAATTCAATACAGCGGGATCAACTGATGACGTTAAAAATAGCGAATTCTAAATGGGAAGCCTTCAAGGTGCATTTTTTCTAATGGATAACTAAAGGGTGATAGATTTAAAGGAGAGGATTAGAGTGGTGTTTTTTGTTTTTTTTTTTTAGCGTGGACACTCGGTAATATCTGAGAGCTAAACGAATTACCCAGTTTACCCAGTTATAATAACGCCAGCTAAAATAACTGACGCTAAAAGTGAGCCCACCACTTTTTAATAACACGGGGCAAAAAATCTTTCTTTTTTTATTTAAACTTAATAGCCACTCTTAGTTTAAAAACTATGGTACATTATTTTACAGAAGCCCTGACCATAAGCGAAGTAGTGCGTGATTAATTACACGTGACTACTTGCTACAGGCTTCATAGCCTTAATTGAAATGATTTTTTATAACAAATTATTTAGACCCATTAACCCCAATGTTCTAATTGTAAACTCCCGTGGGAAACATCACTCTCTGTGGTGATGCATAACCAAACAAAAAGAAAATCAAAGCAGTTGCTTGTATTGTGTTATTCGATATACTTACTGTCTTCCTAGTGCTCAAAAAACACTCGCTGGCCCACTTCAACAACTGGCCTAAAAATATCAAAATAGTTTTTCGGCAGTGTTATGGCTACATCGTTTTTAGCGCATGTTGAATCTGTTTCCGTCAAGCAACATCCACTCACTTATGAGCAAGTTTTATGGATTCCTCAGCACAATAACATCAGATATAACCTTCTGTGGCAAAAAAAAGGGGGGGGGGAAGAGAAAAGAAAAAAAAGGAAAAAAACTAAAAGAAAAAAAAAAGCGGAAATGCTAGTAGAGTGGAAGAAGATCAAATTCTCAAACCTTTCAAGAAGCGATTTCATTTCTAAACACTCGTATATGAAGGTTATGATAAGCCACTAATTAAACTAGAGCAGAACTACGTTGATAAGTGCAGATGACTAGTCTATTATGATGGCTTGATACCATAAAAATATAAAATTGGAGGATCTGTTAATTACTACTACCAAAGGCTGACCGCATGCGCACACAACAGCGAAAAAACTAACTGAATCATTTGAGTTATTTTGTAGCAATTGCATTCTGCCTCGCAAAATAAAATGAAGTTATGGAAACTGTTTCTAATATCCATGGTACTGTTTTCATCTCATTTTTACTCGTTATATCATGAATGGAAGAGAATTTTACAAATTGCACTGTCAATTGCGTGGCTTTAAACAAGAGGAACCGACGTGCATGCCCGTTTGGTACCGCTTTTCCGTGTCAAACGATTCATTTTCTAAGTCAGTATACTAACTCGCATTATGTTATACGCTGGTTAGCCTCTTCATTAGAACCATGTACTTTTAGCGCAATGGATTCCTTATGCCTGAGTTACCGCTGTGACACGTTTTTGACAGTCAGTCTGTGAGATCAGGTATGGGTTAAGTGTTGGGAGGATTACTAAACCAGATAGTAGTACCAAAATACCTTCGCAAGCGTCCTTCAGTAAGATGCCAAAGAAATAACAATGTAGCATTTAAGAAGGCAGATAGATACCAAAGATATTCTACGTATGTATTATAAAAAATGGAAAAGGTAACTTGTTTGCTTTGTATACTGTATATGGATTTGAGTTTCAGTTTCACATATGCATAAGAACAATATGAAGTGCGTAGAAAAAGAAGAAGAAGAAAAAAAAAAGCGAAAGTGAGGATGACAGCGTTATAAGTGCTGAATGCTTATATTTCTCATCCTGTTTTTCATAACGCAGCCCCAATTGGAGGATTGTTTTCTATAGCAACATGTTCGAGGGGCAACCAGAGGAGGTAATGCTCCTGATCTGATTATCAGCAGTGATTATTCATGCATTAAGAATTCGTAGATAAAGGAACCACTGGATGACAGTGATCACAGTGTACTGATGGGGGATTTACTTAAAGGTGTAACTACCATCAAGGGTAAAGGGAAGGGTTTCTGCTTTCGTAAAGGTGACTACTACAGTAGTCTCAGAGAGATTTTAAATTCAATACAGCGGGATCAACTGATGACGTTAAAAATAGCGAATTCTAAATGGGAAGCCTTCAAGGAATTAGTCTTAGAAGCTACTAGGCTTTTCATACCAACTAAGAAATTCTGTTCAAGATTTAGACCTAAATGGATGTCAGATGAACTAATGAGGCTCGTGGCTGAGAAGAAGAATGCATGAGATGCATATAAATTATCACGCAACAAAGAAGCCTATGGTAGATATAAGCAGTTTGTAATCAAGTCGCAACTGAAGTGTAAGGTTAGGCAAGCGAAGGCTGATTACGAGAAATCCTTGGCAAAGGATGCAGACTGTTGACGATCCTACTCAGGTAGCTGACAAACTGAACGACTATTTTGCATCTACATTCACACGAGGAATTCTGTACGGAAGGGGAGGACAGAAGTTTACTAAACTCTAACAGGGAGCTAAATGAATTTGTAATAACGGAGAGCAATGTGCAGAAGAAACTGTTGAAGTTAAACATAAGGAACGCACCAGTATTGGATCGGATCTATCCAATTATATTGAAGGAGGCAGCGAGGAAAATAAGCAAACCCTTAACCATAAATAATTATTAGAGCATCTTTAGATTCAAGGGAGGTCCCCATGGACTGAAGATGTGCAATTGTATACCCAATACACAAAGGAGGTTCAAAAGGTAGCACAAATAATTACAGACCTGTTAGTTTAACTTCAGTTCGGGGGAAAAATTTTTTTAAAGAAGATTTGCAGGATCATCTAGACAAGACTGCAGTAATAGTTCAGACAGCATGGATTTGTTAAGGGGAGGTCTTGTCTGACCAATATGATTGGATACTACGATGTGGTCAGAAAGGAACTGGATGAAAAGAATAATTTTGATATCATATACTTGGATTTCAGGAAACCCTTTGATACAGTTGCACATGGAAGACTGCTGCACAATTCGAGTAGTATGACATCAAGGGCAAGTTGCTACAATGGACAAAGGGATGGTTGAGTGGGAGACGACAAAGAGTGGTAAAAAATGGACGCTGCTCTTTGCGGACTAATGTTATTAGTGGAGTCCTCCAGGGTTCCGTGCTAGGCCCACTGTTGTTTTGTGTATTTATCAATGATATCGATGAAGGTATATCAAGCTTAATCTTCAAGTTTGCAGATGATACAGAGCTTGACAGGGTTGTTAATGATAGTAAAGACAGTATGCTTCTACAACAGAATCTAGAAAAGTTAGGCAGATGGGCCGAGAAGTGGAAACTGAAGTTTAACATTGACAAATGCAAAGTACTGCATATTGGTAGCAGTAACCCAAGAGAAACGTACCAACTGTATGGTACTACACTCAGAGAAGTGGAGAATGAAAAAGACCTGGAAGTTATTGTGTAGTCAGATATGAAGTTCTCTGAGCAGTGAAGACGGTCTGCCAGAGCTGGTCATGGAGTTCTGTCAATGATACATAAGAATTTTGCTAGCAGAAACAAGGAGGTCATCATCCCTTTGTATAACGCAATGGTCAGGCCACACTTTTAGTACTGGGTACAGGTCTGGAGGCCTCATTTTAGGAAGGATGTACAGTTGCTAGTAGGAGTAGAAAGAAAGGCAACAAGATTGGTTAGGAACAAAGGGGGGGTGCTCTTACCAAGAAAGGCTTAAGTTCTGCAAGTTGCAGCATCTGGAGACTAGGCACCTGACTGAGGTATATATAGCCTTGAATGGTTTGAGCAGGCTCAATGCTGATGGGATTCTTCCGCTTGCTCAGATTACGAACCTGAGGGGGCATAGATTCAAATTGAGGAAAGACCGTTGCAGGATAGATGTGCGGAAAATTGCCTTTAGCCAGCGGGTAGTTGATTGCTGGAACAGACTTCCATCTGTTGTTGTTATGGAAGTTGAAGTAACCGGATGGGTGAAATGGGAAGGCGAGTTTTTTTTTTTTTTTTTTGGCTAATACTGTATAAGCTTGCTTTCTTGCATCATATGCCTCAACTAATGCTAATGCTAAACTATAAAGAGAGAGAAATCTATAACTTTAGAAGTTGTAATATAGTTAGGGAAGGACGTTACGTAGTTATTTTCCATTAAGGTTATTATTATATTTAATACCACTCTTAACACCACGTGAAATTTAATTATGTACATAGTTTATTGCGCTATTCGCCTAAATTACTATAAATTAAGGTAACGTTTCAGGTATCTTACCGATACCCATCGTCAGACCGTGCATCAGTGTCGGTAAGATACCCGAAACGTTACCTTAATTTATAGTAATTTAGGCGAATAGCTTAATAAACTATATTATTAATTGCATAGTGTAAGAGTAGTATTAAATATAATGATAATCTTTAGAAGTTGTGTTTTTTTACATACGAAGGAATTCACATTTTGGCTTTACAACTGAAAATCACAATGATATCAGCAGGACCATATCTCATACAAAAGCAATAATGGCATATAGACAGAAATTCACATTACTAGCATTATTTTCCGCTTCAAGAGTTTTCTCATAAGCTAGTTTACCACTGGATCGTTTTGCGTTATTTCAGTTTAGCCATTCTCCTCTATGGTTTTATATATTGTATACTGTTTGACTTTTAGAATTTAGGCATGTTGAGCATCTTAAGTTTTATTTAAATTATTTTTTCTACGATTTATGCGCGGTTTAATACTAGCCACCACTGTCTGAATTTTTAATTATTTCTAGCAACACTGCTACATGTGGGCAAAGTCTCCTTGGCATATAATTATTTTATTTTATTATTATTTTTTTTTTTCGCTCTGTGTGTGCGTGTGTCCGAATCCAACTCCTGACAAAAAGTAGCGTTCAGTGTTATAGTTGTCGGTTATTGTTAGCTAGCGCTGACAATTACAATTATGATAAGGACTTAAAGTAATGAAGAGCATATAATGTCTTTAGAAATCCATTTCTGAAGGAGTTTTGGGGAGGGGCAGATGATATATAAAATAATGAGGTGGCAGTCTGTGGCATTACACATTCAAAAGAATGGAGATAGGCAATTGGGAAAGTTAATCCCTTAGACCAGTTTAAGAAAACTCGGCGGCGGGGGATCCACAGACAAGAGTGTATAACCGTATATTTCATGTTTATAGGATTTACTTCAGACAAATTTGTGAAAGTTGATTCTATATTGATTAGTTGGGTCTCCACTGTGGGGAACACCAACCCTTGCGGCGTGGTATACAGAGTAACCACAAACAAACTCCCCGGGAGAGAGGTGTTATCGGCGACTAGGACACCACAAGGCACCTACGCCAGGACTTGGGAATCCTCGATTGAAAACATCCTGGACCACATACTCCTGCCATACAAGGAGCCACAGACATCGGAACAAGAGTCTTACCAAACCACAAGACCAACCCGGCTCATATAGGCCCATTGCCCTGCTGTCAGTGCTAACAAGCTCTTCGAAAGATTACTACACGACAGGATAGAAGCACATTGCCAGCAAACAGGACCCGTGTCACAGAACCAATTCGGGTTCAGAAAAGACCGATCCACCGTAGACGCACTAGAAAGAATTGCAGGGCCGCCAAACACTGTAATAGTAAATACTTTCTCATTATCTCAATAGATTTTGCTGGTGCCTTTGATTCTTTATTGTGGCCCAGCGTGCTGAAAAGACTCCGACAGGCAAAAATCCCAAACAACCTGTATCGATGCTTACAATCTTACCTCCAAAACAGAAGAGTATCCATTACCACTCCTCACTGCCATGTTACCAAACCGGTTCACAGGGTTCCCCCCTCAGGTTCTATCCTGGTGCCGCTCCTGTGGAACATTGTCCTAGATGGATTCCTCAATCTGGATCTTCGCCTTGTCACCTCCCAGGCTTACGCCGATGATTTGGTGCTGCTGATTGAGGCTGACAGCAGCAGGGCACAGCTGGAACTAAATGCAAATCGCACAATTAATATACACCAAGAATGGATCAAACTGCATCATCTAACTATCTCAACAGCCAAGACAAGTTCAATCCTATTAAAAAGAACCCCCTGATACTCAACGGCCTCCTCAAATCAAAGTCAATGGAGCGACTATCAAATTGCAGACACAACTGAAGTACTTGGGGATTGTACTAGATAAAAACCTATGCTACACCCCACATCTGGAGCACCTTAGAACAAAAATTAGAAAACTATCAGCACTTACAGCCAGAATAACCCGCAGAGACTAGGAACTAAAAAAGAGGTCCCTCCTCCTCTTATATAAGTTAGTCTTCATCCCAGCCGTGACATATGCTGCAGGGGTGTGGTACACCAAGGCAAATACGGCAGTGAACAAAAGAAAGCTTGAATGCATTCAACGCTCCATATTACTTACGACTACCAGAGTTTGCTGCACTGTTAGCACCCACACGCCCCAGGTTCTGGCTGGTTCCCTTCCCCTGGACCTGGAGGTTTTGCGCTGTGCCTGCTCTACCAACACTCGAAAGGAAGAGCAGTAACCCACATGGATTTCACTGTTGACCCAGCAATCCCTTGCAACACTAAAGGCTTACAGAACACCTAAAAGACACCTAGCAGAACCGATGGAATTTATCCACCAAAGAAATCATTACCAAGAAGTTTCTCCCAGATATCAACAGGGTGTATCCACCTCCCTGGCATGGCTATCTCCCGGACTATACACCACATTTTTAATGAATGAGTATGGCTCCATTAGAAGAAAGCTAAATGAATTTGGTCTCACGGACATTCTGTGCCTGTGGACAAGAAGAATCCTGAGAGTACCTCCTTCATGAGTGCGACCTCTTCGAGGACCTGCATGGACAACTATACACTCACTACTCTGGAATGAAGAGCATGTCATTTTACAGGAGCTGGACAACTACAGGGCCTTCACACACGTTTCCCAGCTACTGTTTACAAGAAGAAGAACCCTTTTACCCCCCTAAAGAAAATGACACACCATAATAGGAGTAGGGTCCATCTTTTGGACCCAAATGCTGGACATGACACTATCAACTTAACATCTTGCGACGTATTGAAGGTCATTTGGCGCTCTTTACCCCGCACTAGCGATGTACCTTTTAACCTCTTCCCCTGGCGGGGGGAGAGGAACTTGTTCCCATCCCCCATTTTCCTTTTGGTGGGGCACGGGCATGCTCCACTACTATCAGGGACCACCTACTCTATCGGCCCCTTACTTCCTTTTCCTCCCCCCAGCATTCAGTCTCCCTACCCTTCTTTTGCTTCACACCGCGTCTGCTCCACACGTCCAAATTTAATCAACACCAAAATTCTTGCCCGACCTATTAGGCCTCAAAGCTTGATATTTCCAGCTCATAACCCCATCTAGAGAAATTTCTATTGACAGAATAGACCGCGTTCATATTTTACTTCTTAGGTCCTAGCCACTGAAACCAAAGAAATTAGGTGGCAGGACCTGCCAGAGTAGATTTGTCTTAATGGTACAACTGGTCGGCCTCCGCGTGGCTGGGTATGTTAACGTCGGGTCCCACCAGGGGCCCGGCGGTTAACAGACCGGATGAACAATGGGCACAACACACTACATATCACATGATCCATACACTTAAAATTTCTGGTTTTGACAGGGTACTCTTACTCGATACATAGAACATACGCGGAAATGGGAGAAATCCCAGGAGCCGTTAGACCCTCAACATACCTATACCTACCTATACATTGATTAGTTGAAGTGCAGAGTTGAGGAAAAGTCCGTCCATTTTTTGAAGCCTGTTCAATCTAGATATGTAGAGTTTCCTGGTTCTTGTATTCTGTCTGTACGCATGTGCAGTGATTGTGGTTATGATGTTAGGAGAAACGATCGCTTCTGAGAATAGTTTTCACAGAAGAGCTATATTTGCCTGTTTAATAAATAGATGCAAGGGCTTGAGCTTGAAGTTCTGGTACAAACTGCTCTATATTGTAAATATAACTCCTAATTTACGGCTAGCTTTCTGAGGACCCAAGGGAGGGAAATTTTCTTATATGGGTTGAGGAATTCCTGATCACATTTCTGTTTCCTGTTATGGAAGGATGGGGAAGGTGCATTGCTGAACATGTTTTGTGATAATTGATGTGCTGCATATTGTAATTTTTTTTCTTGTTCAATTAGCTAATTGTTTAATTAGCCATTTGGCTTTCTGAATTTTTTTTCTCAACACGTGCATAGTGGCACGGAAAAGGAGAGATTATTGTCAAAGATTAAGCCCAGAACATTTCGAAAATTCTTTTTGCCCAGAATAAGAACAGCCACTAAATTAGGCTTCTTCTGGAAAGTATAAGTCATTTCCGCAGATGGTTAAGTTCAGGGCTTGCATCAGAGTGTGCGACTAATTCACTGGCGTCCTGATTAAGTTTTGTATCTAATTACTAGTTCTGGAGTAATAAATATTTTAAAATCATCTACATATGCGATGATTTTGGAAATGATTTGAAGTGAGGCTGCGAAGCTGGCCGTTGATAATGTTCCTCCTCGAGGTATACCTACAGACGTTGAGACTGATACTTGGAACTAGATTTGAACATGAGGAATCTGTTGTTGAGACCATATAAGAGACAGCTAGCTATGTACTATTTTCTTGAAGCTTTCTTCAGAATTTTCGCTGCAGCTTTGACGTTGAGATTGTCAAACGCTGATTTGATATCCAGGTAGAGAATCACACTAGGCTTTTTCTTGAAATGCCAACTGTATCCGAATAAGCGTGTCTGTCGGATTAGTGGTGGCGGTGGATGTATCTGCTGGGTAAAGATGAATGTTGGCGGGCTGCATCTGTGAATTAAATTTTGCACATATGGAAGGAGAGCTTTTTCTTCGATTATTTTTAGGACTGTTGACGCAACTGCAATAGAATCAGAATGAGATTGATTTTGTATGTTTTTTCCAGATTCTAACGAGGTATGTTTCACTACTGCACCTCTTGATAAGGTGCACCAGGGGAAGGGATCATTTAAGCGCTGAAAGCCTTGATGATGAAAGTTGCAGAAGCATCCCATCTGAGTCGGATATGTCTTGGTGCAGGGAATTTATTATTTGTCGATTTGGTTGAACAGATGATTTAAGAGTGGAAGCTGGTTTTGTTCAGCTTCATTAGGCAAATCTGGAGACGGAAGTTGATGCTGTGCGGATATTGTTTGAAATCCATCTGGTTACTTCAACGGAATCGAAAGAAGTTTTTTTTTTAAGAAAGCCCCTTTATTGTTCTAGTCAAGATGGTCTTATATGCCAGTGGTTTTTGAGAAGGAAGAGTGCTCTGTTTTTCTTGAGTTTAATAATGCGGTGCGAGTTCGTCTTTTCTTCTATTCCTACGACTTTACTGTTTGCTTTTGATATATACACCCTTGATCCAAAACATTATGACCAGGGCCGCCGCAAGTGGGTAGGCCAGGTTGGCGTCGCTCACGAGCAGCAGTTCGGGAGGGCGCTAAAAATTCTTTTCGACACATACAAGTCGGACCTCTGTTTAACGAACTTCTTAATAGCGAAATTTTCTATTTAGTTAAATTTTTTTTTAATTTCTATTTAGCTAATTTTTTTAAATTTCTGTTTAGTAATATTTAATAAATATTGATTCAAATATATCAATTATCAGCTGATCCAGGTAATTGGCCAGAAAACCTGACAATAAAACAACGCGATTATTTGATTCAAAATTATCCTACTCAAATTAAAAATAGAGAATATCCTACCGATTAAATGAAAATTCTGAAAAAAAATGGGGAAAAAGGTGAAAGGTTACTTTATCGCGAAATTCTGTATTTTGCTTTTATTACAAGATATTTGGCGATTGTAAAAACCAACTAAGTAATCAATTTGGAATCAGTAATTGGAGAAATTTATCTGCTATTTTAAGTAAGCATGAAACAAGCGCAGTACATATTAAAAATCATAAAAAATGGTTAGATCTGACGCAGTCACTAAAAGACAAACGTTACAATCGACGCTAGAGAATAGCGATTATATAATATAGAAAAAAAGGTATTGGTAATCGATAATTGAAAGAATAATATATATAACATTATTTTTGGCACAGCAGTGTATAGCGTTTGGGGGATCTTCAAAATATTTATATAAAAATAACAATAGTAAATTTTTAAAACTTACTGAAACAATTGCTAAATTTAATTCAGTTAAGGCAGAACGTATTCGCTGTATTCAGAAATCTGAATCGAAAAATATCGGCATTATTTGAGTGACCAAATACAAAATGAAACTATTGAAATAATTTCAAAAAATATTATAGATAAAATACCAGAAATTACTAGATATTTTGCTAAGATTTTGAATACAACGTCCGATGTAAGTCATGTCCAACAGATGGCTGTGATACTTAGATTTGTATTTTTTATTTTATTTTTTTTATGAAAACCCCAAACACGAGAGGTATTAGAACCTATAGTACCGTGCATGGATTGGAAGTTAAGAAGATGAAAGAAGATAATTGTTGATATTAGACATGAACTTCTGCTGACTGTAATTTTCAGGAAAGACATATGAAGGAAGTTTGTTCCAGAAAACGGCAGATGAATGAATAAACGAGGATGATGAACAGTTCCTTCTGTGAGTTTGAAGTTGGACAGTAAATGGATGTTGGCTGGTGGCGACACGTGTTCGGACAGTTTTGAAAGAGAGAGCGGGAATTCTGGAAACCAATTCAGAAGAACAGTGCCCATGAAAGTATCTGTAGAAAGGGATGCAGCAGAAACAGTACGTCTATGAGACAACGAGTGGAGAGACTCTGTTAGAGATGAGTCATTGATTAACCTAACTGCCCTCTTCTGAATGGAATCTAGAAGCCCCCTGGTTTTGGGGGCACCGCCCCAGATGTTGGAACAATATTCTATGGTAGGGCGGATTTGCGATTTGTACAGAGTGAACAGCTGATTGGAAAAAAAAAGTAATTCCAGAGCGAGAGAGAAAACAAAGTTTTTTTAGATGCAGAAGAAGCAATATTTGTAATGTGCTTGTACCAAGAGAGATTAGAAGTTAAGGTAATTCCCAAAAGAGATATCAACTTTCCTAGAAATTGGAGTGTCACCAAAGTAAGCACAGGAGCAGAAGAATCCTTTTTGTGAGATATAAGACAGGACTGAGTTTTAAAAGGATTGAAATCAACTAAATTGTCTTTGCCCCACTGGAGAATTACCTGAAGATCGGCATTTAAGGAATTGGTAGCAGATTTTCGAGAAGTTGAAGCTGATTGAGCAGGATAAGGTTTCTCAAAATGGAAAGTTGAATGCAATGTGCTATCATCGGCAAAACTATGGATAGGATTTCCAGTCAATGGAAGAAGGTCATTGATATACAAAAGAAATAGAGTGGGGGAAAGAACTGAACTTTGGGGGACACCGGCATTAGTGGAGAAGTTAGAAGACAGAGAGCCATCTACCATTACCCTCAGTGAGCGATCAGAGAGAAAACTGGATAATCAATTACAAAAAATAGTTGGCAATCCATAAGAAGACCTTTATGCCAAACACGATCGAAAGCCTTTGAGATGTCTAGAACAACTGCTTGTGTTTCACCGAACTTTTCCATTGAATTTGTTCATTAACGGGTAAAATAAGGCAGAATATCACCAGTGGCTCGACACTGACGGAATCCATACTGGCGATTGTTGATCAGCCGGAAGGTTTCTAGGTAGTTTAAGAGTTGGCGGTTAAACGATTTCTCCATTACTTTAGAAAGAGTAGAAGTAATTGCAATGGGACGATAATTGAATGGGTGGGATCTGACACTCTCTTTAGAAACTGGCTGGATATGAGCAAATTTCAAAGCAGAAGGAAAAACACCTTTGGAATAAGAAAGTGAAAAAAGGCGGGTAAGAACAGGAGTAAGTTCAGGAGCACAGATTTTGAGAACAAGTGGAGAAATACCATCAGGACCTAGAGCTTTCTTAGCATCAAGAATCGTCAAAATCCTTCTGACATCCTTTTGACGGAAGACCACAGGAGGCATTGAATGGAGCGTGTTGGGAATGGTGGGAGGTGTTTTACCAAGATACATGAGTTGGAAGAAAAATGGGATGCTAGCAGGTCAGCTTTATCCTTGGCCGAAGTGACAACAGAACCATCTGGTTTTGACAGAAGTGGGAGCAGAGATGGGAAAAAGTTGCGGCCAATAGCTTTGGCAAGAGACCAGAATGCTCGGCTACCATTAGGGCAAGAAGCTAGTATTCTACTCTTAGCCTGTTCAAAATCTGGTTTGGACTGATTAATAACTGCTTTACAGTTGTTGCGAGCTTTGGTGTAGGCAGAGAATGAAACTGAAGAATTGGAAACAAGACAATTACGATATGCAACATTCTTCTCCTGAACGGCCTTAGAACATTTATTGGAAACCCAAAGTTTAGATAAAGGACGAGATTTTAAAGTGGAGTGAGGGATAAAGGATTCCATTCCTGCAAGAATAATTGCACTGACACGATCTGAGCAAACGGTGACATCAGAAGTTTTGAAACAGTAATCCGACCAAGGAAAAGAAATCTCGCAGGTCATCCCATTTTGCATTCTTGTAATGCCAAACAACACGAGGTTGGGAATAGCCATGAGATAAAGGTTCCATTGGAGAAGAGACAATCACCATGTTGTGGTCTTAAGTGTCTAAAGGGCCTCTCACTTCAACCGTGTACTTTTTTGTGAGAAAAAGATCAAGCGTATTGGCTGTACGGTTGGGATTGTCCGGTATTCTTGAAGGTAAAAGAACAATCTGTGCAAGGTCATTAGTAATTACAAAAGCCTCAGCATGTCGACGAGCTGGGTTGGGTGTGATCAGAAAAAAGGAAGCCAGCTAGAGTTGTGAACGTTAAAATCACCTCACTGTTAGGAAAGTTGGACTGGAGAAAGTCAAGTTGCAAAGATAGGAAATCGATGAGCTTCAAGTGATTAGTGGAGTTGAGAAAACGGTAGAGACAACAGATGAATTTGACAGAATGAAGTAGAGAGCTTTTAAGCCAGAGAAGATCGAAAAGAGGAGATTCCAAATTACCATGTCTCTGACAGATGCACAAGTACCACCTTTGAGGCGAAAGGAATCATACAGCGAATAATTTGGGCAATTGAGATGAGCAGTAATTGAATCAATCGGTAACTGAGATTCTATCAGAAAAAATACATAGGGTTTGGCACACTGCAAGTGGAAACGGACATCAATGAGATCAGAATTGAGACCATGTATATTTGTGAAATGAACTAGGAGGTGTTTGGGAGGTTTAGATCTTTTCGCAGATAAGCTTACTCTATTAGTTTGACAATTCATAGTGTATTCAATAGTAAGAAAAGGTGGGGGGGGCCATGCTGTATGAAGTAATGAAATTTTTGGATAAGGCGTACACAGGGTAAGAATATACCCATATCCTTGATATAACGTGGCCTCGACAATGCACCCCGCATACACACTACTCGGACTCCCTCCAGTCACTATCCGGCAGAATACAGGTAGGAAGATCCGGAAGCCCTCCTAAAGAGTTACAAATAGGTTCGGCACGGTGTACTAACTAGCGGCCGGCCAGCGAACACCATTTCAGAGCTGTACCCTCGAAATGTAAGGAAGATTGGATCTCGCCATGATGTCCATCATAACCTCAAAAGTCATCATCATACTGCATGATGGAAGAGATGGGAAATGGTTGACCAGAACTTAGCTCTGGAGACTAAACATGGGTTCCGCCACTTCCAGCCTCCAATAAACAATGTGGTGGTATTGCACCGGTTGATGAGAGTCATGTACCACTTAATATTGCCTGGTAACACAGAGGGGTGGCATTCTTCCATGTGGTGCGGGTGCCACACCTCGACCCCTGTTGGTTCACACCTGGGTGGTCACCCACAGTGTGCTTGTGCATGGAGGTTATACCCAGGATTACTAACAGTCCCACCATCGTGAAGGTACAAGCAGAGGATTTGGCTGTCACAGACTGTCTGGATTTCGCCGAAATTGGGTCCGCTTGACTTGAGTGTCACCCGAATATCAGTTCCATCATCGTTTTAGACTCCCAGGTAGCAAGTACAGCTTGTCTGGCATATTTGAGAGACTGTCTGTGGCAACCTCAAGGACCTATTTAGAGACATAAGCACTATGAGAGTTGAAATAAGCAAACATTTTCTTGGATTTTGTTGTTGCATGTGATTCTACTAGACGGATTGTTTGAATATAATACATTACAATAAGTAGATTGATATATTATATCAAATCTATTTATTGAGTAAATCTAAATATTCAGAATTTACGTAGCCAGGGATCAAAGGTGCGCGGAAAACGCAAAGATTTACAAAGAAGAGAAAAAAAAAAAAAAGTTAATCCTAGAGCATTTTTCATTCCATGTGTCACTCACACCCTAAATAGTGTTGTAAACGACGCCACTGAGACTTCCTTTGAAATAATCGGATTTTTTTTTTTTTTTTTTCGGAATTGTTTAGGAATTGTTTTTTTCTCATCATCAACCCATCTTTGGAATGTACTTCAAAAAATATGTACTTCAAAAAATATATAAGTAATTTAACACAAACTGTCTGACATCTGATGGGAAAATAGACTAGAAGTCAAAACCGCTGAGAAACCAAAATTTACTATGCTTTACTTAAGTAATCATTCTAAATCAATAGCCTTAAAAATAACATCTTATGTTTCTTTATTCAATTATAATTTGGCATGATATTTTAAATAAAATTAATCCGGTAAGTAAAATGCTCCAAAAGAGGAATTTTTATATATATGAAGCTTTTGAATGAGTACAAAATATTGCAGAATATTTTAAGGAAAACAGAATATTCCAAATTCCAAAATATTCTCGATTGGCTAATAATATGGCTACTATCATTGGCATCAATACCAAACAAAATTTCAACATTAATTTTTTTTTAAAATTATGGACAAAACAATTTTCTTGTTAACTGAAAGGTTTACAAATATGAAAGAACATGTAGAAATATTTATATATTAAATTAAGTGACACTGATTGTAATGAGTCTGATATGGATGGTTTAGCATTATTTGAATAATTAGATTAAAATTTATATTAAAGACAATATTACTCCATTTGAAGTATTACAATATATTTTTAAAAACGATTTTACAGATACTTTTCCAAGTGTAGCAGTTGCATTAAGAATTTTTCCAACTGTACCAGTTTCAGTTGCCTCAGGTGAACGGAGTTTTTAAAAATTAAAATTAATCAAAAATTATTTACGATCGACAATGTGTCAACAATCAATCTCTAATTTGGCAATAATTACTTAGAAAATGATCTTTTGTAACAAATAAACATAAATGAAATAATTAATAAATTCGCATTTCTTAAAGCAAGAAAACATAAATTTGTATATATTTTTTTAACACTATAATTTTCCTTTTATTTTTTTATTGTGATAGAGTACGATTACTGTGATTTAGAATTTAAAGTTTATTTCCAGAATTTCAGAATGATTTTGTTATTTTTGTATGTTGTTTCATTATATTATATGTGAGATATGTTGTAATTCTTTTCTTTTTAAATAAATGAATAATAATTATTTACGCCTTATTTTATTTTTTAATCTAAATATTTCGGGGCGACAAATTCGATTTCGCTTATTGGCGGCACATAGGGTTGCAGCGGCCCTGATTATGACCACTCTTATCTCTACGAGCGGAAGCATTCTACAGCATCTAGGAGAGACCTCACCGACCGGTGAAGCACATATAGTGAAATCAGGGTGGTGTCTGTCCAGTTTGTCAGTACGAAGCCTGTGCAATGGGAAGGCCGGGGAAATGATCTGTGGCGCTAGGGAGGCAGAAGGCTAGCTCAACAACCGCAGGCATTGTCAGAGGGCCTTCTTAATGAAGGTATACGGGAACAGTCCGAAGAGGGATGCAAAACCACCCAAAGTACCGGGACGGAGAGACCACCACTGGTTGACAGTCGAGGTATTATTTTTGTTGTATTAGGAGTATCAGCGACTAAGGTCATATTGCTCCGTATATGCTGTCTTGCAAATTGCGTGTGCTCTGTGGTCGATTTTCTGTTTTCATCCAGAAAACAGAAAGCAAAATCCTATTTGGATATTGCTTTCTAGGTTAAATGTATAGGTCATTTTATCAACAGTTGAGTTTTTTTTTTTTTTTTTTATTAATGGGCAAGTTGTTCAGAGAATCCAAGGGACAGAATTTCAGGAGCTCCAGCATACGTGTCTTTATTAAGAAATTTTTATGATGCAATTAATTGTCAGCTGGTAGATGACTTTCATCAACCGGTGAAATACCACCACTTTGATTATTGGAGGCTTTAAGTGGTGAAACCCATGTTTAGTCTCTAGAGCAGTTTCCGGCATCCCCCTCTCCCCATACTTCTCCTTCAACCCATGCACTTTACCCAAGCACGGTACTAAGTACTATAGGTTCTAATACCTCTCGTGTTTGGTGTTCACATAAAAAAAAAAAAAAAAAAAAAAAACCGTGATCTTCACAAAGATGAGCTCAAGAATTTGGCTACCGCTAGTATCCGGAGTGTGTTCTATAAATTTCGAGACAAGAGGGCATTTTAGGAAAGATATGTGTTCTGAATTTGGGGAAGGGTCAAGTTGAAATCGTCAGAGATGATTAGGTTGCTTCCTCCTTTATACTTGGGAGTGATTCAATTGAGAATTTCACCGATAATATCTTCGTTTGTACTAGACGGGCAGAACACAGCCATTCACACACAAAATAACTTTTCCTGCGAGTATTGGGACCATAGTATGACATGCCAAGCATCCCTGCTAGCCAAAGCTCTGGGCCTATAGATTAAAAAAGCTCTGGGTCAAGGCGACTTATAAAGATGCTATTTGCGTTTTATCTTGCTGCAACAAATATCGCTCAACATATTTTAACAAGAGTTGACTGTCTGCTGACTCCAAAAATAACTTGGTTGTTGGCTTTGTGATTATTTTTTACAGATTTTTGTGGGATGTTGCTGGGGGTGAGAGAGAGAAGGCAGTTAATGGAAGGAGAGGAAATATCTGGTTGTGCTGATGACGTAGGGATTTGATATGGAAGATAGACATCAGGGTGAAGAGGGAGGAAAGAAACAGGGGTGGGAAAAAATCCTGGACAGTGGGACAAAGAAAAGGTCGAAGTTAGTTATGTTGGAGGAGAGGATGGAACAGAAGAAGAAAGGCCGTCAAGGCTCAGCTTGAGGGAAAAAGGCATGTGGAAAGACTTCGCTAATTCATCCTCAGGTCTCGGTATGTGTTCATTAAGTTCATGTTTTCATTGTGCAGCATTCTGAAGAGTTTCACACAGAAGGCAGAGCACAAAAAGGTAGATTGAGGAGGAAGGTCTCAATAACTAGATACTAATCAAATTCTCGGTAAAAACCGGGCGTTAGGTTTACAATTAATATTACTTTTTTAAAGTAATAATTAGAATTTAAATTTACAAAGAAAAGTGAAATGCTGATGAAATACTTCGAAAAGCACATTTTTTTGAAATAGTGTAAAATAGTATTTAAAACAGTGACATTACAGACAATAAAAAATATAGATACAACAAAGCATACAACAACGAACAAACAACAAATATAGAAATAGAGCGCCTCATTAGCGGCACACTTCAAGCTTACAGAGGTTTATTTTCTCAGCTGTTCAGATTTTGTAAAATCAAGTGGCAATATCTCTTAGACTGCATCTAATCATACAGATCCATATATTTAACTTCCAGTTATTTCTACTAGTTGATTATATTTTTTAAGACCGCAAAAAAGCTTTCAGTTAATGAGCAGAAAGTTAAGGTAAGATTATGCGGATTCCCCAGTACAGTATTTTCCTATAAACACAGGAGATAAGGAATGCAAAAAAAAAAAAACTCATTAAATTAAATAATGACTTATCACGATAAAACAGCTTACCTGTTGGCAGAAAGGCCGAGGTAGCACGTTTATCCACATCGTTTTCACACATCTCGATTTGGATGCAATGCTGCTGCTGTTTTCGTTCTGCGTACCTCTTCATGCTTTCGTGAGCAGCAGGAGGAGGTGGTGGAGCTTCTACAGGTGGCGACATCTGGCGTAAGCGGTGGAATGCACTACCACCACTTCCGCCAAGACCGCTACAGTCTACTTCCTCGGAATAAGCCCAGCGGTCAATCTTCTTGCTTCGTACAATCTGACTGTCGATGACCCGTCGCCGTTCTACTTCAATTTCCCCGATATTTGACGAAATGGTTGCTTTGACTGCTGTTCCGCTAGCCGAATCTTTAATGGAGTCACTAGGTGGATTAAATATTTCGGTATTTTCCGGGTCGTGTGATGAAGAAAGTCCCTCCTCCTTCACCACATCCTCCTCACTACTTCCGACCATCTGTTTTACAAAAGCGGCACATTCCTCGGAGAGGCCTTTTTCAGAGTGGCTTATTGAATTCGGGCCTCCATCGGAAGGCAGCGCATTCATGGTGGCACTAATTTGCATTATTTCAGTCATGTTAAATGAAACGCTTGATTACTTTTCTGACGGATGTTCTCAAACTATTTAGGATTTCTTTCACCATTTATCCAGTATGACACAATTTGATGTTCTTTCTTATCATTTAATAGATGAACGTCCTAAAAACACAAATTATTATCTTAAAACCTTAGTTCTAATTCATGGCATTAAAAGTTCATAAAAAAAAACTTCAGTATTTCAAAACTTAATATCTCGTGAAATATTAAGCATAAAATTTAAAAAACTGTTGTAAAATGTTTAAAAAAAAATAGGCCAAATTGTGAAAGCTGCCCTTTCGCACATCGAGAAGAAGAGGAACTGGGAAAAATCGCAGATATATATTGCTGACATTAAACTGCCATCCTCTGGAAACAACTGACTCATTTACTTCTTTAGTGAGGGAAGCAATTTTTCCAGCACATCTAGATAAATGTCTCCAGGTCTTTGTCTTTCATGCGACCATCTTTCACGTAGCGAAAAAGACAAACTAAAATACACAGATATCACTACAAATACACGTACACTTCGATTTATTATTTATACATCAAATAAATATTCTAAATTGCGGAGGAACTGCGGGGGGGGGAGAGAGTTGTTTTAAGCAGCATTTTCTGAATGCGAGTTAAACAGAAACACTATTGTATAAGACTTGAAATAATGGTTGTCCTACTCGTGCTTTGATAAATATACATTCCCACCTAAATTTTTCTTAATTTTCAGATTTTATTAAAATAGGACCAACTTCTATACTAATTTTTATTAAAATATTTTCTATTATGTATAAAAATCAAAAACCCGAAATAATATTTAAGAAATATCTAGAATATTTCAGAAAGGTGTAGAAGATTTCTTAATGTGTTAGAACATTTAAGAAGATCCCGGAATATGGTAGAACATTGTAAATGACTCAAGGAAATTCTAAAATGGGAGTGATTTGTTTCAATATTATAGAAGGTTGCTTGTGATTCTAGAGTGTTTTGCAATAATATGAATTGCGGAGTAAGAGCTATAACTTATAAAATCGAACACCAGCCATTCAAAAGAGTTTGATGAAATTTGATGAGAATTTGATGTAAAAAGCGAAATTTTCAACTTCCAAAGACTTGGAACGAATTACAAAAAAAAATAAATAAATAAATAAATGTGTTATTAGGTTCACATTACGATATTTTCACAACACCTCCATTTATTCCTATGGGATACAAAATACGTTTCCACAATTTTTTTTTAAATTTGCACCGACCAGCAAAAACTTACGTAAAGACGAATTTATGTAAGTCGAATATTAACGTAAGACGGGAAGTTCCTGTATTGTCAAAAAAAAAAAAAAAAAAAGTGTTTCATTTAAAGGAGTACAAACTACTATTCGACGATTCAAGGAGACTGGCAGTTTAAAGGGCAAACCACGATCAGCACAACCACGCCTAACAACAAAAGAAGCACAAGATAAGACCACAACACTGATTTCTAAACACAACTGATGACTAATATTGCATCTGAAATCCGAGAGAAATTCAATCGAAACAAAAACACTTCCGTGTCTACATACACTGTAAAACTTCGTCTTAAACAAGCAGTACTTCATGATCGTATAGCGGTAAAACCCTTATTAAAACCCGAAAATCTAAAGAAACAGTTGGCTCGGCCTAAGAGCCATCAACATTGGAAAATTTATAGAAAAAGTATTGTGTGGATGGATGAACCCAAATTTGAAATTTCTAAATCCAAGCGTAAGGTTTATGTGATACGATCAACTGAAGAAAAAAAAAAAAAACAGTACAGTACCACATTGTTTAGTTTAGTACTTACAGTAAAGTACGGTGGTGGTTCTATGACGATCTGGGGTTACTTCTGTTTTTCTGGAGTGGGTGACATCGTCGGAATTGAAGGAATTTTAAGAAAAGAAGGCTATAAAAATATTCTTGAATATAATACAATACCCTCTGGACTTCGACTTTGTGAAAGAAATATTATATTAACAAGACAATGACCCGAAGGACTTTCTAGGAACTAAACAATAAGAGGGGTATTGTAAACTATGGTGGCCACCGCCACCATAATTTACAACTGACTTAAACCTAATAGAGCTTTTATGGGATCATCTAGACTCTAGACCATGAAGTCTGCCCATCTTCACAAAATTTATGGGGAACCTTGCAGATCGCTTTAAATAATGTTAGTCAAGACACTATTATAAAATTAATCGCCAGAATGCCACGTCTGTGTAAGGCAATACACGCCGCACCCCAATGCACCTCGTGGAGGATATTTTGATTAAAAATCAGTATACTTGTTAATATTTATCATTTCAATATTTTTTTGCTGTCAATTTTTCATTGCTAAATAAAAAATCTTAAAATACTTTGTAGCGCGTTATTTTTTTATATTAAATCTTACATTGTGTAGATAATTTCTAAAGAATAACGAAAACTGTTGTCATACGCCGTGATTCCAAACTTTTAGGCGGGAGTGTACTTACAGTTCCAAACGATATAATCGTTCGGAACGGTAGGCATATTTTTGTAAAAGTCTGAAGACTCATTTCTTTCAGAAAGAGCACCCCTGTGTTAATGAGAGGGAGAAAAAACAAAAAAGCACCCCCTACGTACATATGTAGGTGCTTTTTTCGTACATATGTGTACGAATTTTTTTTTTTTCGTACACATATGTACGAAAAAAATTTTAGTTAATCCGAATTAACTAAAAATTAAAAACACATCAATTGTAATGTATACCTTACAAACTTCCTGAGACGAAATACGGTATATGCGGAATGAACTCAACTTCAAGATGATTAAAATTTAAATAGCAGAATTAAGATGTTCAAAAACTATAAACGAAAATGAACCCAATTACCATTAAAACTAAAAAAATTTATATTAAAATGTAAAAATAAGTAAAACGTTAACTAGATAATTATTAACACAATCAAAAGTAATTAACGAAGTAAAGAAATCAATCTAATTTTATAATTAAAATAGACAAATAAAAATTTTAAACACAAGGGAGAATAGCGAAGAGTTAAATTGCAAATATTTAAAATGTGAAAGTGCAGTGCTTTGCAAAATACTGCAGTAGCTGGTTTTTCCCCTGTAAGGTATTGAGAGTATGTTTTTGTTCTGGTTATGGTGTCTATTGCGATTGAAAGTGGCTCCCTCCTCCATACTGTCGTGGTGTATTTGCCATTTAAAGCGCTTAACCCATTTCGTCCACTGACGACAAAATAGTAAAACATACACACACAAACCTACAAATAATTTTTTCTTAAATTTACTTGTAGGTTTAACGAGAGCACACAGTTCGTAGAATCGCAGTCCTCCTCCATACACCGGGTGGAGAGGACGGTTTTTACTCCGCAAACTCGGGGGGGGGTTGTCCAGAAAACAAAAACATCAACCCCAAGAACACGCAATTTTACAAAGAGTAAATGCGAAACAACATAGCCTTAGTCATTGATACGCCTAAAACTCTACTGCAACAACAGCTTAAAAATAAAACCCCGCTTGCTTAATATTTCGTGTATTTTTAGTGAACGCGTATTCATATTAAAAATTGGGGGAAAGGTATGTTAAAGTTTTCCTCCCCCCGTATCCGCTTTATACAGAGTATTTAAATATTAATGCATATTTAGATAGTTAATGTTCGTTTAAAAAGGAACCGATATTTGATAGGGAAAAATTTCGAACCCCCCCCCATACCGAGATTCTAGTTACACTTATGCCGGCTTTAACTAATTAAACGAAAATAACTGTAATAGTATGTGTAATACAACCTAGTGTGTTACAGCACAATTTGTGAGATTCAAAATGCATGAGTCTAGAAGAAAGGCACAAGTACTGATTGTGAGCATGTGAGAAGAAACCCAAAAATAAAGAAAAAAATTAGATGCCCATTAAACAATGAAGTAGAACACAACAAAAACATCGAGTGCGGAGAGGTGTGCAATGGAGTGAATAAGCATTACAGGGAAAAAGAAGGCGATATCGGTACACAGTAGAAAACAAGGATAACAATATTTGGGTGAAATACAAGGAAAGTTTATAAAAGAAGACAAAAAATAGAAAATAAACAGTAACAATGACAAATAAAGTTGCATAAAAAGAAATATTCCTTAATTTAGACAATAGGAAAACGAATTTAAAATACAAGCAACGGAGTAAGAAAAGAAACAGAGAAAGGCAATTTTTAGTGGTTTTTAGTACATTATGGAAACTAAAACCATAATAAATGGATAAAAATAAAAATCTGAAAAAGAAACTAAAGAATTATTGAGACTAAATATTTGGAAGAGATGTAAACAATTTCACAGAGGCTACCTACCTTTATATGAAAATGGAATGCTAGGCAGACTTCTTTAATGTGTAATCTTTTGTATGAATGTTTATATTCTGTTTATGTTCTTACACACACACACACATATACACGTTTTATGCGCTTTAAAAGAATAAACTTTCAATTGTAGATATGTGGCGTTAATGCTATTATAAAAGTAATCAATTAAACATTGTTTAATTGATAACTTTGGTTTGAATTAGGGCATGAACCTATTTATTTTTGGGTTTGTGTATGTTGTGTAATTTATATTTTTTTCCTTATTAATTTAATTTAAATTTACAGCACAGCATGGATCGTTAGGCGAACCGGCATCTGCTAGCACACCAACTGCTGGGCAGCACCGTTAGGCCTTAAAAGCCTTCCATCCAAAATATAAATTACACAACATACACAAACCCGGAAAAAAAAAAAAAAAATTATATATATATATATATATATATATATCACATTTACTATACACAATTCCATTATTTCTTCAAAGTTTCTCTTACATATATCTGATGTTTCAGTCTTCACTATTATCAAAGTATCACTATAAATGGCAGCGTGTTTGGCATGTGCATTTTATAGAAATATAAATCTGAGAATTTTTTGTGCACACCTTGGAAAGAACAATATTATAATAGATAAAAATAAGCTATTATAAATAACAGCTTATACGGAAAGGACAGAATTCATGGGATACCTGGTTCCTGGGCAACGCGACGCTATTATCCCTCTCACTAGTGGATAAACCCACCGATTGGCATATAGGCACATTGCATTCACGTGACCGTAATTCAATGCCAGTATGGATAAACGTCGCGAGTTAACCAACTTTGAAAGACTGATGACAGTGGGTGCCCGACGCATGGGTCACTCTATCGCGGAGGCAGTACAGAAATTGCACTATCCCCATTCAACAGTATCAAGAGTGTATCGGGAATATGCCATTTCCGGAATAACATCTCATCGTGGACAGCGCTGTGGGAGGAGAAAGGTGGTGGATGAACGTGGCTGTCGACGTCTGTCTCGCACTGTTTCGGCCAACTGGAGAGCGACAGTGGCACAAATCACCGCCGACTTCAACGAGAGAGGTGTCAGAAACGTCTCCACCAAGACCAACAGGATATCATTAGCCGCAATAGGTTATGGGAGCTGCAGCCGCCGCCGCCGCCCCACCAGAGTCCCATTGCTAACACCACGACAGAGTACAGTACTATACGCTTCAACTAGGTGAAAGAACATCAGTACTGGACCTTAGATGATTGGAGACGGGTCTCCTGGTCCGAGTCCCGTTTCCAGTTATTTCGAGCGGACGAGAGGGTGCGTATCTGGCGGAAACTGCACGAAGCTATGCACCCGTCACGTCAACAAATAATTGTTCAGGCAGGTGGACGGTCGGAAGTGGTCTGGGACGTATCCAAATGGCACCTATGAGGCATCTGGTACGTCTAGACCAGTGCTTCTCAAACTTTTTTGGATCACCGCCCCCCTAAAAAAAGCCCTCGCCAGGGCTTTTTTTTAGCCAACCAATATAAAGTGAAGCTAAATAACTGAAATTAATATTTGTCTGTTTGCCTCCAAAAACGTAAATGCAGCCCTGCGAATTATAAAGAAAACTTTTTACTGCACTTTATTCCTTCTTCGTAAAAAATTACAACTACATAAATAAAGTCAGTTATAGTCACTTAAATTGAGTCATACAAATTAAAGTTAATTACATAAATAAGTCATGATATTAATGGAAACAGTTAATTATATTTTCATATTTAATGCGATGGATGAGCTTGGTGGAGATTTATTAGCTTATCAATATTAGGTTTAATATCTGTAAGTAGAAGTCGAAAATCGCCACGTTTAACAACGTCCAGACAATTTCTTTGTTTTGTCAACAATTGAGATACAGCACTGAAACCGGTTTCGACTAGATATGATGTTGGAAAAGAAATAAGTAATTTTTTTACAATTCCCCACAATGCAGGATAATGGTCAGGGATTTTCTTTTGTAACCAAAATTCCTGATATGAATCGAAATTTTGGCTTCAGTTCAACTTCATTTTGTAACTCAATCAATTCTTCTTCTACAAAACGTTCGCCATCGTCATTATTTAAAAAAAGGATTTATAACCCAAACTGGAATTTTCGAATTAAGGAGATCTTCGAACCTTTCCTGCATATCTCTGCGCAACATTTCTAGATGATTACAAAAAGTTAAGAGTTTCCTCGGCTATTTTTTCTTTTTTCTCTTATTTCCAACAGATTTGGAAATTGATACAATTCACGTCGTCCTACGCTGCGCATAATAAGCTTTAAATTTGAAATAAATGCTGAAATTTGAGTTTTCGCCTTAATAAGAGTTACATCTTGTCCTTGTAAATGTAAATTCATTGAGTTGACCCTAGTAAATAAATCTGCAAGATAAGCAATATCAGTTTCCATTTTCTTGAGGTCATTACTAAGGTCGCTGTTCCTATCTTCAAAAAACTCGACAACAGTATCAAAGAGTTCATAAAATCTGTTGAGACAGTTGCCTTTTGACAGCCACCGAACCTAGAAGTGAATTAGCAATCGTTCAAAATCTTCACTGTTTTGATCACAAAACTTTCGAAATATACGATCATTCAAAGAATGTGCTTTAATTTTGTTTATAGCAGTAATAGGCGCCTCCATAGCCAGGTGGGAAGGAACAGCAGTGCGTAGCACACGCTTCTTGATTAGACGGGGGTTCCAGCACGTCACCACCAAATACGAAGGATGTGGAAAGGTCAGGGAATGACCACCGCATATTCCAGGAGCAATATGGCCTTAGTTGCAAATACTCCTAAAAACCAAATAACAACAACATAGCAGTAATAACAGTTCGTAGAGAATTGTGCAGTTGATCACCAAGTTTTTTCGAAACTAAATGCTGACGGTGAATGACATAATAAACAGTAATAATATTTGACACAGCATTTTTTAAATAAGCCATAAACCCTTGTAATGGCCAATCACTGATGGTGCTCCATCCGTTGCACAAGCAAGTACATTTGTAAGTGAAATTTCCCTGTCTTTAAAAAAAACTTTTCAGTAACCTGAAACAGACTCTCCTTTGGCTTACGTTTCTAGATATCTTGCAAATAATAATTCTTCGTTCAACTTTTCATCTTTTATAAAACGTACGTATGCTAGTAGTAAAGATTCGTTACCTGGCAGAGTTGATTCATCTATTTGTAAGGCAAATTCTGGTGTTCGTAAAATGTTGCATAGGGTATTTTCTGTGTCTTTGGCCATTTCGTCTATCCGTCTCTGAACTGTATCATTGCTAAGTGGAATAGAGTTTATTATATTGTGCGAATCTCTGAACCGTCCAGGTTACGTGTCCATCCATGCAGACTATTTAAGACCATCCCTTCACGGTCATCGTGCACCCACAGGGCAATGAACTCTTCCAGCAGGACAATGCGCCTCCCCACAGAGCCGTGATGACTAGAACGTGGTTCTAAGAGCGTTCCGCAGATTTTACCACCATGGAATGGCCTCCCAGTTCATCGGACACGAACCCTGTGAAGCATCTTTGGGATGCTGTGGAAAGGCCCGTTCGAGCTTTGGATCCTCCACCCGGGAATGCGACGGAATTATGGACAGCGGTGTAACAAGCATGGATGGAAATACCTGTGGAACGCTTTCGTGAATTAGTTTACTCAATGACTCGTCGTGTGACTGCCCTTATCGGGGAGAAAGGTGTGCCTACCCGTTACTAGGTAGGTATCCCATTATTTCTGTCCACTCAGTGTATTTTGATAATAAGAGTTGATAACAAAACAACAGTTGGGAAAAAAAAAGACTAGATTATACTTTTGCGGAGCTCGAAAGTATACGTTACAGATATCCTCTTTTGAACATTAAACAGGAGTTACAAATAAATTATAAAGGGGCAACTAATTAATCACCTGGGCTTTTTAAAAAAAAAATCAAATAGTTAAAGTAGACGGCTTAATATGACCATACATTTCTGTCTATATTAAAAATACCGGGAATAGTGATTAAGATGGTTTATGTTTCTACATGCTTAAGTGTAGTTTCTTCTTCTTTTTTTTCCCTTCAGCTTCATATTGTATACAGACTGTTTCAATCAAAAGGCACCGGGGTCTATCTCGCTTAATTTAAAGTTTCAGCTATTTATCGTAGACGATGATAAATGAACTTTTTTAGCCATATCTGGGCTGAAATTTTGGTGTTAAAATTGTACTAAGTATTACTATTTAGGTTTTATGAATTCCAAATTAATTTTGCTTAATCAACTGTTCTCTCGCAATAGCAAACTGTTCTCGGCCTTCGATTTAGTCTAAAAACATCACTGATGCATTTCTGAAACGAAATTAAACTGATTTTATTTGAAGAAAAAAAAATAATAATAATACAATCTTTGTAGCATGAGGAGACGGCAGACAAACTTCCTCGTGCTACATAGCTAAACCGTGTAATGAAGAGCAAACGTCACACATACAACTGTTGTGTTTGTTTTTTAATTCAAATAAAATCAATTTACGTTCGCCATTGGTGTACTCAGAAGTACACCAATGGCGTTTTTAGACTACACCGAAAACAGTAAGTGTTCGAATAGGTAGTTTAATATATATCCGCTAACTGCAGTTTGGAAACTGACTAAAGGAGTATCAGATGATAAAATCTTTAATTTTCTAACGTTAATTTCTCAGTTGCATCAACTTACCAGACATCATGCTTCCATCCAAGAAGCAGTTTCCTTGAGGTTTGATATAAAATGTCCTGCAATTTTGTCGCAGTTAGAAGAATTTACAGAGCCCCTGTTTCTTTCAGTACTTCTTGAATTTTATCAGGGCCCCTGAAATGTCATAAGTCTTTGCTCTTAGTATAAGAGTTAGTTTTGTGAATAAGTAGAAATCATAAGATTTCATGAATACAGAGGGTGAAGAGCACATCTACGTTATCCTACGCAGACCAGCACTAAAACTCACACTATCTCTGACCTTTACAGAGTATGTACTGCGACACAAGAGTGTCGCAGTACAAACGCGGAGTTGGGGGGAACCCGGTGCCACTTGACAATGAATGCTATGTCCACTATAGAAATCTGCAGAAATTCTGACTGAGAGTCTGGCTCAGTGGAAAAAATTCTTCTTGTCCCATTTCATCGATATCAAAAACATCACGAATAAACTGCTCTCAGCATTCGTGAAGATCTGCTCGAGCCAACCTTAATGTGAGATAATTATCTGTTCAAGAAAACACCGCTGTAGACCTTCACTTTCCATATTCTTCAGATCTAGCTTCCTTTCTTATTTTTAGAAATTAAAATTTTCACTGAAAGGGTTTATGACGTTTCAGAAATCCATGAAAATTCGTTTACTTTTCGGAAACACATGAAAAATCTCAGAATGGGCTTACTCAAAAGGAAGGGCTCCAGAGATGCTAACAATAGTAGCAGAATCGCGTAACTCGCTGTATTTAGTTTCAAGCGGACTACTTCAAGAATGACAGCATGGTAAAAGTGGCAACTTTTTATTTCCTTCCTTCCTATTTATTTCCTGAAAGTTTCTTATACTTTGCTTCCGCAAGTTAAACTACGTTAAATTACTACTGCAATTTAACTCAACCGCAACTAGTGCCATGATTCCGCAATAACTTAATGCAGGGATTACTTCTGAAAAACACGAAGAATCAATTTGGCACTTATCAACTTCAGAATCCTTAGTACTGAACTGCGCATACAGTCCTGAGGATTCTGAATGACGTTCTGTTCAGAGGATTTGTGGGATATAGTCTATTTGATTAGCTTTAAAAGTTATTTCGAAATTTTAGGAAAAAAATATAGATTTCATAGATCAGACAAAAAAAAAAAAAAAAAAAAAAAAAAAAAAGCTGACCCCATATATAATAGGAAAAAGCGAGGAAAAAATTAAAAAAAATAACAGTTTATAACCCTTGTTCAGAAAATCTGATTCTAAATACTGATGGGTAGCTACATTCATTAGGATAAATGCATAAAAATGAACTGAAGTTGGTCGAACCATATTAAAACACTGCTTTTCTGCATGTAGATTTGTTCCTTTGCTGAACGTTACAGATATTGAGTAGATAGGTCACCCCACATGGGACTTGGCGCTACTTTTGCTTTTTTTAACAAACCAATTCAGATGGAATCTACAGATCTGAACGTTTTACGCATCACCACCTGATTATCATCTCCCCTCTCCCCCCCACGGGCTACTGAATGAATGGTTATTATTCTTGAAACACTTAGCTACATGGCTTCGATATTTCGCCCCCCCCCGCCCTTTTTTATGAAAACTCCAAACACGAAAGTTATCAAAACCTATAGCACTTAGTACCGTGCATGGGTTGAAGGAAATGGGGAAGGAGAAAATGCCAGAAACTTTGCTCTGGTGAGTAAACATGGGGGTTTCGCCACTTTGGAGAGCGGTCGCCATTAAACAAAGTGATGGTATTGCACCGGTTGATGAGAGTCATCTACCACCTAGTGTTAGTATTGGTTCATATTAGTATTATATTATAGTATTGTATTATATTATTAGTGCTATTTTATATTAGTATTAGTACTGTGCATGGGTTGAGGGAGAAGGGAGGGGGAGAATGTCGGAAACTTTGCTCTAGATACTAAACAAGGGTTTCACCACTTAAAGCCTCCAATAAGCAAAGTGGTGGTATTGCACCAATTGATGAGAGTCATCTGCACCTAGTGTTAGTATTATACTGTATTATATTATGGTATTGTATTATTGTATGTACTGAACACACCCTTACTTCCAGATCCTATCTCCGCATTGTTTCGGAAAACGTTTTGTCCTACGTGGTGACTGTGTATCGAGATAGTACTGGAGGCTTGAAACAAGACAACATATCACTAGGCCCGCATTGTGCAGGAATGGTTCTAGGATCATGCCCAAGCATTTTGTGTGCTCCCTTGACCTCCAACATCAACCCCATCAAACACTTCTGGGATGCGGTGGAACGCAGCATTCGCCAGTGCCTCGCTCCATTGCCGAACTTCGGGACGTATTTCTGTCCAGCTGGTCCAGGATAGCTGAGAACACCTTCTGCGTTCTCGCGGAGTCATGCCACGCCGGATGCAAGCGGTTATCACGGCGGAAGGTGGCCTGACACTTTTAGGCAGGTAGTCATAATATTTTGGCTCATGAGTGTAAGCTTGCTTCCCTGAATCATTTGCCACTATCCAGCGCTCTCTTCTCCTTCTGTCCTCGCGTGCCTGTCGCACTGTCAGCACCCATGCGCTCCAGGTCCTCACTGGATCTCTTCCACTGGACCTGGAGATTGTTCGTCATGGGTTGTTCTACCAAATAGCCAAAGGAAGAGCAGTTACTTGTGCAGGTTTCACCAATGACCCAGCAAATAATAGAAACGCTGAAAAGAAGAGACTTAATGAACATCTAACAGACACCTGGCAAGAAAGATGGCAGACATCAACTAAAGGCGCTGTCACCAAAAGATTCCTCCCTGATGTCAGGGCCTCCTACCCCCCTCACACCTGTCTGGTTTTCACCAGGACTCTATGCTACCTACCTCCTCACTGGACATGGCTCCTTCCAGAAAAAACTACATGACTTCAGAATTTCAGACTCACCCCGCTGCCACTGTGGAGAGGATCAGACGTGGGGGCACCTTGCCCACAGCTGTGAAATCTACGAGAACTTCAGGAGGATCCTAATAACAAAACTACGCTTCAACTACCAAAATCAAGAACACCTCACCCTACAGAATGAAGAAGCTTACCGAGCTCTGACTCAATTTGCAATGGACTTATTTACCATGCAGAAAACGCTACCACCACCTTAGTATCCGAATCAATAGGTCATAACAACCATGACTGCCAATTGTTGCTACGCATCATTGAGCCATGGATGCTAACGCCTTGGACCAACTTGCACAAGACTTGACCAGCAGTGCAATAAAAGACAGGGTCCGCACATACCTTGACAAATTCCTCATCATTGATTTCTGGACAAACTTCTCTCGACCAGATGTGACACATCTCATCAAGAAGAGGCCTAGCATCGATCCCTGGACTTGACCATCAATCTTGGACTCCCGGTTTTGACCACCCCCACTGTTCGTTCTGATGGACTACTGGACCAGCCTTCAGTCTGGATGCGACACAGACTCACCAAATGGAGTCCCAATGACGGCACCTGACTAGACCTTACTGAACATGACCCATCCACCATAGCAGCACTCACACTGCTGGATTTCCAGCAAGTTGTCGGCTCCAACTGACTGGCCGTGCTAGCTGTACCTACCCTGAACTTGCGGGGTATATCTCTCTCTCTCATTTTTTTTTTTTTTTTTTTTTCCGGCTTCTTTCTTCTGTTTCCTGCCATCCGTTCTTTTACTCCCCCCCCCATTTTTCTCTTACAGAATGATTTTTTTTTTTTTTTTTTTTGTGGGGTGGTGGTTTTCGTCCACCCGCCACCCCACTCCTCTCTCTGGTGAGGCACTGGGCATGCCACACTGTCATCAGGGGCCATATTCCCTATTGGCCCCTTTTTTCTGTTTCCTACCCTCCAGTCTTCTGCCTTCCTCCCTTTCTTTTCTCTTGCACAACGTTTTTTTTTTTTTTTTTTTTTATATATACACACACACGCATGCCCCACAGGTCTAAATCTAAAAACATCAAAATTACTGCCCGACCTATTTGGCCCTAGAACAAGTTACCACCGAACAACCCTACGCTCTGTTAAAATTACAACCGTTGCTCAAGAAACAGCGATCATCTCATTCTCAAATCTGGTCCTAGCCACTGAAATCCCAGGAAAGTGGGTGGCAGGACCCGCCAGAGTACTCTAGCTACAGTGGTACACCCGGTCAGCCTCCCCGTGGCATGGTGTGGTAACGTCGGGTCCCACTAGGGGCTCGGCGGCTAATAGACCGGAGGAACAAAGGGCACAACACAATATACAGCCCATGACCCCCACACACTTAAAATCTCTGGCCCCGATACAATGTACACCCGCGGAAATGGGAGAAATCCCAGGAGCCATTAGACACTAACATACCTTATACCACCCCGAAACTAGGAAAGACTGGGGCCTGAAGATTGTTATTTTGGTTTTTAGGAGCATTAGCAACTAAGGCCATATTGCTCCGGGATATGCGGTGGTCATTCCCTGACCTTTCCGCATCCTCCGTATTTGGTGGTGACGGGCTCGAACCCCGGTCTAATCAAGGAACGTAGGGGGCCTGAAGAAGAGGGCCATTGGCGTCCTCTATAAGGCATTCTTTATCCCAGCACTAGCCTATGCAGCTGGGGCCTGGTACACAAAGACTAGCACAGCTGTCAACAAGAAAAAACTAGAGATGACACACCGATCGATATTACTCATAACGACAAGAGCTTGCTGCACTGTGAGCACCCACGCGCTCCAGGTCCTGGCGGGAAGCCTTCCCCTGGACTTGGAGATTGCGTACTGGGGGTTGCTGTACCAACATTCCAAAGGAAAAATAGTCTCCCACAAGATTCACCACAGACCCACCAAACTCCAAAACCATGGAGAATAGACGGATTTTACATCACGTGAAATCACTATGGCAAAATCGCTGGAACCTTACTAACAAAGGCTCCATTACTAAGAAGTTTATACCGGATGTCGGACAAAGTTTATCCACTCTCCCCAGCCTTTTTTTCGCCTGGACTCAAAACCACCTACCTATTGACCGAACATGGCTCATTTAGAAAGAGGCTATATGACTTTGGAATCACAGCTACTCCGCGGTGCTCCTGTGGACAGGCGGAGTCCTGGGAGCACCTGGTCTACGAGTGTGACCACTACGAGGACCTCAGATGTCAACTTTACACCAAGATTCACTCGCTTCTCGAAACCAGGAGGACATCGTTCTGCAAGAGGAAGAGACCTACAAAGCCTTCACACTTTTTACGCAAAATCTGTTCACAAGACAACGGAACCTCCCCTCCCCTTGAGGAGGTATCCCAAAAGTTCACAAATCCATGAATAGGACAATATCAATCACGAGACAACTGCCAACTCTCAATGGCCCAGAGTAATGGAAACACAACTAAGACTGTGACTCAACTCGGTCAAAGATACTACAGAAGACCAGAAGAACCTCATCTTGGCCTGTTGGGCACCTGGACTAAAGGACATCCAAGGTGGTCATATGACTCAACATACATTGTTTCTCTTTTGAACGGTGCTTTCTTTCCCCTCCTGTGGGGAGAGAGGGCTTTGTCCCCCACTCCTCCCCTTCCCCAAATCTCTTCCCTCTGGTGGAGCACGGGCCTGCTCCACTGCAATCGAGGGGCCATCCTCCCCATCGCCCCTTACTTCCTTTTCTTCCCTCCAGTTTTCACACCCCCTTTACTGTTGACTTTCACAGCGTTTTCAGCACTACGCGTCCAAATTTAAATACATCAAAATTTCTTTCCCGACCCATGCTTCTAAATTATTCTAACAAATGTTAATAACTAACCGCGAGCAGCATTTTTTTTTTTTTTTTTTTTTTTTAGGTTCTAGCCACTGAAATCCCAGGAAAGTAGGTGGCAGGACCTGTCAGAGTACTATATAGGTAATACTCGGCCGGCCTCCCCGTGGCGAGGTATGGTAACGTCGGGTCCCATTAGGGGCCTGGCGACTAACAGGCCAGATGAACAAGGCACAACATGCTACATACCACATGACCCATATACTTTTAAATCCCTGGCTTGTCCGATACAGGGTAATTGAAACCAACTCCAGAGAAGAGGCACAAACAATTTTAAGTAATGATAATATGATTAAGTACGGTTTAAAGGCAGAGGCGCCCAAGAAAAAAGGACCCTCAAATTGTCTTATTTGACATACAGCAAGGTGTAACCCCAGAAGAACTCAAAGAGGAAATTTACCACAAAAATCTGAGTCTGCACCTACCTGAGGACACTGTGGAAGAAGACGTTAGCCCAAAATACAGTACTAAATCTAAAACACATTCAAATGTCAATTGGGTAATCCAGCTCTCCACGCGAGCATGGCAAATCTTAGAAACACAGAGTCGCATTTTCATAGGCTGGGGAAGCCATAGGTTTAAGGAGCATATTTCAGTTACGAAATGTTACAAGTGCCTTCGCTTTGGCCACACATCACACACATGCAACCAGCGTGATTCAACATGTGGCCACTGTGCCCAGAAAGGGCACAAGTACAGTGACTGCCCAGCAAAAGACCAGCTCCCAGTCTGTGCAAACTGTAAAGCAGTGAAAGCTCCTCATCAACACTCAATCAGGGATGGGAACTGTATGGTATACCTGAAAGCCAAAAGCCAATACCAAATGAGAATCAACTATGGATAGAGGCCCCTCTATAAACTGCCACCATGAAATAAAAATAGTTCAACTGAACGCACAAAGAGCGAGGCTGGTACAAACTAGCCAAATGGACTGTACAAGAAGCCTGGACCACGTCCAGGCTTCTTGTACAGTCCATTTGGAAAGCCAAAAGCCAATACCAAATGAGAATCAACTATGGATAGAGGCCCCTCTATAAACTGCCACCATGAAATAAAAATAGTTCAACTGAACGCACAAAGAGCGAGGCTGGTAGCTGACCAACTAAAAGTGAAAATAGAAGAAAACCAAATTGATGTGGCCTTATTACAGGAACCATATGTTCGCTCAGGTGTGGTCACAGGTTACCCTGCATCCTATAAAATGGTCTACTGTAAAACCGAAACCCCATGGGCAGCAATAATCATCAGAAACCCAGAAATCAGCACAACGAAGATTACACCACTCGGCACTGCAAACAGTGCCTGTGCACAAATCATAACTCAGTTAGGGTCTTTGTTCCTGTTAACAATATATACTCACCCTGGTGAAGACATCACCCCAGCGATCTCAACCATTCAGACGGCTCTTGAGACTCTCCCGGGGGGACGACTACTAATAGCCATGGATGCAAACTGCAGATCTCTGCTCTGGCACAGTCGCACCCCTGACAGATCTGCACAAAGAAATGGTGAAAAACTAGAAGAATTCTTCCTAGCCACAGGCCTCCAAGTAATAAACCGACCAGATCAACTTCCAACTTACAGCGGCCCCCTTTGGGAGAGCACTATAGATGTTGCAGCAGCCACCCCAGACATTGCCAACAAACTAGCCAAATGGACTGTACAAGAAGCCTGGACCACGTCGGACCACAGAGCGATATCATTTTCTCTGGTTCGCTCTGTGGAACGGACCCCTCCGATCCCACGAGATGTGATACGGTACAATTCAAAAAAGGCAGCCTGGCAACGTTTTCGGACTGAGCTAACAAGAAGACTCCCTGAAGACACTCCACTCCCTGAAGCACTCCCTTCAGACGATTGTGTACAGATTATTACCACTGCCATAAGATCTGCATGTGATCTCTCTATCCCACGCAGAAGGCCCTACCGATATGCAGTTCCCTGGTGGAATCCCCAACTACAGGATCTCAGAAGAAGAGCCACCATGCAAGAAAAATGTTCCAGCAGGCTCGATCAAGGCTACCTCCCCATGAGGTAGATGCCGCCAGGGAGGCTTATCGCATTGTCAGAAATGAATACACAAAGCTAATTCGTAAAAGTAAAAAGCAAACGTGGCAAACCCTGGTATCCACTTCTGGGAATAAGGACCCCTGGGGCATAGTTTTCAAGATCGTAACAAACAAGCTGCCGCGAGGAGAGGTACTCGATACGACACTAAAGATGGATGGCTCCTCTACTTACACCTGGAAGGATAGCATTAACAATATTCTAGACACCATTTATCCCATTGAAGCTGCAGCTATGACTCAACAACAACAAGAAATAGTAGATGAAAATCACAACTATCATCCTGCCTCTGTGGAATCCCCCTTCACTAACATTGAGATGGACTTGGCAATAAACAAAATTAAAGTAGGAAAAACACCTGGTGCTGATCTGCTGGAAGTGGATGTGGTTAAAAAATTTGCAGAATGCTATCCTGTTACTCTCTTAAGCCTTCTAAATAGGTGCCTGACAGAAGGCACATTTCCAACATCCTGGAAAACGGCAACCTTGAAATTTATATTGAAAAATCCCGACAAGCCACCACAAATTCCAACCTCCTACCGCCCGATTGCCTTGCTCTCTGTAATGGCCAAGCTACAAGAACGCCTGCTCCTATTTCGCTTAACCGCCAGATATGAAGAACAAAAACTTCCAAGTGACAAGCAATTTGGATTCAAAGCAGGTAGCAGCACAGAAGATGCCATTAACAGTTTAATCACTCAAGCAACTCACACAGCCTTTAAGTACTCCCTTGCAATCATGGTAGACTTCGCTGGGGCCTTTGATCGACTATGGTGGCCCAGTGTTCTTCGGAGGCTTCGGCAATCAAATGTTTCCAACAACCTATACAACAGTTTAAGGTCATATTTAACTGGTAGAAAAGTCCAAGTTACCAACAGATTCCAGACAGTGACTAGGTACATCGATCGAGGCTGTCCGCAGGGCTCTGTGCTTGGCCCTTTCCTCTGGTCTATTGTCCTGGATGAGTTCCTGGGCATGGACCTGGGAGGTGTTGAGCCCTTGGCCTTCGCGGATGATCTTGTCCTTTTGGTATGTGCTAACACCAGGACGAACTTAGAGAAAATGGCAAATGGAGCACTGGTAAAACTTCAGAACTGGGCAGCCCTGCACAACCTTACCATTTCAGGAGAGAAAACAAAGTCCATACTCCTTAAAGGCAGACTACAAATCACAAGACCACCTACAATAAAATTAAACTTTATGCCCATACGGCTGCACGCTGAAGTCAAGCTCCTAGGTATCTTCTTAGACTCGGGGCTTACCTTCCACCACCACCTAAAGTATCTAGCCAACAAAATTCAAAGGTACAGTGCTATGATAAGGCGGGTCAGCAGGGCAGACTGGGGGCTGAAGCACAAAGCTCTTACTCTGATATACCAAGCGGCATATGTGCCAATTGTGTGTTATGGTGCCTCCATCTGGTACCGAAAAGCCATCCTAGCAAGAAATAAACGTAAGCTGGATTCAATCCAGAGGTTCATGCTCCTTTCAATTTGCAGGGCATGCCGCACCGTCAGCACCCCTGCTCTGCAGGTATTAACTGGATGTCAGCCACTATACTTAGAAGTGGTTAAAAGAGGGCTTTTTTATCACTTAAGGAAGGGAGTTCCAACCCAACTGCTAAATTTTCAACTTGACACCACAAACGGCACCAGGCTGGAAAGACAACGGATAACCCAACATCTACAAGAGATATGGCAACATGACTGGGACACTACAACAAAAGGGGCCATCACAAAACGATTCCTTCCATCCATAAGTTCAACTCACCCAGAACCTCCACCCTGGTTTTCGCCTGGCCTCCATGTGACCTTTATCATCACCGGCCATGGATCCTTCCAACAAAAACTGACCGCCATGGGAATCGAGAATGACCCACGTTGCCACTGCGGCGAAGAGGAGTCCTGGGGGCACCTCATGTATGAGTGCCCCAGCTACGACAACATTAGGCTTAAATTCCTCACCACAATACAGAGAAACCCTCGCAATCAAGAATCCACTCTGCTACTCGAGGAAGATACCTATAAGGCATTAACCACCTACGCACAAGAAACATTTGCACTTAGGCGAGCTAAGATTGCAGAACTCAGAGCCCAACAACTAAACCGGACCGGCGTGGGATAACTCTCCATTCCCCCGGAAAAACGCAGACATAATTATGCAAACCCAAATAGGGTAGGATCCACTGCAGGCACCATCCAAGGTGCGGGATGCTGGCACTCCTCGGAGTGCGGGATTTAAAAGTCATCGCAAACCCGAAATGGGTAGGATATACTGCTGGCATCGATCTAGGTGCGGGATTGCTGGCACTGACCTCAGTGCGGGATCTACAGGCACTATGACATTGACAATTACACAGGGGCACCTGTCCCCTGTGACTTTTAAACCCACACTCTTTCCTATACTTCGCCTAAATTAGGGTGGATTTATTCTCCCCTGTCAACCCACCCAAATTCATTCTCCCTCAAATCCTCTCTTTTTCTATGCTCCTCTCTCTCTCTTCCCTTTTTTTTTTTTTTTAATCTGTTATTTTTTTATTTATTTATTAATTTATTTATTTTTTATTTATTTTTTTATTTAATTTTTTTATTTTATTATTATTTTTAATTTCTTTTTATTTATTTATTTATTTATTTATATTACTTTTTATTTTTATTTATTTTATTTTATTTTTATTTTATTTATTTATTTTATTTTTTATTTTTTATTATTTTTTTTTTTTATGGCTCCGTCAGGAAGCTCAGGCAACCCTGGCGGAGGCCAGCCAGAGTATAATGGGCAGCCTGGCTCACCTCCCAGTGGTGGTGGCGGGCAACGTGGGGTTCCCTTAGGGGCCTTGCGGCTAAGCAGCCAGAGACAGAACAACAGAACACAGCACAACTCTGTCACAAACCAGACACCACACTTTTTCTGGCTTTTACAGAGATTCTGTAAATTCTTCACAAAGTACCATGGCGCAGATGTGGGAAACCACCGGTGGCGCCTTCCACAAAACACTATGCCACTATGTACATACGCGGAGATGGGAGAAATCCCAGGAGCCGTTAGACCCAAATATACCTATACCACCCCGAAAAGGGAAGTGATAACACAAATATTTTGTATTTTAGAAAAGGTGCGATGATTTTTTTTTTTCAGCTTGAGAAGTAATACTATTTTATTTTTAGTCTGTTTTTTTTTTTATCTCCCAATTATTTATCAGTTTAAGATTATTATCTCTCCCCGAAATATGTAAGACAATATATTTCAATTGAACCTGTAGTGTATACGGTATTTGAAGTCCGGTGCGCAATTTTGCAGAAATCTGTGAATGTGCAACAATTTAATATAAAAGTACTAAGGGCATTCATGAACAATCTATCTCATTTTGATAATCATACGCAATTCATACAAAACCACATCTTTGGCAACACTGTACATCTCCGCATGCAGAGCAGTGATTGTAAGGTTACACTTAGACAAACTCGTCCAAAAATGCGAACGTCAAAGCAGAATTTCGAGCTAATATCAAGTTTCACTAGAACCAAACAAATCAACAACTTCATGATTAATAACCCGTTTGCGTAAAATAGATAAAGAGTTCGTGCCACACACAAAAAAGATATAATCGAATACGACGAAAAGATTCCGTGCATGTATTCAAGAAGTTTGACATTTTCAATGTTTATTTAAAATTTTTATAATTACATAATCTAAAAGTAAAAGAATTAACATATTTTAATTAATGATTTAGGATTATTTGAGTTTCGCAATTTTAAATTGCTTATACAGCTTATAGCATCGCAAGATGAATGATTCGATTACCTATAATGATCCCACTATTACAGGGAAACTGCAAAACATATAACTTGACTTGCGCGGTCCACGGTAGCACAGTTGTAGCGTGCTTATTCGCCGAGTGGAAGGGGGCCTGGGTTCGAATCCAGCAGAAAGTACTGAGAAAGTTTTCCTGCCTTCTTCCACTCGGTGCTGAGTTAGTCGATCTCCGGCTGTGGAGTGAGGTTTCTCCGGGTACTCCGGTTTCCCCTCACAGACCTAAAATCGACCGTAGAACACACACAAGGTTATAAACAACTACACTTCGCGTTTCTTGAAATTTCAGTGCTCCGTTTTTGGGGTATTGAACTTTCAAGGTTCTCCGACGGTAGCTAACCCTGCCCAGGAGAGGGTAGTTCCTTTTACACCTATCTGGTCGTTTCTTGGGCTGGGTCACATGTGGACTTCATTCTTTATCGCGTTTCTATTTATTTACTGGGGAATATTAAATGCTTGTGCAGTAGAACATATTTTCCATCCAACTATTCCTCTCTAAAACTCTGTTAGCTCTTTCTGTGTGTTCACAATTCTGCGTACATGTTTGAAATTAATTTCAAATATGCTCTTCCAGCCTGATGGACGTTTTAGGGGAATGCAGGATGCCTGGAAAAAGCTTACTACCTCATGTGTGTTGCATGAACTGTGAAGCTGGAAGGAAAAGGGGGGATCATGGTTTGGGAATATTCCCCCCTCGTATTCGCTAGGTCCACTTACTTTCGGAGTAGGCTAGTGAAATAAATTTATTTATCAAATGCGATGAAATTAATGATATTTAATGTTTGTGCTGTACAACCGTGGCCAAATGGTATGCATCAAATAAACACAACTGGCTGCGTTATAGACAAAAGCATAGTCGGCAGTACTTAATCGCTATTTCATCACGTTACTGAAACTAGTAGGGGGTTAATGAAGGCAGAGAAGAGAAGCGCTGACATTGTGCCTCTTTGAGGAGATATCAGAACGACCCTTTTCTTTTCATTGACTAACAAATGAATAAGGTTGTACGTACAAAACTCCAATTTACAGTTAATATACAAACATTAACCAATGGGCATTATTTGACACTATTTTCTTCAAGAAAACGAGTTATCAACTTCGGTGAGAATACAAATTTTGTATATCACGACACTAATGCGGAAAATGGGGTTACTTAGAATGTTAGCTATCTCTTTTGTATTTTCAGTCCAGCCGAAATACTTCTACGTCAACGTTGTGTTGATTGACTAATTTAATAGAAAGGTGGTACCGTCTATTATGTTTTTAATGTGAAGCAATTTCCGAACATAAGTTCATCGTATTACTCTGTATACAGCTGAAGTACAGTGCCCTGTAAGGGCAATCGATATGTAATGTGGTTTGTGTAGATAGATTGTTTGATTGGCTACTTTGCAACCACGAAGCACTGACGTATTAACAAGAAAAAGGATTTCGGTCACATCATGTTTATATGAATATTATAGTAGACAACAGAGCTATGGTGCTCAATATGAATATTACAAAAAAGTCTGGGAGGGAATGAGAAAGTACACGACACAGGCGCTGCTTCGTAGTTCCCGTTCTTGCATCCTCGTGGTAAGAACGGGATATTATCAATATTCTCACACGTACGGATTAAGAATCCATCAGGAAAAAAAAAAAAAAACGGGAGAAGAATCCCACCCCTTCAAACAGGGATCAAAAAAAAAAAAAAAACTAATTAAGTTGGGACGCAACGGGAAAGGTAGGGTATAAAAAGACCTTCCTCCTTGAGAAGGCTTTATTGAGAAGTTTTTAAAAGCTGATAAAACATGTACCTAGTTTTGATCAGTTTTATCTCGTGCCCATGCTCAAAACTGTTTGAGAAGTCACCATTAGGGGTTGCCTGATGGTAATATCATCATACTGGTGAAACGAGTAGAGAATGTAGGACCAATCTTCCCACAGGGACAGTGGTCACACTAAGATTTTCCGAGGTTTCAAAACATTTAACAGTCAGTGAGCCACGTCCAATCAGGAGACGCGACAGATGTTTAGGGAGATCAACTCTGAACATGTTTGTCAATGGCGAAGTTGACTATAGGAATAAAGGATTTAGGAACTAGTCCTTCAGATGGGTGTCAGCGTTCATACCACTTTAATATCAGTTGCTGCCAACATCTCTTTAGGCGCATTAGCATATAGGCATAATGCACCTGCCTTCACCATGTCCGTCCGTATTTAATAATTAGACTCCCGGTGGACGGTTCATTAAAATCGGATCAATAGAAATCCGGCAATTATTTTTTATATTTTTCATGCATATCACATAGGCTCTCCATACACTGCATATAGTGGCTGAAGCATTAGATATTATTTTTGTTGTCATGCGTTGATTGGAGGAATGAATGGGAAATGTGGCGGATGCAGAAATGAAATTCTCAGTTCGCAAATAAAAGTCGTTGCTTTTTGCTTTTTTTTTTTTTTGTTTGTTTGTTAAAAATCATGAATCAAACATGCAAATTTGTAACGCGCTACATACAATAACTAACTTGTTTTCTCTGCTTTTATATTTTATTGTTTGTTGTGATTCTATTATTTTCGTTTGGATATTCTTCCTGATATTATAAAATAAACCTCCATAGATGATATGGAGGTTTATTTCAAGAGGTAGCTTGCTAAAAATTGCTGTATGCTGAGGTAGAAGTTGTCCGGCATGGGGAGTCGATTGCAAGGTGCATAAATCTTCGAAATTAATAGAAATTTGGCCTGGAAGCTATTGTTTTCTGCTCTATGAAGCCAGGTTCCAGCAGCAAAGACTGCCTTGCACAAAAAAAAGTAGAGTTGTTCTTTGTTCAGGCCACAATCCTGCTTTGTGAATAATTAGCATTCCTGTGTACATTTTTATTATTGTGGCTAAATATTTTACATGTGGGAGGAAAGTCAGCTTTCTGCCTATGATTAAACTCAGAAGCTTAATCTTATTAACTACTGAGATTGCTGATCCATTAATTTCAATGATGGGGACCCTTTTAATTTACCAAGTAAGAGAATCATTTAGTCTTTGAGAAGAATTTTGTTAACTTGCACCTACCAAACTGTCAATTAAGAGGTTCCGGATGAAGGAACCATGCGGAGACCTCTGGGATATATTCCTGATTAGAGACAAATTTTTTGTTTCTCTATCTGAGAAGTAATTTCTGATTGTTTAATAAAGCTGATAATAGCGTCCTGCATTGAGCTTGTTGAGGATACTTTCTCGCCAAAAGAAGCAAAACTGAAAGTCCAAATGAACAGACATTCTTACACGTCTTTATAAATACTGTGAGCGCAAACTATTTCAACTACGGGTAAATTTCCTACTAGAATAAGTATACGGTTGGGGGGGGGAAGGAAGAAACTAATGATGTAGCTACTATACTGTTACAAAGGATCACCAAAACATGTAAAGGTCTCAATGTTCATTTTATTCCTCCTCCTCCTCCCCGAAACATGTAAAAGTCTGTGTAAATTTTGTCGACCCTGACAGACGCGTCTGGATGAGACTGCTTCCATGTTCCTGGAGTTCTAAATTTTTACTGTGTAACGAAGCTCATAAGAATTAAAATATTCTTGGACGAGCGTGCATTATATCTACAAATAATGAAGACATTTCATTATGGATCAGTAAGAATATATTCAATAAGCTATGCTAATAACCAACGCGGCACTTGTTAAGGAGCATAGTTGGATGACCTGATTAAAAGTGAGTTATCACCATGACAAACTATTTCCACTACGTATTGAATTACTAACTAGGAACGTATACACAGGGAAGTTGACTCAGCTCTAGTAACTTTGCCGACATATCTGGGTTAAAGTGCCCATGTAGTAAACCATGCATATAAACTGGCAGTAGTCATAAAATGATTGATGCTTTGCCACATGGCAAGACGCTTATCGTCTTCTACTGGACTGATCGTAATTGTTAGTTAAATACATTAAACTGGCTCTTTGTCACATACAGAATGCTTAACTTACACAACGCATAAGAAGAATAATAATAGCTCATATCTCTCCATAAAAGCATTTGTACGGTATTTCAAGGTTATTAGTTTAATAACTATAATAGTCCACGAAATCATTAACAGCTATTTTTTTATTGCGAAAAAAAAATTATACCAAATATTCACCGTTATGGAATTTCTTCTAATCCCAGGTTCACCACGACACCACTCAAAATTAATATAAAATTTAAAAACAGACAAGGACTGCAGCTTATACAGCATATAATAAGCTGTGAAGTGAAATCATGCGCAAAGTAGAGCTTATTTTATATTGCGAAAAATTCCACTAAACAGTTAATTTGTCAGCTGTATCGTGAAATTTGTACTATCGAACACGCGTCTGATGGAGCTACTGATGAAGAAGACCATTCATTCAACACGCTGTCCTAGCTGATTTTAAAAATAAAAAGAACAAGGATAATAAGGTATTCTGTTTCTTTTGAGAAATCTCTTGTCCCTAGTTAAGAAGCGAAAAGAAAAGAAAAGCGTTAGGCTATATATATATATATATATATATATATATATATATATATATATACACACACACACACACACATATACATACATACACGAAGATTACAAAAGAACTTTCATTTTTTTCCAAAATGAAAATAAAATAAAGCAACACATAGTAGAAAAACCATGATAACAGCACAAAAAAGTACAAATGCTAATGAAGCATGATCGCTTTGTATTTCATTGTGACAATCATGCGACGATGCTCCTGCATCATTGCAAGACTGCCAAGATGCAGTAGCAAATATCCATACAGGTTGTTGTTATAGCCGTATTTTATTTTTTGTGCTTATAAAAACTGTGTGTTAAAGTTTGGACTAAACTTTAACACAATATTGATTGCAACCCCATAATCAGACTTTGAAGTGGAGTTGTGTATAATGATATACCTTGAGCTTTAGTTCGGAAAAAAAAATGTGAACCACGTATTCAACCAAAGATAGAAAAATTGAATGAAACCTTAAATGATCAATAGTTTTCAGCAGTGATAGAAAGTTAATCTGACCAGATACAAGTATTTTATTAATTCAATTTGATTGCCAGATTATATGAAAAAAAAAAAAAAAAAAAAACATAAGTAATATTTGAAAGTTCAAACTTCAATTATTTCCCGTCAGTTCAATATTTAGTATTAGTAAATTTAATATTAGATTTCTCTTGCTCGATTTCAAGTTATCTGGGAATTTGGAATTGATCGACATATATTTGTAAGAAACCTCAATATAAAATTTCATGAAAATCCGTCCACTGACAATCGAACTGTTAAATGCTTTGACGAACAGACATGGTGAATATAATAAGCGCATTATGCATATATGTTAACGGACCCAAAAACAGTGTGTAAGACTATAAGTCTAACATCACCACTTCTAACATCCCTACAATGTCTGCATGTGATGATGTAACCAATACTTCAAATTAATTTACTATGCTGTTAGCATTAGTGTTTAGTAAATACAAGGTATACAATAAATCTTTAGAACTTTGAATCACTGTGAATAAAGAATGACACTACGTATTTTAATGGAGTTTGCTCTACTGGAAAGAACATATCTTACAATTTATGTTTCCCCATTGTCATTAATCCACTTCGATATATGAGCCCTTCTTGTCATCCGGAGAATATAATGGCGATACATGCCTGCGTTGATTGTTACATCAGCATCACCTGATCTTCTGTTGTAGCTCCTGTATTGTGTGTACCTTCCTTGGATACATAATATTTTTGACAAATACCTACAGGAAGTGGGAATATGCCAATAACATTTTCGTATAATGCCACATTATATAATATCCTATCATTTCATTTCTTCGGAAGCCGATAGGAGGAAACTGGAGAGGAGTGGTGTAAGCAGGCTTATCTAAATCATCTAGATATGATTTATTAATAAAAACTGCATTCGTATGATATCACTGTCCCTCCTACGTTCCACCGCATCCCACAAATATTCGATGGGATTGTTATCGGGGGAATTTGGCAGCCAGAGAAACACAAGAAATGCTTGGTCATGATCCTCGAACCATTCCTGCGCAATGCGTGCCTTGTGACATTCTCTTGTTTGACAGAATCCAGTGCCATTTGGATAGACGGTTGTGATCGCCACCTGTTTATTTTTTTAATTTGTTTTCTTATTTATTTTTATTTACCTTGCTGGCTATACGCCAATTGTGGTACATCATTGGCTTGCTATAACTCAGTTGTGGTCGTTCAGTCACGTTTATTTTCATTTATTTATTTTTCTTTATTTTCTAAAAAAAAAAATAATTCACTTCCACTCTACTGAAGTCCCGGGCGCACACAAATCCCAACTCCGACTGCAACATAGGCGAATTATGCACATTTTTGTGAATTATATATATATAAAATTTACATTGGTTAACTCATCCCTTCTTTCCTTTCCATTTACTTTACTGCAAATCTCTCAAACTAATCAAAAAATTTCCCAACATTACACAGGAAGAGGTTCCTCTCTTCCTTTACAGATTTTCCCTCATATCACTTTACATCAGTCGGCTTACTACAAATCACCAATTTCCATCACACATCATATTCTCTCTCTCTCAGGGTTACTCGGGAACTTTTTTTTTTTTTTTTTCCTGGTGCAGCATCAGCCTCAGGCTTCCTCTTGCATCATATGGATATTATTAATAATAATAATAATAATAATAATAATAATATATCAAATCAATTATTACTTATCACCTTACATCAGTAGTACTAACTAGAAATCAGCTAATTCTATCAAATCAATTACTACTGATGTAAGGTGAAATAATCACCTTACATCAGTAGTTCAAACCCGCATGCTCCCAACTCGTCCGCACTTCCCAGAACAAACCTTCAGTCCGCACGTCCTCTTCCCTCACTACCTTTTTTTTTTTTTCCCCTCTCTTTTCTTCTTCATTTTAAATGTTCTTGTTTATACTCCGACACGACCACGAGGTCAGTGGAGTTTACGATAAATCAATCCATACAAACGTTAATCGTATTTAACAGTCACGGGCTTAAACCCCGGTCCACTCAAAGAGCGTGTGCTACTGCACTCGCACTCCTGACCACTCGGCTACGTCAGGCCTTCTCTCACAATTGTCTCTAATTCCGAACTCCCACTCTAAAACCTCTCCGTGTCCTCACCTCACTACTTTACTTTTTTTCTCTTTTTATTCATCTTACTTCCACGATCTCCGAACTCGAACCCCAACTCAAATTCGAACCTCAACAACTCTTACTCACACTCTCTACCAAAAAAATTCTCGCACTCTCATCCAAACCCTATTTTTTTCAGAAGTTTGGAACTCCTCCCATAGAACTCTCAACCAATCCAACTACAGTACCTGTACTATACTTAATTTTTCACTCTTTCCTATTTGCTAAAAACTAAGCACAACCGTCTCCCTCGTGCAACAAACCAAACCCATCTCTTGTAATTTTCTTGTTTAATCTCACTCCCGTACTACAACCCTTTCATATATTCCGAGCCCCTCCAAAAGTAGCTATTTTCGTATTTTCACAGTTTTGCTTATGGACACAGGTGTGGTCAGAATGTTTTGACTCATGAGTATAAATATTAAAAGTTTACTTTTCGAAAAGTGGAAGAATAAACCTGAAAACAATTCCCCACGAATTCCATTAACTGCTTTCGTTTGATGAAGATGAACAAATTCTTAAGTTTTAAACGGGCGAGCAACGATGTACATTTGCATTTAATAAATTTTAATACGTTTGTATAATCCATGTCTTTCTAGACCGAAGAAGGCGCCTTTGATTCAATTTTAAGATCTCATACTTGGTATATAAGTGGACCTTAATATTTTAGATGATTTTTTAATGCTTCAATAGTCGACTTATAAGCCGAAATAAACAGTATTATTAAGCGGCTGCGCTTCTGAATTTGCTTTGAGATTCTATCATCAGGTTGCGAGCATAACGAGATTAACAAATACAGTACAAACTGAGTTAAAAGTGTTTGCGCGCGCGCACACACACACACACAACAGCTCGGTCAGCTAAGTGGTGTAAGTCAGCTGTTATTGCTTAAAAGTTTCCAGCCTCTCGTTTGGCCCGAAGGCCAATTCTCACAGTGAACTTAAACGTAGACTGTAAAAAGCTTGTGACGGGCTTTGTAACTTTACCAGAACATTCAATAGCTATTTTTTTTTTTTTTTACCACGTGGGCTTTTTATATACCTCAGAACAGCCACACAGGATCAGAGGAGTTTACAAGATAGATATCACAAGATTTTCATTTTATGGTATTACTCGGCTCTGAACACACGGCCTAAGTCTATCTTCAAACTGACCACATGGATATGGTCATATTTCCAACGCAGCCGATTGTCAGCGCGAGGGTGCAGAAGCATACGTGATTTGAGTGGACCATGATTTAAGCTCATGACTGTTAAATACTGTTAATGTTGTATTCATTATCAAAATAATTAATAAAAGCCTCCGACCTAGTGGTTGTACAGGAGTATAAAGAAGAACATTTATTTTTATTTATTTTTTAATTATAAAACTTCTGAAGTTCCCAAGTAATGTCCTTTTAGTAATAATTATATATATATTAACTGTAAAATTTATTCTCTTCAAATTTCCGAACTAGTACCATATAAGACTAAATATACAGTTACCTACTGAAAACTGTTCAGGTGGCGTATCGTTTCTTTTTTGCCTTTGTAAAGGCGACTGTAACTGTAGGGGAAAAAAATGGCTGCTGCGCTTTTTGAAATGTCATCAGTGTCACTATCACTGCTCAAGGTTATTTGCCCTGTTTTGTTTGTTTGACTTTTATTTGTTATTATTATTCCCTACTAACCTTTAAAAACAACAAAAATCTTGCACAAGAAACTAAAAAAGGTGGGAGCTTTTTTATTACTATACTTTCTGATTATACAGAATACAATATTAAGAAAATCGCCTATTCCTTCCGTCATGCAGATCCAATAAACTAGTAGGAAGTATCGTGTTACAGCCTATCACTAACCGGAAAAATGCTTGCCGTGGCATGGGACAGTAGAGGTCAATTCGTAGTACAAAACGACTTTTTTCTACACAACAGCATTCCTTGCACTCCAATCTTTTACCCTCCAGCACCAGTGGCGATATCTCGATTGGCTGTCTCCAATTGATGTACCGAAATCGCTAACGGAAGTAAAGCAGTTCTAATCAGAAACTGTTCACTCTCAATGTTTATAGAATCACAAATATATCATTTCTTCCTTATTCAACAACTAGTCTAGTTTCCAGAGCGTTTCCCATCATATTTGTAAGCAGAAGTCACAAGACTGTTTTCCATTCCTCTCCCACACTAATTAATACTTCTCCAAGACAGGGAATGCAGAACAGAAATAGCTCGCTCTCTCGTGTGCTTAGTCTAATAATTAAGGTGCAAACATTTTAATGTACCATCACCGCATGCACACGTTTCACTGTAGTTTCCATTCCATTTTAGTATAATCCTCAACATAAAACAAGTTGAAGTAACTATCGTATTTTATCGCTCCTGAAAGCGGCCGCCTCATTCGTCCGAGCATGAGATGGCCTTAGCTGAGCGAATCACGTATCGGCATTCCAATGTGATAATGTTTAAATCGGGATTACATTACAATAAAACGATCTATAGTATACACAAGAACTATTTCTTTTAACGTGCAGTTCTAAATAACTTCTTAAAATATCCTAAGTGTGGAGCATAGATACTGGCTCAACTGTCAGGAAACGGAGTGCGCCCAGAGGGGGACCTAGACAAGCGAGGAAAATTGAACATGATCTAAAAAGACTAAGCTTGTAAAATCTATTTAAACATCTAAAATAACTAAAAATAATAAAAACATTTAGTCAACAGATGGTACCAATGTTTATTTACTAACTTCAACATATTACCTTAAAAAACATAAAAGAGTGGGGCATAAAAAGTTGAATTTATCAAAATGACATGGATCCAGGATAAGACTGGACCGAGAAGATACCGAGAAACATCTATCTCAATCCTCCTCTGAGACCTCGTCACACTTATTCACAGATCCAAATAAAAATACAGTTAACCCTCAGTTTTACCGATTTAATGGAACCAAAAATTTGATTGCCACCCGAGTGTATTGCGAGTGTGCTCATCAGATAGATTAACTGGGAACTCATGAGTCATGGCAGCCGCCAGAAAGCGTCTCATTCTATTTATGGGCACACTCACTATTATATCATTAAAGTACTCGTCTGTCCTTGTTTTTTTTTTTATTTTTTTTATTATTATAACCTTACTTTAGTATAGCATCATCATGGCCCCTAAGAAAACTGATAAAAAAGAGAAACCGTATGCATCTGAGTGCTGCGCAGAAATTAAAGCTGTTAAAGACATTAGACCATAAAGCGTTTAGCGCTAAAGACCCTGGTGTGCGAGGGATGATGGAGAAAAAAAAGTCACATGTAAAAAACAGTCAAAATAAAACAATTCTTACGAAATCAGATTCTGAAGATTCACCACTATCTCACTTTCAGCTCCGACTCTGAATAAAACTTTCACAGTCAAGATAAATTATCTTTTATCAACCGATAAAGTAAAGAGGTTACCTTAACTTTTAGGTCCTCTGCAATAACAACACCTCTTTCCCTATCCGTAAAATCGAGGTATTTTTATTTTCCGAAGACTCTTTCCTTTTAGTTCCAGCCTGTGTAACTGTTGCGATTGGGAGAGCATGAGATTACACATTACTGAGATGTTAATTTAAATACTTCCTTCAAAATTTGACAGTACATGACATGGAAACTTAATTTTGTTTGAATGTTTTATTTTAAACTTTTATAAGAAACTAAAGTAAATTTATGGTGAAAGCCTCATTGCTACCAGGGCTATAAATATTATTTTGTAAGTAGGTCATAGCCTTTTTGTAATTAGCAATGAGCAAAATAGGTTTGTTAATTAGTGTATTAATCTCACATTGTGGAGGCACTTCACAAAGCTTTTTCCGGGTATTACACTAAGTTAAATAAAAAACAATGCTCAAATCTGGAAGTATACTTCAACGCTGAACCAGCATTTTTTTTATTCAAAGGCACTAAGCAGCAAGTATGAACAACTCTCCCACTAAGGCCGTCAGTTGTGATTAGGTATTAGATATGTTCGGGGTCTGACGGCACCTGGGATTTCTCCCATCTCCGCGTATGTTCTCTGTATCGGACAAGCCAGAGATTTAAAAGTGTGTGGGATATGTACTGTGTAGTTTGTTGTGCCCATTGTTCATCCGGCCTGTTAGCCGCCGGGCCCCTAGTGAGACCCGTCGTTACCAATACCCGCCACAGGGAGGCCGGCCGGGGTGTTACCAATATTTGTACTCTGGCTGGTCTTGCCACTTACTTTCCTGGGATTTCACTGGCTAGGACCAAAAAAAAAAATAAATAAATAATAAATAATAATAATAATAATTATAATAAATAAATAAATCGAGGTTGATATTAGTGATACTTAGCAAGTTAGTATTAATAGTACGCGACGTGGGGCTGTGCCGTGAAAGTGAGTTTTAAAAACCAAATAGGTTCGGGCAAGAATTTTGATGTTCTCTTTTGATTTTGAAATGTAGGGCTAAACGCTGTGCAAGACAAAAGTTTGGGGGAAGGATGAAGACTGGGGGGAGTTGGAAATAAGGGGCCGACAGAGTAGATAGCCCCTGCAGGTAGTGAGGCATGCCCGTGCCCCACCAGAGTGAGAAAATTGGGGAGGCAAGGAGAGGCAAGCCTCTCCTCCCCAGGAGTTTGGAAAGAAAAGATCCGCTCAAGAGAGTGCGGATTTGGGTCGCCAATAGGCTGGAGAGTGCCACCGTATGTCGTCTCCATCAGTTTGCAGGCCCTAAAAAGCTCGCCGTTGAGTCTCATCTAGGTGGGACACTAATAGGGGGTTAAATCTGTGATGTCATCCTTCCAGACTGCATGTGGTCTGGGTTCTATTTTCTTGGGGTCATAATCAAGTCTACTGGCTGTCATTATGGGGTTTTATCCCTTCCGTGATGTTTGATAGTCCTCACACTACCTTTTGTCATTATATAGTGGGTCTATGATGCAAGGTCTGGGGGCAGTGTACCTTTTCTCTGATGTCACAACTATTTAAAAGTGTTTTTTTTTTTTTTTTTTTTTTCCGCTTCCATTGGCGGTAATCATGACTCTTGTGGTTAGACAATATATTGTCACTATACAGGGTGTTTCAGTTAAACGTTTCAGAACTTCTAAGAGGGGTAGGGTACATCCTGACAACTCGAAATCATATAGCAATGTGGGGTCGGAAATGCTTTCCTGAAGCGGTGTTGTACACAGAAGCACCATAAAAAGAAAAGAGATCGTAAGTGAGAAATCGTTTTAATAATACATGAAAAGAAGCAAAAGGTACATGGATTAAAGTAAGTGTTCGAAGTTTCTTCAACCTCGTATTGCTTTCGCACAGTGGTACCTTGGAAAATGTGCTACAAATCCCTTTTTTCCTGCTGAAGTGTTGTTTTCCGATGAGGCATCCTTCACAAGGGAAGGAATTTTCAACACGCATAACGACCATATCTGGGCGGTCGAGAACCCGCATGCAATACGACATCGTGCAGCACAGATTCGATTTTCGGTCAATGTATGGGCCGGTATTATGGGAGATCACCTCATCGGACCTTACCTGTTACCGTGTCGTCTAACCGGACCTATCTACTTGATCTTTCTGCAGCAAGTATTGCCACAACTTTTGAGAGATGAACAGATTTCTGCATCGACGCAACAGACAATGTGGTTCCAACACGATGGAGCCCCTGCCCATTATAGCGGAGATGTTCGTAACTACCTGGATGTCACATTTGGTCAACAGTGGATCGGACGTGGTGGTCCCGTGCGGTGGCCTGCTCGGTCACCCGACCTATCATGTCTTGATTTTTATTTCTGGGGTCATATGAAATCGCTAGTTTATGACACCCCTGTTGACAATGCTGAGGAGCTGGTTGCAAAAATCGCAGTAGCTGCCGAAGAAATTCGAAATTCGCCTGGAGTATTCCAGAATGTTCGGATGTCCATGCGTCGGAGATGTGAGGCGTGCATTGTAGCCCGTGGAAGAAACTTCGAACACTTACTTTAATCCATGTACCTTTTGCTTCTTTTCATGTATTATTAAAACGATTTCTCACTTACGGTCTCTTTTCTTTATGGTGCTTCTGTGTACAACACCGCTTCAGGAAAGCATTTCCGACCCCACATTGCTATATGATTTCGAGTTGTCAGGATGTACCCTACCCCTCTTAGAAGTTCTGAAACGTTTAACTGAAACACCCTGTATAGAGGAGCCGACTATACAGTCCAAGGTCTGTATAGTCGGCTCCTCTGTGTCATCTCGCTGCTATTTGCAGGTTTGTTTTGTCTCATTCCTTTAAGGTCTTCTGTATATGGCGGTTAGTGTTTGGCGCCTGGTAAATAATCCCTGGGCAAAATCAGTTAAGGCTAAATATTCCTCATGTGTATCTAGTAGATGTGACTCAACTCAATCCTCATAATCACAACTGACGTTGTGATTATGAGGATTCAACATTACAAAATTTTTCATTTGGATGTATGTTTCAACTTTTAGGTCCTTAACCATTAGTGGACCCTAGGCGCGCGCCAGTGCACAAATGCATCACTTCGGAGTAACTTGTTTTCCGATAAATTAACTTTAATAAAGATAAGGCTTAGTAACTCGTGGAGAAGTACCGCCACAACAATGAGATATCTTTGTAACAAACCCACTTTACTCATCGTTACGTACAAAATGAGGCTATTTTCCCAATTTGTACAGTAATCATGGCCCACAAAATCCAAAATACAAGTAACCACACTTTATGGAACACCATAAAAATAAAGAAAAAGCCCTTTCAATAAACTTCCGAAACTTATTTTTCATGTTTTGGCACCATCGCTACGAACTGCTTCAGTTTTAGAGTACAAATACAAAATCTGTGTTTAATGTGAACAACCCTTATACGTATTGAATAAGGGACGTTTACATTAAATATAGATTTTAGAAAGAAATCGTTCATAGACGCAACTAGTTTTTTTTTTTTTTTTTTTTTTAGGTGAACCCCAAACACGAGAGGTATTAGAACATATAGTACTTAGTACCGTGCTTGGGTTGGAGGTTGAGAAGACGAAAGAAGATATTTGTTGACATTGGACTTGAACTTCTGTAGATTGTAATTTTCAGGAAATACGTATGAAGGAAGGTTGTTCCAGAAAACGGCAGTTGAATGAATAAACGAGGAAGATGAAAAGTTGGTCCTGTGAGTTTGAAGTTGGACAGTAAATGGATGTTGGCTGGTGGCGGCACGTGTTTGGACTGTTTTGAAAGAGAGGGCGGGAATTATAGAAGCCAGTTCAGAAGAACAGTGCCCATGGAAGTATCTGTAGAAGACGCATGCAGCAGAAACAGTACGTCTATGAGAAAGCGAGTGGAGAGACACTGTTAGAGATGAATCATTAATTAACCTAACTGCCCTCTTCTGAATGGAATCAAGAAGCCTGAGAGAGGTTTTGGGGGCCCCACCCCAGATGTGGGAACAATATTCCATAGCAGGGCGGATTTGCGATTTATACAGAGTGAGCAGCTGTTTGGAAGAAAAGTAACGCCGAGAGCGAAAGAGAAAACCAAGTTTTTTAGATGCAGAGGAAGCAACATTTGTAATGTGCTTGTGCCAAGAAAGATTAGAAGTCAGGGTAATCCCCAAAAGAGATATATCATTTTGCCTAGAAATCGGAGTGTCACTAAAGATAAGCATAGGAGCAGAAGAATCCTTTTTGCGAGATATAAGACAAGACTGAATTTTAGAAGGGTTGAAATCAACTAAGTTGTCTTTGCCCCACTGGAGAATTACCTGAAGATCGGCATTTAAGGAATTGGTAGCAGATTTTCGAGAAGTTGAAGCTGATTGATTGAGCAGGACAAGGTTTCTCAAAATGGAAAGTTGAATGCAATGTGCTATCATCGGCAAAACTATGGATAGGACTTCCAGTCAATGGAAGAAAGTCATTGATATACAAAAGAAATAGACTGGGGGAAAGGACTGAACTTTGGGGGACACCGGCATTAGTGGAGAAGTTAGAAGACAGAGAGCCATCTACCATCACCCTCAGTGAGCGATCGGAGAGAAAACTGGATAACCAATTACTAAAAACAGTTGTCAAACCATAAGATGGAAGCTTGTTTAGAAGACCTTTATGCCAAACACGATCAAAAGCCTTGGAGATGTCAAGAGCAACTACTTGTGTTTCACCGAACCTTTCCATTGAATTAGTCCATAAATGGGTAACATAAGCCAGAATATCACCAGTGGATCGACACTGGCGGAATCCATACTGGCGATCGTTGATCAGCCGGAAGGTTTTCTAGGTAGTTTAAGAGTTGGCGGTTAATTGATTTCTCCATTACTTTAGAAAGAGTAGAAGTAATTGCAATGGGACGATAATTGGATGGGAGGGATTTGTCACCCTTTTTGGGAACTGGCTGGATATGAGCAAATTTCCAAGCAGAAAGAAAAACACCTTTGGAATAAGAAAGGGAAAAAAGGCGGCAAAGAATAGGAGTAAGTTCAGGAGCACAGGTTTTGAGAACAAGTGGAGAAATACCATCAGGACCTGGAGCTTTCTTAGCATCAAGATTCATCAAAATCCTTCTGATATCCTTTTGACGGAAGACCACAGGAGGCATTGAATGGAGCGTGTTGGGAATGGTGGGAGGTGTTTTACCAAGATCATAAATACATGAGCTGGAAGAAAAATGGGATGCTAGCAGGTCAGCTTTATCCTTGGCTGAAGTGACAACAGAACCATCTGATTTGGACAGAGGTGAGAGCAGAGATGGGCAAAAGTTGCGGCCAATAGCTTTGGCAAGAGACCAGAATGCTCGGCTACCATTAGGGCAAGAAGCAAGTTTTCTACTCTTAGACTGTTCAAACTCTAAGAGCATCCTTGCCCCGAATCAGCTCTAGAACACACGGTTCTTCGGCGTCGAACTCAGCTGGCTACAAGTAAAACGAATATACTGTATGATGATTTCCGTCATCTCGTTTTTCAAATGAAAGTGGCGATCCTTGAGTGTTTCATCGATGAGTCGAAATTGCGGGGATAGTAGGGCAAATAATGTCTGCGCTAAAAATTTGATATTTAAACATTTCCCACCTGCACCTAAACTTGGATATCACGGGTTGTGTGAGATTTTGCATTGTCACTGAACAATATTACGCCAGGCATAAGCTTTCTAGCTTTGCCATTGCTTTGTTATAGCGATGGGCACTGAATGTCACACCATGAAACAACCAGATCATCAGTAACGGTCCTTACCGATCAAAAAAGAAAGTTAATAGCACCTTCCATGCGGCGCTAGAATGCAGCGAATCTGGACGAGTCCATGTTGTTCTTCAGCTACCCGACTCGCCTTAGGTAGCTGGTCTATACGCACTGGTCATAAATGGCGCGTCATCTTTTCTGAATTTTCCGGTCATTCGTTTTGTGAAAATTCCAACTATTTATTCTATACACCTAATTCATTCGAATGATCCATATAAGTAGTGCTTATCGAAAATATACTGCTACATATTTGCAATTGTCACTGAGTTGTTAGGTAATATACTAACAGGCTGCCTGGTCTCCCACCGATGAGATGACAACAATCACCAAAAAGGTCACCTACGGGTGTCACCACAAATAAATAGTACTCCCGCCTTCGCGTTCACCACTGCTGTCCTTCTACACATTACTGAGATGTTAATTTCAAAGTCTTGGATTCGAATCTCGTCAAGACGGCAGGAATTTTTATAACTTTTTCCACACTGTAGCTACGTTAGTCGGCTACAAAGGAGGGCTACACAAGTCTCTCCTCGAAAAACAGGGTTTTTACAGCCAGCAAAACAAACCACATAGCCTCAGATGTTTTGGTGGAAAAAAAAACTCCCCTTTCAGATAAAATGCTACTTATTTAGGGTAACACTAAGGCGATTCGCAGGAGGAATTACCTCAACACCTCTCTGTTAATAAAATATGAACGTCAGTCCTTTTGATTGAAATTAGTCTCAGTTTACGTATAATAATGCACCTGGTAGACATTTTTCATCAATATTTTTTCATGACTTCGCCTACTTCAAATAAGCATCACATGTTCGTACCATACGATATACACCAATGAGCCAAAACATTATGACCACCTACCTAATATGATGTTGGTCCGCCACATGCAGCCGAAACAGCTCGTACTCACAGAGGCATGAACGCTACAAGATTTCTAAATGTGTCTTGTGGTATCTGGTACCAACACGTAACCAGCAGATCCTTAAACTCCTGTAAGGTCCGTGGTTGAGACGCCGCAGATCGGAGTTGCTGTTCCAACAAAAACCACAGATGCTCGATGGGATTGATGTCTGGGGAATTTGGAGGCCAGGACAATACCTGGAAGTCTTCCTCGCGTTCCGCGAACCAGTCTCGAACAATCCGGGTGATGTGGCATGGCGCATTATCCTGCTGAAAGACGGCACCGCCAGAGGGGAAGACCGTTGCCATGAAAGGGTGTACCTGGTCAGCAATGATGTTTAGGTATGTATGTATGTCTAAGGTGGAACCCGAACAAACGTTCATCTCCACCTGTATATTTTGTATCCAAGTAGAACTTCTACGAATGGGCCTGTATTGTCAAGTGTATGTATCAGTGTGTTTGAGGCGTAAAAAAAAAAGGCCCGGGGAGAGAGCCTTTTTTTGCTGCCAGGGAGAGAGCTCCATCAAGGGACCTGCTACCCAGTACCTGTCCCTAGTCTCGTGGAGCTGGGCTTGAGTATATTCACTGTCAGTGCTACTAACACCATCTCCGCACCCACCGGAGGCATCATCATCATCATATTTACACTCATTGGAGCGTTCCCTGAGCTTTTGCTCAGGGAACGCTCCAATGAGTGTAACGCAATTTAACTATTTACATCGACCTATTTGGTCTTTCGAGCGGCAAGGACTCGCCCTGCAGCAGGAAAGTTTACCATCCCTAACCCCGTGGAGGCAGATCGCCATAATCTTTTAATTTTTCGCTCTTGTTTTAGCTCTAAGTTCATAGAATTAAGATTGCTTTGATCCAACCACAATCTAGAAAACGATATCAATTTAGAAGTCAAAAGAAATTTTATATACATCAATATAGAAGTCCAAAAGTACCATGTACATATAATACAAAACTAAATATGCAACTACAAGCAGTTGCAACAAAAATACTAACATCCGCAAGCATGCGGGAATAAAGTGACTCCATCGGTTCAAGTAGCGTTCTGAGCGCTACTAATGATATTTACATTTTTTAGATACGTGAAGAAAACTTTATATATACTTTTATCGTCAAAAAGCCTTTGCATTTCATGGGGAGAGGATACCCCTAATCGGCTAAGAAGCCTTCGCTTTGGTATGTCATACAGCTGACATTGAAAAATTACATGCTAGCTATCCTCAATCTGCCCGCAACGACGGCGATCACTGTCCGCGAGGCCTAGTTGATGCAGCCGCAATCGAAGTCCGTGTCCAGTAACAACCATAGCCTGAAAGACCCCAAGCTTAGACCACCTACGTATCTGTTCCAACTTCGAAACGTCAGGCAATAGCTCGATCGTCGCTCTGCCCTTTGAGGACGTCGCCCAACGCTCTTGCCAGAGCCAACGGACCTCTAGCGATATACGCTTACTCACAACCTTCAAGTCGGGTCTGCCGTAAGTTCTTCCCGCATCGGGGCAACAACAGACACCCATCAGCTCCATGAGTAAGTTATTCTTGGTTCGGTATCTCAGGAGTCGCTCGAGAACTACCAAGTCAGCTGGCACTGCACCAGCTATAATCTGTAGGGCTTCTGTGGAGACAGTGCGGCAGGCTGTGGTCACGCTGAGCCGCCATCAAGTGTCGCTTCACGACACACCTGTCAACTGCCTGACCCCAGGCTCCACAGGCATAGGTAATAACGGGGACAAAGAGGCACTTATATAGGATGTCTAAGTTCCTACCTTTGATACCCCAGTCAGTTCGGGTAATTCTCCTCAGTTTCCCATACAGCTTTTTTTGTCTTATACCTCATGGCCTTCGCATGAGGAATAAAACTCAATCTCTGATCAAGATTGACTCCCAGATACTTAATCACTGGAGCAAAGCCCAAGGAGAGCCCACCAAGGCCTACCGTGGGATGTCTGTTCGGACTAAGAAGTCCTTTAAGCATCATGCACTGCGACTTCGTCGGCGATATCATCAGCTTGTGAACCAAGGCTCAAGTCTGTATATTGCTCAATACCCAACTGGCTTTTTGCTCCAGTTCTAATCGGGCGTTACCGCACATGTAGTGAAAAAAACTGATGTCACCACTGTTATCGACGCCAAGAAAAACCCCCAGAGAAAGTAACCCTGTTTTCCTAGGGCCACTTATATACTAGGCTGTTCCCCCCCCCCATACTGCCAGTGGGGAAGAGCCCAAATCTTCGCCTGCAGATCACACGGGCAACAAATAGACCCACGGACTAGTGGTTTATATCCTCCAACAGCTCTCAGAGCCCTCAAATAAAATAACGCGTCTAGACTTCACTAATTCGGATAACTTCGAAAATCCGAAATGGATACAAACATGGTGGGAGAACCACACGAAAACAGACTGTGACTGACTGTGAACAAGTTAACCCTGAACACCAATTCCATACTCAAGAAGTTAAACCGACACCTTTGGCTAAAAGAAAAAAATCAAAAAGTCTAATTCGGACAGAGAAACTAGAAGTCGAAGCCGAAGCCAAAGCCAACCAAAGGACGCTCATCATGATCCTGGCTCCCTACAACCAGGAAAACAAGTTGAAACCAACCGAAGGATTCCCCCCTGGACCCTGCACTCCCAGAGGGATCCCCCTTGGATCAAGCATGCACTTTCAAGACAGCTCTAGAAGACCTATATAGGGACCAGAGAAACAGAATCTCTGCAGGCCTCAGAGGACAAATTGTTACTTTACGGAATAAAATGGAGTCCGTTTTATTCCAAACATACTTAGAATCTGAAAGAGCCCACAGCTAAACTGGAGGCTTATAAGGAAGGAGGAGCAAAAAATATGCCACAGCACGCTCCCTCCTATGCAGATGCGCTGAGGACACCGGCTCAGTGTGACCACACAGCCACCCAACCAATGCAATCCGAGGAGAAATCCACCACTCGGCGACCTAACCTTGTAATGTTGAGACCCCTTAATAAAGTGGACAAACATTCTAGTGAAGGCATTAAGCAGGCAATAATTGATAAACTCTCCGATGACCTAGTCTGCGCGGGTAGCACAGTGGCATCGTCACCGTCCTCCCCACACCGGGTGGAAAAGGCCTGGGTTCGAATCCCGTCGATGACACGAGGAACTTTAACGGGCTTTTTTCACTCCGTGGCTGAGTTAGTTGGTCTGAGGCATAGATAGCAAGGTTTTTCTCCCCAGTAACTGGAGTTTTTTCGTCTAGCAAAACAGGCAAATCAACCATAGAACATACGCAATTTACAGACACAAAATACGGGTTAATGTATTTAATTACGGGCAACCCTAAAATAATATATATTTTTTTTTCTCCGATGACCTAAGGACCACGAAAATAAAATCGGTACGAAAGACAAGGAATCCAGGCGTGCTCATCGAAACAGAGACCACAGAGGAAATAAACGAAATAATAGCCAACCCCAAGATCGCAACCCTGGGGCTCAGAGCTGAACCCCCAAGAAGGAAGGGGCCCTCCATCCTTATATACGACCTAGAAATCAAACCCGAGGAGGTCGCAAGAGAATTGTTTCATAGAAATCTGTCCAAACATTTGCCAGATCAAAATCTAAATGATCATGTGACACCCAAGCACACCATCAAGACCAAGTCCTCGAGCACAGTCAGCTGGTCTGTAGTCTAAAAATATATATATAAATTCATACACCGACCATTGAATAAAATTTAAAATTTAATATGACTACAATCTTTACACAAAAATATTTACAATAAACTATTGCGGAATGCTAAAAACTGTAATAAAAGATCATTTACAATAAAATTTACTAAAATATAAAACATAAAAGCGCTAAAAACCTGAAGCTTTCGGGAGCGTCAGCTCCCTTCTTCAACAGTGAAATGACTTCCTGCAACATCTCCTTAAGTAGCAGGCTCACGGTACCTCCACACGTGGTATTTCTCCACGTGGTTCAATCGGCACATGGTCAGAACTGGAAGCGGAAATGTCTCGGGAACGTGGCAAAGAAAATCGTTCATCCGACCTTAATATAATTGTTTCAAAGATAGGATTAATACGTATACCTCTATCTCTATTGATGGTATTCCTACTGGATGAACTAATCCGTAAACCCTCGAGCCATTTACGCTCCCAGTATCCATGTGCACGATCCAAAATAATAGCGTCCTCCGGGGAGATTTGATGCTGCTTCTCCCAAAAATGTTCGGCCACAGCAGACTTGTTGTATTCAGCGGTTCTTATGGCATTTAAATGTTCCCCCAGACGATCCCTGAGCCGTCGTTTTGTTTCCCCCACATAACACTCCCCACAATCCGGGCATTCTATTCTATAAACCACTCCACTACTAAGATCTTTTGGTATGCGGTCTTTGACCTGAGACACAGCTGTGCACAGCCTCCGCCCAGGAAGCTGTACACAGCGTGTCCCATAACCACGTAAAATTCTTGCCAGATGTTCAGTAAGGCCCGGATAGTAGGGGATGTATGCGGTGGCTACCGGAACGAACTACTCCCTACGTTCGGACACTCCTCTACTATATCTATCCAGGATCCTCTGGGGGTATCCGCGTGTGGGTGTTTAGTGGATGTTCGTTTCCTATTAGGAACTGGAAAAGATATGTTGATGATACCTTTGCCCTGGTCCAGAAGGGGAGGGAGGATGATGCCGTTTGCTGGCTTAATAGCTTCTTCCAATTTATACAATTCACCTCAGAGGTGGAAACGGGTGGTACCCTGTCATTTTTGGATGTATTGATCTCCAGGGTGGGTTTTAGACTTAAGACGTCAGTTTTTAAAAAACCCATGTGTAGAGGTCAATACACCCATTTCAATTCAGCACAAGCTGGACAATATAAGAATAGTGTTGCAAAAGCTTTATTTGACAGAGTAAGATCACACTGTACCACTTCTGAGGATAAAGAAAAAGAAATTAATCGTGTCACGGCAGAACTTAGAAAGTGCGGATACCCCCAGAGGATCCTGGATAGATATAGTAGAGGAGTGTCCGAACGTAGGGAGTCGTTCGTTCCGGTAGCCACCGCATACATCCCCTACTATCCGGGCCTTACTGAACATCTGGCAAGAATTTTACGGGGTTATGGGACACGCTGTGTACAGCTTCCTGGGCGGAGGCTGTGCACAGCTGTGTCTCAGGTCAAAGACCGCATACCAAAAGATCTTAGTAGTGGAGTGGTTTATAGAATAGAATGCCCGGATTGTGGGGAGTGTTATGTGGGGGAAACAAAACGACGGCTCAGGGATCGTCTGGGGGAACATTTAAATGCCCTAAGAACCGCTGAATACAACAAGTCTGCTGTGGCCGAACATTTTTGGGAGAAGCAGCATCAAATCTCCCCGGAGGACGCTATTATTTTGGATCGTGCACATGGATACTGGGAGCGTAAATGGCTCGAGGGTTTACGGATTAGTTCATCCAGTAGGAATACCATCAATAGAGATATACGTATTAATCCTATCTTTGAAACAATTATATTAAGGTCGGATGAACGATTTTCTTTGCCACGTTCCCGAGACATTTCCGCTTCCAGTTCTGACCATGTGCCGATTGAACCACGTGGAGAAATACCACGTGTGGAGGTACCGTGAGCCTGCTACTTAAGGAGATGTTGCAGGAAGTCATTTCACTGTTGAAGAAGGGAGCGTTAGCTCCCTTCAAACATAAAAGCGCTAAAGTTTTTAGCGCTTTTATGTTTTATATTTTAGTAAATTTTATTGTAAATGATCTTTTATTACAGTTTTTAGCATTCCGCAATAGTTTATTGTAAATATTTTTGTGTAAAGCTTGTAGTCATATTAAATTTTAAATTTTATTCAATGGTCGGTGTATGAATTTATATATATATTTTTAGACATGAGTTTTCCCGACCTCAGAGGCCTCTTTCAGGATATAGCTGGTCTGTAGAACTGAGCCCAGTAGCTTGGCAAATACTTATAAATCAGACTAGAGTTTATATATATTGGGGTGGCCACCGATTCAGCGAACATGTGGCTATCATCAAATGCTACAACTGCTGCAAGTTCGGACAAGTCGCATACATGCTCCCAGGCTGTGCGAACCTGCGGCCACTGCGCTGGCAAGGGCCACAACTTCACCGACTGCCCAAATAAGAGCACAGATGCCGTTTGTGCTAACTGCAGAAGTCAGAAAATGGATGCCTCCCATTCCCTCAGAGACAGCATGTGTCCCATATACCAAAAATACAAGAGCTTGACCCAATCCAGAACAGATTATGGCACCACACCATAAACAATTCAACATTAAAGTCATCAAATTCTTCCAGCTAAACGCTCATAGAACCAGGGCAGTGGCCAACCAGGTCAGGATGAAAGCCGACGACGAAAATACAGATATCATCATACTCCAAGAACCATACGCAGCCGCCAATCAAGTAAGGGGATACCCCCTACAATGCAAGATCATATAGCCCGAAAATGAAATCCCTTGGGCCGCTATTGTGGTCAGAAACCCAGATATAACAGTTACCAGGATCACTAACCTCTGCACGGCCTAGGCAGTCTGTGCACATCTTATCTCAGCACTGGGAGCCTTCTATGTCGTAGCCCTTTATTGCCGCAATGGAGAGGACATAACGATGGCTACAAGGTACCTAGAACATGTAACAAATATCCTCCCTGACCAGAAACTAATAATAGGAACGGACGTGAACTGCAGGTCACCAGCTTGGTACAGCCATACCCCGGACAGGCAGGGGACAAGGAATGGGCAGTGCCTGGAGGAATTCCTAGCAACATCAACGATAATAGTGCTAAACCAACCTAATCAACTACCGACTTACTGCACCCTATGATGGGAATCAACCATCGATGTCTCCCTAGCCACTAGGAACATTGCTGACAATATAACAGACTGGATGGTTCAGGATGCCTGGACATCCGACCACATGGTGGTCGGATGTTGTCCAGGCATCCTGAACCGTCTAATAGCAGAAAAAGATACACAGCAAGCTGCAATTCAAACAAACCAAGACCCTGACCAACTCCAAAAAACAGTCACAGCGATCATCACTAAATCAGCGAATGCTGCCATAAAACGAAGAAAACCTGCTTCAGGCGCTGTACCATGGTGGATCCGGAGCTCCAGAGGCTTCAAAGAGAAGTCCAGGACAAACGGAAAGCATTCCAGAGAGCCAGACGCTCCTGGCCTGCCCCTGAAGTGGATGCACTGCGGGAAATCTACAAGGAGGCCAGAAACCAGTACATCTCGCTCATACGCAGAAGTAAGCAAATCTCGTGGGAAAATCTGGTTGCAACCACTGGCAACACTGACCCCTGGGGGGTGGTCTACAAGGTAACCACTAATAAACTCCCCAGGGAAGAGGCAATTTCAACCACCATAACACACATGGAGATGATACCAATTCTTGGGAGGCATCTGTTAACAATATTTTGGACGCAACCTTCCACCCTCATGTAGACCCACAGACACCCCAACAAATCAAGATGTGCACAGAGAATGATGACTACCGAACAGAGGATAGGGAACCGGATTTCACAATAGAGGAACTACAAGCGGCTGCGCACCTTATTAAAAGTAAGAAATGTCCAGGTCCGGACCTCTTGGAGCGGAAATCATCAGGAAGGTGGCGGAGATAGCCGCCGATATGCTACTGAACCTCTTCAATCTATGTCTCCAAACTGGGACCTATCCAAAGGACTGGAAAAAAGCAAATATTAAACTCATAATTAAAAATCCGACAAAACCACCAGACCAACCGACTTCCTACAGACCAATAGCCCTATTAACAGTCTGCAGTAAACTCTTGGAACGACTCCTGTTAACCAGAATACAGGCTCACTACCTATAGGCAAACCTAATGTCCCCCAAACCAGTACAGCTTTAGACCGGGAACATCGACTGTAGATGCCCTGAAGAACATCCTTGCACGTGCAGCTGCCACAGAAAACAAATACTTCCTGGCTATCTCTATCGACTTTGCTGGGGCGTTCAACACCCTTTGGCGGCCGAGCATCCTGGCCCGGCTCCGGGGGAGTGGGATGCCAGGCAACCTCTATCGAGTAATCCAAAGCTACCTCTCCAGTAGACTCATCATGGTAAATGCTCCATATAAAATACTCACCAGAAAAATCAACAGAGGCTGTCCACAAGGCTCCGTTTTAGGACCTACGTTATGGAACATCGTCTTGGATGAATTCCTAAATACCGATATTGGAGAGGCGTCTTCACAAGTCTTTGCAGACGACCTCATCCTGATGATAGAGGCAAACAGCAGAACCCAGCTGGAAAGAAAGGCAAATCATGCCCTTAAAATCCTACAAGAGTGGACCAATATCCACTTCCATAGGATCTCTGCAACCAAAACGGACTCCATTCTCCTCAAGGGTGCCCTAGATTACAGGAGACCCCCACAGATTAAGATTGATGGTATCACACTACGACTGTCCAAGGAACTTACATACCTGGGAGTAATGCTGGAACCCACTCTCTCCTTCCAGGCACACTTGAAATACATCCGTAAGAAGATACGGGGCTATACAGCCCTTGTTACCGGAGTCGCAAAAAGGGACTGGGGATTGAAAAAGTAGACCCTCAAGCTGTTTTACAAAGCCGCCTTCCTGCCGATAGCTACCTATGCTTCCGGAGCATGGTACACCAAAGTCACCATAGCTGTAAATCGCAGAATCCTCGACTCTATCCATAGAGCCATGCTGCTCGTTATAACCTGGGCCTGCATAACAGTTAGCACCCACGCGCTGCAGGTGCTGGCGGGAACCTTACCTTTAGACCTCGAAGTAGCTAAATGTGGAGTATTATATGAACTCTCCAAGGGAAGAGCCTGCACCTTCGCCGGCTTTGACTCAGATCCTACCACAAACCGTTTGATTGAGAAAAAGAGACTTACAAATCATCTCATGCAAACCTGGCAAACCAGATGGTAGAATTCCCCAAAGGGAAAAGTCACCAAACGATTCTTCCCCAAAGTTGGCAAACTCTATCCAATGGCTCCAGCATGGTTCACGCCGAGACTCCACGCGACCTTCCTGCTAACAGGACATGGTGCCTTTAAGGCTAAACTTACAGCTGGGCATTACAGATTACCTTACTTGCTGCGGTGGAGAGCTGGACAGCTAGCACCACCTCATGCATGAATGCCAGCTTTATGATGATCTCTGCTGCCAGCTCATCACCCGGATCACCTTTCTGCCCAGAGATAGGGAACAACCTCCTGGACGGGAGGCAGGAATATATTGCCTTCTCAATGTTCGCTGAATTTAAAACCCATTCCTTTGCCTTTTACTACTGCTACCTCTCTCATCATCATCCACCGTAGAACCCCGTGATCACTTCCTGCTACTGGTTCCTCTACTATCATCCCTATTATGTCATCTGATTCATGGGTGATGATGAGGTCTAGGATATTCTTTTCTCTAGTACTTTCCCTGACAGGTTGATACAAATAACAGTCATCTAATTGATTTAAAAATTTTGTTCCCCATGTCAAGTTTCCTTCCCATTTTCTCCAATCAATTAGAGGCAAAATAAAATCACCCATAATAAGACAATGACGCTTACTTGCCCATTCCACTTGCATGCAGAAGCTTTCGTCATAATCTTCACAATCACCTGGTCTGTAGATTACTCCTACTCGTATTATACTTTTGTTTCCAAGTATCTCACACCATACTGATTCTATACTAGCACGTGAAACGTCTGAATCCGGGAAAGCTATCGTCGCACACAGGCTGCTTCTGATAGGAAGCATTACCCCACCACCCTTTCTATCTACCCTTTCCTTCCTAAATACATTATACAAGCCGTACTGAAACTCATCATCCCCTATTTCCGGGTGGCACCACGTTTCCGTAAGCCCTATTATGTCCGCGTTACTTGTTTTAACCAGCAGTTCGAATTCGCTCATTTTATTGACGACACTTCTAACATTACTATATAAACAATCAATTCCATTTGAATGTAGAGGCTTTCGTCATAATCTTCACAATCACTTGGTCTGTAGATTACTCCTACTCGCATTATACCTTTGTTTCCAACTATCTCACACCATACTGATTCTATACTAGCATGTGAAACGTCTGAATCCGGGAAAGCTATCGTCGCACACAGGCTGCTTCTGATAAGAAGCATTACCCCACCACTCTTTCTATCTACCCTAAATACATTATACAAGCCGTACTGAAACTCATCATCCCCTATTTCCGGGTGGCACCACGTTTCCGTAAGCCCTACTATGTCTGCGTTACTTGTTTTAAGCAGCAGTTCAAATTCGCTCATTTTACTGACGACACTTCTAACATTACTATATAAACAATCAAGACTTACTGTTCTTGTATATTTAACAACCCTAACACAACCCTTGAAGTTTTTTAGGCTCGCTTCCCTGGCATTAGCTACCCGCTCACTTGAAACGTTTCTGCCCCAGAACATCTAGATAATATGTCCAGTTGGGGAAACAGATAAGAACTCTTGAGGTATGTGCAAGAGTTACTTTGACCAATATTATCAGATAAACACGTGTCAGTATTACCCCCCCCCCAACTAGCAATTTCCCCATTAAGATAAACAAAAAAGTGTAAGACAATCTTACAAATTAAAGAAAGAGAAATACATAAATTTTTATTATAGCAATGACGGGGTTGCTCTCCCCCAAACTTGAAGATTGGTTCTAAGTGAAGCTTCTGATACAGTAATACCCATTACAAATCACAAATATTGTTTAAGATAGAGGGTCTCGCGCTAATGGAATTGAATTAAGTGGAGTCTATATTTAATGTAAGAGCAAATATATCATGAAAATAAACATTAGAAAGAGACATATGATCAGCGCCCACTACCTGAAAGAGCAAGCGAATATAGCGAGAAGGAACAGTGGGGGGTAAAATTGATGGAATGGCTAGGGACGGATTGCTCGAGAGACTACAATAGGGGTACCAGTTGTAAGCGGTTTTTGTTTACTGCACACAGAGCAGGGGTGGTCATTTTATAATAAGGCGAGACGAATCAAGTAAATGGACGCAGATGTTTTCTGGATGGTTCTGGAAAGATTCTGAGCTTCTGGATGTACAAAGAAAGTTCGAGAAATTTCTGGACACCGGAAAGAGCTCGACTTTCCTGTCATGGGTCGAGGCAAGGTGACGTGCAATAGGCAAATGAGAATGGAGATGATGATGGGAAGATAGAAATGATTGGTTGAGGAAAGGAGGGGCGTTACGAAATTTTGGGAAATAAAAAGGGAAGAGCGCGCGAGAAAGGGAGTGATGAAAGTTTTTTTGGGAGAGGTAGGCTCGGGAAACAGTCCCCGGAAGTGATCCACTAGTAGAACCAGTTATGGTGAGTTGACTAAATTCTGATAGTTTAAGTAAAGTATAGATAGGTTACAGAAAAGGGAACTTTCTCGAGATGGAACAAAGTCCGAAAGCGTCCACCGAGAGATATATTTAGGAGGACGGCGCGAGATAATGCTTAAGGAAGAACACTGGACCGTCCTGCAGCTTACAGAGAGAAATAAAGTAAAGGGGAGCGACTCCCATGAATGATCTGGCACAACAAAGAAAGATATGACACCAGGAATGATCAGCGAAGCGAATAGTATCCCTGGAAGATGTTAGCAGTTCCGAAGTTGAAGAAGAGCGATCTCAGACTGATAGTGGTTCCCGATGCAGAGCAGAAAGTCAAAGACCAATCCTTGTATTAGCTGAGGAATTCAGCTCACCAGAAGTAAGTGCTTAACGGCATATGTACCATTAGGTAGTACCAAGGACTGTAGCTAAAGATAGAAAATGGTTAAAGGGAATTCTTTTGGGATACATGTAGTTAATTCAATACTTATTCTATAGATAAGTGCAGAAATGTCATAAGGATTGATTAATAAGAGGGTAGTTCATAGTTACGTTTCATCTGCCTAACTTTAATGAATGTAGAATAAAAAACCTTTTGGAATGGTTAATCAATAGAGCTGTCAGAGTTGTATGTTAACAGGAATAACGTCCCAGAAGTAGAGGAGTGGCGCTGCTAGCCGCAGATAGCCGAGATTTATTTATCTATTTATTTTCCTTGAAAATCCTAAGGTGAACAAAACCATTAAAATTTAAATGGTAGCTTTATTAATGTTAAGGTGAGACTGATCTAGAGAAACTTATCAGTTGGACAGTTAGCCTAAGAAGAGAATTGTATTAGCGAAGGATTAAAGGAAAGATATGTGTAATAACTGTAGAAATAAATGTGATTGTTTTAAGGAACTTTAATTAAAAAAAAAATATATATATATATAAATAAACGTAAGAGAGTGATATTGGCCCAACGGCAAGAAGATGATGTATAGAGCCTAATGACCAGAATCGTAGTCCATGCCATGTACTAATATCAAGTGAATAATGTGTAATGATTTGCTAGATTTTTTTATTTGTAAATATGTATAATAAACTAATTGTATTTAACTTAATGCAAATAGTGTTTGGTCATTTCTGAACACACAGCAAAATCCAAAGGAGGAGTGCACTAATATAGAAACTCCCTCAGAACTGGAATTCTTCTGTAAGATAACAAGTCAGATGCAAAGTGGGGTATAGTAAGAATATAAATAATAATAAATGAGAAAGGGGATTTTCAAGATAAGGGAGCTTAATAATAAATAATATAGTAAATAAAGAAAGAAAAAGGCCGCCGTAGCCTAGTGGTCAGGCGCGCGGGTGCATAAGTACATGTGCCTTGAGTGACCGGGGTTCAAGCCCGTGACTGCTGAATATGGTGCTGTTTCTTGTATTCAGTCTATCTTGTGAACTCCTCTGACCGTTTGGTCGTCCCGGAGTATAAACAGAAAATTTAAATAAAGAAAACAAATAATAAAATATATAAACCACCCCACCCCCACAAAGGTAAACAAAAAGGAAAAACCTCACGAATGAATGGGTAATGCGGCGGACGAGCAGAAACGAATTTTCTTGGCTCACGCAAAAAAAGTTGCTGCTCTTTTCTTTGTTATGTTGTTTGGTTTTTAGGACCATTAGCAACTAAGGCCATATTGCTCCGGGGATATGCGGTGGTCATTCCCTGGCCTTTCCGCATCCGGTGATCACGGGCTCGAACCCCGGTCTATTCAAGAAGCGTGTGCTACGCACTGCTGCTCCTGCCCACATGGCTAAGAAGGCGCCATTCTTTGTTATAAATTATGAATTACAAATTGCTAACCCGCGTAAAATTAAACCTTTTTTCCTACATTAACTAATTAATAGTTAAATGTACGCCCAGTCTATAAAATCAATAAATAATGTCACATGACTAATATAATACAGTGTGTGTGTGTGTATATATATATATATATAAAGAACTTTCTTCTAAACGATTTTCTAATATCAGCATCTTGCAATTCGTCTAACAATCTTTCAGTATTTACAACAAAGATAACATCTTTTATTTCGTTACAACATAAATCTTAAGTTGACTGGTGCCCCATACAGTTAAGCATGAAATCGTAGCGTTACCTTGACTTTCTTTAGTATAAGAGGAGAGCAGAAGTAAGCAGATTTCGCAATGGGCTTGTTCTCAGGGGGGAAAAAATAATAAAAAAAATAATAATTGAAGGTTTCAAAGAAACTAACAAGTACCAGTAGGCGACAGGTTCCGTGCCTGGTTCAAACAAGTTGACTTTACAGAAACTGTGTAATGAATGATAAATAAAATGATCACTATAATATACATTGATTTTTTGCGTTTCGCGTATTTTCTCTCGGAAAAAAAACGACAACAAAATTCTAGAGTCATATTCAAACAATTATTACATTTCATTTCTGAGGTAAAAAAAACTGACCAACATTTATTTGTAAAATGTACCTGAATAATCAAGCATTATTAATTGCACATTCCATGGAATTCTTCAATTGGATCTGCAGTTAACCAATCTCTGACGGAGGAAATGGGGTTTTTTTTTTCCCAGTGAATTATTCCGGGGAAAAGACCCACAACGGACAAATCATAGAGTGAACACGCACGCTTGTACAGACATAATACACAGCGCAATATGGCCTTAAATACGAATATGCCATATCAATGACAAAGTTAATTTCTCTACTCTATAATGTACGCCCTATTTCCATCGTACTCCAAAACCTCACCAAGCATTGAATTTACATTAATGACAGCCATAATATCTTGCATTTTATGGAGGAATTAAACTTACTCTAACAAATACATCCACGCAGTGGCTTAAAACTGTACACTTTAATCCTATCCTCCTGCTTGCAACAATCAAGATACATGTAAAACGTATGAAATGGTCTTATGTCTCAATATTCGGTTAAGCACTGACGCGTGAGATGAATTGGCACTTTAGAGGGATATAATTCTTGTTTTCATACAATTCCTATTGTCCTCTATTACAGTAATAACTAGAAAAAGTGTGCCCCAATGCAAAGTTTAGTGTGGGCCCCCTGAACAATAGGTGCAGTAATACTATACTCAATAATTATGACCCCAATAAATACGCTTCTATTTCACTTTGGTCCCCGCAGTCACAAATCCTTAAAAATTGCCCTAGAAGCAGCAGCAGCTATGCTAATACCATTTCAACTCTATTCACTGCAGTTTAGCTTGTGCTGTGCAGCTAGCTAACAGCAAACATGCTTCGTGTGAAAAAAAAAAAATTGTTTGTTTGTAGACATAATAAATTTTATCATAAACATAACTAAAAAATTTACATTTTTACTCAAATTTTTTTCTGTTTCGGGCAGGAGGCCCCCTTTCGGTCGTGGGCCCCAATGCGCTACATTGGCATAGTTACGCCACTGCCTCTACACATTCCTACAAAATTAGAACATATCATTAAATCCTCTGTATCTCCTTAAAACCGCCGTTCAAAAAGCAGACACAAATTATAATATCAGATATCTATGTTATAACGAACTTCCATCTATAACGAATTTAATAAAAAGACGATTTTTTAAATAAAATGCACGTATGAATTTAGTTCTAATTTAAACAACAACTCATCTGAAAATATAGTCAAATCTCCAATTAACCGTATATGAGGAGAAACAATGTAGATACAAAAGTAGTGTGTTAAATATGACTTAGTATATTAAATTACAATTATTCAGAAGTATTAAAAAGTACCCTTTTTATAACTACACTTACAACGCTGATATTCTTCTTAGTGGAAGGCTATGCTCCTGTTTTAACGTATTTTTAAAACCTGATTATGAAAAATGGTACCAGCGTTCTGTCACTCGCCATTCTTTTGGAACAGTACAATTGGGATTTCTCAAAAGCGACACGGATTATCTCAAAAGATTCAGCTTGAGGAATGTCCATTTAATACAATACTGCTAAATGTCACGCACACTACTGGTCAGGAAATTTTCGTGTCGTATCGCGTTGTGCATTGGTTGACCGAAAACCGCCAAGTCATATCTGCCTAGCTTTCTTAAGCCTTTCTTAGTGCCTGCTGTATTTTATTTTTGCTCTTCGTTCCTACAGGATGTTGTTGTTTGGTTTTTAGGAGCATTAGCAACTAAGGCCATATTGCTCCGGAGATATGCAGTGATCATTCCCTGATCTTTCCGCATCCTCCGTATTTGGTGGTCACGGGCTCGAACCCCGGTCTAATCAAGAAGCGTGTGCTACGCACAGCTGCGTCCGCCCACCCGGCTACGGAGGCGCCTTCTACAGGAATCGTTATTTTTTCAATATCGCATATCACATACCGAGTGGTTCCAATGTTTTATCACTCAAGCCACACTTGGAGTTAAAAGAACCATATTCACGGCAAACCTAATTAGTCATTGCCATTGAACTCAATGGAGTTTCTCCTTATCTCGCGGCACACCAATGTGCCACGGTAAATCAGTTCTCTTTTTTTCTTTTTTTGGCAGGAATTAAAAGGTCTTGGAACATCATTAGGAAAAGTGAATTAGTGTTTCAAAAGCGTGTTAATAATTTTGTTATGTACACCGTAGGGGGGGGGATGTTGTCCCCGTAAAACACCGCGCCTCCTGCGGTGTCCGAAGCGTTCCCGTCGGCCCTTGAAAATCCAAGAGAGAAAGTGTGATTTTCGTGCAGGACCGTACCCATATCCGCAGCAGGTCTTCAAGGTGAACAGCCTCTAGTCGAAAGAATAATGCTTTGTTTTAAATTAGACCAGTGGTTTTCGACTTCTTTTTTTTTTAACAGCACCCCCTAAGTAATTTATTTTATTTTGTGGCGCCCTACTGAATTTTCTGCCCCTTAGATTCCATTCTCTCTCTCTCTCTCTATGACTATAAACAAAATTAAAATTCACAATCAAATTATATATACAGTACTTATATAATAATTTTATTCTTTATATAGAGGTACTAAATAAAGATCAATTATAGATCACCACCAAAATTAAAAAGGCATGGTACAATGGATACCGTACACTTTTTATAATGAAATAAATATATAAATTTAAAAAAATAATAAATAAGTTTAAGTAACTTAAATCCAAATTAGTGGCACCCCTGGAATGTTGTTGCGGCACCGCGGTTGAAAACCACTGAAGTAGACAGTCGGATTCCCCTGGTCCGTGCCAGATCTGAATTGGCTGTTAGTTGGCGGCCGAATAGTTCGATTTTGGGTACTAATGTGCGGGGGTATAGCAGTTGGGAACCACACACAATGTCAAAAGCGTGTTAATAATTTTGTTATGTAAACTATAGGGGAAATGTCGCAAGTATTTTCTAAATACGGGAGAGGTGATCAAGTTGCTCTACCCCAAATACTGAAATAATTAGTTTCAACTTCTTTTGAAATACATGTATGTATTATGTACAAAAGTACCTACATGTCTCTGATGCACATACACGAAATCACTCATCATACTATAATGCTTTTTTCGTTGCAGGTGAGTACCTGACTGAAGGAGCACTACTTCTTGCAAGATGCAGAAAGCACGTTAGATCTCTTATATTCAGATGGATCATTTGAATTCGCACATCATCCACCCTATTCACCAGTTTGGTCCTCAGTTACTTCAATATTTCCGAAATCTAAAGAAATACCTACGGGGTAAGAAATTTGAATGATGATCCTGCTGTGATGGGTAGGCAACCACAATTTCTTTTTTTTTTTTTTTCGTCAGGAAATAAAATCCTTGGAACATCATTAGGAAAAGTGAATTAGAGCTTTAGGAGACCATGTTGAAAAATAAAAACACTTTCGTTGTTGTCATTCTATTATTTCTACCTGTAGAGCAACTTCATCACCCATCATATTTGCTAAAATGCTATCGCTTTAGTATAGTTCTTGCCTACGATTCCGAAATCCTTTTTAGCAAAAAAATTAAGTACTTTTTTATTGAAATATGTACAAACCATCCCACTAATTCAGGTAAGAAGCGTTGTTTTTTATTTATTTCTATTATTCGTATTTTATTTCTTTGAGATTAAATGTATTGAAGTACTGTATATATTAATTTATAAAAGTATGTAAATTCATAGCTAAATTTTAAGTCAGTTCTGCTTATTTGCACTTGTTCTGGAACTTTGGGGGAGCGTGAAATTTAAGGGGTTCAAATCGCTGATTTAAAATAAATTATTTATTATTAAAAGAAGTTTATTGGACCAATAAATCTGTTTTGCACCCCTTACACGGACACTCGCCCACTTCAGATTATTTACACAATATACACTCTACTAATACATACTACAATTAATTATCTAAATAATATACAAACTTAATACATACTGCATATTCAAAGTATGCAACATGTATTAAGATGATTAAATATAAGTCGTCGCCTCAAATCCAATCCTTATACTAATGATATATACAAGACAATATCAATTTAAAAAATGTAGGGTGAAATACTCGTAAACTATCAACTAATAACCTTAAAATACTCGTACGAAAATACAAACAAACTACAGTCAGATAAATCTCAGAATTACTACAAAATCTTTAGCACTCCATTAGAATATGGAGCATTCAAGTAGCAGATTTAACAGTTAGTATCTGTAAAGCGAAAACACTTTTTAGGTGGGAGTGGCAATTTGCGTAAAAATAGAAAATTACATTAATACATTAATTATCCTCAAGAAAAATCGGTGCCTCAACGTTTACGAAGTTGTATAAGAGACTACAATAAAGCCAGCTATTTATTTCCCTACAGTAAAACCTTCATTAAAACCTTCACATCCAAAAGTATTCAGCTGTAAGAGAACGTTTGTTGAAGATTTTTAACATGAATAGCCTCCTACTGGAAGAGTAGGTTATATCTTATCTATGTGATATTTTTATCAAATTAATATCCTCTTCTTGAAAATAATAAAACTCAAACAACTTAAAAATGATTGTAAATTTTCAAAAGCAAATTTATTCAGTAGTTAGTCAGTTCATGTTCACTGAATGAATTTCATTTCTCTAAAGTGTATTTTAGTGTAATTGCATCATTTATACACAGCTAAATAAAGATTAGCAAATTTGCAATAGCGGCATCGTTTAAGTTACATCTCATATTGTGAATACCTTCACGACGAGTTGCCATGACATTGCACTACTTCGAATAAGTAACGCTTCTCAGAAGGAGAAGACTGTTGTTACTTATTCTCAGTGGATACCACAACCACCCAGACGGCACCGTTTCAGGGCTACTTGGCCCTTCTTCGGTGGGTAGGTACCCAAGTGATGTAATGATGGCAAAACGGTTGTGAAGTATAACTTCACAATATGAGAGATACCTGATGGTGTATGATATAAGCTAAGACTGATGCATTAGGGCTAAAAGCTCTCAAGTTTAACATTTTTGCGTGGAAAAATTGCATATTGTGCTAATGACTAATTTATTGTTGATTATACAAATTTGTATAAATCAGAAAATAATGTAAGCAGCAACGAAGAAGTATCTGTATCATTACGCAGTTTAGGAAATATTTAATATGGTTGATTCTTTTTTTTAGGCGCCTCCGTAGCCAGGTGGGAAGGAGCAGCAGTGCCTAGCACACGCTTCTTGATTAGACCGGGGTTCGAGCCCGTCACCACCAAATACGGAGGATGCGGAAAGGTCCGGGAATGACCACCGCATATCCCGGAGCAATATGGCCTTAGTTGCTAATGCTCCTAAAAAAAGATTCTTTTTTTAGTGGTGTACTTAAAGAAATATACAGGTACCAAACTCGCCAAAAAAAAAGTTGGGCAGCACTGTGCCAAAGAATACCACGTTTTTGTGTATTTGTATTTCCACAGAGAGGAAGGGAGGCAGGGCCGGATTTAAACTTATTGTGGCCCTTAGCTTGTACAGTTCACTTGTGACAATATTAAAAAAGTTTTTTTTAAGATGGAGCGAGGTCCTAAGCTGTAGCTTGTTTAGCTTACTTGTAAATCCGGCCCAGGAGGGGGCGTTTTCCCATATTATGCTCCGAAGGTTTTTTTGTTTTTTTTTTAATGACCTATTCGCGATTGGTTGTTGCTAGTTGCCAGGGCTGGATTTACGCTTAGATAAATAAGACATATGTCAAGAGTTCCCAACTGCTCAGTACTCTTGAAACCTGTTAGCTTAGGTACCATTGTATTAATATTGAAGAAGAATTCAGTCCTAACAATGAGCTTAGCAACGACGGACACAGGGTCCCTTCTCCATATTTTGAGGATTCTTGTACTGCAGCAGAAAGTACCAGCTCTGCAGAGAAAGAAATGTCTGCCCTATCGATCTCAGTGGAACTACTGCTAAGGAAACCAACAATCAACTGGCGGAAAAAACACTGATAACGGACTTAAGTCCATTAACTACTATCTCACACCTGCCACCATCTTTGATACGTCCACCCTACCCGAGAGATCCATTATGGATCAAGTCTTCACCCGCAGGTCAGAGATAGAAACACTAATGGCCAAATCGGATAAACAAATCCCCACTGCTCTTAGAGGAGAAATAATTCAAATATGGAGTAAGATGGAATTCATATTACTAAATACCCACCTAGAAAACGTGAAGGCTCTGGTCAAGTTAGAGGCCTATCAAATAGAGCGGGAAACTCAAATGCAACAGCGATCCTGCTCTTACGCCGACGAACTCCAAACCCGATTCCTCCACCACAAACAGGGTACCAATAACAAGAAAGATCCTTATAAAGCAACTACACTTGGCTGTCGTCAGGCCCACGCACCCAGAGACTACACAAACCAGCGAGGAAATAAAACAGACAGTAATTATAGAATTGACCAGACTTTCAAAATACTAAGATCAAGTTTATTGGAAAGACCCGAAATGCGGGGTAAGTGTATAGTGTATCAAACGGCACCAGGGTATTCCCCATCTCAAAGCAAAAATAAGAGTAGGAGTGTGTTATAGGCCTAATGACTGGAATGAGTACAATGAACAATTGTACAGAGAAATAGAGTGGGCTAGTAAATCGGAATGTCTTATAATGGGGCATTTCAACTTCCCAGATATTGACTGGAACTTGTGGGTTGGTCACTCACACACTAGTCAGACTTTTGTGGGGTTATTGGATGATTGTTTTCTGCAGCAGCATGTTCGAGAGACAACCAGAGAAAGTAATACACTCTTGATGTGGTTATCAGTAGTGATCATTCGTGTATTAAGAATTTGCAGATAAAGGAACCACTATGTGGCAGTGATCACAGTGTACTGATGTGGGATTTACTTAAAGATTTAATTCCATCAGAGGTAAAGGAAAGGGTTTTTGCTTCCGTAAAAGGTGAGTACAGTGGTCTCAGACAGTTTTTAAATTCTGTACAGTGGGATCAACTGACGATGTTACCAACAGTAAATTCTAAGTGGGAAGCATTCAAGGAATTAATCGTGGATGCTACTAAAAGATTCATACCTATTAAGAAATATTGTTCAAGGTTTAGGCCTAAATAGTAATCTAATGAACTAATGAGACTCGTAACAGAGAAGAAAAATGCATGGGATGCATATATATTATCAAGCGACTCAGAAGCCTATGGCAGATATAAGCTAGTCTGTAACCAGGTCACAAAGGAGGTTAGGCAGGCGAAGGCAGATTACAAGAAATGCTTGGCAAAAGATGCTAAGAAAAACAGCAAGGATTTCTTTACTTATATAAACTCTAAAAGGAAGGGGATGAATCTGATTGGTCCACTTGACATCGATGGTTCGATTGTTGATGATCCTGCTTAGAGAGCAAACAAACTGAATGAGTATTTTGCATCTACATTCACACATGAGGAATTATTAAGGTTTGAAAATGGCAGAAGGTTATCAAATTGTAGCAGGATACTTAATGATTTTGTAATAACTGAAAGCAAAGTAGAGGAGAAATTGTTGAAGTTAAACATAAGAAAAGCACCTAGGGTGGATGGGATCTATCCAGTTATATTAAAGGAGGCGGCAAAGCAACTAAGCAAACCCTTAGCCATAATTATGAGAGCATCCTTGGACTCAGGGGAGGTTACCACGGACTGGAGATGTGCAAATGTATCCCCATTTCACAAAGGGGATCGAAGGGGATCGAACTGGACTAACAGACCAGTTAGTTTAACTTCTGTTCCGGGTAAAATAATGGAGTCACTGGTTAAAGATGCATTGCAGGATCATCTAGACAAGACTGCAGCAATAATTCAGACACAGCATGGGTTTGTTAAGGGAAAGTCTTGTCTGACAAATTTGATAGGATATTATGATGTGGTTACAAAGGAACTGGATGCAAAAAATAATTTTGATATCATATATTTGGATTTCAGGAAAGCTTTCGACACTGTTGCGCATGGAAGACTATTGTACAAATTGGAGCAGAATGGTATTAAGGGTAAGTTGCTACAATGGATAAAAGGATGGTTAAGTGGGAGAAGACAGAGGGTGGTAATCAATGAGTACTGCTCTTCTTGGACTAATGTTATTAGTGGAGTCCCACAGGGTTCGGTGTTGGGTCCACTGTTGTTTTGTATATTTATCAATGATATTGATGAAGGTATATCAGGCTTAATGTCGAAGTTTGCAGATGATAACAAAGGTTGGCAGGGTTGTTAATGACAGTAATGGCAGTGTGCTACTGCAACAGGATCTAGATAATTTGGGCAGATGGGCTAAGAAGTGGCAACTGAAGTTTAACCTTGACAAATGCAAAGTACTGCATATGGGTAGAAGTAACCCCAGAGAAACGTACCAACTGTGTGGTACTACACCTAAGGTGGTATAAAATGAAAAAGATGTGGGAGTAATTGTGCCGTCAGATATGAAGTTTTCTGAGCAATGCAGACAGGCTGCCAGGGCAGGTCATGGGGTTTTGTCAATGATATATAAGAATTTTGCTAGCAGGGAGAAGGAGGTGATTGTCCCTCTGTATAAGACAATGGTCAGGCCATGCCTTGAGTACTGCATACAGGTCTGGAGGCCTCATTTTAGGAAGGATGTAGATTTGCTTGAGTGTGTACGGAGAAAGGCAACAAGATTGGTGATGGGAATGAAGGGATCCTCTTACCAAGAGAGGCTTAAGTTCTGCAAATTGCAGTAGCTGTAGACTAGGCACCTGCGCTGTGATCTGATTGAGGTGTATAAGGCCTTGAATGGGTTGAGCACGCTGAATTCTGATGGGATCCTTCCACTTGTTCAGATTACGAATCTAAGGGAGCATAAATTCAAATTAAGAAAAGACAGATGTAGAACAGATGTGCGAAAATTTGCCTTTAGCCAGCGGGTAGTTAATTGCTGGAACAAGCTTCCATCTGTAGTTGTGGAAGTTGATAGGTTGAATAAATTTAAGGAGGAACTGGACAGGCATTTGGAGGGAATGGTGTGATTTTTTTTTTTTTTTTTTTTGGATGATGGTGCATAAGCTCATACACTTGCTCTCTTGTATCACATGCCACTACTACTACTACTATAACAAGAAAGATCCTTATAAAGCAACTACACTTGGTTGTCCTCAGGGCCACGCACCCAGAGCCTACACAAACCAGCGAGGAAATAAAACAGACAGTAATTACAGAATTGACCAGACTTTCAAAATACTAAGATCAAGTTCATTGGAAAGACCCGAAATGCGGGGTAAGTGTATCAAACGGCACCAGGGTTTTCCCCATCTCCGCGTTGCTTTCATTGTAGGTGTACCAGTTCGCTGGGAAGGCCAGAAATTTAAGAGTATGGATTTTTTAAGTGTAGTATTATGTATTGTTGTTCTTCTGGCCATTTAGCCGCTGGACCCCTGCTGAGGCAGACGAGCTACCCAGTAATTTGATATTTATACTCTGGTAGATCCTGCCACCTAATTTCCTGAGATTTTTTGAATGGCTAGTACCTAAAAAAAAAAAAAAAATATATATATATATATATATATATATATATATATATATATATATATATATATATATACACACACATACACAGAGTATGTATATAAAAGGCGCGCACGATTAATGGGGTGAGACGCTAAAAGATTAGAGAACAAACACAACAAAATCTAAAATATTTAGATTTTGTTGTGTGGGGCATTCGATGTGAGGTTCAGTCAGAGTGGAGGAAAGCCGAACGGGAAAAGTCAGAAATATGGGGCCAATAAGGAAGGCGACCCTAGGAGGCCAGTGGGGCATGCCCATGCCCCACCAGGAGAAGACAGAAAGAGGGGTGGCGGGGATGGGAGGCGACGGGACCTCCTCCGCAGGAGATAAGGAGAAAGAATGGGCCGGGCAAGGGCACCCCGCCCAGTTCGCCAAAACGCAATAGGCAGTGATTTCTGATACTTCCAAACCGGTGGACTTAGCATGCGGGGATAATCACAGAAACTGAATATGGCCAAGAAGCTGCTGATATCATAAATAACCCCAAGATACCAATGTTGGGGCTCCCAGCAGCGCTGCCAAAGAAAAGAAAACCTCCATTATTGTTTTTCACATAGACAAAGATTATCACACCGACTCAGAACCGGGACCAGCTATACGGAAGAAATATCCAGAGAATCTCTCCCAGACGTCAACTCGGAGGATTTCATTACTCCAAAGTAGCATACAAAGTTCAAGAACGGAAACAATGTAAACTGGATTTTGAAGTCCCCCCATATTGCTTGGCAAACAATCATAAACCAAGACGGAGTTTTTTCACAAACTGGGGCAGCCATTGCTTCATGGAGCATGTGTCTATACCCAAATGCTTTAAGTGCTGCAGATTTTGGCACACCACCTTCACCTGAATCCAGGTTGCTGCTACTTGTGACCATTGTGCTGAAAAAGGCCACAAGTATAATACGTTCTGTAATAAAGAAAAACCGTCCGTCTGTGCAAACTGCAAGGGACAGAAAATGACTCACGAACACTATCCGTGACAACAAATGTCCGATCTATATAAAGGCGAAGAGTTTCCGGCAATCGAAAATTATCGCCCAACGTCTTAAACCGTACAACACCAGCATTCTGAAGATTCTCCAAATAAAAGGAGAAGGAGCAAAAGCAGTAGCTGAACAGCTAAGAATAAAAGTAGACGAAGACAACTTCGATATCCTGATCCTGCAGGAGCCCTACACCTACGCAAAACAGGTCAGGGAGTAACCCCCTCACCAATAACATTATTCTAGTTGATGAAGAGTTCTCCTGGGCTGCAACAGAAACTAAGAATCCGGACATAACTGTCACCAAAATTTCCCACTTATGCACAGCCTGGGCAGCATGTGCCCACATCATCAGCTTCCTGGGAAGTTTTTATATAGTGCCATTATACTGTAGGCTGGGAATGGATATCCTTCCATACACAAGATATCTGGAGATCGTCCTGACAACTCTCCCAAATGAGAAGATCATCATCGGTGCAGACATCAACTGCAGGTCGCCTGCCCGGTTCAGCACTACACTGACAAGCACGGCTGTAGGAAAGGCCAAAGATTAGAAGACTTCCTCGCAAATTCCCAGATCACCGTTCTAAACAGGCCGATCAACCTTCCCTTTTGTAATACCCTGTAGGAAGCCACAATTGATGTCACGGTTGCTACGAGAACCATGGCAAACAGGATCATGGGCGGTCCAGGATTCCTGAACCACCTCAGACCACAGGACCATAACGTACCAGATAACAAGATCCTTGGCCAGAATCCCAACTCCAAGATTTACCTTTCACAGGTACCCCATCTCCAGAGCAAAATAGAACCTTTTCGCGGAGAAGCTTCGCTCTCTAGCCCAGCAGCTGCAGGCTGATAACTAACATCCCACTGATCCTGATGCCTACAAGAGAAAAGTCACAAATATAATTACAGAAGCAAAGCAACTGCGCCGTTCCTAAGAAGAAACCCATTCCTAGTGCTGTTCCGTGATGTTACCCAGAACTCCAGCGCCTTTGGCGAGAGGTCAACTCCTGAAGAAAAGCCTTCCAACGACCACGACGGGCCTGGTCTGCCGCAGAGGCCCTCCTCCAACAATACAGAGAGGCCAGAAATATATACAGGGTGATTCACTACCGGTGTGACAAACTTGCAGGAGGTGTAGGGGGCACAAAGACGAATCGGAATCACATAGAATTGCAGGGTCCGAAATGCCTTCGTCATGCGGTAGAGGACATTGAACGGGAGGTCGCGTGAACAGCGATCCCGCTGGAAGTCAACATTTGCGAACCAAGTAGCAAAAGTCCTCTGGAGTGGATAATCCGCAGGCTTTGATGCAATTATTTGATGCGTTGCAGATGGTATGAACTCATTTGATTTGTTGACAGTATCCTCCATACAGTGGATTGGGAAATACCCAATCGTTGGCCTATCGCTCGAGTACTCTTACTCGGATTGCCTTCTGCAAGACGTAGGACATTCTCCTCATTGTCTGGCGTCCTCGTCGTTAGAGCGGCGCGCACGTTACAGTCCGCAGCTCCATACGCGGGGTGCATGTCGGCCAGTTCAACGTTTGAATACTCGTCCGTCCTACTGCCTCGGGAACCGGTTCGCAAATGCTGACTTCCAGCGGGATCGCTGTTCACGCGACTTCCCGTTCAACGTCCTCTACCGCATGACGAAGGCATTTCGGACCCTGCAATGCTATGTGATTCGTCTTTGTGTCCCCTACACCTCCTGCAAGTTTGTCCCACTGGTAGTGAATCACCCTGTATACACAGCTACTATCATGAAACGCAAGCGAACATTACGGGAACACCTAGTTGTCACCACCGGAAACACCGACCCGCTGGGAGAGTGCTACAAAATCAAAACCAACAAATTCCCCATGGGGTTCTAGGGAATGGTTTTTTCTCCCAGCGGCAGAAAAAACCATGCTACCCTCACCTGAGACTGACTAACTCAGCCATATTGTGAAAAAGACCCATAAAAATTCCTCCCATCATCGACGGGATTCGAACTCAGATCTCTTCCACTCGGTGCTCCCCAGAGGGGAGGTAATGACAGCACCAAGAACCCTCATGGCAACATAACCTCATGCGACAGATTCATCAATAACATCCTGGAGACAATATCCAATGAGCGATGGACCCTAGCATAAGCCAACAACAGCAACTCTGCCAGGACAACAGTACGTATAGTCCAGAACATCAAGAGCCGGCCTTCATCATTGAGGAGCTGCACACTGCAACTAGTAGACTCTGCAACAATAAATATCCAGGACTAGACCTACCTGAACCGAAGATAATAAGGAAGACTGTGTAGCATACACCATACTTAACATTTTCAACCACTGCCTGCATATAGGACTCTTCCCCTCTAATTGGAAGACAGCGGACATTCGCCTGATTCTTAAAAACCCAACCATGCCTCCAGAAATCCAATTTCGTATAGACCGACTGCCCTGTTATCTGTGCTAAGCGAGATTTTCGAATACCTCCTACACAGTAAAATTACAGCACATTACAATGTAGAAAATACACGGCGCTGCCACTTTATTAGGTACACCCATGCTGTGTACACAAGTGGATTGTCCCACAACGTTGCAAGTCACATGACCACAGTTGTGGATATAAATGCAGCAGAACAACCTTTCTAGTATCAGTGAAGCGTACAAATCGTAGCAAGAATGGGGAAAAGGAGTGATCTAACGGACTTCGAACGTGGAATGGTAATAGGTGCAAGAAATGCTGGACAAAGCATCTCTGAAACGGCAGTTCTTCTGAAATTTTCACGCACCACAGTTTCAAGAGTGTATCAAGAATGGTGCAACGAACAGAAAACATCCTCTCAAAGGCACTCTTGTGGAAGAAAATCGCTTGTTATTGAAAGAGGTCAGAGGAGGATGGCTAGAATTGTGCAAGCAATCAGACGGGCCACAATGTCACGCATCACGCCAGAATACAACCTTGGTGCACAAAACAAAATATCGAAACGAACCACTAGTCGCACTTTGTCGCGAATGGGTTACAACAGCCGACGACCACATCGCGTACCTTTATTATCAATGAAGAACAATAGAGAACGCTCCCTGTAGCAGCAACACCAGCACTGGACTATCACGGATTGGAAAACAGTTGCTTGGTCTGACGAGTCGAAGTTCCTGATGCATCATGTTGATGGAAGGCTCAGAATTTGGCAAAAACAACATGAATCCATGGATCCGTTAGGTCTGACGACTACTGTGGGGGAATGTTTTCTTGCCACACGTTGGATCCACTGATACCTACAGATTCACGTCTGAATGCCACATCGTACCTACACATAGGTGTAGGTACGATGTGACGCAAAGGTGGGCGAATAGAACACCATCCCCTCCAATCAGAAGCGCGCTCACGCAGCTGGAAAGCCTTCGGCGATTTTTTCCTTCTAACACCATTAAGATCTACAACGATCTTCAAGCAGACCCAGAAAAGTTTTGCACAGAGAAGAGGTATAGGACTGAAATGTTTCAGAATGCATTACTCCACCTATAAACGTTGAGTGAAGCTCACAGATGAAAACAAAACAGAATGCAGGAAATGAAGAATGAACTGGTAGGAACTGTTTTTGCCCCGCACTGGTGCTCCTGTTATGTTTATATTGGACGTCTTGTCTTTCTGTTATCTCACTGTAAATAGTGTTGCAGATGTGAACTTTCTCTAATTCCTTGTAAAATTGCAAATTATGCTTGTGCTCTCTATCTGCCTGTCACGTAAAAATACGGCAATGATATGTATAATATAATTAATTAGACAATGTATAATCTCCATAATTTAGACAATGTATAATTTATAAAGACGATTTGTATAAATTATAAATGGATAATTATGTATATAACTTATATTTGTATATATATGACTGTGCACCCCTGGTTAATAACTGTAAGCGAATGTCTCTTAGGAGAAAATAAAGATAAAATTTAATTTTATTTCAAAACGATTAAACTTTGATGTTTTCTCCACAATTCCATTCTTTAATCTAAATAAAAGTAATTCGTATAGTTAAGAATGGGCGTTACGGTGGTGATTTCCACGAAATTTTTCTCTAAATAACCACTTATACCACGAGTTTTTTTTAAGTTAATTTATATAGCCTATTGACTAAATGTACTATACAATTAGGTAACGTTTCGGGAACCTTGTCGGAAACCACCACCAGACTATACTTAGCTATACTTAAATAATAGAGAAACAAACTGTAATAATTAATGTGTTAAAACAAAACATCCAAATATGTATTAGTAATAATAGATACTTGGGATGTTTAATAAATTGTTTATTAAAAATTGGATGCTTAGTAAAATAAATAATTACTAGTAACTGATAATTGGGTGTTTTGTATTTACACATTAATAAATAATTGTTACAATTGGTTTTCTGTCCTTTAGTGCATCGTAGTATGGTCTGATGATGGATTCCGGAAAGATTACCGTAATGTTACCTAACTGTATAGTCAATAGTCTAATAAAGGTATAAACTAACTTAGAAAACTCCCGCGGTATAAGAGTGGTTATTTAGAGAAAAAAAAATTTTCATAAAAGTAATTAAATTTAGTTACCTTTATTTTCCTCTCTCACAGAAATTTTTGAGTTATTTCACAAAAAGTAACTAGGTTACTTTCAATTATATATATAAATTTATATTTATATCACTCCAAGAACTTCAGGGCAAAAGCCTCATGAACTGCATTAAAATTTCTAATTCCCGCTGCCTGATAAAAATTCCGAGGAATTAATATTACAACTCCTGTCACACCCAATAACATTTACAGTCCAAGAAATATCAATTCCGTGATAATGACCTTAAGTCATTTTTTTTTTTAGATTTTTGAGAATAATAAAAAAAAGTTATAAAAATTATTTTTAAAAATATGATATAATGGTGGGTTATGAACCTGCGTAACGTGAACTCTTTTCTTCCGACTTATTAAGTTACTTGGGGGAGGGGGGGGGGGGAAGTTAAGTTAGCAAAAACTTAACTGTCAACTTAGTAACTCGTTATGTCTTGTCTGGTAAAAAGGCAATACGTTATATAGGTGCCAGTACAAACCTTTAAGGTATTTCACATTTCGTAAAATGACTTAAGATTGCTTTTAAGAGTTCTTTAACTACACATTATGTACACTATGTAGTTATGGACAAACAGCCTCACCGACCCGCCTTTTCCGTCCAATTTCTCTTTAAAGAAATAAATTTTCGTTTATAATCCAATTATCACAACCCCAGGACGAACAAAACGTCAAAAGAATTTACAGACGAAAACTCCAAGGGCCCCTTACACAATCTTCGGGCCGGGGAAGTTGACCCTATTGTCTCCGTCCTTTTGACTTCCCTAATTTTCATCTCCAAAGAAAGAATGTTCTGCGAAGTCTGCTGGCAAGCGTATGATCACCTTTTTCGATATGAAAGGCATTATTTACACTCAATGGGTAGAACAATACTTCACACCGGAGACAATACAGTATTATAATCAGAAATTTAAATCAGAAAGTGGACCAGACTTTTCTGGTCCACTTTCTGATCTGAAAACTTCAGGAAAGCTTACATCAAGGAAGTTTTACATTCGGAAAATATCCATCATGACAATGCCAGAGCGCTCAATTTAAACATTAATATTGTTCTCCACACTCCCTGCAGCTGAGATTTTGTCCCTTGCGATTTTTTTTTCTATTTTAACTAGGCTCATGGTTATTATTATTGTTATAATTTTTTTTTAGGAGCATTAGCAACTAAGGCCATATTGCTCCGGGATATGCCGTGGTCATTCCCTGACCTTTCCGCATCCTCCGTATTTGGTGGTGACGGGCTCGAACCCCGGTCTGATCAAGAAGCGTGTGTTATGCTCCTTCCCATCTGGCTACGGAGGCGCCCTAGGCTCATGGATGAACTAAAATTTCGGTCACATTTCCCATCGGACGCTGAAAGAATAAATAACTAGTGTATCTTATACAGTCTCAAAAACAACTGCTTTTCTGAAGAATTTAGAAAATGGATGACCAGATGGAAAAAAAGGCCGCCGTAGCCTAGTGGTCAGGCGCGCGGGTGCATAAGTACACGTGCCTTGAGTGACCGGGGTTCAAGCCTGTGACTACTGAATACGGTGCTGTTTCTTGTATTCTATCTATCTTGTGAACTCCTCTGACCGTTTGGTCGTCCCCGAGTATAAACAGAAAATTTATTTATTTATTAAAAAGGTATGAATTATAAGGGGGGGGGGGTATGTTGAAAGGTATAACCATTAGAAGCTCAAAAAACCCGTTTTACATTTTTAATTTAATTTGTCTCGATCTCCTTTGATCTCCCTAAGTATACCGTACTTCCGAAGCAAATGAAAAAGATGTTTTAGGCGTATGTCGAAACCTTAATGGACCTAAATGAATTAGACGACTTCAACTAAATTATTCTACTTCCTCAATAAAAATAATAATTTCGGAAATACTGTCAAGTTCTTCAAAAACTTCATTCGTACTTGACTTGCGAAACACGTGCCACCCATTGTACCTGTTTACCCTGGATATGCCACTGAATTGCTGTTGACTTTAAAAACGTAATATAACCAGTTCAAGGCATGATAAAGCACCCCATTACCTCAAATTTTAATTATTTCGCCAAGGCCTAAGGATGTAAATCTGTTATATGAATTGTTACGAGAACAAACAGTATGCGGAAATACAGTAGAACATACCTTTCTTGTTTGCCAACAGGAAAGCCATATCGACATTTACCTCTAAAAGGACGATGATTAGTTATATTGTGTAAGTGGGCGTGTCGACAAACATGCAAGTAGAATGCGTAGGTCAGGCGATGGCTACATTTCAATTTCCGTAATAGCAGAGGCCAACTACGTAGGAATTTGTCATTACCTTCACAGAAGTATAGGCTTTTATATACGAGTGTGTATATATATATATATATATATATATATATATATATATATATATATAAAAAAATTTAGAGTTGATGTAAGATCATATTATAATCAATTATCTGAAATTACGTTACATGAAAATAACATCAGACTGGCAAAAATAACTGCTAGCCCTACAGATAGCAAAAACTTAAATATTATTAAAATCAACATTATTACTATCAAATACACCTGTACATGTTTCTGAAGTAACAAACACGTGTGTATTTTTTTTAATGATTTTTAAGTTTTTGCTATCTGTAGGGATAGCAGTTATTTTTGCCAGTCTGACGTTATTTTCATATAAGGTAATTTCAGATAACTTGTTATAATACGATCTTATATCAACTCTAAATTCAGCTTGGCATAATCTAATTTAAACTTAATCCTATTACAAATTTGTATTTATACTATATTTAGTATAACATAATATGGTTAGGCTGGCATATAACTAGCAAAAACAGAAGTTTATGTTGAAATGAAATAATGATAACGTATAAATCCAGTAAAATATCTTTAATATAAATACTTTGTAGCTTTCGAGACAATCTTGTCTCTTTTTTTTTCAACTGAATTTAAACTTAATGGATACAGTTATGCGTTCTTCAAAAACGCCTATGGGACTGTGTAATTCCATATTGAAATAATTACACTCGAACACTAGCCAAGTGGTTAAAAGTTTACTATAAAATAAAATATAAAGGATACAAATATCGGTTAAACTAGACTATTACAATAAAATAGATAAAAAAACAATGCTAAAATCGTTAAAATATACTAAAATACCGTAGCTTTCGGAGACTACTGTCTACTTCTTCAACAGTGTACTATTAATGGCACGACATATATTTAAGTAACAGGCCCATGGCACTCAAACACGTGATTCACCAGGCACATAGTCGGCATTTCCCACTTGCGCACTAGAAATGAAAGTGGCTCGGGAGCGTGCCATACGAAACCGATCATCACGTCTGAGGTCAACCGCCTCAAACATGGGGTGTAAACGCATACCCCTGTCGATAGTATTATGACTAGATGCACCGATTCGTAAGCTCTCGAGCCACTTGCATTCCAAGAACCCATGGGCACGGTCAGTTATGACCGCGTCCTCAGGGGAGATCCGATGTTACTTCTCCCAGAAATGCTCTGCCACAGCAGACCTCCCATAGTTCGCAGTCTTTATAGCGGTCGTGTGCTCCCCAAGACAGTCTTTTAAACGTCGCCCGTCTCCCCCACATAACACTCCTCCAATCCGGGCACTTGATCTCATAACCACACTACTAGTGGAATCTTGGGTTACGGGGTCTTTAACTTGCGACACCACTGTGTGCAACCTCTGTCCAGGAAGTTGCACACGACGGGTCTGACAGTCCCGTAATGACCGTACAACACGTTCAGAAAGGCCCGGATAGTAAGGGATGTATGCGGTGGCCACAGGGGCAGGCGACTATTTACAATTGGGCTCAACCCTATTAATATATTTGTCCAAGACCCTCTTGGGGGTAACCGCACTTACTGAGGTCTGCCATGACCCTACATATTTCCATTTCTCTATCCTCAGGGGTACTACAGTGGGTCCACACCCTACTCAGTAACGCCCTGGCTACACTATTCTTATGTTGATAAGCCTGTGCGAGCTATAATGAATATATTGGCTGCGGCACATCGGCTTTCTATATACTGTTATCTTTAATCTAAGACAATCTCTACTAACAAGGACATCTAGAAACAGGAGATTCCCAGCTGTTTCCACCTCCGAGGTAAATTGTATAAATGGGAGAAGCTATTAAGTAAGTTGAGCACTTCATCTTCCTTCCCCTTTTTTATAATGGGGAATGTATCATCTACGTATCGCTTCCACTTGTGTATGGGGAAATCCAACTGGTGAAAAATCCTGATTTCTAGTTCCTCCATGGCTAGATTAGCCACAATACTGGACCTTACATGCCTCAGGATGCCGAATACCCCGGTTCTATGGAATCTCAAAGAAACAAAGTGGGTGTTCCACTGAGACCAATAGTAGTATCCTTTGTGGGCAGTCCTACCTATGCCTTATCGGGATTTCTAGCCAGAATTATTTCTCCTATAGTGGGACACTCTAGTTTGGTAATTAAGGACAGCAAGGAATTTGTAAATTTTATAAGAAATCAGTTTATAAGGGAAGATGAACTAACTCATGATCTCCTTTGACGTGGTATCTTTCTTGACATGTATCCCCACTGGACATGGGGTGCATTGTGTAAAATTAGCTTTAGAACAGGATGATACCTAAAGTGCCAGAAGACTATTAAGCATCGATGATATCTGTAAAGGTGTGGAATTCTGCCTCGCTAGCACTACCATGATTTTTCAAAATGTTATGTATTAACAGGTCAATGGCTCAGCTATGGGTTCCCCCATTAGCGCTATTGTGGCTAATCTAGCCATGGAAGAACTAGAAACCAGGATTTTTCACCAGTTGGATTTCCCCATACATGAGTGGAAGTGATACGTAGATGATACGTTTACCATTATAAAAAAGGGGAAGGAAGATGAAGTGCTCAACTTACTTAATAGCTTCTCCCCATTTATACAATTTACCTTGGAAGTGGAAACAGCTGGGACCCTCCCGTTTCTAGATGTCCTGGTTAGTAGAGATGGTCTTAGATTAAAGACAACAGTATATAGAAAGCCGAGGTGCTGCAGCCAATATATTCATTATAGCTCGGCACAGGCTTATCAACATAAGAATAGTGTAGCCAAGGCATTACTGAATAGGGTGTGGACCCACTTTAGCACCCCCGAGGATAGAAAAATGGAAATATGTAGGGTCACGGCAGACCTCAGTAAGTGCGGTCACCCCCAGAGGGTCTTGGACAAATATATTAATAGGGTTGAGCCAAATCGTAGGGATTCGCCTGCCCCCTGTGGCCACCACATAGATCCCTTACTATCTGGGCCTTTCTGAACGTGTTGTACGGTCATTGCAGGAGTGTCAGACTCGCTGTGTGCAACTTTCTGGACAGAGGTTGCACACAGTAGTGTCGCAAGTTAAAGACCCCGTAACCCAAGACTCCACTAGTAGTGTGGTCTATCAGATCAAGTGCCCGGATTGTGAGGAGTGTTATGTGGGGGAGACGGGGCGATGTTTAAAAGACCATCTGGGGAGCACACGACTGCTATAAAGACTGCGAACTATGGGAGATCTGCTGTGGCAGAGCATTTCTAGGAGAAGCAACATCGGATCTCCCCTGAGCACGCGGTCATAACTGACTGTGGCCATGGGTTCTTGGAACGCAAGTGGCTCGAGAGCTTATGAATCGGTGCATCTAGTCATAATACTATCAACAGGGAGAGGGGTATGCATTTATACCCCCTGTTTGAGGCGGTTGTCCTCAGATGTGATGATCGATTTCGTATGGCACGCTCCCGAGCCACTTTCATTTCTAGTGCGCAAGTGGGAAATGCCGACTATGTGCCTGGTGAATCACGTGTTTGAGTGCCATGGGCCTGTTACTTAAGGATGTATCGTGCTATTTTATTGTATTTATTGTAATAGTCTAGTTTAACTGATATTTGTATCATATTTTATATCTTATTTTATTTTATATCTTATTTTATAGTAAAATTTTAACCGCTTGGCTGGTATTTGAGCGTAATTATTTCAATACAGTTATGCGTGCAGTGAGACGTGTGAAGGCACGTTGTTCAATCATTAAACTGGCATTCATTGTTGCTGCAGGGACATGTGCAGTTCTTCTCCAGCGCTTGTCGAGGTATAAAATGGTTGTCTCCAAGATGGGGTGCAGTCTCATGCCTTTGAAGCGGTTCGTGGCTCTCGAATTGTCAATATACTCAGTGACTCTAACCATAAGTGGTGCCAGGAGTGGTCTATTATTTCACAATCTCGCTTGGGATTGAGGTCGTGGTGGGTAATGCAGAAGTTTTCTGCGATTACGGGCTGGTCGGTCTCACAAGGCAGATTGCTATGTCGTGTTCTGCAAGGCGGTCTTGAAGAAGTCTCGAAGTTCCTCCTACGTAGCAACTGTCATAGTCTCTACAGGTTATGCGGTATATTACAATGCTGCGTAAGAGAGTTGTGACAGGGGTCTTTACACTGGAGACAAGGGAACGTAGGCTCCTACCAGGCAACTGTACGCATTTTATGCGGTGTTCCCTGAGGATTTTTGAGATCAGGCCTGACACGCTTGTATAGTAGGGATCATAGGCGGCAGGTATATTATCCTGGGTTGGTGGTCTCGGGTGGACTGTGAGCTCTTGTGCTTGCAATAGGCACTTGTCTTTTACGTGTGTTGGGTAGCCACAATTGATTAAGTCTGTCCTCACAACAGAAATCTTGCTACGCCTTGTTGCATCCGTGCTGGAATGGCTCCAAGCTCTGGAGAATAGAGTGCGGGCAGTGCTGTTGAGATGACTGGGGGCATGGCCGGATTTGTAGTTTGTGAATTGCCCGCACCACATAGGCTTACGGTATACTGAGGTTTCCAGGTGTGGGCCCACACGTTTTACTAGAACATACAGGAACGGGAGTGATCCTTTGACCTCTAACTCTAGAGTGAACTGGATGAACCCAGACAGGGAATTGAGATATTCTAGTAATGTTTCAGAGCCAAGTGGGATGATGGTGAAGATGTCATCAACATATCTGCACCATGTTGTAATAGGTACAAGTATAGCGCACGTCTCCTCTCACCTGTTGTAGGAAATACCACGCACACCGTCAACAACAGCAGCGAATTTATTTGCCTTATTAAAGACCTCTCGATTCCTGACAACGCTGTTATGGCATCATTTGATGTAGTGTCACTATTCACATCAGTCCCTGTCCAGCAGGCCGTGTACTGCACCAAGAGGCTCCTTGAGAATGACTTAAATCTTCTGAACAGAACATCACTGTCTACCGAGACATCTGTACCGCCCTCAACCTGTGCTTGTCAAGCAAAATCTCTGTAGGACTATTGTCATCAGTGTATGTACCAGAATGGCTACCAGTTTGAACACTTTTATATATGTGAGCACATCTATGTAAGAGGGTGAATTGCCATTGGCAGAGGTACTTTTTCTAATGGAAAATAAAACGAAAAGTTAGAAATTCCTTAACATTTAATATATTTGGAGAGTTCGTGAGGGTCTAATGCTATAGATGACTTAACTGTTAAAATGTCATTTATGTACACAGAATGGAGAAGAGAAGTTTACACAGAACAGCTCATATTCCAGAACAAATCACAAGCAATATTTAAGTGGTGCTTCACATTTAAAAATCAAATCCTCTGAAGAATTGGGCACTGGTATTTATTTGCAATAACTGACGTTTCCCAGGCAGACTGTTTCAAGGATTACATGACTTAAAATTAGACGCGTAACTTGGGAATGGCGAATATGTCCCCGGGCCACAGGTGCTGATTCATCGTAGTGGCTAATGGATGTCAAGACAGAATAACAGAATTTATAATTTATTTAAAAATATAATTATTATTATCTAAATCAATTATTATAAAAATACGATCTGGTACTTTTATAATAAAAAGAGCTTTTGCTGACAAAAAAAAAAAAAAACCCAAGATTCTGGTGAGAAAAAACATGCTACCCTTTTTCGAGGCCAACTAAATCAGCCAGGTCGTGAAAAAAGGCCCATAAAAATTACTCACGTCATTGACGGGTTTCTAACTCTTTTCTATTCGGTGTGGGGTGGATAGCGATTTTACGAACTGTGCTACACGAGGTCTCACAATGATCTAAGGCAGGCGGCATTAGTTACGCCTATTCAGATGTGCATGCACCCCTAAAATTCTACCGCGTTGTATGCACAACACAGTACTTTGAAGTTCCCCACAACTACCAAACACATACACAACAAAATCACGATTACAGGGACAATAAATATTTACGAATATAATTTTTCGAGCAGTGTCTCTGAGGAAACAAAATTACAAATCAAGTCAACTGTTTCCATGCAAGCATAAATTTTAAACAATTATACAGAGTAATACCGAGGGGGGGGGGGGGAGAACGAATGTTCATGTTATTCAGCATCGTATAACCAGAACAGAACCCGAAAAAAATGCGAGCTTCTTATTCCATTACTTTTACAAGTCACGACTTTCCCCACTACATGGGGGATGAGACCTTCCCTTGACGTCACTGACTGCTACTATATAAATCAAATCTTTGCTACTTCTTCTAAACAGAAAAGCAAATCGTTTAAAAAAAAAAAAAAATGATAACGATAAAGGTACATTCAACAGCGAGTTTACCGGATAATTAGCCGACAAAACAAGTAGTAGAAAAGTGCTGTCAAAGTAGTACTTCATGCAATAAGACCAGTATTTCTCCATAAATTTCGCCATTACTGCATCTAAAGTAATTACATAAACATTATACTTACGATTAGGCCTGATTTTAATGCATAAAACCTTGAAGGAATATCCTAAGTTTATCACTATTTTAACCTTTATGGAAAGTAGCTTCACCGCTGAATATCTATATTTACGCATGATTAACACAGCCATTAACGGTATAAATTTTCACATCTTCTTAAATACCATAAAAATCAGAAACACTTCATTCTATCGCATAACTCAACCACAACGAGAAACTACTGACAGCAGCTCCCCCTGAAAGCAAGAGTTTAGGATTGTGTATAAATAGTTTCCTATTAACAAGCAAAACTATTTTTTAAAATAAAAAAAAAAGAGAGAGAACTACACAAATTATAATAGTTAATTCAAGAAATTAAACATCGGGTAAAGAATTCGATATATCGCATACAGTATAAACGTTTTTAACATTCTTTTGAGTGCAGTTAGAAAGACAAAACTGCACAAAAAAAAAAATAAATAAATAAAATCTTAATTACAGAAAATCGACCTCTCCGCAAAATAAGTTATTGAACCAGGCTCTGCATGAGAGAACAATAAATATATGTATTAAGGAATAAATTTGCAAGAATTTGAGAAATTTTAAATACAATGTGTGTATGTGTATTGAATATAAATTCTGAATATAATGCGTGTGTTGGCAAAACATTATAATGTTCTAGTTCTAGCTGTTCCCTTTTACAATCAAAGCAGCTATTTATCAAAGATCAGTCTTCGTTTTGTCATGGATTACCCTAAGCTTCATTTAAAAATATTTAATATTTATATAGTTCGCCCAAATTATTAATAGCCGAACCTCACGACCTTGTAGTACCTCAATCTGCTGGAATCATAGTTCAAATTCTTCTCTTTCTTGGTGATGCCTTTCTACTTCTCTCTCTCTCTCTCTCTCACACACACACACACACAGGGGGTAACTCGGGAATTTTTTTTTTTTTGGCTGGTGCAGCATAAGCCTCAGGCTTCCTTGTACCATATGGCTAATAATAATAATAATAAAAAAAAAAAATTCGACGTTTTAATGAATTTAATTAGTGACTAAAAGACTTTAGTTAAATTCATTGAAATGTCAAAAAATATTCAGTGGATTTTGAAGTCATCATTGTAGCAATTAATCCTTCCATTACTTCAGTGATTACGGTAGCAGACTGTTCGCCTGTTATACCACATTCTAATGTGTGTCTCAGATTTTCAGTGAGATTCAGATCTGGAAACTGGAGAAAGGGAGGGAGGGAAGATGACTGAATTCGCCAATAAATTCCTTAAATCATTCACCACAGACTTGCAGATTTAGTCGTGTTATCATTTTTAAAGTGAAATTCCTCTTCGTTTTGTAGTCCTTTTACCCATATCAGTTTTTCTACCTTCAGCAGCTTATGCAATAGAAAGGAAAAGGCGGCAGGGGGCGGGGTTACATGTGGCTGCTTTCACTTTCTGACCTTGAGAACTATACAAGTGCAAAAATTGAAATTCATCAGACCAAAATACCAGTTTACAATCCTCCGCACCCAAAATTTGTCTCCCAACACAATAGTTTTGAATGAAACAACTGAATTACAAATAGCATGATATCTGCCGAATCATAGAGTTGCAGTTCTCTGTGTAGTGTTGAACAGATATGGGTTAATGTCGGCCTAAGTTGAAAGTGTCCCACTTTTCCTCAACAGTATATTGACAATTCGACCTATTAAAATGTAATACAGCACACAATTATTAGCATAACAATTATATACTTGATCTCTACTTCGAATGTTTAATGATGAATAATAAATATGAATCTCTACTCTGAACGTTTTACAATGACCTCACAATATTTAAGATTAAGGCTATGTAAAAAGAATTTTTTTCAACTTTGCCTTGTCCATTTTTATTAAGACACGGAAGTGCTACTTTAATATTTTTATCTAAATGAATTTTCTACCCATTACTCAAATAAGAATAACATTACTTATTATTCTACTGGCAAAAATCCTCAAGAAATATGTTTTGTGTGTACTTTTTATTGCTTTAACAATAAAGAGGATAGGAGCTCACATAGTGCTATCTTAACATTCTTTGAAGTTAGATTATTCAATAAATATATGCAGGTCTATGTTGAACCTACTGCTATTTCTACGTATCACTGCAGATTAACGAAATGCAAATTGCTATATGTGACTTCAAGAATGTTAAATATTAGCAAATCGTAAATCGGCAGGTTTCACTTTAATAAAGTGAAGCCAGCCCATTTACCATTTCTCTGTGAACTAAAGGTTTTTATTGGCCTACATAAAATCAAGGTACACTCGGTTTTATGCAAGCCAATTCTGAGGCTCAGCTTATACACATTATTTTAGTTCAAATTGTACTTCAAAATAGATATACATTTAAAGATTAAAAAAAAAGAACCAAGTCAGAATACATACCTGCTATTTTTTATAAAACGCTACAAATATCTTTAAAGACTTTGCTAAAGTCAAAGAATTTTCAAGAATTTAATTTGTTTCACCTACTGCTCCATTGGTTAAATATAGAAGTGAATTAATGGTTTATATGGAAAAGTGTGTAAGAGTCCAGAGACAAAAACTGTCTCCCCCTTCCAATATCATCAAATATTAAATAACTGATCTTCTTATCTCATTAATCAGTCCTCCGTGACAGTATAGGGGTTTCGCCAATTGTCTTTTTCCGTCGAGGACTGGAGAAAATTTAAAAATCCTGTGCAATCGAGGCTCTAATTAGCCGCTCTCAAGCGGAAGGAGTGTGTTCTTTCCCCCCTCCCTGTGAGTTATCACAGATTTTCATCCCGAACAACATGCACACGCACTTATATGGATATAAGTTACACTTGAAAAAATTCATCATAATAATTATCATTATCTCAATGATAATTCATTAAAAGTCTACATATTAATTATTAAGATACTTTTTAGTGCAATAGCATCATTTTTTTTACATATCTTAAGAGAAAATTGCAGAAAATGTATTAAATCTCCATTTATTAAACGCTAACGAATGTATTAAAGTTAAGGCACCAATAATAAAAGTTATTTTATTTCTCTTACCTTTCAAGTGACCAAACTATATTTTCTCCAGTTCATTAAATGTTTCTTTGGGAACAATTTTTTTTTAAAATATCGAAAAGAAATTATGATGGAAAGTATTTTTGAAAAGGTGCTATATTTTGTTTCAACTTCGCTTCTTAATAAGTCTTGTCCCTTGAACTCTCCAGAATTCGCTTTCTTCTTAGGAAGCCTTATAGCTGCTATCCATTTGACCTTATCCAATTAAGTAGGACTGTAGGACTGCTTAATTCTGAAAATTTGTTTTGCTTTTTCTATAATGGAAATCTCCACAAATAATAAGATCAGTTATTGTATTTATTATCATTATTTATAGTGTGTATGGATCAAAACAAGAAACTGGAAGAAAAAAATGGATAATATGCCATTGTTCACAACACTAGTCAGAAGAATACGTAGCATACAGTAATGCAAATTCCAATGCCGGATGGAAAATCTAGTAATATTCTGCGCAGAAAGATGCGACGCTGTAGAAAGAGATCGCTAATCGAGAAGGATTGGAGAGCTCTTCCCCTCCCGCCGAAGGTAGAGAATTGTGTTTTAAGAAAGTTTGAGCGATTTAAAATTTTTGCTTACCCTAAAAATATTATTCTGCGCTTTTCCTGGTACTGAATTCAACATAGATTGTTTTGTAGAGTGAACTCGTTGTTGCTACAGGTGCGGAAGTGCAGTCGATATTCAGAAATCTTTTTCACTTTCTAAATTGCTGAATTCAATCTGTATCTAAATATATTGTTTGACATATAATCGTTATGTGATACCAAAATTACTTAATATCTTACTAGTGGATACATGTTTTTCTCACCTTGAACGCATATCCAGTCCTGACAATTAACTTTTTTTTTTTTATTTATTGAATAAAATGTTATTGAAATGTCTTTTTTGTCACCTCATAAGCATTCTTCACCACTCAAATGAGAAAGTCCTTGCCTATTATACTACATCGCTATGAATCACTGCCTGGTATAATCAACTCACCTAGATCAAAAGTGATGGAATATTTTTAAAGTTCAGTTTGTTCACATCCATGAGATTTCGATATTTGCAAGTGCTGTCATTTTGGTTTTTCCCAGTCATTGCTGAACCATGCATTTCTCTTTTAGTTATGAAGATTCTCTTAATTCTAATTTAATTTTAAGTTTAATGTTTATAGTTGATCTCTATCAACATTTCATTTTTATTAAAATATTTTTACCAAAACCTACATGTTTATTTCTTTTCAGCATTTTCAGAAGTGGCCGCTCAATACTTGATTCTCAGGCTTGACGTAGCCGAGTGGTCAGGAGCCAGAGTTAAGTAGCACGCGCTCTTTCCCGTGACTGCTAAATACGATTAACGTTTGAATTGATGATTTATTGTAAATTCCAGTGACCTGGCGGTCGAGCCGGAGTATAAACAAGAATATATATTCTTCTCCAATTCACTTATCCTTTATTAACATCATTTTATGTCCACATCAGTGGGCACCCCTGGAAGAGCCTGTTTCGGCTTGTACATTATACAAATCCCAGTTGATTACATTAATTGGAATTGCAAGAAATCAAAACCGATTGAAAATACACAACAAAATAAAAATAAATAATTAAAATAATAACAAGTTTGGAAGTAAACTGTAAAGTGTTCAATGTCTAACGGCCCCAGGGGTTTCCCCTATCTTCGCGTTGTGTACTCTGTTTGTGTATCACAGAACTCTGTGAAGGCCAGAGTTTAAATGTGTGTCCTAGTATTGTGTAGTGCCGTGTTAAGTTTTCCCTCTGATCATTTAGCCGTTGACCCCTAGTAGGACCCCCCCCTTGCCCACACTTATCCCCGAGGATGCAGGTCAGGCTTGGGCTTGTTCCCAAACTGGCCAGTGGGAACAACCCCCACCAGGAGAAAAGAAGGGGGGATGGAAAAGAAAATTGTCCCCCTGCCCAAGGGTTGGTTATTGGAAGTTTAATGGCGCATCAGCATCTAAGACTATCGTGCGCCACTGCCACTGTCAGCAGTGTCTCCAGGGTTGATAGCAGTGAATAGCTTTATATCATCAGCGAAGGCGATAATATCAGTTCGGCCCGTCACGAAAGGCAGAAGAACAGCTGAGAACAAGATACCAGAGATGACCCCGCCTTGTGGAACTCCAGCTGTAATGGTCCTGGTGTAGCACAGATTGCCCCCGCGAGCAATAATGGTCCTGTTCTCAAGCATTGTCTGAATAAACCAGAGCACGTCTCCTCCAATGAGGTAATACTCACTTAGTAGCCTTGCCAACGCGTGAACGGATATGGAATCAAATGCTGCCTGGACGTCGATATAAGTAACGGTGATTTCCGAACCGTGCTCAAATGCCTCGAAGACCTTGTGGATCTTAGTGGTGGTGACTAGATTTGTAGCGGTGGATCTTGACCGGGTGGCATAGTAGATCTGCTGTGGCTGATGTGGCATTATTTGGGTTGTTAATGTTTTCAGAGTTTAAGAGAAATCTCTTAAAACCTTAACGTTGTTAACGTTTTAAGAGATTTCTAAAATATTTTTAATAGGCTTGATGCAGAAGAAATAGAACAGAAGTGACTGGGCTGAGCAGCAGAGCGTATTTTTGGCAGCGGTCTTACTAGATAGACATGCCATATAGGAGGGAAGAATTTTTGATGAAGGATTTTGTTGAATAACGACAGAATGGGATCAACAATAAATGTACTCAGGCATTTCAGCATAAACTGGGGAATCCCGTCGGCGCCGGATACAGCCGTAGGCGCTAAACTATTTATTGCATCAATCAGCTGATATTTGGTGAGTTGAACTGAATTTAAGGGGTCTGTTGAAATCGGATTGATTGGGAATTCCATTGGTGTAGTGGATTCTGGCTGAGCGGCGAACCTAGTGATATGGTCGAGCCAACTTCTTAGATTGAGTGAGTCGATGGCGTTCTCTGATTTACTTCTATGGAAGGGCTTCCCCTTATTTATGGTAGCCTCTAAGTGAAGTTTTATTGCCTCCCTCTTATTCCTAATAAAAAGCGCCCTAGCTAGGAGAAGGCACTTCTGTCCGTGGGTGAGCCGGAGTTTTTCCATCGCTTATGCATGTTCTGTTTGACGTGGAAGCTTTCAGAGACTTTTCGACTCCACCAGTCCCTTGAATGCTCTGGTTAGCTTCTTTGTTGCAGAATTCTTTGTCGATTCCGAGTTTAGGGTCACATTCCTCAAGTACATCCCATGTGATTGCCCGGGCTGTATAAACACACCTTTCAGGATTGAGGTATTTGGGCGCTGTAATTGTTTTGGCTGTGACTTTTCTCCTGCCAGAAATGATGGGCATTTCTATTTGCACAGAGAGAATGACGGGGTTATGATTAGACTGTATATTGCTTGTCGGGTTTTGATCAGCTACACAATTTGCTGACGAGAACACGAGGTCCAATGTGCTTTCACCCCTCGTCGGTGGTGTGCTCACCAGTTTAAGATCTAATATGTCTAGACGCTTACTCAGTCTTCTCTTGAGGCTCCTCAGGGTATTTGGAAGATTGAAATCCTCACAGACGATGCACTTCAGTGATGAATGGAGATGGTTAAGCAGCCAATTAAGGAGTTCATCAACTACTTGTGTATCTGGAACTGGTGGGATATACAATGCGACAATGTCGAGAGAACCGTTCTGGCTGTTGTTTTTAGGTTTTAGAGTGACTAGAACTACTACCTCGAAAGAATCGGACTGGCTCGATACTGAGTGGAGGATAGAAAATACCCGCTCATTGAATAAAATTGCAACTCCTCCCCCCCTGCAGTTTTCTCTAGACGTGCACACCATCTGATATCTTGCAGACCAAATAGAAGAAAGTGTTTCTTCACTGGGATCAAGCCATGTTTCTGCGAAGCAAACCACGTCCATTGAACTGGACAGCAAGAGCTCCTCAACTTCATTCAATTTGTTCCTAATGGATCGCACATTTTGAAATAGCAATTGAAATGAAGCTGTTCTCTTGACCTTGACGACGGTACACTGTCTGATCCGTCTGTGAAGCGTTGCTGGTTTTTGATTTGTTGAACCGATGACAGGGATTGTAAAATTCGGAGATAGAGATGTCGGAGATATTAAGTAGTTTTTACAATAGCCGTTGGGAGCCCCCTTTCCATAGGTACGTTAAGGGCAAAATATGGAATTACCTTTTTGCTATGGCCAATCCCATGTAGGGCAGTTCGGTTGTTAGCTGGGAATAAAGATACATCGTCTAGTCAGAGTCTGGACTGTTGTGGATACCTCTCAGGGGTATTTGAGGGTATTGTTTCTTTTCTGTTAATTTTTCATAAAATGGCCTGAAGATGGTGCCAGGGGACCATTTGGTACACGTTCCAATCCTTTCAAACTAGCTTCTGTCACAATAGATGCCAAAAGAAGCATACGATGTGCTACGAGTGTTCAGTCTCTGAATCTTTAAATCCAACTGGAGTTCCTCAAACAGTACATCAGTGAGGAGTCTTGCTGACGTGTCCGGGGCAAACGTGATACAAACAAACTGCTGGGGGAAAGTCGGGGTGATGAACCAACCAGTTTGAAAGGCTGAAGCTTCGAAATAGTGCGGTGCCCGTCCACGTGTTTTTCTTCCTATTCGAACTGTTTTGATTGGTTGTCTTGCATTTGGTTGTCTGGACATTTTCCGGTTTGGCACCCAGCACCAAGTTGGTGGCAGGCCTTGTAGTGGTCCGGGTTTGTTTAGAGCTAACTGACGAGTGAATTCCTGGGTGCAGTTCAAGGGCGTATGATGTGGCATTTTGGTTTCTGTACTGGTCAGGGCTTACTTGGTCAGGTGGCACATGAATACCGTTTGTTTCCTTGGGCAGGTTTAGCTTGAGCACAGTTAAATATGATTTAGCTCTCTCAGAGGGGTGTTCAATGCAATGTTTCTCTATTACGCTTATAGACAGTATGGGAGGCGTGTTAGCCACTACGCCTTTTGGTCGGTTTTCCGCTTCAACGCCAGAGCTAGTCGTCGAGAAGGATACACTTTCAACACACTCTTTTTCCCAATTGAGGAGATACAGTGTCAATATCACTTCTAGCTAGTTTTGAGGTCTGAGGAACCTGCAGAAATGATCTTAATGCGGATCTCTCAGATAGTATAACATTGCTCTTCAGATTCATCATCTCGTCTTTCAGCAAGCTCATTTCCTTTCTAATTTCCTCGTTCTGTGCGCCAAGCTCTTGATTTATACTGAGTAGAGTGGAAAAAACATTCATAAATTTTTGAAAATTTCTCCTCTAAATTGTACATATACTCTTCAGCCTGCATAGCAACAGGGTAAACAAATTGCGTAAATGCTTCCGCTATTACGCTGCTAAGGCTATTCAGGTCGCTGAGGTGTGAGGTATGTGTTTGTTCACTCACTGCATCACGGGGATCTGCGTGTACGGAGCAGGTACGACCGGCATTTTGGCAGTTATCAGGACAGATACAACAACACGATTTGTTTATAATAGCGGTGTCGGGCTGGGTTTGTGAACTCACAGTTTTCCCCTTACCATCATTGGGTGGGTCATTTGTCCAGTCTCGCTCATATTCCAAATGAAGTCTACCTTCCTGATACAAATTACTTTCTTTATTCTGCAAGTCATTGTTTCGCATATCAGCAAAACGGTGAGGGGTTACGGAATTGCCCTCTTCCAAAGTATTAAATATTTCTACCGATGCATTATCTTCCCTTCGCGGAGGTGGGGTATCATCCTTCCTATTTTCCGTTGCTGTGGTTCCTATTTGTTTTCCCTTTACACAACATTTTCCCAGAAACCCTTTCCTTTTGCTCAGTGACAAGCGAGAGAGGCTTGAATACCCCGATCATAACAGGCATATTCTGTGCTTGGATTTCCTGAAGATTAAGGTTTCGTCTGCAGCAGTATGACAGAGATCACATGAGCCAGCAGTTACTGCAAGTGTTGTGTTCTTTGTCTGAGTCATTATTGCCGTTAGCAAGCAGCTTCCTGTTATTGCTGAATTAAAAGATTAAAAGATTTAGGGTCCCTGAGGAAGGGTAGCGGCCGTTTTCGATTCCTGAGACTAACTAGTCAAATAGCTGTACGGTATACATGCAGGATCAACGATAACAAGGTCAGGCAGTCGATAACAAGGTTAAGGCACAGGTCAACGAAGAGTATCACTATGTAACTGGTATCCTTAGGATCATGTAGATACTACACATGGAACTGTTCATAGATGATTTCATTCCATATTAAACGCACACACGGAGCACGCAGCTTGCGTCCGCACCGACACGCTTCTATGTCAACTTGAATAATGGGTGAATTTAGTTTCATATAAAAATATAAATTAATGAAAGAGAATGCGCCTGTGTCACTGGCTTCCATAGTTTAAGTGAAGAATAATACAGAAGGGCCAGTGGAGACAGTAATTAAGATATCTTAGTTACTGCCTCCACTGGCCCTGCTTCACTTAAAATAAATTAATGTTTTATATTTTAGTATATACAGTGATTTCATGTTAAAGTATTTTAATTATTTTTTTAAACTAAAAACCACTGTTTCTCAACCAGTGATCCGTGGGACTTTAAAATAAAACCATTTTTTTGCTGTCTATCCTATTAACAGTGATTGGGGATATATGTGCTTATAACAACCTACTGCATGCCACTATACATTTATGTACCAGTTTGTTCGCCGTCTTTAAAAAATAGTTAACATGATAAATTTAATATTTTTTGTGGTCCGTGGCCTCTATATCAAATATAAAAGTGGTAAAGTGTAAAGTGTGTTTGGTGTCAAGCGGCACCAGGGGTTCCCCCCCATCTCCGCGTTGCTTGCATTGTGATGGGTGTGCCAGTTTACTGGAAATGCCAGAGATTCAAAAGTGTGTGGATATTATACATGTGTGGTGTCGGTATAAAAGTGGTCTGTGATTTGCGCCTCAAATACGAAAATGGTCGGTATGTGGAAAAAAAAAAAAAAAAAAAAAAAAAAAAGTTGGGAAACTGCTATAAACCATCGAAATCTCCAGTTCTGTGCTAGGTTCTCTTTGGACTGCTGATTCCTAAGTCTCGTAGGCTGAATGAATTTCTGAGCATTTATACACTGAGTGATCACTGAATTATGATCCCCCCTATGAAAACTGAATGCGACCCGTTGTCCACGTGAGGTACGAGAGTGCGCAGTTAGTCGACCTACGTAGCATAGATAAGGTGTCAGTGGTTCAGTAGGTAGTGAAATTCCGAGCGTGATGGGTAAATGGAAGGATTTATCCATCTTTGATAAAGGACAGATTGTGGGAACTCGACGAGCTGGTGCCTCGATTTCCCAAACGGCTGAACTGGTGGGGGTGTTCGAGACCCGCAGTTGTTAAAGTGTACCAGGACTGGCGTCAAAATGGTCAAACAACGACCCGGCGGCAAAACTGCAAAGGTCAGCGAAAGGTTGATGTTAGAGGTGAGCGACGGGCCGACGACTAGTACAGACGAACAGGAGCAGCACTGTTTAAGATTTGATTACCCAATACAACATGGGCCAACCCGGAACAATATCTGGCATGACCATGCGTCGCACGTATGGGCTATACCAGCAGACTATCCCTGCGGCATCCTCTCCTAACCAAGGTTCATCAGCGTAAAGGACTCGCCTGGCGCAAAGGGCATGCAAGTTGGATGCTAGAAGACTGGAAGAAGGTGTGCTTGTCGGATGAATCACGTTATTTACTCCGCACCGTGGATGGTCGTGTACGGATTTGGCATCAACAACATGAGGCTCTTCAGGCTCTTCATCCATCATGCATGGTATCAAAAGTGCAGGTCGGTGGAGGCAGTTGTATGGTGTGGGGTACGTTTCACTGGCAGGAACTTGGACCTCTAGTGCATGTGGAACAACGTATCACTGGTCTCCAGTCTCCGCTATTATCGTCAACTGCTTGCTGACTGTCTACATCCCGATTTGTTACATTTTTTCTCGTATGGCGATGGTGTCTTCCAAGATGACAATGCGCCGAGCCATCGGGCACTTGTTGTGCAGGAATGGTTTGAGGAACACAGTTCTGACTTCCAGCATATCGATTGGCCTCCGAACTCCACCGATATCAATCCCATAGAGCACTTGTGGGACACTATAGAAAGGCATATCAGGTGTCTGGATACACCAATCACCTCCATACCTGCATTGCTGACCGCATTACACACAGCTTGGTTGGCCATACCTCCCGAACACTTCCGGCATCTTGTTGAATGAATGCCACGTCGGACAGCTGCTGTATTGAGAGGACATACGAAGTATTAGGTAGGTGGTCATAATTCAATGATCAATCGGTGTATAATAAGCTAACTTAAATTTCAGATGCCGAGGCCCTCGGCTGTCGTCAACTTTTCCCACACCCTTCGACATCAGTGCATTCTGCACTCACTAATGTGACTATAATTTCTGAGAAAAGGGATCCTACTCACCTTAGCCTTTATCCAAACTAAAATTTTTAGACGTCCCACCGAAGAGGTGTATGCGTAACGAAATAATAAACTGATTTAAGTTTTCACTGCATTTATCCTAGCAGCCAGAAAAGTGGTGGTGGTGGTGCCTGTGCTTTCATACCTGATGAGAATGGAATGGGTTCGAGTTTCCGTCGACTTAGGAGAAATTGCTATGCGTTTTATTCGCATCATGGTTGAGTTATTTAGGCGACAGAAAAGAGAGAGAGATGCTTATTTTTTCTTTCCCTCGCAACTTGGATTTTTCATTCCATTAAACAGCCATATTAATAAGAATATTTTTTTAATCGGACATAATCCTATCTTTTACATTCGACTGTTTCAAAGATAACAGAATTATCATGTACATCATATCAACTACATCCGACTATTTCAAAGATAACAGGATTTAAAGTGCTATAAAACGATTTTTAAAACCCATCTACTACCGAAGATCATATTTGAATTCTGATATAATACTGATTAAAATTTTTCAAAAAAAAAATTTATTGAATTAGTCAATAACAATATTGTTATAAAATTATTCATCTCTGTAAACTGCATTTTTTATGGGTGGACGGTTTTCCTTGCGCATTGCCAAAAAAGTGTTTTAGAAGTTCGGATTAAAGATTGCTAAATAACTTCTTCCTGAGATTTCAATCTCACATGAATTTCGACGACTCGATCAACATGCACTTTCCCCTTCTCTGTACAAAATTCTGTATAAAATTCAGTTTCTATTTTCTGTCACAGTAACTCAGTGGACAGCATCGCTCTTCTCACGTCTCTCTGACATTTCAGGTTTACCATTTTTCAATTTTAAAGAGGTCTAAGTTCGAATCTTAGCGGATACAAAAGTCCTTAAAAATTTCTTCAATTGGGGCTGGTAGTTTGCCGATCTTAGGATGAAGGAGTAATTCGGAAGCTGTATTGGCTAAAAATAATTGAATAATTCAGGGAAAATTCCCTCTCCCACCCCACTCCAAGTTACTCTATGCTTTTCAACTAATACAACAGTATGGGTTGTAAAGCTGATATGCCGTAAAACAATTAAGAATAACAACTGCCCCTCACATCAAGTAGTTATACTTGTAGATTAAATTCGATTCGAATCCGTGTCGACCGAAGTTAGGCGTATTGCACGTGGATTTTGTAGCGAACAGCATGCTGCTGCTTTCTCTCTCTCAGTACAGAAAAGACCGTGGTCGAATTCCAACCAAGGGCTACACGGTACAACACCGGAACCAATATACCCTGCAACCAATTGTGACCTAGCGCGCGTTTTTCTGATCTTTAACATCCAACTCAATTTCTATTTTAAAACTCAAACTCCTTAACTAATTTGGACGAAAGAATAATCCCATTTTTCTTAAAAATACATATAACACTGATTTAAAGCAGTGTTAGCTTTAAAGTGTTATATATAACAATATATAGCACTGCAGAAATTCAACAAATCATAATATTTTAAAAATACAGTATATATAAATGAAACAACAAACATTAAGGAATTTAGAAAATTTTTCAATAAAGAAACGCTACTGGAAATAAAAAAATAAACAACAAATTTAAAAATACTCTACCGCGTAATGAGTGATAATAGTGAAGTTAAATGCTACCATTCTTAACTATTAAAATCCCAAGACATGGTCATTGTGATTATTTTCCACTTATAGAAGTATATATAATGTGGAATTGTGTAACTTTTTTTTTTTTTAAATGAGAGAAAAAAAAAAAAAAAAAAGCAGTTCATGTGGAAAACCATGATACTATGGTAAGAACATATACCAGAGAAGAGATGAAGTGTAAAATAAATAAATCAATCAAAAGTTTTCCCATGGTTTTTGCATGACAGTCCCTGGCTATCATCGTGTTTCTGTACTTCAAACGTTGCACATTTGGAGTTTGGAAACTCTCTCACGTTAAGTAACCTTCCATCAAACTAGGTTATTAGGTTGACACTGTTTTTGACACTGTTGCGCATGGAAGACTACTGTACAAATTGGAGCAGAATGGTATTAAGGGTAAGTTGCTACAATGGATAAAAGGATGGTTAAGTGGGAGAAGACAGAGGGTGGTAATCAATGGGTGCTGCTCTTCGTGGACTAATGTTATTAGTGGAGTCCCACAGGGTTCGGTGTTGGGTCCACTGTATATTTATCAATGATATTGATGAAGGTATATCAGGCTTAATGTCGAAGTTTGCAGATGACACGAAGGTTGGCAGGGTTGTTAATGACAGTAGTGGCAGTGTGCTACTGCAACAGGATCTAGATAATTTGGGCAGATGGGCTAAGAAGTGGCAACTGAAGTTTAACCTTGACAAATGCAAAGTACTGCATATGGGTAGAAGTAACCCCAGAGAAACGTACCAACTGTGTGGTACTACACTTAAGGTGGTAGAAAATGAAAAAGACCTGGGAGTAATTGTGCAGTCAGATATGAAGTTTTCTGAGCAATGTAGACAGGCTGCTAGGGCAGGTCATGGGGTTTTGTCAATGATATATAGGAATTTTGCTAGCAGGGAAAAGGAGGTGATTGTCCCTCTGTATAAGGCAATGGTCAGGCCACGCCTTGAGTACTGCGTACAGGTCTGGAGGCCTCATTTTAGGAAGGATGTAGATTTGCTTGAGCGTGTACAGAGAAGAGCAACACGATTGGTGAGGGGAATGAAGGGATCCTCTTACCAAGAGAGGCTTAAGTTCTGCAAATTGCAGTGGCTGGAGACTAGGCACCTGTGCGGTGATCTGATTGAGGTCTATAAGGCCTTGAATGGGTTGAGCACGCTGAATTCTGATGGGATCCTCCCACTTGTTCAGAATACGAACCTACGGGGACATAAGTTCAAATTAAGAAAGGATAGATGTAGAATAGATGTGCGGAAATTTGCCTTTAGCCAGCGGGTGGTTAATTGCTGGAACAAACTTCCATCTGTCGTTGTGGAAGTTGATAGGTTAAATAAATTTAAGGAGGAACTGGACAGGCAATTGGAGGGTATGGTGTGATTTTTTTTTTTTTTTTTTTTTGGCTGATGCTGCATAAGCTCCTACACTTGCTTTCTTGCATCAAGTGCCACTACTACTACTACTACTACTACTATAAAGTGCTATGGGTTGGAGACCTTATTGCTACAAGTTTCCATAAATTCATCGCGTGCAAGTGAGTATGTAAGCGCGTATGCTCTTCTTGATGTTTCCGTACTTCCACTTAAATCATGAAATGCTGTACTCAAATATGTCACCATCGAAACTGGTGTAAGGTAATGATCTATTCACTAGGGGAAAGGGATAGCAGAAAATTTGTTATATGGGTTCTGTGTAATCCTTTGCTCCAACATGATTGAATAAAAAATCCATAGTACGCAGATATCAATTTTTTTTCAAAAAATACTTCCGACAATTAACATGAATGCCACTTACTACATTTTCATTTCTTTGAATAATATAATAATGCATTAGGTGATTCAAGAAAGTTAGAAGGAATAAACCTTGGCAGGATCTAAGATTACAAAGTACTTTCCAGTCCAGTATCCGTATCAAGGCTATTTTTTGTTAATAGTTCCGAGGCTTTCTCACGATGGCGAGAACCATCGTGAGAAAGCCGTAGCTCGTACACGAGTGCAGCACCTCCTCAGTTGTATGCTTACATCACCTCAGATAAGGCTGTAACATGAGTAGTCTTCAGATGCAATCTCTCTCTCTCTTTCTCTGATATATTGATTATTTCATGTATACAGAAAAGCAACGTATAGCACAGTAGGCCACTTAAAACAAAATTTGGATTGCATACTAATATACTCTAATACCCATATTAAATTGAAGAAAATCATTGAAGCAATCTTAATATAACTCGTATTATTTCGTAATTCCCTTATTTATTTTTTTTTCAGCAATCATACCATTACGTTCGTTTCATTAATGAATTAATTCACACCTACTTATAAATGGCAGATGTAAAAATCACAAAATTATCATAAATACATTCGGGGATTTTCAGCTTTCATTAAATTAATTTGTGATGTCCTAAATTGAACCTTTCCTTCTCATCCCAACTCCGGAGGAGAGGAGAAACCAAAAAAGTACAGTAGATGTAAATTAGGGGTATGCCTCAAAGAATAGAACATCGTGGAAAGCAACACATAGTACTGCAAAAGCAGGGATGTAAAACACGCGTGCTACTCTCAAATTTGTTACGAGTCCCAAATGTTTTTAACTTTTTCAGAATCATACAGTCATACTAATGTGAAAAGAGTGGTACATGATGGTACTTAAGGGGATACACTAACTTGCATAAATTTCACTAATCTTCATAAATCTTGTAAGTCAGTAGTTTGTGCATTCTTGAACAATGGCCAATATGCTGCCGCATTTTGTAACTGCAACCCTAAAACCCTTGTGAGGTCCATCACTGTTTTAGTACGGCACCCCTGCTAAGGAATATGTTTGATAGACTTAATCTAAAATAATAACTCCTTTAAATTTAACAGGTTATTTTAGAGTAGAACGAAACTATTAGACCATATATTAACTGCGAAAGTATTTCTCATAAAATAGTATATGTTGAGCAATATAGTAGACTTCAGATATGTTATAATTAAATAGTTTCTAAAATAAGGAAGTAAGACTTACCGACTAGCTCCAGGGGAGATATATATAAAAAAAAAAAAAAAAAGCATAGATTGCTGAAATTCTTTAGAATCGTAGCGATTATTTTTACGAGAACTTCGATCCTTCGTGTACACTCCACTCAGACAATAGTAAAAAGTATTTTAACACATCTGTAGTACTTAATCGGCTGACACTCTCCTGACCCTTTCAGGTGGCTGTTTTCTAGGGGGGATGAGCTAGATACTTTAATGGATATCAGTCCCTATCTTTGCACATAGCACGCCCTGGTTTCTTTAGCTCCTCTGGCTACTATCACCTCACGTCTGCTTCTCATTTCTCATCAGCATTCTAAGGCGTTTCAAGGGCTCTCTCTCTCCCTCTCTCTAACAGACGTATTCGTATTTCCTGGTGCGTGTTTCCACTCCTTACGAACTACTCCAACTAGGCCTGCTGTGTTGAGGTAGCTCGCTGAGGGTGCAAGTCGTCAAGGTTTTCGTAATAACCTTTTGGAAAAACGTGTGCCGCTCAGAGCGCCACAGGACATGGGTCGATCTGTTTGCCCGTAGCGGTACCTACTTAGGACAGTGCCCTGTCAAGTGTACACGTATGAGTTTAAGAGGATGTTAAATTTGTCAAATGAATAAACTAAAAACACTTAAAAGATGCATTTAAAAAATACAACTATTCGCAACACTGAGTGCAACTGTTATCCGTCCAATAAATGTCTGCTTACAAACTTTTTTCAAATTCTGATTTTTTTTTTTTTTTTTTTGAGCGTTTCCAAATAGGTTAACAGACGCAAAAATTAAATTCTACGTATAAAATTCTTCCTTCAAAATTCTTATCTGTTATTAACGTGTCTATATAACGTGTGTACAATTTTTTGTTAATTCCTGCAGCTAGCAACAAAGCTGTGACTTGTCTTTGACATGACATGATTATTTATTAATGCCATACGAGTTGTCGCAGATGAACAAAGTACATATAGTTGATTCTTCAATCACCCGCCAAAAAAAAGTAACCAATATATTTTTTTGGTAGGAAAGGGGGGGTGGCGAATTTTCTATCGCTAATCGGCGGCCATAAGTCTTGGAGCAGCCCTGCTCGTATATGTCTCTGATCTCTTCACTTGTATACAGTATATAACAGCAATTATTTTTACGAGAACTTCGATTCTTCGTACACACTCCACTCAGACAATAGTAAAAAGTATTCTAACACATCTGTAAGCAAAATTCTTTTTCACCGCGGAAAAATTGCAACGCTTTTTGCATTCTTTGTTCAACTAGAATTATACAGTTCTCTATCTATCCCTGTCCTCAAAGGATACAAATCCTTTTATGCTCTTCTTTGGATCTGGTGGTAATCTGACTGGATATCTCTCGCTGACTGATTCTGGAAAAGAGAATTTGAAGGCACTGCAGTTGTGGCTGATTTATGATCACACATACATAAATGTGAGTTGACTGAAAGGAGCTGCCAGCGAAGCCTGTGGATGTCTATAACTTTCCTTCTTTTCTCCTCTTGAGACGCACACGCGAGTATCCCCCCCCCCAACAATTCCTCGGGTTTCTCCACATTAGCTCCTACGATTACAATTTCACAGCGTGTTACCGATATAATTTCAAATTTAACATATTTTTTTCGGGGAGTTGCAGTTTGTATTGGCAGCTAAAATTTTGCATAGAGGTATTACTTGGCATTATCTATAAGAGAGAAAAATTTCAGGTCGTGTTTCGACATGATTACTCCTGCTTCCTTGACACGATCATTCCTTTGTAAGAATAGTCGTTGTGTATACCACTTTGCACAGTACTTCTTTCATGAGATTCTCTCCAAGGGACCAACTGGCTCATAGGAACGTAAAAATGAACAGTACCAATGGAACATTTTTATACAGTGGAAAGGCAGCGAAATTAATACGGTATTACCAGGTTATTTTTATGGTGAATGGAGGAACAAAGGTTTCTTGTTTGCATCCAAGTTATTTTGAAAGTCTTGTCAAAGCCCGCGCCGAGGTATTCTTGCGCCTGCTTGCAAAATAACTTCTGGCGCCCCATTCCTTTTCGTGCATTTTTAAACCGACCAATACAACACATTCAAAATTCCAATGAATTAGATAAATACTTAAATAGCTGACTATGTATTATACTACAATTACAAAAATGCACTTTAATCTGTATAAAAATATACAACATAACAATAATGAAAAAACCAAAAAAAAAAAAACCCGAATATTTGTTAGTTATTTAAATAATATATTTGGATATAAAAATAAATTAAATGAAATTGATAATGTCAACAATATTTTGATAAATTTAAAGAAAATTCGTCTAATAATTCTGCACGGATCACCTTATCGCATAATTAATTTTCTATTGATATTAGTGCTAAATTTGATAACTATTCTGAGACACAGTAGGTATAAAATTATTTTTTTATTAATTTTAACTTAGTAAAACAACGTTATCTAGTGACAACAGTCAAAGGAAAAGTTAAAAGAAATCGCGATACAATAGAATTCGAGTTATGGAAATACCAGTTATCAGAATTTGTTTCTTTTTCCTACTAATTTCGCCTGAAAGAAATTGATACGTTTAATTCTATCTCTAAGTTACAAAACTATCGCAATGAATATAATAAAACCACGATTCCACTTATATAAAGAGGAATGACCGAGGCAAAGAAGAATAAATTTCATGCATGTCACTTCAGTATGACAATCGTCACTCTGATGATATGATGCATAAAACTTCACTGTAAAAAAAAGGCTACACATATACAAATTAACCATTATATAAATTATTGCAAATGAACATTTATATAATTGTAGACATTTTTTTTCAGAAGAATTTTTATGTATCATAACAGGAATTTTTACAGTATGTGACGCTTTCTAGTTTTTTTATGAGCCTTGTTTAAATTTTTATTTGTACGTTCCATTTAATTTACTTCCCATAAATGTTTTTTTTTTTTTTGTTTGTTTTGTCGTTTTTTCCTGTATTATATTTCAATGAACTCTGTAATAAATTCTTTGGTCATTTTAACACGATTAAGAAAACTAGAGACAAATCGTGGACTGCGCGTTAGTTGTATTGTTTGTGAACAACCAGGTTATCACTATTTGACAGATAAGGAACTACAGCTAGTACACTTCGTAGCATGGGATTCCATTAGGTACCTGAGGGAGTCTAGCTCCAAATTTACCATGTTTAAATCAGAATATTTGTCAGCTACTCTATTGTGGTCGGTAGAGAACTGTGATGCCGAACTGCCCTTTCCAACACCTCTCGGATATGCTCATTTGGATTGAGATCTGCAGAATAAGGTGGCCCGGAAAGATGTTGGAAATATTGAGAACGTTCTTCGAAGTATTCAGATACAATTTTTGAACAGTGGATAGTTGCGTTGTCGTCTTGAAAGAATCCATCGCAATCCGACTAAAATGCACTGAAGGCCGAAATTGGCCCAATACGACAGAAAGATATTCATTGGAACATGACATGACTTTCTAACGGAATTAGCGGACCCGGTCCATACCAAATAGAACATGCCCCATATCATGCACCTTCAGTAGTGGACACGAGACAGTCTGGTGCATGGCTTCACTCACACTTCGCCCTTGCCGACCGGGCTAGCCAGGTAGGTAAAGTGCCTGCCTGACAACCCAAAGGTCGTGGGTTCGATTCCTGCCTCGGGCTTGGATCAAAGTACTGCAAAACCTTGGGAGGTGCATTATGGCCACAGAAGCCTATGCGTCAACAACTACCAAAAAAAAAAAAAAAACCACTTCGCCCTACCATTAGTATAATAAAAGGATTAAATGTGCATGAAGTGTAAATTAATTGGTACAATGGTAAGGTGAAAGTGTGCTAAATGTGTAAATCGAGACTCGTCAGACCACATGATCTTTTTCCACTGTTCCACAATCCAGTCTTGGCGTCGGTGGTACTACTCCAGTAGAATATTTCGATTTTTTACGGAAAGAAGTTGCTTCGTATAGGACACGATACCAAATCCCACATTCTTCAACTCTCGCCGCATAGTTCATTTGGAAACGGGTCTCTTTGTTTGCCTAAATCGAATTTTTCAATCATTTGCTGCACACGGACCCAGCTATTCTGACACAGTCGCTTTAAATTCCTGAGATCTGGTTTTTAGAGTACCAACTTCCTGCTGCATTCTCCTTTCGTCTTCAACTCATTGTATACTTTTGGAATGGTTGCTCAGTATTCATTGTATAATTTTGAGATGGGACACACTAGTGATTTCCTTTGTTTTCTTAATTGTGGTTCCTGTTAAATGTGCTTCAACAATAACTTATTTCTGAAAATCGGAAGGATTAAGAAATTAAAACGAAATAAATCTCATTGACCATATGCGGTACCCCTTTGGCCGTATACCATGCATACATTGGAGAGGTCCTTTGGAGAGCTCTTTGGAGAGGTCCTGCTGCTAGGGGTATGACATTCTACCAAGACGATTGAGTTCAGAGTAATAAACTACATTAATGTATGTCACATATTTCAGTAAATACACAGTTAAAACCAGAGTGAGTTACTAAGACAGCTGAATGGTTTTACTTAATTTTGTTATCAACCAGAGAGAGAGAGAGAGAGAGAGAGATATTTAATTTCGAACTGGAACGCAACGAAATTATTTTATAAAGTACATAATTGGAACTATCGTCTATTTTATGGGTTGTCTCCAATTTTCAAAAAAATTACGAATTATATTTTTCGTATGAAAATAAATAGAGTTTATTTTAGCAAGAAACAGATGAATATATTAGCATTAACAATTCGGTGTTAGAATTTCTACACTTTATCTAATAAGCTGTTATGGCTAGCTTCAAACTAAAACAAGCTATGCTCGTTGTTGAAATGGTGACTCCAGTGTTCGTTGCTAGCGGTGACATCTAGTGAAAGGATGCTGAAACATTAAGAGAACAACCTCATCCACCCATTTGTATTATGTTATACTGCGTGTGTTCGGTCTGCTTTTTTAGGTAAACAAAAATAAAATAAATAAATAAATAAATAAATAAAATAAAATAAACCAATCCGAGAATACACCTCACCGACTAGCCACGGAATGAAAAAAAAAAAAAAAAAAAAAAAAAAAAAGCCTCCCCTACTAATTCTTTGCCTTACTGATGGGGATTCGAATCCAGGCCTTTACCACTCTATATAACAAGGACTCTACCGGCGAAAACGTTTTGTAACGTTTGGCGCAATTCTTCTAACTTTAGGCAAACACCTGGATTCCTCTAGAAAAGAAGCTTTGTGTTTTCTGCCATTCTAGCACCGCTTTCTTGACTTCTTCATTTGACTTCCCGTCAGCGGTCAAAAAAGTGATAATCACAGGGAGCTAAGTCTAGTGAATATGAAGGATGGGATAATTCTTAAATTTTATCTCCTGTAGGACTCACTGTTAGAACGGGCGATGTGAGGATGGACATTGTCATGTGGCAGGTAACATCTTTCCAGATAACCTCTTAGCTTTACTCCTTTATGATTCCAGAATGCAGTGAGTAACGTTTTTTCAGCTGATGCTTTGGTACAGAATTTATTTGCTCAAGGTGAGCCTATATTGTTCCCCTCTAAACTCAACGTTTACCTTCTGCTACGTAATATTGCATCAGTGACACATATTTGGTCACTGTGTTCTAAGAAGGCCTTTGTTAAACGCTATTTAACACCAGAACTGAACGATATACGGATGGGTCTATAGTAATGTTTGTATGATCAAATAATGTGGATTTTTTTTTTCTGCCTATATGATGATTAAAGCTTAATGATGCGTGTCCTTGCGGGTAGAATAGTGGTTATAATCACAATGATACCGCTGTTCGAAAGCCCCGAGTTCGAATCTTATCAATAACACGAAGAACTTTTATAAGGAACACTTTTTTTTTTTTTTTTTTTTTTCACTCCATGGCTGAATTATTGGGTCTCAGGAGAAGACAGCACGGAAGCTCCAGTAAAACAGTGAAGCCACCAGAAAACATGCAGTTTTTATGGCCATAACTCACTTGGATGGATTAAGTTGTTCTCAATAATCCTCATATGGCAATTTTCAAAAAAACTTAACGAGTTCTGGAACTGCTTGATTTCCCCCCCCTCATCTACCTTCGAAAATCCTGAAAACGCCACTGCTTCTGAACCAACATTAATCTTGAACACCATGGCAATTTAATAATAACAATATTGGTTGGCAGTCGAGGCGAGCGGACTCGCTTCGTCAGGGCTCTTCAGTTAAGTGGATTGGATTACTGTTGATTAGTGCTTTTAAATATTTGATTTATTTAGATATTGTTGGATTATTTTGTTATAGGTTTTCCTGTAACAGTTTGATTTTTATAATATTAGAGACATAATTTTTTAAAGTTAATTTTCATTGATATTTTGCTAATTTTATAATGGTAGTTACGAGATCTGCCTTAAACACATCACAGGGTATCGTGACTCACACGGAAATAGCCGATGGCGATTTACGGGTGAGTCATGATATAATCCGTTGCGGAACCTGTGGAATGTTTTACGAGGTCGACCTGGTGACTAACCATAGCTCACCTGGGGATTCTTTTCTTTGTGATCGATGTAAGGAGTGCACCTATCTTAAATTACAATTTGGTGCACTGATGAAACAATTTGAGTCCCTGAAAAAACGGGTGCTTGCCCTCAAGAATAATGCATCTGGGAGCTCGTCAGGGACTCAAGACTCCAGCAATCTACCAAGTGATGCACACGGGCCTCAAAACAGAAAAACCAAGTGCAAACTACTCTGGTTAAAAAGGACATTGTTTTATTAGGAGACTCCATTGTCAGGGAAACGGGGAATATTTTTTGTAATAAGGATAGGTGGAGTAGAACCAGGGTATGTCTGCCGGGAGCAACTATTAATGATGTCACCAACAGATTGTCAGATTTTAAGTGGGGTAAACAGAATATTATTATTCATGTGGGGACAAATGACATTAAACGTACACGATCCGACGAATTTTTGGAAAAATACAGGACCATGCTGAGGAAATGCCGCGAGCTAGGCTACAATGTCTATGTGTCTGCAATTCTGCCCAGACACGATAGGAGGAATTATATGTTAAAAGGATTGTGGATTAACTCAAGACTTGAAGGACTCTGCAAGACTTTGGGGGGGGGGGGATTTCTATCAGCATGGCCCACACTTGTAGGGTAGAAGGAATTTGTTTTGTAGAGACGGGATACACTTAAACAAAGGTGGTGCAAACGTTTTTGCCAGTATTATTGAGGAAACCTTAAAGGTTCAGGGAAACTGCTAGTTAGCAGGGATGTGGGTAATACTGACACGCGTTTATCTGATAATATTGGTCAAAGTAACTCTTGCACATACCTCAAGAGTTCTCATCTGTTACCCCAACTGGACATATTATCTAGATGTTCTGGGGGCAGAAACGTTTCAAGTGAGCGGGTAGCTAATATCAGGGAAGAGAGCCTAAAAAACTTCAAAGGTTGTTAAATATACAAGAACAGTAAGTCATAATTGTTTATATAGTAATGTTAGAAGTGTCGTAAATAAAATGAGCGAATTCGAACTGCTGGTTAAAACAAGTAATGCGGACATAATAGGGCTTACGGAGACGTGGTGCCAACCGGAAATTGGGGATGATGAATTTCAGTACGGCTTGTATAATGTATTTAGGAAGGATAGGGTAGATAGAAGGAGTGATGGGGTAATGCTTCTTAGCAGAAGCAGCCTGAGTGGGACGATAGCTTTCCCGGATTCAGACGTTTCACATGCTAGTAAAGAATCTGTATGGTGTGAGATAGTTGGAAACAAAGGTATAATGTGAGTAGGAGTAATCTACAGACCAAGTGATTGTGAAGATTATGAGGAAAGCCTCTACATGAAAATGGAATGGGCACGTAAGCATCAATGTCTTATTATGGGTGATTTCAATTTGCCTCTAATTGATTGGAGTAAATGGGAAGGAAACTCGACATGGGGAACAAAATTTTTAAATCAACTAGATGACTGTTATTTGTATCAACATGTCAGGGAAAGTACTAGAGAAAAGAATATCCTAGACCTCATCACCCATGAATCAGATGATATAATAGGGATGATAGTAGAGGAACCAGCAGCAGGAAGTGATCACGGAGTTCTACGGTGGATGATGATGAGAGGTAGCAGTAGTAAAAAGCAAAGGAATGGATTATAATTTCATAAAAGGAAATTACGATGCCTTAACGTGGTACACGGCCTCTATTAACTGTGTAGATATTGCACCGAGAATGAATACATTTGAACTGTGGTATGCTTTTAAAACATTAATCACAGATGCCTTGAATGTGTATTTACCATTAAAAAATACTCCATGAGGAGGGTTCCAAGTTGGATGAATAGTGAAGTTGCCACATTACTTGAGCAGAACAAGGTGGCATGGAAAGATTACAGAAGCCTATAACAGCTACAAGATGATCTACAAGACCTACTATGTAGCTACAAGAGCCACAGAAAAGGTTCGACAGGCAAAGGCAGTATATGAAAATCACTAGCAAACAGAGCAAAGAGGGAGATAAGGAATTCTTCACATATATAAATGCCAAGAAGAGCAGGACAAACCAGATCGTACCTTTTACGTAAGGGAAAGGGGATAGTATTAAATACACCAGCTGCTGTTGCAGTTGAACCCAACAGTTATTTTGCATCGATATTTAGAAATGAAAAACCTTTTGTGGCAATGGGAAATTGTGGGAGCGAAGTTGAAAAATACGCAATTAATGATATTGAAATTTCGCAAGATTATTTAATTAAAAAACTTTCGAGCCTACAGGCCAGTAAGGCTCCTGGAGTTGATGGAATATACCCTATAATCTTAAGGGAGGCGGCAAGTGAGTGCGTTGAACCATTAAGGCTAATTATGCGAGCATCACTAGACTCTGGGGAGATTCCCTTGGATTGCAAAAGTGCCAATATATCTCCCATACATAAGGGTAGCTCGAAGAGTGAAGTGGGAAATTATCGACCTGTGAGTTTCGACAGTTTATTTAGATTCCAGCAAAGCTTTTGACTCAGTCCCACATGAGCGGTTGATTTATAAGCTGGAACAGGTTGGAATCACTGGGAAAATCCTTAGATGGAAAGCAGGATGGCTTCAGGACAGGAGGCAGAGGGTTATGATAAATGGCTGTTCCTCAGATTGGGTTGATGTAAGAAGTAGGGTTCCCCAGGGATCAATGTTAGGACCACTGTTCTTTTTATTTTTCATAAACGACATCGATCTTGGTAGAGTAGTTAATGATCACTGTCAAGCTGAGCTTCTTCAGAGAGACCTAGATAGACTTCAGGAGTGGTCAGAAAAATGGCAGCTATGCTTTAATCCAACTAAGTGTAAGGTATTACACCTAGGAAACAGTAATCCCAAAATAACTTATTCACTTGGTGGAGTTCAACTAAACCCAGTACTGGAGGAAAGGGACTTGGGTGTTACGATACGGTCAGACATGAAATTCTCTGAGCATTGTAAACAGGTTGCAAGGAAGGCCCATGGTGTCCTATCGATGATCTATCGAACTTTTGCAAGTAGACAGAGACGTGATAATCCCATTATATAAGGCTTTTGTTAGACCACGCTTGGAATACTGTGTTCAAGTATGGAGACCTTACCTAAAGAAAGACATCAAGCTTCTCGAAAGGGTGCAAAGACGGGTAACTCACTGGGTGAGATCGGCAAAAGGGCGTCGTTTGTTTGTTTATTATTTGGTTTTTAAGGAGCATTAGCAACTAAGGTCATATTGCTCTGGGGATATGTGGTGGTCATTCCCTGACCTTTCCGCATCCTCCGTATTTGGTGGTCACAGGCTCGAACCCCGGTCTAATCAAAAGCGTGTGCTGCGCGCTGCTGCTCCTGCACACCTGGCTACGGAGGCGCCAGGGCATCCTTATGATGAAAGACTTCGAATATGTGGGTTGCAGAGTTTGGATACTAGACACCTTAGAGGAGATTTGATTGAGGTGTTTAAGGCTCTGAGAGGCATTAGTAAAGCGAATGAGGCCGAAATTTTCAAGATTATAAATGATGCTAAAACTAGGGGACATAAATTTAAGTTACGGGGGGGGGAAATGTTTAGATTAGACTGCAGGAAGTTTTATTTTAGCCAGCGAGTTATAAATTACTGGAATAAGTTGCCTACATGGGTGATAGAGGCTGACAGTTTGGGGAAATTCAAAGGTCATCTGGATAGTACCTTCGGGTCAGGGAAGCGCATAGGATGATAGGTTTAATTTCCTTTTCTTTTATTAATTATTATTATTTTTATATATGTATATTTTTATTATTGTTCTATTCAGGTTTTTTTTTTTGGCTGGTGCAGCATAAGCCATAGGCTTTCTTGCACCATGCGGCCATTACTAATACTAATAATTCAATAGTAATGAGACTGTTTTCTCATAGGTTCTTCTGACAGTAAGGCGTCTCGTGTCAAGATACGATATATTTGCTCTGCTCGAAGTGATTCCTCAAACAATACTGTTCTTAAACTTATTCACCACTCATAGATTTGGTATTGACTCGTGCAGCCCTAGAGGACAGCACAATACACATACACTGTCCTCTCCTGGTGGTAAAGGTTCTGGTTCGAATCTAATGACCGAAGGAATTTTTATGGACATTTTTCACAATGGCTGAGTTTGTTGGTCTCAGGCAGGGGTCGCATAGTTTTCTTCCAGAAACTAGATTTTTTCCTTTCAGCAAAAGCAAGAAAAAATGACTGGAGAAGACACATAATTTATAAACTTAATATATATACGGTGCAATATGGTCTAAATCTATATACCGTGCCTAAATTCCTACAACAATAACAACTGACTCATACAAGTTTCATCATACTGAGCTATCATTCTGCGATAAATTTCAGATTTTATTCCTTCTACATTCACAAATCAGATTACAGGTTATATCTTTGCCTTGGTGCATAAATTACAAGAGTGCAACACCTTGAAAATAACTGCTTACAAATAATGCCAGCAGATGATATAATGTAGGAGTTCAATGTTGACAACAGCAATAAAGGCACTCTGTCATGCCAAACCAAACATTAAGGGCACCTCAACAGTCCAAACCAATTAGCAAGGGCACCACGACATGCCAAACAAACCATTAAGGACACCCCAACATTCCAAACCAATCATCAGGGGAACCCTGACTGTTTGTACAATATGCAAAGATTCGGGGTGCCCTCGCTGGTTGGTTTACTATTTGGTGTGATTATCAAAGAGCAAGGGTGGCTCGCTCATGAATTTCATGAGGTGTGGGAGGAGGTAGAATTTGTAGTTTCGTTACTGTAATGAAGTGAATTTTAATAATAAATTAAGAGCGCTGTACAGCTTTTTTGGATCGAAAACAAAACAAAAACTTCACATGTATGCTGGGACTGTAAGATACATAGATAAAGGAAGTGAGAGAAATATGATTATCTTACTCGAATAAAATGAAATGGCATTCAGGTTCTTTAGATGAAACTATGAAAGATCAATAGACCGCAGATTGATTATACCATAGAATGAGATAGAGTGGCGTTACCTTGCTGTGAATATTCTAAATTTTTTACTTTGAACTGAATAAGAACTTGTTGGGTTTAAGTACCTCAACAACTTAAGCCATATTGCACAGTATATATTGTCTGTAAATTATGCATGTTCTGTAGTCACTTTGCCTGTTTGCCAGTTGAAAAACCGGAGTTTCTGGGAGAAAAAACATGCTACATCACCTGAGACCAATTAACTCAGGTGCATTGTGAAAAAAAAAGGCCTTTAAAATTCTTCACATTAACGATGGGATTCGAACTCAACTCTTTTACATGTTGTGAGGATGTCGGATCTACAAACAGGGCTAAGCGCGAGGCCGATGAAAGAACTGTAAATAGTGATGCTAATAATTATTAACTATGCCCTATTATAATAGGGCATAACTAATAATAATTATTTTTATTAGTTATAGTGACTGCTAAATACGATTAACAGTTGTATTGATTGACTTATTGTAAACTCCACTGACCTGGTGGAGTATAAACAAGAACACTTTCTTTTTTTTTTTTTTTTTTTTTAAATTACTCTAGCTGTAAATTCCTTTGACTTTGTATGCCCGTCTGAGAGATGGAGCATACCTGAATATGACCCTTAAAGTGTGCTGTCAAAGTTATTGCGGTACTCCAAAGACAACCTGTATCTTGATTAGCAACAATAAAGCTAATTTATTTATTTTTATTTCACTTTTGGTTGAAGCAGAAGTTATGTCACAATGACATTTCCACTTTTCAAAAAAAAAACAAAAAAAACCAGATGTTTCTGTGTCTGCTCCATGGTAATAACTTATATCACTCAATAATTGATTTAACCAATACTTGGCAGAAAACAATGCATAAATAATAATGAGCTAGTAAGGTACAAAAAACGTTGCTGGTTCCCAAGCAGTAACTAATACACTTCAGTTGTAATTTGTGTAATCCTTCCTGGCATCACTGACGGGATTCGAACCCAGTTCCTTGTGGGAAGAACAGCACAATCATGCTGAAATAAAGCTAATTTCATCGAATTATACTGCTCGACAAATTAACAGAACACGTAAAAAACGTCGTGCATCTTGTGCAGCTTTCGATGAAGCAGGACAAAATTTGGGATGGTGGTGTACCATAGTATGACAATGAAATAAGGAGACAGTGAGAAACTTCGGACAAGTATGAAGGACGTGTATAAGAATTACCAAAACAAGTCATATTACAGAAGTTGATACAAGATGCTCGCAAATATGGTCACATGACATCAGTATGGCATATGATGTGCTATCACAAAGAATCATCTGAACAATGATGACTTGCCATCCTGAGCATTGGAGATATTGAATACTCGAAAATTTGCATGCCACAATGCCTATTATATCAAATTTTCACCTTTGGTGAAACCGTTCACAATAAAATAATCATGAAAAATATTTTGTACAGTTTATTTTAGTAGGTAAGAATGAGTGTCATGGTGGACAAGATGGTTGCGAGAAAAAAATCTTCCACCAGGTGGCGCTACTTACACAGGTGTGTTTCTTTTCTATTCCACCAAGTGGCACAATTTTTCTCAATTTTATTTATGTTTCCTGAGGTAGGCTTGGTGTTGGACCAGAGTGCATGATTGCTGGTGACATATTGTTGCGTCGACATATTGAGCAGTTGTGTTGCTACATGCAAAATGTGCATGTTTAATTATGCTCACCCTGTGAATTGTGTGATTTGGTTGCTGTGGGGGTCGTCCACTGCTGCTGCCTGTCTGTGAAGCAAATGCACTCCCTGTTTGGGGTCCTTGCCATCTTGTTTGTAGGCATTTTCACAAAAACAGTGTTCCTCTGGTGGTTGAGACCATCTGACATGTGGCTATTAAATTTTCACAAAAACAATTTCTCAGTGGCTCCATCTATTGAAAGAAAGCTGAAAAAATCTGACTTGTACAAATTTGAGTCCTTTCCAAGAATAATGTGTATATTTAAATCAGCAAATGAGTGTTTTCTGAAACTACTTAAAATTTCCAATGTAAAAGTTTTAAGTTTATTTTTAGTTGTTTTTCCAACAGTTAACTTCTTTAGCCGTTAATTCTCAAGTTTATTTTCTCAACTAAGCCATTACACTTAGAATTTTTACAAAAGCAATTAAAGTGCATATTGGTGGCTCTATCTGTTGGTAGTAATTGAAAGCTGAAAAAAAAAACATCCAATGTGTTTGAACCATTCACTTGGTATTATTCTCAATGATAATTAAGTGTAATCTGACTTCTGCAAATTCGATTGTCCCCCCCCCCTTAAGGTTGCATTTTAGTTGTATAAGTTTGTTTTAGTTGAATAGCACTAGAACAATTAAAGTGTATATTTAAGCACCAACAAGTGCATTCTCTGAAACTAGTGAAAATGAAAATTACTAACATTAAGTTTAAGATTTAAATTTATGCATTGAAATTTATTTTTAGTTGTTTTGCACGAGAATAATTAAAGTTTATATTTAAACACCATTAAGTGTATAGTTAATTTTAAACATCAGTACTTAAATCAACTAATAATAATGTTTTTCTGAAACTACTTAAAGCTTAAAATTTCCAATGTAAAAGTTTTTAAAGTTTATTTTTAATTATTTTACCAACAGTTAACTTCTTTAACAGTTAATTTTAAAGTTTATTTTCTCAGCAGTACTTATTCTAAAAAAACAAGGAACCACAGACACTGACAATATTTACAAAAGCATATTTATTGTTTAACAACAAACATACAAATTATTTACAAGTTAGCAGCAGAAATGCGAATTCATATTGTCACAAAGAATTACTCACATAGTAAGCACAATTTGTCCTTTTACATTTATTTCAAGGGAAGTGGATTGAGCCTGAGATTACATGCGGTGCAACTAACATAAAACTATTTACAAATTCAACTGACAGAATGCAAATTCACATTGCTAGTAGAAACACATTTATCCTTTTACACTTATTTGAAGGGAAGTGGATTGAGCTTGAGATTATATGTGCTCTCCAATTCCCATATCATCGCAATAACACATTGAAAAATACCGAAGGAGTTGAACACTGACTTCATCTCTCATCTTACACTTTGTTAAAAAGTTGGTCACGAGGCTGTAAGGAATAACACCACATGTATAATGTCCGTACACCTTTAAAAAAGGAATTTCAACGCTTTGAAAATAAAATGGCTCTTTCAGCATTTCTTGCTGTTATTCCATGTCTTCAATAACACAGTCAAGCGTCAAGCGGAATATCACCTTTTCGGATTCCAAAATTTGAAATAAATTGTCAATAAACGGAATTTTCAGCTCTAAAAGTTACAATTCTGAAAAGTGTAGGTTTAAGTGTGTGCCAAGCTTACCACTTCTGTCGTTCCACGCTGGAGTTGCAAATGAATTTTTCGTCTCAAGGACTAAACCTTTGGCAATTTGTAGGCTGTCGACAACATGAGTTTGGAGTAGAATTAGAACCTCATTCAGTTGTTTTTAATTCATGCCACTGGGTTTTGGAAGACATATGAATGCATTCATATTTTCCAGGACTACCACAGGATTGAAATTGAAATCAGCAACCAAATCCCACAATTCACAGGGTGATCCTAATTAAACATGCACATTTTGCTTTTGATGTCACAACTGCTACATTCAAATGCCACCCCTAACCAGAAACTACTGGGGAACCCGTAAGCCACAAGGATATGTCACCAGTTTTTTTTTTCCTGAGGTGTTCAAGACACCTCAGGAAAAAATAAATTGAAAAATAAAATTGAGAAAAACACCACTAACACCATATAGTGAGAAAAAAATAAAAACAAAAAAATGGCACCAGCTAGAAGCATAAAATAGAAAGAATTTTTCCTCGCTGCCATTACTCTTTTATATCTACTGCTGATACTACTAATTTTGTCGAGCAGTGTATTTCAGAAAGATGATTGGCAAGGAACTTGAAAGCAGCAAAACACATTGCCATTCACATTCATTTCGGAACAGAACTTGGTTCCAAAATTTCTTTGTAAAGATGTGTACATGTTCCAGCTTAAAATTTACACAAATTAAAGTAACAAGTCCATAATACTTCTCCCCTCAAATGCTGTTAATCGTCAACAGCACAGCGAATTTACTACTTGAAACAAAACCCACAAATCGAGGATCCAAAACCACCGAAGTTCCTCATTATAAACTTTAAATTTATAAAATTTTCCAATTATAGTTTCGTAAACAAATAACAAGAAATACATTAGTTTCCTTTGTAACATCTCATATATACAGTAACCTTTTATGGGCAGCTAGAATTAGCTACATGTTGTTGAAAACAGGGTTCAATGTTTATTTAGCAGCTACATCTAGTGAAAGATTCTAGAAGCATAGCTCATGCCTAAATCAGGCACTGGTCACTGCATTTTATCTATAAATTTCACCTCTCTATGGTTGGCTTGCACGTTTGAAGAAATATTCCAGTACTTTATAAATAAAAATTCTCTGGATGGCAGAGGCCAGAAGACTTCACAACTTCATTGTAACTGTTCTTATTACAGCCGACAACAGAGCAGCAGCTAACAATGGACCGAGCATTTTTATAGATATAGGCTCGTTCTCAAAGTGGCTGATAAATCACTCAATCCCTTTCCTTAAAATATACTAGATATAGTCCTCTCGGGAGAAGGCATCCAACATTGCTCTGGAAAGAATGTTTCATTACATTAGGAGGTTATTAAGCTTTGACTAAGTACATATTCTCTGTTAGGAGGTAGTTAAGTTTTGAAGATGTGTTGTGTTTGCTTTCAGTTGATATTGCCATCCTATCTAAATGTATTATTTTCAGTAGATATTTTCAGAAAGACAACGCATATCAGTCTCACTCTCGTGAAGTAATTAATTCAGTGTTCAAATTTTGAGATCTAATCCAAGAAAAAGCAATTGGAAGTTCCACTTGATCTGGCTATACAGTGTACTGCAGCAGCTACATGTGTAGCTTAGCAGTTAATGGAAGAAAAATTGATAGATGTGAAAATGTTTCGATGCCCAGTCCGTGCAAGATTTTGGTACAAGCCAAATAAGCCATGTCATGGGCCCTTGCTATCTGAGGAGGCTTAGCCACTTCCTTTTGTGGAGATAAAAATTTAATTGCATATTTTAGGGCCTCTTCACATGCTTTGGCTTATGGCCTCATTATGTCTAAATCCTGTTGTGCTCAGCAAACATCAAAGTAGGCAGGCTATCACAGTTCTTTTTAGATGATTTTAACGACCATGGGATCCATAACATAAGTAACAATTTTAAATTTCAAAGAATAGTTCCGTCAGTGTCTAGATTAAAGAAAAGAAAAAAAAAAGGTATATTTCATTAATTTAAATTTTTTAATGATAAAAAAAAATTATCAACCAAAACGAAACTCTTGTTGCTCTATTTTCTTTGTGTATATCATCGCACCTATTTTTTTTTAACAGATTCGACCACAGCTAGATTACTTTGAGCACGGGAGCGAGGTCTTATCTACATATTGGTAGCACATCCTAAGATGTTGTGCCAGTAGGTAGGAACAACGAACTTGCATGAGAAGAATATCAGCTAAGGGTCATACCCGGTTAAAATAGCCTGTTAAATTTTATCCAACATTTTTTTCCCTAACCAGCAGCTCAAATAATCCCCCCAAAATTTAACAAGTGGCTTTCATGAGTCAGCCGAAGAAGAAGAAGTTTGTTATTTGGTTTTTAGGAGATTAGCAACTAAGGCCATATTGCTACAGGGATATGTGGTGGTCATTCCCTGACCTTTCTGCATCCTATTTGGTGGTCACGGACTTGAACCCGGTCTAATCAACAAGTGTGTGCTACACACTGCTGCTCCTGCCCACCTGGCTACGGAGGCACCAGAAGATGAAGAAGAAGCAAGCACTGATATATCAATAACTGTTCAACTCCTGTTAGAAATTTGATCTCAGATGGGCACTCTCCTATTGCATGGGCAAATCCCTTCATCCTCTTCCCCGTTGAGCAATTGGTTTAATGAAATGGAAAGAAAATCACAACTATCTGAAACACTTTCTAAACAAGCAGTCAGATTTTGAGAATACATCTCAGTAGTTTTCAAGAATGCATTTCAGTTGACTCTTAAAAACAATAAGCAACACAAAGAACTTGAGAATGTAAAGAGGGGCAATCACAAATTACAATTTCTTTCACTTGTGTTCACTTTCAGTTCACCTGGTTTCTGACAACCCACCTGATCCACAAATTTGCAGTCACAGGCATACAGTACCTTGAAAAATTCTGAATCAGGAGCCTCTGCCCCTCCAAATCCAAGTGATGGCCTTTCTTCGGTACACATGAGTAGATTTTTATTTAGCCACATTGTTCTAGAGTTTTAGGCACATCAGCAACTCAGACAATATTGCGCAGTTTATAATGTCTGTAAATTGCATGTGTTCTGTAGTTGATTTGCTGTTTGTGGAACAAAATACCAAACTACTCTCCTTAGTGACTTAGGCCACGTCATCGTATATATTGTCTGTAAATGTGTTTGCCAGACGAAAAAACCAGAATTTCAGGAAGAAAACATGCTATCTTCATCTGAGACCAATGAACTCAGTCTGGTTGTGAAAAAAGCTTGTAATAATTCCTTATGTCATCGACCGGCTTCGAACTCAGGTCTTTTCCATCCTGTGGGAAGGACAGCGATTCTACTAATTGTGCTACCCACAAGGGCTCTTGGATCTACAAGCAGTGGTGTGTATTCATGCCAGAAAGCACCGGAACAACGTTCCGGTACTTTTTTCTAAATGTCATAATAGAAAATCATTAAATTTATACACCTAATATTATGAAACAATGGCATAAACAAAGGGGGGTGGAGAAATATCTATTTCACCCATTGCTACTAAAAATAGTAATCTGTAAAATTAATAGATTTCTTTAAAAATTTATTTAAAAACAAAAATATAAATTTCGCAATGAAACTTAAACATTTCTTACTAAAGTACAATGTGTTAGATAAAAAGATCCAACGAATGAGATATAATGTGATGCGTGCGAACGCTGCATTTTGATTTGCCACGAGCTGAAGGCTAGAACTGGTTGTTCTATGAACCATGAGTCTGAAGTGTGATTCAGTTACTGTACAGTTGATGTGGCATTATCGTATAGTCTTCTGGAGAACGAGCGTTCCGGTTCTATTTGTTTCAGCAATACACCCCTGTCTACAAGATATATATACCCCCATTCAAACAACATATGGACAAGTCTACCATTGTCAGGTCACACTGGCTTCCAATTTACAATGATCAGTACACCAACTGAATGTTACCCCTCTCCAGAAAGTAGCAGAAAGTCTAGGAAGCGCCCACCAAGTGAGACCCAAAGAAGTATACCAAGTAATGGCACTCACTAGCAGGAAAACAATCCTTATTTCAGGCTTAGTTCAATCATCTAAAGTTGAGCATAAAAATTTTGAAAAAGATCATGGAGCTAATAATTAGAGCAATCAGAACTGACGATCTAGTCTAGTCGTTTTTCGTTCCTTATCCCAATGGCACCCTGAATATCCTTGACTGGGAATGCTAGCCGCAGAACCTTTGGTGAAACTTTCAAGGACTACTCCCTTGGCAAACTGTTAGATTTAAATACTGAGTAAAATGGAGTTGCCACTAACATGGTGGGAATTTTACAAGTAGAATTATGAATGAATGACCATGCTGTAATCTAGTCAGATCAGGTAAGAGTGATCTGTTTTGAATGCCACCTGATAAACAGACATGCTTGAACCCTAGACATCTATCGTGGATCACAGACACACTGCTGTTAATTTCATGAGTTCACAGAGCGATCTCTCAATAGCAGGTAATGGTGTGAGGCTAGATCTTTTCACATGTCAAACTGCCTGTAAATTGACTCGTGGATAATAACTTGTATTAGCATTATGGATAATAACTTGTGTTAGCATGCTACATTTGTTGTGAATGTTGCTGTTATGATTGGTGAAATTCAATTGGAGTGTGACCTGCATAGAGACTTACACTAGTGGCAGATGCCAGATATAGTGACTGCCCCAATTTTGATCATGCATTTGCTGACTGAAACGAGACATTAATCCCAGTATGGGAAATGTGACTGATGGCCTCACTGCCCCGGTGATTGCCTGGAGAGCAAGGCCATCATGGCTAATGGTAGTTGCAATTGTGGTGACTAACAGACCAGACACTGGGGCTTTCCTTGGGATGTTCTGCCATTTCCAGTGGTAGTGTATCCTGGATAAAATATTTTCCATTTTGGGTTATTGAGAAAGTAGCTCATATACCTGTTTGTCTAAATTGCCTAGGGCAGTTGATGGTGGCAATTTTTATGATTGCTTCTGCATGGGCAAGTCTTATAATTTTCTATAGTTTGAGTGGTTGCTTCTGCTGTCATTGTGGTCAGCAGATGCTGTCATACTAAATCTAAGCATAAAAACCACAAATCAAGTTAATGCAAGGAAGCTAACTCCAGGACTTCTGTGAAGTTAGCTTCCTTTTGCTTCCATAACTCCCATTTGCTACCTACATACAAGTGGCAAAGGCACAGGGATTTGTACAGTATGGAGGTGCAAATTTTTATTGGTAACATGGTGACTGTCTGTATGCTATAAATATGCTCGTGGTTTAAAGCAGCGTTTCCCAAACTGGGGTCTCGGACCCTTGGTGGTCTACAAACCAGCTCCAGAGGGTTCGCAAAATGTTCAGGTGTCAAGTGATATGTATTTATTTTCTTAAAAAATATACTTTCTTAAAAAAAACACAACGAATTTCATTAAAGAACATTATAGTATAGTATATATACAGTAATTGTATAAATATTTCAAATTATTCATTCTATGTATAGCAAATTGATGATAAATAAGGTTATTATATATCCATACAAAAATAAGAATAAAGTTGAGTTGTTTCACACATAAAACTGAATTTTCTTTTCAGAAAACCCAGTGTTCATACATACAGGGTCCAGTCACATTATTATGACCATCTACCTAGTATCCAGAATATGCACCTTTCACAGCATGCACCGCAGTCAGCCGCCGTGGGAGGGACTCAATAAGTCCACGGAAGGTTGCTAAGGGTATATGTGACCATGCAGACTGCAGTGTACCCTGGAGTTCCTGTAGGTTCCTTGATGGAGGATCCATCCATCTGATGTGTCAATCAAGGTGGTCCCATAGATTTTCAATTGGGTTAAGATCTGAAGAATTCGGTGGCCAAGGGAGTAGATTGAAGTCTTCGTTGTGCTCCTCAAATCACTCATGGACAATTCTGGCGACATGGCATGGTGCACTGTCTTGCTGACAGATACCATTGCCCCCATGGAACATGGTTAACATGTACGGGTGTACCTGATCAGCGATGATCGATAAGTAACCATTTGCGTTCAGGGTGCCCTCTAGAGGTATCACGGACCCAAGCCATGCCATGAAAACATTCCCTAGACCAGTGGTCTCAAACTGGCGGCCCGCATCCGGCCCCCCGAAGCAATTTTACATGGCCCGCAAATACATTTCAATTATGTATTTGTTGTAAAAATGGTTCTTATATTCACTCTCGTTTTGCTCGTGGGGTGGATGGGATCTATCCAGTTATATTAAAGGAGGCAGCAAAGGAAGTAAGCAAACCCCTAGCCATAATTATGAGAGCTTCTTTGGACTCAGGGGAGGTACCCATAGACTGGAGATGTGCAAATGTAACCCCAATTCACAACGGAGGATCAAAGGCTGACACAAGTAACTATAGACCTGTTAGTTTAACTTCTGTTCCAGGTAAATTAATGGAGGCACTGGTTAAAGTAGCACTGCAGGATCATCTAGACAAGAATTCAGTTATAGCTCAGACGCAGCATGGGTTTGTTAAGGGCAGGTCTTGCCTGACCAATTTGATTGGATACTATGATGTAGTCACAAAAGAACTGGATGCAGGGAATAACTTTGATATTATATATTTGGATCTTCGAAAGGCTTTTGATACTGTTGCACATGGAAGACTGCTGCACAAATTGGAGCAGTGTGGCATTGGAGGCAAATTGCTGCTATGGATAAGGGGATGGTTGAGTGGCAGAAGACAGAGAGTGGTAATTAATGGACACTGCTCAACGTGGACTAATGTTATTAGTGGAGTTCCTCAGGGTTCAGTGTTGGGTCCGTTGTTGTTTTCGGTGTTTATGAATGATATTGATGATGGGATATCAAGTTTAATGTCCAAGTTTGCAGATGATACAAAGGTTGGCAGGGTTGTTAAGGACACTACTGACGCTATGCTGCTGCAACAGGATCTGGAAAGGTTGAACAGATGGACTGAGAGATGGCAAATGAAGTTTAACATTGACAAATGTAAAGTACTACATATGGGAAACAGTAACCCCAGAGCAACGTATCAACTCTGCGGTACTACACTGACGGTGGTGGAGAATGAAAAGGACCTGGGGGTAATTGTGCAGGCAGATATGAAGTTCTCTGAGCAGTGCAGACGAGCTGCAAGAGTAGCTCATGGTGTCTTGTCAATGATATACAGGAATTTTTCTAGCAGGGATAAGGAGGTGATTATTCCCTTGTATAAGGCAATGGTTAGGCCACATCTTGAGTACTGTATACAGCTCTGGAGGCCTCATTTCAAGAAGGATGTAGAGCTGCTGGAACGGGTACAGAGAAGGGCAACAAGATTAGTGAATGGAACAAAAGGTTGCTCTTACGAAGAAAGGCTTAAGTTTTGCAAATTACAGAGTCTGGAGACTAGGCACCGGCGAGGTGATCTGATAGAGGTGTATAAGGCTTTGAATGGTTTGAGCATGCTCAATGCCAATGGTATTCTTCATCTTGCTCAGAATAATCACCTCAGAGGGCATAAATTCAAATTGAGGAAGGACGGATGTCGGATAGATGTGCGGAAATTTGCCTTTGGCCAGCGGATGGTTGGTTGGTGGAACCGACTTCCATCACTTGTTGTTGAAGTTGATAGCCTAAACAAATTTAAAGCTCAACTGGACAGGTATTTCGAACGAACGGAGGGGTGAAATGGGAGTGGTGTGTGTTGTTGTTTTTTTTTTTTTTTTTGGCTGATGCTGAATAAGCTTGCTTTCTTGCATCATATGCCTCTACTAATGCTAATGCTAATTACTCAGTCTTTTTCATTCTCCACTATGCTGAGTGTAGTAGTGCACAGTTAAGTTATTGCTATGAATGTGCAGTACCTTGCATTTGTCAATGTCAAACTTCAACTGCCATTTCTCAGTCCATCGACCTAATTTTCCTATATCGTGTTGAAGTAATTCACCTTGACAACTATTGTTAACAGCCCTGCCAACCCGTGTATCGTCTACAAATTTAGACATTAAGCCTGATCAATATCATTGATAAATATTGAAAACAACAATGAATCCAGAACTGAACCCTGGGAAACTCCACTAATAACATTAGTCCATGATGTGATTGGCCATTGATAACTATAATCGAGTCCCAATTATCCGAGGTAATGTGGACCGAGAGAACCTCAGATAATCAAAAACTCAGGTAACATGGAAAGTTTGGTAAATTATTATGAAATAAACTGGATTTGATTACATTAACGTGATAATGTACACTCCATTTTCAGGTTAGACCTACTTATTGAACATAGACTTTTAAATTATAAAATTTTATTTACAACAGTTTTATTACAAAAAAAAAAAAAAAAAAATTGTGTGTACTGTATATATATATATAAAAATTACAATCATAGACACGAAAAATCTACACTTACAGTTGCTAGAACTACACCTTAATATAATAAAAAATTCCTTAATGGGTTTCTGTTTCGTAGAAGCTCCTTGCTGTAGCTGCTATATTTTGTAGGCACCTAAGTACCAAAACATCAGTGGGCGCAATATTCTCCTGCTGTACAATATAATGTAAAGCTGACTGAATAGCATTTAGACCTTCAGTGTGTGTCATTTTTTTTTTAGTTTCTGTGCACTCTTCATCATCATCTTCACTTTCATCTTTTTGTTTGCCAAGCTTTAAGATCATGTCATCAGTCATTTCCAGCTGTTCATCAGAATTCATCCACTCTTTAATATCCTCTGTAGCAAAGTGTCCGAAACAGGAAGGTTACTGGCTAGTAAAACAGATGTTTTAACATTGTTCCATTCTTCTGCTTAATAAAACCAGTCAAGGCTTTAAACACCTCAATCAGATCCCTCCACCCGCAGGTGCATAAATTTACGTAAATTTATGCACCTAATAAATTTGCATCCTTGATGTTTATTTTTTTAAGATTCTCAACAACACTGGTCCCCATCGCCTATAGCTGCATTTAAAAGTCTCCAAAACACCTTGATCTAGTGGTTGAAGAAGGGTGTCACATTAGGTGGCAAAAACAGAGCTCAGATGCCACCAAAAACTAGTCCACTTTCATCTGGATGGGATGGAGCATTGTCTAAAATAAAAAGTGCTTTATGGGGAAGTTTCTTTTTGGGCTAGGGACAAATTCTTCATGAAACCATGTTTTAAACAAACTTGAATTCATCCAGGCATTTTTTTGATTTGCATAGTTAACAGGCAAACATTTTACATTTTTTAAAGCTTGGGGTTTCTTTGACTTTCCAACATGCCAGTACCGTCACTTTCACCTCCTTGCTTTGTTTATAATCAGGAGCTGATTTTAATTTGCTAGCTGCAAGTGGTTTGGATGAGAGCATTTTATAATTCAGGCCCATTTCGTCACAATTGTAAATTTGACCCAAATTCAAATTTTCTTCTTGAATAATTTTTGCTAATTTAGCAGTAAATGTTGCTATTTCTTCCATACTAGCTGATAATTTTTCCTAGTGATGTTCAAGTTTTTAACCCCAAACCTTTTTTTCCCGATGATCCAATCAACCAATACTTGTGGTAAATTGTTCTATCCATTCATTAAAATGCACACGAAATTCTAAGGCCTTAGCCTGTAAAATCGGTCCAGAAATCTGGCTTTCTTTGTCTCTCATCTGTGTGAAATACAAAAAAAATATCTTCAGAAGTTTATTCAAATTCTCCTTTCTTCATTGTTTTTCTATTCAAATTTTCACATACAGATGCTCTTTTTGAACACCATTTTTCAATTTCTGCTCTCTTTTTCCAGTCACCTGCAATCACTTCACCAAAACCTAAAGTCAACTAGCCACTTTTTTTATTGTTTCTCCTTGATCCAAGCATTTGATTGCATTCAACTTCATATCTAAAGACACAACATGCTTCCATTTTCTAATAATTGCTATTTTCTAATAACATAGATGAAACATGACAAATAAAAAAATGAGAAAACTAGAGAATAAAATTTTTATTTCATTTTTATTAAATCTTTAAAATTAGAGAGTAAAAAGTCACAAAATCAACAACTGTAAAGGATTAGCATGGCTCAACAGTCAACTGATGTGAGCTCTGTACTGAACTATGTACTCTTGTCTTTGATGACAAAGTGTATACAACTTTTCGACAATTCACCTTGATAATGCAGAAATTCGGTTCAAGGAGTCTTGATTAATTGGGACTCTACTGTACTGTCTGCTTCCATAGCAGCCACATTGCTCCAGTTTGTACAGCAATCTTTTATGTGCAACAGTATCAAAAGCCTTCCAGAAATCCAAGTATATAATGTCGAAATTATTTTTTGCATCCCCTTCCTTGGTTATTGCATTATATTAACCTATCACATTGGTTATCACACTACTTAACAAATCCATGTAGTACACTTGCAAGCCTCTCCAGATGGTCCTGCATGACTTCTTTAACCAGTGATTCCATTATTTTCCTGGAACAAAAGGTGACATGAGTAATTGCAGACCTGTTAAGATAACAGGTCTGCAATTACTCATGTCACCTTTTGATCCCCATTTATGAATTGGGGATATATTCCCACTTCTCCAGTCCACTGATACCTCCCTGAATCCAAGGATGCTCTCATTATTATGGCTACGGGTTTGCTTACCTACTTTGCTGCCACCTCCCTTAACATAATTGAATAGATTCCATCTTTTCCAGGTTCCTTTTTTATATCCATTCTCAACAATTTCTCCTCCACTTTCCTTTCAGTTATCACAAAGCCATTTAGAGTTTGATAAACTTCTCCTTATTTAGAGTTTGATAAACTTCTGGCATCCCCCACTCTAAAAAAAATTCCTCATGTGTGAAAGTAGATGCAAAATACCTATTCAATTTGTCTGCAACCTGGGCAAGATCATCAACAATTAATCCATAAACATCAAGTGACCCAATGCGATTCAACCCCATCCTTCTACTGTTCATATAAGCATAGAAATATTTGATGTTTTTCTTTGCATTCTTTGCCAGAGACTTCTCATAATTTGGCTTAGCTTGCCTAAACTTCTTTGTGACTTGATTACAGACTAATTTATATCTACTATAGTCATTTGTATCACAAGTGGCTTCTTTGATAACTTCCCTGAATATTTCCCATTTAGAATTTGCTGTTGGTAACATCATCAGTTGGTCCCACTGATGATGTTACCAACCTCTGCAGACCTCCCTTACAAAAGCAAAAGCCTTTCCCTTTACCCTCAACAATAGGTTGTCTTTAATTAAATTCCACATTAGTAAACCATGATTGCTGCCACCCAGTGGGTATTTTTACCTGCTGATTCTTAATTCATTAAGAATCACTGCTGATAACCAGATCAAGAGTACTGCTTCCTCTCGTTGCCTCTAATATTCTGCTATAAAAAACAGTCATCCAAGAAATCCACAAGTCTTGCTATTGTGTGTGATCAACCACAAATTACAGTCAACATCTGGAAAGTTAAAAATCCCACCATTATGAGATATTCTGACTTGTTGGCCCACTCTATTTTTCAGTATAGCTGTTTGGTATATTCACCGCAGTCATTAGGCCTATATCACATCCTACTCTCGATTTTGTTTTCATATCAAACCAAACTGAGTCTACGTTGCACTCGTCACCCAAGTCAACTGCCTTAGATTTAATATTCTTTTTAACTAAGAGCATAACCTTTCCTGCTCTCCCTGTATATACTGTACTCCCCATATTCAAATTCAGCATCACTTATATCTGTGTGATGCTATATTTCTGCTATTCCCACAATGTCTGCATTTGATGACTTGATCAGTACTTCAAATTCATCAAATTTATTTACAATGCTCCTAGCATTAGTGTACATGCAAGTATACATGGCATGTGTTCTTTACTCTTAGTTACCCTAACACAGCTCATACATTTATTTGTTCCATGATGACCCACAGCAGGGCCTGAAATTCCAGAAACATTGCTTTCCAGGCTGCTGCAGGTACTAGGGCTTACAACACTGAGATCCCAGCCATTTTTTCCCAGTATTCAAATACCAGTATTGATACAAACTACCGGTTTTTCGGCACTAATTTAAAAATAATTGTTTATGATTTATTCATATAAAGGTTATAAAATTGACAATAATAAATCATTAATATTACTGAATTTGCAACTGAGGGATTGATTATTATACACAATACAAATGTAACGGAAATCTGAAAATGTCATGAAACTCAGATCTGGTTTGCTCACCAAACTTAAAACATCAATCCATTTCATTATGGATATAGTATCATAAAAAGTCAAAAAAGTAATATTTTTTTATTGTTGATTAATTTTTAATTATTAATTTAAATTAATTTTATATTTAGGGACCCAATGGACACAAAAAATGTCTTCATAGAACAGAAAAGGAAGCAATAAGTCTTCAGTGTGGTTTTATTATTTGATGGAAAAAATTGGTCGGCTAGCATGACGTAAAAAATGTTCAAAAGAAATTCAGTGTGATGAGGGATCTACAGTGGACTCCATGCACATTTGAACACAATACATGATATGCATTTAAGAAAAAGAGATGTGCAGGCATCTAATTAAGAGATGGCCTTATTACAATAAAAGAATAAAGCTGAAATTTTTACTGACTGATTACTTCAAGAGCAATAAATGAGAAAAACTGTCAGAAGTACTGGCTCTTATGACAGCTTACTGTTCCAGCTTTTCTCTACTTCTGTCGATATCAGAAAAGGATTGATTACGACAGGTTTTAGCAATTTATCCGAACTGGCAGTAACCATTAAAAAAAAAAAAAATAGTACTGGATTACAGTAGCCATATTTGAAAAATGGTAGTAAATGAAATAGCTAAACTTAAATCAGAAGGTAAAAGATTTAGTCTGACTTTTGACGAGTCGACATCAGTACACAATAGACAATATTTAAATATAAATGTTCACTCTGTTGGGGGAATTTTGTGGAATACTGGACTAGTGTGCATGTACAGTAGTATGCCAGAAGAGAATTGCTTAGAACTTGTAGAGAAAAAAATAGGTGAATACAATCTCTGTCTTTCTAAAGACATAATTTGTGTAACTGATGGTACATCAGTTATAACCAAATTTGGTAAAGTAATCAATGCCAAACAGCAACTTTGTTTGGTCCGTGGTATATGATTAGCAGTAACAGACGTACTTTATAAGTCAACTGTAAACGAAGAAAAACCTGAATTTAACAATTTTGTAGAATCTGAACAGGAAAATGACGATAAGGATGATGATAATGAGGTGGTGTATGTGAATTATATAAAATAGTCTTACAGGTACCGTTCCTCGTGATCTGAATCACAATTGTTTATCTCCTCTTGTAACACAAATAAGAAAAGTAGTTAAAATTTTTAGAAGCGCACGAACCAAAAATGATAAATATTCACAAAAGTATATTGCAACAGAATTTGGCAAAGAAATTGTCATGCGTTAGATTCCAGGACTCGTTGGAACAGTTTACTGTCCATGCTTGAAAGCTTATTTGAGTTGAGATATTGTGTGCAGAAAGTTTTAATTGATTTAGATTCATGTATTTTTTCTGTGAGGATGAATTTAATTTATTATCTGCGACTATATCTACACTAATGCCTATAAAGTTAGCAGTAGATGCGTTATGCCGCAGAGAAGCAAATCTTTTAACTGCAGGTGCTGCCATAAAATTTATGATGGAAACTCTTGGCAATCAAAATTCTGAAATAGCCTAGAGAATTGCATATGGCATTGAAACTCCATACTTAACAGAAGTGTGCAAATTTATCACAGGTTCTTTCAGTATTTTAAAAGCGGGACAAAAGATGATAGCGGATTATTCCCCAGACTCAGTCAAAATGCTTTAATGAAAATTCTACTTCACTTAATAAAATGTCTTTTTTCTTCAGAAAATGATGAACAGAATTCAACCTTAGAAGACCAACATGGAACAGAACAAATGCTGCAAATTCTTTCCAAAATAAGAAATTGCCTGACTCTAATGAGATAATCATAAAAGATAAACTCGAGTCGGCAATTAATTAAAGACTTAACTGTTCCTGCTAAAAAAAGTTAAAAGCCTAGAAAATAAGGTTAAAAGGGAAATAAGATATTTTGAAGATGAGGGAATAAGGGGAATAAACCTGCAACCCGTCTACAACTATCTCAGTACAATAGCACCATCCAGCATAGAATCCAACAGGGCATTTTCTGCCGCTAATCAAATATGTACCAAAATTAGATCGTTTAAACTAGTGGTCGCCAAAGTGGTTGATATCGACCCCTGGGGGTCGATAGAAAAATATAAAACATCATTGTATGGGTAATATTTAATTTGGTTAACTTGGATTACCTCCATCCTGAATGACAACGCAATTAAGAGTGAATTGTGGGAACAGTGACATGAATAGGACCTGTAAGATGGAGCAAGGTCATGAAAATAGTTACAGAGGCCAATCAAAATGACGTATTTACCAATAAACGGATGTCGGTGGTGCTGGCGCGGTGGGAGTGAGATTGCAACACGTGTGTGGTTGCTTATTTACTTATACATGTATTCGATCCCAGTCTCATTTTTGCGCATCGACATACAAGTGAGCGTTAATATTCTAAAATTCATCAACATACATATTATAATTCAATCATTATTCATTCACAAACTAAACTTCTCTATGTTGAAGTGTTGAGCAGGGCTGGTAGTTTTGTACATCCTATAGAAATATGTGAGTAGGTATATTATTTAGACTTATTACTTTTGCTTACTGACTTCAATTTTAATTATTTTATTACAACCCCAGTAACCACAATGGCAGCTTCAGATTCTAAAAAGAAATGCAGACAATATTCGTTAGAATATTTGAAACTTGGGTTTATTGCTTCATTAACAAACGAAACGAGGCCTATGTGTCTTCTTTGTGAAAAAACTTCTAGTAACAATGCAATGAAACCAGCAAAAATGAAAGATCATCTTCAAAGACTCCATCCCGATAAGAAAGATAATGTTCTTGACTTTTTTAAAGAACTGAAAGAGAAATACACACATCGACCAACTATAAAATCATTTATGAAAGCACCCGCCGAACCTGACAATAAACAAGGATTAACAGCCTCGTATAATATTTCTTTTAATATAGCAAGAAAAGGAAAACCATATACAATTGCAGAGGACATTGTTATACCCGCAATCAAAGAAGTAATTGAAACCATAATGAAAAAAAGATTCTGGCCCTGTTTTAAAATGCTTATCATTGAGTGCGAATACCGTGAAAAGGCATATTGATGAAATGGCTGAAGATGTAGAAAAAACTGTAGTATCAGAACCCAAAAATAGTAAGTTTTTCCTCCATCCAACTTAATGAATCTACATTCGATAGTTCTTCTATTCTTATGGCTTATGAAGATATTATAGTAAAACCAAACGTCAAATTATTGACGAATTTTTATTTGCAAAATATCTTGAAAGTGATGGAACGGGGTTGACAATTTTTCAACGATTGGAGGAATATTTAAATAAGTATGATATTCCATTTACTAATATAACAGCAGTAGCCACAGATGATGAGATAATCATCTAATGACTGCAACGGTGGGCCGTTATCGAGGTTTCACTGCCTTTCTGAAAGAAAAAGCTCAAAGTGTACGTACTATTCACTGTGTTGCACTGAAACCATTTGGTGGCAAAAACTCAGTGACGAAATGCATGATACTCTAAGAGTGTGTATTAAATCTATTAATCAAATTAGAGCTCATCCTCTTAAATCACGATTGTTTGCCAAACTTTGTGAAAAAAATGAAGTATCAAACCAATTACTCTTGCATACTGAAGTAAGATGATTGTCTAGAGGTGCAAGTCTGCAAAGATTTCAGTTGTTCGACTCAACCCTAGAGTTTCTTACAGATGTTAATTTGATTTTGAGTGATGAACTGAAGAGAAATAAGAATCATTTTCTACTTGGCAGACTTATTTTCAAAATTTAATGACATACAGACCCGTCTGCAAGGTAAAGATGTCACGATTATTCAAGCTCGGATGATTCTTTTAGGCTTCCAAGCTAAATTTGCCTTACTTAAATCATCATTGTTACAAAAAGATTTTCAGTACTTTTTGAATCTACGGCAATTGGAAGTAAGAGATGAAGACTTGGGTATATACACAAGACTCTTTTTAAAAATAGGACTTGAAGTTACTTTTGGACGAATATAAATGTTGTAGAATAATATCTAAAACTTTCTGAAGTGGTACTACCCTTTTTGCTTGCATTTCCAAGCTCATACATGGTTGAAGCTGGTTTCAGCCATGTTAATTCCATTTTAACAAAACAAAGAAATAAGCTAGATATAGAATTCTGTGGCGATTTAAGGCTGAAACTTACTAATTTTGAACCGAACATTGCTAATCTTGTCAAGAGTCACGAAGCACATCCTTCACACTGACAATGTTAGTAAATTGTATACTAAGTTAATAAAAGTCTTATTTTCATATATATAAGGAAGAATGTATTATTGTTATCTAAATTAAATTTTATATATTATTTATCCCTCCTATCAAATATGTAATGTTAAGGACGTCAAAAACATATCCCTTTGACGTTAAGCCAATATAATAATATATACTATACATACAATAAACACTGTAACTATAAAATAAACAATCTAAAAACTCACATAAGCATCTTTTTTGCTTGTCCTATTATAATTACATAACAGTAAAGTAGAGGGGGTCGATAAAAAGTCAAGAAACTCTTTTGAAGGGGTTGACGGTCAAAGAAGTTTGGCAACCCCTGGTTTAAACAATAACACTATTGAATGCTTAGGTTTCTTAAGAGCTGATTTTATTCAGACAGATACTGTGGATGCTTAAACATAACTAAATTTGCAGCATCAATGTATATATATTTTTTGTTTTTAAAGAATAACTGTATTTTTAATAATTTTTTTGTCAGAATATTTATTATTGCAATAAAAGTTTGATTTAAAACATAAATTCAAGTAATTACTTGTTTTTTCCTTTCTTTATTGCACCTAATTGTCATTAAAATTTATTGAGAAAAATGGGTTTTTTTTGGAATACCGGTATAAAAAATTTAAAAATACCGAAATACCATTATTAAGGTTTTGACCAGTATTGTGAGCCCTAGCATATACTAATAGTAGCAATGCAAGACTCACTTTCACCTCTGCCTGCAGCTCTAGTTAAACTATTAGTCTGTTGGGGATGAGAATTGAATGCATGACAATATTTTAATAAGTATTTATTTATATAATTTTAATGTAATTTTCGTAATTGATTTTATTTAATATTAAACATGGGACATTTATTCGTATAATTATATAATCACATAATCCTTACAACGTGTGTGTTGAGAGAATTCTGATCCTACATAAAGGTATGAGGTTTCCTTTTACAGTTTATAATAACTATTAGTCTGTATATCCTAAAAATGAGATGAGATGTCTGGACAGCCTGTCTACACTTCTCAGAGAACTTCATGTCAGGCCACACAATACAATTATCTCTAGATCCTTTTTTTTCCACCACCACTTTGAGCATGGTACCACCCACATGGAACATAATTTTGGGACTACTGCTGCCAATATACTGTATACCATGCATTTATGTTCAGATTTTTGTTAACTCAAATTTTTGTTTATGTTACCTCAAATTGCCACACCTCAGCTTTAGTCTAGATGGTGTCCAAATGCTATAATCTACCGTGAAATGATTTATATACTCTCTTACTGTCTACAGTAATGCTATACATAATAACTTTTTGTAAATATATTAGTAGTTAGTTGACTGAAATGTTTGTCTGCAATATGCCTTGGTGAGTTAATTGAACAACTGCTTATCACCAAAAGTAGTATAATAATTACATATTGAAGTGAGGTGTTGTCACTGTATTTCTTATATGAAGCATTCTCATAGTCCTCTCCTAACCTCACAAGCATGTAAGATGGACAAACTGCAATGTGAATTACTTTCTTATAATCCATCCTTCCCATGTATCTCTGTCACATTTCATTGTAAACCATACTTTACCATAGAGTGTATTAAAGTCTTGTTGTGTATTTCCTATTTTCAAATGATAAAGATTAAAAATAATAAAAATACCAATAAATAAACCGATTGGCAATTTTTTTGCTTGTATTTATAAATACTTCATGAATCTTTTTGTAATACTGGGGTAACATAAGGATTCTGGTGTACAAATTGTGAGATCAAGTCTGCATGTGCCACAAAAAAGTGCACAGCCCATTGTTAATTGTTATGATAGGCATAATGACTCTACTGGTCATAAACAGATATTTATTACTATATTTTTAATAAGCTTGTACACAACCAATTCTGTTTTTTCTTTCCTGTAATTATTATGTCTGTTAACTAAAAAATCTGAAAGAAACAATTTATTTCAGATTTTTAGTTTAGCATTTTGTTGGGCAAATATAAGTGCCTGAAGAAAAGGATAGTTGCTCTTGAAGGAATTAAATCAGAGGCCTGTCAAGCACTCAGCTTATAATTAGAGGCACTGACCTTAATGTCAGTGCCTATCCTCATGCATCTGGCTGCATGGCAGGTTCATTTCGAGCAAAATGCATTGGTCCCACAGGAGGTAGTTACTCTAATATTTAGAGATATGGATAATATTTTATGTAATAAGGATAGGTAGCATAGAACTAGAGTAAAAGTTGATATTGTAGAACAACTATCATCTTTTAAGGACACAAAAGGTTATATTGCTGTACAAGTTGATACTAATGATGTTTAGAATGCACAGGCATTCTTATATTTATAGAATGCACCTTATATTTTACATGCTTTTAATTAAGAGCATAACTCACCCCCCTCTTCTCTGTCTGTATATATTGTACTCACCTTATTCATATTCTGCATTCTCTATGTCTGAGTGACACCATGTCTCTGATATCCTTCACACTGTTCAATGACTTGACCAGTACTTCCAATTCATGCTCCTAGCAGTATTGTATACATGTACCTGTTTTTTTACTCTTAGTTTTCCCAACATTAATTCCACGTGGATCCCCAATAGTATTTGAAATCTCCTGCACCTTGTTTTCCAGGCTGCTGCTCATTCCAATAGAAGCAGTGCAAGAATCACTTTCACCTCTGCTAGCGGCTACTGTTAATCTATTAGGTAGGCGCCTCCGTAGCCAGGTGGGAAGGAGCAGCAGTGCATAGCACATGCTTCTTGATTAGAGAGGGGTTCGAGCTCATCACAACCAAATATGGAGGATACGGAAAGGTCAGGGAATGACCACCGCATATCCTTGAGCAATATGGCCATAGTTGCTAATGTGCCTAAAAACCAAATAACAAACAAACAACAAACAATAATCTATTAGGCCGTGTATATCCCCCCAAGCTAGCTGTTTTCCGACCCACCTAACACTGTCTCGATAGCAGCAGCAAATATTCTTGCACTCTTCCTATTTAAGTGTATCCCATTCCTGTAGAAACAATCTCTCCTGTTTAAAAGCACAGACCACACTGAGCAAAATTCTACCCTATGAGCCTTGCACAATCTCTCCAGGGCCAAATTGATAGACAAGGCTCTTATCATATACTCCCTCCTATCGTGTCTGGGCACAATTGCAGACGCTTTCAAATTAAACCCTAACTCGTGGCTTTTTTTTCAATACTGACCTGTATTTGTTAAGTAATTCTACCATTCTCCTACTCTTAATATCATTAGTGCCAATGTATACAACAATATCACCTTTTGTGCCCTTAAAAGATCATAGCAACAGTTGATCAACTTGGAATTGTACAGTTGTGTAAAAAAAATTCTTATTTAAAAAAAATAATAAGAATTGTTTTCTTAGAAACACATTCCACTTATGCATAATATGCATATTACTTCCTTTTTTTGACTAGCAGGTATAGACATGCCCAGATGCATTTACACATGTCGAGAGGTGAAAGTCAGATAGCTATATAAACAAGCAAAGTGTTTATATAGCTATCTGTTGTTTCTTGGTGCAGTCATTTTAACTAGTATCTGCTTCTAGTGTTGATTTTCATATTCATATCTTTGACACTGGCAACTTATGGTTGTGAATGTGAATAATTCAAATATATTTTGTCATATGTGGTAACTATGTTTTGGTGAAATAAAGGCAGGATATAACATCGTTTGTGAAACATGTTATGCTACATATTTTGGAATTTAATTTTATGTGACCAAGATAAAAATGCTCCCCCCACTCCCATAAATTGTGCCATATATATGTGTGGAGGGCTTGAAATTGTGGTAAAAAAGAATGCCATGACATTTGCCATTCTCATGGTGGAGGGAACCTTGGGATCATATTAATGACTGCTACTTTTGTTCTGTAAATGTAGCAGGCTAAAATGTGAAGAACAAACAGAGAATTGTGTACCCCAACAACCTTACTTCAGCCAGTACTCCCAAGAACTTCTGGTACTCCTCCACCAGTTGTTCTTGAACATTTGCCGTCAGATCCCGAATCTGACCATTGATCTAGAGAGTGATCTAAACTATTGTGACAAAAAATTCACAACTCTGGACCACAGCTGTTTACACAAAATGAACTCAATAATCTCTTAGGAGATTTAAATCTACCCAAAGGATCTGCTAGCTTTCAAGATTAAGACTGAAATACAAGAATCTACTGGCCTCAGGAACAGTCATTTTATGGTATGGACATTGTGAAAATGAATTAGTTCTCCAATTTTCTGAGGAAGGCTCAGTGTTATAATGCAACAGTATTCCTGCAGTTATGAATTTTTTTTGGAATTTTCTACCAACCAATAGGGTGGAACCTATTTAATGACTCAAAGTCAATACATATAATGGATGCATACTTTTCTCATTCCTGAAGCATATTTAAAAGACGACTACTAAAATATTAAGCTTCTTTTGGAAAAATTCAGTACAAAGCCATGGTTGGATTGTGTTTGCAGATTTTAAAGTTATTAGTCTACTTGGCCAACAACTTGGTTACACAAAAATGCCTTCTTTCTGTGCAAGAGAAATATTCAAACAAGAGGTGAACACTGGGAAAGGAAAGTGTAACCACCAAGACAGTCACTAATACCAGATTCAAAGAACACTAAAAATGAGCCACTAATACATTGAAGCAAAGTATCACTACATCCTCTGCATATAAAGCTGCATTTAATAAAACAGTTCATCCAAGTTCTAAATAAAGAAGGAAATTGTTTCTAGTATATGCTTCCACAAAATTCCCATCACTTACATATGAAAATCGACACAGGGATTGTTGTTGTACCTCAAATCCACAAGATGCTGGTAGACTATATCTGAAGAACCCATGAACCAGACTGAAAGAGACACTTTGACTGGCTTCAAAAACTGTTTTGCACAATTTTTTTCCAAAACAATAAACACCCAAATTATGAGATGATCATGCTGGAGAAGGTCAGAAAACTAGGCTGCAATATGTGTTAAGGTTAACACATATTGCAGCCTAGTCATCTAAATTATTTCCCAGAAAACCAAGGTAGTTTAAGCAAAGAGCAGGAGGAAAGATTCCGTCAGGATATAAATAAATGAAAAAAAAAAAAAAAAAATTAAAAAATTCCACTACTACTGGATGCTAAAAAGAGGAACAGCCTGAGTATGTCAAAAACTGGACAAGTTTAACTCAGTCTAGTCTATAATAAATACAATTTGCAGCAAACTATGCTTGACAGAATAATGTAGCCTTTGATATTTTTATATAAAAATAACTTATTTGTAAAATCGTAAAAATACAAAGTAAATAAGAAGCACCTCCACCAATATATATATATATATACAGGGTGTTTCAGTTAAACGTTTCAGAACTTCTAAGAGGGGTAGGGTACATCCTGACAACTCGAAATCATATAGCAATGTGGGGTTGGAAATGCTTTCCTGAAGCGGTGTTGTACACAGAAGCACCATAAAGAAAAGAGACCGTAAGTGAGAAATCGTTTTAATAATACATGAAAAGAAGCAAAAGGTACATGGATTAAAGTAAGTGTTCGAAGTTTCTTCAACCTCGTATTGCTTTCGCACAGTGGTACCTTGGAAAATGTGCTACAAATCCCCTTTTTCCTGCTGAAGTGTTGTTTTCCGATGAGGCATCCTTCACAAGGGAAGGTATTTTCAACACGCATAACGACCATATCTGGGCGGTCGAGAACCCGCATGCAATACGACGTCGTGCAGCACAGATTCGATTTTTGGTCAATGTATGGGCCGGTATTATGGGAGATCACCTCATCGGACCTTACCTGTTACCGTGTCGTCTAACCGGACCTATCTACTTGATCTTTCTGCAGCAAGTATTGCCACAACTTTTGAGAGATGAACAGATTTCTGCATCGACGCAACAGACAATGTGGTTCCAACACGATGGAGCCCCTGCCCATTATAGCGGAGATGTTCGTAACTACCTGGATGTCACATTTGGTCAACAGTGGATCGGACGTGGTGGTCCCGTGCGTTGGCCTGCTCGGTCACCCGACCTATCATGTCTTGATTTTTATTTCTGGGGTCATATGAAATCGCTAGTTTATGACACCCCTGTTGACAATGCTGAGGAGCTGGTTGCAAGAATCGCAGTAGCTGCCGAAGAAATTCGAAATTCGCCTGGACTATTCCAGAATGTTCGGATGTCCATGCGTCGGAGATGTGAGGCGTGCATTGTAGCCCGTGGAAGAAACTTCGAACACTTACTTTAATCCATGTACCTTTTGCTTCTTTTCATGTATTATTAAAACGATTTCTCACTTACGGTCTCTTTTCTTTATGGTGCTTCTGTGAACAACACCGCTTCAGGAAAGCATTTCCGACCCCACATTGCTATATGATTTCGAGTTGTCAGGATGTACCCTACCCCTCTTAGAAGTTCTGAAACGTTTAACTGAAACACCCTGTATATATATATATATATATATTTTTTTTTTTTGTAAAAAATTCTGACATGATTAGAGCAAATTTCAAGTGATTTTTTGTGTAATTCAGATTCCTTATCAGCAGTAAAACGTACACGGATGTAATCACAGCAGTGAATTTTTGCACAGAGATATAAAGAGGAGACTTTTTTTTTTTTTTTTTTTCAAAACGTTTTTTAAGATTATCAACTGGCACCCTATGTTTTCAGGTTTATTTTTTAAATGAAGAAGTAACCACATTCTAGAGTTTATATTCAGATTTAATTTTCAACTTAAATTTTTACATAACATTTAACTATTTACAGTGTTCTTAGTCAATGGATTTATTGTTTACATTTAAAAAAAAATAAAATCAAGTTTTACTTTATTTCATACCAAAATAATACATAACTGAGAACAAGACAGGAAATAACTGTATTTCATAAATATTATTTCAATAAAAGCACACTGAATCATCATAACACAAGAACTAAGCATATATAAACAAAGGTGATGATATACAGCACATTAAATGCTTGTATCAAAAACAAAATAATATTTGGTAAAATTATGATATCCTAGTTATATTCTGAATAACTGTTTGGGAGGGGAGTCTGGTACTGTATTTACAATTCAAATTTACTATTTCTAAGTGTTATGCTTTACAATGACATCTTCACAACTAACTGAAATCCCTTTTAAACTGGAATCAAGTTTCTATAAAACTTAATAATCCAGTAAGTTGTTTAACACTTAACAATAGCACAAAAGGCAGTGTTTGGCTGCATCTGATCAACTGTAGCTTTTCCTGTCCTTGTAATTCTCCTTGAATATATCTAACACTAACCTCATATTCAACATAATCAACAAGCAGTTATTACAAAATGCAGTATGAATGAACAATATCATATACAACATTCAAAAGACAGCATGTAAAAACTACAATAAATTACAAGTTATAATGACGTGTCTCTGTATTTGAATATAGCATGAGTTGACAATATCATTTTAGATATTAAAATGAACAATTCATCTGATGAAGTACTCAGGCTGCTATTCAGATTTAAACAAAATCAATCAATATCAAATTAAATTAATATTGATACCAGAACTGTACAATTCTGGTATTAACATTAATACAATATAAAACAATTCATATAAATGAAAATCTTATTACCCAACGATGACATTTATTTAATATAATAATAGTTAAAATATTTCTTGGTTAACATAACTATACCTTAACAAGAAATGCATCCTCACTTCCAGCCTAGAACAAAAAAACTGCACTGCATTATTTCAAATAACTATCTCTACTGTGCACAAGCCTCTTCTGTTATTCTATTTTCTTTATGAATAAAAGTATTTTGTTAATATGAAGAAAATACTTTGAGATCAAATTTGTATAACTAGAGAACAATCCCTAGGCCAGGTGGTTTTTTTTTTTTTCAACAAAACATCACTTAATGTACATCAGCATTGTACCACAGTTCTACAAGAAGTACACTAAACTAATTAAAGAACTGAAGGGGCATGGGTAGAAGCTTATCACACAAAAAATAATAATAATAATAAATTAAAAAAAAAAAAATTATTTTCACTAAATGAAGAATTTACCATCACATAACAATATGCAAAAATTTTTTTCCAACCTTTTTAATGTCTATTTAGGAAGCATATTTCAAGAGAGCAGTATTAATTATACATTTCTGTAGTCCAAGCTTATTTCTAATAAAATTATAAGCTGAATATTAGCCAACCAATATTTTAATACTCCATTACTTTGAAATGTAGACAACCAATGCTAAATTAATATTTAGTTGTAATGGAGTGTGTTAACTGGCTGTTAATATTCAGCTTTGGATAGTTATGGAAATGGAATAGGTAGGCTTACCTTACAATAGATGAACTGTGAATATTAAAAGCAAGTTTTTTTTTTTATCTTTTCAGATAAGTCCCCTCATTTTTTTATATTCTTCAAGATTTAGTGATCGCTTTGGTGCATTGTCCCTGATTGCAGCTGAAGGACGAGCAGCTGCAGATACAGCTGGAATCAATGGCACCTCCAAATCAATTTTAATGTCAAAATTATGAGCACTAAATAAGTCTTCTTCTGGATGATTCTCTTGCTTCTGAACCACTTTCTTTTCATTTTCATTTTCTGTTTCAGTTTCAATTTCCTTTGCCTTTGCTTCTTTTTCTAGTTCTCTTTGAAATTCACGTTTTTTCTTTTCTTCCTCTCTTTTTCTTTGCTCCTCTAGTTTCCTCAAAATTTCTGCACTGATAGGTGAGTCACGAGATTTTGTAACTAAAGTAGGTGCACATCTTCTTCGTGTAAAAGGGTCAGCAGTATATTTGTCTTTATTTAATTTTGCTTCTTCAATTATGGCTTTCTCAGCTTCAAGAATATTTCGCTGTCTGTTTCTTTCATTGATATAGCTAATTGCACTAATACTACTTGTTCTTAATTTATCTAATTCTTTGGCCCTTTCTTCTAATTGTTCTAATTCAGCTGCCAATCTCTGTGCTTCTTCTTCATTATTGTTCTGTTCTGCCATCTCCTTCATTTTCATTAAATGAGTTTTCCTCATAGCATAATTATGAGGATTTTTTTTAAATCTTTCTTTTTCCTTTACAATGGTTTCTATATCATCATCTTTATATTCATAATTTAAAGCATTCTGTATATCTTTGAGTTTTCGATTGACATCCTCTAATGTTGGTAGGTTGACAGAATCCAACATCAATGTTTCTCTCCATTTGAAAAATTCTGTATCTGTAAAGTCCTGATTTGAAACAAATTCTAAGCGAAAGATACGCTCCTGTCCCCCATGCTTTAATTTTAATCCTTTATTTGTTCTTGTTTTACCAAGTTGATAAATTTTTCCTGTTTCCACAATGTCAGTAATTTCAGCAACTCTGTAAACAGGCCTGTCATTATTTGTTCCAATTCCAATCCTAACAAAACAACCTGTTATGGTTTTATTAAAAAATGGAGCATGAACCCATCTTTCTAATTTGTGCCGGGACAACCTGATCTGACTTAGCTGTTCTCTTGTATTCACAAACTGGGGTTTCTTTGAAGTTTCTTCTTCATCTTCACTTCTTGAATGGTAAGATGCTTCACTACGATCATCTCGATCTGAACCACTACCTTCATCTTCATCATCATCTGAATAAATATCACTGGCCTTTAATTTTTTCACTGTTTGTTGAGGTTCTTCTTCAGGAGGTTCTTCATCTTCCTTTTGCTGATCTTGATCATTTTCAGTTTTCTGCTGTTGCAGTTCAGCTTGCTTTTTCTTCTTCTCTCTTTCAGCTTTTAGATCTTTTATGGCTTGTGCTTTTTTATCTAACTTATCTTTCTTCTCTTCCACAGTTCTTCGGCGTTCTTTGCTACGTACACTAACTTCATTTTTTTGTTTTAATTCATCTTTCTTTGCTTTACGTTTCTGTTCTTTTTTCTTTGCAAGACGCAATTTCTTCTCTATTTCAAACCTGGTTTTTAATACTTCACGTTTTTCAATTCGATTAAATAGTTCTTGCTCTCTTTCTTTTTCAGTCATCTGAGCCAATCTTGCTTGATCTTCAGCATCACCCATAAGATTTTCATCATATCCATCACTAAATTCCTCTTCAACAGATGAATCACCACTTTCTGAATTCTGAGCTGAACCACTTGCGGAATCTGAAACTTCTCCTTCTTCAGGCTCAGAACTAGATGCATGTTCACTTCCTTCATCACTCTGTGAAGAGCCCTGCTGGGTTTTTTTAATTCCCTTTGCTTTACCCTGCTTATTCTTTTTGTTTTTCGTACCTTTTCCATCCACAGTCCAATCATCATCACTCTCAGAAGTTTCCGATTCAGAATCAGGTTGATGACTTGTCACTTCTGACTTAGGTGGTTCTGATTTTTTAGCTTCACTGCTTTCTGAATCCGCTCTTTTCCTTTTTGCCAATGACAAAAGTTCTTCATCTAAGTCTTCTGGACTGTCACTATCATCACTACTTGAATCGATAACGATTCTATTTTTCTTCCGTTTCACCATTGTCTATGGAGGCATACAAATATATAATGCTTCTATTTTAAGGTAAAAAAATCAAAACACAAATGAATTTTCAAATGTTTATCTTAACCTTATATTTCCGCTCACAGCAGTTCATCCCGCTAACCTGAAAGTAAATACAGCAGAACGTCATAGAACAATTACGAAGCACCATGAAATCTTCTTACATGAAGATTCTCAATACAGTACAATGAGCGCCACCTAGAGAAATATATTTCTAGTGTCTATTGAGAGGCATTCAAATATAAAATAATGCTTATTTTAAGAAAAAAATCAAACACTTAAAGTAATTCTTAAATGGGTAAATAATTAGTTTATGGTGCACCCTTCAAAATGGCGGCGAGGAGAAGAGGGGGAAAAGTAGTGATTAACGAATTGTGACTCCGCCTACTCACTACTTTCCCGCTATTCTCCTTGGACGACGGATGTCAAGTGGCACAGCAACAAATACGGCGGCTGAAGACAGGATAAATCCAATAATTTTAAAAATTCAAGTTACAAAAATACACATTTTTCGTGGATCAGTAATTAGCATAATATTTGTAACAAAAATTAACACCACGTGCAACACTGAAAAAAAAAAAAAAAAAAAAAAAAATTAACACCATGTGCAACACTGAAAAAAAAAAAAAAAAATTAACACCACGTGCAACACTGAAAATTACTGATGCCCGTCAACAGAAATGTTAAAAGGCCAGAAACCTTATCAATCGAATTATGTTTTCTAAACGATCCAACACTTTCACACTAATATTTTGCAGGAATAAGTCATCCAGTTAAAGAGCAAGAAGGCAAAGCAAAAAGTAAATCACAAGCAATCGAATAATCACTGATAACTACACGATTTCACGCTGAAAATTGCCTATGCCCGTCAACAGAAATGCTAAAACGACAAAAAACAACTTACCTCATCAATCGAATTATATTTTCTAAACCCAACATTTTCGAATTGACATTTCGTAGGAAAAATCAACCAAAACAACAGACACCCGTCTCAAACAAGGGAGACAAAAAGTAAGTCACTAACAATCGAATACGCAAATAGGGGGATTTTTTTTTTCTGGGGGCTCTGCGACCCCCGTTTCTGTGGGGGACTTTCGTTCCCACACCCCCGATATACGTATTATTCAGCCTTTTCCAAAACCAAGCAATTTTTCTTTTTTTGTTTTTAATTACGCATCGATAAAATTAAATAATAGGCTAATCAAATATTAACACCACGTGACATTTATAACAGTGAAGTTCATAACATGAACATTCCGTCCTGTTATTATTCTTGTTTACTTCTGTAATTTTTGTTTTCCCCTTAATTTTACTTTTGCATGAATTAATTTACTGATTTTTTAGGCTTAAAACTTTAAAGCATAAAATGCAACACAAACTATTATAACGCGAGCATTGAAGCATAAATTATATATCTTTTTTATTATTATCTTAATATTGTTAGTTTGTTAGTTAATATGCTAATATGAGACAAAATAAAGGACAAGATCATGAGAAGTAAACTTAACGAAGAAATAAACAAAACACTGAGCAGAATATTATAGAGAAAACAATACAAAGAGAACATGACAGATTATCAAGAACTGATCGACTATCTTTGGAACAATGTTAAGGAAATCTTGAAAGATACAAGAACAACAGTCTTTAAAAAGTTAAAAGAACAAGAAAGCAAAAATGGATGACAGAGGATATACTATTATTAATGGGAAAGAGAAAGGAACATAAAAATCGAGACCAATGGCAATATAAGAGTTTATATAGGAGGATTAGACAGGAATGGAGAAAAAAAAGCAAAGGACAACTGGATAAATAATAAATATAAAGAAATTGAAGAGTCAGAGAGGCACTTCAAAACCGGGGAAACGTAAAAAAAAAATTAAATGAAATGCTGTACTTAGCTCTTGATACTATATCAGAAAACCTTGATTGTGAGTGAATCGTTAAAGAATTCGTGAATTCCTGGACAGAGGCCTAGGCTTGTTGTCTACACCGATAATTAAAAAAAAAAAAGGCATGTTGCCAGTTTGTTATTTCTCTTGATTGCTAAACGAACTAAACGCAATATCCCATTTTTAAATAAATACATATGGTCTTAAGTGATATACATAACTTCCTAGTAGGTATTTCTTGTATTCACTCTCCATCTTGTGAACTCTTCTGATTGTGTGGTCATCCCGGAGTTTAAACAGAAAATTTATTTTATTTTATTATGCGAATATGCTAAGTATAAGAGCATATCGAATAAAATTTATAAAATTATTTTATAAAAATAATTATTTGGTAAGATATTAGAGTTAAACATTCATTGTTTAAAAAAGTATTTGAGCTCACTCGTTAATGATTTTATTGACAGTACAAGGGGTATCAAAAAGTTCATACCCTTACCTTGAAATAATTGCCCTAGGAAGGTAAAACTTCACAGGAACTTGAATCCTTTTCTACGTACTCTCCATGTATAGTAAGACGTTTCTTCCATCTATGGATCAGTTGTTTAATGCCTTGATCATAGAAGTCCACACTTTTTGCCTGAAACCACGATTCCACTTCATTGGTGACTTCCTGAGAAGACGAATCAAAGCGGCGTCAGGAAGGCGCCGCTTTGATTCGAATGCCAGGCAACATGCCTTCATTTCTCGAAGCAAATCTGACGGTGCTAGGTCAGGAGAATAGAATGGGTGGTGCAGTAGTTCGAAGTCGCACTGGGCAACAAAGTTGGTAGTGGTAATGGCTTCTGCAAAGGCGTCAGCAATCTTCGAACCCATCGTGCGGAGACCATAGACACGTGAAAATGGTCATGTAAAATGCTGTGGGAAGACCCATAACTAATTCTCACTGCATTTGCGATTAAATGAATTGTCGCACGTCTGTCATTCAGCACTAGCTGCTGAACCTTGGAACCGTCTCACTGTCTGTGGATGTTGATGGCTTTCCTTCTCTTGGCTCGTCAAAGACACTGGAACTCCCTTTTCCACTTTTTTTACAGTGTCATAGGATGTAATGCTCATATTGAGCATTACAGCTGTGGTTCATACTATCTGGTGTCATAGGATGGAAAATTCTGCCCATACATAGCTTTCATTTCTTCGTCAATTTCCTGAGCTTTCTTGCCCTGCAAATGCAGGAACTTGATCACTGCTCGATACTCCACTTTCTCAACCACAGCGTCCTTCCTCAAATTCCAGCTCTGGTGTACAATCACCTACGGGAATGAAATTTCACATGTTAGTTATTGAATATGTAGATAACTTATATTAAAAACTTTTTGATACCCAATCGTATGTAAGGTTTTCTATGATTTTATTAAATAATTAAAATAATCTTAATAAACATTTTTATTTAATAGGAATAATTTTTATTCGTATGCCAATTACGAATAATAGTTTTTTGTTTATTTTGTTAGTGTTTATTTTTATTTTTCAGGCAATCGATGATTATCGTAATGGTCGATTAGGTTTCGTTCCTTCTACACCAGACGGTGAAGGTGGCGGCAACCTTCTCCCGTCTGCGTCAGAATTGGCGAATCACGACAGCTGTGCAATGATTACAGCAGTACCAACAGCCATCTGGATAACAGTGACAATGAACTGCAGCAACGAAGTTACTCAGCTTCATTTAGTTGGAACCTCAGAGTGGCATACTTATCTACCGATTATTATGTTTTTTCATCGTTTGCCGAGTTGCCGTTGGAATGAAGTGCGAAAACCTTAGGGATCTAGAACAGCTTATTTCTACCCGCTGTTGTAACCACCCGTTATGATTTTTTTTAAAACTGCAAGTTACTTCATCATGTTACATATGCAGCTCGGTAATATTAGCCATTGTTTTTCCACACGAGGTATTATCTCGTCTTATACTTGTTCAATTGTCCCCAGGGGCTCACATCTAGTGAGTATGGGCTTGGGACACCCAGGGTCCTGAGCTGGATATCATCATTCTTCTCTTTCTTGGTGATTCCCTTCTCTCTCTCTCTCTCTCTCTCTCTCTCTCTCTCAGGGTAACTCAGAATTTTTTTTTTTTTCTTGGCTGGTGCAGCATAAGCCTCAGGCTTCCTTGTACTATATGTCTATTAATAATAATAATAATAATAATAATTCAAAACTCTCTGGAAAGTTTATGCAAGACGTGAATTGTTCGAGATTAATGCGAATAGTTTTACGAACGATCTGTTAAGAGACGATTATTGTATGAAGAGATTAATTAAATCCTGTTGAATATTTCGACTCTATTTCGTTTACATATTGCAGTTTCAACCTTTTTTTCCCCCATTGCTTTCTCTACAATATCATTACAACATGATATCTGTTGCATCTGTGATAGATGCCTTGTTTCAGTGATCTTCCAAGTAGCCGATTTAATGCAGTTTATAACGAACAGACACATCGCCTCAGTTGAAATCAGAAATCGAATTTCTATTAAGTGAAAATCTTACATCGTTTGAATTTTGAACTAAAATAGTATTTGAGGTTGGAAATAACAGTCCGTGAATTCTAGCTTCAGCTTCTGTGTGAATACAACAGTTGCATGTGCACAAAATGAAAACCGAAACATTTCATTTAATGTTATTGTATTAATTATAGAGATGTGGCATTAATAGATGCAGTGGGAATTATTTTTGAGAGGCGAAAAACTTTAGGTTTGTTCGAACCTAAAACAGTTTAAATAGCCACGTTACTGACCGGGTTTGTCATTTTTCAGATATAAATTATCTTATTATAGATGAGACCGGGAGCATTACATTAAGACTGAATAGAGCTAGGTACATTCTAATTTAGAAAAAACTAACGTAAAATGTAGGTAACTTTTTAAGTTGTGAAAAATAAAATACTGTATACACAAGATAGTAATATATAAATAACAAAATAATCAGAACATAAAGTATTCATAATATCTGGAGTATATCAGTCCAGGAGAGAGGTGTTTAGTTTTTTTTCTCCATCCTATGAGGATCAGAACAGCAGTCGAGATGGCTGGTATAGATTCAGTTTAAGGACTTCAAAGAAAGTACTGGATCTATGCAGCTCTGGTAGGTGGTCAGTGCTCAGGGAATGTACTGTTATCAACAGATATGAGACATATCGAGATTAGCCTTGAAGAAGAAGGGGATATCCAGTTCATAAGTGGGCAACGATGTGCTGGGCTAGAAAATTATCCAAGTCAGTTTTCATATGAAGATGAAAGATTGTAAAGAGCATCGGCCCAGAGAGGAACTGGTTGGAAAGCTTGCAGCGATTTTTTATTATATGAAACTCTGGTTCTGTCCTGAGATCGGGAAGGGGGTGTGTAGAGTGCGCCACTTGCATATATCCAAGAGGTTTGTGAAAGTGATCTAGCTTAAGAAACATCTTGACCGAGATTATGATTATACTTCTTCTTGAAGTTGATTATATCGGAGAACCGACAGTTGACTAGCTGATCAGTCCTGGTGTCCTTAGCTGCGGAAGGTGGCGGCGTTTATGCGTGACTCACTTTAGAAGAATTCTCATGCCACGAATTAGTTTTTGAAGCTTGGAAGTAGCAGAGGCCAATAATTCAGAAGCATATAAGATTGCCGACTGTGCAACAGATTAAATGTTCAACTATTTTGACGTGATCCTTGCGTCTTGAATATGCAGACGTAGTTTAGTCCGCCAACATAAAGCCTTGAGGTTTAGTCCGCCAAGCACTTGAGGAGAATCACCGTGTTGGAACCAAATTTTAATTTTCACAGAGAATTACGAGGTCTTTGTGGGTTGTCATGCTTGATGTTATTATTCTTGCGAGGGCAGTTTGGATGATAGATAGAAATTGCTTGATTGGTTGGCTATTATAAGGTTTTCGGCGCATCAGTGATAAGACCATATTGTGCCGTATGTATTGTCTGTATTTAGTGAGACCGACTAAATTGTGGCTGAGTTAGTCGATCTGAGACGGACTAAACCAGCTACGTTATGAGAAAGGCCCATAAAAAATTACTCGAACATTAACGGGATCCGAATTTGGGTCTTTCGTCCAATGTGAGGAGGAAGGTGATTACACCAACTGTGCTATGCACAGGGGTGAAAATTGCTTGAGAGAGATGACCATGGATACTTTTCCTTTATGGCAGCGGTGATGACAACTAAGGATGCTGAATGATTGATGAAGGATAAAAGCTTAACCTCATGTACATAGGCTGATATGTCCATTTTCGAATAAATGAAAGGATTTTGTTGAAAGACAGTTCGTTGTAGGACAGTTTGGTGCTTAACAATTCGATGAGTATGACAATTTGGTGAAACACAATTTGAGGCTACGACAGTTCGGCGAGAACGACAGTTTGATGTATGGCGAAAAGTCGTTGAATTACATAGCGATCAGAAATTAACAAAATCAAGCAAGTAAGAGGTTTAAGAAACAATACAAATTTTGGCTATTTAGAAAAGCAGGAATGTAGAAATATTGAAAAAAAAGGAGAAAAATAATATATTTTTTATTCATTTATTTTTACACCTATATAATATAGGTGTGAAAACACCATAGACAACTCTTAATGGAAAAAACTGCGATAGTAGTGTAAAGGGCATTTCAACTGTATCTCATATTATGCTCTTCCTTCACAACAAGTTACCATGTATTGCATAACTCCAATAAGTAACACTTCACTGATAGAGAAGACTATTGTTACTTATTATCAATGGCACCACCCAGATGGCACCGTTTCAAGGCTTGTTGGCCTTTTATTGGTGCGTGGGCAGGCACCCTGGTATTGTGAAGGATGAGCACAATATAAATGATGCCCTTTATACTACTATCGCAGTTTTTCCTTTAAGAGTTCTCTATAGTGTTTTTACACCTATATTATATAGATAATTATAACTCCTAAAAACATTATGCCCAGTTACATTTAATCTTACTTAAACATTATTTATTTACATGGAGACATCTCACCCACAGGGCACACAGACCATAGAATATAGAAAACAGTAATGAAGATAACAAGGAATCTGGGGAAATCCACTAATCATATTAGTCCACGAAAAGCAATGTCCATTGATTACCACTCTCTCTCACTCAACCAACCGTTAAGCCATAGCAGCAACTTACCCTTAATTCCCCCAAAAAATTCATTCCACATAGGAATATCCCATGCTGGATGAAGATAGATGAAAAGGAAGGCAAGAGAGAGAAAAAAAAAGTTTAAAAGTTTTTCCTCCCACACTGGAGAAAGTGATAGGAAAGAAAAACTGTGTTTGTGAGCTTGTGTGTGTGTTCTGTAGTGTGATGTTGTGTTTTTGGCTTTTTTTGGCTACCTGGAAGCAGTGATCACCTGGACGTTTTCCTCCAGGTACTTGTCCCTATCAGAAGGAGGGCAAGGCCTCCTCTACTATCTGCACGCCTTCCTCCTTGGGGAATGAGTTTTCCAGGGAGGAAAGAAAAACTTGTATAAGATGAAAAGAGGGAAGGGGAAAAGAGGAAAAGTACCTTGCTCAGGGAAGTTCCAATCGAGGATGGATTGCAAGGACAACGCAGAAAAAAAAAAAAATAAAATAAAATAAATAAATAAAACATATAGGGTGGGGAGCCCCAGCCCAGGTCAGAACGCGAAAAAAAAAAAAAAAAAAAAAAAAGTTTAAATCCCATTACTTGGTCAAGGAAAGGAAGAGAGCAAGTAGAATGATACAGAGGGAGAGAAAAAGAGGGTTTTTTTTTTTTTTTCTTCTTCTCCCACTTTCCGATGTTTTTTGTTCATCCCGCACGGAACGGATAGAGAAAGACTAGCAGGAGAGTGTTACGGCTACTCCCTGTCAGGGAACACTCCCCCACCCAGAACAGGTCGCGAGAAGGGGTTGAGAGAGAGGAAGGAAAAAAACTAATTTCTTCCCGTGAGAGACGAAAGAAGTAAAGAGTCGGCGTTAAGCCAAACAGCAACTAGTTATTGATTTGCAGGAGCTGCTAAGATGATCCTCCTTCTACGCTTGAATACCTCTGCCGCAAAGTGCCGTAGCGCATCTAAGTTCTTTTGGAATTGTACCATGAGTTCTATTTTGTCAGGAGAAAATCCCGAAATTGCTGCCTGGAGTCTTTGTGTATGGTCCTCGTAGATAGTACATTCCAAGAGTAGATGTGTCCAACTTTCGACAGACCCACAGAAACAGAGATCGGTATTTAGTAGACCTAGTTGGTGGAGTTTCTGGTTGAGGCATCCATGTCCAGTGACCAGAAAGGAGGTTTCCATGCTGATTGAGAACCACTTGTTGACCGCTTTGCTGGTTGCGAATGTGACATCCGGTATAAATGTTCTCGTTACAAGCCCTTTTGTGGTCGTGTCCCATTGTCTGCCAGAAATTGATTAGCTCGTTATAGCAACGAGCCGTTTCCTGTTTGGTATCACTGTCCAGGTTGGGTTCAATATCCAGTATTTCAGTTAGGATTCTTTTCTTCAGGCGGTAGGCAAGTCCTCTATAGATGAGGAAGAGATCCAGGGGGATGTTTCCAGATATTACTTGCAATGTGGCAGTTGACACTCTTCTACAAGCGCGATGGGTAGCAAGAATAATGTTTCTCTGGATGGAGTTAGGCTTCTCTTTGATTTGCAATTGGTCACTCAGTGAAACCACGCACCTGCGGCATAAGTGGTGATAGGTAAGAAAACAGCTTTATAGCATAACTGTAAGGTACGCTTAGAGAGACCCCAGTCGCTTCTAGAGATTCTGATAATTGAGGCAGAGAATTTTCTGATATTCGCATATAAATGTTGCAAGTGTGGTAAGAAGGATAACCGGTGATGAATAAACATTTTTATTTGCTGATGTATGGCGACTTTTTAATTGGCTAAGTATCGTACAATCTCTGATACGTGTATCCCGATGACAACATAAATATAAGGTAATGAAATTAAAATTAAAATTAATTTAATTAGTTTCTCTTTCTTGGAATCAAAAAATAAATTCATCATAAATACTATATGGAAAATGATTCGATTCCACCTCGCCCACAAGAACTTTCATGGCTTTTTTTTTTTTTTTTCTTGTCCGAAGTGGTTGTATAGCCTACCATTCTGGATATGAAAAAAAGGAAACAGGTTGGATAAAACTATAGAGAAAAGAAAAGAAAACAATCTACCCACACCCAAGAATATTTCGTGTTTTGTTCCGAAAAGTCAAGCAAAAACATGAATACACGCAATTTAGATATACGGTATGATGAATTTCCAGTGCCGCACTTGGGTGGTGTGGGCCTCTGGAGCATGCAATTTTAGCGGTACTAAAATAAGTTCATGGAGTTCCCCTATGACCCAAGTAATTTGAGTTGTTTTAGGGTAGGGTGGCTTTTTGAATCCAGTAACTGAACCAGTACACTTTGGTAATTCGACCTTGAATGTTTCATGATCTTAGTCGCTTTGGTAAAATTAAAAATGAACACAAGCTTCCAGTCAATCATCAATAGATTTTGAATAATTACTGTCCTTGGAAAAACTGTGGATTTTTGTTAAACGTATTTTGAATTATTTTTATAAATTTTCCCAGTCCATCTAGAATCTGTCACCGTTAGAGGGTTATGTTCGTTATCTTCTTTACGAGGAGGTACCTTTTCGAGGTGGTTATCGCGTTCTTCTCTGCTAGTGTTGATGAAAAGTTATTATTAAAATCTTCCTCTGTCCATATTGCAAATGGGAATTCTTGCTAATACACAGTATATTGTTTATTCATCCACACTCTTCGTGATCACAGCTGTCGGTACGTTTGATTAAATTTTTATTAAATTGCAAAGTTTATCATCCTGTATAAAAAATCCGAGTTTGAAGTGTACTTTTTATGTCACATGAGTGGAAGTGGAAAACATGTATTTATGAGAAACTAGATATTAAATAATTTATATATATGTTTAGATCGGCGATTCATCGTAGATTTTCTATGCATTGTAGAAACGAGTGACCGAGAGCTACTAAACGGAATTTATTTATTTTAACGGAAGACTTGAAGTGAGCGGAGGGCGAGCGAGCACAGGGTGCTTAATGATTTTGTAATAACAGAACAAAGTGGAGGAGAAATTGTTGAAGTTAAACATAAGAAAGGCAACTGGGGTGGATGGGATCTATCCAGTTATATTAAAGGAGGCGGCAAAGGAACTAAGCAAGCATTTAGCCATAATTATGAGAGCATCCTTGAGTAGACCGGGGTTCAAGCCCCTGACTGCTGCATACGGTCGACCTGCCAACCCGCACTGGACCAGTGTGGCAGATTATGTATGGTCTATTTCCCTCAGCATGAATTGTTGAGGAGGCTTCCATCCTGCAGTGGGTTGATAATGGCTGCACTTTACCTTTTTTTTTTTTTTTTTTTTTACCTTGGATTCAGGGGAGGTCCCCACGGACTGGAAATGTGCAAATGTATCCTCAATTCACAAAGGGGGGATCGAAGGTGGCACGAGTAATTACAGACCATTTAGATTAACTTCTGTTCCGGGTAAAATAATGGAGTCACTGGTTAAAGATGCATTGCAGGATCATCTAGACAAGACTGCAGCAATAATTCAGACACAGCATGGGTTTGTTAAGGGAAAGTCTTGTCTGACAAATTTGTTTGGATATTATGATGTGGTTACAAAGGAACTCAATGCAAAAAATAATTTTGATATCATATACAGTAGACTCGATTTTCTGGGATAGATGGTAAAAAACAAATCCTGGATAATCGAGTGATTATCCAGGATTTGTTTGGGTGATTGCTTGGTTAATCCAAAAATTTGATAGGATATTATGATGTAGTTACAAAGGAACAGGATGCAAAAAATAATTTTGATATCATATATTTGGATTTCAGGAAAGCTTTTGACACTGTTGCACATGGAACACTATTGTACAAATTGGAGCAGAATGGTATTAAGGGTAAGTTGCTGCAATAGATGAAAGGATGGTTGAGTGGGAGAAGACAGACGGTGGTAATTAATGGGTGCTGCTCTTTGTGGACTAATGTTATTAGTGGAGTCCCACAGGGTTCGGTGTTGGGTCCTCTGTTGTTTTGTATATTTATCAGTGATATTGATGAAGGTATATCAGGCTTAGTGTCGAAGTTTGCAGATGATACAAAGGTTGGCAGGGTCGTTAATGACAGTGCTACTGCAATAGGATCCAGATAATTTGGGCAGATGGGCTAAGAAGTGGCAACTGAAGTTTAACCTTGACAAATGCAAAGTACTGCATATGGGTAGAAGTAACCCCAGACACACGTACCAACTGTGTGGTATTACACTTAAGGTGGTAGAAAATGAAAAAGACCTGGGAGTAATTGTGCAGTCAGATATGAAGTTTTCTGAGCAATGTAGACAGGCGGCCAGGGCAGGTCATGGGGTTTTGTCAATGATATATAGGAATTTTGCTAGCAGGGAAAAGGAGGTGATTGTCCCTCTGTATAAGGCAATGGTCAGGCCATGCCTTGAGTACTGCATACAGGTCTGAAGGCCTTATTTTAGGAAGGATGTAGATTTGCTTGAGTGTGTACAGAGAAGGGCAACAAGATTGGTAGGGGAATGAAGGGATCCTCTTACCAAGAGAGGCTTAAGTTTCTGCAAATTGCAGGGGCTGGAGACTAGGCACCTGCGCAGTGATTTGATTGAGGTGTATAAAGCCTTGAATGGTTTGAGCATGCTCAATGCTGATGGGATTCTTCCTCTTGCTGAGAATAATCGCCTGAGAGGGCATAAATTCAAATTGAGGAAAGACAGTTGTAGGATAGATGTGTGGAAGTTTGCCTTTAGCCAGTGGGTGGGTGATTGCTGGAACAAACTTCCATCTGTCGTTGTGGAAGTTGATAGGTTAAATAAATTTAAGGAGGGACTGGTCAGGCATTTGGAGGGAGTGGTGTGATTTTTTTTTTTTCTATTTTTTGGCTGATGCTGCATAAGCTCATACACTTGCTACTACTGATACAGAAGTCCTTGATATACATAATAGTAATGTAAGATATAACTTTTTACTTCGTTGAGTTTTACGTAACTCAGGAACGACTAATAACATATTGCTATTATATTATTATTGACAAATCTGAATTTAGCGTGATACTTGTTAATCTTTGACCATTTTCATAACATTCTTATTATTTTAATTTTCTGATCCATATCGATCGCTTTCCTTTTCTTAGTAGATTTATTAGTACTGTTTGTTTGTTTGTTATTTGATTTTTAGGAGCATTAGCAACTAAGGCCATATTGCTCCGCGAATATGCGATGGTCATTCCCTGACCTTTTCCGCATCCTCCGTATTTGGTGGTGACGGGCTCGAACCCCGGTCTAATCAAGAAGCATGTGCTACGCACTGCTGCTCCTTCCCACCTGGCTACGGAGGCGCCCTATTAGTACTGTACTGCTGTAATTATTCCCTTAGTCGGCACCATGATAACGGTCAAAATGAAATTTTCTGTAAAGAACTTCACAGGGTTAAGGTGAAAACTCACTTTTATCACCCCGCATTGAGCTCACATTTTACTAAAGCACATTTCTGGAGTTCACTGCCATAATACAAAAACAATTTGCACTTCTCGGGCTTTTCTGTTCGTGTATCTAATTATAAACAGGTATTAAATTCTTATCTTATTGTATTTGCGTTAATACCTATAGCTTCAATTTACATTATTATGTTGAAGTGTGCGTACCCTTTACAGAAATCTTCAGTCATATAAAAAAAACCCATAAATAAATTGTAAGAATCTTCTCTTCTTTCCTATTTTTTTGCTTGTTACTCTGTATCTCACTTGTGCAATTTGTGGATGCCACGATTGTCGTTATTGATTACTTATTATTATTTTTTAAAATTTTAAATTTAATATTCTTAAAAAAAAAATACATAAATCCGTAGTTGCATAACTCGGGGACTTGTATCGAAAAATGTTCAGCAACCGACGTAAAAAATATGGCGATAGATAGAAAAACTTACCATGTACTAGTCGTGTGTCCAATACGATGCTTCCCTTTATTTTTTGGGATGTCGATTTTAAATCTAATAGCTTCCCTTTATTTTTTTAGAGTGTCACGTATGGTTTGGTCACCAACATTATAATGGTTCAAAAAAAAATTAATGGATGCACCGTTTTCAAACTTTTGAATAATTTCAAGTCTTTGTTTAACTGAAAGCGCAATTCTTTTGCATTTATCCAACATTTTCGTGATTTCTAAACAAAAAAAAATATATTTACTATAAAAAAAATGTCGACATCCCTTATATAAATAACGAAACAAAATTTGTCTTTTTGCCACGCGACGGAACACAACAATCGATGCAACTCACTACAACAAACTAAACTTTTTTTTTTTTTCTTTTTTTTGTTTTGAGTGGCAGGTTCTAGTTATTACTTGAATTTTATGATTTTTGGTTTTTTTTTTTTTTTTTTTTTAATTTGGAGTCTTGAAGTGTCCCGGTTAATCCAATCCCAGTAAATCGAGAGTCTGCTGTACTTGGATTTCAGGAAAGCTTTTGACACTGTGTGCGCATGGAAGACTACTGTACAAATTTGAGCAGAATGGTGTTAAGGGTAAGTTGCTACAATGGATAAAAGGATGGTTGAGTGGGAGAAGACAGAGGGTGGTAATTAATGGTGCTGCTCTTCATGGTCTAATGTTATTAGTGGAGTCCCACAGGGTTCGGTGTTGGGTCCACTGTTGTTTTTATTTTTATCAATGATATTGATGAAGGTATATCAGGTTTAGTGTTGAAGTTTGCAGATGATACAAAGGTTGGCAGGGTCGTTAATGACAGTGTGCTACTGCAACAGGATCTAGATAATTTGGGCAGATGGGCTAAGAAGTGGCAACTGAAGTTTAACCTTGACAAATGCAAAGTACTGCATATGGGTAGAAGTAACCCCAGAGAAACGTACCAACTGTGTGGTACAACACTTAAGGTGGTAGAAAATGAAAAAGACCTGGGAGTAATTGTGCAGTCAGATATGAAGTTTTCTGAGCAATGCAGACAGGCTGCCAGGGCAGGCCATGGGGTTTTGTCAATGATATATAGGAATTTTGCTAGCAGGGAAAAGGAGGTGATTGTCCCTCTGTATAAGGCAGTGGTCAGGCCACGTCTTGAGTACTGCGTACAGGTCTGGAGGCCTCATTTTAGGAAGGATGTAGATTTCCTTGAGCATGTACAGAGAAGGGCAACAAGATTGGTGAGGGGAATGAAGGGATCCTCGTACCAAGAGAGGCTTAAGTTTCTGCCAATTCCAGTGGATGGAGACTAGGCACCTGCGCAGTCATCTGACTGAGGTGTATAAAGCCTTGAATGGTTTCAGCATGCTCAATGCTGATGGGATTCTTCCTCTTGCTGAGAATAATCGCCTGAGAGGGCATAAATTCAAATTGAGGAAAGACAGTTGTAGGATAGATGTGTGGAAGTTTGCCTTTAGCCAGTGGGTGGGTGATTGCTGGAACAAACTTCCATCTGTCGTTGTGGAAGTTGATAAGTTAAATAAATTTAAGGAGGAAGTGGTCAGGCATTTGGAGAGAATGGTGTGATTTTTTTTTTTTTTTTTTTCTTTGTTTTTTCTTTTTTTTTTTTTTCTTTGTTTTTTCTTTTTTTTTGGCTGATGCTGCATAAGCTCATACACTTGCTTTCTTGCATCACATACCACTACTACTACTAATACAGAAGTTCTTGACATATGTAATATTAATGTAAGATGGAACTTCTTACTTTATCGAAAATTCAGGAATGACTAATAACATATTGCTACTATATTATTATCGACAAATCTGAGTTCAGCGTGATACTTGTTAATCTTTGACCATTTTCATAACATTCATATTATTTTAATGTTCTGATCCAAATCGATCTCTTTCCTTTTCTTGGTAGATTTATTAGTACTGTCTGTTTGTTTGTTATTTGATTTTTAGGAGCATTAGCAACTAAGGCCATATTGCTCCGGGAATATGCTGTGGTCATTCCCTGACATTTTCTGCATCCTCCGTATTTGGTGGTGATGGGCTCAAACCCTGGTCTAATCAAGAAGCATGTGCTATGCACTGCTGCTCCTTTCTTTGCCGCCTCCGTAGCCAGGTGGGTAGGAGCAGCAGTGCGTAGCACACGCTTCTTGATTAGACCGGGGTTTGAGCCCGTGACCACCAAATACGTAGGATGCGGAAAGGCCAGAGAATGACCACCGCATATCCCCGGAGCAATATGGCCTTAGTTGCTAATGCTCCTAAAAACCAAATAAACAAACAAGCTGCTCTTTCCCACCTGGCTATGGTGGTGCCCTATTAGTACTGTACCGCTGTAATTATTCCCTTAGTCGGCACCATGATAACTGTTAAAATTAAATTTTCTGTAAAGAACTTCACAGGGTTAAGGCTAAAACTCACTTTTATCACCCCGCATTGAGCTCACATTTTACTAAAGCACATTTCTGGAGGTCACTGCCATAATACAAAAACAATTTGCACTTCTCGGGCTTTTCTGTTCGTGTATCTAATTATAAACGGGTATTAAACTTTTATCTTATTGTATTTGCGTTAATACCTATAGCTTCAATTGTGTGGGTTTTTACATTATTTTGTTGAAGTGTGCGTACCCTTTACAGAAATCTTCAGTCATATAAAAAAACCCATAAATAAATTGTAAGAATCTTCTTTTCTTTCCTATTTTTTTGCTTGTTACTCCGTATCTCACTTGTGCAATTTGTGCGTGCGACGATTGTCGTTATTGATTACTTATTATTATTTTTTTTGTTTTAAATTTAATAATCCTAAAAAAAAAAAAAAAAATTTGAGTGAAAAAAAAAAATACGTAAATCCATAGTTGCATAACTCGGGGAATTATTGTATTGAAAAATGTTCAGCAACCTACGTAAAAAATATGGCAATAGATAAAAAACTTACCATGCACTACTCGTGTGTCCAATACGATGCTTCCCTTTATTTTTTGCGATGTCGATTTTAAATCTAATAGCTTCCGTTTATTTTTTTTACAATGTTACGTATGATTTGGTCACCAACATTATAATGGTTGATTAGAGATTTAATTGATGCACCATTTTCAAACTTTTGAATAATTTCAAGTCTTTGTTTAACTGAAAGCGCAATTCTTTTGCATTTATCCATCATTTTCGCGATTTCTAAACAAAAAAAAAATATATTTACTATAAAAAAAAAAAATTTCAACATCCCTTACATAAATAACGAAACAAAATTTATCTTTTCACCGTGTGACGGAACACAACAATCGATGCGACTCACTAAAATAGACTAAACATTTCTTCCTTTTTTTTTTTTTTTTTTTTGTTTTGAGTGGCAGGTTCTAGTTATTACTTGAATTTTATGATTTTTGGTTGATTTTTTTTCAAAGTTGGAGTCTTGAAGTGTCCCGGAAAAACAAAAGGGTCTACTGTACTTGGATTTCAGGAAAGCTTTTGACACTGTGTGCACCTGGAAGACTACTGTACAAATTGGAGCAGAATGGTATTAAGGGTAAGTTGCTACAATGGATAAAAGGATGGTTCAGTGGGAGAAGACAGAGGGTGGTAATCAGTGGGACCTGCTCTTAGTGAACTAATGTTATTAGTGGAGTCGCACAGGGTTCGGTGTTGGGTCCACAGTTGTTTTGTATATTTATCAATGATAATGATGAAGGTATATGAGGGTTAGTGTTAAAGTTTGCAGATGATACAAAGGTTGGCAGGGTTGTTAATGACAGTAATGGCAGTGTGCTACTGCAACAGGATACAGAGAATATTTGGGAAGATGGGCTGAGAAGTGGCAACTGAAGTTTAACATTGACAAATGCAAAGTACTGCATATGGGTTGAAGTAACCCCAGAGAAACATACCTACTGTGTGGTACTACATTTAAGGTGGTAGAAAATGAAAAAGACCTGGGAGTAATTGTGCAGTCAGATATGAAGTTTTCTGAGCAATGCAGACAGGCTGCCAGGGCAGGTCATGGGGTTTTGTCAATGATATATAGGAATTTTGCTAGCAGGTGATTGTCCCTCTGTATAAGGCAATGGTCAGGCCACGCCTTGAGTACTGCGTACAGGTCTGGAGGCCTTATTTTAGGAAGGATGTAGATTTGCTTGAGTGTGTACATAGAAGGGCTACAAGATTGGTGAGGGGAATGAAGGGATCCTCTTACCAAAGAGAGGCTTAAGTTCTGCAAATTGCAGCGGCTGGAGACTAGGCATCTGTGAGGTGATCTGATTGAGGTGTATAAGGCCTTGAATGGGTTGAGCATGCTGAATTCTGATGGGATTCTTCCACTTGTTCAGATTACGAACCTAAGGGGGCATAAATTCAAATTGATCAAAGACAGATGTAGAATAGATTTGCTGAAATTTGCCTTTAGTCAGTGGGTGGTTAATTGCTGGAACAAACTTCTATCTGTTGTTGTGGAAGTTTGATAGGTTAAATAAATTTAAGGAGGAACTGGACAAACATTTAGAGGGAACTGTTTTGTAAATTTTTTTTTTTTTTTGGCTGATGCTGCATAATCTTATACACTTGCTTTCTTGCATCACGTGCCACTACTATTACTACTACATGCTTCTTCTAACTCGTGAGCTAATTGTGATCTCTTGTTCATTTTAGATTATTTGGTAACCCCTAATAGATATTTGGATCGGTTGTGAGAAAATTTGGAGGTGCAAAAAGGATTTAAAAAAATGTGATTCACAGGCCACATGATGAGGCTGTAACTTTTCCTTTTTGGAAAATATAATGGGAAAACTTTAGAACAGGGCCCCCCCTTCCAAAATAGCGGCGAGAAGAGGAAGAAGCCAGTTTGACTAACCCGCTATTGTTAGTGTTAGTTAGGGTCTGGATTCAGTTAGTTCCTAATTGTTATTTCATCACTTTTATCACATCATAAAATTTGAGCAATTATTAACCAAGTTTTTTTTTAACAACTTGTGGAAGGGGGACTCCAGGTGTCCATTGAAGAAATAAGGTGTTTACGTGAGGGTTAGTTACGTTGCTGTTTTTTGAACCCCATTACAATGTAATTATTTGAGTCCAGTTATTGTTTATTTTCACATTATTCAAATTCTCATATCTATGTAATTCATTTACCTATTTCTGTTGGAAAATTAAAAAAATTATGAAGTTTCAGCACAGTGATTAAAAAAATGTGAAAAAAACAGTAATTATTATGCTGGAATAGAGACAGCAAAGAATTACAAAGAATAAAAATATAGTAACCATAAAAATATAATTAAAAATAAATAAATTAGAAACAACCCAGACATAACATTACCACAAACATTTCTAAACTTTTTTTAACTGATGTGCCAGGAATAGCTTAGCATCTAATCAGAATTTTGTAATTACACGCACTCCTTTATCAGTCAAAATAAAAAGAAAGACACACACACAGACACAGTGGATACACCTCCAAGGGGTGTAGATTTCCAGTGGGGTTTGCAAAAATAAAAATGATTTCCTTGTACAAGAAATAAAAAAAAAATACACCAAATGCACTACAATTTGTAAAACCATATATTGAAGTGAGAATAGTTTTCCTGGAAATCATACAACATAATTTGGTTAGTCTTTACAATCAGGTATCCCTTGCGAGTAGCAGTGACTGACAGATGGACCTCTTTAGTATATGGTACCATTTTAATTAGTGTGTTTATTCCCCCTCCCCACTTCTGTTTTAAAATCAGGAACTCGTTTTCTGATTTTAGAATAGTAGGGAGGGAATTACTCTAAATAAAAAGCAACCAGTGGGAAGGGGCTAGGCCTGTCAATTACTGCTACTCACAAGGATCGATCGGAAGGGATACCAGATTGTATAAAGACTAACCCATAATTTTCCTTTACATAATAAAAATTTCTTCTTAAACTTACCAAGACACCCATTATCCACCATGCAGAGGTCACTATTGAAATTCTAATTAAGTCAGCACAGTTAAATTTAAAAGAAGAAAAAAAAAAAAGTCGTACTTATGTAGCTTTGTGCACAATAACAAAGCTTAAAAAAACTTTTTATCTTATAAAAAGTTAGATATCAGTGTTGTTCAGACTTTTTTGGCCACTGATCCCTAGGGGATGCCCAAATTAAAATATCAATTTTTTTTTATTGTTCTGAATAATAAATTTGGGATTTACAAATAATTTTATTTGGGATTGACAAATAAAAATAATTTTAACCAAATTTCAAAATTAGCCCTTCTGTGTTTCAAAGTATGAAGGCTAATTAAAAAATAAAATTAAAATCTGTCCATCTGTATGTAGTTTGCTCAATACATAATTGTTTCTATGTTGTGGACAAGAAATGCCAGAGGGGGGGGGAACCTGTTAGCATGGCAGATGAGCTTGTATGTTCTTGTGGGCTCCTTACAGACTTGTTTGGGGATCCCCTGGTTTCTGTAGACCACAGTTTTCATGCCACTGCAGGATATTAGTAATTGAATTTGAACATTAGTGCTACCAGTTAATAAATTGTTAAAGGAATTTAACATTTTAAATCTCCATTTATGCAAGACTGGAACAACTTCCAGCTGTTCTTTTTTCTGGGACATTTGCTTAGAGGTCTAAGAAACCTTAAGGGTTTTTTGGAAAGTATCAGAAGAAATGTTCAAAATAGTAGGTAAAATTTATTTATTTTATCTTAAAGAGCCATTCCTTTTTCCCTTTCTAATATTTTATTCGCTCATTCTTTAACCATTTATTCATCATATGGGTTGATTAGAAATTTTGTGCTACTACTTATTAACATTGATCTCAAAATCTGGAAAACTAGTAAACTAGTGTTGAAATTACATCACTTCCAAGCCCAATGTTCTAAGCCTAGAATAGATGCAATTATTGACAATCCCACATGTGAGTGTATACTCAAATCATACTCCTTTAAAGATACCATATAAGCATTACGATACTTAAAATTTTTTTTTTTATTATACACATATAAAGAGTCATCCATATCCAAAAAGACGAGAGTTATGTCTACTTTAAATAACTAATATGTTCATTATAGTGTAACTTCATGGCAAACACCATTCTCAAAATTTAATTTTTTTTTCTTGTTGTACAGTAAAAAATAATTTGGTTTTAGTTGCACTCACATTTAAAAATATTCATATCTGCAAAAACTATCCAGTTCAAGCTCCACTACTATAAAGAGAGCTGTAACATCAAAAGCACTACCGTTTGGAATCCATATCTTAGCATATGCTACAAAAAAAACTTTACACAGATTGTTGAAAATAACCCAGCCAAAAGATTTCTCCTTACCAAATGAGGAAACTGAATTTTCCAAATGAGCTGTTTCCTTTGATAAATAACAATTCTGTTATTTAAAATAAAATGCAAAATTTTCTAGCAAGTTGCTTAAATATTGAAAACATCTTTATATAGAGCTAACAATGAATGACACTGAAAATGTCAAAAGTATGGACAGAATTTTTTTTTTAATTCCAGCTGATAGATTTTAGAAACTAAACATGAAAGGCAAGTTCCATTTGATTGTTCCTTCATCCCATAATGGATTTATGAGTGGAGGCATCATTAAAAAAATATGGTTAACAAATGATTTTAAAATCATGTTGTCAAATATTTTGAATAATAACATACCATAGCAATTGGCTTAAAATGAATAGCCTCATTTGTGGCCTGTTAATGTTCAGGATCAAGACCATACATAATACAAACATGACTCAGGAATGAAAGCAGTTCTCTCGTTAGTGAAAGAGAACAGTAAGCCCTTGGGTTATAAAAAAAAACCTTATTGATTTAAGAAAATAATTCAGAATGCTGTCAGGACCAACAGTAATTATTACAAGTTGAAGTAACTTGTAATAATTACTGTTGGTACTGTTGGTCATTACAAGTTGAAGTAACTTCTCTCTTCCTTACCCGAAAGTTGATGGTAAATGCAATGATATGCAGCTTTGTTTTTCGTTATTATTAGCATATTAGCATTAGCAAGGGCACATGATGCAAGAAAGCAAACTTATATAGCATCAGCCAAAAAAACCAAACCCCCCCTTATTTCACCCATCCCCTCGCTCCAAATGTTTGTCAAGTTCTGCCTCGAATCTATTTAGGCTATCAACTTCTACGACAGATGGAAGTTTGTTCCAGCAATCACCCACCCACTGGCTAAAGGCAAACTTCCGCACATCTATCCTACAACTGTCTTTCCTCAATTTGAATTTATGCCCTCTCAGGCGATTATTCTCAGCAAGAGGAAGAATCCCATCAGCATTGAGCATGCTCAAACCATTCAAAGCATTATACACCTCAATCAGATCACTTCACAGGTGCCTAGTCTCCAGACACTGTAATTTGCAAAACTTAAGCCTTTCTTCGTAAGACCAACCCTTTGTTCTGTTCACTAATCTTGTTGCCCTTCTCTGTACTCATTCCAACAGCTCTACATCCTTCTTAAAATGAGGCCTCCAGACCTGTATACAGTACTCAAGGTGTGGCCTGACTATTGCCTTATACAAGGGGGATAATCACCTCCTTATCCCTGCTAGAAAAATTCCTATATATCATTGACAAGACACCATGAGCTACTCTTGCAGACTGTGCACTTCTCAGAAAACTTCATATCTGCCTGCACAATTACCCCCAGGTCCTTTTCATTCTCTACCACTGTCAGTGTGGTACCACAGAGTTGATACATTAATCTGGGATTACTGCTTCCCTTAGTAGTACTGTACATTTGTCAATGTTAAACTTCATTTGCCACCTCTCAGCCCGTCTGCTCAACTTTTCTAGATCCTCTTGCAGCAGTGTACTGTCATTAGTGTCATTAACAACCCTGCCAACCTCCGTATCATCTGCAAACTTGGACATTAAGTCTGATATACCATCATCAATATCATTTATAAATACAGAAAACAATGGACCCAACACTGAACCCTGAGGGACTTTACTAATATCATTAGTCCATGAAGAGCAGTGTTCATTGATTACCACTCTCTGCCTTCTCCCACTCAACCATCCCTTAATCCATAGCAGCAGTTTGCCTCCAATGCCACACTGCTCCAATTTGTGCAGCAGTCTTCCATGTGCAACAGTATCAAAGGCCTTTCTAAGATCCAAATATATGATATCAGAGTTATTCTTTGCATCCAGTTCCTTTGTGACTACATCATACTATCCGATCAAATTTGTCAGACAGGACTTCCCCTTAACAAACCCATGCTGTGTCCGAGCTATAACTGAAGTCTTGTATAGATGATCCTGCAATGCTTCTTTATCCAGTGCCTCTGTTAATTTTCCTAGAACAGAAGTTAAACTGACAGTTCTGTAATTACCTGTGTCTCCCTTTGATATTCCTTTGTGGATTGGGGTCATATTTGCACATCTCCAGTCCATGGGTACCTCCCCTGAGTCCAGGGAAGCTCTCATAATTATGGCTAAGGGTTTGCTTACTTCCTTTGCTGCCTCCTTTAATATAACTGGATAGATTCCATCTACCCCAGTTGCCTTTCTTATGTTTATCTTCAACAATTTCTCATCCACTTTACTCTCAGTTATTACAAGATTATCTAGCTTACTGCCAGAGTTGAATACACCTCTGGCATTCCGCTCCCTGAATAACTCCTCATGTGTGAATGTAGATGCAAAATATTCATTTAGTTTGTTAGCTACCTGAGCAGGATCATCAACAGTTGAGCCATCGATATCAAGTAGACCAATCTGATTCACCCCCTTCCTTCTAGAGTTTACAGTAAAATAAAGAACTTTAAAGAACTTTACTCTTTAAAGTAAAGAACTCTTTGCTGTTTTTCTTTGCATCCTTTGCCAAAGATTTCTCGTAATCTGCCTTTGCTTTGCCTAACCTTCTTTTTAACTTGGTTACAGACCAGCTTATATCTATCATAGGCTTCTGTGTCACATGTTAATTTATATGTATCCCATATATTTTTCTTCTCTATCACATGTCTAATTAGTTCATCTGACATCCATTTAGGCCTAAATCTTGAACAATATTTCTTTGTTGGTATGAAAAGCCTAGTAGCTTCCAAGATTCTTTGAATGCTTCTCATTTTGAATTTGCTGTTGGTAACATCATTAGTTGGTCCCACCGTATAGAATTTAAATACTGTCTTAGACCACCGTAATCACATTTACGAAAGGAAAAACCCTTCCTTTTACCCTTGATGTTACCTCTTAATGTGTCCTGGCAGGCCAGGACACATTAAGAGAGAAAAAAAGCTCTGGTGGGGTGAACCTTGCGGTAGTAATAGTAGTAGTGGCATGTGATGCAAGAAAGCAAATGTATGAGCTTATGCAGCATCAGCCAAAAAAAAAAAAAACACACCATTCCCTCCAAATGCCTGTCCAGTTCCTCCTTAAATTTATTCAACCTATCAACTTCCACAACGACAGATGGAAGTTTGTTCCAGCAATTAACCACCCGCTGGCTAAAGGCAAATTTCCGCACATATATTCTACATCTGTCTTTTCTTAATTTGAATTTATGCCCCCTTAGGTTCGTAATCTGAACAAGTGGAAGGATCCCATCAGAATTCAGCGTGCTCAACCCATTCAAGGCCTTATATACCTCAATCAGATCACTGCGCAGGTGCCTAGTCTCCAGCCACTGCAATTTGCGGAACTCAAGCCTCTCTTGGTAAGAGGATCCCTTCATTCCCCTCACCAGTCTTGTTGCTCTTCTCTGTACACGCTCAAGTAAATCTACATCCTTCCTAAAATGAGGCCTCCAGACCTGTACGCAGTACTCAAGGCGTGGCCTGACCATTGCCTTATACAGAGGGATAATCACCTCCTTTTCCCTGCTAGCAAAATTCCTATATATCATTGACAAAACCCCATGACCTGCCCTGGCAGCCTGTCTGCATTGCTCAGAGAACTTCATATCTGACTGCACAATTACTCCCAGGTCTTTTTCATTTTCTACCACCTTAAGTGTAGTACCACCCAGTTGGTATCTTTCTCTGGGGTTACTTCTACCCATATGCAGTACTTTGCATTTGTCAAGGTTAAACTTCAGTTGCCACTTCTTAGCCCATCTGCCCAAATTATCTAGATCCTGTTGCAGTAGCACACTGCCATTACTGTCATTAACAACCCTGCCAACCTTTGTATCATCTGCAAACTTCGACACTAAGCCTGATATAGCTTCATCAATATCATTGATAAATATAAAAAACAACAGTGGACCCAACACTGAACCCTGTGGGACTCCACTAATAACATTAGTCCAAGAAGAGCAGCACCCATTGATTACCACCCTCTGTCTTCTCCCACTTAACCATCCTTTTATCTATTGTAGCAACTTACCCTTAATACCATTCTGCTCCAGTTTGTACGATAGTCTTCCATGCGCAACAGTGTCAAAAGCTTTCCTGAAATCCAAATATATGATATCAAAATTATTTTTTGCATCCAGTTCCTTTGTAACCACATCATAATATCCTATCAAATTTGTCAGACAAGACTTTCCCTTAACAAACCCATGCTGTGTCTGAATTATTGCTGCAGTCTTGTCTAGATGATCCTGCAATGCATCTTTAACCAGCGACTCCATTATTTTACCCAGAACAGAAGTTAAACTAACTGGTCTGTAATTACTTGTGTCACCCTTCGATCCCCCTTTGTGAATTGGGGATACATTTGCACATCTCCAGTCCGTGGGAACCTCCCCTGAGTCCAAGGTAGCCTAGGCATCCAAGGACAGCCCAAAAAAAAAGAGAAAAAGAAAAAAATTTATTGGAAAGGAGATAATGGGGAGGTGGGATAAAAGGGGTAGAGAACAGGAGGGGGTCATTGTTGAGATACTCACCTGATTTAAAAGGGGAGACAGTAAGGGGACCTCTGGTACAGGACACCCATCTTGGTCCAGAGGGTGGGAGTTGAAATTGGGTGGTGGGGTGAACCACCAGGCAAAAGGGGGTAGGGCCACACAGGGTGGGGGAAAGAGACTCAATCACCCCAGGTGGTAGGAATAAAAGAACATAGGGAAAGAGATTCCTGTCGTGGAGTGTGCATTTTGCAGTTCTGTTCCACACTGGCCTGGGGGTTACCCTAATGGCCAGTGTCAGCATCCCACATCATGCCAGCTAGGAAAAGCTACAGCATGGTGTCAACTTGGATAACCATGAGGCCCCTGAGTGCCTGCATAGCCATCAGTCTGTCTGGTGAAGAGGCTAAGATAGAATATGCAATTAATAACTACTTTCATTCACTTAACATTCACACTTTTTATAGTTTTTTCTTACACTTTCCATTTTCTTTTATATATTAGATTAGATATCAATCAGTGCGTTTCAACAAGTGTGTCTTTTATGTAGAAAAGATTTGACTTACTATGTCATACTTCTACATATTACGTAGAAAAGTGTGCGTAGGGGTTGGTGAGCAAAGCAAGCAGGATGCGGAGCCCTCTAGTTATTATTATTTGGAGTAGTAGTGGCATATGATGCAAGAAAGCAAGCTTATAAAGCATCAAAAGAAAAACTTCTTGCATCACCTGTCCATCAGTCCCTCCATAGCCAGGTGGGCAGGAGCAGCAGTGCATAGCATGCTTCTTGATTAGACCGGGGTTCGTGCCCGTGCCCACCAAATACGGAGGATGTAGAAAGATCAGGGAATGACCACCGCATATCTGGAGCAATATGGCCTTAGTTGCTAATGCTCCTAAAAACCAAAAAATAACAAAAAAATAAATAAATAACCTGCCCATCTCCTCCAATAATTTGTCACAGATTTATATCCTTCCTAAACTGAAGCCTCCAGACCTGTGTGGAGTATTCAAGATGTGGCCTAGCCATTGCCTTGTACAATGAAATAATTACATTCTTATCCCTGATAGCAAAGTTCCTATGTATCATTAAAAAACATCTTTATGTAGCCCATGAGCCTGTCTGCATTGCTCAGAGAACTTCATATCTGACTGCACAATTACCCCCAAGTCTTCCATTTCCACTACCCTGAGTGTAGATTAATGTACCATACCATTGATTAACATATCACACAGTTGGTATGTTAATTGGGGAATACTGCTACCCATATGCAGTAACTTGCGTTCATAGAGTTTTAAATATGTTCATAGAGTTTTAAATTTGTTATAGCCATAACATTAGTTAGTACATTTGCACTGTTACTATATATCTGAATTTTTTAGACTAACCGAAGTTTGTATACGGGGATCATTATTGCAACATCTTATATTGTGAAATCCTTCATGAGTTGTGCTCCTTATACTTCAAATAAGTAATGCTTTCCATTAGAGAAGTCTGCTGTTACTTATTTTCAGTTGAGTATCATCACTGAGATTACTGTTTTGAAGCTATTTGTGACATATTTACGATTTATTTGTGACTTATTTGTATAAGGCAATGGTCAGACCACTCCTTGAGTACTATGTACAGGTCTGGAGGCCTCATTTTAGGAAGGATCTAGAGTTGCTTGAGCGTGTACAGAGAAGGGCAACAAGATTGGTGAGGGGAAACAAAGGTGTCCTCTTGCCAAGAAAGGCCTAAGTTCTGCAAATTGCAGTGGCTGGAGACTAGGCACCTGCGAGGTAATCTGATTGAGGTGTATAAGGCCTTGAATGGGTTGAGCAACCTGAATTCTGATGTGATTCTTCCGTTTGCTCAGATTACGAACCTGAGGGGGCATAAATTTAAATTGAGGAAAGACAGTTCTAGAATAGATGTGCGGAAATTTGCCTTTAGCCAGTGGATAGTTGATTGCTGGAACAAACTTCCATGAGGCGCCTTCGTAGCCTGGTGGGAAGGAGCAGTAGTGCGTAGCACACGCTTCTTGATTAGACCGGGGTTCGAGCCCGTCACCACCAAATACGGAGGATGCGGAAAGGTCTAAGTGATGACCACCGCATATTCACGGAGCAATATGGCCTTAGTTGCTAATGCTCCTAAAAACCAAATAACAATAACAAACTTCCATCTGTTGTGGAAGTTGATAGCTTAAATAAATTCAAGGAGGAATTTATTTAAGTTCCAAACTTTTAGAGGGAATGGATGTGTGAAATTGTTTTTTTTTTGGCCAATGCTGCATAAGCTCATATGCTTGCTTTCTCTCATTACATGCCTCTTATAAACATTAGTTAGTGCAATTGCATCATTACTGCTTAGTTGAATTTTTTAGACAAATTGAAGTTTGTATTGGCATCGTTATTGTAATATCGCACATTGTGAAATCCTTCGCAATGAGTTCCCCTCCTTATACTTAAAATAAGTAATGTTTCCCATTAGAGAAGGGCCGACCGGGCTAGCCGGGTGGGTAAAGTGCCTGCCTAGCAACCCAAAGGTCGTGGGTTCGATTCCCGCCTTGGGCTTGGATCAAAGTACCGCAAAAACCTTGGGAGGTGCATTATGGCCACAGAAGCCTATGCGCCAACAACTACCAAAAAAAAAAAAAAAAAAAACCCATTATAGAAGACTAACTAATGAGAGAAATGCACTAACTAATGTCATAGTCTGAGGCTTTCTGCCCTAAAATGTTATTAGTTATAGCCTTACTGTAAATAAAATTTCTTAGCACGATTCTTCTTAAAGCCGTCAGTAGGCAGCTGTAAGTAGAAGTAATAAAGCCTACCGTTTATATCTTTGAACATAGTGAATAATAGAGGCTCTTTAATGTTTGAAGTTGCAGTTGAAGTTACCTGTAAGTGGGTTGGGTCTCAAGTAATTTTGCTGTTCACTGGTCAGGTTGCATTTTCAGTTTTTGAATGTAGGTAATTTATCACAATTTTAAAAATTTAATATATTATCACATAAAATAACTATTTTATTAGTTTTTTCCAAGTGGTATTAATTAAATTATCAGGCATATGTCACATTTTTGTTGTGTAATTTGAATTATATATGACACTAATCTACTATTGATATTTTTATAAATTATGACATTTGTGCTTATAAGGTATGATTAATTTTCTAGATTTAAAACTTATTTTTTTATCTCATCCTCCTCAATTCTTCTTTATCTCAATATCTTTCACATGTAAAAAGTAACAAAAAATAACATCATTTTATAATTTTTGCTCTCTTGTCCTTGAAAAATGAGAAATTGCACTTATTTTGCTTCTTCGAGTCCTCTTCTGTTAGTTTTTGCCTATTTTTTTCTGAACCTTTGTGGTACATCGTTTTCATCTTATACTGTTACCACTATATTAATATAAAAGAAGAGGAAAAACACTTTTAAAAAACATATTACATATATATAATAATGTGTTGTTTTATGCATTGTGTATAATGCATATTCATTGCCATTGCCTACTCCTATTCATAAAAGTTCTGCTTTCAATCTCAACAACCCTACGAGTCACAAATACAAGAAAGCACAATTAATTTGCATATGGTACTTTGGACTCAATTGATGTTATTACCCTTTGGGGCTCTTTCTCTGATGGTAACACTACGTCCTGCTTAATATCGGCTATCACATTACTTTGCTGTGTGGTGTAGTTCACATAGTGTTCAGTAATGTTTATTCTTTATTCTTCTGTTTTAGATAGACATTTTTAGTGTATTTTAATATTTTGGATTTTATAATAGAGCAACGTAACCTTGTCAACTGATATGCAATAAGGGGATGAATTTTGGAATATTTTGTAAAGTTAGGTGCATCATGAAAATTTAATGTTGAATAAATTTTGGATCACTGAAATGACAATTAAAATGGAAATGGTGAAAAGCTAAAACTTTCAAATTTTTTTTTGACGAGAGTGAAATTTATGTTTACAAAAGCAGGATATTTTGTTATAACGTGGATGTTTATAATATGGCACAACTAGTTGGCCTAGTTATTTGTGTAGTTTTTCATGTGTAGCATAGTTATAAATAATCTCTATTACTGGTAATATACTCATCACAGTGATGGGGTGAGGAGCATATGTTTAGTTAGATTTTCAAGAATATCCATCCTTATTCAGTAAGTTTTTACTGAAACACTTTAGCCCCAGTTTGCCATAAAATTCTTCCCACTGGTGGTGATGGTCAGTTTTGATCAAGTCAGCAAGTGGTTTCTTAAAAATCTAAGAAATAAATAGTAATTATCGAACAAATAGAGACTAAAATAGGGGAATGCTCTCTTCTTCTCAGCATTGATGGTGTATTGTTTTGAATTGATATATGGCTTTTAAAAGAAAACTGGCCTGAAAATGTCTGTTATTGTTCCTGAAGTCATTAAAGTCTGTTTTTATTATTTGCAGCTATATAGAACATTGACCTCGCACAATAGTTTTAGATAATGTTTATTAGTCAAAATGCTTTGAAGTGAAGTTTTCTAGTCAAGGTTTCTCCCAGCTTGTTTGTTTTGGTAGTTGTTGGTGCACCGGCTTCTGTGGCCATATTGCCCCTCCCAAGGTTTTTGCAGTACTTTTGATCCAAGCCCGAGGCGGGAATCGAACCCGTGACCTTTGGGTTGCCGGGCAGGTACTTTACCCACTCGGCTAGCCCGGTCGGCTATTCTCCCAGCATACTAGTGGAAGGGTAATGGTAAAACATTTAGCATCCTTATTTCAGATTGCATTAGCATTAATGACGCAAGAAAGCAAGCTTATATAGCATCAGCCAAAAAACAAAAAAAAAACAAAAAAAAAAAAAAAAAAACGCCCCCCTTCTCATTTCACCCATTCACTTGCTCCAAATGTTTGTCTAGTTCTGCCTTGAATCTGTTTAAGCAATCAACTTCTACAATGACAGATGGAAGTTTGTTCCAGCAATCAACCACCTGCTGGCTAAAGGCAAACTTCTGCACATCTATCCTACAACTGTCTTTCCTCAATTTGAATTTATGCCCTCTCACATTAAAATGATATACCACTGAGTATCACTAAGTGTCATAGAGGCTTGACCTTTACTTTGCAGGTAATGGACAAAACACAAACTATCCATGCTGGTTCTCACTTGGATGTTCTTCTTAATAGTAGACACTAATAGCTTAAGTTCCTTCAACTGAGAGCTATAAGGTTATTCTCAGCTCTACCATTTTGAAAGTGTAAGAATAACCAGACTGACATAGTTAAGTACACACAGATCAAAGATACTTATGCAACTTGATATAATTTCAAGCATGCATGTACTTTCCCATATTTCTCTGGAAGAATTTCCAGTTACTTTCAAGACTGTGAATATATTATATAATTTAGGTATAGTCTGATAGTTATAGTTATGTAATTTCAAGCATGCATGTATATTAGAGTTTAGTATTTGATAGGAATATAATTGATGTATGTTGATTATAAAGTATTCTGATATTTTTAGTTAAAACCTGTGTCAATGAATTTGATTAGAATTCATTTGATATGCATTACAATAAAAAAAACATTATTATACTTTTAGGTTTGTATTATGCTCTTACAGGAAGAGGACAAAGAATAGATTTTAAATGGTAGGAATCTTTTCATACTCTTGAGTTTTTTATCTAAGTAAAACTAATGCATGAAGTACTAAACATCTTGTATACTATATGACCAAAAGTATTTGAACACACACACACACACACACACACACACACACACACACACACACACACACACACACACACACACACACACACACACACACACACACACACACACACACACACACACACAGGTATTTGCTGCAGAAAAGGCTTTTAATTCAAAGACTTCATATATAGTATGGCTTCCTTTATGGTTTTAGGCACTATCACCAATGGACTATGTCTTCACCATACTTCAGGGTCAGTGGTGTCTAACCTTTTCCCACATGGGGGCAGTATTCAAAGTTAGATTTGTTTCGTGGGCTGCACAGAATTGAGAAAAAATTGTCACATTTTCTATATCTTGTTACTCGTAAAAGGAAGTTTCTATTTTCATGTTACCGTTTTTTCTTTTCAAGCTATACAGTATATAAAAAAATGCAAATTCCCAGTACTTTTATGTGCAACAAATCTATGTCAGTGATTTATTTTTTAGATTTTATTAAAATTATAAAAATATGACATATATATATATATATATATTTTAACTCTTTACTTTTATTTCTGTTTGAAATACTTTACTTTTGCTTTTAAATGCTCATTTTAGAAAATTTATAACCTGAAAAAGATCACTGCTTTTCAATATTAAGGTGAATAAATAAATATAATGATAAACCTAAAATTGAAATATTCGAAAATTTTATTAAGTACAATACACAATAATATTTATTGGACAAAACTTAACATTTAATAAGATGATTGAGGCTGGATATTTTTAAATAATTGTTCAAAATTTGGTTGCAAATTTGTGATGCCAATCTCAATACATAATGAAGATTATGTCCTGATGGTATTTCTCCACTTGTTCTCAAAACCAATGCACCTGAACTTACTCCTGTTCTATGTAACCTTTATTCACTTTCTTATTTCAAAGGTGTTTTTCCTTATGCTTGGAAATTTGCTCATATCTAGCCAGTTCCCAAAAAGGGTGACAAATCCCTACCATCCAATTATTTCTGCTCTTTCTAAAGTAATGGAGAAATCACTTAACTGTCAACTCTTAAACTATCTAGAAACCTTCCGTCTGATCAACGATCATCTGTATGGATTCCGTCAATACAGGTGATATTCTGGCCTATGTTACCAATTTATGGAAAAATTCAATGGAAAAATTCGATGAAACACAAGCAGTTGCTCTTGACATCTCAAAGTCTTTCGATCGTGTTTGGCATAAAGATCTTCTAAACAAGCTTCCATCTTGTGGTTTGCCAACTGTTCTTTGTTAGATTTGCTCACGAAGGGTGATGGTAGATGGGTCTCTGTCTTCTAACTTCACTACTAATGCTGGTGTCCCCCAAGGTTCAGTTCTTTCCCTCCATTCTTTTCCTCTTGTACATTAATGACCTTTTATTGATCGGAAATCCTATCCATAGTTTTGCTGATGATAGTACATTGCATTCCACTTTCCAGTTTGAAAAACCTAGTCCTGCTCAATCAGCTTCAACTTTTCGAATATCCGCAATCAATTCCTTAAATGCCGATCTCCAGGTAATTCTCCAGTGGGGCAAAGACAGCTTAGTTAATTTCAATCCTTCTAAAACTCAGTCCTGTCTTATATCTTGCAAAAAGGATTCTTCTGCTTCTATGCTTATTTTTGGTGACACTCCGCTTCTGTAATTCCTGCTCTCTCTTTCAAAACAGTCCAAACATGTTCTGCCACCAACCAACATCCATTTACTGTCCAACTTCAAACTCACAGAACCAACTTTTCATCTTCCTCATTTATTCATTCAACTGCCATTTTCTGGAACAACCTTCCTTCATACGTATTTCCTGAAAATTACAGTGTACAAAAGTTCAAGTCTAATGTCAACAAATATCTCCTTTTGTCTTCTCAACCTCCAACCCATGCACGGTGCGTAGGTTCTAATACCTCTCGTTTGGGAGTTTCATAAAAAAAAAAAAAAAAAAAAAAAAAATGGTCATCTGTTATTCTGTTTCTTTTTAAATATTTATTTGATTTTATGAGTGAAAAAAATCTGCTTGCAAGCATATGTTGATCCGAACAAAGTAGCCATTTTCATGGCATTTTCTTTTATTTGCGGAAAATCTTCAGATGGGAAAGCCTTGTAGAATTCAAATAGGTTATTTTTGCAGTCTGTATACTTTTTTTTTAATCATATTTTGGCTCGAAGATCAATAATTTCAAGTTGCAATCTGGGATTGTAGTTTTCAGCTATAGAAGTAAATGGGTTCTCAAACAAAAGCTTATGTTTTTTCATGGGATTTTATATCAGAAAATCAACTTTCAAACTTGTCCAAAATTAATTGTAATAACGAAAGGCAATGATTCTTTGGAAATGTTTCTCCTTTAGCCTAGTACAACATTCAAAGTGAACTAAATTGTCTTGCTCAACTGGGATTTAAATTATAACTTATTCTGAAATGATTTGATGTCACCAAACAAATCGGACCAATTTTCCTTTCCCTTGTAGTTTTAAATTAAGAGCATTTAAATGACTAGAAATGTATGTATGAATTGCAAGATCAAATAGCCACTCCGTATTCGATAGTTGTTTTATTGGTTTCCCTTTTTCTGTGTTGAAACATTTGGTGATGTTTCAATAGCCACATTAAGGCCATATGATCTTGTAAAATTTACAGCTGAAATAACCACATTTATAACATGTTGGAGATCCAATACTTTCCCATAAAGAGCTTCTTGATGCACAATGCAGTGAATTCCAATCAGAGTTTCAGCTCCAATATCTATCATTTTCTTGGTTATTCTACCCATAAGCCTAATGTTTTTACCAATCATATTTTTTGCACTGCTTGTGACTCCTATCAGGTTTTTAATATTTAATCCTAACTTTTCAATAGATTGGCAATGATTTTCACTTGTAGTTGTTCCGTGCATACTCTGTAGAGCAGCTAAATCTTCAACTGGTATAAAATTATCATTAATTCCACATATGAAGATGAGGAGTTGGGCTGTGTCATTTACATCAGTATTGTCATCCAGTGCCACGCTAAAATATTTCATTTGTTTTATGTTTTCCAAAAGTTGTTTGAACAAATTCTTTCGAAAATCTTCTACTCTTCGCATAATTGTTTGTTGAGACAAACTAATGTCTTGTATCATTGTTCGTTTCTCCAGACATATTTCTTCTGCAACTTTTAACAAACAACGTTTAACAAATTCACCATCATTGAACAATTTACTTTCAAAAGTGATCAAATGTGCAACTTGATAACTGTCACGTACAGCAGATAAATTTCTTGACTGATATGTTTTCAGTATGTTTTGTTTTCTTAATTCGTTTTGTAACTTTGAACACTTCTTTTCGCAGCACTCCTTTATTTTGATCATAAGATTTATGATTTGAATCAGTGTTATATTCTTTAAAAACTTAGTCTCCTGACACACCAAACACACTGCTTTTTCGTGGTAATCAATGAAGAATCGTCTATAGGTAATCATCTTCAGTCCACCTTGGATCAAAAACACTACACTCCAAATTGATTTTCCCCTTTTGGAACATTTTTAAGAATGATTTTTTTAATTCAGTACAAATTAATAATTAATTCAATGCAATGAACAAGCTATATCAAAATACATAACTGTATACTTTATTTAGCGTACATATGACTACACTATTATTAATGAAATTAAGCAGCTTATTAATGATTATTAATGAGATTTAGCTTATTAATGAGATTAAGCAAATCAAAGCCCAAAACTCAAACCTACTTGAAGAAATACAACTCAAGGCACAATTAGTTGCAAATAAATTCACTGTAGTGAACCAACCTTCTACCATAGAACCCAACCTTCAAAATAGCAAAAGAGAACAATCCACTAATCAGCTCAACAGCAAAGATGCAGATATCAGTGAAGATAACTCTACCAAACCTGCATCTAACATCACTGGAGATAGCTGCTCAAAGACCTCTCAGGTGGCCCCCTCTACAGTATTGACCCTAAATAATACTAAACCTAAAATGTTAGAGCAGACAATCCAAACTGGAAAGAGTCCATTAATACCCACATTTGCAGAAGTAGTCACCAGCCAAAAAGATGATCATAAAATCCAAAAGATCCCACCAGCAAGGCTTACAAACTGCATGCATTCCCTGCCCAAGTCTCATCTCGCCGATCAACAGGTTCACTCAAAATAAACCGGGATCATATATTCAACCTATCAGAAAATGGAATGTGGAAGACAAACGGGAAAAACAGGTGGCACACAACACTCCACTAAGGGGAATCACTCATATTCGTACAATATCACAGTGGTCCAGACTCGTGGGCAAATCTTTGTTTCTTGACTGGAACCAACTACTAAACCAGGCAGCATTAAGGCCATGTTTGCAGAACTTCACAGAATAAATATTGATGTGAGACAGAGAAGAACTGGGTACCCAACTTGCGCATCTTTCATCCTTACCTGCCACCCAGAGATGATGAGCTTCGTGTTGGATCCAAGGCTATGGCCCCCTGGAACTCTCGTCAAACCCTTCCTAGACCAGATTCCAAGAACCACGATAAACCATCAAAATCATCAACAAATGCAATAGCAATTAAAACTACCAGGCTGGCAAGCCAAAGAAATGCAGAAGAAGTCAAATGAATCTACTGAGAACAAACCTGCTATAGGAAACAAAATGTCCACATATCAATCAATCCAACTACCAGCCGTTTATGATGTCAATCCCCAAGGCTGCAACTTGTCTCTAATATCCCTGTACATATTGCAGCGCACAGTAGACCAATGCGGCCCCAAAAAAGACTTGCCACCTGTACGAACTCTGATTGCTATGGCTACCACCATTCGAATTGTCTTTCAAAATGCAAGAAGTATCTGTAACAAGCTAGACACTGTCGAACAGCTTCTACTCTCGAAAACCCTAGATGTCCTCTGTATCGCTGAAACATGGCTTGGGAATGGGCAAGACTCCATTGCCTATACACCTCAGGCTGGTTACCAGATGCTCTGCTCCTCTAGAGTGGATCATAGAGGAGGGGGGAGTCGCAATACTCTACAATACTACCCTCTTTTCATTGGTACATTCTGTGGTAAACCAATCCCTTGCATTTGAAGCTGCCATGGTGTCCCTCAAGCTTAACACCTACTTGATAGACATAGCAACAGTATATATTCCACCAGGCCCAAACAGTGATATCATTGAAGATGTAATCCATTGGCTAGTGAATCATCTCCACACCTCTGCTAAGCACATTGTTTGTGGAGATTTCAATCTTCCACCTACTCTTGCACATCATAGTAGGACACTCGTTAGCAGTATGGATTCACTGGGTATCAGCCTTCTCAACTGCCACCCCACGAGAGGATCCAATCTCTTAGATTTGGTATTCTCCTCAGCACCATGCGACCTCGAAGACAACCCTCACAATCTCTTTGAATCCGATCACGAACCCATTGCCATACTCCTGCACTTAGCCGCACCTGACTTTGATATTCAAGGCCCAAAAAAAAAAAGAGAAAAGAAATAACATCCCCCAAATTCATTGATCCACCACGATGTCTCGAAGCCACATTCTCCATCCCTTGGGAAGCTCTCAACAATTGCAATCTTCAGCTGGCAGTGGACCTCATGACCAGGTGGATCCGGACCATTGCCAACTACGGAGCGACAAAGACTGTCTGCATAACTTCCCGTTCAAGAGCTTGGTGGACACCTGCACTGAACCAAACCTTCCAAGAAAAACAAAATCTGCATAAGAGATGGAAAGTCAGGTGCTCTACAAGATCGGATTGCCTTCTCCAGAGCAAGGGCAGCGTTCAACCACCAGAAATCATCTGCAATCAAAAAACATCTAAAAGCAACCCTACAAAAAGGCAAACATTTTATGGCTCTCGGCACACAGGAATTCCTAAAACACTGGATCTTGAACTGTGGATGGACCACATTGCATGGTTCTCGAACAATGTGGCCCTGACATATCCAGGCAATTTACCTGTCAACAATGTCCTAACAGATGCTCGCCACTGTCAGCATCACCAGGAAGCAGCTTATAACTGCTATAAATGGATTGCCACCCATCGCAACCGCAGGCCCTGACCTTATGCCACAATTCATAATCAAGTGTCTCAGCACGTTTATTATCAATCCACTAATCTTAATTTTTAACCATGTCTTAACGCCGCACTACTTTCCCCCTCTCTGGAACAGATATGCTGTGAGGCCACATCCTAAATGCCAATCTCTCGCTCTTCTATCCTCTTGAAACTTATGGAGAAGGCATTACTTTCATCCATCACCAATCAAATCTTGCCTCACAAACCCCAACAAATTCACTATGCCATTCCTGGAGATCCACAGTCACCAATTTAACATCCATTACTAGCACCATTCTCAGAGCACTAGAAGCTAAAGCAGAACTTGCCGTCACGTACGTCGACCTGGAAGGTGCCTTCAACTCAATCAGCATTCCCTCCCTCGTTCACCTCCAAGAAAATTACTTTCATATAAAAGGTGATATGTTGTGGTTTATCACAGCCCTGCTATCAGACAGAATCATTGTTCTTACAGTGGATCAAGATAAAATCTCAAGAAAAATCACTGCGGGAGTTCCCCAAGGTGGAGTCCTCTCCGGAGCATTATTTACTGCAGTCATTATTCCGTTTGTTCAAGAGAGAGACGACATCTGCTATGCTGATGATATTAAGCTACACACCCAGATTAACCCGGGCGAACATATCTCAAATTAATGAAAAGTTCAATCGAAAACTACACGACTTAGAATCCTATCTCCATCAATTTGGACTACTTATTAATCCTGCAAAATCAGCCCAAATTGTCTTTTCTTTGAAGCACCAACCCACTGAAGTCCAAGCTTCTCTAGCTGACATTCTCAGTTGTAAATACACATACGGACTTGAGAGTTGTCTTCGATTGCAAACTGACCTTCAAACCCCACATTGACAAGCTCATAACAAAATTCTGAAAAATGCGGTGGATTACCAAACAACTACTACTTCACGTTAAAGATCTGGATGTGACTCGGCGGTACGTATACACCCCTGTATACTCCGTCGTGTTATATGCCTCAGAAATATGGGCATCTGCAGCCCCCACGAATATCAAGCATGTGTACTCTCCTCTGAATACTGGCTCTTTCGTTGGATCACACATAAACATCATCGTCCACCCCAGCAAAGAACAACTGCAATGGCAACCACACTGAACTTTGCCTGACTGCCAAACCTTATAATGGAAAGATGCCTCACACTAATTGCCAAAATGACCACTGGAATAATCTCAGAGCCAAACATATGGGAACTGTGCAGCTGGAGAATCCCTCAACCTGGACTGAGGTAAGCTCCAACACTTATAGCCAACCATAATAGACTAGCCCTTAGCGACCGCTTTCCTCCCCAAGCAGATGCTTATCACAGGTGGTAGATGACTTTCATCAACCGGTGAAATACCACCACTTTGCTTATTGGAGGCTTGAAGTGGTGAAACCCATGTTTAGTCTCTAGAGCAAAGTTTCCGGCATCTCCCCTCCCCCCATATTTCTCCTTCAAGCCATGCGTGGTACTAAGTACTATAGGTTTTGATACCTTTCGTGTTTGGGGTTTTCATAAAAAAAAAAAAATAAATAAAAATAAAAAAGCAATCGAAGGCAACCTCTACAAATTTGTCAAGGATCGCAAATACTGGAGAGAGATCCTTGATGACCTAAACTCAGCCAGGCAAACTGCACAGTAATGTCGCAGTATAATAAATTTAAAAAAGATTGTCTATATAATATTGTATATAATGTCAAAAATACTGTATAATATCTTTATGTGAATATATTGTGAATAATTTACTGAAAGTTACTATATTGTTGGCCCTGGGTGATGAACCCAAAGTTTGATGTGGGCCCTGTCCTCAAGGCCTTTGTCCACCAGCCAATGTGAAGCCCCTGGCATTCCTACCGTGAAGGGTACATTGTATACATCCTTTTGTACACAATAAAGATTATATTTATACACTAAACCACATGTACATGTTTGATACAGTCGAGCTGGACTGTATCAAACATTCTTTGCTTGCATGTCTGGGCGGCGCCTCCGTAGCCCGGTGGGAAGGAGCAGCAGTGCGTAGCACACGCTTCTTGATTAGACCGGGGTTCGAGCCCGTCACCACCAAATAGGGAGGATGCGGAAAGGTCAGGGAATGACCACCGCATATCCCGGAGCAATATGGCCTTAGTTGCTAATGCTCCTAAAAACCAAATAACAACATAACAACGCTTGCATGTCTGTACACGCAGTGGAGATCAATGCTGTTTTAGTTCACTTTCTGCACAGGTTATAAAAATTATTCGTTGGCCATAGGTTGGACACCACTTGTCAAGGTGATACTCTCTGACAAGGAAGTGCCCCCTGGGTTATCTCCACACCAAAATGCATTCATCAGAAGGAAACATTTGTGTTTCCTTCTGAGTGAGATTCATCACTCCATGGTACCTTCTATTACTGTTCTCAAGGTCACAAACATCAGGAATAACATCACTTCAAATGAATTTTGGATTGGTTGTCTGTGACATCGAACGTATGCACAGCTACCCTACCATTGTACCTGAGGCTGTGAAGCTGACGAATGTCCTATGATTTCTTGGATTCTCTGTGCACGATTTCTGCAGACAACATGCATTATTCGTGAGCCACGAATTACCCCCCCCCCCTTTTTTTTTTGTTTTGAACACATTCTGTAAGATTGTTGAGGCCATCCAGATTTTTTTTTTCTTTTCTTTTTTTTCATTGCAGCGTTACTTATGGTTTTCTGTCTTTAAATAATATTGCTACAGTGAATTTTGTGAGGTTCAGATGTATTTCAGTATTTGATAGGAATGTAAAAGTAGTAGTAGTAATGGCAAATTACTATAGAGTGTAGTATCCCCGTCCCTAAAGAATTGGCGATGTGTGAATGTAGATGAAAAATACCCATTCAATTTGACTTCAACCTGAACAGAGTCATCAAGTGGCCTAATGTGATTACCATCTACTGTTAATATAAGCATAGAAGTCTTTGCTATTTTTCTTTGCATTCTTTTCCAGAGACTTCTCATAATCTGCCTTAGCTTGCATAACCTCCTTTGTAACTTGATTACAGACTAATTTATATTTTCCATAGACTTCTATATCAAGTGATAATTTATATGCATCCCATCTTTTCTTCTGTGTCACATGTCTCAGTAGTTCATCTGACATCCATTTAGGTCTTGAACAGCATTAGCATTAGTAGAGGCATATGATCAGTGGTGGAATTCAAATAATTTAACAACCGGTTCGCGGCCCTAATGACCGTTCTAAGTATAAAAAAACTATATACCGAAAGGTAGTTTATTTCATGCAGTTAATACTTAAATAAGAACAATAAAAGAGGTCCACAAAATTAGATTATGTTATAAGAAAGAGTTTTAAAATAGTAATGAAAAAAGATTAAATAATACCTGACAAAAAACAATAAAACTGTTATTTAAGATATTTCCATATTGCTTCTTGATTAGCGTCCTCATTTGCAATTTTCTTCGCTTTTATCCGAGCATCATCGGTTCAGTGATTTATCCTTAACCATCTTAACCATATTAAGGATAAACATTTATCCTTAACCACTATAGGAGTAGGATCCCATTCTTTTAGGGGTAGGCCGATTAGACTAATAGTCATTGTATTTGATATATTAGAAATAGTTAGGTGACTTCTCTTCTCTGAACATTATGTTCATCTTTGAAAAACTCCTTTCTGCTGAACTTACAGCAATTGTTCTGACAATATTTTTAGCTCTTTGAACACTTTCAGGAATTGCATAATTATGGGAATTTTTTAAAACATTTTCCACGAAATCTCGATAATCATTAATATCAATTTGGTAATTAAAAATGTCATTAAATACAAGCAATTATTCTTCAGCTGCTTTCCATGGAACTAGTACTTCTTCAATATTCCAGTAATCTGGCTCCAAAAAATTGAGAAATCGTAATTTATTCTTATCTTGAAATTGGCTACAACTTGCTTTTAAATGTTCACAATCCATTAGTCTTTTTTTCAAATTCGTTATGATGTTTTCTAAAAGTCTTTCCCGAGGAAGCCCGACAAATCGATGATTTTCTACAAATTTTATATTTTTGAAGGTTTCTGAAGTAATTAATTCATCAACTTTTTTTTCGTATGGACCCTTTTCCTTTCCAAACATTTGAAATGCTTTAATAGATCTTATCATGAGTTTTTCAGCCTTTATTATGTCTATATTTCTTGCTTGCAGTGCATTTGAAAGAAGAGAAATTTCGTTTAAAATATCAATCATCAATGCCAAATCAGTTATAAAATATATATTTTCAAGACGGGCAGCCATACCTAAGTACTTTTTCTTTGAATAAAAATAGTGATGTAGTGCTGGATAAGTGCGCCACACAGCTAGGGTTGACCTTAAACTACAGGCAGCCCATCTTGGTCCCAAAACTCTACCAATCTTTATAATTTCAATTCCAAGTTGTTCGGATATTTTGGAAAGTTCAATTTGGTTCTTATTGGATTGATGAAAAATAATATATATCTTATCAATAAATATTTTAAAATGATTTACTTGCTTTATTTCCTTTATCGAATCATCTAAAACAAGATGGAGGCTGTGATTTAAACAGTGCCATATTATTGTTTGGAAACAAATAGTTTAATCCTAATAGTAAACAAATAGTGCAATCCTAGTGCTCACTCCAGATTTTCTCCCAAGCATAACGCTTGGAACCATCAGAGCAAAATCCTATTAAATTTTTTTTTCTAGGTAGTTCTTAGTAAGCCCAATGTTATTTAAACTTTCCATAACTGAAGAACATATTGTCTTTGCATCTTGTTTTTACAATTCAAACAGTTCAACGAAAATTGTTGGTGATGTAACTGAATCCTCAACTTTTAAGAAAAGTATAATAACTGGTTTGCAGGATATCGTTGAAGCTTCGTCAATAATCAAACATATTTTCAGATTATTTTCAATAATTTTCTTAAATATTTCTTTTTTAATTTCCTTTGCAATAAACTGCTTTCACAGCAGTTTTACGAGAATGTAATCCTATTCCCATATCTAATCCATTTTTAATTTGCACTTCTATCTCATCTTCTATGTCTGAAAATGGTTTACATCTTTTTGCCAGGCTGTAAACTGTATTAAATACTCTACAAGTAGCACTTAAATATTTTTCATTCATCGTATCTATTACTTTTGTTATTGAATCCTGCTCACATTGTTTTAAGTTCTCTTTACAAATGTTATTTTTTTCCTTAGAGAAGCTTGTTGTACTTTATTTTTTCCCGATGCCTCAATCTGAAAACATTTCCATTCTTTTGACACATGAACACTTTTCTCTTTTATAAAGTCATATTTTGCACAATACTCGCAACCTAACTTTTTGTTAAAAATTACCAGTCCGTCATAGTTTTCTTTAAAATTGTTATATTGTTGCACTGTCCAGCCTTCAGGAAGATTATTTTCAATTTTGGAGTTGTTATCGTTTTTTATTTCAATAATTGACATGCTACTTTCTTCAAGTTGGAGTGGTTGTGCTTGTGACTGTTTTGTACAATCCAAAGCCAATTCTGATACAACAAATTCTGATTTTGGTTTGTTATTGAAAAAATCTGTCAAACTCTGTTGCCTTTTCATCCTTTTAAGGGCTACTGCAAAAAATTTAAAAAATGTTTTATTTTAATATATTATAGAGCAGGAGCGGATATGTATCTATATATTTGAATATTTTTGTTGGTTCTGTCCATGTGTGGTCATATCATAAACTTTTATAAACAAAGCACTGTGCTTATACCATTGATAAACATCAGTCAGAACATATATTTTCTTCGTTATATCGATACTAAACGAAAATTTCTTGCTGAATTAATAAATGGCATAAGCTATGCAGATTAAACACGATAGAATAATGTGTATGACAAACCTGTTTGTTATGGGAAAGTTGTGATAAAAACGTCTTAATTACCACGTGCACACTGGCATAAGGATTCCAACATGGAAGAACATTCTTCCACAGCTTCCGAAATGGGCGATAAGATAACCATTGAAATCTATATTTCTATTGGTTTGTTGTATCCTACCTTCCTATTGTTTTTATTGATCGGGGAACACTAACGCACTCATATCTCGTGTGAATTTAGGGCGTAACACAGAGCTGAAACAAATGACATGTGTCACCCCCTGGTTGTTTGGAATTTTTCTTTTTACGTTATATGTTTGCTTACTTAAGTAACAAACACGAGGGAATAAAAATGTAGTATTTCATCAAAGGTATAATGAGTTTTATGAAATGAATAAATAAATATTACAAGCATAGTTCCGTCTAATTTTTTTTACCTATGGACGGAATGAACATTACTACAGGCACTTGGAATACGCTGTTGTATAGATGAATGTTAAAAAAGAGTAAGGAATGTAAATTTGTGAATTCCACATGGGTGGCTGCCCAGGTGCCCACCTTAGAGAGAACCCTGATCAAAAGTGTCATTTTAACAACCAGTTCGCCAAACTCAACAAAAAATTAGGTATCGGTTCTGCCAAACCGGTGCGAACCGGCTGAATCCCACCACTGCATATGATGCAAGAAAGCAATCTTATGCAGCATCAGCCGAAAAAAATGCTCCCATTTCATCCTTCCGTTCGATTCAAATACCAGTCCAGCTCCGCCTTAAATTTATTTTGGCTATCGACTTTCACAACAAAGGATGGAAGTCAGTTCCACCAACCAACTACTCGCTGGCTAAAGGTAAACTTCTGCACATCTATCCTGCTTTTGTCTTTCCTCAATTTGAATTTATGCCCTCTCAGGTGATTATTCTGAGCAAGAGAAAGAATCCCATCAGCATTGAGCATGCTCAAACCATTCAAAGCTTTATACACCTCAATCAGATCACCTCGCAGGTGTCTAGTCTCCAGACACTGTAATTTGCAAAACTTAAGTCTTTCTTCGTAAGAGCAACCCTTTGTTCCATTCACTAATCTTGTTGCCCTTCTCTGTACTTGTTCCAACAGCTCTACATCCTTCTTAAAATGAGACCTCCAGTCCTGTATACAGTACTCAAGGAGTGGCCTGACCACAGAGTAGTACCACAGAGTTGATACGTTACTCTGGGGTTACTGTTTCCCATATGTAGTACTTTACATTTGTCAATGTTAAACTTCATTTGTCACCTCTCAGCCCGCCTGCTCAACTTTTCTATATCCTGTTGCAGCAGTGTACTATCATTAGTGTCATTAACAACCCTGCCAACCTTCGTATTGTGTGCAAAATTGGACATTAAGCCTGATATACCATCATCAGTATCATTTATAATTACGGAAAACAACAATGGACCCAACTCTGAACCCTGAGGGACTCCACTAATAACATTAGTCCACAAAGAGCAGTGTCCATTGATTGCTACTCTGTCTTCTCCCACTCAACCATTCCTTTATCCATAGCAGCAATTTGCCTCCAATGCTGCCTTGCTCCAGTTTGTGCAGCAGTTTTCCATGTGCAACAGTATCAAAAACCTTTCTAAGATCCAAAGGAATTTTTTCAGGGAATAACTTTGATATATGATATCAAAATTATTCCCTGCATCCAGTTGCTTTGTGACCACATCATAGTATCCAATCACGACAAGACTTCCCCTTAACAAAACCATGCTGTGTCTGAGCTATAACTGAAGTCTTGTCTAGATGATCCTACAGTGCTTCTTTTACCAGTGCCTCTGTTAATTTCCCTGGAACAGAAGTTAAACTATCAGGTCTATAATTACTTGTGTCGCTCTTTGATCCTCCTTTGGGGTCACGTTTACACATCTCCAGTCCATTTGTACCTCCCCTGAGTCCAAGAAAGCTCCCATAATTATGGTTAAGGGTTTGCTTACTTCCTTTGCTGCCTCCTTTAATATAACTGGATAGATTCCATCCACCCCAGGTGCCTTTCTTATGTTTATCTTCAACAATTTCTCTTCCACTTTCCTCTCAGTTATTACAAAATCATCTAGCTCACTGCCAGAGTTTAGTTTACCTCTGGCATTCCGCTCCCTGAATAACTCCTCATGTGTGAATGTATATGCAAAATACTCATTTAGTCTGTTAGCCACTTGAGCAGGATCATCAACAGTTGAACCATCAAGATCCAGTGGACAAATTTGATTCATCCCCTTCCTTCTAGAGCTTACATAGGTAAAGAACTCTTTGCTGTTTTTCTTTGCATCCTTTGCCAAATATTTCTCATAATCTGCCTTTGCCTGCCTAACCTCCTTTGTGACTTGGTTACAGACCAGCTTATATCTATCCTAGGCTTCCATGTCACCTATTAATTTATATGTATCCCATGCATTTTTCTTCTCTGCCACATGTCTCACTAGTTCATCTGACATCCATTTAGGCCTAAACCTTGAACAATATTTCTTAGTTGGTATTTAAACCCTAGTACACTTGGTCGTCGACTTACGACCTATGCGACTTACGACCGGCTGCACTCACGACCACAAAAAAAAATAATAAAGGAAGTCACTACTGAGGACACCCATAACCCAGGTGAGGAGGCACATCGATGACGGGAGGCCTGAGGACAGCACCAGGCACATACACTCTGTCGCTCTCTCTCACATACACCCAGTCACTTTCAAGCATCTGTTGCGTGTGGTGTATTAATTAAAATTCTACTGAAATACGCATAAAGAGAGAGCGACATACACTCTGTCGCTCTCTCTCACATACACCCAGTCACTTTCAAGCATCTGTTGCGTGTGGTGTATTAATTAAAATTCTACTGAAATACGCATAAAATGTTTAGTAAAAGGAAAATGCCTTCATCTACATATACGCCAGCTAAGAAGTCAAGAAAAACTATTGATTTACAGTGTAAAATGAAAATTATCTAGCAGTATGAAGACAAAAAGAAAGTGAATACGATAGCACGTGACTTGAAGTTATCACATTCCACAGTATCGACGATACTTAAGGACAAAGAAAGAATTCGGGACGCTGTGAAAGGTTCTACACCTATTAAGTCTACAATTTTAACCAAACGACGACAGGAAACCATCCACGAAATGGAGAAATTGTTGTTTGTGTGGATGGAAGAGTTAATACAAAAAAATACACTCATGAGTCTTTCACACAGTGCAAGCAAAGGCTGGAAGTTTGTTTCAGAGTTTAAAATCACGTGCCGGAGACGATTAGCAGAAGATTTTCAGGCTAGTACTGGGTGGTTTAAGCATTTTAAAAAAAGATTTGCTTTGCATAATGTCTCTTATAAATAAACAACTCCTACCTCAACCCAAGAACATGACCCTGACGATGCACAACCCAGCACAAGCAAAGATTAAAAATTGATTTACAGTACATTATGTACAGTATTATTTTTCACATTATGCACAATATAATTATAGATTGTAGTTTTGTTTTTTTATAAACAGTATGAATGTACGTATGATAAACAGTATGATAAACCAATTAAAATGTAGAGAACATTTGAATTTAACCTCAGAGAGAGAGAGATAGCCTAGGCGTAGAAACGAAGGTATGTACAGTATCGCTAAATAAAAGATGAAAACATTACTGTATTTAAAATGAAAAATAAAAGATGATAAAAATTTAAAAGATTATAAAAATAAATTATAAAGATGATAAAAAGATTAGAAAGGTTAAAAATACTATTAATAAATATATGGCCGACATACGACCAGATCGACCTGTCAGTCAGAACAGAAGTCGGTCGTAAGTCGACGACCAACTGTATCTTCCAAGATAAATTCTTTGAATGCTTCCCATTTTGAATTTGCTGTTGGTAACATCATCAGTGGGTCCCACCATGTAGAATTTAAATACTGTCTGAGACCACCGTAGCCACCTTTACAAAAGCAAAAACCCTTCCCTTTACCCCTGATGGTAGTTACCTCTTTGAGTAAATTCCACTTCAGCACACTGTGATCACTGCCACCTAGTGATTCCTTTATGTGCAGATTCTTAATGCATGTAGAATCACTACTGATAATCAAATCAAGAGTATTACTCCCTCTAGTTGCTTCCCGAACATGCTGATGTAGAAAACAATCATTCAATAAATCTACAAAAGCCTTACTAGTGTGTGAGTGACCAACCCACAAATTCCAGTCAATATCCAGGAAATTAAAATCCCCCATTTTAAGACTCTGATTTACTGGCCTACTATTTCCCTGTACAGTTTTTTATTATACTCATCAGAGTCATTAGGCCTATAACACACTCCTACTCTCAATTTTGATTTCCCTGTGCTTATGTCACACTGAACTGACTCGACACTGCACTGTCCAGCGATGTCACCTGGCTGTACCTCCTTGGATTTTATGTGTTTCTTAACTAATAGCATAACTCCTCCTCCCTTCCTATCCTGTCTATCCTTCCTGTACATATTGTACTCCCAAAATTCCAGTTCTGCATTACTTATATCTGTGTGACACCACATCTCTGATATCCCAACAATATCTGCCTTTGATGTTTTGACCAACACCTCAAATTCATCAAATTTATTTACCAAACTCCTAGCATTGGTGTACATTCAAGAATACATGCACCTGTTCCTATTCTTAGCTACCCTAACACAACCCATGTGTTTACTTGTACCGCAATGACTCCCTGCAGGGAGTCATTCCAGGCTGCTGCTCATTCCAATAGAAGCAGTTCACCTCTGCCAGTGGCTGCTGTTAATCTATTAGTCCGTGTACCCCCGATCTAGCAGTTTTCCGACCTACCTAACGCTGCCTCGATAGCATCAGCATATATTCTTGCACTCTTTCTATTTAAGTGTATCCCATCCCTGTAAAAGCAGTCTCTCCTGTTAACAAGCACAAACCATGTTGAGAAAAATGCCAGAATATCACCAGTGGATCAACACTGATGGAATTCATAATGGTGATCATTGATCAGATGGAAGGTTTCTAGTTAGTTTAAGAGTTGGCGGTTAATTGATTTCTCCATTACTTTAGAAGGAGTAGAAGTAATTGCAATGGGATGATAATTGGATGGGAGGGATTTGTCACCCTTTTTAGGAACTGCCTAAATATAAGCAAATTTTCAAGCAGAAGGAAAAACACCTTTGGAATAAGAAAGTGAGAAAAGGCAGCAAAGAACAGGAGTAAGTTCAGAAGCACAGGTCCTAAGAACAAGTGGAGAAATACCATCAGGATCTGGAGCTTTCTTAGCATCAAGATTTGTCCAAATCCTTCTGACATCCTTTTGACGGAAGACCACAGGAAGTATTGAATGGAATGTGTTGGGAATCGTGGGAGGTGTTTTACCAAGATCATTAACACATGAGTTGGAAGAAAAATGGGATGCTAGCAGGTCAGATTTATCCTTGGCTGAAGTTACAACAGAACCATCTGGTTTTGACAGCGGTGGGAGCAGAGATGGGCAAAAGTTGTGGCCAATAGCTTTGGCAAGAGACCAGAATGCTCGGCTACCATTAGGGCAAGAAGCAAGTTTTCTACTCTTAGCCTGTTCAAAATCTAGTTTGGACTGATTAATAACTGCTTTACAATTGTTGCAAGCTTTGGTGTAGGCAGAAAATGAAACTGAAGAATTGGAAACAAGCCAATTACGATATGCAACATTCTTCTCTTGAACAGCTTTGGCACATTTATTGGGAAACCAAGAATTAGATAAAGAACGAGATTTTAAAGTGGGGTGTGTGATAAAGGATTCCATTCCTACAAGAATAATTTCACTGACATGATCTAAGCAAATGTTGACATTAGAAATTTTGAAACAGTAATCCAACAAAGGAAAAGAAGAAAAGAAACCTTGCAGGTCATCCCATTTTGCATTCTTGTAATGCCAAACAACATGAGGTTAGGAATGGCCAATAGATAAAGGCTCCATTGGAGAAGAGACAATCACCAAGTTGTGATCTGGGTTGCCTAATGAACCACTCACTTCGACTGTGTACTTAGAAGGGTTGTTTGTGAGAAAAAGATGAAGCGCGTTGGCTTTATGGTTAGGATTGTCTAGTATTCTTGTAGGTAAATGAACAATATATGCAAAGTCATTAGTAATTTCAAAAGCCTCAGCATCTTGACCAGCTGGGTCGATATGACTAGAAAATGGAAGCCAGTTGGAGTTGTGAACATTAAAATCATCAAAGAAAATTACCTCACTGTTAGGAAAGTTGAACTGGAGAAAGTCAAGTTGCAAAGAGAGGAAGTCAAAGAGCTCCAAGTGATTAGTGGAGTTGGGAGAATGGTAGAGACAACGGATGAATTTGACACGAGATAGAGAGATTTTAAGCCAGAGAAGATCGAAGATTTGTTGAATGTTTGTAAGCCAGTGGGGTTTCTTTATTCTGGTAGTAGTATTAGTAGTGGCAAAAAAAATTTCCCATTTCACCTATCCATCCCCTCCTCTAGTTTTTCTAGTGCTTCCTTGAATTTATTCAAGCTATTCACTTCCACAACAATGGATATAAGTTTGTTCCAGCAGTCAACCACCTGCTGACTAAAGGCAAACTTCTGCACTTACAACCATCCATCCTCAATTTGAATTTATGACCCTTCATGCTTGTAGTCTGAGCAAGAGGAAGAATCCCATTAGCATCAAGCTTGCGCAGTCCATTCAAAGTTTTAAATACCTCAGTCAGATTGCCTTGCAGGTGCCTTGTCTCCAGACACTACCCCACTTAACTTTCTTTTACCACCGATTGTCTTGCATTGCACAGACTATGCTCTCCTAAAAATATGAATGATCAGAATGAAACAGTGGATGGAAAGATATTGGTACTTGATAAAAAATTTCCTTGTAACAGAATTGCAGGAAATTAATCTACTCAAGTTTCCACAAGATGGAGCCAGAGCCACTTGTCATACAGCAGAAGTCACGATTTACACATTGCATGATGTTCCCGGACAGATTAATTTAGCATGATAGCGACATTTATAAGCTACAGACATTAAATGCTCTGATAAATAATGAAAGGGCAGAAATCATAATGTATAAATATTTGATTTCTGTGTTGTAAAATCTTATTCTAAGAGAATGCCAATATTCAAATGTTGTATTTTATATTCTGGCATAACTGCTAAGTCAGGAGAGCTTGCAGTTAATCATTTTGACATTGAATATAATCGTTAACCATATTTAGCAGCCACTTAGGCTTGAACCACAGTCCATCAAATGAATATGCTAGTGCACTCTCATGCTTAACCACTTGGCTGTCTCAGTTTTTTAAAGTGCTTATTTAATAGATACTAATTTTCATATTTAATGTTTTAATAATAAATTTTTTAATAATAAATTTTTTAATAATATTTTCTTATAGAAAGACTTTTAAGAAATATTTCTATAAGAAAATTCTTACACTTGTTTTGCTAGACCTGTGCATTCATTTCATTTTCTTATCATTGGTATCAGTAAGATTGTAGGTGCATTTGGCTTTCATTCATTTTTTTTTTTTTTTTCAACCAGAAGAAAGGCAGTAGGACAATATAAACTCTCCTTGCAGTATTTCAGTTGTGCATAAGCTGCAGCCTTGATTGGGGATTTCAAGGAGTGCTGGGAGTTATCGTGAAACAAGTAAATTCATGGGCTTTGTTAGCCTAACTAACAGTAAGAACAGTGCATGTAATACTTGTATGTACACCAATGCTAGGTAAATAAATATTTACAATCCTAGTAAATATTTATTTACTAGGATTATAGTAAATAAATTTTATACATTTTTGAAATGCTAGTCAAGACATCAAATACAGACATTGTTGGGATATCAGAGACATGCAGAATTTGAATATGGGGTGGGCGGGAGACAATGTATACAGAAAGGAGAGACAGGATAGGAGGTTGGGATGAATTATGCTCTTAATTAAGAAGCACATGAAATCTAAGGCAGTGCTTCCAGTTGATCATGGGTGGCCAGTGCATTGTTGAGTCAGTTTGGTGTGGCATAAATACTGGGAAAGCAAAAATGAGAATATGAGTGTGTTATAAGCCTAATGACCCTGATGAGTATAACAAATAGCTGTTCAGAGAAATAGAGTGGGCTAGTAAATTATATAATGTGGCATTTTAACTTTCCAGATATTAACTGGAACTTGTGGGTTGGTCACACACAGCCTAGCAAAGACTTCTGTGGATTTATTGGATGACTGTTTTCTATAGCAACATGTTAGAGAGGCAACAAGAGGAAGTAATACTCTTGATCTGATTACACTGGTTGGCATCAATTTCCTCCCTGAAATAATTTCGACAGAGTCTTGTAGAAAATATGTTCAAAAACTCAGATATGTGCTTAAAATGTTCCTATTGCCCTCAGATTTCAAATATTTAGGGCAGGGGGTCAGCAACCTGTGGCTCTTTGAGCATCTAACTGCAGCTCTTTAACTTTTAGCATGAGGCAAAGTTTGAAATGGAGTTAGAGGACTTAAAAATCAAGGACGTGTGGTATGCAAGACTAAAATGCCTTAAAACTGAAATTGAGGATTTGGAGAGGCAAAAGGCTGTCCTTGCAATTCTACATAAAATGGATGCCGATAGATGAGTTGAAAAAGCAAGACCAAATTGTGTTCGATGCATGGTGTAGCTTACCGGGCACGTATATAAATTTGAAAATATTTACATTTGAACTTCTCTCAGTTTTCGGTTCCACGAATTTCTGTGGGCAAATATTTTCAAACATGACCCCTATTAAAAATAAATCAAGAAATCGTCTGAACAATGCGAGTCTCTCAGCATGCTTAAAGATGAAAATTACGGCATACTTCCCTGATGTTGAGAGACTCTCTTAAGAAGGTCAGCAGCAAAAGTCACATTAATTAGAAATATTATTAATAAATAATATTTCAAAATATATATTTTTTGATAAAACACCTTCCCACTCTATTCCATTTCTTAAAAAATTCCACCACCCCTCAACCCCAGCTTGAGCTGAAGTACGGCTTTTTGGATTCTCTCTCTTTTTTTTAATTAGACCAAAAATGGCTCTTCACTCAAAAAGGTTGCCGACCCCTGTTGTAAGGTAATGACTGAAAACCAAGACCTGTCGTTAAAGCTTCATTTCCTACGTTCTCATTTAGAATTTTTTCCTGAAAACTTGGGAGTGGTCTCTGATGAACACAACGAAAGGTTTCACCAAGATAGTTCTCAAATGGAAAAAAGATACCAGGGAAAATGGAGTCCCAATATGTTGGCAAACTATTGGCATCTTGTATGGGAGACACCAGTGGATGATTATATTATAAAAGGCATGAAAAGTCAAAATAAGCGTTTTGTTATCAGATAAACATTTTTGTAAATAGAATAACGTTAATAGACCCATTATTCAATATTTAGTATGGTACATAACATTTTCTTAAAACATGAAATCTTTTTGACTTCAATCCCTTCTCCCTTAATATTGCAGCAGTGATTATTCATGCATTAAGAATTTGCAGATAAAAGAACTGTTAGTTGTTAGTGATCACGGTGTATTGATTTGGGATTTACTTAAAGATATAACTACCATCAAGGGTAAAGGGAGGGATTTTTGCTTTCATAAAGGTGATTGCAATGCTCTCAGGCAGTTTTTCAATTCTGTACAGAGGGAACCAACTGATGATGTCACCATCAGCAAATTCTAAATGGGAAGTGTTTAAGGAATTAATCATAGAAGCTAGTAGGCGTTTCATATCAACTAAGAAATACTTTTCAAGCTGTAGGCCTAAATGGATGTCAGATGAACTAATCAGACTTGTGGCAGAGAAGAAAAATACATGGGATGCATATAAATTATCAATGACACAGAAACCTATTGATTGCAATGATTGCAATCAATAGGTTTCAATACCTTGATTGCAAACTAGTTTGCAATCAAGTCACAAAGGATGTTAGACAAGTGAAGGCAGATTATGAGAAACATTTGGCGAAGGAAGCAAATAAAAACAGGAAATACTACTTTATTTAAGCAAACACTAGAAGGAAGGGGATAAACCAAATTGGTCCATTTGATATTGATGATGATCCTGCTCAGGTAGCTGACAAACTGAATGAATATTTTCATCTACATTCACACTTTAGGAATTCTTTATGGAAGGAGATACCAGAAGTTTATTAAACTGTAACATAGTGCTAAATAATTTTGTAATAACTGAGAGGAAAGTGGAAGAGAAATTGTTGAAGTTAAACATAAGGAAGGCACCTGTAGTGGATGGGATCTATCCAATTATATTAAGGGAGCCAGCAAAGGAAGTAAGCACACCCTTAGCCATAATTATGAAAGCATTCTTGAATTCAGAAGAGGTCCCCATGGACTGGAGATGTATGAACGTATCCCCAATTCACAAAGACGGTCAAAGGGTGACATGAGTAATTACAGCCCTGTTAGTTTAACTCAGGGGTCGCCAAATTTCTTTGACAGTTGACCCCTTCAAGAGTTTCTTGACTTTTTATCGACCCCCCCTCTATTTTACTATTACGTAATTATAATAGGACAAGCAAAAAAAAAAGACGCTTATGCGAGTTTTTAAATTGTTTATTTTATAGTTACAGTGTTTATTGTATGTATAATATAGTATATATTACTATATTGGGTTAACGTCAAAGGGATACGTTTTTGTTTTTGACGGCCTTCTTAACATTACATATTTGATAGGAGGGATAAAAAATATATAAAATATAAAATTTAATTTAGATAACAAAATAACAATAATACAGTCTTCCTTATATATATGAAAATAAGACTTTTATTAACTTAGTATACAATTTACTAACGTTGTCAATGTGAAGGGTGCTTCGTGACTCTTGACAAGATTAGCAATGTTGGGTTAAAAATTAGTAAATTTCAGCCTTCAATCACCACAGAATTCTATATCTAGCTTATTTCTTTGTTTTGTTAAAATGGAATTAACATGGCTGAAACCAGCTTCAACCATGTACGAGCTTGGAAATGCAAGCAAAAAGGGGAGTACCAATTCAGAAAGTTTTGGATATTTTTCTACAACATTTATATTCGTCCAAAAGTAACTTAAAGTCCTATTTTTAAAAAGTGTCTTAGCTTCAAGATCAACTGATAATTCAATAAGTTCATCTTGTAAGTTACATTCAATATTTTCAATATCTGCAGAAAATGGCGTGATAATCCAATCTGGAATGTGCATGTTTTCAAAATCTGCAAAGCGCAATTTAAAATCATCGCTCAAATTTTGAAGATGGTTTGTGTATATTTCTAAGTCTTCATCTTTTACTTCCAATTGCCGTAGATTCGAAAAGTACTGAAAATGTTTTTGTAACAATGATGTTTTAAATAAGGCTAATTTAGCTTGGAAGTCTAAAAGAATTGTCCGAGCTTGAATAATCGTGATATCTTTACCTTGTAGATGGGTCTGTATGTCATTAAATTTTGAAAATAAGTGTGCCATGTAAAAAATATGATTCTTATTTCTCTTCACTTCATCACTCAAAAACAAATTAACACCTGTAAGAAACTCTAGGGTTGAGTCGAACAACTCAACAAATCTTTGTAGACTTACACCTCTAGACAACCATCTTACTTCAGTATGCAAGAGTAATTGGTTTGATACTTCATCATTTTTTTCACAAAGTTTGGCAAACAATCGCGATTTAAGAAGATGAGCTCTAATTTGATTAATAGATTTAATACACACTCTTAGAATATCATGCAGTTTGTCACTGAGAGTTTTTGCCACCAAATGTTTTCGGTGCAACACACAGTGAATAGTACATACACTTGCAAACTTTTTCTTTCAGAAAGGCAGCGAAACCTCGATAGCGGCCCGCCATTGCAGGTGTGCCCTCTGTGGCTATTGCTGTTATATTAGTAATTGGAATATCATACTTATTTAAATATTTCTCCAATCGCTGAAAAATTGTCAACCCCGTTCCATCACTTTCAAGATATTTTGCAAATAAAAATTCGTCAATAATTTGATGTTTGGTTTTACTATAATATCTTACATATAAGAATAGAAGAACTATCGAATGCAGATTCATCAAGTTGGATGGAGAACTTACTATTTTTGAGTTCTGATACTACAGTTTTTTTTCTACATCTTCAGTAGCCATTTTCACCAATACGCCTTTTCATGGTATTCGCACTTGATGGTAAGCATTTTAAAACAGGGCCAGAATCTTTTTTAATTATGGTTTCAATTACTTCTTTGATTGTGGGTATAACAATGTCCTCTGCAATTGTATATGGTTTTCCTTTTTTTGCTATATTAAAAGAAATATTGTAGGAGGCTGTTAATCCTTGTTTATTGTCAGGTTCGGCAGGTGCTTTCATAAATGATTTTATAGTGTCGATGTGTATATTTCTCTTTCAGTTCTTTAAAAAAAGTCAAGATCTTTATCTTTCTTATCGGGATGGAGTCTTTGAAGATGATCTTTCATTTTTGCTGGTTTCATTGCATCGTTACTAAAAGTTTTTTCACAAAGAAGATACATAGGCCTCGTTTCATTTGTTAATGAAGCAATAAACCCAAGTTTCAAATATTCTAACGAATGGTGTCTGCATTTCTTTTTAGAATCTGAAGCTGCCATCGTGGTTACTGGGGTTGTAACAAAATAATTAAAATTGAAGTCAGTAAGCAAAAGTAATGTCTAAATAATATACCTACTCACGTATTTCTATAGGATGTACAAAACTACCAGCCCTGCTCAACTCTTCAACATAGAGAAGTTTAGTTCGTGAATGAATAACGATTGAATTGTAATATTATTGAATTATAATACGGAATTTCAGATGAATTTCAGAACATTAACGCTTACTTGTATCGATGCGCAAAAATGAGACTGGGATCGAATACGTGTAAGTATAAGTAAATAAGCAACCGCGCGGGTGTTGCCATCTCGCTCCCGCCACGACATCCGTTTATTGGTAAATACCTCATTTTGGCCTACTTGATTGGTCTCCGTAACTATTTTCATGACCTTTCTCCATCTTACAGGTCCTATTCATGTCACTGTTCCCACGATTCACTCTTAATTGCGTTGTCATTCAGGATGGAGGTAATCCAAGTTAACTGAATTAAATATTACCCGTACAATGCTGTCTTATATTTTTCTATCGACCCCCAATCAACCCCTAACAATGTTATATCGACCACTTTGGCGACCACTGGTTTAACTCCTGTTCCAGGGAAAATAATGGAGTCACTTGTAAAAGAAGTAATGCAAGACTATCTAGACAGGAATGGAATTATACTGCAGTCTCAGAATGGATTTGTGAGGATGTGATCTTGTCCGACAAATCTGATTGGATATGATGATGCAATAACAAAGGAACTGGATGCAAAAAATAATTTTGATATCTTATACTAGAATTTCAGGAAAGCTTTTGATAGTGTTGCACATAAAAGACTGCTATATGAATTGAAGCAGTGTGGCATTAAAGGCAAGTTGCTGCTATGGATAAAAGGTTGGTTGAGTGGGAGAACACCAAGAGTGGTAATGAGTGGATGTTGCTCTTTGTGGACTAATGCTATTAGTGGAGTTTCCCAGGGTTTGGTGTTGGTCCTATTGTTATTTACTCTATTTGTCATTGATCTAGAAGAGTTAGGCAGATGGCAATTGAAGAAATGGCTGAGAAATGGCAATTAATTTTAAAATTGACAAATGCATAGCACTGTATATGGGTAGTAGTATAACCCCAGAGTAACATACCAATTGTGTGGTACTACACTCAGTGTAGTGGAAAATAAAAGACTTGGTGCTAATTGTGCAGTCACATATGAAGTTCTCTGAGCAATGCCCTCAGGCTACCAGGAGAGTTCATGGGGTTTTGTCAATGATATGCAGAAATTTTGCTGTCAGGGATAAGGAGGTGATTATCCCAGTGTATAAGACAATGGTCAGGCCATATCTTGAGTACTGCATACAGGTCTGGAAGCCTCATTTTTGGAAGGATGTGGAGCTGCTGGAATGAGTACAGAGAAGGGCAGTGAGAATGCTGAGGGGAACAAAGGGGTACTTTTACCAAGAAAAGCTTCAGTTCTGTGAATTGCAGTGTCTGGAGACTAAGGCAACTGCACGGTGATCTGATTGAGGTGCTTAAGGCTTTAAATGGATTGAGGAAGCTGAGGATGGGATTCTTCCTCTTGCTCAGACCACACCCACACACATGACGGGTCGCAGATTCAAATTGAGGAAGGACAGTCGCAGAATAGATGTGTTGAATTTTGCCTTTAGCCATTGTGTGATTGATTGCTGTAACAAACTTCCATCTGCTATTGTGGAAGTTTCACAGCTTAAATAAATTCAAAGAACTAGACAAACTATTGGAGGGAATTAATAGGGGAAATGGGAGGTGTGTTTTTTTTTTTTTTTTTTGTCTGATGCTGTATAAGCTTGCTTTCTTGCATCATTTGCTAATTCTAAATGTGCATATTATTCTAAATATTTTTCTAAGATAACAACATTCACCACCTAAAATATTTTGATGAATTGATTTATCCATATTCATATTTTGTTTTATAATTTTAGTAGTATAATATTGGGTCAACTTGTGACAAGCATTTTAAAGTAAGTCAGATATACTTTAAATTTATATGTAAAATGTTTAAAATTATATGCAAATTGTCTGATATGTTAAGACCTTCTGTAAACTGTTGGTTGTGATAATGTATGTATAAAAAGAGTACAGCCACTCCCCGACTTATGTAACTGTTGCATTCCGTGGAACTTTTTTTTTTTTTTTTTTTATGAGAGCCCCAAACACGAGAGGTATTATAACCTATAGTACTTAGTACCGTGCTTGGGTTGGAGGTTGAGAAGACGAAAGAAGATATTTGTTGATATTGGACTTGAACTTCTGTAGATTGTAATTTTCAGGAAATACGTATGAAGGAAGGTTGTTCCAGAAAACGGCAGTTGAATGAATAAATGAGGAAGATGAAAAGTTGGTTCTGTGGGTTTGAAGTTGGACAGTAAATGGATGTTGGCTGGTGGTGGCACGTGTTCGGACTGTTTTGAAAGAGAGAGCGGGAATTATAGAAGCCAATTCAGAAGAACAGTGCCCATGGAAGTATCTGTAGAAGAGGCATGCAGCAGAAACAGTGCGTCTATGAGACAGCGAGTGGAGAGACTCTGTTAGAGATGAATCATTAATTAACCTAACTGCCCTCTTCTGAATGGAATCAAGAAGCCTGAGAGAGGTTTTGGGGGCACCACCCCAGATGTGGGAACAATATTCCATGGCAGGGCGGATTTGCGATTTATACAGAGTGAGCAGCTGTTTGGGAGAAAAGTAACGCCGAGAGCGAAAGAGAAAACCAAGTTTTTTAGATGCAGAGGAAGCAATATTTGTAATGTGCTTGTGCCAAGAGAGATTAGAAGTCAGGGTAATCCCCAAAAGAGATATATCATTTTGCCTAGAAATCGGAGTGTCACTAAAGATAAGCATAGGAGCAGAAGAATCCCTTTTGCGAGATATAAGACAAGATTCAGTTTTAGAAGGGTTGAAATCAACTAAGTTGTCTTTGTCCCACTGGAGAATTACCAGAAGATCGGCATTTAAGGAATTGGCAGCAGATTTTCGAGAACTTGAAGCTGATTGAGCTGGACAAGGTTTCTCAAAATGGAAAGTTGAATGCAATGTGCTATCATCGGCAAAACTATGGATAGGATTTCCAGTCAATGGAAAAAGGTCATTGATATACAAGAGGAAAAGAGTGGGGGAAAGAACTGAACCTTGGGGGACACCGGCATTAGTGGAGAAGTTAGAAGACAGAGAGCCATCTACCATCACCCTCAGTGAGCGATCAGAGAGAAAACTGGATAACCAATTACTAAAAACATTTGGCAAACCATAAGATGGAAGCTTGTTTAGAAGACCTTTATGCCAAACACGATCAAAAGCCTTAGAGATGTCGAGAGCAACTACTTGTGTTTCACCGAACCTTTCCATTGAATTAGTCCATAAATGGGTAACATGAGCCAGAATATCACCAGTGGATCGACACTGACGGAATCCATACTGGCGATCGTTGATCAGACGGAAGGTTTCTAGGTAGTTTAAGAGTTGGCGGTTAATTGATTTCTCCATTACTTTAGAAAGAGTAGAAGTAACTGCAATGGGACGATAATTGGATGGGAGGGATTTGTCACCCTTTTTAGGAACTGGCTGGATATGAGCAAATTTCCAAGCAGAAGGAAAAACACCTTTGGAATAAGAAAGTGAAAAAAGGCGGCAAAGAATAGGAGTAAGTTCAGGAGCACAGGTTTTGAGAACAAGTGGAGAAATACCATCAGGACCTGGAGCTTTCTTAGCATCAAGATTCATCAAAATCCTTCTGATATCCTTTTGACGGAAGACCACAGAAGGCATTGAATGGAGCGTGTTAGGAATGGTGGGAGGTGTTTTACCAAGATCATTAATACATGAGCACAAAGAAAAATGGGATGCTAGCAGGTCAGCTTTATCCTTGGCTGAAGTGACAACAGAACCATCTGGTTTGGACAGAGGTGGGAGCAGAGATGGGCAAAAGTTGCGGCCAATAGCTTTGGCAAGAGACCAGAATGCTCGGCTACCATTAGGGCAAGAAGCAAGTTTTCTACTCTTAGCCTGTTCAAACTCTAGTTTGGACTGATTAATAACTGCTTTACAATTGTTGCGAGCTTTGGTGTAGGCAGAAAATGAAACTGAAGAATTAGAAACAAGCCAATTACGATATGCAACGTTCTTCTCTTGGACAGCCTTAGCACATTTATTGGAAAACCAAGGTTTAGATAAAGGACGAGATTTTAAAGTGGAGTGTGGGGTAAAGGATTCCATTCCTGGAAGAATAATTTCACTGACACGATCTGAGCAAACGTTGACATCAGAAGTTTTGAAACAGTAATCAGACCAAGGAAAAGAAGAAAAGAAGTCTCGCAGGTCATCCCATTTTGCATTCTTGTAATGCCAAACAATACAAGGTTGGGAATAGCCATGAGATAAAGGTTCCATTGGAGAAGAGGCAATCACCAAGTTGTGATCTGAAGTGCCTAAAGGACCTCTCACTTCAACCTTGTACTTAGAAGGGTTGTTTGTGAGAAAAAGATCAAGCGTATTGGCTGTATGATTAGGATTGTCCGGTATTCTTGTAGGTAAATGAACAATCTGAGCTAGGTCATTAGTAATTGCAAAAGCCTCAGCATCTCGACCTGCTGGGTCGGTGTGACTAGAAAAAGGAAGCCAGCTGGAGTTGTGAACGTTAAAATCACCAAGGAAAATTACCTCACTGTTAGGAAAGTTGGACTGGAGAAAGTCAAGTTGCAAAGAGAGGAAGTCAAAGAGCTCCAAGTGATTAGTGGAGTTGGGAGAACGGTAGAGACAACAGATGAATTTTACACAATGAGGTAGAGAGATTTTAAGCCAGAGAAGATCAAAGAGAGGAGATTCCAAATTGCCAAGTCTCTGACAGGGAATATCAGAACGGACATATGCACAAGTACCACCTTTGAGGCGAAAGGAATCATACAGCAAATAATTTGGACATCTGAGATGAGCAGTAGTTGAATCAAACTGATAACTGAGATTCAGTCAGAAAAAGTACATGGGGTTTGGAAGACTGCAAGTGGAAATGGACATCGTTGAGATTAGAATTGAGACCACGTATATTTGTGAAATGAATTAGGAAGTCCTTGGGAGGTTTAGATCTTTTCGCAGATAAGCTTGCTCTATTATTTTGACAATTCATGGTGTATTCAATAGTAAGAAAAAGTGGGTGGGACATGCTGTATGAAGTAATGAAATTTGTGGATATGGCGTACATGTGGTAAGAATATACCCAGATCCTTGACATAACGTGGCCTCGACAATGCTCCCCGCATACACACTACTCGGACTCCCTCCAGTCACTATCTGGCAGAGTAGAGGTAGCAAGATTATACACTAGCTGATCCGGAAGCTTCCTAGAGAGTTACCAATAGGTTCAGTCCAGTGTACTAACTAGCGGCCGGCCTGCGAACACCGTTTTAGAGCTGTACCCTCGAAATGTAAGGAATATTGGATCTCGCCACGACATTCATCATAACCTCAAAAATCATCAATCATACTGCATGATGGAAGAGATAGGGAAGGGTTGGCCGGAACTTAGCTCTAGAGACTAAACATGGGTTCCACCACTTCAAGCCTCCAATAAGCAAAGTGGTGGTATTTCACCGGTTGATGAGAGTCATCTACCACCTAGTACTGCCTGGTAACATAGAGGGGCGGCGTTCCTCCATGTGGTGTGGGCGCCACACCTCGACCCCTGCTTACATTGGTTCACACCTGGGTGGTCACCCACCATGTACTTGTGCATGAAGGTTATACCCAGGATTACTAACAGTCCCACCATTGTGAAGGTGCAAGCAGAGGATTTGGCTGTCATAGACCGTCCGGACTTCGCCGAAATTGGGTCCTCTTTGACTTGAGTGTCACCCGAATATCAGTTCCATCAGCGCTTTAGGCTCCCAGGTAGCAAGAACAGCTTGTCTGGCATATCTGAGAGAATGTCTGTGACAACCTCAAGGACCACGTACGTAAGTCAGAATTTCTACGTAAGTCAGAATTTCCCTAAATGCTTATGCAGCACTCACAACTATGCATGCTGAATTTTATTGAAGTGAAAAAGAAAGTTTTGACGAACACGCAAATAGAATTATTTATTAAATTTTATTTTTTTCATGCGCAGGAAAAATTACAAAGTATACAAAATATAAAAATAGGGAGGAGACAGACACGTCAGCAAGTTTTACCTTTCGAGCATCATTGCCAGAATCAACGTCTCCAGCTGATAAGTATGCCACTGCGGAAGTTGAGGGCTGTGGAGATTTGGAAGGGTTTTTTCCAACCCATCACAAAATTTCTTTGCAGCTGCAGAGTTGTCACTGGCAACTTCACCGCATACTTTAATGTTGTGGGAACCAGCGCAATGCCTTGAACCTATAAAACCACCTTTTGCTTGCCATAAACTTGGCTTGGAGTTTGCAGTACTCATCCTTAACATCTTCATAAATACTTGTTGCTTTTGCTTGAATGGCCATTAGACTCAGGGCCACTTGCTTCTGAATCTGATTTTCTATCCATATTAATAGCTTTTCCATCTTTGATATAGCACCTGAATGCTGTTTTTTAATCATTGTTGATCTAAATGCACTGATCCATTAACGTGTTTTTTTATACACATACTGTCCTTTAAAATAGTATTTACTGTTGAAGCAGTGAGCCTAATTTCAGTGCAATAGATGACAAATTTTGTCCTGCTTCGCTTCATAATCATCTTCATTTCTAAATCAATTTGTTTTGTTTCCTAGCCCTACCTCCACTTGCACTTTCCGTTGGTAGCTTTCCCTTCACCATTGTAATAAGTAAATAGGAATGAAGAGAAGATTCTGAAAATTTGTTTTTTATATGATTGAAAATTTCAGTGAAGGGGAAACATTTTATCATAACAACGTAAAAACCCACACAATTCCAGCTATCGGAATATCTCAAATGCAGTCAGATCCAGTTTACTTCCCATTTATAATAGATTGCACCAACAGAAAAGCCCAATAAACGGGAAAGTGCAAATTGTTTTAGGGTCGTGATCTCCAGAAATGTGCTTTGGAAAAATATCACAAAGGCTTTCAAAATTGATTCTCATAACAGGAACATATGATAACGATGAAAGGGTAGTGCAATTTCCATTACATAAATGTCTTTTAGAGAAATTTTCGCTTTTGTTATATAGCGAAAATTTCAACTTTCAAGGTCTTGGAACGAATTACCAAAAAAAAAAAAAAAAGTGCTATTGGGTTCACATTACGATATTTTTACGATACCTTCATTTATTCTTATGGATGCAAAATATGTTTCCACATTTTTTTAAGTTTGCACCCGCTGGCATATGTAAAGTTGTGAATTTCTGTGAGTTGAGTATTACGTAAGTTGGGGAGTACCTGTATGTCAAATTTTGGTAGTTTTTACTACTTTTATTGTCATACTCTCTTCATTGGCCTCTTTAAGTGTGGTGTCAGTGTCTACTGGTCTGCAATACATTTTAGGTTGAAACTACTGCTGTAAACTGCTTGAGTTTACCATAATATTTTAAATATTTTTGATTATCTGATATTTTTATTCTAGGCTTCTTGAAGGTATATCACCGTATATGTGGTGTAGTTTGGGAGTTGGATTTGCAATTTCACTCTCGGTTGTTGGAGCTGCTTTGTAAGTATCAAGCCAAGAATGCATTCTGATTACTAGCTAAAGATTACTAAAGTATGTACAAGGTATTTTAAATTTATAGGGCAAGTCAGGATTAACTTAGAATTTTCATGTGCTGTGCATTTTACATGGTGGTAGGTACAATTGTAGAATAAAGAACAAATAATACAGACTTGAATAGTATTGGACACTGAATGCTGTATTAAATTTTGCTTTATGACATTTTATTTTACTAGAATCACTGAATCCAGTGATTCTAGGTGTTTGTCAGTTGCTCACATTTGGCAAAGGATGCAGCTTAACAGCTTGTTGGCACTATATTAGCTATTATTAGGGAGTTTGATTTGTGTTAATGTAAGTTAAGCCATTTTTTTTTTTTTTTTTTTAATGTTGTGTTTGGTATCTAATGTTTATTCAAGTTAGTTCATACTTGGTTAATGTCATTTAAAAAATAGAGGTAATATAGACCTAAAGTTTTGATCATAGATAGTAGCAACATTGTGTCACTGCTGTTAGCACAATAGTCATTGCAGTAAGAAATGGTTGAATTCAGTTGCACTAAAAAGTTAATTAACAAACATTTTCAGAATACTAGACCATCACATGTTATCTAAAACATGATGACATGTGAAACCCTCATGTGGGCACCTGATAGGTGCCCATTTTTCTTTAATTTTTTGGTGTTTTTGAATTCTGTTTGAACAGTATAAATATTTCATCTTTTCTTAATGGATTGTTATAATATGTAATTTTTTAAGTGTAAAAAGATTAAAAATTTTTTAAAATGCAGTGTTTTGTACCTTTTTATTTAAAAAAAAAAATTGACTTGTGCTGAAAATTAAAAAGAATTGTATTAGACATAAAATAGAAGGATCTGTCTCTTGGTTTTTCCATTTTCCAATACTGTTCAGTGTGTGAAATTTCAAACTGTGCATGCACATATATTTCTGTTTATAATGTATATAAATATTATTAAAAAAATTGAAAAAAACATATTATGCATATTGTATACTATTAGTTACTTCTATTTTCAGGCTTGTTCAAATTTGGCAACCTTCACAGTACAAGATTTAAAATTATATGTGTTGCTTCCCACATAGTAGTGGCTAGTTTTCATGTTATTGTCTTTATGCTGCAAAAACAATAAATATTTCAAAAATGACTAGGGCAAGATGGTAGATGTTTATTGACCTAGTGGGAGAGGCAAAACAAGTAACTTAACTTTAAACAACAAACACAGTGTTTGTTTAAAACAGTTATCTGGTGCCATGCTGTTCTTCAAGCAAAATACAAATAGTTGCAAAAAAGTGGTGGGTACTCGACAGGTTCTTGCACCCAATTTCTATATGAAAACCATAAGAAAATCATTTTATAAACCATTGCAGTAAAAGTTTAACCATATTTAGGAAGGTAGAAAAAATTTCAGGATTTTAATTGTTGATTAATGTTTAACAAGGGAAAGTTACTTTTGAGGTGAACCCGTGAGGTGCCTTGCCTCCACTTCTCTATACTTGGTAAGAGTACACTTGAATGGTTGAAGCTTTATGAATGGTTTGAGCTCTTGGAAATGGATAAGTTTATTGAAAATTTTTACTGTTTTTTTTTGATTAATTAACATATTAAATTGTGTTTGTCAGCTTATTTTTAAATTTGGCTAGTGATTTTGTAAATTACGACTTATTATTAATTCCGCTATTGTATCGGTGTTTTGGCGCAAATATCATATGTAACTAGTAGTGCCGTGGAATAGTAGGATTTAGTTGTGATAAGTATCTCAGAGGTTCTAATGAGTTGTTAGGCATATATTTTTTATTTTTAGCTAATAAACTTTACTTTTAGTAAAGATATAACTAATTTAAAACTGTAATTGTAATGATATAGCTTAACGTATATCTTGAACTTGATAGCGTAAGGTTTAACATAAAACTTGATAGCGTAAGGTATAACATAAAACTTGATAGCATAAGATGTATCACTGCATTTAGGAATCTATTAGTTTAGTGCAATAGGGTCAATTAGTAAATTAAATCGATTAATTTTCATTGTTGATCAATTAAATTGTATTTAAATGGAAATCATGCCTCAGACTAGACTGCAGAGCAATGTGTACAAAGTAACAGGATGCTGTGGCTCAGGGGAGAATCAAAGGGGTGGGTGATTCTTCTACCAATCATGGCCTAACGAAATGTGCAATGTTTGCCTATCTTTCTGGAACAGGACATGATACAGTCAAGGGGGATGTCTTTGTGTGTGTGTTTGTGTGCAGAGACTGTGAAGAAATTAGGTGCCAGCTGAACATTCTGATGGTCATTTATGAGAGTTTGAACAATAGGGTGATGCCCTTGAAGGAATTAAAATGGGGTTCTCCTCAAGCTCTCAGCTACCCAACTCAATGCCTGAGCTCACACTGGGGGGTAGTGTTAGAGAAATTGTTCAGCATCAGGCAACACAGCAGCAATCTCCAAAGCAGAATGCACCAGTTCCACAGGAGGTGGTTATTGTTGATGATTCTATTGTCAGGAAAATGGGAAATATATTGTGCAGACATATAGGTGGAATAGGACTAGAGTATGTCTGCTTGAGGAAGTTGATGACATAGAGAAGCTAACATCTTTTGAGGGCATGAAAGGTAATATTGTTCTATCTTAATGTCATTAGTATATTAGCACTAATGACATTAAGAGTAGATCTGCTAACTTACCTAACAAGTACAGAGAAATTTTAGGAAAAATTTGCGAGTTAGGATTAAATTTGTCTGCAATCATGCCCAGACATGATAGGAGGAAGTATACTTTGAGAGCCTTGTCAATCAATTTGGCCCTGGAGAGACTGTGCAAGACTCATGGGGTAGAATTTTTCTCAGCGTGGTCTGTGCTTGTTAACAGGAGAGACTCATTTTAGAGGTGGGTGGGATATACTTAAAAGAAGGGGGTACTCGCTAATGCTATTGAAGCAGTGTTAGCTGGGTCAGGAAACTACTAGCTTTGGAGATAAACAGACTAATAGATTAATGACAGCCACAGGCAAAGAGTAAGTGATTCTTAACTGCTTTTTTATGAACATACAATAGCCCGAAAAGCAAAGTGTTGGAGATTACAAGGCCTGCCGGGGATCTGCATAGAACAATCAAATACTTGGGCTGTGTTAAGGTGACTAAGAGTAGAAAAAAGGTGCATATACATTTGTGTGTATACTAATGCTAGTGGGACCCACTGTCAATGTTACCAACTGCAAATTCTGAATGGGAAGCATTTGAGGAAGTGATCATTGAAGCTAATAGCCTTTTATACTAACTAAGAGATACTGTTCAAAGCTTAAACCTAAACGAATGTCAAATGAACTGATGTGAGACATGTGGCAGAGAAAAAAATACATTGATGCACATAAATTAGCAGCGGATACAGAAACCTAAGTAGGCATAAAATAGTCTACATTCAAGTCACAAAGAGGGTTAGGTAAGCTAAGGAAGGATTATGAAAAATCTCTGGCAAAGAATGCAAAGAAAATTAGCAAAGACTTTACTTATGTAAATGCTAGAAGGAAAAAGATGATTCACATTGGTCTGCTAAATATGAATGGGATAACAGTTGATGAACCTTCTCAGGTTGTTGACAAACAGAATAGATATTTTACATCTACATTTTTAGAGACTGGGATGCCAGAAGTATATAAAATTATAGGTAGCTAAATGATTTTCTGATAACTGAGAGGGTAGTGTTAGAGAAATTGTTCAAGCTAAACTTAAAGTGCCTGGGACAAATGTGATTTCTACAGTTATATTGAGAGAGGCAGCAAAAAAAAAAAAGTCAGCAAACTGTTAGCCATAATTATGAGAACATCCTTGGATTCTGGTTAGGTCTGTGTAGTCAGATGTGCAAATGTACCCTCAATTCACAAAGGGGGATCAGAGGAAGAAGTGAGTAATTACAGTCCTTTAAGCTTGACTTCTTTTCCAGGGAAAATAATGAACTCGCTGTTTAAAAAAGTAATGTAGGACCAGACAGACAGGAATTTTTCTATGGCAGTCACAGCATGGGTTAAAGAGCAGTCTTATCTGACCAGTCTAATTGGATATTATGACACAGTAATAATGGAACTTGGATACAAAAATTATTTTGACAATACAGTAAAATCTCGTTAATACAAACTCGGTTTATACAAAGTACTCATTTATATGAACCACATACCAATCCCCTGTGAAAGGATAGGCTTCTCTATGTAAATATATTTGTTTATTACAAAATTCGGTTAAATGTATTACAAAGTTCTTTTTCACCCCATGAGAAATAAATATTGTCATTTTGTATGTTTAATACAAATCTTGGCATAGCGATCCGTTTATTGGCCCCAGCCACCTGGCTCCCTACTTCCCGAAGGATGGCACTGACTTGTTAGAAATTAGTTTTGTTTAAACAAGAGCAGTTTATGGTAGTTAGAATGTCAAGTGCACTCTGAAAAGCATCTTTCTAAAGGATGAGTTGTTAAATTAACAAAAGAATAAAAAGTTTTTCTAAGTTGTTTACATGCACTCCCTTGCTCTCCATGGGAATAAGGTCAGTTGCAATTGTTACCCCAGTTCAAAGAGTCTTTTGCTATCGTATACAGCAATCTATTTTTTTCCCCCTGAGCTGATGTCTTTTTCGGAACTTGTGTCTTTAAATTAATTTAAAATTTGTTTATATTAAATCTTATCAAGCAGTGTTATGGTGACAAAACGTAGATGGACAGAATTAAGTTTGGAAATTAAACTAAAAATTATACAAGAGGCTGATAGGATGGAAAGAAGACAAATGGACATTGCAAAGGAATACAACACCCCTTTACCTACTTTATCTACTATACTGAAAAACCAAAAAGACTTGAAGAAGTGCGTGACACTGGAGCAGCGATGAAAAACAGGAAACTAATTTGTGGTGCAAAACACGAGGAGCTTGAAACAAAATTTTTCTAGTGGTACCAACAAATGCGTGCATCTAATTTGCCAAATCAGGTCCGATTTTGCAAGAAAAGGCATTGCTAGCTCAGCAACATGGGATTAGCGACTTCAAATGCAGCAGTGGTTGACTCCAAAGATTTAAAGACAGGAATAACTTGGTTTTGCAAAATGTTTGTGGTGAGTCTGGATTAATCAACAAAGAAAAGGCTACAGACTGGTTGTGTTCTGTACGGTCCATCCTTGAAAAATATGAGGCAAAGGATATTTTTAATCTTGACGAGACAGGTTTATTTTATAATTTACTGGCAAAAAAAACATTTGCTGTTCGAGGAGAGTCTTGTCGTGGTGGAAAATTAAATAAACAAAGACACTGTTCTGTTATGCAGCAATTCAGATGGCAGTACAAAACTACGCCCACTTGTGATTGGTAAGTTTTCCAAGCCAAGATGTTTTAAAGCAGTTAACTAACTTCCCTGTGTTTATGAGGCCAATAGGAGTGCTTGGCTTACGGTCAAAAATTTTTGGTCTTGGTTATCAAAATTGGACAGAAGAATGGCTTCAGCAAAAAGGAACATTTTGATGGTTCTAGATCGTTGTACAGTACATTCTGCAGAGACACTTAAGTTGACAAATATACGGCTGTTGTTTTTACCCCCCCCCCCCCCCCAATACCACCAGTTTAATGCAACCACTGGATCAAGGCATTATCTATAACCTCAAGAGAGCATATTGAGATTTTGTAGGTTATTACTTAGTATCGGTATGGGTATCCAATCCACATGTTTTACAAGTTTTGCAGCTCCAGTGAGCGGAAAGTTTTTTAGCAATATTTAGCCGCTTTATTGACTAATTGTTATATTAAATTATTTTCTATAAGTAGCTTACAGACCTAGTCAAGATCCTTGGTTTATTCTGAATTGAGACAGCGAGATTTTGGAAGTTAATTGATATTTAAGCATCTGTAGATTTACCGTTCGTAACTTGCCGCCATTGTTATATGATACAATGTTATATCCCATTAGCTTAGTATAGTATAGTATATAATATTATCAATTAATCAGTAAAATTTATTAATCTTGTTAAACTTCATTGTCAATTAAATTGTACTTTGCATCTTGCATCATATGCTTCTACTAATGCTAATGCGCAGCCAAATTGGAATGTCTTGGATGCTATCCGTAACCTTGTTATTGTTTGGGAAAGTATTACATCAAGTATAATAATAAACTGCTTCAGAAAGAGTGGCTTTGGAGAGAACATCATTGAAAAACATGGTCCAGCAGACGACTGTGATAGCAACAGTGAGGAATGGAGGAATTTTAAGGAACATATGGATTTTGTTGGCATATTTTAAGAGTTTGTGAAGGTGGATGAAGAAGTTGCTACCATTGCAATGCCAACACCAGAAGAGCTGCTGGGTACCAAAAAAAGATGATATTTTTGTTACAGGAATAGCAAAAGTGAAGAAGCGTGCATGCTGCCATCTAAAAAAGATGCCCAAAATGCATTGAATATAATAGAGAATGTGTTGGCCTGTAGTAACATTGATAAAGAAACAATTATTGCTTTTGATAACGTCTGTGCTGTAATTAAAAATGCATATAGGACAAAAACTGTGCAAACAAAATTAGATTAATTTATTAAAAAGTTAATGATTTCTATGTCTCCTTTTATATTAAGATTGTAATCCTTTTTACTGTGATACTAAAATGTTGTATATATCAAAATATATGCTGTACAATATTTTCATTTCCGTTAATATTGCTTTTCTCTTAGTTTATCTTACAAATAAAATAAAATCATAAAACAATATGTTATTCCTATTACTGTATTGTTACACAAGGCTTTTGTTTTTATTTTATTTTTATTATTTTATTTTATTAATTTATTTTTGATATTATTCTTAGATATACAGTATGTACAAAAAAAAAAAAAAAAAGTTAAAATTTTGATACTTTTGGGGGACCTTGTTACTACAAACCTTGTTATTATAAAACGTGAAAATTTAGGTCCCTTGAACTTTGTATTAACGAGATGCCACTGTATATACTTATATTTCAGAAAATCTTTTGATACTGTTGCACATAAAAGGCTGCTGGATAAATTAGTGTAGTGTGGCATTAGGGGAAAGTTATTGCTACAGATGAAGGGATGATTGCATGGGAGAAGACAGTGGTTTTCAGTGGGCACTGCTGTTCTTGGACTAATGTTGTTAGTGGAGTTGCTTAGGGTTTTAGTGCACCCCCCCCCCTTTTACTATTTATTAATGATGTAGATAAATGGACCTGTTGTACTGGATTCCATAGTAGATAAATAGACAAATTATGTATGATCCAGTAAAGTTTTAATGATAAATGACATGTAAATATCAGGGTTAAATGGCACCTGTGGCAAGTGCCTCACTTGTGCATCCCTAGCACTGGGCTTGAATTTGTTACTGAATGTTAAATGTAAAACATATTTTATTAATGGCATCTAAAATAGGTGGTGCCTATTTGAGATGGCACCTGTGGCAAGTGCCTCACTTGTGCAGCCCTATCACTGGGTCTGAAAGTAGGCATGTGTGAGGTGATTTTCTTGAGGTGTTTAAGGCTTTGGATGGATTGAGTAAGCTAAAGGCTGATAGCTATTACTCAAACAACACATAAGAGGGATCATAAATTTAAATTGAGAAAGATGGTTGCAGAATAGAATGGTGAAATTTGCTTTCAATCAGTGGGTAGTTGATCGTTGGAACAAGTTTCCATCTGATGTTGTGGGCTGCATTGCTTGAATAAATTTAAGGAGGAACTGGAAAAATTATTAGAGAGGTTGGACAGGTGATGTGGGAAGTTTTTTTTTGGCTGATGCTGTATAAACTTGCTTTCTTACATTATTTGCCACTACTAATACCAGTAGTAAAAATTTTTTTTAGGTTTCTAACCACTTCCCATTTGGTCAGTGTCTGCAAGAATAGTGTATTTGTTTTCTTATATTTATTTTTTCAGGTTTTTTTATACTATGATAGATGCACTTGTACGCACTACATTATGGGGGATTGAAAAGGCCATGGCCTAGGTATGAATGGGTAGTGGTATAGTGTTAAAAATATCTGTGCTTAATGTATAACACTTCAAATAGTAACCTACCAAGTTTCATGCAGTTTCAGTAATGTATTTTTTTAATTATAGGATCTGAAGTCAAAAAAAAATTGTGTGAATGAGAAAAGACGGACAAAATCAGTCACCGTGTGGTCATCCAATATTTGGAAAAGGGACTAATGCTAAAGGCAATTAATGAGATTATGGTTATAACATTGTGGAAGGTGCCATTTTCTATTCCGTGGTTAAGAAAGGCACAGCAGAATTTAAACAAGGGAGGGAGAGCCTGGAAGATGACCCATGCTGTGAAAGACCTGCAGTGTTCATCACTTCAGGTATTGTTGGTGTGCATAATCTGGTGATGAATGACAATTTGGTACAATGCCGGCATCTCATCTGAATGTGTGTACTACATAATGACAGAGGTTCTTTCTGTGAAGGTGTTAGCATGATGGGTACCAAAGTTGTTGATAGCACTTCAAAAATTCATGAGTTGTCAAGTCAGTGACTTTATTGTCAGCGAGATGGGGAATATATTATGCAAAAAAAAAAAAGGATAGGTGGAATAGTACCAGGGTATGTCTACCAGGGGCAAAAGTTGATGAGGGTGTAGAGCATATATCACCTTTTAAGGACATGAAAGGTGATAACGTACACATTGGCACTAATGACCTTAAGAGTACAGGTCAAGGTTGAAAAAATGCCGAGTTAGGGTTATAATTTGAAAGTGTGTGCAATTCTGCTCAGACACGATAGGAAGGAGTATATGATGAGAGACTTGTCAGTCAATTCAGCCCTGGAGAGATTGTGCAAAGCTCATGGGGTAGAATTTTATTTCAGCGTGGCCTGTGCTTGCTAACAGGAGAGACTACTTCTATGGGGATGGGATATATTTAAATAGAAAGGGTGCAAGAATATTTGCTGATGCTATCGAGGCAGTGTTAGGTGGGTCGGAAAACTGCTCGCTTTGAGGCGGATTAACTTTTTACCTTTTTTACCTTTTTTTTTTTTTACATGGATTAATAGATTAACAGTAGCCATAAGCACAAGTGAAAGTGATTCTTTTACTGTTTCTATTGGAATGAGCAGCAGTCTGGAAATCAAGGTGCCTGATATATCACACTTCAGCTGCCCAACTCAACACCAGAGCTCACTCTTGTGCATCAGGCAACACAGTGGCAATCTCCAAGGGAGTATGTGCTGGTCCCACAGGAACTAGTTATTATTGGTGACTCTATTGTCAGGGAGACAGGGAATATATTATGCAAAAAGAATAGGTGGAACAGGACCAGGGTATGTCTGCCAGGGGAGAAAGTTGATGATTTAGGGATATCATCTTTTAAGGACAAAAAAGGTGATATTGTTGCAGATTTACTTAATAAGTACAGGTCAATGCTGAAAAAAAGTTGCAAGTTAAGGTTAAATTTGAAAGTATGTGCAATTCTGCCCAGACATGATAGGAGGGAGTATATGATGAGAGCCTTGTCAATCAATTTGGCCCTGGAGAGATAGTGCAAGGCTTACGGGATAGAATTTTTTTCAGCATGGTCTGTGCTTGCTAACAGGAGAGACTGCTTCTACAGGAATGGGATACACTTAAATAGAAAGGGCGCAAATATATTTGTTTATGCGATTGAGGCAGTGTTAGGTGGGTCGGAAAACTGCTAGCTTGGGAGGGATTATCAGACTAAAAGATTAACAGTAGCTGCAGGCAGAGGCGAAAGTGATTCTTGCACTGCTTCTATTGTAATGAGCAGCAGCCTAGAGAGCAAGTTGCTGGGGATTTCAAGAGCTGCTGGGAGTCATCATGGAACAAGTAAATATGTTGGCTGTGTTAGGGTAACTAAGAGCAAGAACAAGTGCATGTATACTTGGAGGCGCATTATAGCCAAAGCAGCTTATGTGCCATCAAACCCCCATATCAACAACAGCATGTATACTTGCATGTACGCCAATGCTAGAAGTATAATTAATAAATTTGATGAGCTTGAAGTACTAGTCAATACATCAAAGACAGATATTGTTGGGATATATCAGAGACGTGGTGTCACACAGATGCAGTGCAGAATTGGAATTTGGGGAGTACAATGTGTGCAGAAAGGATAGACAGGACAGGAAGGGAGGAGGGGCTATGCTGTTAGTTAAGAAACACACAAAATCTAAAGAAGTGCATCCAATTGATGTTGGTGGACAATGTAATGTTGAGTCCGTTTGGTGTGACATTAGCACTGGGAAAGGAAAAATGAGAGTAAGTGTGTGTTATAGGCCTAATGAATCTGATGAGTATAATGAGCAATTGTGCAGAGAAATAGTGGGCCAGTAAATTAGAGTGTCTTATAATGGGGGATTTTAACTTTCTAGATACTGACTGGAACTTGTGGATTGGTCACTCTCATGCTTGCAAGCCTTTTATGGATTTATTGGAGGATTGTTTTCTACAGCAACATGTTTGAGGAGCAACCAGAGGGAGTAATACTCTTGATCTGATTATCAGCAGTGATTATTCATGCATTAAGAATTTTCAGATAAAGGAACCACTAGGTGACAGTGATCACAGTGTACTGATGTGGGATTTACTTAAAGATGTAACTACCATCAAGGGTAATGGGAAGGGTTTTTGTAAAGGTGACTACAGTGGTCTCAGACAGTTTTTAAATTCTGTACAGCTGATGATGTTTAAAACATCATCAGCTGTATAGAATTTTTTTAATTCTTAAAAACTGATGATGTTTAAAACAGCAAATTCTAAATGGGAAGCCTTCATGGACTTACCTTGGAGGCTACTAGACTTTTCGTACCAACTAACAAATACTATTAAAAGTTCTGGGCTAATATGGATGTGAGATGAATTAATGCAGCTTGTGGCAGAGAAGAAAAATTCATGGGATACATATAAATTAACAGGTGATGCAGAAGCCTATCCCAGATGTAAGCTAGTCTGTAATCAAGTCACAAAGGAGGTTAGTCAGGTGAAGGCAGACTACGAGAAATCTTTGGCAAAGGATGCAAAGAAAAACAGCAAAAAGTTCTTTACTTATGTAATCTCTAGAAGGAAGGGGATGACTCTGATTGGTCAACTTAACATAGATGGTTCGACTATTGATGATCCTGCTCAAGTAGCTGATAAACTGAATGAATATTTTGCATCTTCATTCACACGAGGAGTTGTTCAAGGAGGGGAATGCGAGAAGTTTATCAAACTCTGACAGGGAGTTAAGTGATTTTGTTATAACTGAGAGCAAAGTGGAGGAGAAATTGTTGAAGTTAAATATAAAAAAAAAGCATCTGGGGCAGATGGAATCTATCCAGTTATATTGCAGGAGGCAGCAAGGGAAGTTAGCAAACCCTTAGCCATAATTATGAGAGCATCCTTAGATTCAGGGGAGGTCCCATGGACTGGGGATGTTCAAATGTATCCCCAGTTCACAAAAGGGGTGCAAAGGATGACACAAATGATTAAATACCTGTTAGTCAATATAATAGCGTAGCTTAATTTAATTTATTATGGTACTCACCTTTTTATAATCTGCATTGATGTTGAAATAAAATGGATGATAATTTTAAATTTAAGTTAGCGTGGATAAGTTAGGATTTAAAAACAGAATTAAAATATGCGCAAGGATGTAGAAGTGCACGTCTTCTTCCTTGGTTGTCAGTGTTGAAATTTGAAACAATTGAAGTTATATGGTTGGAAACAGAAGGTCAATAGCCATAACAAGTGGCTTTCGTTTTACCCGTCTTCAGTTGGCAATGGTAGAATGAAAGTGAACGCGTGTATTTAAGAAGACTAAGTTCCCGTGATGCTCCTGGATACATGTGGAAATCTCAGGTGCATGAGATTCCAGACCGGTGCTATGTTATAGGGTAGTTTGGAATTTAATACTTGGAGAGTGGAATGGCGGCGAAACCATTCTATAACTAGGGCTTCATATTGGAAAATTTTAAAACTGGATTTTAATCTGATAACAGGAATGGCTGAATCTACTAAGGGGGTGTGGTTGTGGGATTGAACATGTGTTGCTAATTCGGTATTGGACTGTCCCGTCCTAAAGTTATTGTGGGTGGTAGTACGCACGTGTGTTTGATGTTTTGATAGAACTGTATTTTGTGGTGGTGCTACCAATGTAGCAAGCGTTACAGTTATCTTGACATTTTATTAAGTAGATGATATTATTCATGTCACTAATGTGGTAATTTTGTGTATCTTTATATGAGTTGAAAAATGAACCTAGTTTATTATAAGATGAGAATGTAAGGGTGATATCAGTACCTTTGAATAAACGGCGGAATTGGTTGGAAAAATTACTATGGTAAGGGAGGATAATACGTGAATTTATTGGAAGCACCACCACAAAATACGGTTCTACCAAAACATCAAACACACGTGCGTACCACCACCACAATAGCTTTAGGACAGGACAGTCCAATACTGAATTAGCAACACATGTTCAATCCCACAACCATACCCCCTTAGTAGATTCAGCCATTCCTATTATCAGATTAAAATCCAGTTTTAAAATTTTCCAATACGAAGCCCTAGTTATAGAATGGTTTCGCCGCCATTCCACTCTCCAAGTATTAAATTCCAAACTACCCTGTAACATAGCACCGGTCTGGAATCTCATGCACCTGAGATTCCCACATGTATCCAGGAGCATCACAGGAACTTAGTCTTCTTAAATACACGCATTCACTCTCATTCTACCATTGCCAACTGAAGACGTGTAAAACGAAAGCCACTTGTTATGGCTATTGGCCTTCTGTTTCCAACCATACTCTTACGAAGAAAGGCTTAAGGTCTGCAAGTTGCAGCATCTGGAGACTAGGCACCTGTGAGGTGATCTGATTGAAGTGTATAAGCCTTGAATGGTTTGAGCAGGCTCAGTGCTGATGGGATACTTCCACTTGCTCAGATTAAGAACCTGAAGGTGCATAGATTCAAATTGAGGAAAGACAGTTGTAGAATAAATGTGCGGAAGTTTGCCTTTAACCAGTGGGTAGTTGATTACTGGAACAGACTTCCTTCTGTTGTTAAAACACATAAGGCTGAACTAGACAAACATTTTGAGTGACCGGATGGGTGAAGTAGGAAGGGTTTTTTTTTGGCTGATTCTGTATAAGCTTGCTGTCTTACATCATATGCCTCAACTAATGCTAAGTGATATCACTTATGTGCCAGCAAAAGTAAATGCATGCCAAACCTGCAAATTCTGATTCTGTTTTTCAGTTCGTGTAAATTTTCTGGCTAGCTATTAGCAAATTTACATGAACATAATTCTGCCAATGAAATACAGGAATCTTATCAGCAGGAACGAGGAAGTGATTATCCCTTTGTATAAGGCATTGTTAGGCCACATCTTGACTACTTCATGTAGGTCTAGAAGTTTCATTTTAAACTTCTAGACCTACATGAAGTAGTTTCATTTTAAACTTCCAGACCTACATGAAGTAGTTTCATTTTAAACTTCCAGACCTACATGAAGTAGTTTCATTTTAAACTTCTAGACCTACATGAAGTAGTTTCATTTTAAACTTCTAGACCAAATACTGTAATTTGGAAATTACAGTATTTGTTTCCAAATACTGTAATTTCCAAATTACAGTATTTGGAAACAAAGCACTTGCGAGTAGACTTTACTGAAGTGTTTAAACTTTAAATGGATTGAGTAAACTAAATGCTGAGGGCACTTTCACTCTTTCTCAGCAACACACATAAGGATGATTGTAGGATAGATGTGTGGAAATTTGCTCTCAGCACAGCCAGAGAGTGACTAATTATTGGAACAAACTTCCAGCTAGCATTGTGGAAGTGGGGGAATTGAATAAATAATTAGAAGTATATTATTTCCCCATGCATGGATTTAGGATCAAAGCTTGCTTTTATTCCTTCGTCCTCTTATTGGGTTTATTACATTTCAATACTATTCTAATTACATCTTAACCAGATGCAGCCATTCCTGAATAAATCTCAGGTAAGAGAATTTCTGACTTAAAATATAAAATTTAATATTCTAACTTAAAGCATAATATTTCTAAAATGTAATATTCTGACTTAAAACATATAAAAAGTATGATATCGATCTTATATTTAAACAAGACTTAAAACATAATACAGTAGGCCCCTGATTTAACAGACTAATTGGGGGAAGGGGTGTCCATGAAATCGAATGTATTTTAAAAACATATATTAATAACGATCTTACAATGTACAGGGTGTGTTAAAATTTTATATTGTATAAGTATGAATAAAATATTATTGTAATGTACATTGAGTAATTTATACGTGCCACTAAAACATCTGTTAAAAATATAAAATTAAATTTATGACAGGAACCAAACTTTATTTTAATTAAACATGTCAAAAACTATACAATATAACTAATGGTGTGTTTCCACCACTTTTTTTTATTTATTTATTTTTTTAAAGCTCACATAAAGTTGTTTTCATTGTGAACCTTAGTTTTTTCATTTAAATCCATTTTAGAGGGAGAAAAAAACTTTAAAATTTTTAATCTCCATTGAATAAAAAACAAAAAAACGTTAAAAAAAAGATGCATAATATTCAATTTAATATTAACTTAATTGAAAGAATCAAAATTTCAGAGTCAGAAACAACTGTCATATGGAGGGAAGAGGTGTTAATTCCTTGCCTGTTGAAGGTTCTGGTGAAACAGGTCCAGTTGATGAAGTGGTCTTGAAGAAATCATCAAGCTTCAGTTGCCTTACACCTTGGTGCTGCTTCCTTATTGCTGTAGATTGAAATTCTCTAAAATGTTCATAATAAGGAAGCACATCAGGGTCTGATGATGATTCAATATAATGTATGATGTCATCCACATGTTGTCTTATAACATACAATTTAGGATGAGGTGCAACTGATTCTTCATCTTTGTCATTATCATCGTCCTCTTGTTCTCCATGAAGAACAATTCCTGCAATCTCTCCCTCAGAAAAAATTTGATGCCCGGATCACCTTCATCATTTTTGAGCCACTGTTCCACATCATTCTCAGTTGCATTTTTGTTGCCGGCCCTCAGAAGAGTGTCCTGAAAATTAGATGCCTCAACACCCTCAAAGTCCATTTCAGATTCTATGTCGTACAACAACTTCTTCCAAGCATTGGCCAAGGTAGTAATCTTTATATCTTTACACACAGCTGTTAAGTTGAAAATAGCAGATCTGATGTTGTATGCATGTAAATTTTGCAGTGTCCTGGTGCTTCTTGTATCTTCTTGTCTTCTGTTTCTTCCAAAACAACCATCACTTCTAAAAACTTCTTATACAACTTCTTCCATGCAATAATTACATCCTGATCTATCAGCTGTATCAGTGAAGTAGTATTAGGAGGCAGAAAAACACATTTAATTCTCCCATCCCTGCATTAGGGTGAGCAGGTGCATTATCTAGCAGTAAAACAGCCTTTATTTCATTAGAAGGAATTTTCAACACATCTGTCTGATAGCGTTGCACATCAGACTGATGTGCTGTCTGATGTGTGATGCTATGAGATGTAAATAGTTTCTAAATTTTTCCTTTAGGACAGAAATTTTTTGTCCGTTAAATCGAGGGCCTACTGTATTTCTAAAATTTAATATTTCCAAAAATACTTCTTAATAGCCTACATTATCCTATTTGGTTCTCTAAATTCAAAATGAGAACACAGATCTATAAGAGAAAATCACAATGAGTTAGCATTTGTCCGACTTTATGACAATTAGAGGGTCTCGACTACACAAGTTGTCTGTCCAACACAAAATATATTCAAAATAGGAAAAAAAAAAAAAATTAGTCTTAGGCTCCCATCTGTATTAGTTGGCCTGTTATTATAGTCATTTAAATCTCAGGTTTGCATGTATTCTCAGGTAGAGTTGCATGTATATATGTGTATGTACATTTTAGAATAAATTCAAGGAGAAACCCTCTTCCTCTAGCTGAGATTGGCTGACTTTAGGTCTGACAGAAACACCTTTATTAAACTTTTCCAATTAGCAACAAGAATCAAACCAATGCTTTCCACATGGCTGGCAAGTGGTAAAGCCGCTATGTCAAGAAAACTGAAAATAGCTCATCTTATCCATTTCAGATAACAGTAATAGGTACATACATCTGCATTACAGTTGACATTACTCTCTTGGTGGAAGCCATGTGTATCTTTCTTATCTTTTTACATTTCTGTTTATCACATAGAAATTTGAAATGGAACATAATTCTGTCAATGAAATACAGGAATCTTACCAGCAGGAAAGGGAATTTCAAGAGTAAGCAAAATTGTTGTTATTATTTGGTTTTTAGGAGCATTAGCAACTAAGGCTATATTGCTCCGAGGATATGCGGTGGTCATTCCCTGACCTTTCTGCATCCTTCGTATTTGGTGGTCACGGGCTCGAACCCCGGTCTAACCAAGAAGCGTGTGCTATGCACTGCCACTCCTGCCCACCTGGCTATGGAGGTGCCGCAAAATTGTAAATAGCCATATTTTTTAGTTACTTAAATGACTTGGTCTTCTAGCTTCAAGAACAAGGGAAGCTAATTCAAGTCATTGTTAAGCTGTGATAGCTAATTATTTTCCTTAAATACATAAATGAAGAGAAGACATTTTTTCCCTGTGCATTTTCAGTTTTTTTTTTCCCCCCCTCTGTTAGGAAAAGTTTTTAACATTCACTGCTGTTAAACCATCATTGTTCAAAATAGAGTTTATTTCATATTAAATAGAACTATATCATATAAACAATTATTATGCTCAGATAGTACAGAAATATCATCGTCAGAACACAAATGATTGATTCTTTGTTTTATATGTTCTAATTATTAATTATATGTTTAGTTCAATTTAGTATGAGCTAAACTTAAATTTCCGAATGTTGGGACTAATGGCATTTGTATTGATCATCAGTCCATCTCAACGTTATTTCTTTTAACATCTGTATTTAAGGAAATTTTTTTATTATATTAAATGAAGGTTAAGTTAAGAGCATGTATTCCAAAATTATTATGCCTGCTATATACCTACCTCCTAGATAATTCTGTATAAATATATGTTTGGTGTAATGTGAATTTTTTTTTTATGCCTACAGAGGTATTTATACAACTGGGGTGAGCATTGTAGGTGGCGGTGTTAAGGCTCCCCGAATTCGTACAAAGAACCTTGTCAGTATTATCTTTTGTGAGGCAGTTGCAATTTATGGTATAATTATGGCCATTGTTCTTGTGAATCAGATATCGGTAAGGTTTTAATTGTTATTGTATGAATAATCCATTTTTAATCATTTATAATTTAATGTTTTTTATATTTTTTATTGTTTTATATAGTTTAATATTAAGAATAGCATAAACAATTGTACATACTCTGGAGTGAAAGAATAATTCAAATTAGATCTAATAGAAGATACAGTCCATTCCGGTTATTTGGGACACATCGGGATTAGTGCATTTTGGCCCGATTAAGTAGCTGCCCCAATTATCCGAAGTTTCACGTAAATAGTTAAAAATACAATGTACCCCCCCTTCCCCTTTACAATTGATTCACTGTACAATCAAATTACGTTACAACGAACTCAACATAGTAAAGTACCGTTCACTATACGATGTGCAGTAAGTGCCGGTCATTGTGATCACGTTTGTGAATTGAATTTTAATTCTATTAAACAGTGATTCTAATTAGCGAAAATAGGAGGAATATTATCCACAGGCGATAAAAGCAAAGATATATTAAGCACAGTTTTACCCTTTATTACCTTACCAATTAAAAAATTAAATGATACCTGAAAATTGGAAGAATATACATGATAATCAGAATAATTAATACGTACTGTAATACATATGAACTAGTTGACATTTCTGTTCACTGACATTTGTGGGTGGGGGTTAAAATTTAAAACAGTAAAAAAGATAAGCAATCAATAACAAAGAATATGGAACACACAAATTGCAAGTAACACAATACGTGCAAGTGAGAACGGAGTAACGAGTTACAAAGCTTTAAAAATAGGAATGAAGAGAAGAATCTGAAAATAAATTTTTTTATATGATTGAAGATTTCATGGAAGTGTAAACACATTTCACCATAATAACCCACAGAATTCCAGCTGTCGGTGTTATCGCAAATTCACTAAGATTGAGTTTACTGTCCGTTTATGATAGATTTCACTAACAGAAAAGCCCAATAAACAGGTGACTGCTAATTGTTTTTATTGTTTTTTGGTTGTGACCTCCAGAATTTCGATTGAACCATGTGGTACCGTCGGAGACAATCGTTGGGTAACTCCAGTGCTACGGTCTCCTGCCCAGATTAAACGGCATGCTGTCCCAATTAAGCAAAGTAAATCCTGGCTATTTTCTCGATTGGTTTCTGTTTTTTAAGATTTGCCACAAATAAACGGCTGCCCTGATTAACTGGTGGCCCAAATAACCGGAATCCACTGTATTTGACATTTTGGGTGTTTACATACCAGTAGAAGGGAAAGAGGAAGAAAGTTCGTAGGAAATTACAGTGGTACCTCGGTGTACATCCTTAATCCGTTCCAGATCCTTGGACTTATACCAAACAAATTTTTCCCATAAGAAATAAAGGGAAAATGATTAATCCGTTCCCATGAAAAAAAATCTTATTGTTACTGTGATTTTTTAGTGTTTTCCACCAACCATGGAATAAAACGAAAGAAGAAACCAAAATTTTTAAAATATTTAATATTTACAATAAATTATTTACAAACAATATTACTAATAGTAATTTTAAAATAAAATAAAACAACTGTGATATACAGGATAATAATAAAATGCCGAATTTAAAATGCAATAAAATATACTGGTTAAAATCGCTAAAATACTAACTGAAGCTTTCAAAGGCTTCTGCCTTCTTTCTCAACAGTGTAATTTCTGTTCTGCGGTGCATCATTAAATACCAGCAGGTTCAGCAAGTTAGTATTTTAGCGATTTTAACCAGTATATTTTATTGCATTTTAAATTCGGCATTTTATTATTATCCTGTATATCACAGTTGTTTTATTTTATTTTAAAATTACTATTAGTAATATTGTTTGTAAATAATTTATTGTAAATATTAAATATTTTAAAAATTTTGGTTTCTTCTTTCGTTTTATTCCATGGTTGGTGGAAAACACTAAAAAATCACAGTATGAGTATATCCAACCCCAGAGGCCTATTTGAAGAAATCTTATTGTTATTGGCATATTATACATTGATGGGGTTGTATAAAATAATTTAACACTGCTTAATACTAAAATATATAAATACAAAAGCAATTAGATGAAATAAATGAAAATTTAACAAACTTTAATTTTCTCTTTTCTGTCTCTTTTCCCTACTTGGACATGGTTGAGGATCACCAGGTTTGACGTTTACTAAAAATCTGTCCAAAGAACTTTGCTTCTGCCTTCTCCTCAGGATGTTTCGGAAATGTGACATTGTCTGGTCATTCCAGACAATGCTATTATGGCTTGTTTGGGCTTTGTTGGGGTGGTACTTCTCTGCAAAGTTTTTGACATCCATCCATTTGGCAAAGATTTCCTTGATTAATGAAGTAGGGGCTTCCTGTATCTCGTCCAAGCCTGAAGAGAGTGTATCCATCTTAGTCTTGTGCTCCTCCTTCTCAAGTTCCTGCAGCTCCTCAGTGGTCAGCTCTGCCCAGAGAGACAATATCCTCCACTATAGGCACAGCCTCAAAGTCCCTTTCAGATCCTTGCTTCAGTCCCTTTCAGTCACTGCTTCTGGCCACAAATTCCTCCAAGCAGAGTTCATTGTTCTGTAGGAAACTTCCTGCCAGGCTTTGTCAATGAGAGATATGCAATGGACGATAGTAAAGTGATCTTTCAAAAACTCTCTCAGGGTTAATTCTGTGTCAGAGGTCACTTCAAAGCACCTCTGGAATAGTGCTTTAGTGTAGAGTTTCTTGAAATTACTGATGACCTGTTGGTCCGTGGGCTGAATGAGAGGAGTTGTGTTAGGGGGGGAGGAACTTTAGAGTGATTAAGTCAAACTCTGGCAGCACATAGTCCTGCAAGCTTGGAGGGTGAGCTGGAGCATTGTCCATTATGAGGAGGGCCTTCAGAGGCAGGTTTTTCTCCTCTAAATAACTTTTTACACTTGGCCCAAACACAACGTTAAACCACTCGCTGAAATATTCTCTGGTTACCCAAGCCTTGCTGTTTGACCTCCACATCACAGGTAACTGAGTTTTCTGCACGTTCATGTTTCTTAAAGGCTCTTGGGTTTTCAGAGTGGTAGATCAGTAGAGGCTTCAGTTTGCAATCCCCACTTGCATTGCCACAGAACAAGAGAGTTAGCCTGTCCTTCATTGGCTTGTGCCTTGGCAATGCCTTCTCTTATGTAATATAGGTCCTGTTAGGCATTTTCTTCCAAAACAGGCCTGTTTCGTCACAATTAAAAACTTGTTGGGGACCAAAACCCTCAGCCTCCACAAATTCCCCAAACTCTGTAACAAAATCATTGGCGGCATCTTTATCAGCACTGGCTCCCTCTCCATGCCTCACAACACTGTGAATGCCAGTCCTCTTCTTAAAATTATCAAACCAGCCATGATTGGCTTTAAATGCTTCACTTTCTTGGCTCATTCCTGCCTTGTTTTTCAAAAGATTGGCATGCATCAGTTTTGCCTTTCCGCAAATCATTGCCTCCGATATGCTATCGCCAGCACACTGTTTTTCTGTTATCCAGATCAAAAGCAATTTCTCAACATGCTGTAATGTCCCTGATCTTTGTTTGGTAATCGATTTCACCCCTCACCCCCTTTGCAACGTTAGCAGATTTAATAATGTCTGTTTTTCACAATCGTAGATACCGTTGTTCTCGGCATACGGTATGCAGCAGCCAAGTCCCGGATACGCATGCCACCTTCATGCTTTTCAACAATCTCTTTTTTCACCTCCATGGTAATCCTAACCATTTTTTTCGTTGCTTGGCTCTTCTCATTAACTTTCTTAGAACTCGTGGTTAATGAATTTACCATGAAAAATCACATGAAAATTCACAGAGAGTTATAGCATGGGTTGTTCACTGAATGGTAAAAACTGTCGTACTGATGCTTGTGGGCAGTCATGGCAGCGATGCCAGATCTTATCCCCTCTCCAAAAACCGAATTCAGTCGATCGAGGACATAAGTGTGCACCGTGTGCACATACATCCTCGGTCGGTTTTATTCGGAAAGCCGAGTGAGGACGGGCGCACGTACTTTGCTAGTGTCCGTCCTTGGTCGGCTTTTATTCGGTTTTTGGAGAGGGGGTAAGATCTGGCATCTCTGAGTCATGGCTTTGTCTCGAGAGAGGTAAACAAGGGTAGCGCGTGGTGTTGTGACTCATTTTGATGCACGCGAGTCGTATACCAAACAAAATTTTTCGCATCCAAACAGGACATATATCAAGTTGGACTTATTCCAAGGCGTTCATATACCGAGGTACCACTGTACAAGATATAATAAATAAAATAGAAAAGCAGATTATCTTATAAAACGGATGACTTGTGTTTAGCTGAATAAGTTGGTTAACTTGTTATTTACTTGGTCTTCGAAGTTTCCTAAAAAAATTGAAAATCAGCTTTACTGCCATTGTGTTATATCAATATAACAATCATTCTCTAATTCTGCCACCATTGTTGCAGTATTGATATAGGAATGATATAAGCACTACTTGGGTAGTTTCCTATTTAGTTTTGTGGAAATGTAAACAATATCAGAATTGTTTATTATTAGGTCCATAAACAATAAATTTGTTGCAATACAAACATGATTTTATAACATAACTATATCACATGGTACCTAATGTAAATTAGAATAGCATAGTTTAGTTAATACTGCTGTCAAATAGAATTAGTGTAGCATTATTACTTCCATATCTATTAGTTTCTTGTGTTGCTTTAAATTAAATTTAGACTGAAATAATGCCTCAGAGTAGAGCAGCAAAGCAATAAGCTGAAAGTAGAAAGGATGCTTTGGTTCTGGGGTAACTGCTGAGGGCAATACTACAAATCAGGACTGTATTGTATTGTTACTTGTAATCTTTTTTGTGAAGCTGCCTTTAGCAGGACATGATACAGCCATAGGGGATGCCTTTGTGTGTCTTTGTTGCGAAGAGCATGAGGAAGTTAAGCACAAATTCAGTCTTATGATGGGCTTATATGAAGGCTTGAAGAATAGGATTGATGCCCTTGAAGGATTTAAAGAGAGGGAACCATCACACCCTCAGCCGGTTTATTGGGCTTTTCTGCTAATTTATTATAAATGGGTAGTAAACTCAAGCTTATTGCATTTGCGATAATTCTGATAACTGGAATTGTGTGGGTTTTTATGTTACGGTATTATGGTTCCCCTTCACTGAAATTTTCAATCATATAAGAAACATAAATAAATTTTCAGAATTGTCTCTTCATTCCTATTTACTTATTACAATGATGAATGGAAAGTGCAAGTGATGGCAGTGCTATGAAACCAAACAAAATTTATTTAGAAATGAAGATGAAAATGATTAAGAAGTAAGAAGCAGGGCAAAGTTTGTCATCTATTGCGTGGGAATTAAGTCTTGCTGTTTCAACAGGGAATGCTATTTTAAAGGACAGTGCATGTATAAAGGGAAATTCCAACACGTAAAATTTGACATACGCAGAGTTCCGCAGAACACATTCCTTACTTAAGTTGGGGAGTGCCTTTACCCCTGATTTCATTATCAGCAGTGACTTCATGCATTAAGAATTTGCATATAAAAGATCCACTGTGTGGCAGTAATCATAATGCATTGATGTGGTATTTACTTAATGATGTAACTACTGTCAAGGGAAGGGGAAAAGGCTTTTCCTTTCATAAGGGCCACTATAGTGGTCTCAGACACTTTAAATTTTATGCAGTGGGACCAACTGTTGATGTTACCGTCAGCAAATTTTAAATGTGAAGTATTCAGGGAAGTAACTACAGAAGCTATTAGGCTTTTTATACCAGTTCTGTTGGATGTGCTGATGAGAATTGTGGCATGGGATGCATTTAAATTATCAGGTGAAACTTGTCTGCTATCAAGTCACAAAGGAGGTTAGGCAAGCTAAAGCAGATTGAGAAGTTTCTAGTGAAGAATGCAAAAAAAAGTAGCAAAGACTTTACTTATGCAAACTAGAACAGGGGTCACCAATTAGTGGACCATAGGCCATAAAGTAAATGAACCTAAATCATTAATTTAAATATAGATATATAAATTGCAAGGCATAATGTAAGTTATAATTGAACACACAAATTTTTATATTACTCCTTTGTAGAGTCAAAGCCACTGCAGATTAAAGGATAGTTACCTATTGCACCATGATACAGTTTCATCATGCGCACACCTTGTCTTATGCATTTCCCATGCAAGTTTGAAGCTAGCTCCATTACATGCTGTCGTCTGTCATTAAGTCTGTTGAATAGTGAAATTCTCTAAAGTTTGCAGTTTAGTGATTATCAAATACATGTTTTGTGCTGATTATTGTATGTGTGAAATACTTTTTAAAGCAGGTAGATAACAAAAATATTTTACAAAATATATTTACTTTCTATTTATTATACATATTTACAGACTAAAATAAAATCAACCAATATGGATAAAAATAAAAGGAATGTTGGAAAGGAAAACAGTTTTTACTGGAGTGGACCAAGCTATATTGTTTTACACTTCCAAATGAAGAAATAGCGAGTTTAGTGTGCATAAGTTGTCTTCAAACAGTTGCCTATTGTTAAAAGTAGTAATCTGAAAAGTCATTATGATATGAAGCATACAAGTTTACATAATAAATACCCAGTAGGAAGCGTCTTTTGTAAAATTAAAGTAGGAAATTTATTATCCAGCTTCTCTACTTCAACCTAAATTATGAAATGATGTCTGTCCCAGGTAGAAAAAGTGATTGAAGCTGCCTTACCCTATTTCTTGGACTTTGGCTAAAAATATGAAACCATTTACTGATGTTTGTATTGTAAAAGAATATGTGGTTCAAGCTGCCTCATCAATGTTTGTTGATAATATTCGTAGAATCCCACCATCGGCCAAAAGCAACACGAGAAATTCAGAAATACTATCGGGTGAAAATTTTAAACAAATACAACATCGTGTTCAACTTTCTGAATATTATTCTTTGGTTCTGGATGAATCATGTGATATTAGTGATACTGCTCAAGTACTTATATATATATGATTTTTTGATGAAAAAAGTGAGCAATATCATGAACTCTTAACTGTATTGTCCCTTGAGGACAGAACTCACAGAGAAGACTTGTACAATTCACTTACTGAATTTATAAATACCATTGATCTTGATATATATCCAAGTTAATATCATTATGTACATCGTGCTCCTGTAATGATAGTTTCAAACAAAGGATTGGTTCAACCCCTAAAGCAAGATAATGTAAATTTACTGTTATCAGTGCATAATTTGTCTTGTGTGCAAACTTATTAAAAATTTTGAAGAGACACTGCTCAACAAAATTAATAGAACCAAATGTTTTTTTGTGAATATCTGAATGTGAACAGTGTTGTCGAAGGCAAATATTTGATATTATAGGCATCCTGGCATGCAAATATTGAGCCAATAGAAATCAATCTACCACCTTACAGAGCTGCACATTATGAAAATTATTCATTCCTATAAAAACATGGATTGTGACCATATCACTTCACTCCAATTTTTTTGGCTTGCTCAGTGGGATAGTCATATCCCCAGTACTCAGGATGGCAAGTCATTGTTGGTTAGATGATTCTTTCAGATGGCGAGCCATTGGTCATCTTGAAGCCAGGCAGTTGCAGGCAGCACATTGGCTTAAACCATGCTAACCCACACAGGCAAGGGTAGTATGGTTTTTCCTTCCGGAAACTCGGGTTTTTTGTTCAGTAAACAGAAAATCAACCACAGAACATGTGCAATAATCTCAGTGGCTCACATCTTGTGAGTATGGGCTTGGCACACCCAGGGTCCTCAGCTGGATATCATTATTCTTCTCTTTCTTGGTGATTCCCTTCTACTTCTCTCTCTCTCTCTCTCTCTCTCTCTCTCTCTCTCTCTCTCTCTCTCTCTCTGGGTAATTCAGCAATTTTTTTTTTTGGCTGGTGCAGCATAAGCCTCAGGCTTCCTTTGCTCACATGGCTAATAATAATAATAATTTACAGACAGCATACATGGAGCAATATGGTCTTAGTCACTAATGCCCCTAAAACCCTACTACAACATAAATTACCCATATTCAAATCTGCATCCCTTATATCTGAGTGGTACCATGTCTCTGATATCCCAACAATGTCCACACTTGATGTTTTAACCAGCTCTTCAAATTCATCAAATTTATTTGCTAAGCTCCTCGAATTGCTGTACATGCAAGTATAGATGCACCTCTTACTCTTAGTTATACTAACAGAGCCACACATTTCTTGTTCCATGATGACTCCCAGCAGTTTTGAAATCCACATCACTTTCAGCATCCTGGCATGTAAATTCTGAGTATCCAATAGAAATTGATCTACCACCTTACAGAGCTGCACATTATGCAAATTATTAATGCCTATAAAACACAGGTTGGAACCACATCACTTCATTCCTGTTTTTTTTGGTTTTCTCAGTGGGGTAGCCACATCTCTAGTACTCAGGATGGCAAGTCATCATCATTTAGACAAAATTAGATGATTCTTTGATGTGGCGGGCTGTTGGATGACTTGAAGCCAGGCATTCGCAGGCAGAGATGGCACATTGTCTTAATGTGTCACGCATTTGTCTCAGCACTATGGAAGCAGTTTCAGAAGACAAGAACCATTACAAATACTAATCATCAATTATACCCACACATTTTACCAGCTATACCAACAGTGGCATTTTCTCTCCCTCTTTGCTGCTTTGAAGTGATATAAAACTGATTGCCAGTTCATACAAGCAATGTACAACTAGCTACAGTTGTAATTGGTGAGAGCAGTTTGTGCTAATTTACCAAATTTACTGAACAAGTGATTGGCAGTAAAAAAGAGAAATGTCAAACTATTGAATGGATTCTTAAAGACAAATCAGTTGCTAGTACGAGTGTCAGATTGCTGTCTTAATACTTTTAGACTGTAAAATGTTGATTTTTTTCTAAAATACTGGTAGTTGCTGGATTTGAAGGAAATTCATATTGTAAAGGGCCAGCTTTTGAAGAATTTCTTATAATATGGAAATAGTAGCTTGGCTGTACTAAGGAAAGATTGTGCCTAACCTTTCTGATAAGCTACATGCATGGACCTGTGAAGATTGCATAGCATCACTTAAATACATTAATTTTTCTTTCATTTATTTTAACTTTCATGTGTGGGCCCTACAGAGTTGTGCTGAATATCTTGTTTCTGTCCTTAGGGTAGTGCAATGAATAGTATCATTGTCTCTCTCTCTCTCTCTCTCTCTCTCTCTCTCTCTCTCTCTCTCTCTCACTCACTCTCACTCGGCCCCAGGTGCCAAGCGTTATAGTGATCAAGCAATTCCCTGAGTGATTTCTAGAGCGTTTTTGTCAAAGCTACAGTTATATTCATTTGTAAAAGTTTTCTTACGTTCCCATTAATTATTTGTTAACTTAGTATTTAGTATTACGAATTGTAACTAAGTTACAGGAAGGAAATTCACCTTTCTTTTTTTCTCTTTAAACTAATGCATTAACCCTTATACCGCTTGGTCACTCTAGCAGCACTGCTCCTGCCTCGCCGTGGCGGGGCCGGTAACCTGGGAGAAGAAATCCACTCTCTCGGGGCTGAAAGGAGCAAAGATGGAAAACAGTTCTTTTCCACCTTTAGAGCCATCGAGCTCAAGACTAGAAAAAGACACCGAGAATGACTATTCTCAGCCAAAGAGGTTGAAAACAACCCCACAAGAGGAAATACCAGCTTTCCTCATACTCACTCTCTATCAGAGCTGCCTCTGAGTAAACTGTCCCCATTCCTTGTCCAAAAATGCATCGAGTCTGCTGCAGGCTCACCAAAAACAGTAAAGCGGCTCCATGCATCGAGTCTGCTGCAGGCTCACCAAAAACAGTAAAGCGGCTCCAGTCTGGGGATCTTCTTGTAGAAATCACTGCATTCCGAAAAATTATTAAACGTGACTACTTTTGGCGGACAACCAATAAAAGTTACTCCCCATGCTACCTTAAACTCCTCGAAGGGAGTAATCCCAGAATGGGACTTGTTAACTGTATCAGAGGAGGAGATAGTTCAAGAGCTAGGTAAACAAAAAGTCATACAAGCAAGGGGAATTATGACTCGGAAAGATGGTGTTCTTGTTCCCACTAGGAGCATAATTCTCACTTTCAGCTCTCCCATCCTACCATCATCTGTTAAAGCAGGCTATCTCCATTGCCATGTCCGTCCTTACATCCCAAACCCAATCAGGTGCTACAATTGCCAAAAATACGGACACTCCCAAACTGCATGTCGAGGTGAGTCAGTATGTCCAATTTGTGGATCGAAGGAGCACAATCAAACTGAATGCACTGCTACGACTTCTGTTTGCCCAAACTATAAGGGTGATCACCCAGCTTTTTCCAAAAGTTGCGAACTTTGGAAGCAAGGAAAAAAAATCCAGAAATATAAAGTTGAGAATAAAGTGACATATTCAGAGGCGAGAAGGCAAATACTAAAAACAGATCCAACACGTACATATGCAATGGCTACTAAACAATTTCAGTCAATAGGTACACAAACAGATGTTGCCGTTCCCCCAAATATGTCCATCGCTAATTGGGCACGCTCCATTCTCTCTGCCCCCAAACAGTGTTCTTCGCAACAAAAAACTGAACAAGCCTGTAATACCCCAATTACTATTCCAGCTAATGTAAATCCAACAGCAAAACAAAAAGTGACAGAAACCATGGTACTGAAACCACAAAATTCAACCAGAATGGATATTGACCAGCACAGTGACTCCGAAGAGGCCATATTAGAACTTCATGCAACTGATGAGATGGACGTAACACGTCCCTACTTTCCAAAGAAAGACAAAGGAAAATCGGATCGATGCAAACAAGTCACAACTAAAAAGCAGTCAGAAACAAAAACAACCAACAAAACCGCTTAATGGAAAGAATTCTTCAATGGAATTGTAGAGGGTGTTGCAGTATAAAAGATGATATATGTGATCTCATCCACCGTTATGATCCAGCAGGCATGTCCCTACAGGAAACTTATTTAAATTCACAAGTGTGTCCTACTATAAAAGATTACTCCATCTTTAGAAGAGATAGAAATATCGACTCTCCAGCCCGTGGAGGAGTGGCGGTTCTTATAAGAAACAACGTACCATCCAAACATATTGCTCTTCAGACTCCTTTTGAAGTAGTGGCAGTGCGCATAGTGGCAGTGCGCATTGAAATTGGCATCACTCTTACAATAGCATCTATATATATTCCTCCTAATTTCTCATTTCCTTCAGATGATCTAGAAAATCTAATAGAACAGCTACCGTCTCCTATCTGCTTACTTGGAGACTTTAATGCCCGCCATCCGATGTGGGGATCTCCAACAATTGACAAGAGAGGCAAGTTAATAGAATCCCTCCTGGACTCTTATCAACTTACCCTTCTGAACACTGGTGAACCTACCTATATTCATTTTTCGACAGGATCCATGAGTGCAATAGACCTATCAATCTGTTCTCCTTCCGTATATAGTATTATGGAGTGGTCGGTTCTTGAAAATCCGCTAAACAGTGACCACCTTCCGATTCTCTGCAAGCTGCAAACACGGGTAAACTCTCCTCCACTACGTTGCTCCACTTGGAAATTTCGTAGGGCACACTGGTATGAATATGCATCTCATGTGCAGTTAGACAATAAAATAATCCAATCTCAACTCATAGACAATGTCACAGAACATGTAACTAATCAAATATTGCAAGCTGCTACCTCTGCAATACCAAAATCTTTCTCTGGGAAATGGAAACATAGTAATTACTGGTGGAATCAAGATTACCAAACAGTACAAAAATAGAGCATGGAATTTATTTCGTAAATTTCCCACAACTGCCAATCTAATTAACTTCAAAAGACTGAAAGCCAAGTTCCGCCAAATAAGACGAAAAGCAAAGAAAGATGCCTGGATCAGCTTTTCCTCGAGCATAAACAAGGATACAGACAGCAGAATTATCTGGAGGAAAATACAAACGCTCAATGGCAAATACATTCAGTCCCCAGCTACAATACTAAACTGGGAAGGGAAAGAGTTGTCATCCCCGGGAGAAATAGCAAATGCCTTAGCGGAATCATTCGCATTCGCCAGTATATCAGCAATAGCCTCCTACAAATCAGCCTTTCAGCGAATTAAAAAAACTGCAGAACAGCATAAGATTAATTTTTCCACGAGAGTTTCACATCCATATAACCAGCCATTCACATTAACAGAACTTTTTGGAGCGCTCAATAAAACATCAAATAGCGCTGCTGGTCCAGATGGGATCTACTATATAATGTTAAAACAACTGAACGACAGAGCAAAAAGATCATTGTTAAACTATTACAACCGAATATTCTTAGAAAATGCTTACCCAATCTCCTGGTGTCACTCAACAGTTCTAGCCTTCCCAAAGCCCGGAAAGGATCGTACCTTTCCACATAACTATAGGCCAATTTCATTGACCAATTGTTTAGGCCAAGTCCTGGAAAAAATGGTTCACAGGCGGTTAATCTGGTTCCTGGAAACAAACAACTTGCTAAATAGTAATCAGTGCGGGTTTCGAAAAAACTGTTCCACCTTAGATGTAATGATAAAAGCAGAGTCAAATATGTGTAATGCCTTTATAAGGGGACAGCATCTGGTCATGATTAATCTAGATATTGAGAAAGCCTTCGATACCACCTGGCAATATGGTGTTCTTAAAGATCTTCATTCTTTCGGCTTGAGAGGTCATCTACCCCAATTTATACAAAGCTTCCTATGCCATAGAACTTTTCAGGTCATATACACGAATATTTATCCAAAACATATGAATAAGAGGAAGGTGTACCACAGGGTTCCATTCTGAGTCCAACATTATTTGCAATAAGAATCACCAAGATGACAAGGGATGTACCAAATACAGTACAATCATACTGTATGGAACAGGTTGGAATCACTGGGAAAATCCTTAGATGGATAGAAGGATGGCTTCAGGGCAGGAGGCAGAGGGTTGTGATAAATGGCTATTCCTCAGATTGGGTTGATGTAAGAAGTGGGGTTTCCCAAGGATCAGTATTAGGACCACTGTTGTTTTTAATTTTCATAAACGACATTGATGAAGGGATAGAGGGCATGATGTCTAAATTTGCAGATGATGTTAAAATTGGTAGAGTAGTTAATGATCACTGTCAAGCTGAGCTTCTTCAGAGAGACCTAGATAGACTTCAGGAATGGTCAGAAAAATGGTAGCTGTGCTTTAATCCAACAAAGTGTAAGGTATTACACCTGGGAAACAGTAATCCCAAAAAAACTTATTCACTTGGTGGAGTTCAACTAAACCCAGTACTGGAGGAAAGGGACTTGGGTGTTACGATACAGTCAGACATGAAATTCTCTGAGCATTATAAACAGGTTGCAAGGAAGGCCCATGGTGTCCTATCGATGATCTATCGAACTTTTGCAAGTAGTAGTAGTAGTAATAGTAGTGGCACATGATGCAAGAAAGCAAGTGTAGGAGCTTATGCAGCATCAGCCAAAAAAAAACAAAAAAAAACACACCATTCCCTCCAAATGCCTGTCCAGTTCCTCCTTAAATTTATTTAACCTATCAACTTCTACAACGACAGATGGAAGTTTGTTCCAGCAATCACCCACCCACTGGCTAAAGGCAAACTTCCACACATCTATCCTACAACTGTCTTTCCTCAATTTGAATTTATGCCCTCTCAGGCGATTATTCTCAGCAAGAGGAAGAATCCCATCAGCATTGAGCATGCTCAAACCATTCAAGGCTTTATACACCTCAATCAAATCACTGCGCAGGTGCCTAGTCTCCAGCCCCTGCAATTTGCAGAAACTTAAGCCTCTCTTGGTAAGAGGATCCCTTCATTCCCCTACCAATCTTGTTGCCCTTCTCTGTACACACTCAAGCAAATCTACATCCTTCCTAAAATGAGGCCTCCAGACCTGTACGCAGTACTCAAGGCGTGGCCTGACCATTGCCTTATACAGAGGGACAATCACCTCCTTTTCCCTGCTAGCAAAACTCCTATATATCATTGACAAAACCCCATGACCCGCCCTAGCAGCCTGTCTGCACTGCTCAGAAAACTTCATATCTGACTGCACAATTACTCCCAGGTCTTTTTCATTTTCTACCACCTTAAGTGTAGTACCACACAGTTGGTACGTTTCTCTGGGGTTACTTCTACCCATATGCAGTACTTTGCATTTGTCAAGGTTAAACTTCAGTTGCCACTTCTTAGCCCATCTGCCCAAATTATCTAGATCCTGTTGCAGTAGCACACTGCCATTACTGTCATTAACAACCCTGCCAACCTTTGTGTCATCTGCAAACTTCGACATTAAGCCTGATATACCTTCATCAATATCATTGATAAATACACAAAACAACAGTGGACCCAACACCGAACCCTGGGGGACTCCACTAATAACATTAGTCCACGAAGAGCAGCACCCATTGATTACCACCCTCTGTCTTCTCCCACTTAACCATCCTTTTATCCATTGTAGCAACTTACCCTTAATACCATTCTGCTCCAATTTGTACAGTAGTCTTCCATGCGCAACAGTGTCAAAAGCTTTCCTGAAATCCAAGTATATGATATCAAAATTATTTTTTGCATCCAGTTCCTTTGTGACCACATCATAATAACCAATCAAATTTGTCAGACAAGACTTTCCCTTAACAAACCCATGCTGTGTCTGAATTATTGCTGCAGTCTTGTCTAGATGATCCTGCAATGCATCTTTAACCAGCGACTCCATTATTTTACCCGGAACAGAAGTTAAACTAACTGGTCTGTAATTACTCGTGTCACCCTTCGATCCACCTTTGTGAATTGGGGACACATTTGCACATCTCCAGTCCGTGGGAACCTCCCCTGAGTCCAAGGATGCTCTCATAATTATGGCTAAGGGTTTGCTTAGTTGCTTTGCCGCCTCCTTTAAAATAACTGGATAGATCCCATCCACCCCAGGTGCCTTTCTTATGTTTAACTTCAACAATTTCTCCTCCACTTTGCTCTCAGTTATTACAAAATCATTAAGCACACTGCTACAATTTGATAACCTTCTTCCATTTTCAAATTGTAATAATTCCTCACGTGTGAATGTAGATGCAAAATACTCATTCAGTTTGTTTGCTATCTGAGCAGGATCATCAACAGTCGAACCATCGATGTCAAGTGGACCAATCATATTCATCCCCTTCCTTTTAGAGTTTATATAAGTAAAGAAATCCTTGCTGTTTTTCTTAGCATCTTTTGCCAAAGATTTCTCGTAATCCGCCTTCGCCTGCCGAACCTCCTTTGTGACCTGATTACAGACTAGCTTATATCTGCCACAGGCTTCTGCGTCACCTGATAATTTATATGCATCCCATGCATTTTTCTTCTCTGTCACGAGTCTCATTAGTTCATTTGATAACCATTTAGGCCTAAACCTTGAACGATATTTCTTAATCGGTATATAAAGTCTAGTAGCTTCCACGATTAATTCTTTGAATGCTTCCCACTTAGAATTTACTGTTCGTAACATCGTCAGTTGATCCCACTGTAGAGATAGGGACGTGAAAATCCCATTGTACAAGACTTATGTTAGACCACACTTGGAATACTGTGTTCAAGTATGGAGACCGCACCTAAAGAAAGACATCAAGCTTCTTGAAAGGGTGCAAAGAAGGGTAACTCGCCTAGTGAAATCGGCAAAAGGGCGTCCTTATGAAGAAAGACTTTGAATATGTGGGTTGCAGAGTTTGGAAACTAGACACCTTAGAGGAGATTTGATTGAGGTGTTTAAGACTCTGAGAGGCATCAGTAAAATGAATGAGGACAAAATTTACAAGATTATAAATGATGCTAGAACTAGAGGACATAAAAGTTAGATTGGACTGCAGGAAGTTTTATTTTAGCCAGCGAGTTATAAAACGAACCACTAGGTGGCAGTGATCACAGTGTGTTGAAGTGGGATTTACTCAAGGAGGTAACTACCATCAGAGGTAAAGGGAAGGGTTTTTGTTTTCGTAAAGGCGACTATGATGGTCTGAGACAGTATTTAAATTCTATACAGTGGGACCAACTGATGATGTTACCAACAGCAAACTCATTAAGGAACTAATCTTGGAGGCTACCAGGCTTTACATACCAACTAAGAAATATTGTTCAAGGTTTAGGCCTAAATGGTTGTCAGATGAATTAATGAGACATGTGGCAGAGAAGAAAAATGCATGGGATACATACAAATTAATGGGTGACATGGAAGCCTATGATAGATATAAGTTGGTCTGTAACCAAGTCACAAAGGAGATTAGGCAGGCAAAGGCAGACTACGAAAAATCCTTGGCAAAGGATGCAAAGAAAAACAGAAAAGAGTTCTTTACATATTTGAACTCGAGAAGGAAAGGGATGAATCAGATTGGTCCACTGGATATTGATGGTTCAACAGTTGAGGATCCTGCTCAGGTGGCTAACAATCTAAACGAGTATTTTGCATCTACATTCACGCATGAGGAGTTATTCAGGAAGGAGAATGATGTAGGTAAAGTAAACATTGGCAGTGAGCTGGATGATTTTGTAATAACTGAGAGGAAAGTGGAGGAGAGATTGTTGAGGATAAACATAAAAAAGGCACCTGGGGTGGATGGGATCTGTCCAGTTATATTAAAGGAGGCAGCAAAGGAAGTATGCAAACCCCTAGCCATAATTATGAGAGCATCTTTGGACTCAGGGGAGGTACCCATAGACTGGAGATGTGCAAATGTAACCCCAATTCACAAAGGAGGATCAAAGGCTGACACAAGTAATTATAGACATGTTAGTTTAACTTCTGTTCCAGGTAAATTAATGGAGGCACTGGTTAAAGAAGCACTGCAGGATCATCTAGACAAGAATTCAGTTACAGCTCAGATGCAGCATGGTTTTGTTAAGGGCAGGTCTTGCCTGACCAATTTGATTGGATACTATGATGTAGTCACAAAAGAACTGGATGCAGGGAATAACTTTGATATTATATATTTGGATCTTCGAAAGGCTTTTGATACTGTTGCACATGGAAGACTGCTGCACAAATTGGAGCAGTGTGGCATTGGAGGCAAATTGCTGCTATGGATAAGGGGTTGGTTGAGTGGCAGAAGACAGAGAGTGGTAATCAATGGACACTGCTCAACGTGGACTAATGTTATTAGTGGAGTTCCTCAAGGTTCAGTGTTGGGTCCATTGTTGTTTTCGGTGTTTATGAATGATATTGATGATGGGATATCAAGTTTAATGTCCAAGTTTGCAGATGATACAAAGGTTGGCAGGGTTGTTAAGGACACTACTGACGCTATGCTGCTGCAACAGGATCTGGAAAGGTTGAACAGATGGGCTGAGAGGTGGCAAATGAAGTTTAACATTGACAAATGTAAAACATTGACAAATGTAAAACATTGACCCCAGAGCAACGTATCAACTCTGCGGTACTACACTGACAGTGGTGGAGAATGAAAAGGACCTGGGGGTAATTGTGCAGGCAGATATGAAGTTCTCTGAGCAGTACAGACGAGCTGCAAGAGTAGCTCATGGTGTCTTGTCAATGATATACAGGAATTTTTCTAGCAGGGATAAGGAGGTGATTATTCCCTTGTATAAGGCAATGGTTAGGCCACATCTTGAGTACTGTATACAGGTCTGGAGGCCTCATTTCAAGAAGGATGTAGAACTGCTGGAACGGGTACAGAGAAGGGCAACAAGATTAGTGAATGGAACAAAGGGTTGCTCTTACGAAGAAAGGCTTAAGTTTTGCAAATTACAGAGTCTGGAGACTAGGCACCGGCGAGGTGATCTGATAGAGGTGTATAAGGCTTTGAATGGTTTGAGCATGCTCAATGCCAATGGGATTCTTCATCTTGCTCAGAATAATCACCTCAGAGGGCATAAATTCAAATTGAGGAAGGACGGATGTCGGATAGATGTGCGGAAATTTGCCTTTGGCCAGCGGGTGGTTGGTTAGTGGAACCGACTTCCATCACTTGTTGTAGAAGTTGATAGCCTAAACAAATTTAAAGCTCAACTGGACAGGTATTTCGAACGAACAGATGGGTGAAATGGGAGTGGGGTTTTTTTTTTTTTTTTGGCTAATGCTGAATAAGCTTGCTTTCTTGCATCATATGCCTCTACTAATGCTAATGCTAAGTTGCCTTCATGAGTGGTAGAGGCCGACAGTTTGGGAAAATTCAAAGGTCATCTAGATAGTACTTTCGGGTAAGGGAAGCGCATAGGATGATAGATTTAATTTTTTTTTTTTTTTTTATTAATTATTATTATTTAGTTATTTATTTTTATTTTTTTTGTTTTTATCATTGTTTTGTTCGGATTTTTTTTTTTTTTTTTGGCTGGTGCAGCATAAGCCGTAGGCTTTCTTGCACCATGCGGCCGTTACTAATACTAAATGACCTCATTATCTCTACTCAATCCCAGACTTTGAACACCATTGAAAGGCAACTTCAAATTGCTATAGCTAGAATAGAATCATGGGCATTGCGGAATGGTTATTCCCTAACAGAAAAGAAATCTGCTGCTATCCATTTCTGTAAAAAATGGAAACTACATCCGGATCCAGAAATATTTTTAAATAACAGCCTGATTCCTGTCACTAACAATTTCCTTCTGTTGGGATTACATTTAGATAATAAACTTAACTTTGCTTCTCATATGGCATACCTCCGGAATACTTGCCTTAAAAAACTGAATATCCTAAGAGCTGTCTCTGCTATGTCCTGGGGTGCTGACAGAAGCTCTCTCCTACATCTCTATAGAGCTTCTTAATAAGATTGCGCTTGGATTATGGAGCACCTATCTACGACTCCGCCAGGAAAAGTTCTCTATTATGTCTGAACACCATCCAGCATAGTGCCCTTAGAATAGCTGTTGGAGCCTTCAGAACATCTCCTGTTCACAGCCTGTATATTGAGGCAAACGAATCCCCTCTGTATCTCAAGGGAAAAATGTTATTGTTAAATTATGCAGCAAAGATTGGAAGTACTCCAGCTGGCAGTATGTTTGATCCTCAACACACCTTGCTATATCACAATAAACCTAATGAAAACCGCCCCGCAGGGATTCGACTGCAAGAACTCATGACCAGTTGGAAAATTGACTTTAAGAATATATTCCAAGACCTTGCTACTCCCGAACCTCCCTGGACTGAATTCATACCTCTCTGTGACAATTTCTTTTCAAGATGGGGAAAATCCTCCCTGGCAAATACCAACTTTCAACAACTACATAAACTGCATTCTTTGGAAAACTCAGAGAAAGTTCATATCTATACCGACGGCTCCAAAACAGATACGGCTGTTGGTGCAGCAGCAGTTTCTGCCAATTTCTTAACAGCTGCCTCTCTTCCCACTGAATGCAGTATCTATACTGCAGAATTATTTGCAATAAAACTGGCTCTAGATAACATAAACAAATATCATATCAAACAATCTCTGATATATACAGACTCTTTAAGTGCAATCAGTGCCTTTCAGTCTACCTTTCCTCCCTCTCATCCCATTCTTAAAGAGATCCGGTCTAAATTATTTTACCATCAAACAGCCAACTACAAGGTTATCTTCTGCTGGATTCCTGGTCATGTCGGCATCCAAGGTAATGATCGTGCAGATGAGGCTGCTAAACATCCTGACTCTGGATCTTACAGTCAACTGAAAGTTCCATACACAGACTATAAATCCATTATTAAAAAAACATGTTGGAAACAATGGTCTGACCTCTGGCAATCTCAAACCAATAATAAACTGTTCCAGATAAAAAAAGAGCCCCAACTGTGGACATCTACTTTTAGAAGAAACAGGCGACAAGAAGTAATTCTCTCAAGGCTTTGCATCGGTCACTCACACCCAACTCATCTGCATTTGCTTTTGGGAGAGACTCCTCCTCAGTGTTTTTTTTGCCAGTCGCACCTAACAATAAAACATATTCTCATTGAATGTCCCCACCTTTCAACTGTCCGAAATTCCAGTTTCAGCTCCCTGTCCAACTTGCAGGAACCCTTAACCTTATCACATATTCTTGGCAATGAAGCAAATTTCGAGGATCTGTTTAAGTATTTAAAACACATAAATTTATATAATAGCATCTAACCATAACGTGAAATCAGTGATACCCAAACCATGAACAGGCGCAATATGACCCAAGAGGCCCTTGTGCCAAAAACCTCAAATACAACAACAACACACACACACACACACACACACACACACACACACACACACACACACACACACAGTAGAAAAGGCTTGGGTTTATTTTCCCCCATGTATGCCAGAGAATAGTTCCCATCAGGATAAGAAAATGTTACTAAAAGTGAGAAATGTCACCTTTTTTGCTTGCAGTTTGCACGAGTGCTGGATTACACTTAATATTTCTGGATTGTAAAAAAAAAATTATTATTATTTATTTGATTTTTTTTGTAAAATGTGCTGGATTTTAAAGAATTGTAGAGTGCCAGATGTTGCACAGTTAGTATTGGTAGTAGCCATCTAGTGCAAGGAAGCATCAGGTTTTTGCTGTACCAGCATAATAAATAAATAAAAATATAAAAAAAAAAGAACTTCCCATTTGCTTCCTCCTCATATAGGTACATATTTGGCTAATCTTTTAATTTCTCTGAGCTGTCAGCCTCAACACAGAAGTAACTTATTCTGCTAATTAATAACTTGCTTGCTAAAAGAAAACTTCCTACAATCCACTCTAAAACCTCTTCCTCTGTAATTAAATTTATGGTCCCTAGTTTTAAAATTATAACAGTGATAATTTCACCCTTCTCTTAGAGCTTTGTAGACCTCAATTATGTCCTCCTCTGAGGTTTTGAGGGAGAGTGCGAGGGAGTGTATTGAATCTTTGAGGTTATTTATGGGGCCATATTTGGATTGGAGAAGTGCCAGTGTATTGCCAATACATAAAAGTGTTTCTAAGAGTCAAGTTGGTAACTACAGAACAGTTAGTCGAACTTCAGTGGTAGGAAAAAATCTTAGAGTCAATGATTAAAAGTGCAATTCAGAGACATTTAGATAGATATGGCATTCTGATGGACACAACATGGCTTTATTAAGGGTAAATCATTCTTAACTAAGTAGGCTATTTTGATACAGTACTCATGAGCTGGATTTAGGGAACAATTTTGACATGTTTATTTGGATTTTAGCAAAGCATTTGACTCGGTCCCTGAGAGGTTACTGTATAAGATTGAACAGATAGGGATTACTGGTAAGATTCTAAGCTGGATTGCTGGGTGGCTGTAGGGCAGAAGGCAGAGGGTTGTGATTAATTGATATTCTTCAGGTTGGTGTAATGTCAGGAGTGGGGTCCCTCAAGGATCAGTTCTTGGACCACTATTGTTTCTCATTTTCATAAATGACATTGATGAAGGGATAGAAAGTATGATGTAAAGGTTGGTAGAGTCATTAATGATCAGTGCCAAGCAGCACTCCTTCAGGATGACTTGAACAGACTACAGAGATGGTCAGAGAAGTGATGCTATGTTTTAATGCTGCTAAATGCAAGGTCTTATACTTGGAGAATCATCATAAGCCATTTTCAATCCACTGAAGGCCTCTCCAGCAACTTTCCAGTTCCTTCTGTTTTGTGCAGTGGCCATCCATTTACTACCCACAAACTCATGAATTTCATCTGTCCATCTCCATTGTTGTCTTCCAGGTTTTCTTCTAGCTCCTCTTGGGTACCAGTCCGTTATTTTCTTAGTCCATCTGTCATCATGTCTTTGAGCTGTGTCCTGCCCAAGACCATTTTATTTCTTTAGTTTTGATAAGAATGTCCTTTACTTGAGTTTGCTGCCTAATCCATGTTTCTCTTCTTATCTAACAGTCTGATTTCCAATATAGTGGTCCTCGTGGACAGAGGACCACGAGGCCAATAGTCAGGGAATCGCTGCATTTCGAATGCTAAACAAATCCATGCAAATCCTGTCTTATTATTTTTCACTGCGTAAGGACCACCGCTATGCAAATCTATTGCATCGGTGGTTTGATTTTAGTATCGTTCTGTCATTGCATGGTTCCCTGACTATTATTGGCCTTGTGATCCTCTGTTGAGATGGGGCACAATGGTCAGTCTATTTTATTATATTAATTATTATTTTTAATTCATTTGGTCATGTATTGTTGGTAGTCCACGCTTCCAATTTAGTGAGATTTCACATAATTCGAAAACGGGTGCCGATCTGGGGGCGCCACTAAATTTATTTTGATTTGACTTGTATTTTCCAAATTATATTAGGAACGTTGCTTCAACAGTATCCTCCTCTTTATTTTTTTCTCTCCCCCTTTACTTTTATTTTATTTCCTTGGTTAAGTTCACTTTTCACTTTACTGGTTTGCCATGCTACTGGCATATATTAATTTAAGTTTATATATATATATATGCATATTAAAAAAATCTATTCTTCAATTCTATCTCTTAAAAGTTTTTTATATATATATATATATATATATATATATATTATTCTTTTGTATTATAATTCTTTTGTATTATCATTCTATTGTTTCTTAATCTGTTTTTTGTGCATCGTTAATGCCATTGTTATTGCCCTGTTGGCCAATTGAACATTATACGTGCCAGTGTATATACGTTTACAATAGTTCGATTTTCTTAAGTACTGGTGTTTTCTACATATAGGTATTGGCGTTAATACAATACTGGTCTTTAAGTTAGCCTAGTCTCGGTTATCTTAAATTCACATGGCCTATACATTTAGGAACTTATTGCGTATTGCTAAAGAAATTTTCATGATAATTACTGATGAAAATATTTTATGTATCTGTAGCAATATGTAATCATCAATACTATTTTATAACTATATAATAATATTTATACAATTTATACATTTTTGCTTTACATCACGTGGCCGTCAATCCCCTACTTCATCGGGGGCTTTGAGTGGATTAACAGCCCATTCGATGTAATGCTTTTATACTCACCCGTTTCTGTTTGTATCTATCACAGCTTTGCTACTTTATTTTATTTAATTCTGGATACTAAGGACTGATGTTTATATTAATTTTCTTAATTATTGTTAGCTAAACTAGTATTAATTATGAATTAGTTAATTTTTTACAATCTCTTCAGCAACTGTGATAGAATACACAAAGCCCAACGGGTAAGCATTTTATATTGTTATACTACAACTACTTACTTAAATGTGGTCCGGTGGAGGTCGTGGAGTCGAAAAGGGAATTTCCCGCTTTTAATTTGGTTTTATGTATGGTAATTTTTATGGCGCAGTCGCATTAGCATTTCACTGCGTGCTGATGTCGCATTGGCCGAAGTCCCCGATTTTCAAGCCAATGCCTATTATGGTGGTTTGTTGTTGGTTCGATGAAATTCTGTTAAATTTCTGTAGTTTTGTGTTAACTTGTGGTTAATTCCTGTATTTACATGTGTATTTACATTAATTTTTACATTTGTTTTTACATTTGTTTTATGCCTTACCTCGGACTGTGCCGGTACCGCTTTTCCAAGGCGTAACAGCACGTGTATGTCCAGAGGCAAAGCTATATACATATATACAGCCTCTTACTATGGGGTTTTTTTGTTGGTGGGGGGGGGGGTTCAATTTTGGCAAAGGTTGTAGTGCAGTCAGGCGACGAGCCTCGTCTGAGTGCAATAAACCTTATAATCTTGGGGATACTCTTTTGAGTAATTACTATTTTATTTTTAGATGGTTTTTGATGAATGTATGCGGGTCTACATTGGGGTGGTGTTTTCTGATATTAGCGTATATGGCAGTTTTTATATGATATTTACTGTATTGTTTGGGAATTTTATTTATATCCAGTGTTCTGATGAGTTTTTGTATTGCTATCTTTCCGCTATTTATATTGCTGCATATTTTTAATAGTCTGTTTGTTTGGTTTCTTATGGTATTCCCGTGTATATGTTTAGCTATGTTACTATCCCAGTGAGTAAGTTTTATTGTTTCGAAATTAAAATGGTCTCTTTTGTCATAGTGTTGTGTACATATTTTGTCTGTGTTGATGGCAATTTCGCTGTCTAGGTAGACAGCTTTTTGGTTATTATCTGGATTTGTGCATTCAATTTTTAGGTCTGTTGGGTAAGTGTTCTTTGCTACGTTTATAAAGTTGTCATAGTTGATCACGAGTACGTCATCTATGTATCTGTAGAATTTTATTTTGTTGGTAATGTTACTTTCATAATAGTGCAGGTAGAGGTTAGCCATGGCACATGAACTGCTGGAGCCCATAGCTATCCCCCTGCTTTGTATATATGTTCTGCCCCCCATTAGAATGTAATTGCCTTTAACACTGATTTTTGTGAGGTCATTCCAGTATTGTTTTTTGCATTGTAGTATGTTTTGATGTTTTTGGTAGTATATCTGTAGTACTTCTATTAGGTTGTCGTGTGCTATACTTGTGAAGAGGTTTTTGAAGTCATATGTGTTTATACTTTTTATATGATTGCTTTGTTTTTTTAGGTCGTCCAAATATTCTTTGTTGTTGGTGATAATTCTGGTGTTTTCGATTTCTTTGGTGATGCTTTTTAATTTGTCTTCCATAATCTTACTAGTATACTTGATGTAGCTATTTTTGCCTGAAGTGATGAATCTTTTTCCCGTAGGTATCTTGTGATATTTTGGAATCCAGTAAATGTAGGGGTATTGCATCCTGTCTATTTTAATTTTTAGTTTTTTATGCATGGCCAAAATTTTTTTGCTGATGCTGTTTAGATTGGCGTCTATGTACTTGTATGTTTCATTGTCATGCAATTCTTCTTTAATGGCTTCTATGTAGAATTTCTTGCAAATGATACTGAAATTATTGTTTGCTTTGTCGGTTCTAGTGATAACGAATTTGTTTTGTATTTCTTTAATTTTATTGTTGATGTTTTTTAAATTTAAGTGTTTGTTATTTTTATTATGTTTTTGTTGTGTTATGTTTTCCCTGAAGCATTCTAATATGTTTTCCGTATTGGCGTTTATCCAACATTGGAATGATTCTATGGGTTCATTGTTTTTGTGTGCTGCTTTGAATGCAAATTGTAACAGATCTGTGTATATTGATTTTTTTATATAATCCAACCTAATTGGGGTGTTGGGTCTGAATTTTGTACCCTTTTTCATTGTTTCTCTTAGTGTTTCGTCTTCGATGATATTGAGGTCTCCTGTTACTATATGATTGTAATGTGTATTGATGAAATTTTTATATCTACTTTCCTGGCAGTGACATGGTTGTTCTTCTTCATTCATTTTATTAATGGTGTTTTTGTAATTGCAGATAGTTAGTCCTATGGGTTTGGTGTATTTGTATCTAATTTTTATTTGTGTGTTTTTGATAGGTAGGTAACTTTTGTTATTATTAATGATATTACCGATATTAACTGTGTCGTATAAACGGTTTTGGTATTTTATTATGCAGTACTCTTTTTTAGTGTGTACGTTGAAATTTATGCCTATTCTGAATTTAAATATGTCTTCAAGTATATTGTTGAGGTGTATGTTCTGAGTTTTTTGCCTTTGGTATATTTTGCTAAGTGCTCTAAGTTTGCTTATTTTAATAGAGAATAGTGTGTTGTGTATATTTTTGGTGTTTATGGGGTCTGTATCCCATTCTGTTAAGAGTTTTTCGAAATCATTGATATTTATTGGTATTTTGCTGTTGCTTTTATTGTATTCCTGTAATTTTCCGTTTTTAATCCCATTATATTGCCAGTTTTTGCTGATCTGGAAAATGTTGTAAGTACATATTTCTGGGCTGGTGAATGCGAAGTTCCTTCCGTTGAATCGATTGTTTAATCCGTAAGGATATAGGGATTTATATAATAGAATGTACATATCTTCCATGATTCCTCTTTGTGTGTTGTTATCAATAATGTTTAGAATGGCAATGGATATGTTGGCGAAGTCATGCTTTTTGAAATGTCTGTATTCGATTTCGTTATTGTATTTGTCTGTCCTGTTTTGTTGGACGTCTGTTGCAGCGTTTTCATCATATCTGTTTATTTGTGATCTGTGAAGGTTCATCCGAAGGTGGAGTTCTGTACTTGTTTGTCCAATGTACTGTATCCCACATAACCTGCATGTAATTAGGTAGATTACATTTTTGGTGTGACAGAATGTTGGCACTTCTTTAGAATTTTGATGGTGTATGTTGTGCATGTAGGGACAGGTTTTACAGAGTTTGCTGTTGCATTTTTTGAATTTGAGTTGTTTTATTTGTTGTGCGTGTAGCCCGATATTTTCATTGTTTAGACGTTTTAGGTTATTTGCTTCTTTTTTCCATAGTGGTGTGGCGGCATTGTATGCTAAGTGACCATTGTTCTGAAGAGACGGGTCCCGCGTGGTCATTTTCGGTCCCGGGGTGCCTTTTATGCTGTGATACCCGTACAGCATGTTATTCTTATTTGTTTTAGCGTCCATGTTGTTATCTATTGTGCATTTTGTAATTAATTTAAGGCCCTTTTTGTATGTTCCGTCATACCTAAATGTAGGAATTTTTTATGTTTTATTTTTAATTTTTTAATATAGTAGTTTTATTTAATTTCTTTTTAATTTCTTTATAGCTTTTTCTGTTGTCCCAGTAGCCGTTTTTGCAATGCTTGGGTACGAACAGAGTACTTATTATTATTCTTTTGTATTATAATTCTTTTGTATTATCATTCTATTGTTTCTTAATCTGTTTTTTGTGCATCGTTAATGCCATTGTTATTGCCCTGTTGGCCAATTGAACATTATACGTGCCAGTGTATATACGTTTACAATAGTTCGATTTTCTTAAGTACTGGTGTTTTCTACATATAGGTATTGGCGTTAATACAATACTGGTCTTTAAGTTAGCCTAGTCTCGGTTATCTTAAATTCACATGGCCTATACATTTAGGAACTTATTGCGTATTGCTAAAGAAATTTTCATGATAATTACTGATGAAAATATTTTATGTATCTGTAGCAATATGTAATCATCAATACTATTTTATAACTATATAATAATATTTATACAATTTATACATTTTTGCTTTACATCACGTGGCCGTCAATCCCCTACTTCATCGGGGGCTTTGAGTGGATTAACAGCCCATTCGATGTAATGCTTTTATACTCACCCGTTTCTGTTTGTATCTATCACAGCTTTGCTACTTTATTTTATTTAATTCTGGATACTAAGGACTGATGTTTATATTAATTTTCTTAATTATTGTTAGCTAAACTAGTATTAATTATGAATTAGTTAATTTTTTACAATCTCTTCAGCAACTGTGATAGAATACACAAAGCCCAACGGGTAAGCATTTTATATTGTTATACTACAACTACTTACTTAAATGTGGTCCGGTGGAGGTCGTGGAGTCGAAAAGGGAATTTCCCGCTTTTAATTTGGTTTTATGTATGGTAATTTTTATGGCGCAGTCGCATTAGCATTTCACTGCGTGCTGATGTCGCATTGGCCGAAGTCCCCGATTTTCAAGCCAATGCCTATTATGGTGGTTTGTTGTTGGTTCGATGAAATTCTGTTAAATTTCTGTAGTTTTGTGTTAACTTGTGGTTAATTCCTGTATTTACATGTGTATTTACATTAATTTTTACATTTGTTTTTACATTTGTTTTATGCCTTACCTCGGACTGTGCCGGTACCGCTTTTCCAAGGCGTAACAGCACGTGTATGTCCAGAGGCAAAGCTATATACATATATACAGCCTCTTACTATGGGGTTTTTTTGTTGGTGGGGGGGGGGGGTTCAATTTTGGCAAAGGTTGTAGTGCAGTCCATAAAAATTACCATACATAAAACCAAATTAAAAGCGGGAAATTCCCTTTTCGACTCCACGACCTCCACCGGACCACATTTAAGTAAGTAGTTGTAGTATAACAATATAAAATACTTACCCGTTGGGCTTTGTGTATTCTATCACAGTTGCTGAAGAGATTGTAAAAAATTAACTAATTCATAATTAATACTAGTTTAGCTAACAATAATTAAGAAAATTAATATAAACATCAGTCCTTAGTATCCAGAATTAAATAAAATAAAGTAGCAAAGCTGTGATAGATACAAACAGAAACGGGTGAGTATAAAAGCATTACATCGAATGGGCTGTTAATCCACTCAAAGCCCCCGATGAAGTAGGGGATTGACGGCCACGTGATGTAAAGCAAAAATGTATAAATTGTATAAATATTATTATATAGTTATAAAATAGTATTGATGATTACATATTGCTACAGATACATAAAATATTTTCATCAGTAATTATCATGAAAATTTCTTTAGCAATACGCAATAAGTTCCTAAATGTATAGGCCATGTGAATTTAAGATAACCGAGACTAGGCTAACTTAAAGACCAGTATTGTATTAACGCCAATACCTATATGTAGAAAACACCAGTACTTAAGAAAATCGAACTATTGTAAACGTATATATATATATATATATATATATGGCTGAATGTTACTCTTTGAGTGGCCACAGATCTGCATATGCATCAAAAATATTACTTGAGTGAAGTTGCTGCAAAAATGCACATTTACTGTTGGACCATTCTAGGCTATAGTTGACTAGTAAGTGACTTAAATAATAACCACTATCTACAGTACATGTGCAAGTTTCAAGGTGAGGCAATTTTTAATCCATTTTACTTATGTTACATATAAAATGAACATTACTCTTTGAGCATCACAAGATGGCAACAGATATTTGTTGATTATTAACTGTATTATATGCTTTGCAGCTTAAGCACGAAGATTACAAAGATCATAAAATATGAAGAAAATACAACAAACGTATAATGTTTCATCCATTTTGTTTAAGTTATATTTATTAATAATTATTTAATCAAGCTTCTTAACTGTGTTATGAAGGAAATTTAACTTCCTGTTTTAAGGGAGCTGAATGATGAAATTTTTATTTAAAATTGAAATATTGATAAAAATTGAATGTCCATCACTCAGATGGCAGCAGACATTTCTTGGGGGATTATTAGCTTTATTATAAACATTGTAACATAAGTGTGAGGGTGATTTGCAAATGGCAATGCTAGTGTTTTTTACTAAATGTACGAATTTCTTTGCCATTATTTTCTTATTTAATGTATTTTTGCTAATTTTATTTAGAGTTATGATGCCGGACTATTTGACCACAGGCCGGATTTGAAAGCTAAGAACTATATGAGTGGTAAGCAGTTTTTTTGTTGTTGTACTAAAAAACTTAAAGAAAAAAAAAAAAAAAAAAAAAAATATATATATATATATATATATATATATATAATTATTGATAAAAAATAAAGAAAGTTAAAACGACAATAACTGTAACTAATATGTAAATAATATTTATGAGTCAATGCAGTTGCAAGCAATCATGCAATACACCCATAATGTCTATAATATTAAGGATAATATAAAGAACCATTAGAATAAGTAAACCAATCCAATAATAATACCATCAGGGATCTAAGAAAACCCAAAAAAAAAAAAAAAATATATATATATATATATATATATATATATATATATATATATTATCGCTTTTTACCGACAATCTAGATGACTTCAACTGGGGCCAACCACCCAGAATGAAGGCAAAAAATGATAAGAAGTTCTCTGTTTCTGTGATGATCAATATATGCTAAGTAATTTAAATCTAACTAAATATAAACCAGTATAGGCCGGATGTAAATCGAATATAAATAAATCGAAAGAAGATAATAAAAGATAATAAAAGTTAAAAAAATTTAGAAATATTAGAATCAAAGGCAAGAAATATAAGTAAAATATAAATGTAAGCATATATTAATCATCGTTGACCCGACAGAGAACGTAATTTAATGATTACAATAAGATTAAATATATAATACATACTACATATTAACCGTATCTAGGACATAATGTAATAGTCGTCAAAATAATGTGGTGCCCCCTATGTGATGGATACGGTAAATATAAATAAATAATTAAATTAACGCATAGAGAAACATGCAGATAGTAAGAAGAAAAACTAAAGGAGTAGGAATAATAGAACCTGAACTCCATAAAGGCGAAAAATAGTGGTATAGATAAGAAATAGTTTCTCCTACGTCCTCGGATTGCCCTAATAATTTCGGAGAAATAAAAATAAAGAGTGTAGGACAGTTTAAAGACATTACAAGATATAAGTTGTGGCTCGGGTATGCCCAGGGTCGCAAACCCGTTCCTATAGTAGGACCCTGAGCTGAATTTGCATGTTATCTCAGCGTGAACTTAAGTAAATTTAAATGAATTTAATTATATATATTAAAAAAAAAAAAAAAAAATGATACACTGTAATTTGCAAGCCGGTGGGTACAAGTTTTCTACGCCATAAGACACCAAGAATGCAAAGTGTATCCTATTTACATATATACATGGCACTAAATATAACGATTATATTGAAAATTATATTAAAACAATAGGTTCAGAAAACAAATTTTTGAAATTAATTATGTTTATCGCTTTCCTGAAATGATATTTCAGGTAAGCGATAGGGAAATTATTATTGATCAACCTGCCGTACAACGCTGTTAAGGCCGCTGAACAATTTTTATTACTATTGCAGATATAAGCAATCCTGAGCAATCCTAAGTAAGTTTTTCTTCTTACTATCTGCATGTTTCTCTATGCGTTAATTTAATTATTTATTTTTACCGTATCCATCACATAGGGGGCACCACATTATTTTGACGACTATTACATTATGTCCTAGATACGGTCAATATGTAGTATGTATTATATATTTAATCTTATTGTAATCATTAAATTACGTTCTCTGTCGGGTCAACGATGATTAATATATGCTTACATTTATATTTTACTTATATTTCTTGCCTTTGATTCTAATATTTCTAAATTTTTTTAACTTTTATTATCTTTTATTATCTTCTTTCGATTTATTTATATTCGATTTACATCCGGCCTATACTGGTTTATATTTAGTTAGATTTAAATTACTTAGCATATATTGATCATCACAGAAACAGAGAACTTGTCGTTTTTTGCCTTCATTCTGGGTGGTTGGCCCCAGTTGAAGTCATCTAGATTGTCGGTAAAAAGCGATTTTATATATATATATATATACAGTAAACCCCCGCTATTCGCGGGGGTTACGTTCCTGGGAAATTCGCGAATACCGAAAATGCGAATACTGAGTTATGGCTCCCATAGTAATAAAGGGGTTCCGTTCCAAAGTATGAAATATATAAGAAAAACTAGTCTAAAATTTTGTCTATGTATGTATTATATGTACCTTCATAATATGACATGTACATAGACAGTACATAGTGAAATGCAAGCATATGGCATCGAAATGAAAATAACAAACAATTTAATATTAAATGTAATATTTATTAGAAATTTCAAACCAGCGCCTTTGCTAGCAAAAAAAAAACATCCCGCCAGTGCTATCACCAGTTTCGCTAAAGTGTTGATAGAGGAGTTTTTGCCTTTTCGCGAATGATGAGTGAACTTAACGGAATTTTATTTCGAGTTCGGTCTTCTATCCACAGATTTAAAGCTTTTTCCATTTTTTCTAATTTAACATCACGAGTTACAGATCAAATTTTTGAAGCAATTAGCGCGTTTTCACGGACACTACGGCGGATTTTTTCTTCCGATTTCTTGATTGATCGTACCGTTGACTCATTGATTTTATAATGTTTTGCCACTGACGAGACACTTTCACCATTAGAAATTTTGTCTAATAACTCAATTTTATTCGCTAATGTTATCACCTTCTTTGATATTTTCACATTTCTCTTTTTATTCGTAGCCATATTTTTGTAGGGGTTAAAAAAGAACTTGTCCACAATAAAGTCACTTTCTTCCGTTAACACACTCGAAAAAGTCTGTTTTACACTGCAAAACGGTAGATTTATCATTTTTGTAAGCATATCAATTTATAAATTGATAAATTTATTCAGTTTATAAGCATATAAATTAAAAGCAAACGACGAAACCTTCCATGACTAACACATACTGAACAAAGATTACCGAGAAACATCCACGCTCGCGATTTTTTCACCCCTCTCCCCCCACCCACTGAGCGCTGTTTTGATCGGGAAAGATAATTTAAGCCACGCCCATGTTTTTTTATGGCGGAAAATATTCACGGCGCTTTAAAATTCACATTTTTTCAGGTTTCATTTTATATTAGATCGGTGATCGCGAATATGCGAAACCGCGAATACAGATACCGCGAATAGCGGGGGTTTGCTGTATATATATATATATTTTTTTTTTTTTTTTTTTTTTTGGGTTTTCTTAGATCCCTGATGGTATTATTATTGGATTGGTTTACTTATTCTAATGGTTCTTTATATTATCCTCAATATTATATATATATATATACAGTGAAACTTCCCTTTAACGGACAGCCATGGGGAACGAAAATCTATCCGTTAGAGAGAAGTGTCCGCTAACAAGAAGTCTGAGGGAGAAAAAAAAAGAAAGAAAGAAAAATCGTTAAATGTTTAATGTAAAATTAAATTAAAATATATACAGATTTTGAACAATATTTTGTAAATAATATACAATTACATACACAAGAGATAAAGAAAAATCGTTAAATGTTTAATGTAAAATTAAATTAAATTATATACAGATTTTGCACAATATTTTTGTAAATAATATACATACAATTGTGCTATGCATATTATGACTTTATCTTAAGAAAAATACATACAGTAATCACTTATTTTCTTCTGCACCTTCTTCCGGCTGACAATTTTGTTTTCAACATTTGTTTGGGGTGAAGAAACCATCGAAAGTCCTTCAGTATCTTCTTCAGCGGCGAAAAACATTTTTAAACGATTGATTTGTATGAGCGCTTCTTCTATTTTCATCGGTGGTTTGTCGTTAATATGTTCTTCGACAGAATGACCTCCTTTCATTTCTTCATCTTCATGAGGAACTTCTTGAAAAATATTGATGATAATGTCATTGATATCTAGAGCACCATCTTCTGTAGTGAGGTTCGAGTCTATATCTTTGTAGCCAGGGGGTCACTTGTAGCTGAAGTATCGTACATTATCAATAGATGTTGAAGTTCTTGTTCTTCTTGGTGCTCCACATTGCTGTTCACAACTTCAATTTTTGCGTTTGAGAAGCCAGACTTTACAAAACAGTTCACGACAGTTTGTTTTCTAATTGCGTTTACTGAAGAGGAAATCCATTGAATCGTATCTAGGATGCTGATTTTCTTTGCAAGGTCACTCGCACATGTCACATCGTTCATGTTTGCAATGAGATGTCTTAAAACATGTTTTCTGTAGTGAAGTTTAAAATTTTTTATTATCCCTTGATCCAAGGGCTGACATTCTGCAGATGTGTTTGGTGGCAGAAAAACGATTTGAATGTTGGACAATTCAATGTGCGGGTGAGATGCAGCATTATCCATGAAAATAATAATTTTTCTGTTTTGACGAATCATGTTTTGGTTAAAGTGACTTATCCATTCGCTCATGATATCTCGTGTCATCCACGCTTTTTTATTCGACTTCCAGTCAACATTCAAAAGATTCAACTTTATGCCCTTGAAACAACAAGGATTTTGTGGTTTTCCTATAACAAGAGGTTGTTCAAAGTCTCCCAGCATATTTGTACACAATAGTACAATTAAGCGTTCCTTAGAAATTTTTCCGCCCTGGCACTTTTTGTTTTTTAGACTCATTGTTTTTTCAGGAAGAGCTTTAAAAAACAACCCTGTTTCGTCACAGTTGTAAATATCCTTAGCTTCAAAATCACGACATAAATCTTCCAATTTGATGGTCCACTCTGTTACAACCCCAGTATCAACAGATCCACCTTCACCACTTATGGTCTTCCAAGAAATTTTATGCCGAGTTTTGAACTTGTCTAGCCATCCCTCAGAAGATTTGAACTCATTTACTCCCATAGATTTCGCAACCTCCAAAGCCTTTTCGCTAATAATAGGCCCATTAATGGGAATTTTTTTAGCACGTGCGCGACAAAACCACTCATACGTAACATTGTCAATTTGAAGTCCAACAGTTTTCGGGAATGATTTTTGAACCTGATCATTTCCGTGTTGCCAAAATTGTTTGAACAGTTGACTTTTTTTCCTTTAGGATGTCGCTTACCTGCGTCTGCCCGATTTTGAATTTTGCAGCAAGATTGCGAACACTTTTTTTGCCGATCATACGCATTAATGAGTTCGACTTTATCTTTTAAAGTTAAATGTTTACGAGAAATCGGAAATAGAAAATAAACACACGATTGAGGCAATACGTGGAAGAAAAGTTCCTAGAAAAGGGCCGTGAGCTCTCCTGCAGTCTGTTATGGGGAGATCAAATTAAGTGCTAATCTAAACGAAACAGTGCAGATTGCCTGTCCGCATCTGTTATAGAGAATGTCCGTTAGACAGAAGCTGAAAACACGTTAAAACCAATGGAGGTGAGTTGGGGAATTTGAAAATGTCCGTTGTAGAGAGATGTCCGTTAAAGAGAGGTGTCCGTTAGGAGAAGTTTCACTGTATATATATATATATATATATATATTATTTATTATTGTCATAATGGCATATATTATTGTATTGAGTATAGTTCTCAGAAATAGTTATACTTTTGAAAAACACCTTAAAGAGCTAATAGGTTTTTGACCAAGGAAGTTATATAGCATCATTTTATATATGTATATGGAGAACAGACTGAGTTTCTGCAGATGCATCACATAATATAATGCATAGCTATTAACTCTCTGGATTTACAATGGAGAATCCAGCTTTCTGACCCAATTTGATCCCTTGATGGTGGGGTCTGATCATTGTAAGATCATTAGTAACATACAGGTTCTCTCTTTTTTTTTTTTTCTCTCCCTCAGTAAAAAAATTCAGTTTTCTCAGTCTTTCCTTTTAGAAAAAAAATAATTAAGCTACATTAAAACTGAAAATTTTTTAATTTCAGTTTTAATTTTTAAAATAAACACCTAAGAATAGCTTTCCATAATTGTTCATTTAGCCATGCAGAAAAAGTAAACTTTATTCTGCGTGTTTTCCATATTTTGAACAAAATGGTTGCATTGCATTGTGTATGATATGGCCTGGGGTTGATATGCCTCTCTCTTTCTTTAGAAAGCAATAAAGATTAATAAAATAAAGTTTATTAAAAACGAATATCACCGAAGATTTATTTTGGAAAAAAAAATGTATGTCAGTTCATCTTCTCTAACTTCTTTTGCCAATAGTGTCTAGAAATACAAAGCAAAACACCATCCATTTGTACTAAAGGCTGCCTTCCTTTATCATTCACAATTATAAAAGACAAGTGAGAAATAATTAAGAAACAGCACATCATGAATGTCAAAACAGGTTAATGGATAATGATGAACCGATTAGTAGTAAGTTCAATCACCTCAGACCAGCTGTTTGACCGTAGACTAGACCACAAGACAGTAAACCTTACTATAAGTTTCATTTATATATATATATATATATATATATATATGGTAAGAAAAGAAATCATGCAGTTCTACCAGTGTTGTGTCGTCAAGGTGATTTGGCAGCTGATATGATCCAATGAAGTGTGACAATTTCAAATATTTAATATACCCATAATAGAAGCTGTATGACTATGAATAAATTGCAAATTGTGGACTTAGTTTGGCAGTCTGCTGACTTTCTATTGACAGTTTCTAAGATCAACATGTGTTTCATTAAAACAGTCAAATGTCTGCTGGATTCAAACAGAATTAATGGACAGAAAGTTGCCTACTAAGTTTTCGAAAGCATTAAGTTAAATATTATTTAACTTAAATATATTCATATTGGGAGAACAAATTTATCATTCAGTAGCACTGTTCAGAGAACAAGTTTATTGAACCAAACTTAAATGAATCTGTTTTGTGAAAAAAAAAGTCGTTTCAAGTACTTTTTAATATCATTGAAGATAAAGAAATAGATATTTGTGGTATCAGTTCTGTTAGTTCTTACATAATGATGAAAGAGAAAAGAACTGATGTACAGTCATCCTTGGTTGAGGAACTTGCAAGTGCACAAGGAGGCTTGATAATGATAATGTGATTATAACAAGTTACCCCAAATCATGCTTGACATTTTAACACGTTCTTCAGAATAGTGCTGAGTGGTAGAGAATATTCAGCTGGTGTGGGGGCAAAAAGTTCAGACCCCTTTCTGGCAGAGCTTTGGAAATTGCCTTGTCTAAACAGCAGTGCCTTTGTTATAAACAAAACTTTGACTTGTTATTTCTAAAGAGGGCAAAGTTTGCAACAGTATCTTTCCTGAAACAGTCACAATCAGTTATGTCTAACAGATAACACTAGTCAGAAAAAAAATATTTTTTTTTCACTCCCCACTGAAATTCAGTTGTTTTAGTTTGGTTTTTTGGAGCATTAGCAACTAAGGCCATATTGCTCCGGGGATATGCGGTGGTCATTCACTGACCTTTCTGCATCCTCCATATTTGGTGGTCATGGGCTCGAACCCCTGTCTAATCAAGAAGTGAGGTGCCCTGAAATTCAGACTGATTTTTATAGATTTGATGTTGCTGAATTCAAATATGGCAACCATATTGCTGTAACAAACGCAAATTTTAAGGGAGAAGGGTTTAAAGTCAAACACAAGTTGTAAAAAGGATTTCATATATTTTAAGAAAATGTTACATAAAGTACTGAATATTGAATAGTGGGTCTGTGAACCATATTCTTTTTACAAAAATGTTTATCTGATAACAAAATACTTATTGTCTTTTATAATATAATCACCCATTGCTGACTCCCGTACGAGATTCCAATAGTAGTCTGCCAATATATTTGGACTCCATTTTTCCTGGTATATTTTTTGCATTTGAACTATCTTGGTGAAACTTTTCACTGTGTTCATTGGAGAACGCTCTCTAGTTTTCAGTAAAAAAAGTCCAAATGGGGATGTAGGAAATGAAGCTTTAACAACATGACATCCCAACTCTATGTATGCTGAAATTAGCTCATCCACAATTTCACTGTAATTTTGTGATTTCTCATTGCCTAAAAGGCTCTGGTAGATGTTTTTGAATGCCTTCCAGGCTTTTATTTCTGTGGCATTTAATTTTTAGTGAATTCTTCATCTTGGAATATCAGTTTGATTTGATGACCCACAAAAATTCCCACTTTTATCTTGACCTCACTGATTGAGGACTTTTGCCTCAAACAAGAAAATCATTTGCTTTCATAAATATTTTTATAAAACCTAGCTTGATGTGTAATGGAGGTAATAGATTTTTGACTTATCCACCAAAGGAGGATGTACTACATTTTTCTGGTCTGGTGTTACTAATGATATAGAAAACCAAAACTGATGATTCTTGTATTTTTGTTATGTTTCTGAATATACATTTTTTTTTTTTTTTTTTTGTTGTGCAAACTTCTTTTTCACCTGTTCAACCACGATTTTCTGTGACTCATAGGAATGTGTCTCATAGTTTTGGCAGTTATGTTATTGTTGTGTAATGTGAAACTTGTGGGTCGGTCACTCTCACACTAGTAAGACTTGTGGATTTACTTCATGGATGACTGTTTTCTACAGCAACATGTTCGAGAGGCAACCAGAGGGAGTAATACTCTTGATCTGATTATCAGCAGTGATTATTCATGCATTAAGAATTTGCAGATAAAGGAACCACTGGGTGACTGATTACAGTGTACTGATGTGGGAATTACTTAAAGATATAACTGCCATCAAGGCTAAAGGGAAGGGGTATTGCTTTCATAAAGGTGATACAGGAGTCTCAGACAGTTTTTAAATTCTGTACAGTGGGATCAACTGATGATGTTACCAACGTTCAGTTCTAAATGGGAATCCTTCAGGAACTTAATTTTGGAGGCGACTAGGCTTTTCATTCCAACTAAGAAATACGGTTCAGGGTTTAGGAATAAATGGATGTCAGATGAACTAATTAGGCTTGTGGCAGAGAAGAAAAATATATGGGATGCATATAAAGTATCAAGTGACACAGAAGCCTATAGCAGATATAAACTATTCTGTAATCAAGTCACAAAGGAGGTTAGGCAGGCAAAGGCAGATTACGAGAAATCCTTGACAAAGGATGCAAAGGAAAACAGCAAAGAAGAGTTCTTTACTTATGTAAACTCTAGAAGGAAAGGGATGAATCAGATTGGACTACTTAACATAGATAGTTTGGCACCTCCGTAGCTAGGTGGGCAAGAGCAACAGTGCATAGCACACACTTCTTGATTAGACCGGAGTTCGAGATTGTGACCACCAAATACGGAAGATGTGGAAAGGTCAGGAAATGACCACCACATATCCCCGGAGTAATATGGCTTTAGTTGCTAATGCTTCTAAAAACCAAATAACAACTTAACATAGATGGGTTGAATATTGATGATCATGCTCAGGTAGCTGATAAACTGAATGAGTATTTTGCATCTACATTCACACATGAGGAGTTATTCAATGAGGGGAGTGCCAGAACTTTATCAAACTCTAACAGGGAGCTAAGTGATTTTGTAATAACTGAGAGCAAAGTGGAGGAATTGTTGAAGTTAAACATAAAAAAGCACCTGGGGTGGATGGGATCTATCCAGTTATATTAAAGGAGGTGGGCAAAGGAAGTAAGCAAACCCTTAGCCATAATTATGCGAGCTTCCTTGGACTCAGGGGTGGTCCCCATGGACTGGAGGTGTGCAAATGTATCACCAATTCACAAAGGGGGGGCGGGGTTCAAAAGGTGACACAAGTAACTATAGACCTGTTAGTTTAACTTATGTTTTGGGGAAAATAATGGAATTACTGGTTAACGAAGCATTGCAGGATCATCTAGACAAGACTGCAATAATAATTAAGACACAGCATGGGAATGTTTAAGGGAGGTCTTGTCTGACCAATTTGATTGGATACTATGATGTGGTCACAAAGCAACTGGATGCAGGGAATAACTTTGATATCATATATTTGGATCTTAGAAATGCTTTTGATACTGTTGCACATGGAAGACTGCTGTATAAATTGGAGAGGGATGGTTGAGTGGAGACGACAGAGTGGTAATCAGTGGACACTGCTCTTCGTGGACAAATGTTAATAGTGGAGTTCCCCAGGGTTCGGTGTTGGGCCCATTGTTGTTTTGTATATTTATCAATGATATTGATGAAGGTATATCAGGTTTAATGTCCAAGTTTGCAGATGATACAAAGGTTGGCAGGGTTGTTAACGACAGTAAAGACAGTATGCTACTCCAACTGGATCTAGAAAAGATGGGCAAATGGGCTGAGAAGTGGCAACTAAAGTTTAACATTGACAAATGCAAAGTACTGCATATGGGTAGCAATAACCAAAGAGAAACATACCAACTGTGTGGTACTACACTCAGGGAAGTGAACAAGAACTTCGGGTAATTGTGCCGTCAGATATGAGGTTTGCTGATCAGTGCAGATGGGCTGCCAAGGCCGGTCATGGAGTCTTATCAATGATATATAGGAATTTTGCTGACAGAAATGTGATTATCCCATTATACAAGGCAATAGTCAGGCCTCACTTAGAGTACTGTGTACAGGTCTGGAGGCCTCATTTTAGGAAGGATGTAGAGTTGCTAGAACGAGTACAAAGAAGGGCAACAAGATTGGTGAGGGGAACAAAGGGGTGCTCTTATGAAGAAAGGCTTAAGTTCTGCAAATTGCAGCACCTGGAGAGTAGGCACTGCGAGGTTATCTGATTGAGGTGTATAAGGGCTTGAATGGGTTGAGCAAGCTGATTTACTGTATTTAATAAATAAATACATAATAAATAAATAAATACAGTAATTATTTAATAAATAAATAATTACTGTATTTAATAAATAAATACAGTAATTTATTTATTAAAATAAATACAGTAGAACCCGGATAAGAAATTCCGGCATAAGAAGTTTTCCCTTGTACTAGATTTGGGTTTCTTAAGTCCCAATTTTTCCTTTATACATTGTAATGTATTATTTTCCCACTTAAGAAGTTTTCCTGCATAAAAAGTTTGTGATAAAGAATATAAAAAAAAAAAAAAAAAAAGTAAAGTGCAGCCGTTATCAACCCACTGCAGGATGGAAGCCTCCTCAACAATTCATGCTGAGGGAAATGAACCAAAATCTGCTGTGCAGGTTGGCAGATTGACCATATTCAGCAGTCAGGGGCTTGAACCCAGGTCTACTCAAAGACCGTGTGCTACTGCACTCCTGCTCCTGACCACTTGGCTACGGAGGCCGTGATAAAGAATATACAGTGTATTATATGTGACGTTTTTCCACTTAATATGTTTTATAAATATAGAATTTTTTTATATTTTTAATATAAAAATATTATAAATATTAAACAATATAAACATTTCGGTAATCGAACAAGTTTGTGCCAAGCATCATTTTAGTTTCTAATTAATCACCGAAGTAGGTGAACTAGTATCGTTTTTGATATTTCTCATTTTATGAATGCCTTCACAAGTTACCCTGATATTGCACTACCAATAAGCAATACTTCACCAGTGGAGAAGACTAATGTTACTTATTCTCAGTGAATACCACCACCCCTGGGTTGGTGGTATTCACTGAGAATCCACTGGCGAAGTGTTGCCTATTTGAGAATCCAGTATCGAAGCTTTGCTTATTCTAGGTAGTTCAATATCAGGGTAACTCGTTGTGAAGGCATTCACAACATGCATGCTGGCAACATGGTGCAAGTGCACCACCTTTGGATTTTGAAGTAATACACAATTTTTAATATTTTCATTAATTTATTGAAACATTAAAACAATATATTCTTTCTTTCAAAATACAAGTACTTTCTCCCACCTATCACGAAACATTGGCTTGGCTGTACACGTAAATCAGCCAAACTTAATTAAAATATTGCATGTATTCGAAAATTTGAGCAAAAAATTTATTCCCACATGCACTACCTTGAAAAATATCTGCCGGTGCCCATGATTCACAATATGAGATATCAGAAAAACGATGCCTTGTTCGATTAATGAATTTTCTGTAGTCTGAGGCTTTCAGCGCTAAAACCTTTTTAGTGTAAACATTTTGATATAATGGAAGTGACATATTGCAATTGTGTACATTGATATCCATAAATGGATATCATTGACCACATGAAGCACAATGAAATATTTGCCATTAAGTTCTCATTCTTCTGAACAATTCTGACTTACTTAGTGGATTGTTGCTCTGTCTTATTGTAATTGTAACTTTTTAAGGTATTTTGAAATACAAAGGAGCTCACCTCCAACTTGGTAATTATTATTATTATCAATTTATTTCTCTGTTGAGGAGACACCCTTGGGACAGCCATTGGCTAGAAGGGTGGGAGTTACATTCTAAGGTGTGAGTATTTGGTAATGAGTTTAATGAACAGAATGTTAAGCAGTTAGAAATCATATTTTAGCATTAAATCAGCTCACACTGATTTAATGCTAAAATGCACACAAAAAAAAAAAAAAAAATATGAATTTTCCCAACCTCAGAGGCCTTTTTCAGGATACAATTAGAAATCCTCAGTTTAAAAATGTTTCTCATAGGCAGAGTGAAATATTTATAAATTCTGAAATAGTACTTAAAAATGATCTTTAACTTATGTATCTTTTCAATTTTATTTGTGTAGTTAATATTTCATACCCTTGGGTCATTTTCCCTTCTAAGAAGTTTTCCTGCATAAGAAGTTCTAAATCTCGAGTCCCTTGGAAAACTTCTCCAGGTTCTACTGTATATATTTTTGTATACTTGCATAAAAAATACACTTAGAAACCATAGAGACTGTGTTTTCATTATGGACAGAAAGAAGTGTTAATATGCAATAGGTGTGAAGTAAAATTATATTGATTATAATGATAGCTTTAATTATTATTTTTTAAAGCAATCTAAGTATGATATATGTGCAGAATAAGGATTGTTTTTCACTAATTTATAATAAGACTAGTTTATGCACTTATTAGTAATGGCCACACATGGTGCAAGGAAGCCTATGGTTTATGCTGCACCAGCCAAAAAAATAAAAATAAATAAAATAAAATAAAAAAATAACAAAAAAATAAATAAATAAAATAATAAGAATAAAAATATAATAATAATAAGAAAAAAAAAATTGATAAGAGAAAAAGAAATAGACAACCTATGCATTTCCCTCCTTCCATAGGTTTTGTCAAGTTGACCTTTGAATTTCCCAAAACTGTCAGCCTCTACCACTCATGTAGGTAACTTATTCCAGTAATTTATAACTCGCTGATTAAAATAAAACTTCCTGCAATTCAGTCTAAACATCTCCCCCCCCCCCCACGTAACTTGAAATTATGGCCTGTTGTTCTAGAATCATTTATATACTGTTGTTCTAGAATCATTTATAACCGTGAAAATTTTGTCCTCATTCATTTTGCTTATGCCTCTCAGAGTTTTAAACACGTCATTCAAGTCTCCTCTAAGGTGCCTAGTTTCCAAGCTCTGCAACCCACATATTCGAAGTCTTTCCTCATATGGATGCTCTTTTGCCGATCTCACCAGGCAAGTTACCCTTCTTCGGACCCTTTCAAGAAGCAAAAGGTCTTTCTTTAGGTGTGGTCTCCATACTTGAACACAGTATTCCAAGTGTGGTCTAACAATATCCTTATATAACGGGATTATGACGTCCTTAACTCTACTAGCAGTTGTTTGATAAATCATCGATAGGACACCATGGTCCTTCCTTGCAACTAGTCTATCATGTTTGGAGAATTTCATATCTGACCATATCATAATACCTAAGTCCCTTTCCTCACTACCGGCTTTAGTTCAACTCCACCAAGTGTATAAGTTATTTTGGGGTTACTGTTCCCCAGGTGCAATACCTTACACTTTGCTGGATTTAGCAAATACCTTAAACTTTGCAAGTACGGTGAACCCCGCTTTACGATATTAATTTGTTCCAGAGACACCATCATGTCGTGAAAATATCGTAATGTGAACCCAATAACACACTTTTTTTTCATATGTTCCAAGTCCTTGGAAGTTGAAATTTTTGCTATATAACTAAGCTATTTATCTCTGTAAACGGTGATTTTTATAACAGAAATTGTATTAGTTTTATATAGAATATTGAATACTGTATTTTCAAGTGTATACCATCACCTTTTATCTAAAAATACCTTACCCTAAAATTGTGGTGCATCTTATACACTGGAATAAACAGTAGAGCATGATACAAATTAAAAAAAGAAAAAAGATAAAAAATGCTGATGGTGCCACACATTTTTACTTATTCCCCCCCCCCCAAATGTTGTTTAAAATGATAATTGATAATTATAAACACTAAAAAAACAAAAACAGTAATTTTCATTTAACTTACATTGGAAAAGCTGTGTCAATGGTGGTGTGGTGATGGAGCTGGAAGAGAATCTTTTACCATCAAGATATCAGAACAAACATCAGAATCTGGTGTTTTTTCTAATTGCTGCCTCTTGCTACTTATGGTATAAAAACTGTCCAAAGTGGTTTGCTTTTGGCACTTTCTCTGAAGGTTCTTGAAATAACTTAACACCTGATCTTCAAATTTGCAGGTCATCAATTCAGTGGTTTCAATATCTGGATTTTTTCTTACTGTCCTCTTCACAATATCCCATGCAGCAAACATGTCCTTAATTTCTTGAGTTGTTGCTCCACTCTCATGCTCGCCCTTTCTGCTCTAATTCCTGGAGCTCCTCTGTTGTCAGCTCCCTTCTGTGGTCCGCAATTAACTCCTTCACATCTGCCGCATTAATCTCTAGTGCCAAGGACTCACTAAGAGTGATAATTTACTGCTCTAGAACACCTTCAGCTTCAAATCCTTCAAAATCATGGATGACTGAAGGCCATAAGTTCTTCCAGGCTGCATTGAGGCACCGAGCTGAAACTTCATTCCAAGAACTGACAATCATTTGTACACAGTCTAAGATGTTAAACCAGGTCTTCCAGAATTCCTTTAAGGTGATGGATCTGTCTCCTGAAGTCTCTTCAAAGCACTTCACAAGCATCTTCTTTGTTTAAATCTTTTTAAAGTTGGCAATCACTTGCTGATCCATTGGCTGAAGCAGAGGGTGGTATTGGGTGGGAGAAATTTGACAGTAATGAAGTTAAATTGCTCCTCCAGAGATTGGGCAAGTTGGGGATCATGACCTGGAGCATTTATCCAAAATTAACAGCGCCTTTAAAGGAAGTTTGTTTTTTTCTAAGGAACCTTTGACTGAGGGACAAAACACTTCAAATACCCATTCAATGAAGAGATGTCTTGTCACCTAGGCCTTCTTGTTACACTTCTTGTATAAAATGCATGCAAAAAAAGATATATGACAGCTTTGATATATTTTCCCTCTTATGGCATTGAATGATCATAGCATTTGACAGCCATGGACATGGGAAATTTGTGCCAGTACAAACAGTTACAGAAGATTAACACATGTAAATTACTCGTGGACATGAAAATTAACGTTTGGAATAATAAACAGACACTTTCAGACTCATTGTCATAAAATTGGAAATGCCTCACAGAATTTCTGGTTTGGCTGAAAATTCAGCTGTTTTTCTTTTAATTACAGTATTTGTTAAATGTTAGTTTTTAATAGCAAAATCAAAGAATACACTTTTAAGACATGCACTATGATTGGAAAATCAGATTGAAGGGCATTCAAGTTTTTTTGATGGGCCTCTCGGGCACCAAGCACCTGCTAATGGGTAACTCCTCCTAAGTGAATAGTACTGCTCAGGGGCAACAAAGTGTGATTCTAGAGGAGGGTATTAAAAAATACGGAGTGCTAAGTGAACTGCACTATAGTGAGGACAACTGTATATGTTTTTGAACTTAGATCCTTGCATGTTGTGAGATGAAAAGATAAATTTTTTTGAGAGATAATTAAGCTAGAAATCCCAGTTAGTTATTATCAGATGCACACCTGTCGAATCAATGTTTGACAATTAAAAGCATAACCCTTCCTTCTATCATGTTTGTTCCTACTTCCCACATTGTATTTGCCGTATTCATATTCTCATCCACTGCACCAGATTGGCACCTTTTTTCTGATATTCCTACGATGTCCACATTCATTAATTTAAACAGCATCTTCTCAAATTCAACAAATTTATTAATACTACTATCATAAGTGTGCAAACATACAAGGGTCTGCTTTTATATGTTGTGACTAACACATCCCATGTTATTGCTAAAGAAAAACTTTCTCTAGAAATTTTGCTTATTGTTTTTTAGCATCATTTAAAATATCACTGTCATTGGTACAGCTTTCCAATGTCAGAAGAGCCTTGAGGTATGAACAGTGTTGTGGTCATAAAATTAACAGAAGGTATACTCTCTGAATGTTATAATGTTAAATATTTTAATATTTGTTTTTTCAAGTCTTTCAAAAACCAGAAGGTATATGGTATTCACCTAAAAAAAAATCCGGAGGGTATACGGCATATATCCCCATTACAACCCTGGGTTATGAGTACAGGTAGTTAGCAGTTTCCCTAAACTTCACTGTGGTGTGCACTTTATTACTAGCAGATCTATATATTATTAGGTCTGTATTCCATACCATGTACAAAAGACTAATGTTTCAGTGCTATATAGATGGGATGGGTTTTTTCATACCATGATCAATGTAAATGCAGGCAAGGAGTGCATAGCTTATTCTCCCACAAACTCAGGTTTTTTCATTGTCTAAAAATAGACAGACTGTAGCATAGCATAGAGTTCCCAGAGAAGCATTTTATAGATGTATGATGATTCGTGGCCTTTAGTTGCCTCAGTACAAAACCAAACAGACAATACTGTTATGCTTGAGAAATCTGACAGGGCAAGTCCAGTACTGCTAGATTTATGAAGTTTTAACTTTTGTACAGTCCGTCCTCGTATAACACGTGTTTACACTACGCAGATTCGATCACACACGATTTATAAATTAGGTAACGATATTGTATATAACACGAACCGAATTCGCTTATGCACAATTCGCCTTTGGATTTACAAGAAATGGCAGTCAAACACGAAATCACCCCAACTGAATGCAACATGATAGGAATGAAGAGAAGATTCTGAAAATGTATTTGTTTTTTATATCAATTAAGGGAAACACATTTCACCATAATAAAGTAAAACCCCCCACACAATTCCAGCTATCGGTATTATTGCAAATGCAATTAGAGTTTACTACCCGTTTACAGCAGATTCCACTAGCAGAAACACAAATGGAAATTGTTTTATGATAGTGACCTCCAGAAATGTGCTTTAGTAAAATGTGAGCTAGTGTGGTGTTAATGGTGTCTCTGCTTTTACAGTGTTGTTTATTCAGTTGCTACACGCATGCAGCTTTGTTTGTGTATCAGACATGCCTCCTCAGTTTGTAATTGTGCTTTATTCTTTAAAAATGAGTAAAATACTTAAAAGGTGTGAAAAAGGAAGCATCCTGGACATTACAGATTCAGAGAGAAAAAGAAAAGCAATATCGATAGACAGAGGCAGACTAGGCCAAATTCTTACCTGGGAAAATTTGTAGCAGCCTCATACTAGTGTATATGGCCAAAATCACACCGGCCTCTATTGTGTTCTGGCCTGTGGCCCACTGGGATTTCCCCGGTATGGCCAATTCGCCTCTGTCGATAGAGAAAAAATATGAAATTGTGAAACGCTTTGAGCGAAATGAAAGAACATGTGATATTGCACGTGCTACAGGCCTAAATGAGGCAACGCCGAGAATTAGAAAGAATGCAGAGAAAATAAAAACAACTTTCATAGCATGAACAACTCTAAGTGTAACAAAATCCATTAGATCAAGACAAAGAATTGGAAGAGATGGAATGGCTGTCATCTGTTTGGACAGAAGATCAAACAAAGAACAAGTCTGCTTACGATAGAAGCAAAAACATTGGCTTTATTACGTAATAGTCGTAATAAATATTGTTTTATTATGTAATAGTCGTAATAAAATACGTATTTTATTATGATTATTTATTGTGTTTGGTAATGTTTTAGTTACAAATGTGTGTTCAATCTTGGGTGGTGGGCACCTAACCCTATTTTTCCTATAGGGCCTGTTATTTATATTGCACGATTTTGCATTGCACGGGGGTTTCTAGGAAGACAACGATCATGCTATATGAGGGCTGACTGTACATACTGTTTTATTTACTTGGAAAGCTGCTGTGCAGTGTGGAGATTCATCTCAGAGCCATAAAAGTTTTAACTGTACTCTACTGAAATGACAATAATTAATTTGTATCACGAAAGTTTGTCTGTTGCCTTTCAAGAGCAAGAGTAGCAACTCTAATCATTATAGATAGGGAAGTAAATGTTTCTCAGTCCCATGGGTCTTCAGAAAAATATATTTGGAACCAGTAGGGGTACAAAACAGTATTTTACCTTCACAGCAAACAAAAGAAGACATCTGCTCCATCTCTTGTTAAAAGAGCTGGGAAGTTGTTCTTCCTTCGGACTTGTTAAAGAAAGTCAGAAATACTGAAAATGATGTTATATATATTTAAAGTTTTTTATAAATAAAAAAAAAAAATTAAACTACAAATACATTTTTTAAAAAAATAGAAACAATTGCTGTAACTGCATATTTTCTATTTTCCAAATACCTTTAGTTAAGAATTTAAGAATTCAATTTCTTATTTCAGGCTATATAATGTTTGGAGCAGGGCTTACGGTAGGACTTGGCAATTTATTTTGTGGACTTGCAGTTGGAATTGTAGGATCAGGAGCAGCCCTTGCAGATGCAGCCAATCCCACTCTTTTTGTGAAAATATTGATTGTGGAGATCTTTGCCAGTGCTATTGGACTGTTTGGTTTGATAGTAGCAATCATTATGGTATGTTACAGAATAGATCAGACATTCATTCTCTCTTTTTTTCTTCTTCATATATATGCACAGCATCCTCATCCTTGTAGCAATATTATTTTTTCATAAATGTCTAAGTGAGAAACACATGGTTATATAAATTACTTTATAAGTATGAATGACTCAGATTCTGAAAAGTGCATACCATTCAGGACTTAACTACTATAACTGGGGGAGGATCAGTGAGAACTGCAGACCACCTCTTTGTGTGATTTAATGTGTTCCATGCCACAATACAAGATTATGCATTTGTTATTAAATGCATAATCTCGTATTGTGTGGAGGGCCTTCATCACAAGTTTTCTTAGCATGGCACTATGCATCTTAAATATACTATTTGCATTTGGAAGAAACATGTACAAATAACCATTATGACATAGATGTCAGAGGTTTAACATTAAAATGAAAAGAATAAGTAACAAATTGCTTTGAAATTAGAAATGAATACAGATAAGCTTGGATTAAGAAGTGACTATATACATTTGTGCAGGGAGAAATATGTCTGAATTGCAAAGTGAGGACTGTACAGAACACTTGATGAGGAAGTCTCCCCTGACAGAGTTCCCAGACACCCGGAGAGTAATTTAGCTGATTAGCATTTTGCATGTGGCAGTTATCCTTGCTGAGTTAATCCTTGTTTGAGTTTTCTTACAGCACGTGGTACTCATTAGTTGGGTTGTTTGAAGCTTTGGGAACAGCCAATGCTTATATCTCAACTATTTAAAGAGCTACTATTCATCTTCTGAAACCTACCATTATCTATGAATACATTTTAAATAATAGCAATATACTTCTCCTTGTGTGGTGCTTTTCATTTGAAGTGTGTTGTGCAATACGGAGGCAACTTGTGTTGAAGTTTTTCCATGAGGTCAATGCGAGTGGCACACTTAGTTTTTTTCACTGCTACCTGTAGACAAAGGCTATTGTACAAATGTGTAGTGGTAAAGACAAGTGGTAAAACACATTAAAAATGAGCAAGATGGATAGTATCGAAGAAACTGTAGAGCCTCTGATTGTAAATGAAAACAATGGTAGTAATAATTGGTCTGAATTCAAAACTGAAAATAACTTTGCCATTTTTAAAATTAATTTTAACTTAGTGTTATAAAAATGTACACAAGCTGAAGTTTTTATCTTTTGATAAAATTGCGCTAAATGCATTGAAACATGTTCAATTTCCTTGGTTGTTTTTGCTTTTGTTTACGTGCACTGTTTCATCATTTCAGTGAATGACAGCAATTCTCTGCCATGTCACATATTGAAGTTTTTTTGTAATCTCTGCTTCCCCCCCCCCCCCCAATCCAGGATATAGTTTGCATGTAATGCCTTTACCCATAGATGCTATGGCCTGCCCTGACATAAACCTTCCAGCAAACCATTGCATCTGTGGTTGCTACCTTTATAATACTGTATGTCTTTGGCTCTCGAGGGTTCAGATTTACTCATAGGTCTGCCTCTTTTGGGGGTAGGCCCTTCTGGCAACTGTAGCCACCTTGAACCTTCATAATTTTTATACTTAGAGCAGAAGTTCTCAAACTTTTATACCTTGGCTTCATATTTTTCATAAATTTCACAATAGTTTAAATAGTTGAGATATAAGCAAGTTCCAGAACAACAGATTTGACATAATTTGGCTTTTATAAATTATTATTTACTTCAACACATTTAATCTCAAAGAAATAATATATGAGTAATAGGCATAAACAAAAAATGCTTTATACTTTGATTAGTGGGATGGTTTGTCCATATTTTGTTTAAAAAAATGTGGCATGTGTACTGAGCAGGCGTGTTAGATGGTTTTATGTGAAACATTGCATTTCTTTTAAGTATTTTGATTTGTATATATCGATTACGAAATAAAAGAGCTTTTATATTGTAAATATTTTATTGATCATTCACAAATTTCCACAATTTCAGCTGGAACACAAGAAACAATGAATTTATGATAACTAAAGAGATGTATACTTGTGATTGCAACATATCTAAATGTCTCTGGAAAACAGCGTTGATTGAAGTACTTGGTCTTGTAGTTGAAATTGGGGGATTGGTATGTAGAGTTAGATCAAATGTTTCTTGCAGGAAAGTAATCAACAATTTAGTTTCTTCCAATCTGTAGTTAATGTTGAAAACTCTCTGCTCCTGATCATGGGTATTTTATGTAAATATTTCTTTAACAGTGCTGCACCTTGAATTGAGTATGGCAGCAAAACGCAATGAAGTCATTTGTATCCTGTGTGTCACTGTTAGGAGAAATATAGACAACCATTGTATCACTTGGCCGTTGGTAATGTAACTAGCACTGCGCTGTACATATATTGCCAACTGGCCGAACACTGTTGAACCAGTAATTTGTTGATAGATGCCATCTGAGTATGGCATAACAATGTGTACCTCGCCCATCTTGTGATATATTGCGACTCTAGCTGTCCGTTTAGTTTCATGCTTCAACTGAACCACACAATCAACACTCGTCATTGTATAACACAGCAAGATTTGGCATTGCTGTGTATGTCGGTGAGGTCGGTGTGGTGCGTACGTAGGTTTTGGCAGCTGAGTGAGAGAACTGAGAGTTTCTTCCTATCATGGATGAATTCAAGCAGGCTGTCCTGTCTTGTTTGCAGCCAATTAGTCGTGAGCCTGGCAAACTCATTTTGTAGATCGATGGTGGATGTAGTTAATCAGGCCGTGGGAGAATCTTTTGTTGCTGGCCAGCGAGATGAGGTAAAGTCCATTGATGTGTTACACATGACAGAGTGACATAAACCAGCTGCTGTTCATGCCCTTCCCCCCCCCTCCTTTGACTCATAAATCACTGTATCAATATGACTTGTGCACAAGCTGGTACTAGAGGAAATGGATTTATTTTGCCACAGATTGTGTGGTTGCTCTTCAACATATCAGCGGTTCGTCTTGCAAGTGGAACGGCTGCAGGATTGATGTTGTTTGCTTGCATGTATCTCTCTGCCTTCTTGCGAGCTAACTTTCTGATCTTAGGCGAGGTGTTAAATTTGAGCCACAATCGAATTTTGCTCTTTGCTGATTTTGATCTTGGATAATTTACCCACTGCACTATTAGTGAGCCCATCAGTAATGTCCATGCTGGTAGTGACAATATATTCTGTCCAACAACCAGTGGGCACTCGTAGGGTAATCTGCCAGTGTTGATAACCAACATTTTATAGAGTTTCTGGTGAATGTGTGCTTCTTGATCTGCATTTGTGCAGCCCATGAAGATGTCTTGCACAAATAATTCCACTTTCTGCTCTGTGGAACCGAGGATCGTGCAGTTGTACTCGTTGATGGAATTATTTCACAAGTAGACTCATATACCAGTTGGACAGAGGCAATCTGCTTCCTCCCAAGTGAAGAATATACCATTTGGGCAGAGGCAATCTGCTTCTTCCCAAGTGAAGAAACATGACTCTAAGTTTTTGCTCATTCTGATCTAATTTAGCCCCACTACTAATTTTGGTTAACATAGACGAGAATGCAACAGTCGACTGATGGATAACTTGATCAAGCTTGTAGTATTTGAGGCCATGCCAGAGAGTGGTGGCCAGCAATACACTGCTTTTATCTGTTTAAAGACTGGGGTCGAGCGACCTGGAGGCAGCTGATGTAAGTTCCCAATTAGGAACATGTCCTGCCTGTTGTAGTTTGTTTCGACATTTCCAGTTATCTGTTTTAGCCTTGCGTCCATTTGCGATAACAGCTCAGCACCAATCATACTGACTTTGTCGACTATTAGCACCCTGACATGCTTAAACAGCAATTTGTATTGTGCAGCTTCCACCGACAGAGGCACTTTGTCGACTATTAGCACCCTGACATGCTTAAACAGCGATTTGTATTGTGCAACTTCCACCGACAGAGGCAGATTTCTCGAAGTGATTATCTTGAAGGCAGTGTGCATAGTGGTCCGTCCATTGCAATGGCAGTCTTAGTAGTCGAAGCACATGTAATGTAGGCATTAAAATACCTGTATTGCTGAAACAGCTGTATATTTCCACCAAGAGGCAAATCACAAACATTTTCTCACAACCAGCTGGGCTGGTCAAGAATATCCAAAATGGTTTGTGATTGAGAGATAGCAGACTCGAAATTACACATACATGCGTAGAATCTTTTGCTTGTTAGTCATTCTCAATAAAAGCCCTTGGTCATTAAGTTTTCACGTTTCTTTGCAATTATGCCGAGTTAGTTGAGCGTGGTGAGCTTTAGATCCTCATTCATCTGTCTGGATTGTAAGTCTCGAAAGGGGTCTTGTCGCAGTCATAACAAGGCTATGCAGGTCATTACTACATGCTCAGGGTCGTCATTGCCTTGCAAATGTCCATGTCCAGTTCATACAATTTATGCTGTTCTAGTATGAGCTCTTCATTTCATAGATCTTGGCATATGCCATCTGTGACAGTATCTCTGTTTCCTCTTTGCAAAATGGAATGTGCAGCATTACCATCTTGTTCTTGTACTCGGTGAGATCCTGAGCCACGTCATAGTTTCAATAGCATATTATGTGTACTGTCATTTCTTGCAGATCCCGTTAGTGCTGCATGTGTAATTTGTGACAAAGCATGACAGAGTAATATGATCCAAGTAGTGTGGTCTCATATTTGTCAAACCAATTCTCTTTTCGTGTTACACGAATCCTCTGCAGGGTTCTCCTCTCTTTGTTGGACTTCCTCACTCTGTTGCATGATCGGCCAAACACTGGGAATGTAAACTACCACCACAGAGCTTTCCAGCATGGGCTGACATAGCAAGCACCAGGCCGCTTCTAGACTTATGATCTTGGTGCTGTTCAGCTTGTCAGTTGATAGTTTTCTTGTGATTTTGACAATGTTGAACTCTGGGTGCTTATTCACGTTGCAGTGATCTGTTGCTGTAAATGCTGATCCCTCAGTTCGTTCTTGTTCTCATACTCAATGATATACACAGTGCAAGAGTATTCCTCCGCAATGAATTGGATGTCAATGTTTGATTTCAAAATGTTACAGACAAACAGGTTGAATGGATTGTGCCACTTCTCACTTGGTTGACATTTGAAAAATACCCTGGGCCGATTTATTCCAGCTCTGAGCACATCCAAGTAATAGCCATAGGAGTTTATATTGTTCGCCCTGAAGAAAGCATCAATGTCGACATTCTTCATCCTCTAGATTTTTCCACAAAATAATAATAAATTTTCTGTTTATACTCCGGGACAACCAAACAGTCAGAGGAGTTCACAAGATAGATAGAATACAAGAAACAGCACCGTATTCAGTAGTCACGGGCTCGAGACCCGGTCACTCAAGGCACGTGTACTTATGCACCCGCGCGCCTGACCACTAGGCTACGGCAGCCTCATCTTGTAGTGAGTGGCATATTTTACTTTGTATCCATCTATCTTAGGTATGGGCACTAATATAGTGGTCAAGCGACAAAGCGTGTATGGTGCTTCAAATCAACATGTCTGTCTGTCATTTATCTGGCATTATTTTCTTGTAAAACGTGAATGTATGTTTGAGTTTGAACCTTGATGCTCCCCCAAGGCCTCACTAGCGGAGACAAGACACTAACTTGTTGATATCACAGAGGCGTCTTCTTTGTTCTAGCCCAAAAGGATCTTTGGGAGCATTATTTAGCCACAGATAAATGTATGCATGTGGACTACCACAATGTTGAAATTCTATATGCTTGAAAAAGTTGATCACATAAAATTGACCAAACAGGCTATAATGTTTCAACTGAAATATGTTCATTATTACATCCACAATCTTCTTGAAGTCTATCATACAAGTTACAGCATCTTCTTTCACTAGTGTTGCATTCTGCACGAAGTCTATGACTAATATTGTATCCATTATTCTGTAACTTGCACAATAGCTGAAGCAAGTGTGGACAACAGATTTCGTTGGCACTCAGAGACAAGAACATTACGTTTACCAAGCTGTTTAATCACAGCAAATAGATTGTGCTTACGTTGAGCCCAGTAGTACATAGAGTTTGGAATTGTCCTTAGGAAGGCCAAAATGTTTTCAATGCAGCTGTTAATGTATTCTTTGGATTGAACTTGCTTGTGGGTCAGTTTAGTATCTTTACCTATATATTTGAAAGCCATCATCAAAGAAGGCCCCCTTTATCAATCTTATTATTTTCATTGCTACATAAAGGAGATATGGAGTAATGCCACGTCGGTCAGATCATCTGAACTCGTTCATTGCCATCACGAACAGAGTAATGTAAATTCTCTTTGAATTGATTTCCAACAGTTGATTTTCTGCATCTGTCAGATCGTTTGAGCTCGCTCGTGGCCATCATGTACAGAGTAAAGTATTCTCTCTGAATTTATGTTACTAAGGTATTTATTGTCGCTCCACATTTGCTGTTTGGCAACGAGACTTTCTCGATCGGAACCACTCCGCTTATATTGCCTTTAGCCAAATTAATTTTCATGTGACTGTCATCATTGCCCCAGGGGTTCACATCTGGTGAGTATGAACTTGGCACACCCAGGGTCCTGAGCTGGATATCATCATTCTTCTCTTTCTTGGTGATTCCTTTCTACTTTTCTCTCAGGGTAACTTGGAAATTTTTTTTTTGGCCTATGCAGCATAAGCCTCAAGCTTCCTTGCACCATATGGCTAATAATAATAATCAAAGAATGACTGATCTATCATGATTTGATATAATCGATAATGGCTTGTCGACCAAATACTGAAGCCATGCTTTAACCACTTGCTTTCTTATTAACCCAATCAAATAGCTGGAATTGTGTATTTTCCTCCGTTTTATATGTTTATACAATGATGGTTGCCAATCTCCCTGGCAAGTGATGGACCATCGGTGTTGAATGAAACTGGCACATTGATCACTTGGCCCAGAATGCTGTATTGTCTGTCTATGTGTCTCAGGCATCTTATCTGAATGAATAGTAAGCAAGGAGAAATGAGCCGACCGGGCTAGCCGAGTGGGTAAAGTACCTGCCCGGCAACCCAAAGGTTGCGGGTTCGATTCCCGCCTCGGGCTTGGATCAAAGTACTGCAAAAACCTTGGGAGGTGCAATATGGCCACAGAAGCTGATGCGCCAACAACTACCAAAATAAAAAAAAAAAAAGGAGAAATGAACTGCTCAGTCACTAAATCTAACTTCGGAAAATGATGGAATTTCTGGGTAGACAATGCCGTTCGACTTAGCACTGGAATTGTGTTGTTCTTAAGTGATTCTCTACAGCTATTACACACAAGGATCTCGTTGATGTCAACATCAGGAAATGTAGCGCGTATCAATGGTGTATCTTTAGCAGCCGGTTTCTTTGTGTCGTTTTCGAACCATCATCATCATCATCATCAGCCATTTTCAATCCACTGCAGGATGAAGGCCTCTCCAGCAACTATCCAGTTCCTTCTGTTTTGAGCACTGGCCATTCATTTACTACCCAAAAACTCATGAATTTCATCTATCTATCTCCGCCTTTGTCTTCCAGGTTTTCTTCTAGCTCCTCTTAGGTAAAAAGTAAAGTGCAGCCATTATCAACCCACTGCAGGGTGGAAGCCTCCTCAACAATTCATGCTGAGGGAAATGGACCATAATCTGCCACGCTGGTCCAGTGCGGGTTGGCAGATCGACCGTATTCAGCAGGCAGGGGCTTGAACCCCGGTCTACTCAAAGAGCGTGTGCTACTGCACTCCCGCTCCTGCCCACTCGGCTACGGAGGCTGTTCCTCTTAGGTACCATTCTGTTATTTTCTTAGTCCATCTGTCATCATGTCTTCGAGCTATGTGTCCTGCCCAAGACCATTTTAGTTCTTTACTTTTGATAAGAATCTCCTTTACTTGAGTTTGCTGCCTAATCCATGTGTTTCTCTTCTTATCTAACAGTCTAATTCCCAATATAATTCGTTCCATTCTTCGCTGTGTAGTTCTCAGCTTCTCTTCCATTCTTTTGGTGAGTGCCCAAGTTTCACTTCCATAAGTCATGGTGGGGAGTATACATTGATTCATTATTTTACGTTTCAGACAAACTGGGATATTGCTCTTCAGTATGTGACTATATTTCCTGAATGCTATCCATCCAAAATTTATTCTTCTCTTGACTTCCAGCCATTTATCATTATTACAGCTAATAACTTGTCCCAGATAAGTATATGACTCCACCTTTTCAATTACTGCTCCTTCAATCATTATTTCCCTTTCCGTGGCATACTTGTTCATCATTACTTTTGTTTTAGCCATATTCATCTTTAGTCCAAAATCCTTACTAACTGTGCATAACTGATTAAGATTTTCCTCTAATTCTTTGGGATCGTGGCTTATGACCACAATATCATCTGCAAATCGTAAATGGTTTAGGTACTCTCCATTCACATTCACTCTTTTCTGCGACCAGTCTAATCTTCTGAAAGCTTCCTCAAGGGCAGCAGTAAACAGCTAAGGAGATATTGTGTCTCCTTGTCGAACTCCTTTCTCGATTTTAAATTTCCTACTGTCTTTGTCTAGTCTAATAAAGGAGGTAGCACTCTCATATATTTTCTTCAAAATCATAATATATGGAGTATCTATGCCTTGTCTTTCCAGTTCCCGAAACATTGCCTTATGCTGTATGGAGTCAAATGCCTTTTCATAATCCACAAATGCCAGGCATAATGGTGTTTTATATTCATTTGCTTTCTCCATTAGCTGTGATATTACGTGAAGGTGATCCATAGTTGAGAATCCTGTCCTAAAGCCAGCTTGCTCTTTCGGTTGATTCTCATCAAGTATTCTTTCTAATCTGTTAGTAATGACTATTGTGAACAACTTGTAGACGTGGGATATCAAGCTAATTGGTCTATAATTTCCAATTTCTGATTTATCTCCTTTCTTATGCAGCAAAACTATGATTGCATTATTCCACTGCTTAGGCATCATACCTTTTCTAATGCACTTTGTGAAGAGCCTTGCCAGTTTTTGTGTTATGTCTCTTCCTCCCAATTTTAACAACTCTACAGTAACTTCATCTTTCCCCAGGGCTTTCTGATTCTTCATTTTCTTCAATGCATGTTCTACCTCATCAGGAAGAATATTGGGTATGTCGTATGTGTTGCTACTTTGCAATCCGTCTTCCCCACTGCTGGCATCATTCCCCTGCTCCTTGTATAATTCTCTATAGTAGTCTTCTGCTATTTGAATTATGCCTTCTCTGCTGTTTATAAGTACACCATCGCTATTCTTCAGTTTCAGTATCATTTGTCTTTCTGTATTACTGCTCATGGCTGCTGATTTATATCCTTTGTTTTCCCTTAATGCTTGTTCTACTTTTCTTGTGTTAAATCTTCTTATGTCCTCTCTGAGTCTCTTTCTAATGGCTTTGCATAACTCAGTATACTCGATTTTCTCCCTGTCAGTGTTTTTCTTGCTCTTCATTTGTCGTCTTCGGTTCATCATGACAAGTGTTTCTTGACTAATTTTTTCTTCTTTGGATTTCTGTTTCCCTATAGGTTTCTTGGGCTTTTATCACTTTCAGAAAATTGTAATATTCCTGGTCAATATCTTGGTCCTGAGCAGTCTGCAGAAGCTCAAACTTGTTCTTAAGTTCCAGTACATACTGCTTTTTCTCCTCCTCTGTTATCTCAAAGACCTTTGTATTATTTACTCGTGTCAGTTTTTTCCTTTCCTTTCCTACATTTATATCAAGTGTACATCACATCTTACCATTCCGTGATCACTTCCAACATTTACCTTATTCAGGACCGTAACATCATTCACAATATATCTTCTGTTAGTGAGGATGAAGTCGATTTCATTAGTTGTTAATCCATTTGGACTCTTCCATGTCCACTTTCTGTTCGCCCTTTTCTTGAAAAAAAGTGTTCATTACTGACAGTCCTTGAGATTCTGCAAATTCCACAAGTCTTTCACCTCTTATTTCTTTCACCAATTCCAAAATTTCCTATAGTTCCTCTTTCTGCACTGTTTTGCCTTTTTCCAACCTTAGCATTGAAGTCCCCCATAATAATAGTGTAGTGGGTTTTCTGCTCATCTAGAAGACTCAATTTCGGTGTACATTTCTTCAAACTCTTCATCATCATGGCTTGATGTTGGTGCATAAATCATTATAATCTTTAGCTTGTACCTCTTAGAAATCTTGAGTATGTCTTGACACCCTTGGTGATGTACTTTTGAATTCCAAAATGTTGTTTTTAAAATCTTTATGGACCAGAAACCCAACTCCACCTTCACTTCTTTAACTGTTTCCATTGGTGTACAGCAGATTTCCACTTGATAAACTTATAAGTGATTCATTTCTTCTTCTTGTTTCAGCCAAACCGATGATATTCCAATTCACATTTTCTAATTCCTTTTCTAGCTCTAATATCCTGTCTTCACCGATGAGTGATCGTACGTTATAACAGGCCAAGTTCAGTTTCCGTGCATGGCAGCCTGGTCGTACCCAGAGATTCTTAGCACCCTCTGCTTCCACTCTGATCCTCTCGCTGCCGTAAGAGGGAGAGTGAAAGCTGCTGGGGACTGAGGGCCATAGATGAACCATAGATGATTGCAAATGTAGCATACAGAACACAAATCATTTTTCACAAATATCCTTTCAAACTCTCAATGCCTGTTCTTTGTAAATAGTAATCAGGATGAGGAAAAGGAGCTTGATAATTTAAACTCATCTGCTCCGAAATCGGAGAAATGTTCCATTGTGTACATAATTAATACTCACTTCAGGTACATCATTGTCAGATGGAACAGTGGCATTGATGGTTGAAGGCACTGCCAAATCCAACAGTTGATTTTCTGTTTGTCTTTTAAGCAATCTCAATAGTCTTTTTTGTTCTTGCACATTTGTTGCTATCTTCATCTTTATTGTCCATCCATTAATCCGGGTACGAAGCATTTTCTGGGAATCTTTGCTAGAGTATTGAAGTTTGCAAAACAGTGGAAGAAATATATCAGTATGGAGGGAGATTAGATTGTGTAGAAAATTAAAAACTATGTTCCTTTTTTTTCCTGTTTAAGCTTAGTTTTTCAGTCATCATCATGTGGTATACAAGTTCGTCAAGAAAAGATGCAATGGATATGAATTCCAATTTTTTTAGATTTGGCCAGCATTGGTGAGTTGTCACAATATCATTAAACATGTGAGACAAGGCAGTTTTTTCACCAACTATGATAGCGGTCTGGTAATGATACACTATAGCAGGAAAATTCTCAAAGATTCCCTACATTACTGTTTTCAGTCTTTGTGTGAAAAGGTTTTATTAAAGTAGCAGTTTTGCTACCTTGATGTAGCTTCTTTGAGTGGACCAGGGTTCAAGCCCGTGACTGCTAAATACAAATTGTGCAGATGGTATAATTAAGGCGCCTCCGTAGCCAGGTGGGAAGGAGCAGCAGTGCGTAGCACACGCTTCTTGATTAGACCGGGGTTCGAGCCTGTCACCACCAAATACGGAGGATGCGGAAAGGTCAGGGAATGACCACCGCACATCCCGGAGCAATATGGCCTTAGTTGCTAATGCTCCTAAAAACCAAACAACAAACAACAACAAGCAGATGGTATAAACGACCCTCTCTGTGCTTCACCAGATGTGCCCTCACTCTCTCATTGGGGTTATCACCTGTGGTCTTTTGCCTTAGAATAATATCTGGTACAGAGAATTTTTGGAGATCCAGACAAACTATCTTCTAATGTACTGTTTCTTCTTTACAGGCAAACCCATGAGATTTATGTTTGAGGTGAAATGAAAGTGCAGGTAATTCTGGCACAATGCACAACATTCATGGTGGAGCATCTGAATAGCTGAGTGGTCAGTGCAGTAGCACGCTCATTTGAATTGACCATGGTTCATTCATGTGACTGCTAAATACAGTTAATGATTGTGTTCACTGGTCAAAATCGTTAGTTGTAAACTCCTATAAACAGGACTTCTGGCTTGCATAGCCATTCAAATATCGATCTTGGGAAGGTGTACTCACTGTCTTATGGCCTGATCCAGATCTCTTCACATCACCGGTTTCGCACTTTAATTTCAGCACCCAGGATACTGTTGACTGGTGGCAGTTTATTTTATCAATGATAACACGTGTAGAAAGCCCTTCCTGGGACAGTAACAGCTACATTATTTTTTTCTTGGTCAACTGAACATATGGAGCCATGCTTATACCTCTGCAAACAGGATACTAATGAGCGTGTATATCCTTTCAACGCCGTATTTATAGAAATGGCTGATGCAATAGAAGCATTATCTGACACAATACATTTGCTTTGTGACAAACAAAATGACTGTAATCAAACAATATCTTATACGTTTCGCTACAAATGTTACATTTTTTAAGGTGATGCAGTTTTTTTTTGTCTGCCACTGTATATATAAATCTACAGTTCTTGAAAGGGTATGCTCTCCTACACTGATTTCTGAAACCATCATAAACATAAAAATAGCTACTGTTACTTGTAAATACATTTGATGGATGATAGCATGTCTGTACAGATGTAATTCATTTACCCAGTGGTTGTAAGACAGTTGACACGTGTCCAAATTTCTCTAAGATTTGACTTACTCCGTCATACCTCTACATTTTATGTTGAAAAGTGTGCAGGGGTTGGCGAGCAAAGTTAAGCTCCCTGGTTTTTATTATTATTTTTTAAAATTCTGCTTAAATAGTGTCAATATTTCATTTTTTTCTTAATGGATTATTCCAGAACTTATTATAATTTAAGTTCACATAAAAAACAAAAATATTCTGCAAAATGTAAAATAACATTTTACATATAAAATAGAAACATCAATCTCTTATTTTCTTTCATTTTACAGTTTGACTGTTTAAGTGTGAAATTTCAAACATGCATAGATAATTCTGTTATCATGTACAGGGTTGTTAAAATTAAAGTATTCCTAAGTAGAGGGCTCTCGAGCGAGTTCTAAGGTTCATACTTAAGAGAAATCTGGACAGCAGTACAATAAAGAATGCGCTTGCCATTTATTGGGGGGGGGGAAATAGTTACAAAATTTGTTCCTGTATGGCACGTAACTACCTTAGTTAAATTTGTGCAAACGTAAGTTATTTTCATAATCATAAGTTATTGCCACAGTGCCACTACTCAGCTCTAATGTACTGTATAAAAGCAAAACAGTCTCTTCAAAATTATACAGTAGATGTTTGCCTGCACTACAGTAGCAATGCCAACAACATTGCAGGAAAAGGCGCTATTAATGAAGCTGTACTATCAGAACAGCAACGATGCAGCTGTGGCTATCAGAGCATTCGACCGTCAGAAGCGCATAAGGCATGGACCTATGACTGTTTGTGCTGTCTGGAAAATGACTGCGAAATTTGAAGCGACAGGACATCTAGGTGTTCAACTAGGTAGAGGTCGAAAACGAGTGGACTCTTCTCGTGTTGAAGATGTGGCTATGGCTGTCGTGGATTTATCAAGTCAATCTCCATGTGGTAGCGCAAGTGTGCCAGCTGTTTCTTGGGAAGTGGACATGCTTTATTCCACTGTAAGGCTAGTAATGCATCAGGTGTTGGGTACTATCCTTACAAGTTGCACATGCTACAGCAGCTGAAGCATGGTGATGCAGATATTCGTTTCACATACGCACTTCAGTTTCTGGTGCGAATGACAGTGGATATCACTTGGCCATAGAACATCCTTTGGACTAATGAAGCCCACTTCTGCTTAAATGGACAAGTGAATACGCACTACTGTGGCATTTCGGCAACAGAAAACCCTCGGGTTATCCAAGAGATCCCGTTGCATTCTCCAAAAGTGACAGTTTGGTGTGGATTTACGGCCATATTCATGATTAGGTCATATTTTTTTGAACAGGTAACACCGAATGGACTCCACACCTGTTCCGTCACTGGACAGTGCTATTATGAAATGTTGGCAAATTTTGCAATACCAGAGCTGCTGCAACATTGGGTGCCTTCAGGATACCATAGTCATGCAAAATGGTGTGCCACCCCACATCCACCGTTGTGTCCAAAGATTGCTAAGGCAACACTTTACAGACGAACGGGTCATCAGCTGTTGTTTCCAGACATCTTGGCCACCACAATCACCAGACCTCACCCCATGTGACTTCTGTAGGGTTTTTTTTTTGAAGAACCAGGTGTATCAGAAAGGTTATCAAACTCTGGCAGATCTGAAGGACAGCATTAGATGTCATGTGCCGGCTATTCCAGTTGACATGTTACGTTCTGCTGTTCTTCGAATGGAAACTGTTGTTGACCAAAATGGAGGACACATTGAACAGTTGTAGTGCTGTTCAAGTGATTTGTATTGCCACAGTGCTATATAGTGACAAATTTTGTAACAAATTTTTTTTGTCCAGTAAATGACGAGCACATTCTTTACTGTACCTGCTGTCCAAATTTCTGTTCAGTGCAAGCCTTAGAACTCGCTCCAGAGCCCTCTACATAGGGCTCTGGAGCGATTCTAATTTTATTTTATTTAATTCTCTGTCTAATTTTAACAACCCGGTATATAAATATTGATTAAAAAAAAAAAAAAGAACATATATTCAGTACTATTAATTACTTTTGTTTTCAGGTTTATTTCAAATTTGGCATGTTTCACAGCACATGAAATCTGCTACGAAATCTTGCTTCCTGCAGCCATCACAAGAGAATATTGGGTTTCATGTTATAATTTTTACTCTGTAAAAGGAATAATAAACCTTTTAAAAGCTAGGGTAAGACTATGATTCAACTGTAATAAACAGTATTGGTGCTTGTCCAGTATCATGCTACTCTTCAAGCGAAAAGCCAAATAGTTGCAGAAATGGTGGTGGGTCACCTGACATGTTCTTGTATACAATTTCTGTAAGAAAATCACTTCAGAAACTATAGCAGTAAAATTTTGAATATAAACTGAGCAGACAGAAATCATGGGATACCTACCTAGTAATGGGTATGCCCGCCTTTCACCCGGATAAGGGCAATCCAGCGGTGAGGCATTGAGTCCCCTAGTTCACGAAAGCAGTCCACAGGTAGTTCCATCCATGCTAGCTTCACCACTGTTCATAATTCCATCACATTCCTGGGTGGAGGATTCAAAGCTCGAATAGACCTTTCCACAACATCACAAAGATGCTCGACAGGGTTCATGTTCAGTGAATGGGAAGCCCATTCCATGATGATAAAATCTGCGGAATGCCCTTTAAACCAAGTTCTAGTCACCACGGCTTTGTGGAGAGGCACATTGTCCTGCTAGAAGAGTCCATTGCCCTGTAGATGCATGATGACCATGAAATGATGCAGATGGTTTGCAAGGATGGACACGTAATGTGGACCGTTGAGAGATGCATCTAGACATACTAGCGGTTCCATGTGCCAGTTGGACATGCGCCAGATCATTACCGACCATCTACCTGCCCGAACAGTTCCTTATTGGCATAACTGGTGCATAGCTTCATGCAGTTTCCGCCAGATATGCACCCTCCCTTCTACTCAAAATAACTGGAAAAGGGACTCATCGGACCAGGAAATCCAAGGTCCAGGCTGATGTTCTTTTGCCCAGTTCAGGCATAGAGTCCTGTGTCACAGTGTTAGCAATGAGACTCTGGTGGGTCAGCAGCTCCCATAACCAATTGCAGCTAATAATTGCCTGATGGTCTTGGTGGAGACGTTTCTGGCACCTCTCTTGTTGAAGTTGATGGTGATTTGTGCCACTGTCGCTTTCCGGTTGGCTGACACAATGCAAGACAGACACTGAGGGCCATGTTCATTTACCACCTTTCTCCACCCACAGCGCTGTCCACGATGAGATGTTATTCCGGAAATGGTGTGTTCCTGATACACCCTTGATACTGTTGAACAGAGATAGTGCAATTTTTGTACCACTTCCATGATAAGAGTTATCCATGCCTTGGGCATCTACTATCATCCCTCTTTCAAAGTCTGTTAACTCACAGGTGTTTATCTATACTGACATCGAATTGCCGTGTACGTGAATGCATTGAGGTGTACCTATGTACTTACTAAGTGGTGGGTTTGTCCACCAGCGAAAGGAGTGACAGCGTTACGTTTCCCAGGAACCCCATGAATTTTGTCCTTTTGGTGTATTTAGGAAGGTAGGAAAAAAATTTTATCGCTTGGTTAATGTGGAACTTATTTTTGAGGATCACTTGTCAGATTATCTGTGCAAATATTGCTTCCTCTGCATCTAAAAAACTGGGTTTTCTCATTTTTCTCTGGGAATTATTTTTCTTCCAAACAGCTGTTCACTCTGTATGAATTGCAAATCCACCCTACCTAGATTCTATACAAAAGAGGGCAGTTAGGTTAATTAATGACTCATCTCAGTCTCTCCACTCTCTGTCTCATAGATACTTCCATAGGCACTGTTCTGAATTGGCTTCTATAATTTCTGCTCTCTCTTTCAAAGCATTCCAAACACGTGCTGCAGCTAGTCAACATCCTTTTACTGTACAACTTCAAACTCACAGAACCAACTTTTCTTCTTCCTCATTTAACTTCCGTTTTCTGAAACAGCCTTCCTTCATACGTATTTTCAGAAAATTACAATCTACAGAAGTTCAAGTCTAATGTCAACAAATATCATCTTTCATCTTCTCAACCCTCCCAACCATGGTACTGAGTACAATAAGTTCTAACACCTTGTGTTTGGGGTTTTCATTAAAAAAAAAAAAAAATTGCCGCTTCTGCATTGAAAGAACCTTAAAAACATAATATATTCAAACTACACTGATCTCTCATGTGAAGAAATTTACATAGTCACAAAAGGGTAAAATATAAACCTAATTCACCTGTTTAATTCTTCACATACACCTGATTTCTATTTCTGATCTTTTGATAGTTTCACTCAAGAGAACAGAAAACTTCTGCATTCAAAATAGCATAAAATAGGGAAATGTAAATATATAGGGATCTATGTAAAACATAAATTCCTTATTCCAGAACAAAGGAATAGATTTGCTGATGGATGGTTTTTTTTTTTTTTTTTTGTATGTGAAAAATTCTAAACAAATAAATGTAGTGCTTTGCAGCAAATTGGCATTTGTAATTATTATAAAATAGATATATTTACCAAAGTACAGTATCAATTAAATTTCATTTAATTTTTTCAACTACTGACATACTTACCTTGCCTTAACAAACAGCAATAACTGTGATTTCTTTTCAGACATCAAAGTTGAGCATGGGTGATAAGTAGGCCAAATGAATCAAATTGCATTGGTGGATTGAGTTATCCTTTATATTTTGTGGACCACATTACAGTGTAATCTATACAACTGTTTTGTTCAGGTAAAGTCATACCGGTAGAGGATTCACCAGTCAAATGACTTGAGTTATAGTATGCAATGTGTGTGTGATCTCATTTTATTTAAATAAATACTTGGGTATCTAAGAAAGTAAACAGTATATTCCTGCAACAATATTTAGTTACTTTTGTACAGTCTTTTAACAGTAACTAGTATCAAAATCGTTCTACAATATTACTTGATATTTTATTTTAAATATCTAAGAAAGATGTATTCTTGCAGCATTATTAGGTGGTTTTATACTTTCTTAAAAGATAACTGGTATCAAAACTGCTTTGAAAATATTTTCTAGTATGTATTTAGAAATATATATTAGAAAATATTTTGATGTTATAAACATTAGAATAAATATTTAGTAATTGCTTACTGCAATTACTAAATATTTATCAGAAATACCATAAATATAGTATAAAATTATTTTTTTGTATTTTTTTTTTTTTTAATAAAGGCTGTTTTTTTTTTTACATTATTGCCCTTTCAAAGAATGTACTATCAAAAAAAAAAAAAAATCAGAGAAAGAGGTATAAATAGAATCTTAGTGTAAATGAAATTGGAACTTTTTTTGTTATATATATACTTTGAAATAATGTAAAGGAATCAAATTTGTACGATAGAGAGATATAACATTTTAGTTTGTAATTTGACCTAGTCAAATTCCCTTTTTTGGCAATGCATATGTTCTGGTTTATATGTAGAGTAATATTTAATATAATATTCATTTTAAAATAAGTTATGAAGATATTTTTTTGTTCTGATTACTGTTTTATGCCAAGAAAACTGTAATTTTGAATAATAAAGTTGCTCTAATGGGGTGTGTGATATATATTTTATTCATAGCTTATATTAGTTATGCTTGTAGAACTACATGAGTCTTGTTCTAGCCATTAATTCTCTTGTGCAAAATGAAATGTCTCTGTATTTTACAACCTGATAAGACACACAAGTGGATCATTAATAGGTATACTGTGCTGTGCAAAACAGTAATAAAATGTACTACAATGAATTTGTTCTACGGCTATCAGAAAGGGCAATTAATCTTTTCAGGTGTTGCAGGCATACCTCATTGGTATTAATATTATCAGCCTTCATAAAGCTCCTGGTGTATACAGGATTTGTTGTGAATTCAATTTTTAAAGACGCAAGAACAGCACAGCACCATCACTGTCTAATAAAATAATCATCCTGCATTGCCGAGTGTGCCAAACTGTTGAAGAGTTAAGAAACATTTGTCTGCAAATGTTTATTTCTGAAAGGTTATTTATATCTAAAATTATCTTACAAAGATTGTTATACAAGTTAGCATTAGCATTAGTAGAGGCATATGATGCAAGAAAGCAAGCTTATTCAGCATCAGCCAAAAAAAAAAAAAAAAAAAAAAAACAACCACTACTCCCATTTCACCCCTCAATTCGTTCGAAATACCTGTCCAGCTGAGCCTTAAATTTGTTTAAGCTATCAACTTCAACAACAAGCGATGGAAGTCTATTCCACAAACCAACTGCCCGCTGGCTAAAGGCGAATTTCCGCACATCTATCCGACATCCGTCCTTCCTCAATTTGAATTTATGCCCTCTCAGGTGATTATTCTGAGCAAGAGGAAGAATCCCATCGGCATTGAGCATGCTCAAGCCATTCAAAGCCTTGTACACCTCTATCAGATCACCTCGGCGATGCCTAGTCTCCAGGCTCTGTAATTTGCAAAACTTAAGCCTTTCTTCGTAAGAGCAACCCTTTGTTCCATTCACTAATCTTGTTGCCCTTCTCTGTACTCGTTCCAGCAGCTCTACATCCTTCTTGAAATGAGGCCTCCAGACCTGTATACAGTACTCAAGGTGTGGCCTGACCAATGCCTTATACAAGGGAATAATCACATCCCTGTCCCTGCTAGAAAAATTCCTGTATATCATTGACAAGACACCATGAGCTACTCTTGCAGCTCGTCTGCACTGCTCAGAGAACTTCATATCTGCCTGCACAATTACCCCCAGGTCCTTTTCATTCTCTACCACTGTCAGCGTAGTACCACAGAGTTGATACGTTGATCTGGGGTTACTGTTTCCCATATGTAGTACTTTGCATTTGTCAATGTTAAACTTCATTTGCCACCTCTCAGCCCATCTGCTCAACCTTTCCAGATCCTGTTGCAGCAGCATAGTATCCTTAACAACCCTGCCAACCTTTGTATCGTCTGCAAACTTGGACATTAAGCCTGATACACCATCATCAATATCATTTATAAATACAGAAAACAACAATGGACCCAACACTGAACCCTGAGGAACTCCACTAATAACATTAGTCCACGTTGAGCAGTGTCCATTGATTACCACTCTCTGTCTTCTGCCACTCAACCATCCCTTTATCCATAGCAGCAATTTGCCTCGAATGCCACAATTCTCCAATTTGTGCAGCAGTCTTCCATGCGCAACAGTATCAAAAGCCTTTCTAAGATCCAAATATATAATATCAAAGTTATTCCCTGCATCCAGTTCTTTTGTGACTACATCATAGTATCCAATCAAATTGGTCAGACAAGACCTGCCCTTAACAAACCCATGCTGTGTCTGAGCTATAACTGAATTCTTGTCCAGATGATCCTGCAGTGCTTCTTTAACCAGTGCCTCCATTAATTTTCCTGGAACCGAAGTTAAACTAACAGGTCTATAATTACTTGTGTCAGCCTTTGATCCTCCTTTGTGAATTGGGGTTACATTTGCACATCTCCAGTCCATGGGTACCTCCCCTGAGTCCAAAGAAGCTCTCATAATTATGGCTAGGGGTTTGCTTACTTCCTTTGCTGCCTCCTTTAATATAACTGGATAGATCCCATCCACCCCGGGTGCCTTTTTTATGTTTATCCTCAACAATTTCTCCTCCACTTTCCTCTCAGTTATTAGAAAATCATCTAGCTCACTGCCAATGTTTACTTCACCTACGACATTCCCCTTCCTGAATAACTCCTCATGTGTGAATGTAGATGCAAAATACTCGTTTAGATTGTTAGCCACCTGAGCTGGATCCTCAACTGTTGAACCATCAACATCCAGTGGACCAATCTGATTCATCCCTTTCCTTCTTGAGTTTAAATAGGTAAAGAACTCTTTTCTGTTTTTCTTTGCATCCTTTGCCAAGGATTTCTCATAATCTGCCTTTGCCTGCCTAATCTCCTTTGTGACTTGGTTACAGACCAACTTATATCTATCAGGCTTCCACGTCACCCATTAATTTGTATGTATCCCATGCATTTTTCTTCTCTGCCATATGTCTCATTAGTTCATCTGACAACCATTTAGGCCTGAACCTTGAACAATATTTCTTGGTTGGTATGTAAAGCCTGGTAGCCTCCAAGATTAGTTCCTTAATGAGTTTGCTGTTGGTAACATCATCAGTTGGTCCCACTGTATAGAATTTAAATACTGTCTCAGACCATCATAGTCGCCTTTACGAAAGCAAAAACCCTTCCCTTTACCTCTGATGGTAGTTATCTCCTTGAGTAAATCCCACTTCAGCACACTGTGATCACTGCCACCCAGTGGTTCATTTATCTGCAGATTCCTAATGCATGAAGAATCACTACTGATAATCAGATCAAGAGTATTACTCCCTCTAGTTGCCTCCCGAACATGCTGGTGTAGAAAACAATCATCCAATAAATCCACAAAAGCCTTGCTAGTGTGTGAGTGACTAACCCACAAATTCCAGTCAATATCTGGGAAATTAAAATCCCCCATTATAAGACTCTCTGATTTACTGGCCCATTCTATTTCCCTGTACAGTATCTTATTATACTCATCAGAGTCATTAGGCCTATAGCACACTCCTACTCTCAATTTTGATTTACCTATGCTTATGTCACACCAAACTGACTCAACACTGCACTGTCCAGCGATGTCAACTGGCTTCACTTCCTTGGATTTTGTGTTTTTTAACTAATAGCATAACCCCTCCTCCCTTCCTATCCTGTCTATCCTTTCTGTAAACGTTGTACTCCCCAAATTGCAGTTCTGCATTCCTTATATCTGTGTGACACCACGTCTCTGATATCCCAACAATATCTGCCTTTGATGTTTTGAGTAATACCTCAAATTCATCAAATTTATTTACTAAACTCCTAGCATTAGTGTACACGCAAGTATACATGCACCTGTTTCTATTCTTAGCTACCCTAACACAACCCATGTGTTTACTTGTACCGCAATGACTTCCAGCAGTCTCTGAAATATCATGCATCTTGTTTTTCAGGCTTCTGCTCATTCCAATAGAAGCAGTGCAAGAATCTCTTTCACCTCTGCCAGTGGCTACTGTTAATCCATTAGTCTTTGTCTCCCCCCAAGCTAGCAGTTTTCCGACCCACCTAACACTGCCTCGATAGCATCAGCAAATATTCTTGCACCCTTTCTATTTAAGTGTATCCCATCCCTGTAGAAGCAATATCTCCTGTTAACAAGTACAGTTTATGTAGTTGCAGTTAATAAGTTTATGTAGTTGCAGACTATAATTTAAGGAGTTGCTTGACTAAGGATATTGATTTCCAATAGCTTTAGCAATGAAACAATTATGGTGTGTATCTGACATGGTCCCCAATTAAGCATGATTTGTTTGACCGGGGAGGGGGGGGGGACTTAAAACATTCACCTACCTAATTATAATCCAAAGAGCTTTTTTTTTTTTTTTTTTTTTGGGTGGGGGAATGGATTCAGTAACCCCCAAGGTGCTAATTAGTTTTTTTTACACTTGACTGAGACCTTGTCACAAGACGTAACCATAACAAACATGCTTCATTTGGTCTTTGGGGCTATCACAGACATTCTCTCAGATGTGCCAATCTGTGTTTGCTACCTGGGAGTCTTAAAATGCTGATGGAAGTGATATTTGGGTAACACTCAAATCAAGTGGACCTAATTTTGGCAAAGCCTGTTTGGCCAAATCCTCTGCTTGCACCTTCACGATGGTGAGACTGTTAATAATCCCCCATTCATTTTATTTGAGTTAAGTGGCCCCTAGCCAAAAGAATCTGGCAAATCTACCATGTATGATGGATTTGCCAGATATCCGTATACAGATATTAACAATGTTCTTATATACATGAGACATTGTATATCACAATCAATTCAATTATCACATGATAAATCAACTATACTGTGCAATGGTTATCCCCTTGGCTATAGCACGAGCTGGACAAGCAGGCTACAACAGAAACCAGTGAAGCGACACTGTCCACAGATGATCATTGCCAGTAATCTCCAAAAGATAAACAGTTCAAGGAACTGCCATCCACTAGCAGTCAGAGCTCAACATTAGTTACCCCAATGTGCAAGTCCTGAAATATGTCACCTAGGGGGTCAAGATGTGGTGCCCACAACATACGTTATGGGTTGATTCAGCCACTGCTCATCTCAGTTGTCCGAATTATTCACTGCATGATTCCTTTTGCTTCAAAGGTGGTACTGGTGATTTTAACATTCACAACTCTAGCTGACTTTCATTTTATAGTCACATGGATCCAGCTGGTTGTAATGCTGAGGAATTTGCTATTACTAACCTTACACAGATTGTTCATTTACCTAACAGAAAATACTAACCACACATCCAACATCTTTTTCTCACCAACAACCATTAAGTAAACAGTTCAGGTGAGTCACCTCAGATTATAATTTGGTGATGGTCTCTTCTCCAATAAAGTCTGTTTCCCATGGCCATTCCCACCTTGTATTGTTTGGCATTACAGGAATGCAAAATGGGAGAGATGCGAGATTTCTTCTACTCCTTGGTCGGATTACTGTTTGAAAACTTCTGATGTCAGTATTTGCTCAGATCGTATTAGTGAAATTATTCTTGTAGGGATGGAATCCTTTATTCTACATTCCATCTGAAAATCCCGTTCTTTATTATAAACCTTGGTTTTTGCAATAAATGTGATCAAGGCTGTTCAAGAGAAGAATGTTGCATATTATAATCAGCGTCTTTCCAAATCTTCCATTTCATTTTCTGCCTACACCAAAGCTCGCAACAATTGTAAAGCAGTTGTTGTGAGCTTTGGTGTATTAATCAGTCCAAACTAATTTCACACAGGCTAAGAGTGGAAAACTTGCTTCCTGTTCAAATAGTAGCCAAGCATTCTGGTCTCTATTGCTAGTTCAGTCAAGGATAAAGCTCACCTGCTAGCATCCTATTTTTCTTTCAACTCATGTATTAATGACCTTGGTAAACCACCTCGAACCACTCCTAGTACATTCCATTCAGTGCCTCCTGTGGATCTTTCGTCAAAAGGATTTTGTTGGACGGACAACTTATGTGATTGAGACCCGCTCAGACACATCTGTCCGATTTTACGAATATTAGTGGGTCTCAATCACATAAGTTGTCTGTCCAACATGTCTAGTGAAGTTTGGAGATAACAGGATTCCCATAATGTTTTTATACAATGTCAGTGTCCCTAAAGAACTTTGACGAAACTTAATGCTCAGAAAGCTCCAGGTCCTGATGATATTTCTCCGCTTGTTCTCAAAACCTGTGCTCCTGTTCTTTGTGCTGCCTTTTTTCATTTCCTCGTTTTTTCCTTCTGCTTGGATGTGCTTATATCCAGCCAGTTCCTAAAAAGGTGACAAATCCAATTATTGTCCCATTGCAATTATTTCAGCTCTTTCCAAAGTAATGGAGAAATCCATTAACTGCCAACTCTTAAACTATCTAGAAACCTTCCATCTGATGAATGATTGCCAGTATGGATTCTGTCAGTGTCGATCCACTGGTGATATTCTGAGTTACGTTATGGGAAAATTAAATGGAAAAGTTTGGTGAAACACAAGCAGTTGCTCTTGACATTTCAAACATTTTTGATCATGTTTGGCATGGTCTTCTAAACAAGCTTCCATCTTATGGTTTTCCAACTGTTTTTTGTAACTGCTCACTATGGGTGATGGTAGACGGCTTCTTCTAAGGTTCATTTCTTTCTCTCATTCTTTTCCTCTTGTTTATTAATGACCTTCCATTGACTGGAAATTCTATCCATAGTTTTGCTGATGGTAGCACATTACATTCCATCAGTTTGAGAAGTCTTGCCCTGCTGAAACGAGGTGCCTCCGTAGCCTGGTGGGAAGGAGCAGCAGTGCGTAGCACACACTTTTTGATTAGACACGGGGTTTGAGCCCGTCACCACCAAATATGGAGGATGCGGAAAGGTCAGGGAATGACCACCGCACAGGAGCAATATGGCCTTAGTTGCTAATGCTCCTAAAAACCAAATAACAACAACCTGCTGAAACAGCTTCAACTTCTCGAATATCCACTACCAATTCCTTAAATGCTGATCCCAGTGGGACAAAGATAACTTACTTGATCTTCGTCCTGTCTTATATCTCACAAAAAGGATTGTTCTGCATCTTCGATGACACTCCGATTTCTAGGCAAGATCATATATCTCTCTTGGTGTAAGCCCATTACAAATATTGCTTCCTTTGCATCTAAAAAAAAAAACGGATTTTCTCTTTTGCTCTTGGCATTACTTTTCTTCCCAACAGCTGTTCACTCCTTACAAATCTCAAATCTGCTCTACCATGGAATATTATTCCCACATATGGGGTGGTACCCCCAAAACCTCTCTTGGGCTTCTAGCTTACGTTCAAAAGAGGGCAGTTAGGTTAATTAATGACATCTCTAACAGAGTCTCATGGACATTCTGTTTCTGCTGCATGCCTTTTCTCTAGATACTTCCATGGGCACTGTTCTTCTGAATTGGCTTCTATAATTCCTCCCATCTCTTTCAAAGTAGTCCGAATACATGCTGCAACCAGCCAACATCCTTTTACTGTTCAACTTCCGTTTTCTGGAACCACCTTCCTTCATATTACCCCAGGGTCCTTAGCTGGATATCATCATTCTTCTCTTTCTTGGTGATTCTCTTTTATTTCTCTCTCTCTCTCTCAGGGTAACATTTTTTTTTTTTTTTTTTTTTTTGGCTGGTGCAGCATAAGCCTTAGGCTTCCTTATACTATATGGCTAATAATAATAAGTATTTCCAGAAAATTACAATCTACTGAAGTTCAGGTCTAATGTCAACAAATATCTTCTTTCATCTTCTCAACCTCCAACCCATACAGGTTATTAAGTACTATAAGTTCTAATAGCTCTTGTGTTTGGGAATTTTATAAAAATAAATAAATAAAAGTAATTGGTATGAGGAATTGTCATAGTTGAAGACCTTCATTATCCTTTACTGGAATAATGAACACCTTCATTAGGCAAAAGATCTGCAAATCATAGTGTGGGCTACAGTTTGTGGTATAATATTGTAATTCCATACTACTTCAGTTATATTTAGCAGTTTGACAAAGCCTGATTCCAGATAAACTAAAAACCAACTCTAGTAGGCGTGAATTCTGTTTCATGACTGCCATATTTCAATAAATGTACATTATGATGAACTTTTAATAAAGATGTTATCTCGTAAACTATCAACAGCATTCTGTTAAGAATAAATCTTATTATTAATTGAAGGAATATGACAAAGAACGATAGCCCAGCGAATCAAACACCAAACTTTTTTTTTTTTTTTTTTTTTTTTTGCGTGGGCTTTCTTGCTCAACATAAATGGTCATCTTTTGCTTTACATAAAACTGCACAATTAACAGCTTTGCTGTTTTGTTAACATTGGATTTTTTTTAAAATTCTGTAAATCTGATCACTAAAACTGTAAAACTGCTCATGCAAAAGCCAGAGCTGATAACCCTAAGCAGAATATCCTGATGTGACAGGGATGTTCATATTCCTCTCTTTAGGCTACAGCAGGGGTCTCCAAACTTTTAGAGAAGCGGGCCACATATGAATTTTTGGCTGGCCAGAGAAAATTGCTAATTACTGAAAACTACATTCTCTGCATAATTTTAATGTCATACAGAGAAACAAATTTTATCCCTATCTACAGATTCAAAAAGAAATCGATAGATATGTAATATAAAATACACCAGTTTGTTTATATCAAATTTTATTACTTATCTATTGTACTAATCACAAAAATATAGTTAGTAATACAACAAAATTATAATTAATGCAATGAATGTGTTTGTAGAGTGTGACTAAGTTTCATAATATCTGGTTTTAAAGTACTTGTTCGAATTCTTCAAAAGTCATGTAAATGTAGGTCGGTTAGAAGTGATTGTATTTTTGATTTTACATATTAACATTTTTGAAAAGGTCTGCTCACATATTTATGTCCTTCCAAAAATTGATGTAACCTTTCTTGCAAAATTTTTAATTTTTGGATAAACTGACTCGGATAATGTTGAATAAAATTGAATTAGATTTTCATTTTTAAATATTGTCTTCAGTGCATCATTAGATTGAAGATCTATCAACTCTAATTGTAAATTCTCATCAATGACCGGTATGTCAAAAGGATTTTGAAAAAATTCAAACACCTTTAAATTATTTTTAAAATCAGAAAATCTAGCTGCAAAATTTTCCTGCAACAAACTAACATTCTGAACAAAATTTTCAGTGGAAAAATTACAATTAACTAGGCATATTTTTATATAAATTATTGCAACATGGAAAATGTGAAAAAGTAGTTGACTTGTAAATAACCCCAATTTGTTTCAAATGCTTTGACATTATAATACAATTCATTGACAAGTTTGCCTCTTCCTTGTAGTTTCATATTAAGAAAATTCAGGTTTTCACACATCTGTTAAAAAGGCAAGGTTCCACAACCATTTGAGATCTGACAGTTCTCTAACAGGTTTAAATTTTTTTCCAATTTTTTTTCATAGTTCTATTTCAATCCTAAGTTTAAAAAATCTCTTCAATATGTTACTGCAGCTCAACCATCATACTTTAGTGTAGTACAACAAATCACTGTGTTCCGCCTCAATAGTTTCAAGAAAACGTTTTGAATTTCAAATGATTCAGACCAGTCTTGCAAATAAAATTAACGTTGACATGACTGAATCTATGGCAAAAATTTTTCACACAAAGACTGCTGCTGGTGAATTATACAATGAAATTGCATTGGTTTTTTAATATTTTTACTCTCTAGATATTTATGAAGCTGACCCACGAACCCAATTTTAGTATGACCATATTTTTAGGGCCACCCGTCGTAACCGCTGATAGCAAATCCCAATTCAGTTCGAGGCCGTCACCTGTTGTATCTTTCAAGCTTTTCAATGCAACTAGCTCTTCAGTTACTGCAAAATTTTGATTTACACCTCGGATATAAATGAGTAATGGAACTGTATGGCTTGTATCTTCTCTCATCAGTTGCTATTGGAAAAAAATGTGTGAATTCATGAACTTTTACTACGAGTTTATATTTTGAACATCGGCTCCTAAATCTTCAATTCTTCTCGTTACAGTTGAAGATAAACTTACAGATGCAAAATTCTTTACTTTCTCAGGACATACTTCTACAATTGCCAAACAAATTTGTTTTACAAATTCTCCATCCACAAAGGCCCTTCCTTCTTCGGCAATGATTTGGGAAGCTCGAAAACTAGCTCTAACTGCAGATAAATTTTGATGAGTAAAAGTTCTAATCTTCTGTTGTTGACTTTGAAAAGTTTAGGTTAGTTCTTGGAATTTTTTCCTGCAAAGCTTGAAATTTATTGTAATTTGAGGCATGTTTCACATTATATTCCTTGAACACCGACAAGGCTTCATTGCAAATATCATTGTGCAGTGGAAAAAAGTAATTAATTGGTCACTGCTCATTAAAATGCAACACTCAACGTCAACTTTGACATAATTTTTATGTGGTCACTGGAATTAAAAAAAAAAAAAAAAAAAAGAATTTTATGAAATATTTTTTTAACATGAAGGCTATTATTATATTTATATCATGTGAAATTAATAATATAGTTTATTAGGCTGTTTGTTTAATAAACTACATTATTATAATATAAAACTATTATTAATTATAAATATAGTTTAATAAGGTGATGTTTTGGGTATCTTACCAATACTCATCAAACCATGCTGTGGGGAGAACAGAAATGGCTACAAATTTGAATATATTAGGATATTACAGTTACAATTACCAATATTACAATTTGCAAATTATGATTCTAAAGGGCGCCTCCGTAGCCAGGTGGGAAGGAGCAGCAGTGCATAGCACAACCTTCTTGATTAGACCGGGGTTCGAGCCTGTCACCACCAAATACAGAGGATGCGGAAAGGTCAGGGAATGACCACCGCATATCCCAGAGCAATATGGCCTTAGTTGCTAATGCTCCTAAAACCAAATAACAAACATGATTCTAAAGTATTAAGTTTTAAGTTGCTGTTACAATAGAAAAGAGGAAATATAAGGTAATACAAAGAGATTAAATTCATACCTGCTGACAGTCATCTTGCCGATGCTACCAGAAACTTTATGTGCGTACAGTCTGCCAGCAGTTAATTTATACCAGAGGGATTAAATCTTCTAACCAATAGGATAGTGTCATGGTTTAATTCTGGATCTGGGGTTCTTGTATAGAAGCCAGGGGTGACCTTTGCTCCCATACTCTGAATATCAGGGTTCATGTGCAGGCTGGTTCAGGATCTTATTGATACCAAACATCAGACCATGCACTGGTGCCAGGTTTTATCCAGGATTCTTGTGTAATGGAATGTGACCTCTGCTCCCATACTCTGAACATCAGGGTTGGTGTACTGGCTGGCAAAGGATTAGGAAATCCCTAATTACTGTCTCTAACACCTATTGCTATTTAATGACAAGGTCAAGATTAACGGAATTATTTTAACGATGTTTCAAAGAATAGCTTTGAGTAGAAATAACAGAGACTAAGCTGATGACACAGGCGTCAACACTATTAATCAACCAACAAATGTTAAAACAATCTGCAAAATGTGTTTTTCATAAATTTTATTGTAATCTAATATAAAGATGAATTTTTATGATCTAATTGAAATATCTGCCGGCCATAGTTTGGAGACCCCTGGGCTAGAGCAAAGCATTCTTTTAAATATATCAGTTTTTGAAAATTAAAGTATTTTAGCCAACTGCATCTCACATCTATTCACGGAAGTCATGTTGAAGAATGTGATATGTCAATTTGTTAGACCTATAGTTGTTAAATAGTTGATTTCCCTTTTGTAAGTTGTTTACTATAACTAAATCAGAAGTATGAAGCTGTATTAATCATAGGCAGCTCTACTGCAGAGTCCACTAAGAGCACAAGTACCCTGTCATCACTAATGGGGTATTGCAACTGACAACCATGTTCCACCTTCTGTAGTCTGCACAAGAAGTACAAATCCACCCACCACAATATTTCTGAGAGTTATGTTTTTGAGACTTTTTTTTGTCCTTCTAGCATTCCTGGGGAGTAAAGATATAACAAATTATGCATACAGATTTTAATTTTGAAGGCTGTTTAGAAATATTGTGTAAGGGCTTAAAAAACGACACTTTGTTAGGTGCACAAGGTCAGAGACTGTGATAATATTTCGGCAATTCGTGCTTTATCTACTCTGTCTACATAACTGAAACTTCTAATAGCTGTTTTTGAAAATGTTTTAATTTCTCCAATGAAAATTCTAGAAATCTCTTAATTATTGCACAATTACAAAAAATTCATGACTAAGTTAAACTCAATTATATGCAAGCATTGGTTATCATCTCATGTAGAGTTATTAATAGCAACTGGCTTTACTGCCGGATCCTTTCCTCTAATTGGTAACACTTTCTGGTTTTGTGACATTGATGCATCATCCGCAATCAAGCTGTTGATGCTTGTACTCTTATGCTTCATGCAGTGAGTGCTTCTATTACTGACAGGGAGTTTTAATTTCAAAAATTAAAAATGTGATTTTTCATAGTTGTGTTAAGAAAAGATTGGAAAAAAAAAGCATTTTTTTTTTTGCTGATTTTCAAATTTTTGTGCAACACATTTTTATTTATTGTGCTACACAGTCCTGACCAAACTATGACAACTCCATAAGTCTACTATTTTCAGAAGAATTTCAATTTTTTTCCCCCACATAATTCAGGGATAAGGTGGGCTGGGGAAAAAAAAAAAAAAAAAACTTGATCAGGCTGACTTGTGTGCACAAAGCCCATAAAAATTCCTTGCATCATTGATAATATTTGAAATCAAATCCTGTCAATGATGCAACATTCTTTTAATAGCAAAGACATTTTCTGAATAAAATCAAATCCTTTATTATATATGACATATCAATTATTTTTAATAATGGAACAGAAAAACTATTTTTTTTTTGTTGCCTACTAATGTGCTAACAACTGTAACCTGTTTTTCACAATCACAAAAAAGTAATAATCTAAACAATTTTAGAGAATTACGAGAAAGAACAGTTTAGATGAAAATAATGCAGCATTTTTCATATATGAAATGGAAGAACTGCAAAGTAAGCTGCCAGGTACAACATGAATTTGAAGAAAACACTAAAAAGAAAAGTGTATTCCCAGCATTTTTTTTTTTTTTGAAAAATAAAAATAAAAACATTTTAGAAAAACTTAAGAGCATAAATCACAGAAAATATGATGCTGTTACTGTGCAGTAGACAAACAAAACCATACAGATCACTGACAGAGTAGTCCTCACTTGTCATTTAACAGAACTCAACTGAAATCCAAATCCAATGTCACATCTGTTGTGAAGGTATATTCAAGGGGAAAAACTTTTTTTTATATGTATTTACAGTCATTCTAACAATGAAAATTTGAATTTTTATTCTTGAAACATGGTATTTTTAAGTGTTAGTATCAGTTTCAGCATTATGTCATTAAAAACTTTAAAGTGTCATTAATTTTTTGAAGCATGATGCTGTGCAAAAGGGACAGAAATGAAAACAATTTAAATTTTGAAAAGGATGTATAGCCCATATGAGACAATGTGCACTCCAGCTACTAACACAGTATTATTCAGTTTTTTACAAGTTAAACTAGCAATTTTCTGTATGAATAGACCACAAACGAAAACTTAGGAGAATGCCAGTCAAGCTCACACACCTGTTAGAAAAGAAAATATGCTTTCATTGCAATCATGGGACATTGTGTATAGCACCATCTTTTCTCTTTTTGTTGGGGGGGGGGGGTTATGATCTGGCAGGGTTAGTGATTGAGGTGAAGAAGCCTATCATATAACTGTGCCAGCAAACTTTTATAAGTATAGTAGAATGTTGAAAATCTGATAAAGCCAGCATTTATTTTTCATGCTGATGCCATAAAATAATTACAGTAAGTGCTGGTTATTGTGATCATGTTTGCAAATTGAATTTTGATTCTAATAAATGCAATTCTAATAAACAAAAATTGGAGGAATATTATCCAGAGGCTATAAAAATGAAGATATAAAGCACGAATTTACACTTTTACCTTACCATTAACATTATTAAATATGTGAAAATCAAGAAACAAACTGAATGCTGTCCAACTCAACTACTCTTGCTGAAAAGAAATGAAGTTCAATAATTGTGCAGCAAAAAATAAGTAATCATTTTTGTTAAAGGCCTATGATGCAAGAAAACAATCTTGTATAGCATCATAAAAAAAAAAAAATCACATTTCACACATCCCTTTACATTTGTCATTGTGGCTGAAAATTCCTTTTTTTTTTTTTTTTATTGCTACCTATGGATAAAAGTACAACCTACCTGTTTTTATTTCTAAATTTTTTCTAGTCTTCAGAACAGTATTTTTGAAAAGTTCGAAAATCCAAATGCCTGGTCCCAATTAGTTCGAATTATGCATTTTTTCAAACCAGTTAATTGTTATTGTTTGATTCAACCATGTATCAACAAGACAGTAAAAATAAAAGATTCATACACAGTAATAAAAGCTTTTATTAGTTCTATTTGTACACTTGTGCCAGAATGGATTCACTACAGCATCTTTTAAGATGGTCACGACAGCGCACCCATGGAATAAAATACATATGCAGGAAAATGGGGAAAATGTGACAAACACGAAGTGTAACAATTAAATTGTATATACAACAGAGTGCATTTTCTTATGATAAAACCAAATCACCTTGTCTGTAGTTATTTGACCAGAGGTCGGGTTTTACTATCTTCTTCACAAGCTTGTTCCCTGTACTTCTTCACCTCAGCCATGTAGCGTGACCAAGCATCTGTAGGTGGCTTCTCTGGCTAAAATTTAAATTCACGGATCGTAAAATTTCACTTGTTTTTAAATAATTGCATCATTATTTATTTCTTTAACAGTTTATACTACAGTAATCCACTGCTAGTTTTACAAATGCTTTCAAAATATTTTTGACTTCCTACAGCACACAAGTATCCACAGAATTCAATACGCAGTGTTTTTATTAAGAACATTTTCAAGGAATGTTTCAGAATTGAATAATGCCTATTTTCACATAAAACACAATTCTCCTGCTTGGTAGAAGACAGCTTAATATATAATTAAAACATGACTAAAAAAACTGTGCACCCAAGTATCCTGTTTTTTTTTTTTTTTGTGCATTCAGGCATCAGTTAACTTGTCACTGTAAAATGCCCTCATACTGATTTTTATTAATTTACATTATACCTTTTGTAGGAGCAGGAGTGTAATAGCAAACACAATTTTGAGTAGACTGGGGTTTAAGCCCGCCTGCAAAATACAGTTGATTTACCAACCCACACTTGGAGCAGGGTGACAAATCCTGCAATAGATTGACAATGGCTGCAAATTTATTTTTTTTTATTCTACTTTTTATATTATTTATGTAATTATAGTTTTAACATAATTAAAAAGTTTATGAAAACAATATGAAGCACATCTGTAAATAATAATAATAAAAAAGGTCCAGTAGTCCAAACTTATTTTCTAGGTGTAACTAGGACTAATTGAAGAAAGCAAGCAGAAAGATGTTTTACTGAACACCACTGCCACACAAGCAGGATAAATTACTTAGTCTTACAAAGTAAAACACAATTTGGAAATTAAAATGTTTACTTTCAAATATATATCATGAATGGATGAAAAAAGATTTCTGCATAACTGATCCTCCACTAGAGTGAAATTATGTAATCCCACGTGAAACCAACGTTACAAAATATAAAGCCAGCCAGGTGGGTAAAGTGCCTGCCTGGCAACCCAAAGGTCAAGGGTTTGAATCCCGCCTCAGGCTTGGATCAGAGTAAAATGCAACAACTTTGGGAGGTGCATTATAGCCACAGAAGCCAATGCACCAACAACTAACAAAAAAATATATATATATATATATAAAAACATTATGACCCTTAATCCACACCTGTTCTGGACAAAATGTAAATGAAAGATAGGATATCTTTTATCTTATTAAATTGTTTTTTAACCCAAAAAGACTACTGGAACCTACATCACGGGACTGCTTCATTCAGGTATACTCACTTGTGTGATATAAAGTAGGTGGGCAAGTATATAGGGATGCAGTATATGTTTACAAATCACAGTGTGAGAATGAGCATGAAGAGATTTTACTTTGAAAGTGGAATGTTAGTTGGTTCCTTATATGCTGGTATAAAGATTTCAGGTGTACTGAGATTGGTGCAATAACCAAATAACATTCAGCCAACAGGACGTGTAAGGTAACAAAGGATATAGTTAGTCAAATAACAACCTGTGGTAACCAAAGAGGCATTTCAGAATGCAAAATGTAAACTCTGTCACCAATGGGGTATTTCCAGCCGAAAACTGAACTCTGTTCAATTTCTGTAAGCAAAAAAAAAAAAAAAAAATGCAGTAACAGTGACATTGGAGAAATGCTGCTATTAAAAATACATTCAATGTATTTGAAATGATGTAGTGTCACACAGATACAAGGAATGCAGAATTGGAATTTGGGGAGTATACTGTGTGCAGAAAGGGAGGAGGGGTTATTCTGGTAGTTAGGAAACACAAAATCTACAGCAGTACACCCAGTTGACATGGGTGGCCAGTGAAACATTGAGTCAGTTTGGTGTGACATAAGCACCAGGAAAGCAAAAATCAGAGTAGGAGTGTGTATAGGCCTAATGACTGATGAGTATAATGGACAACTGTACAGGGAAATAGAGTGGATGAGTAAATGAGAATGTCTCAATGGGGGATTTTCACTTCCCAGATATTGACTGGAACTTGGTCACTCACATGCCAGCAAGACTTTTGTGGATTTATTGGTGGATTGTTTTCTACGGCAACATGTTCGAGGGGCAACCAGAGGGAGTAATACTCATGGTCTGAGTACGTATAAGCAGTGATTATTCATGCATTAAGAATTTGCCGATAAAGGAACCACTAAGTGACAGAGATCACAGTGTACTGATGTGGGATTTATTTAAAGATGTAACTACCATCAAGTGAGGTTTTTTTTTTTTTTTTATAAAGGTGAAATTTTCATAATGGTCTCAGTTTTTAAATTTTCTACAGTGGGACCAACTGATGATGTTACCAACAGCAAATTCAAAGTGGGACGCATTCAAGGAATTGAAACTTGTAAGCTACTAGGCTTTTCATACTAACTAAGAAATACTGTTCAATGTTTAAGCCTAAATGGCTATCAGATGAGAACTAATGAGACTCGTGGCAGAGAAGACTATGGTATATATAAGCTATTCTGTAATCAAGTCACAAATGAGGTTATGCAAGCAAATGCTGATTTACCACCAGGGGCAAAGGAAAGGGTTTTTGCTTCCGTAAAAGTGAGTACAGTGGTCTCAGACAGTTTTTAAATTTTGTACAGTGGGATCAACTGACAATGCTACCAACAGTAAATTCTAAGTGGGAAGCATTCAAGGAATTAATTGTGGATGCTACTAAAAGTTTCATACCTATTAAGAAATATTGTTCAAGGTTTAGGCCTAAATGGTTATCTAATGAACTAATGAGACTCGTAATAGAGAAGAAAAATGCATGGGATACATATAAATTATCAAGCAACTCAGAAGCCTATGGCAGATATAAGCTAGTCTGTAATCAGGTCACAAAGGAGGTTAGGCAGGGGAAGGCAGATTACGAGAAATCTTTGGCAAAAGATGCTAAGAAAAACAGAGGATTCCTTTACTTATATAAACTCTAAAAGGAAGGGGATGAATCTGATGGGTCCACTTGATATCGATGGTTTGACTGTATCTACATTCACACATGAGGAGTTATTAAGGTTTGAAAATGGCAGAAGGTTATCAAATTGTAGCAGGGTGCTTAATGATTTTGTAATAACTGAGAGCAAAGTGGAGGAGAAATTGTTGAAGTTAAACATAAGAAAGGCACCTGGGGTGGATGGGATCTATCCAGTTATATTAAAGGAGGCAGCAAAGCAACTAAGCAAACCCTTAGCCATAATTATGAGAGCATCCTTGGACTCAGGGCAGGTCCTCACAGACTGGAGATGTGCAAATGTATCCCCAATTCACAAAGGGGGATTGAAGGGTGACACGAGTAATTACAGACCAGTTAGTTTAACTTCTGTTCCAGGTAAAATAATGGAGTCACTGGTTAAAGATGCATTGCTGGATCATCTAGAAAAGACTGCAGCAATAATTCAGAGACAGCATGGGTTTGTTAAGGGAAAGTCTTGTCTGACAAATCTGATAGGATATTATGATGTGGTTACAAAGGAACTGGATGCAAAAATTAATTTTGATCTCATATATTTGGATTTCAAGAAAGCTTTTGACACTGTTGCACATGGAAGACTATTGTACAAATTGTAGCAGAATGGTATTAAGGGTAAGTTGCTACAATGGATAAAAGGATGGTTGAGTGGGAGAAGACAGAGGGTAGTAATTAATGGGTGCTGCTCTTCGTGGACTAATTTTATTAGTGGAGTCCCACAGGGTTCGGTGTTGGGTCCTCTGTTGTTTTGTATATTTATCAATGATATTGATGAAGGTTTATCAGGCTTAGTGTTGAAGTTTGCAGATGATACAAAGGTTGGCAGGGTTGTTAATGACAGTAATGGCAGTGTGCTACTGCAACAGGATCTAGATAATTTGGGCAGATGGGCTAAGAAGTGGCAACTGAAGTTTAATCTTGACAAATGCAAAGTACTGCATATGGGTAGAAGTAACCCCGGAGAAACGTACCAACTGTATGGTTCTACACTTAAGGTAGTAGAAAATGAAAAAGACCTGGGAGTAATTGTGCAGTCAGATATGAAGTTTTCTGAGCAATGCAGACAGGCTGCCAGGGCAGGTCATGGGGTTTTGTCAATGATATATAGGAATTTTTCTAGCAGGGAAAAGAAGGTGATTGTCCCTCTGTTTAAAGCAATGGTCAGGCCATTGCCTTGAGGCCTCCAGACCTGTACGCAGTACAGGTCTGGAGGCCTCATTTTAGGAAGGATAGATTTTCTTGAGCATGTACAGAGAAGGGCAACAAGATTGGTGAGGGGAATGAAGGGATCCTCTTACCAAGAGAGGCTTAAGTTCTGCAGTGGCTGGAGACTAGGCACCTGCATAGTGATCTGATCAAGGCACATAAGGCCTTGAATGGATTGAGCACGCCGAATTCTGGTGGGATCCTTCCCCTTGTTCAGATTACGAACCTAAGGGGGCATAAATTTGAATTAGGAAAAGACAGATGTAGAATAGATGTGTGGAAATTTGCCTTTAGCTAGCGGGTAGTTAATTGCTGGAACAAACTTCCATCTGTTGTTGTGGAAGTTGATAGGTTAAATAAATTTAAGGACGAACTGGACAGGCATTTGGAGGGAATGGTGTGTTTTTTTTGGCTGATGCTGCATAAGCTCATATACAGTCAGTCCTTGTATAGCACGATAGTTGTGTTCCAAGAAAACCTAGTGCAATGCAAAATCGTGCAATATAAACAACAGGCCCTATGGGAAAAACAGGGTTAGGTGCCGACCACCCAAGATTGAACACACATTTGTAACCAAAACATTACCAAACACAATAAATAATCGTAATAAAATACTTACGTATTTTATTACGATTATTTATTATTATACGTAATGTAATACGTAAGCATTTTCATTACTTAAGTATTTTATTACGACTATTACGTAATTAAATAATGCTAATGCTTTTGCTTCTATCATAAGCAAACTTTTTTGCTTGATTTTCTATCCAAACAGATGACAGCGTTTCATCACTTCCAATTCTTTGTGTCTTAATCTAATGGATTTTAATTACACTTTGAGTTGTTTCTGCTATGAAAGTTGTTTATATTTTCTCTGCATTCTTTGTAATTCTCGGTGTTGAATCATTTAGGTCTGTAGCATGTGCAATATCACATGTCTTTCATTTTGCTCAAAGCGTTTCATAATTTCATATTTTTTCTCTATCGACAGAGGCGGACTGGCCATTAGCCTTACCGGGGAAACCCCGGTGGGCGGATGCCGGTGTGATTTTGGCCATAAACCATGTGAGGCCACTATAAATTTTCACAGGTAAGAATTTTTGACCCGGTCTGCCTCTGTTTATCGATATTGCATTTCTTTTTCTCTCTGAATCTGCAGTGTCTTCAACAGGACGCTTCCTTTTCACACCTTTTAAGTATTTTACTCATTTTTAGGGAATAAAGCACAATTACAAACGAGGTGGCATGCTTGATACACAGAAACAAAGCTGCGCGCGTGTAGCAACTGAATAAACAACACCGTAAAGGCAGAGATACACTATTAACACCTCACATTTTACTAAAGCACATTTCTAGGGGTTACTACCATAAAACAATAAAAACAATTTCCAGTTGCGTTTCTGCTAGTGGAATTTGTTATAAACTGGTAGTAAACTCGATCAAATTGCATTTGCGATTATACCGATAGCTGGAATTGTGTTGGTTTTTACGTTATTATGGTGAAATGTGTTTCCCTTTCACTGATATAAAAAACAAATGCATTTTCAGAATCTCCTCTTCATTCCTATTGTGTTGCGTTCAGTTGGGGTGATTTTGCGTCCGACTGCCATTTCTTGTAAACACAAAGGCGAATCGTGCATAAGCGAATTCGGTTCGTGTTATATAAGATATCGTTCCCATATTTATAAATCGTGTATGATCGAATTCGTGTAGTGTAAACACGTGTTATACGAGGACTGACTGTACTTGCTTTCTTGCATCACATGCCACTACTACTACTACGAGAAATCCTTGGCAAAGAATGCAAAGAACAACAACAAAAACTTTACATAAGTAAACTTTAGAAGGAAGAAGATGAATCAGATTAGTTCACTGATATTGATGGTTTGGCTGTTGATGATCCTGTTCAAGTAGCTGATAAACTGAATGAGTAGTTTGCATCTACATTGCACATATGAGGAATTTTGTAGAGAAGTGGAGGGCAGAAGTTTATCAAAAATTTGGGAGCTATATGATTTTTTAATAACTGAGAGGAAAGGAGAGGAGAAATTGTTGAAGTTAAACATAAGAAAGGCACCTGGGGTGGATGGGATCTACCCAGTTATGTTAAAGGCAGCAGCAAAGGAAGTAAGAAAACCCCTAACCATAATTACGAGAGCATCCTTGGATTCAGCGGAGGTCCCCACGGACTGGAGAAGTATAAATGTATCTCCATTTCACAAAGTAGGATCAAAGGGTGACACGAATAATTAGAGCCCTGTTGGTTTAACTTATGTCTTGAGCAAAGTAACGGAATCACTGGTTAAAGAAGCAATGCAGGATCATCTAGACATGACTACAGTTATAGTTCAGACAGCATAGGTTTGTTAAGGGGAAATCTTGCCTGACAAATTTGATTGGATACTACAATGTCATCACAAAAGGAATTGGATGCAAAAAATAAATTTGATATCATATACTTGGATTTCAGTAACTTTTGGTACTTTCGCATATAAAAGCCTGCTGTACAAATTGGACAACATGGCATTAAGGTAAAGTTGCTGCTATGGATAAAAGGATGGTTGAGTGGGAGAAGACAGAGTGGTAATCAATGGGGACTAATGTTATTAGTGGAGTCCCCCAGGGTTCGGCATTGGGACCATTTGTTTTCTATATTTATCAATGATAAAAGTATAAAAGGCTTAATGTACAAGTTTGCAGATGTTACAAAGGTTGGCAGGGTTGTTAATGACATAACGATGGTACACTGCTGCAACAGGATCTGGAAAAGATGGGCTGATTGGCCACAACTAAAGTTTAACCTTGCCAAATGCAAAGTACTGCATATGGGTAGCAGTAACGTATAAGCAGTGTACATTACCACTACCCAGGGTAACGTACAAACTGTGGGGGTAGTACACACCGAGTAGTGAAGAATGAAAAAGACCTTGGCGTAACTGTGCAGTCAGATATGAAGTTTTCAGAGCAGTGCAGACATGCTGCCAGAGCAGCTCATGGGATCTAGCCAGTGATATAAAGTAACTTTGCTAATAGGGATAAGGAGGTGATTATCCATCTGTATAAGGCAATGGTCAGGCTACACTTTGAGTACTGGATACAGGTCTGAAAGTCTCATTTTAAGAAGGATATAGAGCTGTTGGAATGAGTACAGAGAAGGGCAATGAAATTGATGAGGGAGAACAAAGGAGTGCTCTTTCCAAGAAAGGCTTAAAAATTCTACAAATTGTAGTGTCTGGACACTAAGCACCTGCAAGGTGATCTGATTGAGGTGTATAAGGCTTTGAATTGTTTGAGCAAGATCAATGCTGATGGAACACATGCAATATTGCTGTCAGGACAGAGACTTTTATTCTCTTTCTTAAAAAAAATCAAGAAAGTATTGCATGAAATGTGTTCAGTATGGCAGAAGATTTAGCAAGATTATCAATCCAAGTATTCACATGTGAAGAAGTGTAACTTCTTTACATTTGCAATCCCATAATTTTGATCAAATTAAATCTCTATCTAAAGAGAAATGTAAGATGCTAATAAGACAGTTTTATATCTAGATAAAGATGCAACTGAACAACCAGGATGTAACAAAGGAGCAAACATGTATATACAAGATTTCTGTTTTGCCAACTGTTTTGGGAAGAGATCTGAAGGTTCATTAAACACCTGGATAAGAAGCAGTTTTCGGTGTTGGCCTTTTCAAATTAGAGTTTCAATTTAACTTGTTAACAACTAATCTGAGCACATTAGTGAAGGCAGTAAATGAAGCTGAAGATTTTCCAATGCTTTATTATCGTGAACAACTGTTGGCACAGGTTGGAAAACCACTATCAATCAGATAAAATGCTGAAGGCCATGTGCATTCTTGAACAGCTCCTTGCTACCAATTGTGTACCCCTTCTTTCAAAACAGAATTTCATTTCTGTTGATTAGTGTTTATGGTTAGTTTTATAAACACTAATTAACAGTTTTAATGTGTTATATGTAACAATTAAATACTAAAGTCCAACCTTATTCTTACATGACACTAATAACAAGAAACACCATAAGATAGCAACATAAAACAGCAAAACTAAAAATACCATAATGCAAGCAAAGAACATATGAAGCTGTGAACCAAGTATACAGCTCTAATAATACTCTATAGACAGTGCAATTAACACTAAGCAAAATCCCAGCTGTAATGGAATAGCCTATGGTTCACAATCAGTGTGCCAATATTGCTCAGTTATTCATTTCGTGCAGCTTTCCTTTTACAGCACACATTTATCGATCATGATTCAAGGGATACATTTTGCATTAAGGCACAAAAATTGCAGTTCATTTTGGCACAAGTTTTCATTCCAGCAGTGAATATGTTAAGAAGTTATTTTGATATTATATTTTGTGAAACACCTGGCACACTAGTTTAAGGTAAGGAAGGCGGGAGAATGGGCATAATATTTAAGGCTTACCTACGTGGTTTTTTGCCAGCAGAATAAATGTACTAATTTAGTTTGGAGTTCATTAGCAACGATGGTAAATAAATATTTAAAAATATATATATATATATATACACTGATGAGCCAAAACATTATGACCAGTGAGTCGTTATGCAAATCGAAGCAACTGCAGGTAAACTACGGCATGTGCACGGGTTGGGATACGGTTATTGTTATTTGGTTTTTTAGGAGCATTAGCAACTAAGGCCATATTGCTCCGGGATATGTGGTGGTCATTCCCTGACCTTTCCGTATTTGGTGGTGACAGGCTCGGATTTGGATTTTATTGGCGCATTAGCATCTAAGGCTATAATGTGCACGACAGGCTCGAACCCCGGTCTAATCAAGAAGCGTGTGCTACGCACTGCTGCTCCTTCCCACCTGGCTACGGAGGCGCCTTGTTGTTGCTGGGATACGGTATAAAAAACACCTGATACTGAGCTCCGTTAATCAGTGTTACTCTGGTTCTTCAGATGGGAAGGCAGCGGACTTAAGAAAGTTTGACAAAGGCCAAACTGTAATGTCTAGACGACTCGGTCAAAACATATCCGAAATGGCACGGCTGATGGGGTGCTCACGGTCAGCTGTGGTTAGTACCTACTGAAAGTGATCCAAGGAAGGAAAGCCCACGAACCGCCAGTGAGGTGTTGAACGACCACAGCTCATCGATGCTTAAGGTGAGCGAAGGCTCACCCAGATGGTATGTGGCAACAGAAAGACGACTGTGGCGCAACTCGCCAGTAATTGGAATGCTGGTGACAGGAGTAATGTGTCACAACACGCAGTACATTGAACCCTGCTGAAAATGGGGCTGCGTAATTGCAGGCCGCTCCAAGTACCCATGCTAACCATGGTTCACCAGCGACAGCGCCTACAATGGATGCGCGAGCATCGAAACTGGACCTTGACTGATTGGAAGAAGTTCATCTGGTCCAATGAATCACATTTCCTGTTGCACCATGCTGATGGTTGGGCACGTGTACGTCGTTTACCTGGGGAAGTGATGCCGCCTGGATGCACCGTGGGATGAACACAAGCCGGTGGTGGTGATGTCATGCTGGGATACCCTGAGTCCTGTCATCCGTGTGGGCACTGACATCTACCACCTACCTAAACATTGCTGACCAGGTACACCCTTTCATGGCAATGGTCTTCCCTTCTGGTGGTGCCTTTTTTCAGCAGGATAATGCGACATGCCACACCGCCCGCCCAGATTGTTCTAGACTGGTTCGCGGAACATGAGGAAGACCTCCAGGTATTCCCTGGCCTCCAAATTCCACAGACATTAATCCCATTGAGAATCGGTAGTTGTGTTGGAACAGCAACTCTGATCTGCGGTGTCTCAACCACGGACCTTACAGGAGTTAAAGGATCTGCTGGTTACGTGTTGGTACCAGATACCACAAGACACATTTAGAAATCTTGTAGTGTTCATGCCTCACTGGGTGCGAGTTGTTTTGGCTCATCGGTGTATATATATATACAGTGCATTTCAGAATAACTGCACCTTTGGGGATTCAAAGTGCTGTTACTTTGATTTTTTCGTTATCTAGAAAGTTTTATTTTTAATATATTTAATGGAGAAATAATGAAGCCATATAAGAAATAGAGAGAGTAAGAATGCAGTTTTATTAACTGCACATAAAAAACAAACACGTTTACGATCCAATGTTATATTCTGCCATTAATACAATCCTGCTTACGTCCTGTTCTGTTTTCTTATCTCAAGTTAGTCTGCGCTGTAGCACAGCAGTATAGTCACCGCTATCCCCACACCGGGTGGAAAAGGTCCGGGATCGAATCGGCTCGATGATGCGAGGGATTTTTATGGGCTTTTTTCACTCTGTGGGTGGGTGAGTGAGTCAGTCTCAGGAGTAGACAGCAATGTTTTCCCCTCAGAAATTGAGGGTTTTCATCCAGCAAAACAGGCAAATCAACTAGACAATACACTCAATTTACAGACGCAATACACATGGTTATATGATATAACTTTAAGGGTGACCCTAATGTAATAGTTTGGATTATATCAAGTTTGTCACCAAGCTTTAAAGTTATTATTTTCTTCTTTGTATGAGGTTTATTTACTTTAGGAGCTATAGTATGGGTTTTTAATTTAAAATAAATGTAAAACAGCAGTATAATCTGCGATATCAGTACAGAATTCACTTTTAAAATGACGGACGTAAACCTATACAGTAACTATGTGACTTGTCGTTTTCTTTATTCAGCACTGAATGTAAACAACCAATCTCAATGTGCCGTCAGTGCGAATGTTCCATCATTTCGGGTGCCGTTATTTCAACAGTTTATTGTATATATAAAAATTGTAAAAGGCGATAAAATATTACAGTGACCCATGAAAAATGGTCACTGCATCAAGAATGGATTTGTAAGCTACAGAATAGAAAATTGTCAAAAATGGTGTAAGAGTATATTAAATATTAAAAGTATATGTAATAAAAGGGTACATTTTAAATAGATCTAGACAAGTTAATTCTAAATAGTTTAAAAACAGTTGACACATGGCCATTGTCAGATGGCCAAAAGCAGTAAAACACATATTCATGTCTAAAATGTGGACATTAAGTTAAAATATGTTTAATGGTAAAAATGGTGTCACAGTTCTCATACACAAGAGAGTCATCTGCCCTCAGCAGAAAATAATAAGAGGCTATGTCCTATGTGGAAGCAAGCAAGAACTTCCTCTATTTATAGAGAATATAACCTGCTGAACTCCAGAAAGGACAGGATGAGATTAAATCTCATCACCGATGAAGCCAGTAATGCACATAAAGAATCTGTATACACCATACATCTTTGATAAGTATTACTTTTAATGTGGTCCAAGACTAGCTCTATAGCATACAACTCTGTGATGTATACACTGCATTTTTAGGGCATCTAGGAAGACTCCAGCAGATTCCACAGATGATTTTCATTTGGAAAAGCAGTTCTTTGATAAAATGGATGACATCGATATGCTCACCAATAACCTGATCAACTGTATCCACTCAGTCATAGCTGACACTGTTCCTCAATCCCATCTGACCACATGCTCTATCTACCTGCACTGGTATAACAGCGAACTAATACATAAAATTAAATCCAAAGAATTCTATAGAAACGAGTATAAGCAATCAGGTGACAGTCAATATTATGAAATACTCAGCCAACTCTGCAAAGAAGAGAAAACACTCATATTAAAATGTCATTAAAAAATTTTACAATATGTATACAGAGTCAGTTCAAGATAGTCTGCTTACTCACAGAGATATCAAACCATTCTGGAATTTCATGAAGCACAAGAATATAACCAGTAGAAAGTTACAACTCCATAATGCAGATGGAATTCTCTTATAGGACGAATTCAGTATTGCTCAAGAGTTTGTCAAACAAATGATACATCGAGACCTGCCTCATTTCCTGACTTCACACCTGTTAAAGATATCCTTATGAGAAATGACTATACTAGGGGTCCAGATGACATTCCAGGCTTATTTTGGAAAATGACTGTCACTACCTGAAAACACTGTGGATCTTCAACTTGTCTCTCAGGCTGGGGAAGTATCCTAAGCACTTTAAGTAGGTCAATGGTCCTTGAGGTTGTCACAGACAGTCTCTCAGATATGCCAGACAAGCTGTACTTGCTCGGAGTCTAAAACGCTGATGGAACTGATATTCGGGTGACACTCAAAGTCAACTAGACCCAATTTCGGCAAAGTCTGGACGGTCTGCGACAGCCAAATCCTCTGCTTGCACCTTCACGATGGTGGGACTGTTAGTAATCCTGGGTATAACCTCCATGCACAAGTACATGGTAGGTGACCACCCAGGTGTGAACCAACGTAAGCAGGGGTCAAGGTGTGGTGCCCACACCACATGGAGGAATGTCACCCCTCTGTGTTACCAGGCAGTACTAGGTGGTAGATGACTCTCATCAACCGGTGAAATACCACCACTTTGCTTATTGGACGCTTGAAGTGGAGGAACCCATGTTTAGTCTCTAGAGCTAAGTTCCGGTCAACCCGTCCCTATCTCTTCCATGACTTTTGAGGTTATGATGAACGTTGTGGCGAGATTCAATATTCCTTACATTTCGAAGGTACAGCTCTAAAATGGTGTTCGCAGGCCGGCCACTAGTTAGTACACCGGATCAAACCTATTGATAACTCTCTAGGAGGCTTCCGGATCAGCTAGTGTATAATCTTGCTACCTCTACTCTGCCAGATAGTGACTGGAGGGAGTCCAAGTAGTGTGTAGCAGGGAGCATTGTCGAGGCCACGTTATGTCAAGGATCTGGGTATATTCTTATGTGTACGCCTTATCCAAAAATTTCATTACTTCATACAGCATGTCCCACCTACTTTTTCTTACTATTGAATACACCATGAATTGTCAAACTAATAGAGCAAGCTTATCTGTGAAAAGATCTAAACCTCCCAAGCACTTCCTAATTCATTTCACAAATATACGTGGTCTCAATTCTAATCTCAACGATGTCCATTTCCACTTGCAGTCTGAAAAACCCCATGTACTTTTTCTGACAGAATCTCAGTTATCGGTTGATTCAACTACTACTCATCTCAGATGCCCAAATTATTCGCTGTATGATTCCTTTTGCCTGAAAGGTGGTACTTGTGCTTATGTCCGTTCTGATATTCCCTGTCAGAGACTTCGCAATTTGGAATCTCCTCTCTTTGATCTTCTCTGGCTTAAAATCTCTCTACCTCAATTGTGTCAAATTCATCTGTTGTCTCAACCATTCTCCCAAATCCACTAATCACTTGGAGCTCTTTGACTTCCTCTCTTTGCAACTAGACTTTCTCCAGTCCAACTTTCCTAACAGTGAGGTAATTTTTCTTGGTGATTTTAATGTTCACAACTCCAGCTGGCTTCCGTTTTCTAGTCACACCGACCCAGCAGGTCGAGATGCTGAGGCTTTTGCAATTACTAATGACCTAGCACAGACTGTTCATTTACCTACAAGAATACCGGACAATCCTAATCATACAGCCAATACGGTTGATCTTTTTCTCACAAACAACTCTTCTAAGTACATGGTCGAAGTGAGAGGTCCTTTAGGCACTTCAGATCACAACTTGGTGATTGTCTCTTCTCCAATGGAACCTTTATCTCATGGCTATTCCCAACCTCGTGTTGTTTGGCATTACAAGAATGCAAAATGGGATGACCTGCGAGACTTCTTTTCTTCTTTTCCTTGGTTGGATTACTGTTTCAAAACTTCTGATGTCAACGTTTGCTCAGATTGTGTCAGTGAAATTATTCTTGCAGGAATGGAATCCTTTATCCACACTCCACTTTAAAATCTCGTCCTTTATCTAAACCTTGGTTTTCCAATAAATGTGCTAAGGCTGTTCAAGAGAAAAATGTTGCATATCGTAATTGGCTTGTTTCTAATTCTTCAGTTTCATTTCCTGCCTACACCAAAGCTCGCAACAATTGTAAAGCAGTTACTAATCAGTCCAAACTAGAGTTTGAACAGGCTAAGAGTAGAAAACTTGCTTCTTGCCCTAATGGTAGCCGAGCATTCTGGTCTCTTGCCAAAGCTACTGGCCGCAACTTTTGCCCATCTCTGCTCCCACCTCTGTCCAAACCAGATGGTTCTGTTGTCACTTCAGCCAAGGATAAAGCTGACCTGCTAGCATTCCCAATTTTTCTTCCAGCTCATGTATTAATGATCTTAGTAAAACACCTCCCACCATTCCCAACACGCTCCATTCAATGCCTCCTGTGGTCTTCCGTTAAAAGGATAACAGAAGGATTTTGATAAATCTTGATGTTAAGAAAGCTCCAGAAACGTCCTGATGGTGTTTCTCCCCTTGTTCTCAAAACCTGTGCTCCTGAACTTACTCCTATTCTTTGCTGCCTTTTTTTTTTTCACTTTCTTATTCCAAAGGTGTTTTTCCTTCTGCTTGGAAATTTGCTCATATCCAGCCAGTTCCTAAAAAGGGTGACAAATCCCTCCCATCCAATTATCGTCCCATTGCAATTACTTCTACTCTTTCTAAAGTAATGGAGAAATCAATTAACCGCCAACTCTTAAACTACCTAGAAACCTTCCGTCTGACCAACGATCGCCAGTATGGATTCCGTCAGTGTCGATCCACTGGTGATATTCTGGCTTATGTTACCCATTTATGGACTAATTCAATGGAAAGGTTTGGTGAAACACAAGTAGTTGCTCTTGACATCTCAAAGGCTTTTGATCGTGTTTGGCATAAAGGTCTTCTAAACAAGCTTCCATCTTATGGTTTGCCAACTGTTTTTAGTAATTGATTATCCAGTGTTCTCTCTGATCGCTCACTGAGGGTGATGGTAGATGGCTCTCTGTCTTCTAACTTCTCCTCTAATGCCGGTGTCCCCCAAGGTTCAGTTCTTTCCCCCACTCTTTTCCTCTCGTATATTAATGATCTTCTTCCATTGACTGGAAATCCTATCCATAGTTTTGCTGATGATAGCACATTGCATTCAACTTTCCATTTTGAGAAACCTTGTCCTGCTCAATCAATAAGCTTCAACTTCTCGAAAATCTGCTACGAATTCCTTATATGCCGATCTTCAGGTAATTCTCCAGTGGGGCAAAGACAACTTAGTTGATTTCAACCCTTCTAAAACTCAGTCTTGTCTTATATCTCGCAAAAAGGATTCTTCTGCACCTATGCTTATCTTTAGTGACACTCCGATTTCCAGGCAAAATGATATATCTCTTTTGGGGATTACCCTGACTTCTAATCTCTCTTGGCACAAGCACATTACAAATATTGCTTCCTCTGCATCTAAAAAACTTGGTTTTCTCTTTCGCTCTCGGCGTTACTTTTCTTCCAAACAGCTGCTCACTCTGTATAAATTGCAAATCCGCCCTGCCATGGAATATTGTTCCCACATCTGGGGTGGTGCCCCCAAAACCTCTCTTGATTCCATTCAGAAGAGGGCAGTTAGGTTAATTAATGATTCATCTCTAACAGTCTCTCTCCACTCGCTTTCTCATAGATGTACTGTTTCTGCTGCATGCCTCTTCTACAGATACTTCCATGAGCACTGTTCTCCTGAATTGGCTTCTATAATTCCCGCTCTATCTTTCAAAACAGTCCGAACACGTGCCGCCACCAGCCATTTACTGTCCAACTTCAAACCCACAGAACCAACTTTTCATCTTCCTCATTTATTCATTCAACTGCCGTTTTCTGGAACAACCTTCCTTCATATGTATTTCCTGAAAATTACAATCTACAGAAGTTCAAGTCAAATGTTAACAAATATCTTCTTTCATCTTCTCAACCTCCAACCCAAGCACGGTACTAAGTACTATAGGTTCTAATACATCTCGTGTTTGGGATTCACATAAAAAAAAAAAATATATATATAGTTTCTATTTTCAAAAAAGGTGATGATAAAAATGATGTAACTGATTACAGACCCATATCCTTGCAAAACAGTCTGGCTAAACTCTTTGACACAGCAGTACACAAACATCTCTTCGAATTCTTCAGGTCTTTCATCGATCAGAATCAACATGGTTTCTGCAGTGGCAAGTCAGTAGTCACAAATTTGCTTCCTTTCTAGCAACACACCTTCAAAGTTGATGTAGTCTACACAGATATATCTAAGGCATTGGATAAAGTCTTGCATTAACAACTTCTGGAAAAACTTAAGCTATATGGTATCCATGACCCTTTGCTCTCATGGCTATGCAGCTATATTACGCATCGTTCCTTGAGCATTATCATGAATCAAGCAAACTCAGACCGTTCTCCCCCCTAGGCCCTTTACTCTTCATTATTTTCGTAAATGATCTTCCTTCTTTCATCTACACCTCCAATGTTCAAGTTGCTCTCTACACAGATGATCTTAAGATCTACTCAGCAGTGAAGGAGATTACCGATTCTCAACAGTTTCAATGTGCTCTCAATAAATTCTCTCTGTGGCTATCTATGAATAGCTTGTCTGCTAACCCCTCGAAGTGCAAAGTAATCTCTTTGTCTTCCTGCGGATCTCCACAACTAATAAATACGGAGTACACTATTAACTCTGTGATCATCGAAAGGTGTGACCAAGTTAAGGACTTGGGGATTCTCTTCTCCAGCAGTGCTAAATTCGATACCAATGTCCTTAAAATCACCAGCAAAGCATTCAAAACACTGGGATTCATCAAACAGAACACTTACAAGTACAGATGTGTGGTTATCCTTTATAAAACTATTGGTCTGCCAATCCTTGAATTCAGTTCAAACATCTGGAATCCTCACACAAAGACTAACAAACAAAATTGAAGCAGTCCAAAAAAAATTTTTGTCTGTTACCTTACATACCGTAATCCTCTATTCTATCACTCAGTGTATTATGAATCGCCGTGTGATTACGTTCATCTGAGACCTCTGTGCACTTCTAGCCAAAGTAATCACTGGAACTTATGAAGCATCTGATATCCTTAGTAAAATCAACTTCAATGCTCCTTGTAGACAAGTTGGGAACCTTACACTATTTCGCCTTGACTCTGCCACCACAGACTTTATGAAGTTCAGTCCACTAAACAGAATCAGCAAATGACTCTCTCAATAACTTCTTTGACAACTCCCAATCACTGATGAACTCCATCCACAAGTTTGATTCTTCTCTTAAACTGCAAAGTGACTAGCTAATTACTGTAGTTTATTATTATTATTTGTTTTATTATTTTTCTATTCTCTAACTGATTAATTATTACTTGTTTTACTGGTAACTTAACTTAATGCAATCCTCTTTTGTACATGTGATTTTAATGTTTGAATCTATATCAATTTTTATCTTCTTCTTGGATTTCATATTATTATTATGTTTATTGTACTGATCTCAGATACTCTGTTAATGGTTACGCATTGTGTATCTTATTAATAAAAAAAAAAAAAAAAAATCAAGCTATCGGTGAAGACAGCAAGGAAATCAGAGTAAGCAGATAAATGGGCAGCATAGAATTGTTGGTAGACAGATGGTGGGTGAAGTGCTGGCTTTTATCCCATTATTAATGGAGAAATTGCACAGTGGAAAGTTAGTTTAAGAACAACAATGCTGAATTTCAGATCCAAATCATGTAGATTGTGGCTGTTAAATGTATGCACTTATATGATAAGTGTTTAATGGAGTGAGCTTTGATTAAAAGGCTTGTAATAAAATACCGAGTATAAAACATTTACACAGGCTTAAAGCGTACTGTGAAATAAAGTTAATAAAAATTGAACAAAAAAGTTTGGTTAAGGTAAAGAAAGCTGACTTGAGAAGCATGCAAAATTCGATGAAATTTACTGGTAAAAGTACTTTGTCGTAACGGCATTTGTATTGTTGCTTGCTCGGTAAACAGACGGTGGGTGTTATCGGTCTGGAGTAGAAGTTGAATCCCACTGGAGCTTGAAACCCTCCTGAAGTGGAGGGGGTAACCTGACCTTTTTTCTTTAGAAGCACGAACAGCCGACCGGGCTAGCCAGGTGGGTAAAGTGCCTGCCTGGCAATCCAAAGGTCGTGGGTTCGAATCCCGCCTCGGGCTTGGATCAAAGTACTGCAAAAACCTTGGGCAGTGCATTATGGCCACAGAAGCCGATGCGCCAACAACTACCAAAAAAAAAAAAAAAAAAAGAAGCACGAACAGAGGCATACCGGAAGTTCTGGCGTCGTAAAAAATGTTTGTAACGTAGTTTGCCATGCTTCTTGTGTGGGCTTCCTTTGCCTTTTTTTTTTTTAAATAAACAATTTATCCACTAGTCCACCAATGATTCTAAAAAAAAAGGTCGGGTTACCCCCTCCACTTCGGGAGGGTTTCAATCTCCCATGGGATTCAATTTCTACTCCTGACCGATAACACCCACTGTATGTTTACTGAGCAAGCAACAATACAAATGCCATTACGACAAAGTACTTTTACCAGTAAATTCATTGAACTTTTGCATGCTTCTCGTGTGGGCTTTCTTTACCTTTGCCAAATGTTTATTAAGACTTTTAAGTGGCAGATCTAGTGGAAGTTATATCGTGACTGTCAGTTGTTTTTTCAAGTTGTGGATCTTACAAAACAGTTAAACAGTGTTGACTGTTGAAGTGCATAAAAAATGAAAAAAAAAAAAAAAAAAAAAAAAAAAAAACCATATTTGACTCAAAAGTTGGTTAAAAATGATTGGAGAATTTAAGTATAATGTTGCTATTTCCAAAGCTTGCTAGAGCACAAAGGTATGCAGAAAAGTGGCCAGAGCTCTATTGTATAGATCAGTTGTCTATTGTTGTGGTGAGAAATATTCTTGTATATCAAAGACACAGATTTGGATGTACTTATCCTTTAGAAATTCAAGATTATAATTATTACTGCGTTGCTAAATGCTTAAGAGAAATCATACACACATTAAACAATCTGAAAGAATAACCTATGTATAAAGGAATTCAAGAGTTAAGCAGCTGATTACCTGTGGTGAAAGATAAAGGAGAAACCTCAATTTCAACAGTGTGAAATTAATGGGATTAAACAGGTTCAGCTTCATCTCTGTTAAGGCATGTTTTCTCACACGACTTTAGGAAAATAACACTTTAAAAAGAGCGAGAAAGTGTTTTTACTTGTTTACACCAACAATCCTGTCTCCTGGAGTATAGAAGTGTAATAAATAATTTTTATAAAAATAAAATTGGAGTGATTTTATAAACAAAATTCTTTTTTTAAAAAAAGTAACCATTCAAGGATATGAACAAGAAATTTCATAATTTCTCTACAGAAAGAAATGGTTAGGGTGATCAGATTTTCAGGGATGAAAACTGGGACATAATGTAATCTAAAGATGAAAAATCAGGACATTTCCAGGGACAAAGTATAAAAGACAGGATGATTCGCATTTATTTTCCTGTCTTTTGTAGGTTAGCAGAACCAATATATTTCATAAAATAATGTACATGCAAAGTTGTAACTATATTTTGTAAGTAAAATTATTAATCAGCGATCTGCAGGAAAATAGAAATCCTAATTGTGATACAATTATCATGTTTTATATAAAGTCAGCATGTACTTGTGGCTTTTGCATATCTCTCTTTTTATATCATTAGTTGAAAGACTGATATAAATAGAAAGATATGCAAAAAAAAACCTCACTAAAAATGGCCTTTATTCTACAAAAAACCTATCTGCTTATGGAATTCCAGCTGATACCTTATCCATATTCTTATTTAATTCATCATTCAGCTTATATATATACATTATACTTTTTTTTGCTATTCCACGAGAGTTTGTCTTATCACCATATGAAGCAACACATATCATCAGTTCAGACTGATTGAAATGAAAACATTTTTTAGCAAGTTTTGATAAGCATTCATTCCTTTGAATATTCCTCCTTAAAATGCATTTATGCATGGGCAGTATAATGAATGTCTAGAAAAGTCATTTATATTCTTTTCCAATTATTATAAATTGGCTCTGCTTACCATCATTATTTTAAGCGGGAAAACACACACACACACACACACACACACACACACACACACACACACACACACACACACACACACACACCAGTGCAATATATTAATTAAAGTTAGGAGAAAATTTACAGGTAACTGAATGTTACCCACCATGCTTTTACAATGCCACTCCTCATAAACAAGCTGTTAATTTAAGATCAACAATGCTTACTTTCAGGCGCCTCCGTAGCCAGGTGGGAAGGAGCAGCACTGCGTAGCACACGCTTCTTGATTAGACCGGGGTTCGAGGCCGTCACCACCAAATACGGAGGATGCGGAAAGATCAGGGAATGACCACCGCATATCCCGGAGCAATATGGCCTTAGTTGCTAATGCTCCTAAAAACCAAATAACAAACAATGCTTACTTTCAGCAGTCATTACCACAAATTGTGAGAAGAGGGATGCTAGTGAATGACCAACTGACTACTGAATTCTCCTGACCAGCAGCAATCTCAGGTGGGACCTAGCTGTAGTCCCCCCCCCATGATCAAAGCTTAATGGTCCTCAGAATATTCCTGTTTTCTTTTAGCCAGAAAGTCATTGATTGCTGGAACAAGTTGCCCTCACAGGTAATTGAGGCTGAATAAATTCAAAGGTCAAATTGGACAGTTACCTGTGTGAGGAGGGATGCATATAATTTGCATTTTCTTATCTACTTGGTGACATAAGCACCAATAATGTCTTGCGTTGTCACTAACAAGACAGCATTGTTGCTGTCTTGTTAGTGACAATAACAAGCTGTCTTGTCACTAACAAGACAGCACTCCTACAGTACATAGAAACACTAATAGCCAACAGTATCCAGTTCTATAACCACTACCAACAGCAGTGCAACACAGTACTACACCATACAATTACAATATCATGCACTTGAGAGGATCAGCACTAATTCTAATTTTGTTATTTTCCACATTCCTATAATGTGCTGTACAAGTGAAGTATTTTATAGTTATATAATGATAAATAAAGGTATATAAACTAAAATTTTAATAAGCAGTGTTATTAGAACACTTGAAGAAGACTATCAAAGCAAGTTGTAACACATGGGCTCACCATTATTTTAAAAGTAATAAAAATTCCAACTCTATATGTAATCAATAAACCATACTATAACATAGGCAAACTGTTCATCTTACCCAGTGCTGTTAGATGAAGTCAAAGAAAATATGCCTCTTATCTCATATTTATTGAATGAAACAGTACTTTTTAATCTATTACTAATCCAGTTCCATTTCTGACTTCTATTTTTTTAACAGGAGAGATCCTGTATTGAATTCTAAGTGATGCAACTGATAGTGATCCACACTTTGGACCACTAACCTAACTAATGTAATGTTTGCTGGTCTTGTACATATATGCTTACAATAACTTATAATTTGCTTATGTAAAATAATGCATTGAATAAAAAAAAATTGCTTTGGCAGCCTTTATGGCTACTATATTATATTAAAACCTTAACTTATTATCTCAACCCAGAGTTTATTTGTCTCTGTTAAGTATTGCAAGTTTAACCCTAAAAATAAAATAAAAACATTTGTAACAACTTTTGGATGTTAGCAAATAAGTACAAAATTTTTTGTGTAATATAATGTTTATCAAGCAAAGTGTCCTGTCATGATTAGTAAGCTATATTAGCTCAATCATTCAACTGCAGACAGAGCAGCACAGGACCACAGGCCACTGATGCCTTAGATTTTTTTTACCTGTTTAAAAAAAAGAAAACTGACACAAAGCTCTTCACAGTTACTTCTACCCTACTCATTATGCAAATTAGTCCTATCATGCTCACAGCAGTAATTTAACATAAAAGAGGACAGCACGATTATTTTCATTTAATTAGATGTTGACAATATCTTAACACTGCTAATGCTGTGCTAATTCCTGTACTTACATTTCTGTTATAAAATTTTAACAATCCCTCCTCCCGAGGAATTCAGTAATGGGCACAAACTAAATAATCATGCAAAATTTCATTCTAATATATGTGAACTCTATATATATTTGTATCTATCTATCTATGCTCGACTTAATATGGAAGATCGCCGCCTTGTCATTCCCATTTTCCAAAGTTGCTGGACGTGGGCATCTTCAGCTTTCAAATTTCTCTTTTCTCATGGCTGATAGTGCACCTTCCTTCCATGTTTTTCTAGGGCGTACTCACCTTCTCTTCCATTGTGGTATCCACTAATATATAATTTTAGGCCATTTCACTTACTTACTCTTTCCCCAATCCTTCCTTAGTTAATCTATATCCAAGATATTTAAAAAAGTCATCAGGTTTTAGATGTATAGACTGTGTAACTTTCAAAATCATCAGGATGTTCTGATGATTTTGAAATGATGTTGCTTAGGTATTCTTCTTTGTAAAATTGATATTGAGGCCCCATTGGTCATATGTAAGATGCAATTTTCTCACCATGTATTCTAAATCATAAGCTTCTTGTACAATGATAACCTGATCATCAGCATAATTTAGATTCCAAAGATATCTGTCATTAATTGGTACTCCCATTCCATAACAGCTTCTTTTCCATTCTTGTAAAGCACATTCCAAAAAAACATTAAACAATAAAGGTGATAGGCTACATCCTTTTCTCAGCCCCCTTTGTTGGATAGATTGGGTTAGATAAAAGTATCCCAACTTTAATATATGCCACATTGTTATCGTACAATTCCCTAATCAGTTCCACAAGCTCTAGATCAACTGACATATTTTGAAGGGCTTTCCATAATTCCTTTCTTGGAATGGAGTCATAAGCCCTTTCTAAATCGACGAAGGCAAAGAAGGTATCTTTATTCTTTGCTTTTCTTTTCTCCACCAGCTGTTGTAGAACAAACAGATTGTCTACACAAGAGTGACCTGACCTAAATCCACTTTGTTCTTCACTTATCTTATCCTTTAACTCCTCTCGTAATTTTAACTGAAGCACTTTAGAGTATAGGCTGGACATAGTGCAATTAACACTTAAGCCTCTATAGTTCCCCAGATCCAGCTTATTTCCTTTTTTATATATGGATGAATACATATATTTTTAAATATCTTATATAATGTATTTTTTTAAAAAGCAGTATCCATAATGAAATATACAATTTAACAGGAGTGCTAGGCTATGCTTCATAAAATTTTCCACTTAAAACACTTCTGGAAGCAATTACAGACAACAAACACCACATTTAAAATTATACATTTCTTCTGTTTCCTCCCCCACCTTTACCAATGAGGGATGGGAAATATGTATATAATATTTTTTCACAAAGGCAAACCACCAGTATAAGCCAACATATAGACTTGAATAAAAATGAGGAGAATTACTGATTTTATTTCCACAAGTTATATAAAAGAACAATACCAAGAAGACCGAACCTAATCTATATTAGGTCCATTCTTCAGTACCACTACACTACTTGGGACCCATTTTTAAATTATGACACTGAGATCAGAGTTTAGGAGTGTTGTAGAGTATGTTTTCTGATTTGGACAATTTATCTTATAATGAATGTTTAAAATAATCAAACCTATACTCTACTACAACTGAATCAATTCTGCAACAAATACAGCATGTGATCAAAAGATTGATTGTTTGTATTTTAAAAAAACAAACAAAAAAATAAATAAAATAGATAAATAAATATGCAAACACACAAAATTAGTTTCCTCAAGGAGGCTCATAAAGCAAGTCAGGTTCTGCTGCTATCGGTAGCATTTGTAGAGACCCTACTTCACAATCTCCTTCAATACGAGGGTTTAGTGCCAAACAACATTAACTACATCTTGCAGTAAAAGTTTTTGTAATTAACCAAGAAAAAGTCATTTGACATTTTTTTGGTTTACCAGAAACATGCTTATAGCCCAAACTAACTTGTAAAGTACTAGAGATACAGCTGAGTGATCTGATATGCATTGTTATTTGTATAAAGTAAAACTAAAGTTGTCTCAAAACGAAAATGCAATTTTGTAGTTAAGATTGTTTGACACTAAAACCCTCGAATACATTCTATGATTTCTTTTTTTCTGATTTGCTGAAATATCATAAAATCTCTGCTTTTGAATGCATAAGTCAAGTTTTCAGAAAAAGTTAAAATTACAAGAAGCTAGATCTGAATAACAGATATCTAGCCAATGCCGACCAGTTTTCAGCAGGACATTTTTCAGCTATTTTATTAATACATTTATCAATACCTGATGTACAAATGCACTGAGATATATCCTTGCTCAATTTGGCCCAGTGTAATAATTAATTTTTTCATGCTGTTGTTGCATGATCCTACTGATGTAAGGGGGGAGGGGAAATAAACTTTACCTGTGCAGACTTCCTCATATTAGTCTGAATGTGCAACGATTTTTGATAATACTGGCTGCAGTCTTCCACTGATAAAAAAAAAAAAAAAAAAAAACAGGCTCTAGAACTGCTTTCAACAGTAGAGGGATTTGGGATAACAGCAGGAAAAATACCTAGTGACTTTTTTTTTTTTAAATATAAAGAAACTAAGTGGAAAAAAAAAAAGTGATTCTCAGCTTACACGTGAATTGTTTATTATAGCAGCAGGAAGCTATAATAAAAAGAAAGCTGTTGATGCAGCCAAACCTATATCCTTATGCAGGTATCTATACTGATAAATAAACTGAAGTATCAATGGCCTGAAATGCATCCAGGGAAAAGCATCCAAACTGATTAACTGATTTCAATTTTTATTATTTTTTGACTGTAAAAACCTCCAAATTGGATTTCGTCATTAATATTTACATCCCCAGTGTATGAGTTTATGTATTTATAAATGTGAGTGTATGTAAGTAAATACACTCACATGCACACTGGTGGCTGTGCTATTGGTAGGTGTTTACATACTACCATATGCACAGCCGCCAACTTGTGCCCACACCTGTATATATCTACTGGCCAAACATGCATCGATTCATTCATAACATATATCACCCCCAGAGTCCTGAGCTGGATATCATCATTCTTCTCTATCTTGGCGATTTCCTTCTACTTCTAACACTCACACTCTCTCTCTGGGGTAACTCAGAATTTTTTTTTGGCCGGCGCAGCATAAGCCTCGGGCTTCCTTGCACCATATGGATAATAATAATAATATTGTAAAATTAACCATAACCTTCAAATGACAGTGATTTGTTGAACAAACATAACGTGTGTTGTTAAATTAAAACAGCAGTATTCCTCTATTAAAATGGATATATGTAAAAGCACAGCTTTTGAAACAAAAGGAATTACAGAATGAATAATTAGTACAATTGAGATGCACAGAGGTTGAGGCAATTAATAATTGTAATTTTGTCAGAAAAATTAAACAAGGCTTAGCACATTTCAGGTAGATATGGACATCAATGAGACTAGGACTGAGATCGTGTATATTTGAAAAATGAATTAGGTTGTTTTTAGGAGACTTTGATCTTTCACACATAAGCTTTTTTTACTATTCAAGATGCACTGGTGTAGATGAGGCAAAAAGTTTGGAGGGAACATGAACAAACTGGCAAATGATGCAAGAAAACAAGCTTATATAGCATCAGAAGAAAAAAAAAAAACCTACACAGTTCACCCATCCATGCCCTGATTAATACAACGAACAATTGTACAGAAAAATAGAGTGGGCCAGTAAATCAGATTGTCTAATAATGAGGGATTTTAGCTTCCCAGATATTGACTGGAACTTGTGGATTGGCCACTCACACACTAGCAAGACTTTTGTGGATTTATTAGATGATTGTTTTCTGCAGCAACATGTTCGAGAGGCATCCAGAGAGGGTAATACTCTGAGATCTGGTTATCAGAAGTGATCATTCGTGTATTAAGAATTTGCAGATAAAGGAACTACAAGATGGCAGTGAGCACAGTGTACTGAAGTGGGATTTACTTAAAGATATAATTACTATCAAGGGTAAAGAAAAGGGTTTTTGCTCCCATAAAGGTGACTAGAGGTCTCAGACAGTTTTTAAATTCTGTACAGTGGAACCAACTGGTGATGTTACCAGCAGCAAATTCTAAGTGGAACGCATTCAAGGAAGTAATTGTGGAAGCTACTAGACTTTTCATACAGATTAAGAAATACTGTTTAAGGTTTAGGTCTAAATGGACATCAGATGAACTAACGAGACTTGTGGCAGAGAATAAAAATGCATGGGATGAATATAAATTATCAAGCGACACAGAAGCCTATTATAGATATAAACTAGTCTGTAATCAAGTCACAAAAGAAGTTAGGCAAGCAAAGGCAGATTGTGAGAAATCTTTGGCAGAGGATGCTAAGAAAAACAGCAAGTACTTCTTTAGTTATATAAACTCTAGAAGGCAGGGGATGAATGAGATCAGTCCACTTTATATTGATGGTTTGACTGTTGACGATCCTACTCAGATAGCTGATAATCTGAATGAGTATTTTGCATCTACATTCACACACGAGTAGTTATTAAGGAAGGAAAATTCCAAAAGTTTATCAAACTGTAACAGGATGCTCAATGGATTTTGAATAACTGAGAGCAGAGTGAGGGAGAAATTGTTGGAGTAAAACATAAGAAAGGCACCTGGGGTGGATGGGATCTATCCAGTTATATTAAAGGAGGCGGCAAAGGAAGTAAGCAAACCCTTAGCCCATGGCTGTAGCGGAGGGTATATGCTGTATACCATCTGGAATTCGATTAATAAGCACAGTATACTCTCTGCATATGTAGCAGTCACAGAGTATACTATGATGTTGTTAAAAAGGAATTGGATGCAAAAAATTATTTTGATATCATATACAGTCAGTCCTTGTATAACATGATAGTCGTGTTCCTAGAAACCCTTGTGCAATGCAAAATCGTGCAATATAAATAACATGCCCTATGGGAAAAATAGGGTTAGGTGCTGGACACTCAAGATTGAACACACACTTGTAATCAAAACATTACCGAACACAATAAATAATCGTAATAAAATACGTAAGCAATATTTTATTATATTTATATTGTATATAAAATATTAGCAATATTTTGTTATGTAATAAAATATTGCTAATGCTTTTGTTTCTATCGTAAGAAAACTTGTTCTTTGTTTGATCTTCTATCCAAACAGATGACAGCCGTTCCATCTCTTCCAATTCTTTGTGTCTTGATCTAATGGATGTTGTTACACTTTGAGTTGTTCCTGCTATGAAAGTTTTTATTTTCTCTGCATTCTTTCTAATTCTCGGCATTTTTGCCCCATTTAGGCCTGTACCATGGGCAGACTGGCCATAACCCTTACCGAGGAAACCCCGGTGGGCCAGAAGCCAGTAAGATTTTGGCCATAAACGCTAGTACGAGGCCACTAAAAATTTTCCCGGGTAAGAATTTTTGACCCAGTCCGCCTCTGTCTATCGATATTGCTTTTATTTTTCTTTCTGAATCTGTAGTGTCTTCACCAGGACGCTTCCTTTTCACACCTTTTAAGTATTTTACTCATTTTAAGGAAATACACCACAATGAGAAGGCACGCTTGATACACACATAAACAAAGCTGTGCGTGCGTGTAGCAACTGAGTAAACAACACCGTAAAGGCAGAGACACACTTAACACCTCACTAGCTCACATTTTACTAAAGCACATTTCTGGGGGTCACTACCATAAAACAATAAAAACAATATTCAGTTGCATTTCTGCTAATGGAATCTGTTATAAATGGGTAGTAAAATCAATCTAATTGCATTCACGATAATACCGATAGCCGGAATTGTGTGGGTTTTTACTTTATTATGGTGAAATGTATGTCCCCTTCACTGATATAAAAAACATAAATACTCTTCAATCCAATTGTGTTGCGTACCGTTGGGGTGATTCTGCGTTTGACTGTCATTTCTTGTAAACACAAAGGCAAATCATACATAAACGAATTCGGTTCGTGTTATATATGAAATCGTTCCCCTATTCATAAATCGTGTATGATCGAATTTGTGTAGTGCAAAAACATGTTATACGAGGACTGACTGTACTTGGATTTCAGGAAAGCTTTTGACACTGTTGCGCATGGAAAACTACTGTAGAAATTAGAGCAGCATGGCATTAAGGGAAAATTGCTGCTAAGGATAAAAGGAGGGTTAAGTGCAAGAAGACAGAGTGGTAATCAATGGATGCTGCTCTTCGTGGACTAATGTTATTAGTGGAGTCCCCCACGGTTCAGTGTTGGGCCCACCATTGTTTTGTATATTTATCAATGATTTTGATGAAGGTATATCAGGCTTAATGTTCAAGTTTGCAGATGATATGAAGGTTGGCAGGGTTGTTAATGACAGTAATGGCAGTGTGCTACTGCAACAGGATCTAGAAAATTTGGGCAGATGGGTTGAGAAGTGGCAACTGAAGTTTAACATTGACAAATGCAAAGTACTGCATATGGGTAGAAGTAACCCCTGAGAAATGTACCAACTGTGTGATTCTACACTTAAGGTAGTAGAAAATGAAAAAGACCTGGGAGTAATTGTGCAGTCAGATGTGAAATTTTCTGAGCAGTGCAGACAGGCTGCCAGAGCAGGTCATGGGGTATTGTCAATGATATACAAGAATTTTGCTAGTAGGGAAAATTAGGTGATTATCCCTTTGTATAAGGCAATGGTCAGACCACGCATTGAGTACTGCACACAGATCTGGAGGTCTAATTTTAGGAAGGATGTAGAGTTGCTTGAGCAAGTACAGAGAATGGCAACAAAATTGGTGAATGGAAAGAAAAGGAGGTCTTACTAAGAAATGCTTAAGTTCTGCAAATTGCAGTGTCTGGACACTAGGCACCCGTGAGGTGATCTGATTGAGGTGTGTAAGGATGGGCTGATCAGGATCAATTGTGATGGGATTCTTCCTCTTGCTCAGATTATGAACCTGAGGGGGCATAAATTCAGATTGAGAAAAAACAGTTGTAGAATAGACGTGTGAAAATTTGCCTTTTGTTAGCAGGTAGTTGATTGCTGGAACAAACTTCCATCTATCCTTGTGCAAGTTGATAGCTTAAATAAATTCAAGGAGGAACTGGACAAATGTTTAGAGGGAATGGATGTGAATTTTTTTTGGCTGATACTGCATAAGCTTGCTTTCTTGCATCGCAAGCCTCTACTACTACCTATCCTCCAAGAATTTGTCTAGTTCTTCCTTGAATTTATTCAACCCATCCACTTGACATGATTCCTCAACTTGAATTTATGCTCCCTTGTGCGTAGTCTCAGCAAGTGGAAGAATGTCATTAACATTCAGCTTACTCAACCCATTCAAGAATTTGCAGAACTGAAGCCTTTTTAGGTAACAGCACCCTTCTGTTCCCTTTACCAATCTGTTTGCCCTTCTCTGCACCCATTCCAGCAGATCTACATCTTTCCCAAAGTGAGACCTCTATATTCCAATCGTGTTGCGTACCGTTGGAGTGATTCTGTGTTCAACTGTCATTTCTTGTAAACAAAAAGGCAAATCGTGCATAAACGAATTCGGTTCGTGTTATATATGAAATCAACATGTAACCATGGCCTTACACAAAAGCCTTATCCCTGCTAGCAAAGTTTCTGTATATCATTGCAAAAACCACGAGTTGTCCTGGCAGCACGTCTCTACTGCTCAGAGAATTATGTCTGACTGCACAATTACCACCAGGTCTTTTTCATTCTCCATTACCCTGAGTGTAGCACCTTGCATTTTTCAAGGTTAAAACTTCAACTGCCATTTCTCAGCCGTCGACCCAATTTTCCTAGATCTTTTTGCAGTAGCTCGCCTTTTAATAACCTCCTGAGCAACTTTTCTGGCAACACACATTTTTGTTCCCTGGTGGGTGTTTCTTATTGATCACATTTTGTATTTTATTTACTTTAACAGGTTTTCGTTCTGTATTTCTGTTTGTTTTATACAAGTCCTCTCTCCCAAACCCCAGTAGTTGCAGAATCTTCTGTAATACTGTTCTGCAGTATCATCTTGTATTTATATTCTGTACCAGCAATAAAATGGTTATATTTATATACTTAATTTTTAGACAACTTAATTTCATCTGTAGTATCCACCTACACAGTGTGGCAATTGGAAATCGAGACTGATGTGAGAAAAAATAATGATCCCATGTATCAGTAAACTAACTTTGGTTTATTCAAAGTAACTTCATCCTGCATCCACACACACTGCATGCAACAATCACAAAGCAAATGGAATAACTGGTGGAAGGCTGTGGATGTTATACTGTTCAATGTTCTGTCACAGCTCTTTGAATGGTGTTGATGTCAGGAAAATAATAGCCTTGAGCTTCAGGAACAAAAAGAAGTCACACGGGGCCTAAGTCTGGTGAACATGGTGGCGACAGTATACACTTTTTTAACTAGCCAAAAACTCTCGAACAGTGAGAGCCTTGTGGCTTGGTGCGCTGTTGTGCAAAAGGAACTAACTGCCGTCTTCTCTGTATGAGGCTGCACCCTACGGATTCCCTGAAACAAACATTTCAGTCATTGGGTGCAAACTCTTTGTGCACAATTCCCTTACTATCATAGAAAGTGATGAGCATGGTTTTGATTTTTGACATTTCTTGACAAACTTTTTATGGCCTTGGGAGAGTTTGCTGACTTCCACGCCACAATTTGTCGCTTCGGTGCAGGGTTGTATTGAAAACACATGTCTCATCACTAGTAATAATCAAATTCAAGACGTTGAGTTTGCTTTCAGTGACCTCAATGACTTCTCTGCAGTGTGCAAAATTGTGCCTGCCATTGACCGTCTGTTACTGAATGTGGAACACCAAGGGCTGGTGCAAGGGTATCTGACACCCCTCGGCAAAGAAAAATTCATGCGCCTCTTATCAATACGTACTTACATATTCACATGCATAGCCAAATATAACATAGTCAAATATAAACAAATTTGATATAAAAAAAAATTATTGATTTTTTTTTAAATTAACAAAACTATTTAAATTGCACAAAAAAGGAAAATATTTTTTTCAATAATTTTCATTAACTTGTATTTTAAACATCAATAATTCATTAACATACTTAATAATATATTTACAGTTAAAGTTAAATACATATTGCAATTTAATATTTATTATGAGAAATTAATTTTTCGTGCTTTTGCTCTTGCGAATGTTTGAATTAATGTATCAATGTCAAGATTAGCTGCAATTTCGTGTTCAATTGCTATTATTGCCAGACCAGTCAGTCTTTCTCTCTTGAGCCATGGTTGATTGAGTGTACGCTTTTATCAATTTCAATTTTGAAAAACTCCTTTATGAACTGGCTACTGATGCTAGCAAAGTTGCGAATATGTGCAATGCGATAAATTTGGAACACTTGTTTTCTAATTTATGTTGACATATATATGGGAGGACATCAATTGCCGAAGTGTTTTTGGAAATTTGTCTTGCTATTACTTGCAATTTGTTACTTAAATCTGTTCCATCGATATCTCAAGAATTATTGTGCATAAGGTATCTTTCTAAAATTAAACATTTTTGAAGCAGCTCTTCAGAAGAAATTTTTTGCAATTCGTATATATTTATAAGAACACCAAATTTTTCATTTAATACAGACGTGTTTGAATTTATCATTCAGCTGCAATAGCAGTTTCAATGATTGAAAAATAAAAATCAATCTTAAATTTTTGTTTAAAATCGCTAATAGGTTGATCCTCTTGCTCGTACATAAATTGCTTCTTCTTATTTCTAAGTCGAACTGTTTCTTGTTCTTCAAAATTAGGTGGTACACCTAAATTCTTAGCGACTTTTGTCGCTTCAACCAACAATTTTTCAAACTCATCATCATTTCGAATCCTCATTAAGAATTTTTTTGTTATTTATACAATCATGGCACTACTCATATCAGTGCTTTTATTCTGAAGTTGTTTACTTGTCACATTTATTTCAAAAAGTATATTATACCACATAATTAAAGATGCAATAAATTTAAATTTCGTAATATTTTTAAGGAGTCCATTTGCTTCTACTTTCATAGTATTGCCATTTAACTCCGACAAATGATCATCTTGAGATATCTATTCCAATGCATCGCAAATGCCGGACAAATTATATCTCAAAGGTTTCAGTGACTCAATTCGACTTTCCCATCGTGCGTCACAGACTGGTTTAAGAGTAAAATTAGTTATGTGCTTTTTCAAGTATTCCCATCGACGAGTCGAGCCGGAAAAATATACATACAAACGATGTATTGTATCGAAAAATACAGTGGCATCTAAACTATTAGCAGTACAACTCGCTACTAAATTTAGTGAATGTGAACTGCAATGTACATATGTTGCTCTTGGATTTATATTTAAAATTTGTCATTGCACACCTTTTATATCTCCTTTCATGTTGCTGGCATTGTCATATCCTTTACTTTGTAGATTCTGGATAGGTAAAGATAAATTTTCTAAAAAACATTATTTCATTTGCCATACTTTCTCCAGTAGTACTTTGCATGTGTACAAATCCCAAAAAGTGTTCATTTATGGAAACTTTATTGTTAGTGGTGTCCACAAAATGCATTACTATACTCTTTTGCTCCGTGTGAGCAATATCGGGAGTACAGTGTGTAATAATAGAAAAGTATTTGACGACAGAAACGAAATCCAAAATTTTTTTCTTCACAGCATCAGAAATAATCTTTATTATTTCATTTTGCACATCTGTTTGTTTGTTATTTGGTTTTTAGGAGCATTAGCAACTAAGGCCATATTGCTCCGGGATATGCGGTGGTCATTCCCTGACCTTTCCGCATCCTCCGTATTTGGTGGTGATGGGCTCGAACCCCGAATCTAATCAAGAAGCATGTGCTACGCACGGCTGCTCCTTCCCACCTGGCTACAGAGGCCCCCCTTTTTTTTGCACATCTATTCCGAGATAATGCAGATATGTTTTCTTATCTTTTATTTTTCTCAAATGTTCATTCATAATTGGGTCAAATTTTGCTAAGAATTCAACGAATTTCAAAAAATTTCCATTTCCACGAGAAAATAATGTCTCATTTGTTCCTTGAAAAGACAAATTCTGTAAAGCCAATGTTTGAACTAATGTAAACAGTCATTCTAGAACTTGCAACCAATGTTTTTCTTCTTTTTTAATAACTGTTAAGTTCTGTTCATCAATGGTTGTATGTTTTTTAATTCTTATCTCCAGTTCTTCCCATTTACGATAATTTTTGACATGCCTTTGAGTTTTCTCATGAGCATTTATAATTGATGAAATATTTTTCCAGTTTTTTTAAGCCAGAATCAGCAATGTTAATATTCGAATGATCAAATAACAAGCAACAAAAGCAAAATGCAGAATCTGTGAATTTCGAATACATTAACCACGAATGCTGTATTGTCTCGCCGTTAAATAACTTTCAAGTATAGTGTGTTGTTGAAAATCTTCGACTGTTGTTATCTTTCGGAAAGTCGAAATTATAAATTTGTTTTGGTCCATGTTCAACTAACAGTTGACATAATTTATCAACATTTAAAATCTTTAATTTATTCCATGTTGCTGGATCATCATAACTTAAAATTTGAAAATTGATTTCTTCTGTACCAACAGTACCACCTGCCATGATGCGCAGTCCATATAGAATGGATTGCGCATCATGCAGTTTGGTCTGTTCATGGCTTAGATAAAGAGGGTAAAACTGTGGAGCATATGTCGCTCTCTTTTCCAGTACCGTACATTGATAATATGCAACCCTGGAAACGATATGCGCCAATCAAAAGACATAAAAAAAAGAGCGGTATGTGCCCCACGGTTTTACCCTCTTTATCTAAGCAACGAACAGATGAAACTGCATGATGCGCAGTCCATTCTATATGTCAATGGTCCTCCAATACAACGTATTCTACGTTAAAAAAATCAGTACTGAACCTGAAATTGTATAGGTACTTACCGATTTGTTTGATATTAACACAAGACAACGCGTAAGGTGCAATAATATGAGACTAACTGATACAAAAAGATTGTGGAAAATAGAGTAGAGTAGATATACTATAGATATGCTCATAGCCAGATGACGACAGTAGTGACACAGCGGACGGCATGCACATCCAGTACAGTCCTATTCAAAAGTAAAGAAAACGCGAAAATTGACCGGTAAATAAGCGAATTAGGAATTTTCGGTTTCTTTCATGGCTGAGTGGCGGAAGTCCAACAAACGAACGGCAGTTTTGTCTGATGGACAAGCGCCCCATTGTTCTGGGTCGCCCATTGTCGCCTAATGGTAAAACCGGCCCTGTGGAACACATGCTTCACACAAAATGGCAGAATGTGCTAGTCCCACAGGAACTAGTAGTTGTTGGTGACTCTATTGTCAGGGAAACGGGGAACATGCTTTGTTAAAAGGATAGGTGGAACAGGACCAGGGTATGTCTGCGGGGAAAGGTTGATGACGTTGTAGAGCGGATATCACCTTTAAGGGCACAAAAGGTGATATAGTTGTACACGTTGGCACTAACGATATTAAGAGTAGGAGACCAGCAGAATTACTTAACAAGTACAGGTCACTGTTGAAAAAAAGCCGTGAAGTAGGGTTGAATTTGAAAGTGTTTGCAATTCTGCCCAGACACGATAGGAGGGAGTATATGATGAGAGCCTTGTCCATCAATTCGGCCCTGGAAAGATTGTGCAAGGTTCAAGGGGTAGAATTTTTTCAGCTTGGATTGTACTTGTTAACAGGAGAGATTGCTTCTACAGGGATGGGATACACTTAAATAGAAAGGGTGCAAGAATATTTGCTGATGCTATCGAGGCAGTGTTAGGTGGGTCGGAAAACTGCTAGCTTGGGGGGAGACAAAGACTAATAGATTAACAGTAGCCACTGGCAGAGGTGAAAGAGATTCTTGCACCGCTTCTATTGGAATGAGCAGAAGCCTGAAAAACAAGATGCAGGATATTTCAGAGAGTGCTGGAAGTCATTGCGGTACAAGTAAACACATGGGTTGTGTTAGGGTAGCTAAGAATAGAAACAGGTGCATGTATACTTGCGTGTACACCAATGCTAGGAGTTTAGTAAATAAATTTGATGAATTTGAGGTATTGCTCAAAACATCAAAGGCAGATATTGTTGGGATATCAGAGACGTGGTGTCACACAGATATAAGGAATGCAGAACTGGAATTTGGGGAGTACAATGTCTACAGAAAGGATAGACAGGATAGGAAGGGAGGGAGGAGGGGTTATGCTATTAGTTAAGAAACATAAAATCCAAGGAAGTGAAGCCAGTCGACATCGATGGACAGGGCAGTGTCGAGTCAGTTTGGTGTGACATAAGCATAGGTAAATCAAAATTGAGAGTAGGAGTGTGCTATAGGCCTAATGACTATGATGAGTATAATAAGATACTGTACAGGGAAATAGAATGGGCCAGTAAACCAGAGAGTCTTATAATGGGGGATTTTAATTTCCCAGATATTGACTGGAATTTGTGGGTTGGTCACTCACACACTAGCAAGGCTTTTGTGGATTTATTGGATGATTGTTTTCTACACCAGCATGTTCGGGAGGCAACTAGAGGGAGTAATATTCTTGATCTGATTATCAGTAGTGATTCTTCATGCATTAAGAATCTGCAGATAAAGGAACCACTAGGTGGCAGTGATCACAGTGTGCTGAAGTGGGATTTACTCAAGGAGGTAACTACCATCAGAGGTAAAGGGAAGGGTTTTTGCTTTCGTAAAGGCGACTATGATGGTCCGAGACAGTATTTAAATTCTATACAGTGGGACCAACTGATGATGTTACCAACAGCAAATTCAAGGAACTAATCTTGGAAGCTACCAGGCTTTAAATACCAACCAAGAAATATTGTTCAAGGTTCAGGCCTAAATGGTTGTCAGATGAACTAATGAGACATATGGCAGAGAAGAAAAATGCATGGGATACATACAAATTAATGGGTGACATGGAAGCCTATGATAGATATAAGTTGGTCTATAACCAAGTCACAAAGGAGATTAGGCAGGCAAAGGCAGATTATGAGAAATCCTTGGCAACGGATGCAAAGAAAAACAGAAAAGAGTTCTTTACCTATTTAAACTCAAGAAGGAAAGGGATGAATCAGATTGGTCCACTGGATGTTGATGGTTCAACAGTTGAGGATCCTGCTCAGGTGGCTAACAGTCTAAACAAGTATTTTGCATCTACATTCACACATGAGGAGTTATTCAGGAAGGGGAATGTCGTAGGTGAATAAACATTGGCAGTGAGCTAGATGATTTTCTAATAACTGAGAGGAAAGTGGAGGAGAGATTGTTGAGGATAAACATAAAAAAGGCACCCGGGGTGGATATGATCTATCCAGTTATATTAAAGGAGGCAGCAAAGGAAGTAAGCAAACCCCTAGCCATAATTATGAGAGCTTCTTTGGTCTCATGGGAGGTACCCATAGACTGGAGATGTGCAAATGTAATCCCAATTCACAAAGGAGGATCAAAGGCTGGCACAAGTAATTATAGACCTGTTAGTTTAACTTCGGTTCCAGGAAAATTAATGGAGGTACTGGTTAAAGAAGCACTGCAGGATCATCTAGACAAGAATTCAGTTATAGCTCAGACACAGCATGGTTTTGTTAAGGGCAGGTCTTTTTTTTTTTTTTTCTTGTCTGACCAATTTGATTGGATACTATGATGTAGTCACAAAAGAACTGGATGCAGGGAATAACTTTGATATTATATATTTGGATCTTAGAAAGGCTTTTGATACTGTTGCGCATGGAAGACTGCTGCACAAATTGGAGCAGTGTGGCATTGGAGGCAAATTGCTGCTATGGATAAAAGGATGGTTGAGTGGCAGAAGACAGAGAGTGGTAATCAATGGAAATTGCTCAACGTGGACTAATGTTATTAGTGGAGTTCCTCAGGGTTCAGTGTTGGGTCCATTGTTGTTTTCTGTATTTATAAATGATATTGATGATGGTATATCAAGCTTAATGTCCAAGTTTGCAGACGATACAAAGGTTGGCAGGGTTGTTAAGGACACTACTGAAGCTATGCTGCTGCAACAGGATCTGGAAAGGTTGAGCAGATGGGCTGAGAGGTGGCAAATGAAGTTTAACATTGACAAATGTAAAGTACTACATATGGGAAACAGTAACCCCAGATCAACGTATCAACTCTGTGGTACTACACTGACAGTGGTAGAGAATGAAAGGGACCTGGGGGTGGTTGTGCAGGCAGATATGAAGTTTTCTGAGCAGTGCAGACAGGCTGCAAGAGTAGCTCATGGTGTATTGTCAATGATATATAGGAATTTTTCTAGCAGGGATAGGGATGTGATTATTCCCTTGTATAAGGCATTGGTCAGGTCACACCTTGAGTACTGTATACAGGTCTGGAGGTCTCATTTCAAGAAGGATGTAGAACTGCTGGAACGAGTACAGAGAAGGGCAACAAGATTAGTGAATGGAACACAGGGTTGCTCTTACGAAGAAAGGCTTAAGTTTTGCAAATTACAGAGTCTGGAGACTAGGCATCGGCGAGGTGATCTGATAGAGGTGTATAAGGCTTTGAATGGCTTGAGCATGCTCAATGCCGATGGGATTCTTCCTCAGAATAATCGCCTGAGAGGGCATAAATTCAAATTGATGAAGGACGGATGTCGGATAGATGTGCGGAAATTTGCCTTTAGCCAGCGGGCAGTTGGTTTGTGGAATAGACTTCCATCACTTGTTGTTGAAGTTGATAGCCTAAACAAATTTAAGGCTCAGCCGGACAGGTATTTCGAATGAACGGAGGGGTGAAATGGGAGTAGTGGTTGTGTTTTTTTTTTTTTTTTTTTGGCTGATGCTGAATAAGCTTGCTTTCTTGCATCATATGCCTCTACTAATGCTAATGCTATTAACACACTGATCATCTGAAATCATTCACAATATGGCACATTGTTCTTTGGTAATGATTTCCCACACCTTTTCAATCAGCTCTGCTGTTCAAACCGTTTTTGAAGGGCCAGGATGTTGTCTTCCAGTGATTCTCTTCCATGGACTAAACATTTATGCTACTTGAACACAAAACTCGAAGTTGCCTTTTGTTCCTCCATAGCACAGACACAACAGACATGCAGTTCAGTTAGCATTACATTTTGAAATGGCAGCAATTTCCACTGATCTTAACTGCGGTGCTCGAGGAACAATCGCTCTTTCTTTTCAGGTTTACTTCTAGTAGATGGCAGCACCTGCACTCGTCTCATAACTTCAGTCCCACTTTCCAATTGCTGCACTCTGTATTTATGTTCTTGCGTTAGAACTACACACTTTTCCTTTAAAGAAAATTTTCCTATCATTAATTTTGCTTCTGCTACCATTTGAGAAATGTAGAACCTGTCATTATGGAAGATTAGCTATGTTCCTCCAGAATATACTTGATTAACAGATCTCTCTCTCTCTCTCTCTCTCTCTCTCTCGTCCCCTTCTCCTCTCACCCACACACGCATACTTACCTGATATGTACACTGAGGCATGTTATACACAGGCAGTGCTGTTGTGAGATATTTTTGCACCCTAGGCAAATTAAGCATTTGCCTAGGGCATATGGATTACCCATAAAATTAAATAATCTGTACGAGGGTGAAGCATCCCTACCCAAACGGCACCCTAGGCATTTGCCTGGATGCCTACCAATACCACAACGGCACTGTACACAGGTATAAACAACTAAGAGGTCATTTCGTTATACAGATTTCAACAACAACAAAAAAAAATAAATAAAATAAATAATAATAAGGATAATAAATAAACATTTATTAAAAATTGAATTACCTGACCTGCTGAGTTCAAAATAACATATGATTTGGACATCATCAAGACAAATTTAAAAAGTCATGACACAGTTTACTCTTCAGGCCTAATACAATGAAATAAAAAACAAAAACAGTTTACCCATTTCTTCCAGGTCCAGTGCAGCTGCTGAATCCCCCCTCTCATCAATCAATCACACTCTCTCTCTTCCCCCCCCCTCCCCATCCAACATAAGAAATTATTGCTCCAGAAATGGAAACAAACACTTCCACATGAATCAAAGATTTTTTGTTGGAAGTACAAAGGTTAAGTTAAGTAAAGAGTTCAAGTGGTCAGGGTCCTACTCCTTATTTAAGGAGGGTCAGACAGTCACAAAGGATTGCTGCCAGGAGGACCACCACCAATTACTATTAATTCCAGTCAAATCCCAGATACATGACTTACCTCTGCATTATATGTATAGAACCCACCTAACAGACTTCCACCAGTAAACTTTTGTTTCAACCTGCATTTTTTGCAGCCATTCTATTAGATACTAAGAGGAACAGATCCTGAAGCTGCACTGAACTGGAAGGGCTAAAACACAGAATTTAACACATGGCCAGTACTTTCTAAATTTGTCTTAGTTTTCTTAATTTTCAAAGTTACAAATTCATATGCTATAGAGTTTTTAATAATATTAAATTTAATAATAAATAACTTTAATAATGAATTTTATTTATTTATTTTTTGGTTTAACAAAAGCAGTAAAGTATATTTTTAACATACATACTACATAAAAAAAAATAATAAAATAAAATAAAAACTTACCTTAACCTCTTCCACTTCAGTCTTCTGCTTCTTGACTAGGCCAGTCTTAAGGATTTTTCCTCTCCGCCTCTTACCCACCTGGAGAGAGAATAAGTACTTGCACCATTAGCAAATGCCTGGAAATTGCTCCTAGAAAACCACCCTCTTGGGCTGTGCAACATCACTGCGATGATTACATTTTTTTATGTATCACCTGTAATGGTAATAAGTGCTTCAGTAGTACATGGCAATATGGATAAACCGCAAAACTGCAGGGTGGGTTCTCATCAAGCTTAATCACTGGAATTCGCATGTTAGTAACCAGAACTGATGTAATTTTCGAAATAGGATGCACTGTGGTGAATATCTATACATCAGATAAAGATTTCATATGAAACTGTGACACTTTCTAGATCTATCATTATCACACTTGACAAAACAGTACAAATGCCAAGTTCTATGTTGCTAGTGGCATTCAAAATGCAGTCTATAGTTGAAAATTTTCAAAATAACATACATATCATAAAAAGAAAATTTCTGAAATATGATTTGTTAAATGTGATAAATGCTAGAAATATTTCAAGAACTAAAATGCTTAGGACTAATTTTGCCAATGTATATAATATACCACATTTCTGTGTATAAAAAGGATTAAAGAGATAGAGAGAAGAACCATTAGACCTTTTGCAGTGTGTAGATGCAATATTAGGATTCAAAATACAAAAAAATTAACTGTTTATTTTATGCTCACATCAATATGCCATGACTACTTGAAGTGAGTATTGAATTCAATACTTTTACTAATTACACAATTCTGATATAAAGAATAAATAGCTTAATTTTTATCTAAGCTCCTATAATTTATTAAATATCTATAATTTATTAATATAATTCACATTTAGATGTTAAACAACAATATCAAAACAGGATAGCTTCTAAATTAACCCCAGGGGCTCACATCTGGTGAGTATGGGATTGGCAAACCCAGGGTCCCGAGCTGGATATCACCATTCTTCTCTTTCTTGGTGATTCCTTTCTACTTCTCTCTCTCTCTCTCTCTCTCTCTCAGGGTAACTCGAGAATTTTTTTTTTTTTTTTTTTTTTGCTGGTGCAACATATGCCTCAGGCTTCCTTGTACCATATGGCTGATAATGCTGATAATACTACTACTACTAATAATAATAATAATAATAAATATATATTTTCTACTGTTATTACCACTAGATATTTTTAAAACTTCAAGTGCTAACCCTCTTGCTGGCACATACACCTAAAAGTCAAACCACCTGTCATGAGCCCTTCATGATACCATAAAATTTTTGGAAAAAGACAATAAATTATTTAAAATTCAGCACTTTTTAATGTATTCATTATCTTAACAGTATAGTAGATATACGAAAAAATAATAATTTTTAAATGATTTTAATTAATAATTTTTTAAATAAATTAACATTAAATCAGTATTAAAAATCATTACAATGGCTGGTAGATGTTTTCACGAACATACAAATGCATACAGAGATATGGTGTGGAATATATTTTAAAAAGTTTTTCAATATAGTATTTGTTTTAAAAATATTTTTATAAATTTAAAAAAAGAATTTGAGAGCCAGATTTGCTTTCATCAGTTTCCTGCGCTTCATTAAATTTCCGCACTCAAGTGGAAATACATGTGAATCAGATCGCACATAAGTCTACAATAAATCTGTATATGAAATCGATAATATTGTAAGCTGATGTAATTATAAGGGTTTATTATTTTATTTTCTGGTATCGTGAACAATAATGAACGGTTGCATGCAGAATTGAAGCCGATGCATTCAGAAATTTAGTGCCATCAGCGGCCCATTAGTGACAGCTGTATTAGGCATGTCAAGATGTGCTAGCTGAACACCAGCACTTAAAAAAAAAAAAAAAAAAAAAAAAGCAATACTTGCACAGAATGTAAAGTCCACTAACAACAGTTGTTCAAACAATGTCAACAAAAAAACCTTGTAATCTGAATTAGGTTATCCACTGACAAATCATAATCCAACTGACACAATAACTGAAATAATGACATACAAGACATGAAATCAAAACTAAAAATATTAGACATATATGACTTTCTAGAAGTATTTTTTCTAACCCATTATGTTAAATTTTATTTTGTCATGGCATTTTTGACAAATGCCTAAGCCTACCACTACATGAACTGGCACACAAGAGTACGCAGAACAACTAAAACTTAAGATTTTTTTTTTAACATGCATATTTCTCAAATTCCAAAAATCAGGGATGCCGATCGAAAGTCAAAACTATACTAAAGGAATATTAAAATTCACACTTATATCACTTTGACGTTAATTTAAATTTAAAAATTTTTCTTTTCTTGGCATTTTACATATGCTGTTATTGGTCAGTTAACTAATTACTATCCACATATTATCTTAAGAATTTTTAATTATGTAAGTGAGGTATTTATTTATATATACACTTTAACAATTCGGGATTAAGCTTCTAGAGAATATTCTGTAATGGTATATTTAAAATATGGCAATCCATCATACATCACTCACTTTACAGCAATCATTTTTAGGAAAAACTGCTGATTCCACCAGCAAACAACTTAAGAATCATAAAAAACTTATTTCTCTGTTTAGCCAATCAGTACTCCCGGATGGCTAGCAGCCTTTTCATTTATTTCACATCAGCATCTTTCAAGTTTATATCCATTAATACAAAGGGGTGAAATGGGGTTTTTTTTTTTTTTTTTTGGCTGATGCTGCATGAGCTTGCTTTCTTTGCATCGTATGCATCTACTAATGCTAATGTTAATATATGACGTGCATTTTGTCTTTAAATCGGCTTTCTAAAATAAAAGCAAATGACCCAAACTACAGTATTGAAAATGCAAAAACTCATTTATTGTGGAGAAGGTCGTATTGCTCAAAACTCAAGAGTGAAACTTCACATTGGGTCATTTATATATGATGTTAAGAACAGATTCTTTGCTGCAGTAACACAAAGAAATGACAAAGTATACACTTCAAGACTCCAAATTAAAAAAAAAAAAAAAAAGTCAACAAGAAATCAAAAAATTCTAGTAATAACTAGAATACGCATAAACAGATACTTTGCAAGTCGTAAATAAACGACAAGCGGAATTATAAGTTGTCACCGAGAGATTAGTGTACCTATTATCTTGCAATCCCCGCTGCCTTCACACTCGCCACTCAAAAAAAAAAAAAAAAAAAAAGTTTAGCTTTAGTGCGCTGCATCGATTGTTGTGTTCTGTTGCAGCACAAAAGGACAAATTTTGTTTTGTTATTCATGTCAGGGATGTCGGAATTTTTTTTATAGTAAAAAAAAAATTTTTTTTTTTGGTTTAGAAATCGTGAAAATGATGGCTAAACACAAAAGAGTTGTGTTTTCAGTTAAACAAAAACTTGAAATTATTCAAAAGTTTGAAAACGGTGCATCTGTTAAATCTCTAAGGAATCATTATAATAAGGATGTATCAAAACGGCCAAACATGAACAAGTATCGCGCGGAATTCAGATTTAGAAATAATAATATAGTAGCAATATGTTATTAGTCATTCTCGGAGTTACGTAAAACTCGACGAAGTAAGAAGTCCTGGAACGTATCTCTTACGCATGTCGGGGACTTTTGTATTTTTGGATTAACTGGGAAATCGGTTATCCGGGATTTGTTTTTTACTATCTACACGGAAAATCAAGAGTCTACTGTAGTATACATACACACTATTACCCCCCCCCCCCTATGAATACCTGTACTACCTGTAATATGACCAAACCAAAATTCAAGGCATGACTAAGGTCGCCCGATTTCTGAGGGTGGACTGTACCAGCAATTTAAATCAAGTAATTAAGTTGTCCACAGTTATAATCAGTATATGTTCTTAGCACAGGGGAAACAGCACAGGGGAAACAAATTGCAATTCAATTATAAAATAACTGAAATATTCCAGAGAGAGAGAGAGAGAGAGAGAGAGAGAGAGAAACTGATAATAAATTATCTCTTCTCTATGGAATTCAAATATAGGGTGCCCATAGTCTTGTTCTGATTTTAAAATTCAATTATGTCACAACCAAAAGACATAAAAGCAATACCCCATATCAGAATATTGTGGTGATTCACATGTCCAGATATGTGGAAAGTGGCTTCATCAGAGAAATACGGTGTTATGGAAATTGTGAAACACCAAAAGTCTGTAAGCTTGTTTTCCAATACACCTAAATGTACACACCCTTGTAACACTTAGAACATCAAGACAAAATTCTGCTTCTTGACACGTACAGGACAGCATATTAATACACACAGTTTTGATTGTCTTGGTTATCCTTGAGTGAAGAGTTTAAATTTTAGTAATGGGTATTCTCTATACAAAATCCTTGAGGTACCTGACAGGAAGAAGTCTAAGGGTGTCATGTCAGGGGAGCAGGGAGAGCAGGAAATTGGTCCATCACAGCCCATCCATCTACAAGGAAATGTTTCATCCAGAAAATGATGAACATTCAGACCCCAGTGTGGAGGTGCACCACCCTGTTGGAAACTGAATGGCTATAACTCTTCCAGCTGGAGGATCACAAATTGCTGTAGCATGTCAAGATAAATGTTTCCTCTGTTGCTCTTCTCACAAAAGAAAAATGGACCTATCACCCTATCAAATAGATAAGTAAGCAGCAGCCATTATCAATCCAATGCAGGATTGAAGCCTCCTTAAACAATTCATGTTGAGGGAAATAGACCATAATCTGCCATGCTGGTCCAGTGCAGATTGGCAGATTGACAGTATTTACCAGTCAGGGGCTAGGAGTCCACACCAAATGTTTAACTTTGGGTCTATCATGAATGAACCACATATCAGAATGTATCAGAACCACATACCCTCCAGCAATGAGAGCACAACAATACAAATGGCCCTCAGTCCCCAGCAGCTTTCACTCTCCCTCTTACGGCAGCGAGAGGATCAGAGTGGAAGCAGAGGGTGCTAAGAATCTCTGGGTACGACCAGGCTGCCATGCACGGAAATTGAACCTGGCCTGTTATAACGTACAATCCCTCATCGGTGAAGACAGGATATTAGAGCTGGAAAAGGAATTAGAAAATGTGAATTGGAATATCATCGGTTTGGCTGAAACAAGAAGAAGAAATGAATCACTTATAAGTTTATCAAGTGGAAATCTGCTGTACACCAATGGAAACAGTGAAAGGAGGGAAGGTGGAGTTGGGTTTCTGGTCCATAACGATTTTAAAAACAACATTTTGGAATTCAAAAGTATATCACCAAGGTGTCAAGACTAATACTCAAGATTTCTAAGAGGTACAAGCTAAAGATTATAATGATTTATGCACCAACATCGAGCCATGATGATGAAGAGGTTGAAGAAATGTACACCGAAATTGAGTCTTTTAGATGAGCAGAAAACCCACTACACTATTATTATGGGGGACTTCAATGCTAAGGTTGGAAAAAGGCAAAACAGCGCAGAAAGAGGAACTATAGGAAATTTTGGAATTGGTGAAAGAAATAAAAGAGGTGAAAGACTTGTGGAATTTGCAGAATCTCAAGGAATGTCAGTAATGAACACTTTTTTCAAGAAAAGGGTGAACAGAAAGTGGACATGGAAGAGTCCAAATGGATTAACAACTAATGAAATCGACTTCATCCTCACTAACAGAAGATATATTGTGAATGATGTTACCGTCCTGAATAAGGTAAATGTTGGAAGTGATCACAGAATGGTAAGATGTACACTTGATATAGATGTAGGAAAGGAAAGGAAAAAACTGACTCGAGTAAATAATACAAAGGTCTTTGAAATAACAGAGGAGGAGAAAAAGCAGTATGTACTGGAACTTAAGAACAAGTTTCAGCTTCTGCAGACTGCTCAGGACCAAGATATCGACAAAGGAATATTACAATTTTGTTGTTGTTTGTTGTTTGGTTTTTAGGAGCATTAGCAACTAAGGCCATATTGCTCCGGGATATGCGGTGGTCATTCCCTGACCTTTCCGCATCCTCCATATTTGGTGGCGACAGGCTCGAACCCCGGTCTAATCAAGAAGCGTGTGCTATGCACTGCTGCTCCTTCCCACCTGGCTACGGAGGCGCCATTACAATTTTCTGAAAGTGATAAAGCCCAAGAAATCTATAGGGAAACAGAAATCCAAAGAAGAAAAAATTAGTCAAGAAACACTTGTCATGATGAACCGAAGACGACAAATGAAGAGCAAGAAAAACACTGACAGGGAGAAAATTGAGTATACTGAGTTATGCAAAGCCATTAGAAAGAGACTCAGAGAGGACATAAGAAGATTTAACACAAGAAAAGTAGAACAAGCATTAAGGGAAAACAAAGGATATAAATCAGCAGCCATGAGCAGTAATACAGAAAGACAAATGATACTGAAACTGAAGAATAGCGATGGTGTACTTATAAACAGCAGAGAAGGCATAATTCAAATAGCAGAAGACTACTATAGAGAATTATACAAGGAGCGAGGGAATGATACCAGCAGTGGGGAAGATGGATTGCAAAATAGCAACACATACAACATACCCGATATTCTTCCTGATGAGGTAGAACATGCATTGAAGAAAATGAAGAATCGGAAAGCCCTGGGGGGAAGATGAAGTTACTGTAGAGTTGTTAAAATTGGGAGGAAGAGACATAACACAAAAACTGGCAAGGCTCTTCACAAAGTGCATTAGAAAAGGTGTGATGCCTAAGCAGTGGAATAATGCAATCATAGTTTTGCTGCATAAGAAAGGAGATAAATCAGAAATTGGAAATTATAGACCAATTAGCTTGTTATCCCATATCTACAAGTTGTTCACAAGGGTCATTACTAACAGATTAGAAAGAAAGAAAGAATACTTGATGAGAATCAACCGAAAGAGCAAGCTGTCTTTAGGACAGGATTCTCAACTACGGATCACCTTCACGTAATATCACAGCTAATGGAGAAAGCAAATGAATATAAAACACCATTATGCCTGGCATTTGTGGATTATGAAAAGGCATTTGACTCCATACAGCATAAGGCAATGTTTCGGGAACTGGAAAGACAAGGCATAGATACTCCATATATTATGATTTTGAAGAAAATATATGAGAGTGCTACCTCCTTTATTAGACTAGACAAAGACAGTAGGAAATTTAAAATCGAGAAAGGAGTTCGACACGGAGACACAATATCTCAGAAGCTGTTTACTGCTGCCCTTGAGGAAACTTTCAGAAGATTAGACTGGTCGCAGAAAGGAGTCAATGTGAACGGAGAGTACCTAAACCATTTACGATTTGCAGATGACATTGTGGTCATAAGCCACGATCCCAAAGAATTAGAGGAAAATCTTAATCAGTTATGCACAGTTAGTAAGGATTTTGGACTAAAGATGAATATGGCTAAAACAAAAGTAATGATGAACAAGTATGCCACGGAAAGGGAAATAATGATTGAAGGAGCAGTAATTGAAAAGGTGGAGTCATATACTTATCTGGGACAAGTTATTAGCTGTAATAATGATAAATGGCTGGAAGTCAAGAGAAGAATAAATTTTGGATGGATAGCATTCAGGAAATATAGTCACATACTGAAGAGCAATATCCCAGTTTGTCTGAAACGTAAAATAATGAATCAATGTATACTCCCCACCATGACTTATGGAAGTGAAACTTGGGCACTCACCAAAAGAATGGAAGAGAAGCTAAGAACTACACAACAAAGAATGGAATGAATTATATTGGGAATCAGACTGTTGGATTAGAAGAGAAACACATGGATTAGGCAGCAAACTCAAGTAAAGGACATTCTTATCAAAACTAAAGAACTAAAATGGTCTTGGGCAGGACAAATAGCTAGAAGACATGATGACAGATGGACTAAGAAAATAACAGAATGGTACCCAAGAGGAGCTAGAAGAAAACCTGGAAGACAAAGGTGGAGATGGATAGATGAAATTCATGAGTTTTTGAGTAGTAAATGGATGGCCAGTGCTCAAAACAGAAGGAACTGGAAAGTTGTTGGAGAGGCTTTCATCCTGCAGTGGATTGAAAATGGCTGATGATGATCAGAATGTTGTGGTGATTTGCATGTCCAGGTATGTGGAAAGTGGCTTTATCAGAGAAAAGCACCTTCTTTAGGTATTCGCTGTCTTCAGCAACAAGTCAGCATGGCTCCACCATCTCCAATTCAACTTCTCCTGTGTAGTGGTTCCAGCCTTATGAATTGCCATTAGATTTTATAATAGTTAATATATTTCAGTTATACTTAATATTTATGTTATATGGAAATACTGATAAGTAGTATTTCATAAAATATTATTAATAATATCTAGACACTTTTTGTTGGCTAAATCATAATCATTTGGCACTGTGCAATCACAAGCATGTACATTTTTCATTTGTAATGATCTGATATTTGCCTTATGCAATGTTGCTTATGCAGATATTTTTAGAAATGTTGTGTGCATGTAAGTGCACATAAAGCACCTACTGGCTCCACAATGTTCATCTTATTTATTTTTTTTATGAAACCCCAAACACGAGAGGTATTAGAACCTACAGTACTTAGTACCCTGCATGGGTTGAAGGTTGAGAAGATGACAGAAGATATTCATTGACATTAGACTTGAACTTCTGTAGATTGCAATTTTCAGGAAATACGTATGAAGGTTGTTCCAGAAAACAAAAGTAGAATGAATAAATGAGGAAGAAGAAAAGATGGTTCTATGAGTTTGAAGTTGGACAATAAAAGAATGTTGACTGGTTGCAGCATGTGTTTGGACTGTTTTGAAAAATACAGTGGGAATTATAGAAGCCAATTCAGAAGAACAGTGCCCATGGAAGTATCAATAGAAAAGGCATGCAGCAGAAACAAAATGTCTGAGACAGAGAGGGGCGAAACTCTGTTAGAGATGAGTCATCGATTACTAACAAATCACGTTTTAACTACACGATTTTGGTTGCATAAGTGCCTGCTGTGAAATACTAGATTTGTGCATATGTGTTAGTATGTATGTATATGTATACATGAGGGTGGTTCAATAAAGAATCGCCCTGATCTAGCTGCAGAGGTGCTAGCCTGTTGATTCTTGGCACAGGTTTAATCCTTCTCTACATAGTCACCATGCAGATTTACACAGTTTTCCTATCGATGGATGAGGCTGTGGATACCGCCTTTGAAGACGTGGTGAGGTTAGTCTTTGAACCATGGCTCTGTTGCAGAAATGAGTGTCTCATCACCATCAGGGAAGTGGGTCCCCCAGAAGACGATTTGAGGGAAGGAAACAAGAAGTCCAATGGTGTGCAAGATCAGGTGATTAGGCTGGATGGGGCAGTATTTCATATCCGCAAGTGGCCGCTTGTGTTGTTGCAATTTCAGAAGTGTGAACACCTTTGGACAGCATGCCATGCCTACATGTTTTTATTTTCTCCCGTAATTTTGTGAGCAAGTTGGCATAATAGGCACCTGCAATTGTTCAACCTTTCGGCAGGTCATTATTACGCCTTTCTCATCCCAAAACACTGTTAGCAAGACCTTTCTTGCTGATGCTTGGACCCTTGCCTTCTTGGTGGTGGTGGTGGTGGTGGGGAACCATGATGTCGCCATTCCATGGACTGCTTTTTACTTTCAGGGTCGAAATGGTGTATCCAACTTTCATCCTGAGTGATTAGACAAGAGAAAAAGTCTTCCTCATTTTCTTGGCACAGGGCTAACAACTCTTGTGATTTCTGTTGTCAATCAGCCTTCTGGAAACTAGTAAATAATCGGGGAATCCATCTTGCACTCAATTTCTGTAAATGGAGTTGGTCATGAAGGACTGTTTCAACAGAGCCCACACTAATCTTCACCTCCTAGGACAATTCATGCACAGACATCTGGTGATCTTCCATGATTAACGACTCCACTTTTCTGATCGTGCTATCATCAGTGGCTGAATGGGAATGACTTAGAATGGGCTCAGATTCTACCGATGTCTGGCCACACCTAAACTGTGTATGCCAGTACTTTACAATGCCATAGGATGGGGCTTCATCCTTATATACAGCAGTCATATCCTCATGGATTTCTTTAGGGGATTTCCTCTAGATTTCCTCTTTAGGATATGCTGAAATTTTACACCTTTAGTACAGAGATATGTATGAGGCTACACACAAAATATCATGACTGTGCGATACGTGGAAGTAGGTGAGGACAATTCTTTATTGAACCACCCTCATATGTGAGTGAATGCAGGTATGTATGTCTAGTCTATGTCTTGTGCTGGGTGAGAAATGAGTCCACTTAACTCGTAGTGAAAAACAACAACAAAAAAAAAAAAAATAAAATAATAATAATAATAAAGTGTGTTCTGTCCTATAAGCACTGACTATTGTACCCTGAAAAAAAAAAAAAATTTAGGTGGCACCTGCGTCCTGTCCATGTGTATAACGATGAATGTAAGAATGACAAAGCATGAGTGTTATATGCTGTTATTTAGCCTGTCCCTATTTATGTTAAAATAAAAAATATATAAAAAGTGTGTGATTGTGTAAATGTATGTATGACAAGTATGCAATTGGGCTGAGAGCGCATGCATGTAGTGTATTTTGTTCTAACAGGGCAACCTATTAGGAAGTCCCCCCCTGCATTGCCGATGTAATGCTTCCTGATCTGAGGCATGGCATGGGATATGCTGACACTGGCTTTAGCTGGCCTGGCCAGTGAAGAATTACCTATGATTTTACTCCCTACAATTCCTGTTTCCCTTTCCCCACCTCCCAAACCAACCTTTTCACCTGGTGGACTCTACCACTACAAATCTTTCTCTGTTCTTAACAGATCCCCCCCCCATGGAGGATGGGCTCCTCATCCCACCTCCCACAGTGGTGATCCTGTATCCCTTTAACTTCCTATTTCCAGGTGGAAAGTCTTCCTATCATCCAACTTCTTTATCTTCATCTGTTCCATCCCTCCTCAACTGTCTCCTCATTCCCCTTTTTCACTTTCAATGCCTGGCAAGCTCAAGCATTACCCTGAGCATGAGTGTGGGTGAACCCGCACCTTTCTATTCCCTATTACACCCAGTTGTCTCCCTGGGGCAAGGATAGGCAACATGAGGTTCCACCAGGGGCCCTGCAGCTAAATGGCCTGAGGAACAACAGACCAACCCTACACTATGCAAACCAAAAACCAAAACTTACATTATCTCTGGCCTTTACAGAGTACTGCGACGCAGAATATACAAATGCAGAGTTGGCAGAGGACCCTGGTGCTGTCTGACAAAGCAAATTATACACTGTCCTTTCTGTACACACTGTACTCCCCATATTTAAATTCTGCATCCCTTATGTCCGAGTGACACCATGTCCTTGATATCCTCAAATTGACGACTTAATCAGTACTTCAAATTCATCAAATTTATTTGCTATGCACCTAGCAGATACATGTATATATATTTGATGCATTATAGTATTAGTGTACACGCAAGTATACAAGCACCTGTTTCTACTCTTAGTTACCCTAACACTGCCCATGTATTTGCTTGTTTCATGATGATGATGGATAGCAAGGCTTAAAATCCCAGAGATCTTGCTTTTCCAGTTGTTGCATGCAAGGGAATTCCTAGGGAATATGGCGCCTGGGTGCCATTTGCAATTTGGCATCCCCTTTAAAATTTTCTTCATGTGTATGTAAGTTGGAAGTTTTCAGGTGCTTTTTGAACGCTGGCACCCTCTTTAGTTAATAAATAAATAATAATAAAAAAAAAAAAAAAAACCAGCACCCTCAAGATGGCCCACCCCTGGCTGCATGTTTCAATAAAAGTATGTCATGTGACAATGTTTGATTTTAAGTGTGACATGGGCAACACAAAGAATAATGAAAGGCTACTTAGTCATTTGTTATTCTTTCAGTTATTAGTGCTGCTAAAATGATGCAAGGAAATAGTCTACATAGCACCAGACAAAAAAAACATAAAGCAACCAATGTCACCTTTGCTCACTTCATTTAATTTACCCTTTTCTTTCAAATATTTATTCAATCCTTCCTTAAATTTAGATACACTTACAAATTCCATAAGAGCACGTGGGAGTTTATAATAGTAAAGTTTACAAGTCAATCATTTTTTAACTAAAGGAAAATTTTCAAACATTTAGTCTTCAATTATCTCCTCTCAATTTAAATTTATTCTCCTTTGTATGTGTCATGTGATTAAGTGTAAAAATTCCCTTGACATTTAATTAACTAAAAGACTTTCGAGGTTTTAATACATCCTGCCAGGTCACACCACAGACATATAAACACTTTTACTTATAAAACAAGTTCCCTTTTAAAGTAGGGTGTCCTAGCCTGTATACAATATTCATGATGTGGCCTAACTATTGCTTTATACAAAGGGTACTAGGAAAGTTTTGCAATACAGCTTTGTTTATTTAATTTTTTCAAAGTAATTTCCTCTACATTCAATACACCTCTCCATCCTCCGAAACCAATCTTTAAACCAGTTCTGCCAAGTTTCACTAGGGAGTAAAGCACACTCGTTGTCCCAAGCCCGTAGAAGGTCCTCATCACTGGAAAACCGCCTCCCTTTTAGCTTCATTTTCACATGCGGGAACAGTGCAAAGTCGCAGGGAGCAAGGTCTGGACTGTAGGGAGGGTGCTCGAGAAGTTTCAGTCCTGTCGTGGTCAAATATTCGGTGCAAGCTTTGGCGCGGTGAGCTGGAGCATTTTCGTGATGGAGGTACCAGGTGTCCATTCTTGACTTTGGCCGCAGGTTCTTCATAGATCCAATGACTTTAGGCAGGCATTGTTCAGTATACCACTTAGCTGTGACTGTCTTCTGCCTGTCCAAAACGACACGTTCCACAATTCCACTCGATTTGAAAAATACAGCTATCATTTTCTTCTTTACAGATCGGGATTTTCTGACAATTACGGGTGTGTCGTCATCATCAAAGACCCAAACTTTGTTTTGAGCCTTGGTCGGCAGATCGTAATAGTACAGCCAAGTCTCGTCACCTGTCACGATGTTGTTCACATACCGAGATTGTCCCTTATCAAACTTTTTTAACATCTCCCGGCACCAAGTCACACGTCGTGTCATCTGCTCTTCAGTCAGTTGATGCGGCACCCAGAGAGAACACAGTTTCTTCACGTGCAAATGATCTTGCAGAATCGAACGAATTGCTAGTGCATTTAGGCCCAAAGTATCCTCTATCTGTTGGTAGGTCACTCGCCTGTTTTCGTCAAGCATTTTCCTCACAGCAGTAACGTTTTCCTCTGTAACTGACGTTCGTGGCCTTCCCGGCCTCCAGAGTGAAATTTCCCCTTTGGAATTCTCTATACCACCTGAATATCGTTGTACGACGTGGACAATCATCATCTAGTGCAAGAGTCATTTCTTCTAAGCACTGGTCTATGGTTAAACCACGCACGAAATTATACCGCAAAACTGTCCTTATCTCATTTCGTGACCACGATGCCATCGCAAGCACTTTACACTCTCACTACTAATGAATAACTGAGCCCATTGACTTGGCGCGGCGGCTACTATGCACATATGAACATGTCTCAACATGCAGCAACAAGCAGCTTCCTGTGATTCATTGTTGCGTCATATTGCAAAACTTTCCTAGTACCCTTTGTATAATGGAATAATCACCTCTATTAACACTATTATTAATCATTTCTTCAAATAGGCCTCTGGGGTTGGGAATGCTCCAAAGTTACACCAACCATTAAACTTTTATTAAAATTAAACTGGTAATAAAATAGGATACTGTCTGTACAATAAAATAAAATATGGACTATACAATGAAATAAAACACAATGTAGATCACAACCGTAGCTTTCAGAGGCATCCGCCTCTTTTATCAACTGTTGATAAAGGAGGTGGATGCCTCTGAAAGCTACGGTTGTGATCTACATTGTGTTTTATTTCATTGTATAGTCCATATTTTATTTTATTATACAGACAGTATCCTATTTTATTACCAGTTTAATTTTATCCCTTTTTCATTATACTATTTATTTTAATTTAATAAAAGTTTGTAATGGTTAGTGTAGTATCATTGCAGTTATTATGAACTATTATTTATCATTCATGGAACCACATGAGCAATCTGCCTACACTGTTCAGAAAACAATCTCAGATTGTCACCTCACACCAAGTCCTTTTCATTATCTACAATTATTACTACTACCCAGGATCTTACATTTTCTAGTGTTAAATCACAGCTGTCATTGCTCAGCCTATTCAGATAATTTGTCTTGCTCAAGTATTACACCTTGATTACTGTCATTAACTACACGTCCACCTTTGAACCATTAGGAAACTGACATTAAACTTGAAATAACTACATCTATGTCATTAATGAACATTAGAAGTGGTAAGTAGCAAAGAACCAAACCCTTGGGACCCTACTCACTATATTAATCCATTAAGAACCATTTACTTACCACCTCCTACTACTTAATCACACTTTTATCCATAATAGCAACTTGCCCTCAATGCCACACTGCACCAATTTATATGATAACCATTCACATGGGACCGTATCAACAGCTTTACTGAAATCTAAGTCACATTATTCCTTCCAATTTTTTACTGACAACCTTATAATTGCTAATTAGATTAGTCAGACAAGATCTGCCCTTTACAAAGTACCTGTGATTCCCTTATAATTCTACATCTATCCAGATGACCTTGTATTACATCCTTAACTAAGGATCTCAAACTTTCCTAGTACAGAAGTCAAACCAAGAAGTTCATCCTTTCACCCACCTTTGTGAACAGGATCCATTTACACATCTTCAATCTGCATGGACTTCACCTGAATCTATGAATACAGTATTAGAGACTCAAGTTTACTTAATCTTTTGCTGCTTCCTTCAATATAACTAGCTAGGTTCCATCAGCTCCTGGCATCATGTTCATTTTTAATTAAGAACTTTGTTTAAGTCCCTTCTCATTTATCATAAAATCACTGAACTCCCAATCAGCATTAGCCAGATCAATTGTATCCTCAACTTTAAAAATTTCCTTCCTTATATGTGAATACAAAATATTTATTTTGCTCATTGGCAATCTGTTCAATGCCATCAGTACTGTTACCACAAATATCAAAGTGGACTGATATGACTGATTCCTTTCCTTTTACTGCTAACAGAATATTAGTAAATTAATAAGAGGAGTATACCTCAATATAGTACGTAGAACACTTCCGTATGATACCCTCCAGAAATTAAAACGGAAAAATCGACAACTTACCGGTACATTAAAGTAAAATATAAATAATTAAATAATCAATTTAACACAATTCAAAATCAATTTAAAACAATTAAAATTCAAATTAACGCTATTAAAAGAATCTAATGAAAATATTCAAAACGATTTTCCTTCCTGAAGCTGACAAGGATCACAGGAATGAAAATTACCGAATCAGGCTAAACCTGCAACTTAAATAGTGATTATATGTCTTTGCGCATGCGCGTAAAGGTCCACGCATCGGAGATCAAATATGGCCACCGAACATTAACAGAATTCTCGTGTAATTTAATTTCAACGGTTTCTGCAATTAATAGTCGCGTGTAATTACGTTGAACGTTAAGTATTTTGGCCTCGTTAAATAAAAAAAGTATGTTTTTCGTTAATGGCACGAAAGGCTAATTCTGACGCTGCTGAACGAGAAGCACGAACTGAGGCTTCGTGTTGATTTACACGAATATTAAGAGAAAACCGCGTCGAACCTTGGTAAGACGAGTCGCAATCACTGCAAGAAATGTTGCATACCAGATCATTAATTTGAGTTGCGAACGCAGAAAGAACCGAGCGATTGTTCAGTATTGTGTGTAACTTCCATATAGGCCTACCTATAATTTTAAATTCGGTATCTTTAAAGAATCTGTTAAGCTGTTTGTGCCACTGTTCAACATATGGGACAGAAATAAAGTATTTTTTGATATTACTATTGTTGATTGATGTAGTATTTTGTATCCTATCCTTAGCTTGTACCCTAATTCGATTTATTGTGTTAATGGGATAACCCCTGTTTAAGAATCTGCTAGTTAATATTTGTATTTCTGAGTCCAAAGCAGAATCCGTCGTTGAATATTTATAGGCATTTAGAAATTGATTAAAGATAATCGATCTTTTGTAGGTGAACGGGTGATAGCTATTATAATGTAGAAGCATACCGGTGTTTGTGGGTTTTCGATAGATGCTAAATTGTATTTTGTTCGAGTCCCGGGTAAGCGTGAAATTTAGAAAGTTTAATGACTTTGTATCCGTATCTTCCCTTTCTAATGTAAATTTGGGTCTAGAATGAATATTATTAAACGAATGTAAAATGTCTTGGATAGTACTACTATCGGTAATAACTAGAACATCGTCTAAATACCTCCCATAGTATGTGATACGGGGACGAAAAGGTGTCAAATGTATCTGCTCAATTGTTGAGAGATAGATCTCTGACATTAAGCCACTCAGGCTCAAACCCATTGGTAATCCAAAAATTTGTTTGTACACCTTGTCTCGATAGGTGATGTAGTTAGCCTCAACTAACAGTTTAATTAAGTGAAAAATTTCCTTAACAGGCAGCTTCGTATAATTAATCGGTGTCGAGTTTTTATTTAACATATCCCAAATAATATCTAATGTGTATTCAACGTTTACATTCGTATATAATGAGGTAACATCTAGTGAGAATAAATTGTCATTATCGCCGAGTCTACAGTCTTTAAGATTATTAAATAATGTATCGTAATTCTTAATCCCAAATTGTATAACCTGTCTAAAAGGTTTTATAATGTTATATACATGTGTGGCTAAGGCTGAAAATGCCGAGTTCCTGTAGGAAACAATAGGTCGAATAGGAAATCCAGTCTTGTATAATTTTACCTGACCGAAAAGTGCAGGAATATTGTATGTTCTGGACTTCAATTCCTTCAACTGAACCATAGTAATGTAGTCGTTTTTACGATATGTGGTTACCGTTTTATTGTATTGATTTACCAAATTGGTAAACAGTGCCGGGTCTACTTCACGATAAGTGGAGGTATCAGACACAACTGAATCTAACTTATTGATATAATCATGTTTATCTAGTATTACCACTGTATCTCCTTTATCTGCCCTCTGTATAATAATGTCCTTATTTTCTCGAAGTTCTCGTAAAGCTGAACTGTCATGTGTGTTCAATTTAGGAAGTCGCGTTACTTTCATGTTATTCACTACTTGGTTAACTTGTTGAATAAATACATCTTTTTGCGGAACACTACGAAGTCCAAATTCAATATCAATTACACATTGTTTTTTTGGCAGCTTTCGAGGTAGTAAATTATAATTTAATCCTTTGGATAAAAGTGAAATCTGGTCCTGCGATAGTGTACACGAGGAAAGATTTGTAACCTGCTGATATGTCGGTTCGTTGGATACTGGGTGAGGGGGTGTTCGTGAACTGCTAACAGAAGTAAAAAATTCCTTGCTATTATTCTCTGCACTTTATTACAGAGTAATTTATATTTACTGAAGGATTCAAAAGGGTCCACTATTATAATTTATAATCATCCCATGCATCTTTCTTTTCTATCAATAAGGTCATCACTTCTTTTGTCATCCAATTTGGTTTATGCCTTGAAAAATACCTTTTTGTTGGTCAAACAAAGCTTAGCAGTTTTCAGAAAAAAATTCCTTAAACATTTCCCATTAAACATATGTATTTGCTTAAGTTACCACTTAATTCTACTGAAAAGAACGTAAATGATAACAAGAGCATTGTATTCCACCCCTGTGAATGCAAAACTCTCCCCTTTCCCCTGATAAGGTTAATTTTTTAAAGAAATCCCATATTAAGATATTATGTTTACTGCTTGCAGTTCCTTTATTCGAAGATTCTTAATATCTGATGGACCTTTACCAATAACCAGGCGCTGAGAATCTTTCTTTCTCTTGTGGCATCTCCATTCCTTCAAAGAATAATGAAGTCTTTGTCTGTAGAAACAAAACCCAGTATCTGTTTAAAATCAGTGTATTTTTAAATGCTTAATTCTCTCTCTCTAAAAAATTGAATGGGGATGTTTTCCGACTCCAAAGTTAGAATGCAAAAAAAAGATTTTCTTTCAACTTCTTTATTAAACTGGAAATAATTTTAAAGTCACAACTAGTGCTTGCCAACCAGACTTAAAGAAAATATAGAAGACTTGTTTAACCAATTGCTGTTCTGAACCAACTAACCTATCATCTCATTTTAAATGCAACTGTTCTGTATTTCACAAAAAAATTCATGTAGTAATTGCACATTTTTTCATTTATTCTCGTATAGCAATAGTAAATTTAAGGTGGTGTAACCCATGTTTAGTCCCTAGAGCAAAGTTTCAGGCCCCCCTACTTCTCCTTCAATCCATGCACGGTACTAAGTACTATAGGTTTTGATACCTTTCGTGTTTGGGGTTTTCATAAAAAAAAAAAAAAAAAAAAAAAAAAGAATAAATTTTCTATACTGAATACTTTATCACTGAATTACACAGATGGGATACTTCGCAGCAAACACTAGCCCTTTTAGAGAGAGAGCAAGAATAAGTTGTAAGATGCTCTTTGATGGTCCAATCTTGCTTTGGTTACAGTACTACTGTTTTGAATATGTGAAAAATAAAATTAATGTCTTCACTGTCATTAAGACAGACTGATGTTAGTTATTACGCAGGATCCTATAATTGTTTTAGTATAATCTGATCACATGAAATAAGATATCAAAATGAAATGCAATCATTTATATTTGATCTTAATTTACTAAAACTTCTGTTATAATTTTAATAATTTTGAACAGTGACCAAGATTATGAAAATTATTTTGGAAGACTGAAATATTGAAAGAATAAAATTACACTTTTATTGAGTTGTAATATTACTGGTCACTAACTTACACAACTTGGGGGTGATGAAATTTGGATTTCACCACCAAATTAACTAATGGTAAAATAACACAACCACAGTAACATATACAATAAATCGAAACTAAGATAATTTCAAAATTAGCTTGCCTAACAGGGAGTTCTTTTATAAGTAAAGGGAAAATTACTTTGGAAGCAAAATCCTCCTATTTTTTTTCGAATTTCCACAGCTTAACATTTCTGATATAATTTAACCTTAACAAGAATAAGTTTTTAGCAATTAACATGATAATTATGGCAACAATACTGGTAATAAAAAATAAATTATCATGTTATAATGAAGAAAGGCTATCTTTTAAATAGTATAAAAATTTAAACTGATTTCCAATTTACACAGAAATCCATATATATAGTTACATACTTTATTGTACTTACTCAGTGAATTTCACCTCACCTAATTTTTTGTCTAAAACATGGAATGAAAAATATATAAAGGTAATGTAACGTGAAATAAGAAACTTGAAGATATTTGAATAAAAAACAAAAAATACTAGTTATCATGATATACGTCTGGGTGAGGGGGGGATAAAAGAAAACATTTACTTATTAATGCAAAGTTTAAATTTCATGAGTGGTATGGGAAAATTAGAGGGGAACAAGTATCCTGTGTGTTATCAGACACTCAGCCTAAAACTGATGGATCCAATATCTCTCTATTATAGAAGATTTAAGAGAAGTCTGGTTGGCCTGCCTCCCTAAAATACACTCATGCACACTTTCTCGATGGTAAGCCCTGTTGTGTCACTTAGGTGGTAACGAACGTGTAGAGTGGTTCTCTTCAAGACGCCTGGTCAGCGTGAAGAGGAAAAGACCAAACCCTCCAGCATATGACAATTGCTGGAGAGGCCTTCATCCTGCATTGGATTGAAAATGGCTGATGATGGGAAAAATTAATTCAAAAGGAAGAGCTTTTGGGGATACACAATTTTAAAACCTTACTCTTTTATGGAAACTGCAAAAGAATGTTTACAAAAAAAAAAATTGAGAACAAATTCAAGTATGGACCATGGGATAGACTGTATATACCTAGCAGTTTTAAAGTGGATCAAAGGAGGGGGGGGGGGGAGCACCATTAAGGCCACTGTGAGACTGCAGTCAGAACACCGTTTCAAGTATGACAACAATGTGTGTGTGTGAGTGAGAGGGAGATAGAGAGATTCTTCAAAAGGTATAACAACGAGCAATGACATTAACTGGTAAGAAAAAGGGCACCCATATAAGAAGAGATTGAATATGTGCGCTACATGGCTTGGTAACTAAGTTACTTAGAGGGGATTATAAAATAAGGGGTAAATATTCAGTAATAAGCAATACTAAGACCAGTGTTCATAAATTCAAACAAATTAGAACACACCTTTACTCAGAGAGCTGTTAATCACTGAAATAAGTTGCCTCCATAGTTGATGCTGACAGTTTGAGGGAATTTAAAAGATCTGCTGCATAGTACCCATGTAAGAGAGCATATACAGTACAGGTAGGTGTTCTTTTTTTTTTTTTTTTTTTCCAGTTGGAAAAGCAAAAGCCCTACTACTTCCTTGTACTGTAGACAATATTAATACTGAGTTCACTTCTAAAGGGTTATTTAGAATGTATTAATAAAGAAATAAAAATTTACCAGCAACCCATGATGTCTTTCGCAAAGCAAACTCATAACAGGAGCATGTGATATTGAAAGAAAGATGAAATCCAACTGTCTTCAATATCATGAGAGAGAGAAAGAGACAGAGATTCTCTATTTCAGTCTATGATATGTATCCATGTCCTGTCCTGTCTTTTTTTTTTTTTTTTTTAAGAAAAAACCCCAAACACGAGAGGTCTCAGATCCTGCTCAGATAGCAAACAAACTGAATGAGTATTTTGCATCTACATTCACACATAAGGAGTTATTAAGGTTTGAAAATGCCACAAGGTTATCAAATTGTAACAGGGTGCTTAATGATTTTGTAATAACTGAGAACAAAGTGGAGGAGAAATTGTTGAAGTTAAACATAAGAAAGGCACCTGGGGTGGATGGAATCTATCCAGTTATATTAAAGGAGGCGGCAAAGGAAGTAAGAAAACTCTAAGCCATAATTATGAGAGCATCCTTGGACGCAGGGGAAGTCCCCACGGATTGGAGATGTGCAAATATGTTGCCAATTCACAAAGGGGAATCGAAGGGTGACATGAGTAATTACAGATCAGTTAGTTTAACTTCTGTTCCGGGGAAAATAATGGAGTCACTGGTTAAAGATGCATTGCAGGATCATCTAGACAAGACTGCAGCAATAATTCAGACACAGCATGGGTTTGTTAAAGGAAAGTCTTGTCTGACAAATTTTATTGTTTATTATGATGTAGTTACAAAGGAACTGAATGCAAAAAATAATTTTGATATCATATACATGTACTTGGATTTCAGGAAAGCTCTTAACACTGTTGCGCATGGAAGACTACTATACAAATTGGAGCAGAATGGTATTAAAGGTAAGTTGCTACAATGGATAAAAGGATGGTTGAGTGGGAGAAGACAGAGGGTGGTAATCAATGGGTGCTGCTTTTCATGGACTGATGTTATTAGGGGAGTCCCACAGGGTTCGGTGTTGGGTCCTCTGTTGTTTTGTATATTTATCAATGATATTGATGAAGGTATATAAGGCTTAGTATCAAAGTTTGCAGATGATACAAAGGTTGGCAAGGTTGTTAATGAGAGCAATGGCAGTGTGTTACTGCAACAGAATCTAGAAAATTTGGGCTGATGGGTTGAGAAGTGGCAACTGAAGTTTAACATTGAAAAATGCAAAGTACTGCATATGGGTAGAAGCAACCCCAGAGAAATGTACCAACTGTGAAGTACTACACTTAAGGTGGTAGAAAATGAAAAAGACCTGGGAGTAATTGTGCAGTCAGATATGAAGTTTTCTGAGCAATGCAGAAAGGCTGCCAGGGCAGGTCATGGGGTGTCAACGATATGTAGGAATTTTGCTAGCACGGGAAAGGAGGTGATTGTCCCTCTGTATAAGGCAATGGTCAGGCCACGCCTTGAGCACTGTGTGCAGGTCTGTAAGCCTCATTTTAGGAAGGACGTAGATTTGCTTGAGCGTGTACAGAGAAGGGCAACAAAATTGGTGAGGGGAATGAAGGGATCCTCTTACCAAGAGAGGCTTAAGTTCTGCAAATTGCAGTGGCTGGAGACTAGGGCACCTGCACGGTGATCTGACTGAGGTATAAGGCCTTGAATGGGTTGAGCATGCTGAATTCTGATGGGATCCTTCCACTTGTTCAGATTACAAACCTAAGGAGGCATAAATTCAAATTAAGAAAAGACAGATGTAAAATATAGATGTGCAGAAATTTGCCTTTAGCCAGCGGGCGGTTAATTTATGGAACAAACTTCTATCCGTCGTTATGCAAGTTGATAGGTTAAATAAATTTAAGGAGGAACTGAACAGGCATTTGGAGGGAATGGTGTTTTTTTTTTTTTTTTTTTTTTTTTTGGCTGATTAGCATTAGCATTAGTAGAGGCATTTGATGCAAGAAAGCAAGCTTATGCAGCATCAGCCAAAAAAAAAAAAAAAAAAAACCCACTTCCACTTCACCCCTCTGTTCGTTCAAAATACCTGTCCAGCTGAGCCTTAAACTTATTTAGGCTATCAACCTCCACCACAAGGGATGGAAGTCTGTTCCACAACCAACCACCCGCTGGCTAAAGGCAAATTTCCGCACATCTATCCTACATCTGTCTTTCCTCAATTTGAATTTATGCCCTCTCAGGCGATTTTTCTGAGCTAGAGGAAGAATCCCATCAGCATTGAGCAAGATTAAACCATTCAAGGCTTTATACACCTCTATCAGATCACCTCGCTGGTGCCTAGTCTCCAGACACTGTAATTTGCAAAACTTAAGCCTTTCTTCGTAAGAGCACCCCTTTGTTCCATTCACTAATCTTGTTGCCCTTCTCTGTACTCGTTCCAGCAGCTCTACATGCTTCTTGAAATGAGGCCTCCAGACCTGTATACAGTACATGTACTCTAGGTGTGGCCTGACCATTGCCTTATACAATGGAATAATCACCTCCTTATCCCTGCTGGAAAAATTCCTGTATATCATTGACAATACTCCATGAGCTACTCTTGCAGCCCGTCTGCACTGCTCAGAGAACTTCATATCTGCCTGCACAACCACCCCCAAGTCCCTTTCATTCTCTACCACTGTCAGTGTAGTACCACAGAGTTGATACGTTGCTCTGGGGTTGCTGTTTCCCATGTGTAGTACTTTACATTTGTCAATGGTAAACTTCATTTGCCACCTCTCAGCCCATCTGCTCAACCTTTCCAGATCCTGTTGCAGCAGCATTGTGTCAGCATAGTGTCAGTAGTGTCCTTGACAACCCTGCCAACCTTTGTATCGTCTGCAAACTTGGACATTAAGCTTGATATACCATCATCAATATCATTTATAAATACAGAAAACAATAATGGATCCAACACTGAGCCCTGAGGGACTCCACTAATAACATTAGTCCACGATGAGCAGTGTCCATTGATTACCACTCTCTGTCTTCTCCCCCTCAACCACCCCTTTATCCATAGCAGCAATTTGCCTCCAATGTCACACTGCTCCAATTTGTGTAGCAGTCTTCCATGTGCAACAGTATCAAAAGCCTTTCTAAGATCCAAGTATATAATATCAAAGTTATTCCCTGCATCCAGTTCTTTTGTGACTGCATCATAGTATCCAATCAAGTTGGTCAGGCAAGACTTCCCCTTAACAAAACCATGCTGTGTCTGAGCTATAACTGAAGTCTTGTCTAAATGATCCTGCAGTGCTTCTTTAACCAGTGCCTCCATTAATTTTCCTGGAACAGAAGTTAAACTCACAGGTCTATAATTACTTGTGTCAGCCTTTGATCCTCCTTTGTGAATTGGGGTCACATTTGCAAATTTCCAGTCTATGGGTACCTCCCCTGAGTCGAAGGAAGCTCTCATAATTATGGCTAAGGGTTTGCTTACTTCCTTTGCTGCCTCCTTTAATATAACTGGATAGATCCCACCCACCCCGGGTGCCTTTCTTGTGTTTATCTTCAACAGTTTCTCCTCCACTTTACTCCCAGTTATTTCAAGATTCTGTAGCTTACTGCCAGAGTTGAATACACCTCTGGCATTCCCCTCGCTGAATAACTCCTCATGTGTGAATGTCGATGCAAAATATTCATTTAGTTTGTTGGCTACCTGAGCAGGATCATCAACACTTGACCCATCAATATCAAGTGGACCAATCTGATTCATCCCCTTCCTTCCAGAGTTTACATAAGTAAAGAACTCTTTGCTGTTTTTCTTTGCATCCCTTGCCAAGGATTTCTCGTAATCTGCCTTCGCCTGCCTAACCACCTTTGTAACTTGGTTGCATATCAACTTGTATCTATCATAGGCTTCTGTGTCATGTGTTAATTTGTATGTATCCCATGCATTTTTCTTCTCTGCCATATACCTCATTAGTTCATCTGACATCCATTTTGGCCTAAACCTTGAACAATATTTCTTAGTTGGTATGTAAAGCCTAGTAGCTTCCAAGATAAGTTCTTTGAATGCTTCCCATTTTGAATTTGCTGTTGGTAACATCATCAGTTGGTCCCACTGTATAGAATTTAAATACTGTCTCAGTCCATCGTAGTCGCCTTTACGGAAGCAATAACCCTTCCCTTTACCCCTAATGGTAGTTACCTCTTTGAGTAAATCCCACTTCAGCACACTGTGATCACTGCCACCTAGTGGTTCATTTATCTGCAGATTCTTAATGCATGAAGAATCACTGCTGATAATCAAATCAAGAGTATTACTCCCTCTAGTTGCCTCCCGAACATGCTGATGTAGAAAACAATCATCCAATAAATCCACAAATGCCCTGCTAGTGTGTGAGTAACCAGCCCCCAAATTCCAGTCAATATCTGGGAAATTAAAATCTCCCATTATAAGACACTCTGATTTACTGGCCCACTCTATTTGCCTGTACAGTTCCTTATTATACTCATCAGAGTCATTAGGCCTATAGCACACTCCTACTCTCAATTTTGATCTCCCAATGTTTATGTCACACCAAACTGACTCCACACTGCACTGTCCAGCGATGTTGACTGGCTTCACTTCCTTGGTTTTTATGTGTTTCTTAACTAATAGCATAACCCCTCCCCCCTTCCTATCCTGTCTATCCTTTCTGTAGACGTTGTACTCCCCAAATTGCAGTTCTGCATCCCTTATATCTGTGTGACACCACGTCTCTGATATCCCAACAATATGAATGAACCACTAGGTGGCAGTGATCACAGTGTGCTGAAAGGGGATTTACTCAAAGAGGTAACTACCATTAGGGGTAAAGGGAAGGGTTATTGCTTTCGAAAAGGCGACTACAATGGACTGAGACAGTATTTAAATTCTATACAGTGGGACCAACTGATGATGTTACCAACAGCAAATTCAAAATGGAAACATTCAAAGAACTTATCTTGGAAGCTACTACATACCAACTAAGAAATATTGTTCAAGGTTTAGGCCTAAGTGGGTGTCAGATGAACTAATGAGACATATGGCAGAGAAGAAAAATGCATGGGATATATATAAATTAACACGTGACACAGAAGACTGTTATAGATACAGGTTGATCTGTAACCAAGTTACAAAGGTCAGGCAGGCGAAGGCAGATTACGAGAAATCTTCGGCAAGGGATGCAAAGAAAAACAGCAAAGAGTTCTTTACTTATGTAAACTCTAGAAAGACGGGGATGAATCAGATTGGTCCACTTGATATCGATGGGTCAACTGTTGATGATCCTGCTCAGGTAGCTAACAAACTGAATGAATATTTTGCATCGACATTCACACAAGAGGAGTTATTCAGCGAGGGGAATGCCAGAAGTGTATTCAACTCTGGCAGTAAGCTAGAGAATCTTGTAATAACTGAGAGTAAAGTGGAGGAGAAATTGTTGAAGATAAATACAAGAAAGGCACCTGGGTGGATGGGTCTATCCAGTTATATTAAAGGAGGCAGCAAAGGAAGTAAGCAAACCCTTAGCCATAATTATGAGAGCTTCCTTGGACTCAGCGGAAGTACCCATGGACTGGAGATGTGAAAATGTGACTCCAAGTCACAAAGGAGGATCAAAGGGTGACACAAATAATTATAGACCTGTTAGTTTAACTTCTGTTCCTGGAAAATTAATGGGGGCACTGGTTAAAGAAGCACTGCAGGATCATCTAGACAAGACTTCAGCCATAGCTCAGACACAGCATGGTTTTGTTAAGGGGAAGTCTTGCCTGACCAATTTGACTGGATACTATGATGCAGTCACAAAAGAACTGGATGCAGAGAATAACTTTGATATTATATACTTGGATCTTAGAAAGGCTTTTGATACTGTTGCATATGGAAGACTGCTGCACAAATTGGAGCAGTGTGGCATTGGAGGCAAATTGCTGCTATGAATAAAGGAGTGGTTGAGGGGGAGAAGACAGAGAGTGGTAATCAATGGACACTGCTCATCGTGGACTAATGTTATTAGTGGAGTCCCTCAGGGTTCAGTATTGGGTCCATTATTGTTTTTTGTATTTATAAATGATATTGATGATGGTATATCAAGCTTAACGTCCAAGTTTGCAGACGATACGAAGGTTGGCAGGGTTGTCAAGGACACTACTGACACTATGCTGCTGCAACAGGATCTGGAAAGGTTGAGCAGATGGGCTGATAGGTGGCAAATGAAGTTTAACATTGACAAATGTAAAGTACTACACATGGGAAACAGCAACCCCAGAGCAACGTATCAACTCTGTGGTACTACACCGACAGTGGTAGAGAATGAAAGGGACCTGGGGGTGGTCGTGCAGGCAGATATGAAGTTTTCTGAGCAGTGCAGACGGGCAGCAAGAGTAGCTCATGGTGTATTGTCGATGATATATAGGAATTTTTCTAGCAGGGATAAGGAGGTGATTATTCCCTTGTATAAGGCAATGGTCAGACCACAACTAGAGTACTGTATACAGGTCTGGAGGCCTCATTTCAAGAAGGATGTAGAGATGCTGGAATGAGTACATAGAAGGGCAACAAGATTAGTGAATGGAACAAAGGGGTGCTCTTACGAAGAAAGGCTTAAGTTTTGCAAATTACAGTGTCTGGAGACTAGGCACCAGCGAGGTGATCTGATAGAGGTGTATAAAGCCTTGAATCGTTTGAGCATGCTCAATGCTGATGGCATTCTTCCTCTTGCTCAGAATAATCTCCTGAGAGGGCATAAATTCAAATTGAGAAAAGACAGATGTAGGATAGACGTGAGGAAATTTGCCTTTAGCCAGCAGGTGGTTCGCTGGTGGAATAGACTTCCATCGCTTGTCGTGGAAGTTGATAGCCTAAATAAGTTTAAGGCTCAGCTGGACAGGTATTTCGAACGAACAGAGGGGTGAAGTGGAAGTGGTCATTTTTTATTTATTTATTATTATTTTTTTTTTGGCTGATGCTGCATAAGCTTGCTTTGTTGCATCAAATGCCTCTACTAATGCTAATTTCTGTAGGCTAATTTTCAGGAGAAACATATAAAGGAAGGTTGTTTACAGAAAACGGCAGTTGAATGAATAAATGAGGAAGATGAAAAGTTGGTTCTTTGAGTTTGGAGTTGGACAGTAAATGAATGTTGGCTGGTGGCGGAATGTGTTCGAACTGTTTTGAAAGAGAGAGCGGGAATTATAGAAGCCAATTCAGAACAGTGCTCATGGAAGTATCTGTAGAAAACGGATGCAGAAGAAACAGTACATCTATGAGACAGCGAGTGGAGAGACTCTCTTAGAGAGGAGTCATTAATTAACCTAACTGCCCTCTTCTGAATTTTTTTTTTTGATTTGGTAGTTGTTGGCGCATCGGCTTCTGTGGCCATATTGCACCTCCCAAGGTTTTTGCAGTACTTTGATCCCAAACCCGAGGCGGGAATTGAACCCACGACCTTTGGGTTGCCGGGCAGGTACTTTATCCACTCGGCTAGCCCGGTCGGCCTCTTCTGAATGGAATCCAGAAGGCTAAGACGTTTTGGTGGCACCACCCCAGACGGGGGAACAATATTCCATGGTAGGGTGGATTTGTGATTTGTACAGAGTGAGCAGCTGTTTGGAAGAAAAGTAATGTCGAGAGCAAAAGAGAAAACCAAGTTTTTGAGATGCAGAGGAAGCAATATTTGTAATGTGCTTGTGCCAAGAGAGATTAAAAGTCAGGGTAATCCCGAAAAGAGGCATATCAACTTTCCTAGAAATAGGAGTTTCACCAAAGATCAGCATAAGGTGCAGAAGAATCCTCTATGCGAGATATGACAAGACTGAGTTTAAAAGGATTGAAATCAATTAAGTCGTCTTTGCCCCACTGGAGAAATACCTGGAGATCGGCATTTAAAGAATTGGTAGTGGATGTTTGAGAAGTTGGAACTGATTGAGCAGGGAAAGTTTTCTAAAAATGGAAAGTGGAATGCAATGTGCTATCATCGGCAAATCTATGGATAGGATTTCCAGTCAATGGAAGAAGGTCATTAATATACAAGAGGAAAATAGTGGGGGAAAGAACTGAACCCTGGGGGACAAGCATTAGTGGAGAAGTTAGAAGACAGAGAGCCATCTATCATCGCCTTCAGTGAGCGATCAGAGAGAAAACTGGATAAACAATTACAAAAAACAGTTGTAAAACCATAAGATGGAAGCTTGTATAGAAGACCTTGATGCCAAACACGATCAAAAGCCTTTGAGATGTCAAGACCAACTACTTGTGTTTCACCGAACCTTTCCATTGAATTAGTCCATAAATGGGTAACATAAGCCAGAATATCACCAGTGGATCAACACTGACGGAATCCATACTGGCGATCGTTGGTCAGACGGAAGGTTTCTAGGTAGTTTAAAGGTTGGCAGTTAATTGATTTCTCCATTACTTTAGAAAGAGTAGAAGTAATTGCAATGGGACGATAATTGGATGGGAGGGATTTGTCACCCTTTTTAGGAACTGGCTGGATATGAGCAAATTTCCAAGCAGAAGGAAAAACACCTATGGAATAAGAAAGTGAAAAAAGGTGGCAAAGAACAGGCGTAAGTTCAGGAGCACAGGTTTTGAGAACAAGTGGAGAAATACCATCAGGACCTGGAGCTTTCTTAGCATCAAGATTCATCAAAATCCTTTTAACGGAAGACCATAGGAGGCATTGAATGGAGCGTGTTGGGAATGGTGGGAGGTGTTTTACCAAGTTCATTGATACGCGAGTTGTAAGAAAAATGGGATGCTAGCAGGTCAGCTTTATCCCTGGCTGAAGTGACAACAGACCCATCAGGTTTGGACAGAGGTGGGAGAAGAGATGGGCAAAAGCTGCAGCTAATAGCTTTGGCAAGAGACCAGAATGCTCAGCTACCATTAGGGCAAGAAGTAAGTTTTCTACTCTTAGCCTGTTCAAAATCTAGTTTGGACTGATTAATAACTGCTTTACAATTGTTGTGCGCTTTGGTGTAGGCAGAAAATGAAACTGAAGAATTGGAAACATGCCAATTACAATATGCAACATTTTTCTCTTGAACAGCCTTAGCACATTTATTGGGAAACCAAGAATTAGATAAAGAACGAGATTTTAAAGTGGAGCGTGGGATAAAGGATTTCATTCCTACAAGAATAATTTCACTGACATTATCTGAGCAAACGTTGACATCAGAAGTTTTGAAACAGTAGTCCGACCAAAGAAAAGAAATCTCGCAGATCATCCCATTTTGCATTCTTGTAATGCCACACAACGTGAGGTTGGGAATAGCCATGAGATAAAAGTTCCATTGGAGAAGAGACAATCACCAAGTTGTGATCTGAGGTGCCTAAATGACCACTCACATCAACCGTGTACTTAGAAGGGTCGTTTGTGAGAAAAAGATCAAGTGTTGGCTGTATGGTTAGGACTGTTCCGGTATTCTTGTAGGTAAATGAACAATCTGTGCAAGGTCATTAGTAATTGCAAAAGCCTCAGCATCTCGACCAGCTGGGTCGGTGTGATTAGAAAACGGAAGCCAGCTGGAGTTATGAATTTTAAAATCACTAAGGAAAATTACCTCACTATTAGGAAAGTTGGACTGGAGAAAGTCAAGTTGCAAAGAGAGGAAGTTGAAGAGCTCCAAGTGATTAGTGGAGTTGGGAGAATGGTAGAGACAACAGATGAATTTAACAGAATGAGGTAGAGAGATTTTAAGCCAGAGAAGATCGAAAAGAGGAGATTCCAAATTACCATTTCTCTGACAGGAAATATTGGAACAGACATATGCACAAGTACCACCTCTGAGGCAAAAGGAATCATACAGTGAATAATTTGGGCAACTGTGATGAGCAGTAGTTGAATCAACCGATAACTGAGATTCTGTCAGAAAAAGTACATGGAGTTTGGCAGACTGCAAGTGGAAATGAACATCATTGAGATTAGAATTGAGACCACGTATGTTTGTGAAACGAACTAGGAAGTGTTTGGGAGGTTTAGATCTTTTTGCAAATAAGCTTACTCTATTAGTTTGACAATTCATGGTGTATTCAATAGTAAGAAAAAGTGGGGGGGGGGGGAGGACATGCTGTAGAAAGTAATGAAATTTTTGGATATGGTGTACATATGGTAAGAATATGCCCAGATCCTTGACATAACGTGGCCTCGACAATGCTCCCCGTATACACACTACTCGGACTCCCTTCAGTCACTATCTAGCAGAGTAGAGGTAACAAGGTTATACACAACTGATCCAGAAGCCTCCTGAAGAGTTACCAATAGGTTCAGTCTTGTGTACTAACTAGTGGCCGGCCTGCAAACTCTGTTTTAGAGCTCTACCCTCGAAATGTAAGGAAGATTGGATCTCGCCATGATGTTCATCATAAGCTCAAAAGTCATCATCATACTGCATGATGGAAGAGATGGGCAAGGGTTGACCAGAACTTAGCTCTGGAGACTAAACATAGGTTCTGCCACTTCAAACCTCCAATAAACAATGTGGTGGTATTGCACCAGTTGATGAGAGTCATCTACCACCTAGTATTGCCTGGTAACACAGAGGGTCGGCATTCCTCCATGTGGTGTGGGCACCACAACTTGACCCCTGCTTACGTTGGTTCACCTGGGTGGTTACCCACAGTGTGCTTGTGCATGGGGGGTTATACCCAGGGTTACTAACAGTCCCACCATTGTGAATGTGCATGCAGAGGATTTGGTTGTCACAGACCGTCCAGACTTCGCCAAAATTGGGTCTGCTTGACTAGAATCACCCGAATATCAGTTCCACCAGTGTTTTAGACTCCCAGGTAGCAAGTACAGATTGTCAGGTATATCTGAGAGAATGTCTGTGATAACCTCAAGGACCAAGGACTTTGTCTGCACATTAGAGGCAATATAAGATGGTGCTAGACTTTGTCCCTCAAATTATCCCAAAGGACATTGATTAAAAAAAAACGCACAATGTGCTGTTGCCTCAAAAACTTTATCGAACTAAATACAACTTGGACAAGCCTAGAATCACGTTCAGTCTCTGTTTGGTGTTAAAATTTCTTTGGTTTTTTGTTATTTTGTGTCTTCAGCTCTGGAGACTAAACATAGGTTCTGCCACTTCAAACCTCCAATAAACAATGTGGTGGTATTGCACCAGTTGATGAGAGTCATCTACCACCTAGTATTGCCTGGTAACACAGAGGGTCGGCATTCCTCCATGTGGTGTGGGCACCACAACTTGACCCCTGCTTACGTTGGTTCACCTGGGTGGTTACCCACAGTGTGCTTGTGCATGGGGGGTTATACCCAGGGTTACTAACAGTCCCACCATTGTGAATGTGCATGCAGAGGATTTGGTTGTCACAGACCGTCCAGACTTCGCCAAAATTGGGTCTGCTTGACTAGAATCACCCGAATATCAGTTCCACCAGTGTTTTAGACTCCCAGGTAGCAAGTACAGATTGTCAGGTATATCTGAGAGAATGTCTGTGATAACCTCAAGGACCAAGGACTTTGTCTGCACATTAGAGGCAATATAAGATGGTGCTAGACTTTGTCCCTCAAATTATCCCAAAGGACATTGATTAAAAAAAAACGCACAATGTGCTGTTGCCTCAAAAACTTTATCGAACTAAATACAACTTGGACAAGCCTAGAATCACGTTCAGTCTCTGTTTGGTGTTAAAATTTCTTTGGTTTTTTGTTATTTTGTGTCTTCATCATTTCTCTCCTCCTTCCATACTTAGTGTAATGTTTAGTTTACCTAGAGTTGAAATGGTTTATGCCCACTGTATTTATAAGGATGTATAAGAACGTTTGTTCAATTTGGTCTTTCTGTTTCACCATCTCTTCACTGACGAGAACCTAATAAGGTTCAGAATAGCTGTATGAAGAGTGGCAGTTGGTTGGTTTCCATGTTTTAGACTTATTCAGCAATTCATAATCTGGTTATTTGGTGTCTCTGATTTAGTAGGTCTTGATCTGATCTCTAGGCTTGTCCAAAGTATATTTGGTCCAAATTGTCCTATAACATGGGAATACTTGTTATATTTCAAGCTTTCTTATGCACTTGTCAGTTCCCCAACCAAAGATCACTGTACATCAATTCTTTCTTCACTCATCACAGCATCTGGTATGTTCTCCGAAACCGATGCCATGAAACATCTACCGCTTCGTCTATAATGACGCCAAGAATTACCAGAAATTTCCATAAAATATTTTAAATATGAAAATGACGTAGATAGCCATTTTCGAACATACACAAGGCTGATTGATGAAATTTGTGCCACCCGGGCATTTATAGGAACATTATTTTTCAATGGAAACTTGTGTACCATGTAGTTGCATGTAGCAATAAACAAAAGAACAGAATCTTCTCCTTGTTTTAGACACTCAATAATTTAGAAATACCTATAACTAAATTAGAGTCATCCTTCTGGTTTAATCTGCTATGGAAATCAACTTCCAAAATGGAAGAGATAAATTTACACATAATCTGGGAGTAATGACCTCAGTGCTTGGATGTGAGGTACACTTAAACGAAACAAGAAAACTGCTTTATTTATTCTGCATGAGGATAACATGTCTAGAACTGTCAGCTTGTTTGACCGCCTCATGGTTGCTTTCACCAGATGTTTATGATTCTGACTTTTTTTTTTTTAAACCTCGAGTTCAATTTTTCACACCATAACTATGAAAAACTCAAATTTGAAAGTTTTGGATCATGAACTAGATCTAAACACGAGTCAGTGCTGCTCACTAGTGATTGCTTGCACTTTTCAAACTGGTAATAAAAGTAACTGAAAATAATTCATATGGCTTTTCTCACCGCTTCTTGAAAGACTTGGCAGAGGTTGCTGCTATTTTACTAGTTACACATTTAACCAGACAAGGTCTGGTTAAATGTTTACACACACACCAAAATCTTTTTTATTTTTAAATTCAGTGGCTTCCATCAGTTGAAATCATTTAAATCTATCTTTACTTTTAGCACTTCTTTCTAGATACATGTATTAGTAAATTTCCACCAAATATTCATCCACTTTTACAGGAAAGCATGTAGTTTTCTTTACAGCAAATAAATTAATAAGATTACAAAAACAGCCTATTACTATAAAGTGCCCAAATTTACTATGCCAGTTTTTTGGCCTACCATAGCAAGCATATTAACATTCCATCACTCCTGTGCTCAATTTAATAAAGACACTTGCACAGCATCTGTGTGATACCACTGTTTTAATTATAAAACATTAATCCTTAGCCTTTTTTACTATAACAATAACAGTGAGCTATTAATTATGATTAACTAAACTTAATTAAACAATATTAAATGAGAGAAAGTGGTAATAGTAGAAGTAGCCCAGTGGTCACGATACCAGATGTTGTTATTTGGTTTTTAGGAGCATTAGCAACTAAGGCCATATTGCTCTGGGGATATGCGGTGGTCATTCCCTGACCTTTCCGCATCCTCCGTATTTGGTGGTCACGGGCACGAACCCCGGTCTAATCAAGAAGCGTGTGCTATGCACTGCTGCCCCTACCCACCTGGCTACGGACGCCTCACGATACCAGATGAGCAACATCATGGATGTGTTCAAATCCCAACGTTGGGAAGGAAAAAAAAGTGAGTCATTTCATCAGACCTACCTCCCCAAGGTCGAAGTGACAGTTGAGGAAGAGAGAGCACTATCCGGTGTTACCTCCAATAAATACCACCCACCACTGGATGCAAAAGCCAAAGCTCAACAGGTCCATCTCCACAGCTCAATCGAAATGAAAAGTATAAATACTGAACACACTGCACCGAATGTGGCACAGGATAAACTCACTCATGTTCAGGCCTTAGGTAGAGGGGTTTGGTTTGAAAAGTTGGAGAGTCTCTGGAAGAAAACAGTGGAGCATTGAAATGAATACATTCATCATGTGAGCATACTTATGAAGTAACGAAGTTAGAGACCGATGACAATGTACAGGATGAAACTACAGTACAGTGTCAGTTATCTGGAATAATTAATGTCAGACCCCTTCCAGATAGCAAAATTTTTTTTGGATAATCGAACGTAAGGTAAATTTAAATAAATTCTGTTATAATGTATTATGGTAAAAGAAAGACTTTAAACAGCGTGAAAAAAAAACAATTTATTTAATTAAAAAAAATAGCATACATAAATTCGCACATTTACATATGTATATATATTTGGATAGGTATTTTAGTGCAAATTTTATGTGGAACAAATTTAAAGTAATATTCAAATTGTTGTTTTTTATACTGTTTGTTCATATATTTTTTTTTTTGCTGCTAAATCTCTCAAGTTCCTTAACAATATCAATTTGGTTATATCGCATTCTTCCTGGTTTTCTGCCCATTTCAGTGCTGTTTCTAATGCCGCAATAGCTTTGCCATTTGTTGGCCCTGGATTTTCTTCAATGGGAACTTCCCATTCACTATATGGGGATTATAGTGAAGAAGTTCGCTATAATCCCCATATGTTTCTTCTTTCAAATGAGCAGAGACAATGTCGTCATCTGATAACATTTGAAACCCTTGATCAGGGGCATACAATAAAAGCCATTTGTCAATGTATTTTTTGTCGCAATCCTCACATCCAGGAATGACAGAAAGAATTTTAACAAATTCTTTCTTAGGGAATGAGTTTGGTCGAATATTCTAGCTACATGTTGTTCCTGAATCAGCCCCTGGCCAGATTTTTCGGTATCCATGGGCAAGTATTAGTTCAGAAACATTGTTCTACACTTCAGAAATCATGGAAAACTTATTCCAAAATGTTAAAATTTTTATAAAACAAAATGATACCATATCTTCCGAATCTTCGTCGGAAAGAAGCAAATGTCATAATAACCTTTTTCTTTTAATATTCATAATAAAACCTTTTAAAAGTCTCAATAATGTCTTGGTCTAAAGGATAAATTAGAGAAGTCACATTTTGTGCAAAAAATAAAACTTAAATTTTGATCAATGCTGTTAACACCATTTTAACATGGATGGGAAGGTGTATTATCTAATACACTAGAAGTAAAACTTTGCCAGTTTTTTTGTAGTTTCCTGTTTTTTTTTTTTTTTTAACTTTAGGATTAAAAAAAATTATAAAAACAAGTCTTGGAAAACATCCATCCAGGCATTTTTCTGATTTTTATAAAAAAGAGGAAAATTAGAAAGATTTTTAAATGCTCTCATTTTTTTCAACTTACTGATAAGGAGCACGGGCAATCTGTGCGTCCCAGTAGCACCAGCACACATAGCAATTGTAATTTTCTCATCTTAAAACCCGGTGCAGACATTTCTCTTTGTGGCAAGGGTTTTCCTTGGTAATGCTTTCCATAAAAGCCCATCTCATCAACGTTATAAACGTTTTCTTTCTCATAATTTGCTATAACCGAAGCAACCTTACTTTTAAAGGATGCCGCTGCCGATTCGTCTGCAAAGTTTCTCACCTTGAATATCTAATTTATGTATACTGTGTCTAATTTAAGGGTTTTCAGCCAACCTGTGCTTGCCTTAAAATCTTCATTACCTCTTAATTTTCAATTAAAATTGAATGCTTTTTTACACAACATAGTCTAGACACTTGTTCACTTAAACTTCGCTTTTGAAGAAACCACAAATAAAGTGCACTCTCTAAAGCGGCATTTTCAAGTTTTGACATCGACAGATCCTCCTTCACTATCCATATAGCATTGGAATTTTTCTTGATGTTTAAAACTGTGGAATTTCCCACATTAAACTCTTTGGTGAGATTTACTAAATTTTCGCCTTTTATAATTCTATTAATAATATCCGTTTTTTGCTGCAATGTTAACTACATGTTTTCTTTTAGTTCACATTTTATCATATAAAAACTGAGGAAAATAACAAATCACAGTTTTGGGCCGTATTATTCTTATTGAATCTGGAGCTCAACTAAACATAATATGAAATGAAGAGAACAAAATATGTCATGGAAAATTGAGTTCACGGAAGCGAATGACTAAAGTCTATCACTCATGGTTTCCAAGAAAACCCATTAGTCGTAATCCAACATGTCATCAGATGTAAAAAAAAAAAACATACAGAAATACTCTCATAACACAACAAATATTTGTCTTAAATACTACCATTAATAAAAAAAGAAGAAAAATCAGCATTTCAAATTATTCCGGATAACCAGCCGCTGTAGCCTAGTGGTCAGGCACGTGGGTGCATAAGTACACGTGCCTTGAGTGACCGGGGTTCAAGCCCGTGACTGCTGAATACGGTGCTGTTTCTTGTATTCTGTCTATCTTGTTAACTCCTCTGACTGTTTGGTCATCCCGGAGTATAAACAGAAAATTTATTTATTTATTTATTCTACTGTATATGTCAAGTGGTTGGAACAGTCTCGACTCTTCAGGTCACAGAACAGTGAATAGTAGACCAGAGACAGATCACTGCCATGAAGAACTTGATGGCTCCTGCTATCTTGGAAAAAAAAAAAAAAAAAAATCAAGCAGGATGTAAGCCTCCAACTACAAAGAATACAAGCACACTGCCAGAACTGGAGGAGAAACAACAAGTACAAGACTACAACCCAGAGCAGCAAAAGTAGAAAAAGACAAGATCACGATATACAGAATTAAAGAAGAGTGGAAGAAGACCCTGGCAGAATTCAAGGGCATGGACCCCCACAAAGACCCATACCGTGCCGAAATAGAAACCCAACAGAATCCTGTGGCAGTTACAGACCACCTCAATCAACGAATAATACTGAATTATCTCAACAACATCGAAGTAACACCAGATACCATTCGCAGAGCCATTGACTATGCCACTATAGTAACCACCAGGATGAAGTGAAGAAAAACCAAAGATCAATAGAAAACAAAATGCAAAGACAAGGAACCACCAGCCTGGGATGGGAGGCACGGCACAAAACAGAAGAGCTGAGAGTGAAGACGAACAATACTGAATTACCTCAACAACATTGAAGTAACACTAGATACCATCCGCAGAGCTATTAACTGTGCCACTATAGTAACCACTGGGATGAAGTGAAGAAAAACCAAAGATCAATAGAAAACAAAATGCAAAGACAAGGATCCACCAGCCTGGAAAAGGAGGCTATGGCACAAAACAGAAGAGCTGAGAGTGAAGATAGGCCAACTGACCCAATACCAATGGGGTAATGTAAGTAAGAAACTGATCAGAAAAGAATAACATCCACAGCAAACAAGAGACCTATAATCAAAGCTGGATGCCCTCATGCAGAACCTCCTTGTACTCAGTAAGACTTCACTAACAGTAATAGTAGAACCATATAGTGCAAGGAAGCCACAGCCTTTTGCTGCACTGGCAAAAAAAAAAAAAAAAAAAAACAAGTAGATAAGAACACAAATTATATGCTTCCTCCTCACACAGGTGTTTGTTATTTGGATTTAGGAGCGTTAGCAACTAAGGCCATATTACTCCGGGAATGTGTGGTGGTCATTCCCCGACCTTTCCGCATCCTCCATATTTGGTGGTGATGGGATCGAACCCCGGTCTAACCAAGAAGCTCGTGTTAGGCACTGCCTGCTCCTTCCCACCTGGCTACGGAGGCGCCCCTCACACAGGTACATATCCAGTTCACCTTTAAATTTATTCAAACTGTCAGCCTCAACTAACTGTGAGGGCAACTTGTTCCAGCTATCAATGGGGTGATTCCATGTCAAATGCCTAATTTTGAAGATGGTCCCTGCTCAACCAGCTTCAATTTTGTTGAAACTTAAGTGTAGATGTTTAAACAAGTTTCCAAAGAAGCTGTGCAAAAATTCAGTTCAAAATACAGTATGCTCGAGGCACCAGCACCTTTTTTTTTTTTTGTGGAGGTCACTTGTGTTATACGGAGCAAATCACAAAATATTTTCAAAGTTTTAAGTGTTACTGTTGCACAACAATGAGAGTTAGTGCTCTGAAACTTGGTATACCTAGTTAACGTTTGGCAGAGAATGCAAAACTTTTGGTGTCCAGGCTCAAAAACCTTCACATTTTTTACAATGCAGTCTAAAACTGGCAACAAAAATTTGTCACAACAAATTTAAGCAATACTTTTGAAAGCCATAACTTTGAAATAAAAACCTTTGGTACCTTCTTCTTTGGGCATTCCATTTAACATCTGCATGAATTCAGCCTAACTAAATATGAGCTCTTATACTTGTTTGCTGGCTGAGATATTTTCCTTCAAAGATAGACTCAAAATTTGAAAGTGAAAATTTGACCTATCTTTAGGGGCAAATATCTTAATGTGGGGCACCTTCAAATCTCTCGTTTTTGCCACCATTGGAAAGAGCAGGTTTTAAGCAACAAGAATCATGGTTTTGTGTCTTGCTATTTAAGGCCTAAAACATGGCCTTAAACATTTTATATTTTCCACATAATATTTGCATACTTATTTGATGGTGAGAAGTTTCACATCTCAATAAGGACAAAACTATTGCATTTACAAGAGTGAAATTTTCTGCAATTATTCTGCCCTCTGGTTTAAGGAGAAATGATATACAGTTGTGCCCCCTTATCTGCTGATTCAGTTCCCCACAGTTAATCACAGAAAAAAAAAACAAAAAAAAACTGAAAATACTTAACACGCACTACTCGCGTGTCCAGTACGATGCTTCCTTTTATTTTTTATGATGTTGATTTTAAATCGAACCATTATAATGGTTCTTTAAAGATTTAACAGAAGCACCGTTTTTAAACTTTTGAATAATTTCAATTTTTTTTAATTGAAAGCACACTCTTGTGTTTGCCCAAAGTTTTCATAATTTCTAAACAAACAAACGGAAAAAAAAAAAAAAAAAAGTTACTATATATAAAAAAAAATTACGACATCCCTGACATAAATAAACTAAATTTGTCCCTTTGTGGTGCGACGGAACACAGCAATTGACGCAAAGCATTAAATTGAACTAAACATTTGGTTGCTTTCCCCCCCTCTTTTGTTTTGAGCAGTAGGTGTGAAGACAGTGGGGGTTGTAAGATAATAGGTACACTAGACAAGACTTATCTAGACAAGACTGCAGCAATAATTCAAACACAGCATGGGTTTGTTAAGGGAAAGTCTTGTCTGACAAATGTGATTGGTTATTATGATGTGGTCACAAAGGAACTGGATGCAAAAAATAATTTTGATATCATATACTTGGATTTCAGGAAAGCTTTTGACACTGTTGCGCATGGAAGACTGCTGTACAAATTGGAGCAGAATGGTATTAAGGGTAAGTTGCTACAATGGATAAAAGGATGGTTAAGTGGGAGAAGACAGAGGGTGGTAATCAATGGGTACTGCTCTTCGTGGACTAATGTTATTAGTGGAGTCCCACAGGGTTCGGTGTTGGGTCCACTGTTGTTTTGTGTATTTATCAATGATATTGATGAAGGTATATTAGGCTTAATGTCGAAGTTTGCAGATGACACAAAGGTTGGCAGGGTTGTTAATGACAGTAATGGCAGTGTGCTACTGCAACAGGATCTAGATAATTTGGGCAGATGGGCTAAGAAGTGGCAACTGAAGTTCAACCTTGACAAATGCAAAGTACTGCATATGGGTAGAAGTAACCCCAGAGAAATGTACCAACTGTGTGGTACGTTTCTCTGGGGTTACTCAACGTACCAACCACCTTCACTTAAGGTGGTAGAAAATGAAAAAGACCTGGGAGTAATTGTGCAGTCAGATATGAAGTTTTCTGAGCAATGCAGACAGGCTGCTAGGGCAGGTCATGGGGTTTTGTCAATGATATATAGGAATTTTGCTAGCAGGGAAAAGGAGGTGATTGTCCCTCTGTATAAGGCAATGGTCAGGCCACGCCTTGAGTACTGCGTACAGGTCTGGAGGCCTCATTTTAGGAAGGATGTAGATTTGCTTGAGCGTGTACAGAGAAGAGCAACACGATTGGTGAGGGGAATGAAGGGATTCTCTTACCAAGAGAGGCTTAAGTTCTGCAAATTGCAGTGGCTGGAGACTAGGCACCTGCACGGTGATCTGATTGAGGTCTATAAGGCCTTGAATGGGTTGAGCACGCTGAATTCTGATGGGATCCTTCCACTTGTTGAGATTACGAACCTACGGGGACATAAGTTCAAATTAAGAAAGGACAGATGTAGAATAGATGTGCGGAAATTTGCCTTTAGCCAGCGGGTGGTTAATTGCTGGAACAAACTTCCATCTGTCGTTGTGGAAGTTGATAGGTTAAATAAATTTGGAGGGAATGGTGTGATTTTTTTTTTTTTTGGCTGATGCTGCATAAGCTCCTACACTTGCTTTCTTGCATCATGTGCCACTACTACTACTACTACTAATCTCCCAATGACGACTTATAACACTGGTTCTTGTTGCTTATTTATGACTTGCAAAATATCTGTTTATACCTATTCTAGTTATTACTTGAATTTTATGATTTCTGGTTGATTTTTGTTTTTAAATTTGGAGTCTTGAAATGTCCCGGTTAATTTAATTCTGGTAAATCGAGAGTCTCCTGTACTTTATTATATGTATGTATGTACAAGAAAATCATGTTATATATGGGGTCAGCAGGTGTTTGCTTATATCCGTGGTTTCAGCCATCTACAGTAGGTCTGGGAATGTATCCCCTGTGGATACAGGGGATTTCACAAAAAGATCTGTATTTTATACAATGGGGGTGCAAATGCAAAGTTCCCAAGCCTGAAAAGTGGTCTTTATTTAGGATTCCAAACATAAAGATGTCTATTGGTTTCTAAGCTTGAAAGAAGTTATAACTGCAATAAAATTTATTTAAAACATAATACAATTTGAAATAAGCAAGTGAGTGTGAAGATATTGAATCACTGCTTCGTAATGGACTGGAATTTTTCATTGACGGTTGCTATTACTACTTCAGGCAAGCTATATTGTTGTCCTATTGTTGTTGTTTTTGGATCTGGAAGATTGGCAATAATTTGTTGTTCGGGAATCCAGCAGACATCTTGTCTAGTAGGCCAGTGAAATTAGTGAGCTGCTCCATGAGGATGCATGAAATTTACCAATACATCATGTTCTTCAAACAAATTTCACAAATATTTCCAATCCACCAATTATTGTCATAAATACAGGAAATGTATTGGCCAGGATGTAAATTAACAATTGGCACGTATTGAATATTAGTTTCACTAGTCTAATCTACACGAGCTACAAATGATGATGGTGTGTCATTTGATACTCTGCAAACATGAATCTGTCTTGCATCAATAGGAATGAAGTGATGATTTTCTCTTGTTCCAGCAATAGTATGACAGTCTATGAATCTTTTCTCTTGAAATGGCCTTACTTGCTCAATTTCCTCTTTAGAAACAAAACAGAATTTTATTCCAGTCACATGCTTGTCACAAAATTCAAACATGTTTCTTGGTGTCAGGATTTGGTTTTCAATTGGGCGTTGGAGACTTTCACTGCTGCCAATCGTTTTATTGTTCCACCAATTGCATCATATGGTGACTTGCCATGGCTATTGCCAAAGAAATTCCATTCAGCACTGATATCAAAATCATTCTGATGATGACACAAGTTAATAAAATTCTTGTATTGAACTGCAGAACCTTCACTGAAGTAGTAAATGTGCCTGATTTCTGTCAAGAAACTCTTCAAATATTCAATTAAGTTGGTTAGAAAAACATGCACAGCAATTTTGTAATGTCGAAGGCAGTCACTGATTATGGAGAAACTTATATTCTGAAGTTCAACATCCATGTAATAAATGACAAATGGATGCAATGTAGCCTGGCTATTCTCCCAGTGGAACACTTGAACAGCATCTTGCACAACAAATGAATAATTTTCTGCAAAATCTATCAAGATGACGAATTCTCCTGTCATTAAGCTTTTTCCTTTGTTGACTTCAAATGACAGCTTTGATGTTTAGCAATGTAGTGATGACAGCAAAGGTGAAATATCTTTGTACTCAACTCTTCAATAAAATCTTCTGTTGTTAATTGCTTTGTGTCCAGTGTATCTCTGTCAGTGTGTATCCATCACTTGAATTTAATAATATCTTCTGGTTCACTGTTTTTAAAAATATTCTCTAGAAATTTTTTTTAAATTCATCTATTCCTGGACATTTTTCACACCAATTAAGCATACAATCTTTTAACTCCAAATCACAGACTGTTTTACCAATGAGAACCTTGTAATCACATTTAACAGGACTTGCCGCTAGCATTAACTTGACATTCTGATGGATTGTGCGCACACATACAGCATGAGTTCCTGGTGCACCGTGACACACCACTTGGGTCAAAGTTCACAAAATTTAGAAAATCCAACGTCAGATCCATTTCTATCTTGATAAGTTATAAACATTTCCTTCAAGTTGCTGAGTAGTAATAGCTTTTGCATTTGCATTTTTATTCCATCTGCTTTTCTAATGGAAATGTAATCTTTCTTTTCAAGGCATAGCGGACTAAATTCATCATCTTCAAAATTTCCATCACTTTTTGCTTTACTTGCTCAGAAAGCTTTTTCCTAGGTATGACCATGATTCCTTCTTCTGCTTTTAAGTTTTTTAGCTTTTCTTGGCCATTCTTTCTGAGACACTCAACTCTCCCATTGTTTTCTTTATGGACCAACTAACTGGAGCTAGTGTTAATATTTTAAGTATTTCTGAATGACTTGATACCATCAATTTTTCTTTCAATTCTTTCAGCAGCTCATTGTAATCTAAGCAATTTCCACACTGATGACTTGCACTTGGCTGCATGATGTCATTTCAATCCAAGCCACCAATAGATGGAATTTTACTGGCAATTACAACTTGTACTTGACTTACCTTCCTTTTAGCATAGCCTTGTGAGTCTCTCTTAGCCATTTGCTGAAATTTCATAGGAGAAATACCAATAGCCATTAAACTTGTATTCAAGCTTTTAATCACATGCATTTTGTCATCATGGTCTGATCAAGATGAAGCTGATGTCGCTGTTGCTGCTTTTCAGCATGATGGGCACAGCTTCTGGCCTGGTTTTATGTCTACCTTTGTTAGATCTTTCAGGTAGTCTGCCATTGACAAATCAATTGGTTGTAAACTTTTTTTTCACCATACGATTTTTCTTCTAGAAAGGATTGCAACATGAACGCTGCAAAAATTCAAATTTTGTCAAAAGCAAAGCTGTAGACAAATTGTCTTTTTCATCCAGTTTTAATCCACAACAATTTATCAGCTGTTGTTCTTCAAATTCAAATTCTTTAAATAATTTTAACCGTTTTGCGTGTATAGGATAGCACATGACATTTAGAATTATCCATATGACTGACGGTGTATATATGAGTCCAGCTTATCTCCAGCAAAAATCTTCTGATTCCATGGCTTTCATGCTGACTAATAAGTGGATGTTTCTGTAAGTAATGAAAACTTAATTAACTTTACTACAGTCAAACAATAAAAAATAGAGCAACAAAATAAACAAACTGTTCATCATGAAGATAAACCGCATTAATAACAGCATGGTTCAAACATCAGCCTTTTTTTGTAGTAATCTAGAATATTCCAGAGTTCTAGAATGTTCTGAAATTCTAGAATATACTCTATTTCTAGATTATTCTAAACATTAGGCAGGATTAAGGAAGTGTTCTGCAACAAAAAAGATCTCACAAAATAACAATACAGCACATAAAACTACTTTATGTTTAGGCTAAATTTTAAGGCCTAAGTGCAAAGCACAAAGCAGATAAACCATGATCTTGTAACTGAAACTCTGCTCTTTCCAGGGGTGGAAAAAACAAGAGAATTGACAGTGTCCTACATTAAAATATTTGCCTCTTAACATAGGTCAAATCTGACTTCCAAATTTTGAGTCAATCTTTGAAGGAAAATATCTCAGCCAGAAAACAAGTATAAGAGCAGATATTTAGTTAGGCTGAATTCATGCAGCTGGTAAGTGGAATGTCCAAAGAAGAAGGTACCAAAGGTTTTTATTTCAAAGTTATGACCTTCAAAATTCTTGCTTAAATTTGTTGCCAGTTTTAGACAGCACTGTAAAAAGGTTTTTGAAGGTTTTTGAGCCAGGACACCAAAGGTTTTGCATTCTCTGCCAAAAGTTAATTAGGTATACAAAGTTTCAGAGCACTACCTCTCAATGTTGTGCAACAGTAACACAAGTGACCCCCGCAAAAAAAAAAAAAAAAAAAGTGTTGGTGCCTTAAGCATACTATATTTTGAACTGAAATTTTGCACAGCTTCTTGGGAAACTTTTTAAACATCCACGCCAAGTTTCAACAAAATTGAAGATGGTCAAGCAGGAACCCCTAGGCCACTTGACATGGAATGACCCAATGACTAGCTGGCTAAAAGAAAACTTCCTACAATCTAATCTAAATCTCAAGCCCTGTAATTTAAATATAACTATACCCCTAGTTCTGGAATTCTTTAGAACAGTGAAAATCCCACCTTTATTCATTTTGCTAATCCCTCTCAGGACCTTATAAACCTCAATAATATAGGGAGGGTACTCAGAGCAAAACAGCCAAATGGATATTCAATGAAAATCAAAGAGCTTCTACAGGAGCAGTGGACAACAGGAGATGGAAGGCAATGAACGCCTTGACCAAAAGGCGCTCGAGGAGTTCAGGGGTAACCTGTGGAGCAGTAAAGTTAGCCATAACGACTGTACCCCTTGGACAGATCTAGAACCAAAGGAAACCAAAGATGTATAAGAGATGACAGAATGGGAGATTCGGGAGGAAAAAGTACAACAGTCGATCAGGAATTTCCACAAGTGGCAAATCCCAGAAATAGATAACATCTGCAACTAATGGTATGAGAAGTTCAGCTGCACACAAAGGCACATAGTGGAGCAGTTCACCCAGATAATAAGGTACCCTGACACAATCCCAGAGTCTCTGACTAAAGGAATCACCTACCTGAAGACTAAGGACAAAGACACCACAAACCTGGTCGAGTACAGACCAATCACTTGCCTCCAAACAACGTACAGACTGCTTGGAGAGCCACAACTTCATGGCCAAGCACCAGAAGGAATGTAAGCAGATGAGCAAAGGATCCAAGGAGCAACTGACCAATGATGCTGCAGTTATAGAGCAAGCCTACAAGAAGCAATGCAATGTACACAGGGTGGCAACTGGAAAATGAGACTGATGTTATGAGACAAGTGCTTGTGCTGCCATCTACTAGCAGCAAACATGAAATGAAAGAGCGATTGTTCTGCGAGCACTGCAGTCAAGGTCAGTGAAAATTTCTGCCATTTCAGAATGTAGTGAGCTTAACTGTATGTTTCTCTTATGTCTGTGTTGTGGAGGAACAACGGAACAAAAAAGCAAAAATCAAGTTTGTGTTCGACCGGACAAAAGTACCACAAAAACATTTCAAATGATGACATGTAAATTAAGCTATCCAACTTCTGCGTGATTTGAATTCCTTTCTGTTAATATATTTTTTTGAATAATATCTTTATAATGGAAAGGTATGTGATCTATTTTCTCATATATTAAAGTTCTCTTTCTAAGAATTTGATTTATATTAATTTATACATACAAGTTGAAGGGAAACAAAAACAAGTTATGAGCAATATAATTGATTGCAAAATGCAGATTAACAAAAAATGTTATCTGACATTAGCTATCAAGAGAACTTCTAATACTCATTGGTTTGATATTTACTAATTATCCAGAGGTTTATTACGATATACTTTCTGCATTAATATGAAAATGGGAAATTTACACTGGAAATTTTAGCACAGTAGCATGGCCAGAGGGGTTTAGGAGGTTCAACCCACTCCCACATGGAACTTAAGTTTAAATACAGGATGGTTATAATTAAAATATCACTTCAGCAGAATTTGTGTTCAACTAGGTAAAAGTGCCATGGAAACATTTTGATGGAAACATATGTAGAAAGCTATTAATGGTTGAAAGATGAAATTTAGAGTGGACACCATCCAAAGCATAAAGAAATAGAAAGTACAAAAAAAAAAAAAAAAAGTTCCAAACATGTCACCAGGAAAAGTATGACTGGGCAACTGGTAGAGTACTGTCTGGGTACGAAGACACATGTTCACCCATCTGTGTCCATTATATACTGGAAGTACAGTATGACACAGTCAACTGTTGCTGAAAGAATATCACGAGGAACATTAGTAACATGCCTTGCGATGCTTTCCTTCAAATTGGAGATCAGATGTGTCCTTGATACCCTAGTGACCCCTCTATGGGGTTGGCAGTTATGTACCCAGTTTTCCCAAGTGTGTCACCACCTTTTCTTCACTCTTCTATATACAGTACTATCTTAACTTCCTTTTTAAAACTACTCACTGAGCCATTGCAGGAATTCAAGGATGAAGTGAATGCTGCTACATCCTCTATTATATTCTCCTTTGTTTATAAGCCAATTTAACCTGTATATTCGCTAAGACTGCTGCCCTGCCCATACCAAAAACCTTTACACAAATATACTACTAACTACAGTAGCAGATTAAGGTCGGTTGAGGCCCCGGGTGCAGAAGAAAATATTTTGCCCCTTAAAAAAAAGAGAGAGACAGGGAAAATAAAAATACATGTTAACCATTTTTTTAAATAAATAAAAAATATTATGTACTATTAATGTTTTATTTCCAATAAAATTTGAATATAATATATGTATAATATAATTAATAACAGCATAATAATAATCACAAAGTTTTGAACTAATAGTTGAACATATTAGTTCAACTAATTTGTTGGGGTTTTGCGCATAAAGTTGGGGTTTTGCGTGGGCCCTTAAGAAGTCGGGGCCTGGGGCGCGTGCCCGCCGTTAAATCCACCTCTGACTAACTACATATTTTTTTTTACTAAAAATTTAATGCCAGGACATGCTTATGCTCCCATAGCATGTCTCTTTAGAATTTTTCCATCACTTTTTAACCACCTTTAGCACAGTTTGTAGTATCAGGGTATGTCTGCCAGCAGTAAAAGCAGATGATGTTGTCTTTTAAGGAAACAAAAGGTGATATTGTTGTACACATTGATACTAATGACATTAGAAGTGAGAGATCTGAAGACTTATTTAACAAGTACAAGACAATGTTAACAAAAGTCGCAGGTTAGGACTGAATTTTAAAGTGACTGCAATTCTGCCCAGACATGACAGGAGAGAGTATATGTTGAGAGCCTTATCAATCAATTCGGCCATGGAGAGAATGTGCAGGGCTCACGGGATAGAATTTTTCACAGAGTGGTCTGTGCTTGTTAACAGGAGAGACTGTTTTTACAGGAATGGAATACACTTGAATAGAATGGGTGCAAGAATATTTGCTGATGCTATTATTATTATTATTATTAGCTGTATGGTGCAAAGAACCCTGAAGCTTCTTTGCATCAGCCAAAAAAAATTCCCGAGTTACCCTAAGGGATGAGAGAGAGAGTGTGTCAGAAATAGAAGGGAATCACCAAGAAAGAGAAGAATGATGATATCCAGCTCAAGATCCTCGGTGTGCCAAGCCCATACTCAGCAGATGTGAGCCCCTGGGGTTAAAAGGTAAACTGCAGCCATTATCAACCAACTGAAGGTTAGAAGTCTTCTTAATGATTCATGTTGAGGGAAATGGACCATAATCTGACACGCTGGTCCAGTGCGGGTTGGCAGATCAACCAAGTTTAGCAGTCAGGGGCTTGAACCCCGGTCTACTCAAAGACCATGTGCTACAGCACTCCCACTCCTGACCACTCAGCTACTGAGGCCATCATCAAGGCAGTGATAGGTGGGTTGAGAAACTGCTAGCTTTGGGGATACACAAACTAATAGTTTAACTAGAGCCACAGGTAGAGGCGAAAGTAAAGTGATTCTTGCATTGCTACTATTGGTAGATGCAGCAGCTTGGAAAGCAAGGTGTTTAGGATTTCAGGCACTGCTGTGGGTCATCATGGAACAAATGAATATGGGCTGTGTTAGGATAACCAAGAGTAAGAACACGTGCATCTATACTTGCATGTGCACTAATTCTAGGAGCATTATAAATAAATTTGATGAATTTGAAGTACTGATTAAGCCTTAGAATGCACAGATGGTCAGAATATTAGAGACGTGGTGTCACTCAGACATACGTGATGCTGAATTTGAATATGGAGAGTACAATGAACTGTGGACCCCCACTTTATGATTGGTTCTTGTACAATCAATTTTGGCTATTTTTGCCCTTCACCTAATATTTTTCACACATATTCCTACCACTATCTTCTGTTTACACTTCTGCCTTTGTTTTTTTTTGCTCTTTTTCAGCTTTATAAAATAAAAAAAAAAAAAAAAAAAGAAAAATATATATATGAGCTGTTCAGAGGTAAAGTGGCATAAGTCAAGAAAAATCGATTTTTGACTTATACCATATTTTGATACTACTAGGTGAAATGTGTTCACAGGCAAAGTGGTATAAGTCTAACTTTTACATTGACCGCGTGGCAGTGGCACATGTCAAAGAGCCTGATCAGAATCACAGATCGTCATCAGAGGTACAGTGCTATAAGTCAGTGTTAGCTGTCAAGACACGTGTGTGATTACAGATTGTGTTCCACGAACAAACTTAGTTTGAATGTCTTTTATTGACATTTCTTGAAGAATTATGGCTGGTGAAGAAGAAATATTACATGTACAAGGTAAGTACATTATAATAAGCTTAAGACTGTTTTTATTTCATAACCTATAAAAACATGTTTGCTGGTCGGAATTAGTATCCTGAAAACTATATTAACTACATGAAGTTGACATTACATGAAATTTAAAGTTGTTGTTTGTTTTCACATGTAGACAATGATAAAGAAAGCCTTGACAGTGGTACTTCACAATTGAAAAAAAAAAACAAAGAAACGTAGAAGAGATCCTGAGAGTCATAAATCTACAGAAAGAAAAAAGAAGAGAAATATGGGTGAAGAGTATGTCACCAGAAATAACAGAACTGTGAAGGGTAAGGTTTTTACCAACAAAGGCTATGGCTGTCAACAAAAATGCCTACAAAAAATAACGTTTGATGATAGGCAACGAAGTTTTAATAACTTTTGGCAGACTGGCAATTATTCTAGACAGAACGCTTACTTAAGTGGACTAGCCCAGCAAATGCAAGTTAGAAGTCATCATCCTAGATCCAGAGAGAAGGGGGCTAAGCAAGTTTCTTACAAATATAATTTGAATATTAAAAACAAGACCATACAAGTTTGTAAGTCATTCTTCTTAGACACATTTTAATTATCCTACGGACGTTTGGCCCGTTTGTTAAAAAAAGAGGAAGAGGGTAAGGAACCTGGTGAATATTTAAGGGGCAAAGCAAAGGCCCACCTTCTGATAAAATTTCAGAAGCCTTGAAAGAAACAGTTAGAGAACACAGCTGAAAATTTCCAACTTATGTTAGCCACTACACTAGACACAACAACCCAAATAGAAAATATCTGAGTGCAAACTTAAGCATAAAAAAAATGTACGAACTGTTTGTTTTGGAGTGTAAAGACAGGCAACAAGTAAAAGAACATGTTTATAGGCATATATTCAACTATGAGTTTAATTTATCTTTTATTGCTCCTAAGAAGGATATGTGTCAAATGTGTAGGCAACTTCAAGCACATCATGAATTGCATTCATGCAAAGCAGACAAAGCACGTGAAATGTTGAAGGCTACTAATGATTGCAAGAATGATAACAATATCTTAGCTTTTACATTTGATCTTGAAAAGGCACTGGCCTTTCCTAAGTTATCCACTTCAGTTGCCTATTACAAGAGAAATATGTACTCGTATAATCTTGGTTGTCACAATTTACATAATGGGGAGGGCCACATGTATGTATGGGATGAGACCACAGGCAAAAAAGGAAGCCAAGAAATTGCAGCCTGTCTTGTGAAGCACATCTAATTTGGCAATGGAAAAGATCAGTGCATCATGTTTTGACTCATGTACAGGACAAAATCGGAACTGGAAATTGACACAGCCTATTACACAGTAGATAACCCCACCAAGATTCTAGACCACCTATTTATGGTAAGTGGTCATTCTTTTTTGCCAAATGATCGAGATTTTGCTATTATTGAATCCTCATCAAAGCCCAAGATGATTTTCACTGCAGCAGATTGGTATGAAACAATAAAAGGTGCCAAGAAGAAACATCCATTTCATGTACATAAAATGGGTAGGACAGATTTTCTATCCACTGAGCCATTATTAAACCATGTAGTCAAAAAGAAAATTAGCACCCAAAACGACAATGTCAACTGGTTAAAATTTCAATGGATCAGGCTTGCTTACAAAAAACACTCCTTATGTTACCCAGTATAAAGAAACTTTACATGAAATTGGATTCAAAACTATCAACATTGAACCATCTCTTTCATATTGTAGAGGTAGACCCCCCCCCCAAAAAGTGAGAGAAGCTTGGGAGAAGTGGAACAGCCAATATTATACATGGAACTAATTCCTGTATCAGTTGAAAAGAAACAGGATATGCTGAGTCTACTTCGGTACATCCACCAATCCACCACGTTTTCTGCAATTCGGTTACTGCTAATGACGCTACTGCTGGTGCAAGATAAGATGAAGCAATACCAGATAATGATGATGAAGCAGAAGAACAAGAGGGTGAGAGGAAGTGAACATTTTTCATGGTTTAACTTTTAACTTTTTTTTAACATGGTTTAAAAAGACTGAAAGACAAGTTTTTATGTATTTATACCTGTTTCTGGCTAAAAAAATTAATAAAACATTTATGTATACTAAAAATGTATTATATTTTGAATATAAAACCATCCTTATTTGAGTTTTTTTAATACAAGTTTCATTTTTCATAAGCTGAAATGCAAAACTCTTTCTCCTGTGAAATTAAGAGAAAGTGACTTATACCACTTTACCTCTGAACAGCTCACACACATATAAGACATGCTAAGATGCTCAAGATTATTTTCGGTATGATGCCAACACTGCTGAGAGGGGCACAAAGTGCATTTTGCATCTAAGTGTGAATCTTATTTAATGCAGCTTCTGTGAAGTGCTCCAGTGAGTACTTTAATTTTTAAAATATTATTTATAAACATGTTTCCAATTTGGAAAAAAAAATAATAAAATAACGATAAAATAAAAAATGGCTTTAAATTAATTTTTTCAATTTTAATCCAAACGTGGGCACACGTGAAAGTGCTCCCTTGTTCTATTTTGTTTTTAAAATCAGCAAAAATAATTCAAAATACGATACAATATAGTTAAATTTTTCATGTCACCCTGTATTTTAAATCTATTATGAAAAATCCATTTTTTAAAATTTCTTAAAAATTGGAAACATTTAATTTTTTTTTTTTTTTTTTGAAATGAACTAGTATAAATATAAATAATGGCATACAATAAAGATATACCTGCTCTTGTACTTTTTTTTTGTCATGCCCACTAGAAGTTAATATAAAGGTGATTATTAATAATGCCATTCTATCCCTATCCCCAGCCACTTCCTGGATACCGTTAAGTAGACATAATTTGGCCTTGGCAGCCTTTGTGTGGTTAGCCACAACAACAACCAATCTGGATATGCTACTGATTTTTAATATAACTGAAATTTTCTAATATACTGGTATTTTTTGGTATCAGTAAAATTCAGTTCATTAATGACACAAAAAAAAAACCCAAACTTAGTTTCGATTTACACTTTAGGTATGACAGCGCTAAAATTAAGTTGTTGGGTTTAACAACTGTTCAATTATGAGGATATTATTTAAATGTTTTCAACTATCAACACAAAACATAGCAAAAGGCAGCCACCACAAAATAGAGCTAATGACCAAGCATGCATTAAATGTTCCTAGTTTTCTACTGCATAATTTTGTGATTGGACTATGCTACAAAAGAACTGCCCTTCCCCCTACATCAGAAGCAATACATGAGTTCTACTATCAGACTTTAAATGAGTGTGGATAATTATGTGTTATAGGTTTTTCATTCTCATTCACTAGGTTCTTTAAAAGTACCCACCATTTGTAGTGCACCACACGTCTTGATTGTAAACAACTCTGGAGAAATTAAGTAACTAAATCTGTTAAAATGCACACAATATGCTATTACACGTTTATGTTCCTCCCCAACAATGATTAATACTAGTGTTACTTTTTTTTTTTGTAAACACGTCTATGCTATTCGCATCCTTATCTCCCTGATCAATACTCCTACAGGTTAATTTATCATGATAAAGAAGAAAAGATGGGGAGAAGAAAAGAAGAGGGAAAAAAAAAAAAAAAAAAAAAGAGGGAAATGAGGAGGAAAGAAAATGGAAAAAATGAAAGAGTTGGGGGATGGAATTAACCAGGAAGAATTAGGCAGAGTGTGACTGTGAATAGTGGCCAAATTATAGGGTATATGGCAGCACTTGGTTTTTCGTCTAATTTTGATTCTCCTTTAGGTACTCTATATTTTATTTATTATTTATTAAAAGTTTGTCACCGTTGTTGTGGTAGGATTTTAGGTGCATCAGCAGCTTAGACTATATTGTGCTGGTGTACACTGAAAGGACAGAATTCGTGGGATACCTGGTTACCGGGCAACGCGATACTGTCACCCCCTCTTGTTAGTGGACAAAGCAGCAACTTGGCAGGTATATAGGTTCACTGCATTCAGGTAGATGGTAATTCGATGTCAGTATCGATAAACGTCATGAGTTAACCAACTTTGAAAGAAGGTGATAGTGGGTACCCAGTGCATGGGGCACTCTATTGTGGAGGTGGTACAGAAACTGCATTATCCCTTTTCAACAGTATCGGGAATATGCCATTTCCAAAATAATATCTCATTGTGGACAGAGGTATGAGCGGAGAAAGGTTGTAGATGAATGTGGCCGTCGACGTCTGTCTTGCATTGTTTCAGTCAACCGGAGCAGGAATCCCCACTGACTTCAACGAGGGAGGTGCCAGAAACGTCTCCACCAAGACCATCAGGCGATCATTAGCTGCAATAGGTTATGGGAGCTGCTGACGCACCAGAGTCCCACTGCTAACACCACGACACAGGACCCTATGCCTGACCTGGGAAAAATAACATTGGTACTGGACCTTGGATGATTGGAGACAGGTCTCCTGGTCAGATGAGTCCTGTTTTCAGTTATTTTGAGCAGATGGGAGGGTGCATATCTGGCGGAAACTGCATGAAGCTATGCATTCGTCATGTAAACAAGGAACTGTTCAGGCAGGTGGACTGTCGGTAATGGTCTGGGCATGTTCAACTGGCACACGTTGGGACCTCTGGTACGTCTAGATGCATCTCCGAATGGTCCAAGTTACGTGTCCATCCTTGCACAAAAAAATTGCTTTGTGGTCATCGTGCACCCACAGGGCAATGGACTCTTTCAGCAGGACAATGCACCTTCCCACAGAGCCATGGTGACTAGAACATGGTTCAAAGAGAATTCCACAGATTTTACCACTGTGGAATGGCCTCCCTGTTCACCAGCCAAGAACCCTATGGTGCATCTTTGGGCTGTGGAAAGGTCCGTTCGAGCTTTGAATCCTCCACCCAGGAATGCGATGGAATTATGGACAGCAGTGCAGCAAGCATGGATGGAAATACCTGTGGAATGCTTTTGTGAACTAGTGAACTCAATGCCTCACCGTGTGACTGCCCTTATCCAGGCGAAAGATGGGCCTACACGTTACTAGGTAGGTAACTCGTGATTTCTGTCTATTCGGTGTATATCACGTGTATTCACAGGCTGATATTAATGTTGTACGAGCTGAAAAGCATGGAATAAATAATGGGAACCCAACTCTCTCCATTAGAGATACAGCCTTAACTGAAGAGGATGTTGGAAATTTCTCAAGCCAGATGGCAATCAAACCCAGACCTCTCCAAACGAATGGCAAGTGGCGAGACCACTATATTGTCATATAGGACAATTTTTCATTTATCCACTAGTAGTCAAATAAACCTTTTGGTCGATACCACATTAATTAACCCTTTTGACATACGTACATATTTAAAAGCTCTTTTAAAAATTCTCACTTTTCTCAAAGGAATTACTAATGTTATCATTACAGTCAGTTACCACCAGTTAAATCCTAATAAATTGCAATGTGAGGTCTGATCAAAAAGTTATAACACCTTTTTAACGGCACAAAAGGTGATATAGTTGTACACGTTGGCACTAATGATATTAAGAGTAGGAGACTGGCGGAATTACTTAACAAGTACAGGTCACTGTTGAAAAAAGGCCGTGAATTAGGGTTGAATTTGAAAGTGTCTGCAATTCTGCCCAGACACGATAGGAGGGAATATATGATGAGAGCCCTGTCGATCAATTCGGCCCTGGAAGGATTGTGCAAGGCTCAAGGGGTAGAATTTTTTCCAGCCTGGTATGTACTTGTTAACAAGACAGACTGCTTCTACAGGGATGGGATACACTTAAATAGAAAGGATGGAAGAATGTTTGCTGATGCTATCGAGGCAGTATTAGGTGGGTCGGAAAACTGCTAGATTGGGGGGATACAAGGACTAATAGATTAACAGTAGCCACTGGCAGAGGTGAAAGTGATTCTTGCACTGCTTCTATTGAAATGAGCAGCAGCTTGGAAAATAAGATGCAGGATATTTCAGAGACTGCTGGGAGTCATTGGGGTACAAGTAAACACATGGGTTGTGTTAGGGTAGCTAAGAAAAAGAACAAGTGCATGTATACTTGTGGCGTGTACACCAATGATAGGAGTTTGGTAAATAAATTTGATGAATTTGAGGTATTGCTCAAAGCATCAAAGGCGGATATTGTTGGGATATCAGAGACGTGGTGTCACACAGATATAAGTAATGCAGAACTGGAATTTGGGGAGTACAACATCTACAGAAAGGAAAAACAGGATAGGAAGGGAGGAGGTGTTATGCTATTAGTTAAGAAACACATAAAATCCAAGGAAGTGAAGCCAGTCGACATTGCTGGACAGTGCAGTGTCGAGTCAGTTTGGTGTGACATAAGCACTGGGAGATCAAAATCGAGAGTAGGAGTGTGCTTTAGGCCTAATGACTCTGATGAGTATAATAAGAAACTGTACAGGGAAATAGAGTGGGCCAGTATATCAGAGAGTCTTATAATGGGGGATTTTAATTTCCCAGATATTGACTGGAATTTGTGGGTTGGTCACTCACACACTAGCAAGGCTTTTGTGGATTTATTGGATGATTGTGTTCTTAATCAGCATGTTCGTGAGACAACTAGAGGGAGCAATACTCTTGATTTGATTATCAGTAGTGATTCTTCATGCATTAAGAATCTGAAGATACAGGAACCACTAGGTGGAAGTGATCACAGTGTGCTGAAGTGGGATTTACTCAAGGAGGTAACTACCATCAGGGGTAAAGGGAAGGGTTATTGCTTTCGTAAAGGCAACTATGATGGTCTGAGACAGTATTTAAATTCTATACAGTGGGACCAACTGATGATGTTACCAACAGAAAATTGAAAATGGGAAGCATTCAAAGAACTTATCTTGGAAGCTACTAGGCTTTACATACCAACTAAGAAATATTGTTCAAGGTTCAGGCCTAAATGGATGTCAGATGAACTAATCAGACATATGGCAGAGAAGAAAAATGCATGGGATACATATAAATTAACATGTGACACAGAAGCCTATGATAGATACAAGTTGATCTGTAACCAAGTTACAAAGGAGGTTAGGCAGGCGAAGGCAGATTACGAGAAATCTTTGGTGGAATCAAGGGATGCAAAGAAAAACAGCAAGGAGTTCTTTACTTATGTAAACTCTAGAAGGAAGGGGATGAATCAGATTGGTCCACTTGATATCAATGGTTCAACTGTTCATGATCCTGCTCAGGTAGCTAACAAACTAAATCAATATTTTGCATCTACATTCACACATGAGGAGTTATTCAGCAAGGGGAATGCCATAGATGAAGTACACACTGGCAGTGAGCTAGATGATCTTGTAATAACTGAGGGTAAAGTGGAGGAGAAATTGTTAAAGATAAATACAAGAAAGGCACCTGGGGTGGATGGGATCTATCCAGTTATATTAAAGGAGGCAGCAAAGGAAGTAAGCAATCTGTTAGCCATAATTATGAGAGCTTCCTTGGACTCAGGGGAGGTACCCACAGACTGGAGATGTGCAAATGTAACCCCAATTCACAAAGGAGGATCAAAGGCTGACACAAGTAATTATAGACCTGTGGGTTTAACTTCTGTTCCAGGAAAATTAATGGAAGCACTGCAGAATCATCTTGACAAGAATTCAGTTATAGCTCAGACACAGCATGGTTTTGTTAAGGGAAGGTCTTGCCTGACCAATTTGATTGGATACTATGATGTAGTCACAATAGAATTGGATGCAGGGAATAACTTTAATATTATATATTTGGATCTTAGAAAGGCTTTTGATACTGTTGCACATGCAAGACTGCTGCACAAATTGGAGCAGTGTGGCATTGGTGGCAAATTGTTGCTATGGATAAAGGGATGGTTGAGTGGCAGAAGACAGAGAGTGGTAATTAATGGACACTGCTCATCGTGGACTAATGTTATTAGTGGATCCCTCAGGGTTCAGTGTTGGGTCCATTGCTGTTTTCTGTATTTATAACTAATATTGATGATGGTATATCAAGCTTAATGTCCAAGTTTGCAGACGATACAAAGGTTGGCAGGGTTGTTAAGGATGCTACTGACGATATGCTGCTGCTGCAACAGGATCTGGAAAGGTTGAGCAAATGGGCTGAGAGGTGGCAAATGAAGTTTAACATTGACAAATGTAAAGTACTACATATGGGAAACAGCAACCCCAGAGCAACGTATCAACTCTGTGGTACTACACTGACAGTGGTAGAGAATGAAAAGGACCTGGGGGTAATTGTGCAGGCAGATATGAAGTTCTCTGACAGTGCAGACGGGCTGCAAGAGTAGCTCATGGTGTCTTATCAATGATATACAGGAATTTTTCTAGCAGGGATAGGGAGGTGATTATTTCCTTGTATAAGGCAATGGTCAGGCCGCACCTTGAGTACTGTATACAGGTCTGGAGGCCTTATTTCAAGAAGGATGTAGAGCTGCTGGAACAAGTACAGAGAAGGGCAACAAGGTTAGTGAACGGAACGAAGGGTTGCTCTTATGAAGAAAGGCTTAAGTTTTGGAAATTACAGTGTCTGGAGACTAGGCTCCGGCAAGGTGATCTGATAGAGGTGTACAAAGCCTTGAATGGTTTGAGCATGCTCAATGCTGATGGGATACTGCCTGTTGCTTAGAATAATCACCTGAGAGGGCATAAATTCAAATTGAGGAAAGACAGATGTAGGATAGATGTGTGGAAATTTGCCTTTAGCCAGCGGGTAGTTGGTTGGTGGAACACACTTCCATCCCTTGTTGTGGAAGTTGATAGCCTAAATAAATTTAAGGCTCAGCTGGACAGGTATTTCGAACAAACGGAGGGGTGAAGTGGAAGGATTTTTTTTTTTTTTGGCTGATGCTGCATAAGCTTGCTTTCTTGCATCACATGCCTCTACTAATGCTAACACTAATTTTCTCAAAAAAATAAAAAAAAAATAAATAAGGGTAAACCACATTTTCATAAGTGTCCTGCTTCAAAGTAGCTTCTCAATAATTATATGAATATGTTTAAATATTTCTTCCACTCCTGGAAGTATTCAACTAAGCCAGTTACATTCTGGTGGATAGTTGAAATGTCATCAAATCTTCATCCTTTCAGCTTCATTTTGAGTTTAGGGGGGAAAAAAAAAACCTTTTCATAATAATTATGGTTTACCATCTGACCATTTCAAATGAATTCATAATGAACAGTACTCTGAATTTTAGGGAAAAAAAAAAAAAAAAAAATACAAGTAAAAACATTACTTTCACATTTGACCAAACCAGTTGTGCTTTTTTTTTTGGACAGGGTGAGTGTCACAATTTACTAAGGGATGACCATGGCTGGAATTTTGTTTCAAAGTCAGAGCCATATAACCATGTTTAATCAATAACAATGCAATTGATGAAATTAGGGTCCATTTTGACATATCTTTTCAGTACCTTGCACAATTCTTGTGGAAAACTTTTTCCATCATTCAAAAATCTTGTTAGAAATTCTACCAACACTCAACACATGGCAAGGTTTCTGGTCAAAAAATCACCTGGTATGATAAAAAACTGAGTACCGGGTGGTTATTCACCAATCAGAATGATTTTTACACATACTTTAGCAACCATTTGATCACTGTTTTAATTGAAGCTGAATACTGACCCGAATGCTTGTTATCTTCAACAGATCCTGGACAGCTCTGGAAGTGTTTCATTCACCAATAAACAATGGCCTTATTTAAATAAGCATTAACATTGCATGTGCAATTCATCATTTTAATAATGATATAGGATGGTGTTTTCCAAACTTCATAACTGGGGACCAATTAATATGTAGTTTGTGATCATTTTTTTCATTATCTTTTTCATGGCCCAAAAATCTAAAAGCATATAAAAAGAATAAAATAAGAGATAAATTTTCACTCTTTATTTAGCAATGTCATTTAATATTTGTTCATTTTATAGCTTTTGAAAAACTAAGAGAACTAATGTGACTCATGATATTGTTTTAACATCACACGGCTACATTATGTTAAGGGCAAAAACACAATTCTATCCATTTATATCTTGGTTCAGAAACGAGTACAGAAATAGACTGAATTCATCCATCCATTTCTATTTTGGTTTTTGAAGAAAACTACAGTGGGAAACTAATTTTGCATTCTTATAAGGCATGACTTGTCTCATTCATAAATGTTGCATGATAATAATATAATTATGCAATTAGTTGTATTTTCTCAGGACTGCTATTCCCCCCCTTGCCTCCCCCAAGGACGGGTACCAGTCTATAGAGCACACTTTGGGAAATGATGAAATAGAGCAACCAGGGGTAAAGTACTATGGTAAACTCATACACAGGATCCCATTAAGTTTAAGCTTGGCTGTGCTGTTGATAACTGGAATAAAGTGGTGGACATGACAGTCTAGGACTGTCACGTGGCCTTGCATTTTTTTGTGTTTGGCCTTCACAAATACTAATTCATGTGATTATAAAGCATGATAAGTCTGCAATAATGCATTAGTTATTTCTCATTACTATGAGGTTGTTACAAAACACGTGATTGTAGAGAACAATTCTAACGTCATATACTAAGATTTCAGTAAAGCCTTTGAAACTATATACCAAATTTAAAGGTAGTTGTATTCAGTACCTGATGGTGGAAAGGACATGTTAAGAACAGATATAGTTGTATGGACAAGTGTTTTTTTTTTTTTTTTTTTGGTTGATGCTGAAGTCACGTGGCCTTGCATTTTTTTGTGTTTGGTCTTCACAAATACTAATTCATGTGATTATAAAGCATGATAAGTCTGCAAGTGCTAATGTCCAAATGGCAATAATTACAACAGCAAGTCTGCACAAAAAACTGAGGAGCATGGATATGGTAGTAAACTAAGATAATCGAAATGAGAGTAGCCTTAGATTTCAGAGAAACCTGCAGTGATGTGCACATGTAACTACACTGGCAAGAAAAATAATGGAATCAGTAGTTCAATAATCCAAGGGCATCTTCACAGGTGTAGAGCCATAGGGTAATCCGAGCATGAAATTGGTGAGGGAGATCATGCCTCACCAATCTCATTACACACTAAGAGTTTGTTACAAAAGAAATGAATGTAAAGGATAATTCTAACTTAGCTGATATGCATTTTCTGGAGTGATCAGACACAGTAGCATAGCTACCCTTTTTTGGGCCCGGAGGCAAAGAACATGTTCGGGCCCCTAATTAATTAATGAAAATTGCAAAGAGGAGACAGCCAAAGTTGCCGGGACCAGAGGTAATTGCCTTGCTTGCCTACATGGTAGCTACACCACTGATCGGACAACTAAACGTGAAACTATGTGACTTGCTATTTGTGTCATCAAGGAGGGGAGGAGGTGCTTAGTTTTGATTGGTAGGTTGATATTTTTTGTCAGTTTTTTGTTTTGTTTTCAGACTTATTTGCTGTTTTATGTGTTTCTTGTTTGCTGTTAATGCTCGTGAAATCGCCTAGTAATGTATGGCTACAAGTATGAATTTGATAGCTTTGGAATACAAATGTTTTCAGTATGCTCAAAAAAAATTCCAGGACTCACTAGATAAGTTTTCTTTGTTTTCAAGTTTTTTTTTTTTGGCGATTTGATTTTTTTCACTCATACAATAAGTTGTTGGTATCAGGTTCTCTTTATAGCAGTGGGAGTGTGGGGGCAGCAGCCCCAGGAAAAGAAAAATCATAATTTCTGTTGACATGCATGAGCAATTCTCTTTGTTAGTGATCATGAAATCATCTAATAATATACGGGCAAGAAGAATCAGTGGTTGTATGTGGTGTTAATTTTTGTTAGTTGTTTAAAAAAAATGCCATTCTGCATTTCTATTTCTTAATTTCGGCTCCAACATGTTATGTCATGGGATATCCTCTAGAAAGATTGATTGTGTGTGGGATGTGGATTGTTTCTGCCAATCAATCTTGGCATCACTCCGACACAACACAAACAGCAAGTCACGTAGTTTCATGTTTAGTCATCCGATCACACCAGTAAATACAAATTTACCTACTAACTTCATATACTTAGATTACAGTAATGCCTGTGATACTGTAAACTGGATGTACAAATGTTGTGCAAGTGGAGAAATAATGCATTAGTTATTTCTCATTACTATGAGGTTGTTACAAAACACGTGATTTTAGAGAACAATTCTAATGCCATATACCGAGATTTCAGTAAAGCCTTTGAAACTATATACCAAAAATACAACTGTTGTATAATTGAAGCAATTTGGCATTAGGGGCAGGCTACACTACTTTGGATAATGGGGATGATTAAGTGGTAGGCAAGGCAGTAGTTATTATTATTATTATTAGCTATATGGTGCATATTATTATTAGCTATATATTATTATTATTAGCTATATGGTGCAAGGAAGCCTGAGGCTTATGCTGCACCAGGCAAAAAAAAAAAAAAATCCCGAGTTACCCCGAGAGAGAGAGAGTCAAAAGTAGAAGGGAATCACCAAGAAAGAGAAGAATAAAAGGCTACTGCTCTTCATGGACACATATGACCACAAGATGGGTTTGTTCTAGAATTTTGCGAAGGGAACCAAAATTTGTATTTTAGTTAAAGCAGTATTAAGTCAACATTATTAACTGCAGTATTAATAATGTGACCAGGGGAAAATAAAATTTCATTTCTAATCCTTTAAAAACTTATTACATTTGATCTGTAAAGAACTGTTAACAAACATCTGGTATTATTATTATTAGCCATATGGTGCAAGAAAGCTTGCGGCCCATGCTGCACTAGCCGAAAAAAAAAATTTCTGAATTACCCCGAGAGAGAGAGAGAGAAGGGAATCAACAAGAAAGAGAAGAATAGTGATATCTAGTTCAGGATCCTGGGTGTGTAAAGCCCATACTCACCAGGGTCCTGAGCTGGAAATCATTCTTCTTTTTCTTGGTGATTCCCTTCTACTTCTGACTCTTGGTTTTCTCTCCCTATCTCTCAGAGTCACTCAGAATTTTTTTTTGGCTGGAACAGCAAAGGTCTCACTCAGGCTTCCTTGCACTATATGGAAAATAATAATAGTACTCAAATGTTGAGTGAATATTCAGTGATTGCCATTCAGTAATCATGCCCAAGGTCATCCTTAGCTAATTTGGTTTTTTTTTTTTTTTTTGGTAGTTGTTGGCGCATAGGCTTCTGTGGCCATAATGCACCTCCCAAGGTTTTTGCAGTACGTTGATCCAAGCCCGAGGCGGGAATCGAACCCGCGACCTTTGGGTTGCCAGGCAGGCACTTTACCCACCTGGCTAGCCCGGTCGGCCCAGCTAATTTGGTAAAAATTTAGTTATGGGTGCACCTTTTGTTACTGATCAGTAGTTTTAAACCAACACTGAGGAGAGAAACTCGTTTCCCAATTTTAAACCAGCACTGAGGGAGGGAAGGGACTCGTTTTCTGATTTTAAACCATTGCTGAGGGGAAGAAACTCGTTTCTTCTTCTCCTCCCAGTCTAGTGTACACCTAGTGTACACCATTTGTCTCCATGTAGTGGGCGTGGTTGTAGAACGAAGTAATTGTACGGTTGAGTTCTGTGATTGGGTGATTACTGTGAAGACATTTTCTTTCTGATTGCTTTGTGTCGTGGATGTGGGGGGGGGAGGGTGCTTAGCTTAGGTAGGGCGTTTATCCTCACCCATCCCGTTGTTTTAAAATCGGAAAACGAATTCCCGATTTAAAAACGGCGGCAAGTGGGAGGGATTACACCCTAATCATATCAACTTAGGAAGGCAGTAGGGGAAAGCAGTGAGTGGCGCCTGCCAATCACTGTTTTGTTCCTGTCCGTTTGTCGAAATATGGACTAGTACCCAAGATCTGGAGTTTTACCTAAAATTCTATTTTATTTTCGCGCCACTAGAAAAAATGCCACCGGGCAATTTCCCCGTTCACCAGTGTTTTAAAATGGCCTTTATCACCTATTCAGAAAACTATTGAATATCTCACTGATACCAAAGCATACCACTTCAAGTTTAGTTTTAACTTAATTAGTTACAGAAGTCACAGTTCTAACTCTAAAGAGCTTACAATATTTGGCAATGGTGATCGTCCAGCTTGATCCTCGGCCGCCGCCTTAAAACTGTCACCGTCTGAGCTGGCCGACACATCTGTTTTCGCATCTTGCATTTTCTTTTTAAAAAGTTCTAGAAAACTGCCATCGTTTGCAAATGTATTAAATCCTTTAGACACCGCAGAGTCATTACTAACATTATCAAAATTGTTGAAACTGGTATTACTATTGCTGTCTATATCTTCACAAGAAATGTCACTAAACGATTCTGGACTGTCCGCCATTTTGATATTTGTTAGCAATCGAGAATAGCAACTTCTCCCACCCTTGTTCACTATAGAAACAGCTTCCGCAACTGAAGTATGCCGTCTGCTGGTAAAAAATTATATTAAAATTTTTTCAAATTAAAAAATCAATTAAGAAAATTACAATTACTACCATAAAGAGCCCATAAGCAGCGCGATGACAAACAAAATAATAATAATAATAATAATAATAATAATAATAAATAAATAAATAAATAAAAATAAAAAAATAAAGAAAAAAAAAGAAAACAAAACCTATTATACTATCAAGAATAAAGATATTGTTAGGTTTCCTATAAATATTAATTACCGTTAAGAACAAAATATTGAGAATAATAATTTTCACGAAACTAATTCTCTTAAAATTAGGATTACCAGATGTCCCTGGTTTAAGCAGCCAGCAGTAATTAAATTACTGAGACAGGTACTATCCCAAAAAATTATTTGTACCTGAAATATCCGGATGGCTGACTCCAAAAATGGAAACTCATCATTTATTTAATATGAAATACTCTTTTCCGGTAAATATTCAGTAAATGACAAAACGAGAGATATCGCAATGGTTAATGATGACTTGTCCCATTGCTTTACATAATTATGGCAGAATTAATGTTAATATACTGTAAGTGGCGAAAGTAGAGTTTGACAAATGTAGTTTCGAAAAGCAGAACACGCTACCTTCACAACTTTGCCTTAATATTTCACCTGTTTTTGAACTTCATTGTCAATTAAATTGTACTTTTAACTATACATATAACGACTTGGGTTACGTAACATAAATAATTAGTAAAAAATAAATAATTAATACTTAACTTGAAACGGAAGTTATATAAAGGGATTTCGTAGATAACACTCGATACTGAAACATAAATATAGCGTTATAACTGTGTTGGGATATAAGTTTAGGGTTTTAATTTTGTACTGAAATTGAAATTTTATTGAAATTAAATCGAAATCATGACTCTGACCAGAGCAGCAAAGCAAAAGGCTCAAGATAATGGGAGTGCGGTGGCTCAGGGGAGAACTAAGGGGGGCAGACACATCACGCACACACACAAAGACATCCCCCATGCAAGGAGTGTAAGGAAATCAGGCGAAAACTCAGCATTGTTATGGGCCTATATGAAAGCTTGAAGGACAGGGTGGATGCCCTCGAAGGATTAAAAGTGAGGGCCCATCAAGCTCTCAGCTGCCCACACCAATGCCAGAGCTTGCACTTGGTCATCGCGCAACACAGCGGGAGCCCCCAAGGCAGAATGCGCTGGTCCCAAAGGAACTAGTAGTTGTTGGTGACTCTATTGTCAGGGAAACGGGAAACATGCTTTGTAAAAGGATAGGTGGAACAGGACCAGGGTATGTCTGCCAGGGGCAACGGTTGATGACATTTTAAAGCGGATATCATCTTTTAAGAGCACAAAAGGTGATATAGTTGTACACGTTGGCACTAATGATATTAAGAGTAGGAGACCGGCAGAATCACTTAACAAGTTCAGGTCACTGTTGAAAAAAAGCCGTGAAATAGGGTTGAATTTGAAAGTGTCTGCAATTCTGCCCAGACACGATAGGAGGGAGTATATGATGAGAGCCCTGTCGATCAATTCGGTCCTGGAAGGATTGTGCAAGGCTCAAGGGGTAGAATTTTTTTCAGCCTGGTCTGTACTTGTTAACAGGAGAGACTGCTTCCACAGGGATGGGATACACTTAAATAGAAAGGGTGCAAGAATGTTTGCTGATGCTATCGAGGCAGTGTTAGGTGGGTCGAAAAAACTGCTAGATTGGGGGGATACAAGGACTAATAGATTAACAGTAGCCACTGGAAGAGGTGAAAGAGATTCTTGCACTGCTTCTATTGGAATGAGCCGCAGCCTGGAATATAAGATGCAGGATATTTCAGAGACTGCTGGGAATCATTGCGGTACAAATAAACACATAGGTTGTGTTAGGGTAGCTAAGAAAAAGAACAGGGGCATGTATACTTGCGTGTACACCAATGCTAGGAGTTTAGTTAATAAATTTGATGAATTTGAGGTATTGCTCAAAACATCAAAGACAGATATTGTGGGGATTTCAGAGACGTGGTGTCACACAGATATAAGGAATGCAGAATTGCAATTTGGGGAGTACAATGTCTACAGAAAGGATAGACAGGATAGGAAGGGAGGAGGGGTTATGCTATTAGTTAAGAAATACATAAAATCCAAGGAAGTGAAGCCAGTCGACATTGCTGGACAGTGCAGTGTCGAGTCACTTTGGTGTGACATAAGCATTGGGAGATCAAAATTGAGAGTAGGAGTGTGCTTTAGGCCTAATGACTCTGATGAGTATAATAAGAAACTGTACAGGGAAATAGAGTGGGCCAGTAAATCAGAGAGTCTTATAATGGGGGATTTTAATTTCCCAGATATTGACTGGAATTTGTGGGTTGGTCACTCACACACTAGCAAGGCTTTTGTGGATTTATTGGATGATTGTGTTCTTAATCAGCATGTTCGTGAGACAACTAGAGGGAGCAATACTCTTGATTTGATTATCAGTAGTGATTCTTCATGCATTAAGAATCTGAAGATACAGGAACCACTAGGTGGAAGTGATCACAGTGTGCTGAAGTGGGATTTACTCAAGGAGGTAACTACCATCAGGGGTAAAGGGAAGGGTTATTGCTTTCGTAAAGGCGACTACAATGGACTGAGACAGTATTTAAATTCTATACAGTGGGACCAACTGATGATGTTACCAATAGGCAAATTCAAAATGGGAAGCATTCAAAGAACTTATCTTGGAAGCTACTAAGCTTTACATACCAACTAAGAAATATTGTTCAAGGATTAGGCCTAAGTGGATGTCAGATGAACTAATGAGACATATGGCAGAGAAGAAAAAGGCATGGGATACATACAAATTAACACGTGACACAGAAGCCTATGATAGATACAAGTTGATCTGTAACCTAGTTACAAAGGAGTTTAGGCAGGCGAAGGCAGATTACGAGAAATCTTTGGCAAGGGATGCAAAGAAAAACAGCAAAGAGTTCTTTACTTATGTAAACTCTAGAAGGAAGGGGATGAATCAGATTGGTCCACTTGATATCGATGGGTCAACTGTTGATGATCCTGCTCAGGTAGCTAACAAACTGAATGTATATTTTGCATCGACATTCACACATGAGGAGTTATTCAGGGAGGGGAATGCCAGAGGTGTATTCAACTCTGGCAGTAAGCTAGAGAATCTTGTAATAACTGAGAGTAAAGTGGAGGAGAAATTGTTGACGATAAATACAAGAAAGGCACCTGTGGTGGATGGGATCTATCCAGTTATATTAAAGGAGGCAGCAAAGGAAGTAAGCAAACCCTTAGCCATAATTATGAGAGCTTTCTTTGATTCAGGGGCAGTACCCATGGACTGGAGATGTGCAAATGTGACCCCAATTCACTAAGGAGGATCAAAGGGCGACACAAATAATTATAGGCCTGTTAGTTTAACTTCTGTTCCTGGAAAATTAATGGGGAAACTGGTTAAAGAAGCACTGCAGGATCATCTAGACAAACTTGAGTCATAACTCGGACACAGCATGGTTTTGTTAAGGGGAAGTCTTGCTTGACCAATTTGATTGGATACTATGATGCAGTCACAAAAGAACTGAATGCAGGGAATAACTTTGATATTATATACTTGGATCTTAGAAAGGCTTTTGATACTATTGCACATGGAAGACTGCTGCACGAATTGGAGCAATGTAGCATTGGAGGCAAATTGCTGCTATGGATAAAGGGGTGGTTGAGGGGGAGAAGACAGAGAGTGGTAATCAAGGGACACTGCTCATCGTGGACTAATGTTATTAGTGGAGTCTGTCAGGGTTCAGTATTGGGTCCATTATTGTTTTCTGTATTTATAAATGATATTGATGATGGTATATCAAGCTTAATGTCCAAGTTTGCAGACGATACGAAGGTTGGTAGGGTTGTCAAGGACACTACTGACACTATGCTACTGCAACAGGATCTGGAAAGGTTGAGCAGATGGGCTGAGCGGTGGCAAATGAAGTTTAACATTGACAAATGTAAAGTACTACATATGGGAAACAGCAACGTATCAACTCTGTGGTACTACACTGACAGTGGTAGAGAATGAAAGGGACTTGGGGGTGGTTGTGCAGGCAGATATGAAGTTTTCTGAGCAGTGAAGACGGGCTGCAAGAGTAGCTCATGGTGTATTGTCGATGATATATAGGAATGTTTCTAGCAGGGATGAGGAGGTGATTATTCCCTTGTATAAGGCAATGGTCAGTCCACACTTAGAGTACTGTATACAGGTCTGGAGGCCTCATTTCAAGAAGGATGTAGAAATGCTGGAACGAGTACAGAGAAGGGAAACAATGTTAGTGAACGGAACGAAGGGTTGCTCTTACGAAGAAAGGCTTAAATTTTGCAAATTACGGTGTCTGGAAATTAGGCACCGGCGAGGTGATCTGATACAGGTGTATAAAGCCTTGAATGGTTTGAGCATGCTCAATGCTGATGGGATTCTTCCTCTTGCTCAGAATAATCACCTGAGAGGACATAAATTCAAATTGAGAAAAGACAGATGTAGGATAGACGTGAGGAAATTAGCCTTTAGCCAGCGGGTGGTTCGTTGGTGGAATAGACTTCCATCCCTTGTTGTGGAAGTTGATAGCCTAAATAAGTTTAAGGCTCAGCTGGACAGGCATTTCGAACGAAGAGAGGGGTGAAGTGGAACTGGTTATTTTTTATTTATTATTATTATTTTTAATTTATTTATTTTTTATTTATTTATTATTATTATTTTTTTTTTTTTGGCTGATGCTGCATAAGCTTGCTTTCTTGCATCAAATGCCTCTACTAATGCTAATGCTAATGATGACTTGTTCCATTGCTTTTCATAATTATGGCAGAATTAATGTTAATATACTGTAAGTGGCGAAAGTAGAGTTTGACAAATGTGGTTTCGAAAAGCAGAACACGCTAGCTTCACAACTTTGCCTTAATATTTCACCTGTTTGAAAGTAGTGCAATACCGATGCAACTACACTCACGCCCAAAAGTCTGAGGTCACAGAATATGACAACAGTTTTTGTTACTTTTTTTTGAAATTAGCTATGAAAATGTAAGCTAACGTTAAATTTAAAAAAAAACAGCACACTACAAAGTATTTTAAGATTTTTTTATTAAGCAGTTAAAAATTTATAGCAAAAAATAATGAAAGGATTAATATAATAACTGTACTGATTTTTCTTCAAAATATCCTCCACAAGATTTTATCAATGACTTACACAGACGTAGCATTCTGGCAATTAATTTTATAATTATTATTTAAAGAATTATTTAAAGCGATCTGCAAGGTTTCCCATAAATTTTGTGAAGATAGTAATTAATAGAGACATGTGATGCAAGAAAGCAAGCGTATGAGCTTATGTAGCATCATCCAAAAATAAATAATAAATAAATAAAAAAAAAATTCACGCAACCATTCCCTCTAAACGTTTGTCCAGTTTCTCCTTGAATTTATTTAATCTATAAACTTCCACTTCGACAGATGGAAGTTGTTCCAGCAATCAACAACCGGCTGGCTAAAGGTAAATTTCTGCACATCTATTCTACAACTGTCTTTCCTCAATTTCAATTTATGCCCCCTTAGGTTCGTAATCAGAGCAAGTTGAAGAATCCCATCAGAATTCAGCGTGCTCAACCCATTCCAGGCATTATACTCCTCAATCTATAAAAGTTGAGTAGATGGGCTGAGAGGTGGCAATTGAAGTTTAACATTGACAAATGTAAAGTATTGTAAATGGGAAGCAGTAACCCCAGAGAACGTATCAACTGTGTGGTACTACACTGACAGAGGCAGAGAGTGAAAAGGACTTGGGGGTAATTGTGCAGACAGATGTAAAGTTTTTTGTGCAGTGCAGACGGTCTGCAAGAGTAGCCCATGGTGTCTTGTCAATGCTATACAGGAATGTTTCTAGCACGGATAGGGAGGTGATTATCCCCTTGTATAAGGCAATGGTCAGGCCACAACTTGGGTACTGTATACAGGTCTGGAGGCCTAATTTTAAGAAGGATGTAGAGCTGTTGGAACGAGTACAGAGAATAGCAACAAGATTAATGAATTGAATAAAGGGTTTCTTTTACAAAGAAAGGCTTAACTTTTTCAAATTACAGTGTCTAGAGACCAGGCACCTGCGAAGTGATCTGATCGAGGTGTATAAAGCCTTGAATGGTTTGAAAATGCTGAATACTGATGGGATTCTTCCTCTTGCTCAGAATAATCGCCTGAGAGGGCATAAATTCAAATTGAGGAAAAACAAGTGTAGGATAGATGTGCAGAAGTTTGCCTTTAGCCAGCGGGTGGTTGATTGCTGGAACAAATTTCTATCTGTCGTTGTAGAAGTTGATAGCTTAAACTGATTCAAGGAGAACTAAACAAACATTTGGAGCATGTGGATTAGTGAATTGAGAAGGGTGTGTGTGTGTGTGTTGTTTTTTTTTTTTTGGCTGATGCTACATAAGTTGAAAAGTTTGCTTTATTGCATCACATACCTCTATTGCTATTACTATTACTATTGCTGTTATTATTACAATCAGATCACCTCGTAGGTCCATTGTCACAAGCCCTGCAATTTGCAGAACTTAAGCCTCTCTTGGTAAGACGACCTATTCATTCCCCCTCATCAATCTTGTTGCCCTTCTCTTTACACGCTCAAGAAAATTCACATCCTTCCTGAAATGAGGCCTCCAGACCTGTATGCAGTACTCAAGACTTGGCCTGACCATTGCCTGATACAAAGGGATAATCACTTCCTTTTCCCCTGCTAACAAAATTGCTGTATATCATTGACAAAACCCCATGACCTGCTCTAGCACCCTGTCTGCACTGCTCAGAAAACTTCATACCTGACTGCACAATTCTCCCAGGACTTTTTCATTTTCCACCACCCTAAGTGTAGTACCAAACAGTTGGTACGTTCCTCTGAGGTTGCTTCTACCCATATGCAGTACTTTGTATTTGTCCATGATAAATATTAATTGCCACTTCTCAGCCCATCTGCCCAAATATTTTAGATCCTGTTGCAGTAGCACACTGCCATTACTGTCATTAACAACCCTGACAACCTTTGTATCATTTAGATACTTCGACACTAAGCCTGATATACCTTCATCAATATCATTGATAAATATACAAAACAACAATGGATTCAAAACCAAACCCTGTATAACTCCACTAATAACATTAGTCCACGAAGAGCAGCGTCTATTGATTACCACCCTACGTCGGGTCTCCACACTCAACCACCCTTTTATCTATTGGAGCAACTTACCCTTAATATCATTCTGCTCCAATTTGTACAGTAGTCTTCCATCCACAACATTGTAAAAAACTTTCATGAAATCCAAGATATGATATCAAAATTAATTTTTGCATCCAGTTCCTTTGTAGCAACATCATAGTATCCAATGAAATTTGTCAGACAAGACTTTCCCTTAACAAACCCATGCTGTGTCTGAATTATTGCTGCAGTCTTGTCTAGATGATCCTGCAATGCATCTTAACTAGAGACTGCATTATTTTACCTGGGACAGAAAGTGGTCTGTAATTACTCATGTCACCCTTCGATCCCCCTTTGTGAATTGGGGACACATTTGCACATCTCCAATCCGTGCGGACCTCACCTGTGTCCAAGGATTCTCATGAAAAAACGTATTTTTGGGTACGTCTCTACTTTTGGATCCAAAAATTTCAAATTTGGATTCTTCCCTCCAAAAATACGTTTTTCCACTCATCAATTGTCGAATGGTGATGGCTATTAGCCGAAGTCAACTGTTTCATTCGATTTTTCCGTTTTAATAAGGGTTTTCGGACCAGTGCACAACCATTATTCGCAGTTGTCCTGATCGTGGTTTGTCCTTTAAACTGCCAGTCTTCTTGAATCGTCGACTGGTAGGTTGCACTCCTTTAAAGGAAATACTTAGTTTTTTGCTGATACTTCTTATTGAACCAATACTTCCCATAACTTTGTTTATACACAGTTATAATAACACCTCTTTTTTCAACATTCAGTTTGTTATTTTGGACTAATGTTATTAGCGGAGTCCCATAGAGTTTGGTGTTGGGTCCTCTGTTGTTTTGTATATTTATCAATGATATTGATGAAGGTATATCAGGCTTAGTGTCGAAGTTTGCAGATGATACAAAGGTTCGCAGGGTTGTTAATGACAGTAATGGCAGTGTGCTACTGCAACAGGATCTAGATAATTTGGGCTGATGGGCTGAGAAGTGGTAACTGAAGTTTAACCTTGACAAATGCAAAGTACTGCATATGGGTAGAAGTAACCCCAGAGAAACGTACCAACTGTGTGGTACTACACTTAAAGTGGTAGAAAATGAAAAAGACCTGGGAGTAATTGTGCATTCAAATATGAAATTTTCTGTGCAATTCAGACAGGTGGCGAGGGCAAGTCATGGGGTTTTGTCAATAATATGTAGGAATTTTGCTAGCAGGGGAAAGGAGGTGATTGTCCCTCTGTATAAGGCATGGTCAAGCCACGCCTTGAGTACTGCGTACAGGTCTGGAGGCCTCATTTTAGGAAGGATGTAAATTTGCTTGAGCGTGTACAGAGAAGGGAAACAAGATTGGTGAGGAGAATGAAGGGATCACTTACCAAGAGAGGCTTAAGTTCTGCAAATTGCAGTGGCTGGAGACTAGGCACTTGCACGGTGATCTGATTGAGGTGTATAAGGCCATGAATGGGTTGAGCACGCTGAATTATGATGGGATCCTTCCACTTGTTCAGATTACGAACCTAAGTTGGCATATATTCAAATTTAGAACAGACAAATGTAGAATTGATGTGCGGAAATTCGCCTTTATCCAGCGGGCGGTTAATTGCTGGAACAAACTTCTATCTGTCGTTGTGGAAGTTGATAGGTTAAATAAATTTAAGGAGGAACTGGATAGGCATTTGGAGGGAATGGTGTGATTTTTTTTTTTTTTTTTGGCTGATGCTGCATAAGCTCACACACTTGCTTTCTTGCATCAAATGCCACTACTCCTATTAGTATTAGTATTAGTAATGGCCGCATGGTGCAAGAAAGCCTATGGCTTATGCTGCACCAGCAGAAAAAAAAACCCGAACAAAACAATGATAAAAAAAAAATAATAAATAATAATAATAATTATTATTATTATTAATAAAAAAAAGGAAATTAAACCTATCATTCTATGCGCTTCCCTGACCCGAAGTTACTATCCAGATGACCCTTGAATTTTTCCAAACTGTTAGCCTGTACCACTCACGTAGGCAACTTATTCCAGTAAATTTTAACTCGCTGGCTAAAATAAAACTTCCTGCAGTCCAATCTAAACAATTCCCCCCGTAACTTGAATTTATGTCCCCTAGTTCTAGCATCATTTATAATCTTGAAAATTTCGTCCTCATTAATTTAAATGATGCCTTTCAGAGCCTTAAACACCTCAATCAAATCTCCTCTAAATTGTCTAGTTTCCAAACTCTGCAACCCACATATTCGAAGTCTTTCTTCATCAGGACGCTCCTTTGCGGATCTCACTAGGCGAGTGACCCGTCTTTGCACCCTTTCAAGAAGCTCGATGTCTTTCTTTAGGTGTCGACTCCATACTTGAACACAGTATTCCAAGTGTGGTCTAACAGAAGCCTTATATAATGGGATTATCACGTCTCTATCTGTACTTGCAAAAGTTCGATAGATCATCGATAGGACACCATGGGCCTTCCTTGCAACCTGTTTACAATGCTCAGAGAATTTCATGTCTGACCGTATCGTAACACCCAAGTCCTTTTCCTCCAGTACTGGGTTTATTTGAACTCCACCAAGTGAATAAGTTATTTTGAGATTACTGTTTCCCAGGTGTAATACCTTACACTTTGTTGGATTAAAGCATGGCTGCCATTTTTCTGACCATTTCTGAATTCTATCTAGGTCTCTCTGAAGAAGCTCAGCTTGACAGTGATCATTAACCACTCTACCAATTTTAACATCATCTGCAAATTTAGATATTACGCCCTCTATCCCTTCATCAATGTCGTTTATGAAAATTAAAAACAACAGTGGTCCTAATACTGATCCTTGGGGAACCCCACTTCTTACATCAACCCAATCTGAGGAATACCCATTTATAACAACCCTCTGCCTCCTGCCCTGAAGCCATCCTTCTATCCATCTAAGGATTTTCCCAGTGATTCCAACCTGTTCCAGCTTATAAAGCAACCGTTCATGTGGGACTGAGTCCAAAGCTTTGCTTAAATCTACATAAAAAACGTCGAAATTATTCCCTAAATCCAGCTCGTGAGTGACCCTTTCGAAATAACGAATCAAATTTGTTAAACATGATTTTCCCTTTACAAAACCATGCTGGTATCCTTGAGAATTTCAATTCGATCCAAATGATCCTGAATTCCACCCTTGATCATTGCCTCCATGATTTACCCTACCACTGAAGTCAGACTGACAGGTCGATAATTTCCCACTTCACTTTTAGAGCCACCCTTATGTATGGGAGATACATTGGTACTTTTCCAATCCAAGGGAATCTCCCCAGAATCTAGTGATGCTTGCATAATTAACCTCAATGGTTCAATGTACTCACTTGCCGCCTCCCTTAAGATTATAGGGTATATTCCATCAATTCTAGGAGCCTTACTGGTCTGTAGGCTCGAAAGTTTTTTCATTAAATAATCTTGCGGAATTTCAATATCATTAATTACATATTTTTCAACTTCGCTCCCACAATTTCCCATTACCACGAAGGGTTTTTCATTTGTAAATATCGATGCAAAATAACTGTTGAGTTCATCTGCAACGGCAGCTGGTGTATTTAATACTGTCCCCTTTCCCTTACGTAAAGGTCCGATCTGGTTTGTCTTGCTCTTCTTGGCATTTATATATGTGAAGAATTCCTTATCCCCCTCTCTTTGCTCTGTTTGGTAGTGATTTGTCATAAACTGCCTTTGCCTGTCGAACCTTTTCTGTGACTCTATTACATATCACCTTGTAGCTGTTATAGTCTTCAGTACTTTTTATTGCTCTGTAACCTTTCCATGCCACCTTTTTCTGCTCAAGTAACGTGGCAACTTCACTATTCATCCAATTTGGAACCCTCCTCGTGGAGTATTTTTTTAATGGTATATACGCATTCAAGGCATCTGTGATTAAGGTTTTAAAAGCATACCACAATTCAAATGTATTCATTCTCTGCGCGATATCTACCCGGTTAATAGAGACCATGTAGTACCTTAAGGCATCATAATTTCCTTTTCTGAAATTAAAACCGATTCCTTTGCCTTTTACTGCAGCTACCTCTCTCTCATCATCCTCCGTAGAACTTCGTGATCACTTCCTGCTACTGGTTTCTCTACTGTCAGTCCTGTTATGTCATCTGATTCATGGGTGATGATGAGGTCAAAGTATATTCTTTTCTCTAGTACTTTCCCTGACATGTTAATACAAATAACAGTCATCTAGTTGATTTAAAAATTTTGTTTCCCATGTCGAGTTTCCTTCCCATTTACTCCAATCAATTAGAGGCAAATTGAAATCACCCATAATAAGACATTGACGCTTACTTGCCCATGCATTTGCATGTAGAGGCTTTCGTCATAATCTTCACAATCACGTGGTCTGTAGATTACTACTACTTCTACTATTTCTTGCCATGTTTATCAAGACGTCAATGAAAAAAAAAATAATAAAATAATAATATACCTGAAAAGGTTAATAGTTCGATCTTTGAATGGTGCTTGAGGTTATGTTGCAACCGCATTAGTTGTAAGCATATCTTTCCTTCTAGCAAAGAGAGCAACTGCAAAAGCCTGGAGTGCAGACAAGTGATGTGGGGTCAGAACACGTTGGTCAACTTGATTTATGCTGAAGGTTGGGTCTTCATTTCGCAGCTCATTCCTAATGTATTCATAGCAGGCACATTTGTGGAGAAGATGTTGCCAGTTTTCCTTTGCTCCAAAGAAACAGAGGTCAGTATTTAACAGGCCTAGCTGGTGGAGGTTTTCGTTAAGGGAGCCATGCCAAGTAATAAGATACGATGTTTCCAGACTAATCGTAACTCATGCGCTAACCTTCTTCGAGATCACAAAGGAGACATCTGGTAGGAAATTTCTGGTTACAGTGCCTACAGTTGAATTGTCCCACCTTATTTGCCAGACATTTATTAGCTCTTTAAAGCATCGATCTTTTTCCCTTTTATTATCATCATTCAGCGATAGGTCTATATCATAATAGAAGTAGGTATTTCTTTTTTGAGCCTGAAGCATAATCCTCTAAATATTACATATAGGTCTAACGGCAGAGTCCCTGCAGTAACCTGAATTGCCGCAGTGGACACCGTTCGGTAGATGCGATGTGTTGCTAGTAGCATTGCCCTTTGGATTGAGTTGAGTTTTTCCTTCATTTTGACGGTTACTACTCTGTGGCTCCGGCCGCGAATGAGACTGTGGGAAGGAATACCACTTTATAGTAGAGGAGCAGGGTCCGCCTGGACAGGCCCCAATCATTTCTTGAAATTCTAATGATGGAGCCTGTAAACTTCCTGGTTTTTTCGCGGTGTTGTAGGTGAGGTAGGAATGATAGCCTGTGGTCTATCATCATGCCCAAGGCCCTGGCCTGCACAACCCGGGGGAACTAGATACCATTAATGTTGACCTGGGGGCCTTCTTATGTCGAGTTTGGTTTTAAAAATCATCATCTTTGTTTTGGTGGGATTAATCTGAAGTTTGTTGGCTGCCACCAAGGAGGTGAGGCTATCAAAGACTTTCTGTGCTCTCAGTTCAAGGACAGATTTTGAGTGATCTGAGATGATGTGGTAAAGGCCCAAACATGTCATGGAAGTAAGGTAGAACACTTAATACAAGCGAAGATAGAGGTCATTACGATGCTGTATCAAGAGATAACGTATCAATTCAAGCTGTATCAAGAGATAACGATGAAGAGATTAAAAACTGGTAAGGGGCTGAGCCTCAGTGCAGAAATTTCCAGACAGCGTGATCCCAGTCGTCTGCTATTTGATATCTATAGCTCAATTACCAGGCATGAGATAGTTACTGAGATCTTTATTCATAACTTAGTAGATTACATGGATCTGGAAGAAGCACAGAGTAGGTCAGGGTGTTGTTCTCCAACACATTAAACTGGATTATTGAAGTCACACCCACCGTAAAAAGAATTTTACTCTCACAAGACAGGACATTATTGGCTAGATATCCAAGGATTTCGTACTTGTTACTAAGTACCACATCTGCCTTGTTTATGGACACATTCTTCCTTCAGATGCTTGAAGAATAGCGCAGTCTGCAGTCACTTTGGAGAGGAGGAGCATCTTTATAAGGATTTGAACAACAAGAAGCTTCCACACAGCGTGCCAACTCGAAAAGCACAAAGAGACCGCACAGTAATTCAGTCAGGGACGGTGCATGCCCGGTGTATCGCAGTGCAGCCGACAGTCTTCTACAATTAACAAGCTATGGATTCTAGCTGTAATACCAATCAATACAGTCTTAAAATAGCGCAAGTCAATGCCCAGAGATCAATGTCAATAGCAAACCAACTGCACCAAGTGCTAGAGCAACATAATATAGATGCGCTTCTCCTCCTCCTGCTCCTCCAGGATCCATATTGTACTTGGAATCGAGTGGCTGCGTATCCCAGCTCTTACAGGAAGATTCAAGCACCTAATAGAAATAGCTTTGCCTCTATCATAATAAGAAACCTAGATATCGTTGTCACGAGGCTGCTGGGAAGATTCAGTCCAGGTAGATATCGTGCTATTAGAGCAGAAGGATTGGCTGTGAGATATGCTCGTGAAGTCGGGGGTCTCGGCATCATGTTGGATGATCGAAGTTCTTGTCACACGTAAGGTATATGAGGGAAAAGATCAAGGTAACATATTCAAAATTAAGAAGAGTATTCAGAACTGAATGGGCAATTAGGGATAAAGTCCTTGATTTAATGTATAAATGTATATTCTTATCCATTATTACCTAGGTATATGGAGCTTGGAGTTTGTCTATTGAGAACTCTATAGTAAGAAGGCAACTAATGGTAATAATTTATAACGATACACTGCAAGTTATTACAGGACGGGAACCTGCGGACTTTATCATAATGAGCAGTTGTCTTCAATATGCAACTTAGAGGATTTACTCGAGAGAAATTTTTTGAGTGAGAGCATGTCCATAAATAGAAAAGTCATGTGCTAGGAGCAATGTACAGGAAGAACGAAAAAGGTACCAAACAAAAATAATGACAGTATGGCAGCATCATTGGAATGAGTCCGAAAAGGGACGTGTAACTTACATGTATGATGTAACGTATAACTTGTATGATTCCCGATATTGAAATGATTCCCGATATTCATTATGATGAATGCATATTACTTGATTGTGGGCTCTATAGAAATCTAAGAGATCAATTATTTTGTAGTTGTTGGAGTGCTAACTCTTCTTGAGCTGCCGAGGCTTTTCAAAACTTAGATAACTACAGGGCATACTTAGGTTTGTTGATGAGGTTTTTAATCGACATTTGAGTTGAAGGTTTTATCGATAAGAGTGTTTTTTTTTTTGTTTTATTTGTCAATAATATTTTTGGAACATAGAGATCGTAGATAGAGTTTGTGAAGGATTTGGACAATGTGCATGTTTTTAAAGAATAGTTAGCGTTATTATTAGTGTACTCTTACTTGGAATATTGAAATTTCCTCAAAAAGATTGGCCCGCATATTAGTGATTCCGCAGATGAATGCGTGATATTGTTGTCATGTTTTACGTAAGAGATACTGTTTGCTCTTCTTTTTCTAGCAGTGTTGACTGAACTTCAGAAATATCAGATGTTATTGTGGTATAGTGTAAAAAAAATATGGAGGTCCTAAAGTCTCGAAACTTTATTAGACAGTTGGACAGACAACTTGAGTAGTCGGGTCTCGACTATTCAAGTTGTCTGTCCAACTGTGTTATTGTGATTTGAAAAACTTAATGAGTTTGCATAATTATAGCGATAAGTATAACTCTTTGCCTTTTTTCTCAGCTCAGTGTACTGAACTTGCTTTTGAAATTTATATTGTTCTGTTCTTTTTGAAATATATATTCTTTTAAAATCTCAATGTGTATTTTACTTTTGCAGTAAAGTTCTTTTCAGCTCGAAATTAAACCAGATAGGGAATCCCATGTTAATACACCTGTGTTAAGGACCAACACTATTTCTAAAGGTTAAAATCACAAAATCTTTACTTAAGGTACTCTTTACTGATGAGACTAGATTCAGTCTCAGCAGCTATTCTGGACGTCAGCTAACCTGGTGAGAGGTTGGCACACGGTATCACCTCGCAAAAATCACTGAAAGGGATCGATATGGCGGTCAAGGTGTACTTGTCTGGGGAGGCGTTATCTTGGATGGACGTACACAAATCTATAACCGGTACTGTAACTGGTGCACGCTACTGTACTGAGGTAGTCCTTCCCCATGTGCGTCTGTTCCGAGGTGCCATTGGCCCCTAGTTCGTGTTTATGGATGATAACGCCACAGCCCATCACACTGCAGCTGTTTATATGCTTTTGGAAAGTGGGGACATTGCTCTTATGGATTGGTCTTCCCGTTCTGCCGATCTAAATCCCATCGAACGCATATGAGACGCTCTGGGGAGACTCCTAGCGGCACGTCTACACCCACCAGAAAATGTTCACCAGCTGAAGGTGGCGCTGACAAAGGAATGGACGATGTTACCGCAAGAACTTATCAACAACATTGTCGTAATTATGGACAGGCGATGCAAAGCCTGCATCGACATTAGGGGTAGCCATATCTCCTACTGAGGACCACCTCTTCCCTTTGTTCCATCTTTGGCAGTGATGCATTTGTATCATGGCAGCCGGTGCTATGTTGCCATTTTTGAATAAAGTCCCTCTGTACCATTTTGTTTCCGTTATTGTTTCCTTCATCATTTCTGTACCGCACGAGGTTCCTTTGGTATACTTTTCCCATATCCAGGCCACTCCTATGAGAAGCTACAGGTGAAAATCTGACTGGTCCTTAAGTTTTGCACACCAGTGTGCGACTGATTTGCCTCCAGTCAGTATAAATTTTTGTTATGCTGTTTTTTTTTATCCGTGATAGATAAAATGTGATATTCCTTCCGAAACGCGAGTATCTAATTAAATTCCTGAATAAACTAAATCGAGCATATTGTTTTTACGAATAGGACTCATATTTGTTGCGTGAGGTGTAACTCTTCATAATTTATGTTATTTGGATTGAAAATGAATTTGGATGAGATTCTTTCCCCATATTCGAAAATTTAAAATCTTCGAGTACAATATACACCCTGGCCAAAAAAATTCGAACCTTTGAATAAGACAGTGACAGACAGAAGAAAACTGTGATGTGGGGTGATGAAGTGTTGCCTCGTCAAGTATAAAGACTTTTTTTGTTTTTTAATTTTTAAATTTATTATACTATGCGGTCCCAGCCAGCTTTCGTGGCCACCCTGCAGTTTATTTACAATTCTGTACCACTAACAATGTTAATGTACAATTATCTCAGACCCCCTCATAGAAGGTCAATTCGTTCACAATGTATATGTCCATATCACAATGCAATACCATGAAGATATCTGACATTATAAAGTCCCAACATAAGATTGTGACGACCTCTGATGATCCAATCGACACGTGTAGGTCCACTATAAGGATACAAAGTAAGAAGTCCAATCCAGGTAGTAGATGTCTAAAGCGGGAATTATGGTTACAATTAAGAAATCAAATTTTCCTCAAACCTAAACAGTCCCAACAGTACAGCAGTTAACAATAAAGGGGAATACCCCAATCATCAGTTGCCACATACTGTCCCTGGAACCATAATTAACACCACAACATCACAGATCATCCATCGAGGAAGTAACCATAATGCCATCCAACAGGCTCATCGGGTGGTCTACCCTCTACTGGAGCCCCAATTTCTCCGATGCAAGCCTGCCCAAAATGCGCCGGCACTCGCTTCAACAACTTCTCTGAATCACCTGTAAGTGGAAGATGCATCTGGAGAATGCATCATGAGTACCTTAGAAGCCGTAGTGTTCACAGGGTAGATTCAATTCAATCAGAACGGCACCGCTCATCCTGCGTCCACCCTGTCTACCATAATAATATTCCGTTCTAATGTAGCATGTCATGACCTTTAAAAGCCCTATTTTTGACTGTCATTCAGTATCTGGCTCATGCTCCTTCAATTGCAACGAGATCCCACTTCTTCTGAATAGTTGGACTGCAAACTTTCGAAGTGCTTAAAATTTTTCTTTTGTATTAACTAATAAATAAATAAATTTTCTGTTTATACTCCGAGATGACCAAAGGGTCAGAGGAGTTAATAGTTATTCACATCCAGGAGTAAGGAAGTGGAGGTTACGAGCTTCTTCATTTAATTGTCTCCTGCAGTAATCTCAAGCCAGAATGGGGAAAATATATAATCTATCAGACTTTGAAAAAGGTGTTATCGTGGGTGCATGTTTAGCACGCGAAGGACATAACTGGTTTCTCAAAATCATCCATCTCAGAGCAAGCGGTTTTTCACATCAAAAGGCCTAAATGTGGCAGAAAAACAATACTTCAAGAGCGCAGCCGTCGTACTCTAAGGAAGACTTTACGAAAAAATAGAACATTCTGTGCTCAGCGAATAACACCTGAATTCAACCAAGCCCAGAACTGCCCTATTTCAACCGTACCATGCGCAGAGAATTAAAAATATTGAGTATTGACAGTCGTCCTCCTATTATCGCTTCTCGGCCTTTTGGCTAAGATCAAAGTGTAGTCGCATGACTATTCGGAAGCTTCTTTTTTCAGAGAAAAACAGAAAAATCTGCTTGCAGTGGCGTCGAGAACGTAGTGATTGGAACATGTTGTTTTACACTGATAGTATGCAAAGAGTGTGCTGAAATCTCACGAAGCGGGACCCTGGTTTACTTAGTTAAGACAATCCAAGCATCTGTAGGTGATATCATGGTATGGAGAATGTTTTGTTGCCACGGACTGGATCCGTCGAAAGTTAAAATGACATCTAGGGAGTACCTAAATTTTGTATCAGATCGACTGTATCGCGCAGTGTTACACTTTTATCCCGAGGGTGATGGTGACTTCATGGATGACAATTCAACAGCGCATCGTGGCAGAATCGTGCAAGACTAGTTTTAAAAGCATGACACGAATTTTCACTATCTTTCCTGCCCCCCCCCATATTCATCTGTTCTCAATCCTATTGAAAATGTGTGAGATATGCTAGAGAGAGCTATTTGGCAACGAAGTCGTTTCCCTTCAACTTTGTCACAGCTACGCTGTATTTTGCTAGAAGAATGGTGTTACAATTAGACCAAGACACCTTATAGAATCCATACCGCGCCGTACTCTTGTTGTTATTCGAAACAAAGGTGACTCGATTCGATACTGAATAAAGGTTGGTTGTTTTTTTTGGCCAGTGTGTGTATGTGTTGGTCATTTCAAGATTATGGTAAGTCGATCAATTATCTAATTCATTCAGTACTTTACTAGTGACAGGGGGAGGAAGGTAAACGAGAATAAATACAATAGGGTTTATTTTGTATTTGTAGAAATAAACCCTCTGTGCTATCAAATATACTGAAACGTTTTAGCCCAGAAAGCCGCAATTCCACCCCTCCTCGATTTGGTCGATCTCGACTCAGGAAGAAATAGTTATTATCTAAAACCTCTCAGCTTACTATGGAAGGCTTACGCAAAGTTTCAGTTAAAGACAAAATATCTCAATCCTTTAGTACTAATAAATCAGTTAACTTTTTTAGTTTATTGATAAGACTGTGCAAATTTTGTAGGTAACATTTAATATTGTTAGAACCAATGTTGCTGAGATTTGGTATTCCGTGATTGCTATGTATTTTGGCTGCTATTTGGTGGATGAGCATGTTCATTTTTTCAATTTTTTTATTTAAGTCAAAGAAGCATATAAAAGTAATGTCTGGCCAATTATCGGCATTGGATATATCTTTGTATTTATTTTTGTAATTATTTTTTAAAATGACAGTGTATTGGTCTGTGATTTCCGGCTTTAATCTTAAAATAAACATTATCATCTTGGAAAATCATGTTTCTGTCCGGGGGAAAAATGCAACATGGCAGGGTGCACATGGTTTCCTAAGAGCTGCCGATAGACCTCATCAGTGAAACGTTCGTCGATACGCACCGGGGATCCTAGTTCTTGCCAGCAAAACAAGCCCCATATTAAGCAACCACCACCACCACCACCATCTGGCTGCATAGTGGATACTATGCACGTTGAGTCCATGGACTCGTGTTGCTTGCGTCGCACACGAAGGCGTCCATCGGCGTGTTGCACCAGGTATTTGGACTCATCTGACCAGCACACTCGTTTCCATTCCTCCAGTGTCCAACCAGCGTTTCGTTGACGCTATAGTATTCGCCGTCGATAATGATCAGGGGTGAGCAGAAGGTGTTTCTTAGGCCGTCTGCTGTGGAACTCCCTATGCCTGAGTGTATCCAAATTTGAGATATTGTTCTTGCATTCAACGTATTGTATTGCGATGTCAGCTGTTGCACAATGATCTGTCCTTCAGCCTGTACAACGCGCTGCACTCTTCACTCACCATGAACATCCACCCTTCGTAATCCTTTATAGTTCTGTCGGCGGGAGGTGGTTTGGCTGGTTCGACACCATTCTTTACACACCTTAACTACAGTGGGCCGTAAGTAACCAACAAGACGTATATGGAAGCATCTGACACAACGAGCTCCCACGATGACGCCCTTTTGAAATTTCGTGATATCTTTACGACACCCAATACCTATTACTTTAACTTGCAAGACTAGGTGCAAATTACCACCGTTCTAGAGTGCGAAGCTCTTCGTCTTTTTATACTGCGAGATATGTGGCATAGTCCATTACGGATGGGGGAAGTCAGAATTCAGTGATCACTGAGTTTATGTATCTCTTCACAAGCAACAACACGTTCGCGATCTTATATAACAATACACGCGAAGCTTACGCAGGCTGTATAAAGCTAATAATAGAATAGAATCTTTAATTGTAGTATGAGCGACATACTATTATTCCATATATAGAATCATGCAACTCGCACCTGCAGCACAGTGAGCACACGCGCTCTGCAAGTCATCGCTGGAACCTTCCCCTTAGACCTAGAGGTTGTGAGGAGAGGCATCCTCCACGAGCTCGCTAAAGGTAATGCTTGTACACACCTTGACTTCAACGGAGATCCAGGAATAACCGCATTGCGGAAAAAAGAAGAATCCAGACCCACTTGCTGCAGGCGTGGCAGGCACGATGGGATGTCTCCATCAAAGGTCGGATAGCAAAGGAATTATTTCCAAATGTAGATAGATTCCAACTTAAATTACCAACCTGGTGCGCACTTGGTCTGTTTGTGACGTACCTACTCACAGGACATGGTGCCTTAAACGCCAAACTAACAACTCTGTGAATAATTGAAAATCAAAATTGTACTTGTGGCTCTCCAGAAACTTGGCCGCACCTAATGTATGACTGCCACCAATACGACGACATCCGCTGCCAGCTGGTGACACGATTACAACATTCACCCAAGGACCAGGAGCAATTCATCCTGGACGATAAAGAACCATATATACAAATTCGGTGAATTTCTGCGCAAATTCACCGAATTTGCGCAGAAATTGTTTAACAGACGCCGAGCCACACTAGCCCAACAAGCAAATAACAACACAGCTGAAAACTAAATGGAGTGAAAAATGCAGAAAGACCCGCAGACCAAAACGGTAGGAAGAAGTAACAAAAGGCAACTAAGAATGGAACAAGCAACATAACGACAATATAAAATGGGACAAGCTACTATTACCACAACAAATTCCATACCTCCAACGAGAATAAAAGTACATGGTCTACAACTGTGTGACTAACTGAACCCTGAATCTGCAAAAGGGCCACACGGACCTGAGCCATGCAGCTTCGCTGCCATCAAGCCTCGTTCGGGATCAGAATCGAGCACCTGACTCGATTCCTTTCCAACCCTACCACGGCGGGGAGGGAACACCTTGTCTCCCCCTGCCAACCCCCCCTTTCCTCTCTGGTGAGGCATGGGCATGCCTCATTGACCAAAGGGGGACACCTCCTCTATCGCTTGCATACTTCTAACTTTAGCCCCCCAGTTTTCTGTCGCCCCTCCTACTCTATCTATATACAACGCGAACGCACCACACACTAAATTTAACAACACTCAAAACAGTCTTCGCCCAGTCTCGGCCTATCCATCTACGTAATGTCAAAACCCCAGCGGTGTGTACGGGCATACAACGTATGTTGTATGCAGACAAGCGAAATGAGTATATACATGTGTATATACACATACATATTATGATTTTTTTTTTTTTAGGTCCTAGCCGCCGAAATCTCAGGAAACAAAGCGGCAGGACCTATCAGAGTAATTAAGTCTCCTGGGTTCCTGGTCTGCCTCCATGGGGCGAAGGTGGGGCAACGTTGGGCTCCAGCAGGGGTCCAGCGGCTAAACGACCAGATGAAGAACAGTACATGACATTACATATGTACAATGTCCATACACTTTTAAATCTTTGGTATTCCCAGCAAACTGGTACACCCACAATGAAAGCAACGCGGAGATGGGGGAAACCCCTGGTGCCACATGACATCAATATACCTTACACCTTATACACATACAATTATTCCCGTCATGACATGGTGGTGGCAGGGGTTTACAATACATATTTACATCATACGACAACAGAGATACATGAGAAATACATACATTACATAATACACATGCATGTTACATTTTACATCAAGACTAGTGTAGGCACAGCACAGTTCTAAATTTTCAATTTAGCGAAGATTCCCTTTTTGTATTTTTTGTTGTTGACCTCTTCTTGGAGGTCACCGTCGATCGCTTGCAGTGAGGGCAGCATTTGCTTTGGAAGGAATCTGTCAGTAAGCACTAGCCCAGATACCTAGTATCTAGCCAATCTTTTGTTGGCTAGATACTTTAGGTGGTGGTGGAAGGTAAGCCCCGAGTCTAAGAAGATACCTAGGAGCTTGAATTCAGTGTGCAGCCGTATGGGTTTAAAGTTTAATTTTATTGTAGGTGGTCTTGTGATTTGTAGCCTGCCTTTAAGGAGTATGGATTTTGTTTTCTCTCCTGAAATGGTAAGGTTGTGCAGGGCTGCCCAACCTGCTCGTCCTGGTGTTAGCACATACCAAAAGGACAAGATCATCCGCGAAGGCCAAGGGCTCGACACCTCCCAGGTCCATGCCCAGGAATTCATCCAGGACAATAGACCAGAGGAAAGGACCAAGCACAGAGCCCTGCGGACAGCCTCGATCGATGTACCTAGTCACTGTCTGGAATCTGTTGGTAACTTGGACTTTTCTACCAGTTAAATATGAACTTAAACTGTTGTATAGGTTATTGGAAACATTTGATTGCCGAAGCCTCCGAAGAACACTGGGTCACCATAGTCGATCAAAGGCCCCAGCGAAGTCTACCATGATTGCAAGGGAATACTTAAAGGCTGTATGAGTTGCTTGAGTGATTAATCTGTTAATGGCATCTTCTGTGCTGCTACCTGCTTTGAATCCAAATTGCTTGTCACTTGGAAGTTTTTGTTCTTCATATCTGGCGGTTAAGCGAAATAAGAGCAGGCGTTCTTGTAACTTGGCCATTACAGAGAGCAAGACAATCGGGCGGTAGGAGGCTGAAATTTGTGGTGGCTTGTCGGGATTTTTCAGTATAAATTTCAGGGTTGCCATTTTACAGGATGTTGGAAAGGTGCCTTCTGTCAGGCACCTATCTAGAAGGCTTAGGAGAGTAACAGGATAGTATTCTGCAAATTTTTTAACCACATCCACTTCCAGCAGATCCGCACCAGGTGTTTTTCCTACTTTCATTTTGTTTATTGCCAAGTCCATCTCAATGTTAGCGAAGGGGGATTCCACAGAGGCAGGATGATAGTTGTGATCTTCATCTACTATTTCTTGTTGTTGTTGAGTCATAGCTGCAGTTTCAATGGGATAAATGGATAAATGTCTAGAATATTGTTAATGCTGTCCTTCCAGGTGTAAGTAGAGGAGCCATCCATCTTTAGTGTCGTATCGAGTACCTCTCCTCGCGGCAGCTTGTTTGTTACGATCTTGAAAACGATGTCCCAGGTGTCCTTATTCTCAGAAGTGGATAACAGGGTTTAGCATTAGCATTAGTAGAGGCATATGATGCAAGAAAGCAAGCTTATGCAGCATCAGCCAAAAAAAAAAAAAAAAAAAACCCTTCCACTTCACCCTTCCATTCGTTCGAAATACCTGTCCAGCTGAGACTTATTTAGGCTATCAACTTCCACAACAAGGGATGGAAGTCTGTTCCACCAACCAACTACCAGCTGGTTAAAGGCAAATTTCCGCACATCTATCCTACATCTGTCTTTCCTCAATTTGAATTTATGCCCTCTCAGGTGATTATTCTGAGCAAGAGGCAGTATCCCATCAGCATTGAGCATGCTCAAACCATTCAAGGCTTTATACACCTGTATCAGATCACCTCGCCGGTGCCTAATCTCCAGACACTGTAATTTGCAAAATTTAAGCCTTTCTTCGTAAGAGCAACTCTTCGATCCGTTCACTAATCTTGTTGCCCTTCTGTGTACTCGTTCCAGCAGCTCTACATCCTTCTTGAAATGAGGCCTCCAGACCTGTATACAGTACTCAAGGTGCAGCCTGACCATTGCCTTATACAAGGGAATAATCACCTCCCTATCCCTGCTAGAAAAATTCCTGTATATCATTGATAAGACACCATGAGCTACTCTTGCAGCCCGTCTGCACTGCTCGGAGAACTTCATATCTGCCTGCACAATTACCCCCAGGTCCTTTTCATTCTCTACCACTGTCAGTTTTAGCACCACAGAGTTGATACGTTGCTGGTTTGCCACGTTTACTTTTACGTATTAGCTTTGTGTATTAATTTCTGACAACGCGGTAAGCCTCCCTGGCGGCATCTATCTCATGGGGAGGTAGCCTTGATCGAGCCTGCTGGAACATTTTCCTTGCATGGTGGACTCTTCTTCTGAGATCCTGTAGTTGGGATTCCACCAGGGAACTGCATACCGGCAATCGTCTGAGGGAAGTGCTTCAGGGGTGGAGTGTCTTCAGGGAGTCTTCTTGTTAGCTCAGTCCGAAAGCGTTGCCAGTCTGCCTTTTTTGAATTGTACCGTATCACATCTCGTGGGATCGGAAAGGGTACGTTCCACAGAGCGAACCAGATAAAATATCGCTCTGTGGTCCGACGTGGTCCAGGCTTCTTGTACAGTCCATTTGGCTAGTTTGTTGGCAATGTTTGGAATGGCTGCTGTAACATCTATGGTGCTCTCCCAAAGTGGGCCGCAGTAAGTTGGAAGTTGATCCGGGCGGTTTATTACTTGGAGGCCTGTGGCTAGGAAGAATTCTTCTAGTTTTGCACCATTTCTTTGTGCAGGAGTGCAACCTTTGTGTCAGGAGTGCAACTGTGCCAGTGCAGAGTCTGCAGTTTGCATCAATGGCTATTAGTAGTCGTCCCCTCGGGAGAGTCTCAAGAGCCGTCTGAATGGTTGAGATCGCTGGGGTGATGTCTTCACCAGGGTGAGTATATATTGTTAACAGGAACAAGGATCCTAACTACAGGACCTGTACAATGAAAGTTCATTCAAACGGGAAAAGTCCAATTCACGGAAATAAAAAAGATATTCATGACGTCAAGTCCAGCGCCATGAAAAATCGCAGAGAGTAAGTTGCTGCAGGAGACATCATCACACAGACACACACACACAAACATACACGAATTAATAAGGACATTTTTAGCCCAGAACTCATCCGTCAATCAGTCAACCTACTCCAAATAGTTCTGTGAAACTGTTTCTTGTTTACAGCCATATCCAAGTCAAACTTGTTCATGAGTGCCAATGTTCTTTTGAAGAAGGAGTTCCTGGATATCTCTTCTCTAGAATGACCGATGTGGAATGTAGTCTTCTGTCTAGTAGCCACCGCTGGAGCGTGGAGGTCAATATGGCATAGAAGATTCAGCAGGGAGGTTGAACCAGCGAAGATATGGTACAACAGCTTTAAATCAAGAACAGTTCGCAGTTTCCAGAGATTGAAATTTAATTGACTCTTAAAAAAAAAAACCAAATAAATAAATTAATTAATTTTTAATGTTAGAAAAATTTGTACAAAATTATTTATATTCAAAAACTGGTACTGCACCTGACTTGCGACCCGTAAAATTAATGATCCGATAACATCGAAGCATTATATCGTAATTATTTTTGGCTTTTAGCCCATCGATCCTAATGTCATCTGATTTGTCGCCATATTAAAGTACAGTATTATGTTTATTTATTTGAACAGAAATCGGCTCACTATATAATAATGAAATAATTTTTCATTTATCTAGTTCTACCTTCAGTCAAGAGATGGCAGCTCGGAGTGGTATCAATTCTGACGTAAAATAAATTTCTCTTACAGTACCGTCGATCGCATTTTCAGGTTATGGATCGCATTTTCATGGCTTTTGATAGCTGGAATTCTCAATGTGGCAGAGGATCCCGAAATGTTCCAAAAAAAAAAAAAAAAAAACGTGGCAAAGAAAAATATATATGCATATATATGAGGGAAAAATATATACGCATATATATGAGGGAAAAATATATATGCGTATATTTCTGAAAGCAAAAATAACAAATAAATAAAAATAGCCATTTTGCTTTTTTAAGGAATTGAAACGGCGCAATAACCTCTTCTTGTAATTTTGGCGCTTAATTTAACTGTACAGTTCATTGGCGCGTGCGTTACGTGTTTGCTACATGTTTGGATTTCGCTCGTGTCAGCTCTGGCTCTTGCTGGCTAATGCATACAGTATAGGTTTATTTAAATAGCACAGTACATCATATACCTCACGCTGCCATACTGCCCACCTGGGCGACGTTACGCCAAAGTGTGGTACCTATGGGCTGCCTTCGCAGGTAGCACATTTAGTATAATCAGTTCTTTTCCAGCCCCACACCGGCTGGAAAAGAATTGCGTTCGATAGAGACCCATAAAAATTCCTCTCGTCAATGACGAGAAGAATTTTTATGGGTCTTTTTCACAACCTGGTTGAGTTATGCGATCTCAGGCGAAGGTAGCATCATTTCCCCTCCCTCAAATTCGAGTTTTTTGTCCAGAAAACACCAAATCGACCATAGAACACACGCAATTTACAGACACGTTATATACGGCACAACATGGCCTAAGTTGCTGATGCGCCTAAAACCCTACAACAACAACAGCCCATGGGCCCTTAGGAACCTGCAATGCATCTGTGGACCCGAGTGTATGATTGGTTTTAGGATCCTTTTCTTTTTTTTATAACTATATTATAATCATTTAAGAAAGGTTTTGGAACTCTTCTATTTCGGTTCCAGGATGCATTGCATCCAGCTTAATCCCTATTCAATACCCTGAGAAAGCTCCAAAAGTTCTTCATCCCTTATTGAGTTTACTGATTGTTCATATCTGCATGCCAAACTATGCTACTCGGTACGATAAAAGGAAACTTATATTTATCGAAGGTTGGCATTTTATTGTTGGCATTAATTCGAACCCACTAATCGAAACCAAGGTTGCTGAAGTCAGTGATCCATGCCGGCTGTTAAATAGGCTACTCTTTGAACACCAGACAGTGTCACTGACTTGCCAGTTTCAGAACACGGGGCCAATCGAAAGGGTAAGGCACATATTTGTGGCAATGGCGGTGCTGATGATTTCAACTGGTGGTGTAAATCTTTCTTTGGCATAATTTCTAGAGAATCCTTCGTCAGTTTTGGTCGCGATCCTTTGGCGTTCCAAAAAGTCGCTAGGTGCATGCGTCGGTTATTTGCTTCATGTAAACAATGAGAACCAGTTCCAAAATACCACGTTGCTTCGTTTATGTTGACTTACGAGTACATTACATAATATTTAATTATTTATAAAATTCGTTATAAATCCAAAATAAATACAAATCTGTAATAAACAAAATCAATGTAAATCAGTAATACGAGGGGCGATCGTTTAATTCGCGGACTGGTGCAAGATCTTATCTTAACTGCCATCATATGAATCTTCTGCAGATTTATCCTTCTCGACAATCATGTATCAAATAAGATTGAAATAGGTGCATTATGGCCTTTGTAGCTCTTGCACCAATAAATCCAACAAACAACAACAATATCCTTCTCGAAATACTCTCCCTTGAACTTTACGCACTTTCGCTACCGTCCTACTCACGCATTAAATGCTTCTTGCAAGCCATATCATTGCGTCAGACGCGAAAAGCTTGCCTTTCAGAGCTTTCTTCAGACGTGGAAACAGGAATAAATAACACTGGGCTAAGTCTGGTTAATACAGGGGATGTGGGCGAACCTCAGCACCTATGGCAGTGATCGCTGCCTGCACAACAATAGCCGTTTGGGGCCTGGCATTGTCTTGATTGAGAAACCACTTCACACCGGAAAGTTAGGTCACATCGGAATATGGTCGTCCTACCAAGACACTCGTTACGTGCGCTTCAGTCATCTCTTTAACTATTTCCGGTGCATTTAAGCCCGGTCTGACCGAATAACGAACCACATATCGCTGTTCAATCTGTACGTTCGACATGATACGTGCTTCAAAACGATTGTCAGTGGGCTAAAAACTCTCTTCACGCAACACTAGCTCGACAAGTACTGGCATGCGCACACAGAGTTTGCTCAGTAGCGATCAGGGAGAGCGCCTGTAGCGACAGTTATGGAAAGATTGCGTGGTAAACAAAAAATCTTGCACGATTCCGCGGATTAAATTATCACTCCTCGTAAATACAAAAAGGCACAAAGTTGTTTTATTTTTTCAGTTTTACTGTGGCAGTGCTATGGCTCAACGGAATTTTATAGTCAACCGCTACCGGAACAACACAAAATCTGTGAACTGGGAAGCTTGCATTGACACATTGCAGGACAACGAGAGAGAGAGAGAGAGAGAGAGGAGTGGGGGGATAGTCTCCATTCAATATCTGATGGTGGAAAAAAGAAATAATAGAATATTAATTTTTATTAATTAAGATTTATACATAAATACGTAGATAGGAAGCAAAAGCGTTCTCCATTTTGACAATATTTGGTTTCCCAATGACGTCACTTCCACTCAATTCAATAGCGTGTCGGTGTCCCTTTTTCCGTTGAGATATATATTCCACCTCCAGGCTAGGCTTTCCGCCAACGAATAATAGCTTGCAGTGGGTATAATTTTTCATGTTTCCTGCAGAAGGGCAACCAGTTGAGCTACAGTTCAGTTTATGTGAAGCCTCTTGGTCTGACCTTCACCCCATAGGCGTCACAGGCTTGAAACTGGGGCTCTGAGCTGGCTATTCCAACTTTTGTACATTCTGTTCATGAATTATTTTAAACAGCACCGGAAGTATGGCATGGGGCATTATCCTCTTGAAATAAACATGGGTCTATACAGAAGAACTGCCACATCATAGGCAGCATGGCATTGTCCAAAATGTTAAGGTAAACGTCAGCGTTTATGGTTTTCTGCACAACCACCAAAGAGCCTAGGCCATACTACGAGAAAGAGCCTGACACCATAAACTCATTTCCTCCTCCAAACTTCTTTTTTGGTACAATGCACTCTAGAAACAAACGTTCTTTCTCCACACATCCTCCACACCGACACTGGCAGAATAGGGCGCAGTCAGATTCATAACTCCACAGAACTAATTTCAACTGATTTATGGACCATATACGTTATTCAGCGAGTCTCGCCATACCTTGCGTGGGAAGACCACTGATTGCGGTTGGTGATGGTTGGCCTATGTTCTGCTGCTTTTCATTAAAACCAAGGCTTTTCAGCTCCTTATATAGCGTGTTTATGCAAACAAACTCTATCGGCGCCTGAGACTCTTGGTTGATCTTTTGTAGGGACGTTTGACAGGACTGTCGTCAGCATACGCAGCTTTGTTAGTTTCCTAGAAAGCTAATTAAAAGAACTTTACTGATCCATCTTAAATAATGCATTGTATTTAACTTCGAACTGTGATCATATTTTAAAATGACTGCTACACCGTTTAGATGGACTGAAATTAAACTATTTGAAAATAGACGTGCTCAATCTGCTTCACGTAGACGGTATATTATTTCATATTAACTTACAAAAATATGAGGTAATTAGTTCCGATTATCTGAAGATAATTAAACGTTTCAGCCTCTGTTCCACACTTTCCTCAAATCATGATGAATGAACAGAGGAACGGTCACCCACTAAAAACCGTGCCATTACGAAATAAAATATTAAATTACACAACGTATACGCAGGTTCGAAAGTTTGAGTTAAAATAAATCGTATACAAAACCTTTCTTTCATTGCGACTTTTCGCTTCATTTCACTGTAGTCTCGTTTTCACTGGTAAAGAGAAATGAAGATATCTTGTACATGATCTGTTTCAAACTGAATATTCGAAAATGTAAAAGTTTGTGTAATTTAGTGTTTCCTTTGTTAATGTCACAGGTTATAATGTCGCATCTGATCTTCTGTTTTCTCTCTTCACACCTTGATTCCTTGATTCTATTACAGAATTATTCCTTGATTATATTACTTTTCCTTGATTCTATTACAGAATTATTCCTTGATTATATTACTTTTCCTTGATTCTATTACAGAATCAAATAAATGTATCACCTTCTTGCGTAGAACAAAGTCTCCACTTTCAAATAGCTTATGTGTTAATCTCACAGTAAGAAGAAATCTGTTTTTTATATTCAGGCGTTAGCGTATATGAATAAGTGCCTATCGCCTTCACCATGTCCCTTCGTCTGTGTCTGTCAGTCCGTAAGCACTCGACTCCTAGGTTTATTAAGTGTTTTATAAAGTTATAATCCTAGTAATTAATTGATAATAGTGGTGGTGGCATAAGTGTTTGGGTGTAAGGCGCCTTCGGTGGTCTCCTATATGTGAGGTCATGCTCTTGTGAAGAAATACAGCGCTCTGTAAAAGTCAGAATTAAGTGTAGTGTGTGGTTTATGTTAGATCTGTTTCTGGCTACTTGGCCACAGGGCCTCTAGTGGGACTCTACATTGCCCGCCACCACCACCACTGGGAGATGAGCCAGGAAGTCCATTTTCTCTGTTTAGTCGCCGCCAGATTCGCCTAAGTTGCCTGGACGGAGACCAAGTAAAAAAAAGTGTGAGTGAGGTGATGGTAAAAGAGTGGGAAGTAAAGTGGGTAAGAAGTAGGAAGATGAGGGGGAAAAGCCATCTTCCAGAGGAGACAGGTAGGGAAGGATCGAAGAGTTGGATCTCCTTGGGCTGGGAAGCCCATCCAGATACAGATAAGACGATAGCCGTATTTACTTTTCACTTCAGTTAATCACAGATAAAGAAACAAAATTAATTAATTTTAAGGAATAAAACAGAACGTGCCTGAAATGTAACGCAGTGCGTATTTTACCCAATTTGTAATGGAAATATGTTATCGGATGTTTAGACATTACCGACGAAGAAAAAGTTCAATCGGTATCAAATTTTTAACGTGTGTTTTGTTGGTCCCTGGAAAGCTTTTAAGATCTATCGTAGCTTTCCCCCCATTACAGAAATATATTCATATAAAATAAAAGTATATTTCGCGTATTATTCTAGAATGAAAAGTCAGATCGAGGCCATATTTTAAACCTACGTTCTGTGAGCCTTTCGGAAATTTTCAGGTCCAGTTTCAGTTCCTTGATTTAAGGGCCCTCGTTTCTTACTTCCCTCCCCCCTACAAAATCGACATAAATGAAAGTTTCGCATTAATCGACAATAAAAGTACAGATTGCTATCAAATTTTTGAAAAATGTTCTCTTGGCTCATGGGGTGGTTCTAAGTTCAATTTCGATTTCATTAGCATTCCTTCCCAGTTTCTCCCCCTTTTTTTAATTAAAACCCCGAACAAGAAAGGTATTAGAACCTATACTTAGTACCGCGAGTGGGTTGTAGGTTGAGAAGACAGAAGAAAAAGACACTTCTAGGTTAGACTTGAATTTCTGTTCAGGAAATACGTGTGAAGGTTGTTGCAGAAAGTGGAAGTTGAAGAGATAAATAGGAAGAAGAAAAGTTGGTTCTGTGAGTTTGAAGTTGGAAAAATGGATGTTGATTGGCTGGGGAACGCATTCGGATTGGTTTGGAAAAGAGAGAGAGAGAGAGAGAGAGAGAGAGAGAGAGGGAGGGCTGGAATTACAGGAAGAAAAATCTAATTAAGAAGAACAGTGCCTGTGGAAGTACAGTACGTATCTATAGAAAAGGCATACAGTAGAAACATAACGCCATCGTTAATCGCAGTTAGCAGCCATGGACTTGAACCACGGTCCATTACTGCATTCTCGCTCCTGAACACTCGGCTATGTCAAGCTAATCGCTAATAGAATTATGTGACCGTGTTTAGAAATCTGATTGCCGTCGAAGATAAACATAGGTGCACTAGAATCTTTTATGCGAGATATAAGACAGGATTGTGTTTCAGAAGGATTGAAATTAATTAAGTTAACTTTATCCTATAGAAGAATTACCTGGAGATTCGTATTTAAGGAATTGGTGCCCCTACAGAAATATTACTATAGCTTTGGAAGAGGAGCTCTGATCCATTTCGAAATTTCAATGCATACTTAAAATATTTTAGGAATCTTTGTTACAAATTTTTGTGTAGATGGGATGACTTATTTTGTTATAAATCATGAATGATTACTATTCAGTAACTCGCCTGAAATGTAAGAACTGCGTACGTAAACTAACTTGTTTATATTATCCGCTCAGTAAATTTTGAAGCTGATTTAATGTGCTCCATTGGAGGAGCGTTTTTTGCAGTTATGCCATTTTTTTCTGTATGTAATAATTGCTTCCTTTCTTTTACAGAGAATTATAGCTTGCATCTTCATGATGATTAGTCCCAAATGACACTTCGTGCTCTTTTTCATCCGTTTCTGCAACTGACTTTTCTTTCTTAATTCTGCGTCGCACAATTCAAGGCTATGAAACTCCATTAATTCCAAGAAGTTCATAGTGGTGCTTCTTAATCGCGTTTGGCTCGTTGCCGAAGTCCATTTGTTTGTTCAGCAGAGCGTGCAAGAGTACTTAGAGACCCAGCTAACTAGGCAGAAACGTTTTTCAAATGCTGCATTTGTACACGATTTAAACTGCAGATTTGTTTACAAAGGGAAAGTACAGAAGGTTGTTATTGCGTTTACGAGTCGCCGAATTTTAATGGGAATTATTTGTCATAGTTTCAACTGTCAACTTAATCGTCTTCATTAAACTATCAGGACATCGCCACCTCTTTCTAAAGTGGTTCTACGATATCTTTCCTGATATAAGTAGAAACGTGGGTGATGTTTGAATATTGGAATCATTTTCAGTTTTATCCATCTCACTGTTTATTTAGGAACTTGGAAAATTTTCCCTTTTTTTTATATTTATTTCTGCCTACGAGATTATAATGTTTAAATGAACTTAACTCTCATGTAAGGAAAGCTCCCAACATTCTGCAATTCATGGAGATTCACTCAGTTTAGAATTGCTATTAGTATTAGCTATATGAGTTGATTAAGCCCCAGGCTTCTGCTGCACCAACCGAACTATTTATTTAAAAGAATTAAAAACAATGAGTTCTGTAAAAGTTTTCATTAGCTATGGGTAAGAGAGGTTCAACGCTAAGTCAGTTTAATTTTATTTTGGCCAAATGATTGAATCCAAAATAGATTCCTAAACCTAGCTGATGGTCTAGTAAATTAGCATACTGAGCTGTATTAAAATAAACAAGTAAATAAGTATCCTTTTTATACTCCGGGGTAGATACATAGGATCAGAGGACTTTACAGGATACAGAATATGCACGTTACAGTATTTATCAGTCTTTGTGTACTCGAACCACGGTCAAGTCAAATGCGCGTACTATTGTATCCCCGGGATATATAAATATATTGTGTATTTCTATCAGCCAAAGTTCCCAAGTCATTTATTAATAGATCAAGATACAATAAAATTAAGATTCAGTCAAGGGAAAAAGTTGTCCTTCATAATCATTTATTGCACATAAGAGTGATGTGTGTTTTTCCAGATACATCTCATGCTTAAGAACATTCCGAATTAACTTGTATTACCTGATTGAAGTCTTCTTCTGTCATTTTTTTGCCTAGTCTTGGATTGATTATTCAGGTAATGTCTAAGTGATGGTGATGTTCGTCTAATGTCGTGGGGGTTTGTCGTTCCTTTGATGCATCGAAGTTTCCTGATGTGTTTGCAAAGTGCTTGGTAGTTCTTACTTAAATGCTCTTGCCAGTGAGTAAATAACTTACTTTATATAGAGTTGAGCAGAGTTTGGTCTCTTAGCAAAGTTCGATCGTTTGTGTAGAGGAAATGGACATCATAATGGTCAATGTACGTGTCACCAGTTTGGAGAGTGGAAGCCAAGGAAGAATCTAGAAACGATGAGACTTAAGAAAGAAAAGATTTCAATACACAGGACATTAACACAATCGTCAGAAACATTCCAGAATATACCTATTAACAGCATTTAAGATAAATTCAATTAACATTTCTTCAGTCAAGTAGTGCGAAATAATTATTTTGAACCTGCAATCGAGCAAATTCAATGACCTCTGGCATGATGCTCCTTGAGCATTTTCATGGGTTTTGAAAGCTACTTAAGCATGGGTTTTGTTAGATCAAATGGATTTAAGCGCGCTATTTAAAAATAAAGTGTTGTTATTATCTACTCGTACATCCATTTACTGGCATCCGAGAGTGGATCAAGTTTTATGTTCACCACGTAAATATTTTTTGTGCTATCTACAGATTTTGAATATTGTACTCAAGTATATATTTGAGTACAATATTTAAACTGTTGGAAGAAAAAGCAATTATACAGTATAAAGGCTAAATAAATACGCATTTGAAAAAAATCAATCTTTTTTTAATAATTCGGGATACGGAAAGTTAATTTAATGTGGTTGCCTAACAATAGATGTGTGTTAAGCCACAAAACAACTTAGGCTATAAGGCATCAGAACGTTATGTCTGTGATTTGTTTATTTTGTGGTCGGTTTGTCTATTTGTTGGACAAAACAAAGAGGTTCAGGAAGATAAAACCATGCACTCCTTGTCGAAACTGACTGAATCGGCCATATATGAAAAAGACCTATAAAAAATTCGGTCATCGAGGGGACTCGGACTCAGGTCTTTTCCACGTGGTGTGGGGAAGACGGCGATTCTACCAGCTATGCTACCCACAAGGGCTAGCCTGGTGTGACACGAACACTGGGTAAACAAAAGTGAAAGTGAGCCAGCAAATTAGAATGTTTTATGAAGGGTGGTTAAGAAGTTTAGAGAAGAGGATATATAAATATAAAATGCATCAATAAAATTTAGAATAGGTTATTTTGGAAGCGTAATGTCTTATAAAATAACATGGAAATTTAGAATGTGTATACGACATTGGAAATTGTTTAAATTCAGAAATAAGTTCTATCGTCGAAGAAAAAAGTTTGGAAAACAGAAAAATTAAAGTGTCTGAACTTAAAAAAATAATTTAAAAAGTATTTGACATTTCCCAGTTGAACTTACTTAACATTTCCCATTTTAACAATAATACATGAGCATTTTGGAATGTCCAAAGTTGGTGCAATTTGCGTTCCCAGAAATCTTTTCATTCATCACACATATAAGAAGATAGAGGTCATCAAAAGAGAATTAATTCTTGTTATTCTACTTAAATTTGTATCCAATTTTAGTGACAGGTGATGCATCTTGTCTACATTTTTATGATCCCGAATCCATATTAGAAAGCATGCAGTGGAAGCACAAGTTATCTCCAACCCTGAAAAAGTGTCGTACCCAGCCATCAGCTGGAAGCAAAAGTATAATTCTCATTATACCTTTGCTTCCAACTAACTTGCATCACACAGATTCTATGCTCGCAGACGTAACTTCAGACTCAGAAAAAGTTCTTTTCGCGCTTTGCTCCTTTTAATAAGAAGCATTACCCCTAAGCCCCTTCTGTCTTTCCTAAATACATTATACATACCGTAGTGGAACTCGTCTTCCCCAATTTCAGGATGGCGCCACATTTCTGTTATCCCTATTTTATCAGCATTAGTTGTCCTAAAAAAGAAGTTCAAATTCTGCCATTTTATTGACAACACTCCTGACATTATTGTACTATGTCTTTACCGCTAGAGGGATTGTTGGTTGGATTAATCGTTAAAATGTGCTCCTGTTCTTAAGATTATTTAAAGTTTTTTAAGCCTCCCCCCTGCTATTAAATTATGTGCTTCTTAAAGACGAAGAGTTGGTGAGTTGTTCTGTTAAATTTTGGGTGTCGGAATCGTGGGGTTGTGCTGATATCATCGAGTGAAGTATTCTCTTTCATTATTTGAATACTATACATAGGAATACATAGAGTTAACACTGGAATATATACCGTTCTGAAATTTCCCATAGACTTAGCATTAGCCCATAGACTTTTCATGGGAGAAAATGGCTACCTGAGAAATTTTGTTTAAAAATATCCATGGAGATGGAAAACAATAACTAGTGCCATCTCAGTAAATACATAGTACTGAATAATATTAAATATAATATAATTCAAAATATACATATTTTGAAGTTGTGTGATTATTTTCGGGATATTTTGAAGAAGAGAAATCTATCCAGCTATAAGATTATTTATTTATGGCTTTTGTTCCTTCACTGAAACATACTCTCTTAAACATGGATACGGATTTAGAAAAAACTTTAACTAGACATTCTGAAGCAGAGAATTCGTCTTCCGGATCGGAGTTAGTGGATTCGGGGAGGAGAAAGAAATCTTCAGACAATGTAAAAATGTCTAGAGGTAAAAAAACACCTAAAACGCCCAGAGTGCTTGCTCCTCGGTTGGATAAAGATAAAGACAAGGATAAGGATAAAAATCCTCAGGTGTGGGTGGAAGAGTCTACCCCATCAATAGAAACGGATGTTAATCTAATTACTACTACGATTAATACGGATAATCAAAATAGTTCTAATGAAAATGATGTGGTTCGGGATTCGTCATTTACCGAGGGTTTGGACCTTGGTGGGTCCATAGAGGCTTCTGCTGTGTATTCAGCGGTAGCCAAAATCCGAAAGGCTTTGGGTGAGGTAATGTCAGCTGATTCAAGCAAAGTAACAAAGTTGGCCTCAAATCGCATCCATAGTTTGTGGGCAGATTTGGAGGCAGTCACAACAGCTTTATTGATTGACAATGAGCGATTAAAAGCTAAATCAGTTGAACTAGAAATTCGAGCAAATCATTTTAATCAGCTAATGGAGAAACGGGCAGCTCCTCATAGATTTTTTGCTGATGCTGTTAGGCAGAATTTGGTTTGTGAGAATTTAAATGGTGATACTATTGTTAGAGAGGCTACTGAGAGGCGCGCAATGGGTGTTGCTGCTGCAGATAAGGTTGTGCATGTGTCCTCGGTTAGTCCTCGTGGTATTTCGGACCCTAAAAATATTGTTATACTTAGACCAACAGAGAATTCTGCTTTGGCTTCAAGCCAAGACGTCAGGAATGCGGTGGCAGACGCAATTAAGAAGGATTATAAGAATATGAAAATTAAAAATATTCGTCTCCTGAGGAATAAAGGGGTTTTATTAGAAACCACCAACTCAGACGATGCAACTAGGATAGGGAACGTTTCAGCTTTAAAGGAGGTTGGTATATCGATCGAGAGGCCTAAAATGTCAGATCCAACAGTGCTTGTATACGGGGTTCCCAAGGAGTTTACAAAGGATGAAATCCTGGAGGATTTATATTATAAAAATTTTAAAGATTATGAATTTACTTAGGATGAGGTAAAAGATGAAGTAACATTCAGATTTAATTCTGGATCTGGAACTAATGCAACTAATTGGGTCATTGGTTTCAGCCCTCGATTATATAAATGCTTGTTTCATAATGAAAGAATTTTCCTTGGATTCGGTTCACATAGGTTTCGGAAATTCACGGTGGTGAACAAGTGTTTTAGATGTCTGGGTTTTGGACATGGTGCACAGTCATGTTCACACAAGACTGTTTCTTGTGGTCACTGTGCTAATGGGGGTCATGTTTTCGCTGAGTGCCCTCACAAGGAGGATCCTCCACAATGTATTAATTGTAAGAGAAGAAACAGAGATTGTAATCACTCCGTAAGGGACATTAAGTGTCCTGAGTACATGAGAGCAGTGGAATTAGCAAACATGCGCATCAATCATGGATAATAACTCCTCTGATTTTACCTCTGGAGCTTTGCAAGGACATAGAGATTTAAAAATTTTGCAAATAAATGGTCAGCGCTGTCGGGCAGTTGCTGATGAAATAAGGGTGATTGCCTTGGAGCATTGTATAGATATTGTTTGTATACAGGAGCCATTTTATTCCTCACAAGTGGGAGGGGCAGCTCATAAGATTATGGGTTTTCCTTCTTCTACTAGAATAGTAGCAGCTGTGGATGTTCCTCCAAAATCCGCTATTGTAATTTTTAATCAAGACCTTGTTGTAACGTCAATCACGGGATTGTGCTCGGCGTGTATGACAAGCATTATTGTGTCTTCACAAGTTTCTTCTTTCTGCCTAGTGTCACTGTATTGTCCTCCATCGGAAAATATTCAAATAGCGCTTCATAATTTGGAAAATATTTGTTTAAGATATGCATCCCATAATCTCATTGTGACTGCTGATTTTAATGCAAAATCACATTTTTGGCACAGTGGATATACTGATGTGAGAGGGAACCAATTTGAAGACTTCTTATTATCTCATAATCTTGTTGTTCAAAACCTTCCAAATAAGCCGTTCACCTTTTCAACTGTAAATGGAGAGTCTAATATTGACGTAACTGTGACATCTCTTCGTATGTGCGATTCTATTTTGAATTGGGAAGTCAATTCTGGTTTAGTAAATAGTGATCACCGTGCAATTTCATTTGATCTCTGTTTCGAAGTAAGGGAAAAGAGCTTCGCTACGAGTGATCTGTCTAGATTTTCTATGGACCGTGTTAACTGGAACAATTTTAAAAATTATTTGACTACAGTTTTCGGTAGTGATAATTGTGCGATACCTGGAGAGAGCTTAAATGGTATGACAGCTTATGAATATGTAAACTATGTACAGTATCATATTTTCCAGGCTTGTGTGCACTCTACGAGGAGAAAAAGGACTAAAAAGTTGTCTGTGCCGTGGTGGACTCCTGCTTTGTCTTCTCTGAGGTCTCAGGTATGCCAGGCTAGGAAAGTATACCAAAGAAATAGACATCTCTCTAGTGTTGATGTGGAATCATTTAAAAATGCCTATAAAGAGAGAAGAAAGGCCTTTCATAAGGCTATTGCTGAGAGCAAGAGAACTTGTTGGCAAAATTTGGTTAATGAAGTTGGTAACAGAGATCCCTGGGGTCTCGTGTTTAAAATCTCTCGTAATAAGTTGCTTTGTGGAGAAATATACAACACTGTATTGAACAATAATGATGAGACATTGGATTGGTTTTCTACTGTGGAAACGATTGTTAGAAGACTATTTCCTCAGGATCTTCCTCAAGATGATTCACCTGAACAAACGGAGATACGCCGGATGAACTCTGAGTTTACAGGAGCAGGTGACGCTGAAGCTGAACTCTTCAGTTTGGTGGAGTTGGGTGCAGCAGTAGCTAAATTGAACGTTAAGAAATGTCCAGGTTTGGACTTAATTGAAAATCAAGTAATCATTAAGTTTTATGATTACTTTCCTCAAATTATGTTAAATTTGTTTAATAAATGTTTCACTGAAGGTACTTTTCCAAGACCGTGGAAGATGGCACTGCTAAAGATATTGCATAAGCCTGGTAAGCCCAGGACTGATCCGAGAGCATACAGACCAATTTCTCTCTTGGCGAACATGGGTAAGGTTTATGAAAGGTTACTTGCTCCCAGAATTTCTGCGATGTTAGAGGATAAGCATCTGTGTTCTGCTGATCAGCATGGATTTAAGAAGGGGCACTCTACAGAGGACGCCATAACATCTCTTTTAAAGTACATTAAGGATTCTTCTGAGAAATATGTTCTTATGGTCTTTATAGACTTCGAAGGAGCATTTGATTCGGTATGGTGGGAAAGTGCCCTTCGATCTCTAGTGCTTGCAGAGTGTAATAGTTACATATTTAACACTATAAGGTCATACTTTCAGGACAGATTTATTACTGTGCGTGCACGTCATCTGTCATATAGTGCCAGTGTCTCGAGAGGCTGTCCTCAAGGTTCGGTTTTGGGACCTCTCTTTTGGAATGCAGTTTTAGATCAGTGGCTTGTTAAGGAGAGTACAGAGGTTGCTAAGATAGCTTATGCTGATGACCTTGTGATTGGAGTTTCTGGGCGCTCCAGACTTATATTGGAAAGAAAAATACAGTCAGTTTTAGATGATTTAATGGAGTGGGCCAATTTGAACAAATTGAAGATCTCTGCAAGTAAGACCTGTTTTATGGTTTTTAAGAAACAATTTGATTACGGCAGGCCTCCAAGAATTCTTTTAGGTGGTGTTCAAATTCCTTATGTTGCTAAAACTAAGTATTTGGGATTAATCATAGATGACAAACTTTCCTTTTTCCCACATGTTTCACACCTAAATGTAAAAGTAAGACACTTTACAGGCTCCATTGCTAGGATTTCTCGTAAGGAGTGGGGATTGAATAAGAGAGTGTTGTCATTGTATTATAAGACTATTTTTCTCCAGATAGTGGCATATGCGGCTGTTGTTTGGTTTTCTGTGGTAACTAAAACTAGGATTCGATCGAAACTTTTATCGCTTCAGCGCTCTATGTTATTAACTTTATTGAAAGTACCTAGAACAGCGTCTACAAACGCCCTACAGGTAATTGCTGGTACCATGCCATTGGATTTATTTATTGTCTACAGAGGGTTTTTGTACAAATTGAAAAAGGGTACATCAGTAACGTTTTTGGATATTACAATTGATTTGGAGAATAATATTAAAGAAGAAAAACAACGAATATGGAACAAATTAATGGATTTATGGCAGACCAGATGGGAAAGTGGTGATGTTGGAGCTGTGACGAGGAAATATATTCCCCAGGTGAACTATGCATTGGCAAAAACCGTGGCATCTTGGTTTACGCCTTCTATGTACACTTCTTATTTGTTAACAGGACACGGCTCACTTAGGGCCAAATTATATGAGAGAGGGTTGGAGACAGATCCTTTCTGTACATGTGGCGAGCAGGAGACTTGGATGCATGTAATTTTTTATGTCGGGAGTATGAAGACCAAAGGCGGATTTTGATGGCGCATATTCCTGACTTATCATTTGATACAGTGCATTTGCTTATTGCAAATCGTGACTGTTTTAATTTATTTCAGGAGTTTTCAGCTGCTGTTTTTGCAAGAAGAACTGTTCTCAGAGCCTTTTTTCAGAGGCAAACCTAGTGTCTTAATTGTCTTCATGGAGTTTCACTATTGGTTTCTGCATCTGGCTGGCGGCTGGGGTGCTGGACCTGATTCATGGTGTTGGGTCGGTGCTCTGGTTGGTTGTCTTTTATGCTGCAATCATGAATACTCCATTCTGGATTCTGCCGTGCTGGATCAGATTCACTGCGTCGGGTCTGGTGGTCTAAAGCGTCTATTATCCATGGCGTACAGTTGGAGATTCCTGGATAGTACCGTTATTGGTTTTGGAGGTTCTAGTGCATGTGAAACAGCAGCTGAGGAAATATTCAGTTGAACTGTGATTTTTGAAGTTTATAGTTGTGCCATCCAGACTATTGAATATTATTGTTGTTTTATTATATATATATATATATTTTTTTATTATTATTATTTTTTTTTCCCTGCTGGCGCCCTGGTATGGGCAACCCGGGGCGCGGGATTGCTGGCACTCACTGGTATTGCACTACCTCCAGTGGGTGCGGGATTTCAAGTGCGAATAGCGCTACAGTAAAATCAGACTCAAGTAATTTAACATACTTTTTAAGGACTGCTTTGTAAAGACTATATATTCCCAAGTTCTCAAGGTAGATTTGGGCTTATGCCTGGGAGCTACCCTGAATAAGAACACACTTGCACACACACATGAGAGTTTAATGTTTGTCAGAGCATATAATTATATGTAAATATATCTTGTATATAAATCATGTATATACTTTTATGTACATAATGTTGAGACTATATTGTGTGTAATTAATAAATGAATGACATTATTGTACTGTAGAAATTTGGGTTATCGGGTTTTACTCCTCCATGACGATGCACTCCCATGCACAAAGCCCGAATTTCAAAGGCTAAAATTCACGAATGTGAATTTGAGAAATTAAACCACCCCCGCGTACAGCCAGATCTGACTTCAAGTGAGTATTATTTGTTCAGAAACCTCAAGTATCATCTTTGTGGAACTCCTTTTAAAGATGATGAAGAGATAAAAGCAAATGTGGAAGCTTGTTTTATTTTTGGTTCCCAACCCAAAGAATTTTTTTTAACGAAGGATGAAACTCTTTGTATATTAAAATAATGTGTAATGAACTTCGGGTGATGCATTGAAAAATAACATTAAAAAACATAGCATTTTGTACCTAATGTCTTTTATAGTCTATTCTCCGAACTTTTTGACCACCCCTCGTGTCATGAGGTATTTTAACTTGCGAGGTATCGATTAGAACTCGTGAGTGGGCGCTCACTCAGTAGAAGAACATTTCTCGATTTGCTGGACGACTGCTTTCTATACTAACATGCTAGAAAGACAAGAGAAACCAATATTCCTAATCTGGTTATTAGCAGTTTTTCCATTATATATTAAGAATCTCCAAGTAAAGAACTTTTAGGTGGCACTGACCATAACGTATTGATGTGGATTTATTTAAGGTAATAGCAACTGTCAAAGATAAAGGGTTTTGTTGTCGGTTCAAAGGTTCAAATAATTTTTTTACCTCTTTTTAATGAGATTAACTGATGTTTTTAAAATATGTAAATGCGAAATGGGAAGTGGTCAAAGAAGTAATCATTAAAACCACTAAGAGTTTATACCACCAAAGAGATTTTTTTCAAGGTTTAGACCAAATATGTCAAATGAATTGGTGAGATCAGTAGCAGAAAGAAAAATGCATGGGATGATTATAACTTGTTGGGGATACAGAGTCCTATAAAAAATAGGAACCAGTGTGTAATCATGATACTCAGGGGGTTAGGCATGCTAAAGCCGATTGTTTTTTCCAGTTATGAAAGCAAAGAAAAGCAGTAAGGAATTCCTTGCGTACGTTAACGCTAGAAGAAAAGAAATGTGCCATATTGGTCCACTAGATATTAACGTTATAATTATTGATTATCCTGTTCAGATTGCTGATAAACTGATTAACTGTTTTGCATCTACATTAGCACATGCAGGAGTTTTTAACAGATGAGGAGATTTCAGGAGTTTAATCTAATACTGATTGGGAGTTAAATGATTTTACAATAACAGAAAGTAAAGTGGAAGAAAAATTGATGCATGCAGCTGAAAGTGAACTGGTTCTGATGGAAGGAATCTATAATGGAGGAATTCAATTATATTAAAAGAAGCTGCCAAGGAGTAGTTTAACCCTTGACCATAATAATGGGAGCATCCGTAAATTTAGGAAAATTATGAACAGATTAGAGATTTCATTTTTTTCCTCTGCCAGAGAAAATGATGGAATCAATACTTAAAGAAGTAAAGCAAGATTATCTTGATAGTAGTGGAGCCAAAAGGCAATTACAGCGTGGGTTTGCTAAAGGAAAATCATGCCTCACCAGTCTGGTTAGTTATTATGAGGTTGTTATAAAGGAACTGGATACAAAGAATAATATTAACAACATCTAGTATTTGCGGATAACACAGTGATTATAATCACCGTCCTCCTCACCGAGTAGAAAAGTCCGGGTTCGAATCCTGTCAATGAATCCGTGTGAATCCCTTCACAACGAATTTTTATGGGCTGTTTGCACTCTTGGCTGGATTAATCGGTCTCAGGATAGGATAACAAGATATTCTATCTGGAAAATTGAGTTTATCGTCCGTAAAAACAGGCAAACAGACAAGAGAACGCACGCAATTTATGGACACAATTCACATGGGTGGATGAAAAATAACATTAGAAAACATAGCATTTTGTACCTATGTCTTTTATAGTCTCGGATATCCCTAATTATAATAATTTTTTTGACGTCATCTACACTGCTCGACAAAATTAACAGAACTCGTGGTGTAGTTTTGTTCTCTGATGAGCCCTGTTTTGCTCTACAAACGGATCCTAGACGTTATTTCACATGGAGACAACGAGGAATACGGTACCATTCCTCGAACATCAGAGAAAGAGACACGGTGGAGGCGGCGTTTCGTGTGGGGAGGAATAATGATCAACAGCGGCACCCTTCTTCATGTTTTTGATAGAGGTACCGTAACTGCGCAGAGGTACCGAGAAGAGATCCTCGAACCCTATGTGTAACTTTTTAGGGGTGCGGTTTCTCAGATTTTCTTTCCATCGCAAACGATTTTCTTTCCCGTTTCATCGCAACAACTCCACTGCACATAGAGCTCAAGTGGTGGAGGAATATCTTGAAACTGAAGCTATCTGACGACTACCGTGGCCAGAACGATCATTAGATTTAAATCCAATCGACATATGTGGGAAGTCTTTGTGCGTCGCCTTACACGCCAACAGTCGACTCCTTGGTCACTTGGTGAGCTAAGATCTGCGCTGGTGGAAGAATGAGATTTGTTGCAACAGACTCTTACAGACATCGTTATATCGAGAATGATTCACTGCTGTTATGTCCTTTAGCCGTTGGAGGTGATCATACATCGTACTGATGTCATGTGATCATATTGTCGATCATCTTTTATCGACTTCTGTAATGTGACCTTTTTTTGGTAATTCTTATACAATCCCTATAAATCCTTGTGCCAGTCCGAAGTTTCACGCTGTCTCCTCATTTCATCGTTATTCTATAGCACTTCACCACACCAAATTTTGTCCCGTTTCATCGCAAGCTGCACGAGTTACACCACGTTTTCTACATGTTCTGTTAATTTTGTCGAGCAGTGTACTTAAGTTTCAGTAAAGCCTTTGATACTGTACCACATGTACTATTGTTGTGTAAGTTGCAACGATGTGGCATTGTCGGAAATTTACTACTCTGCACAGTGATCGTTAAGTGATAGGAGACAGAGTGGTTATAAACTGCAGTATCTGGAAATTAAACATCCGCGTAGGACCTAGTTGAAACGTATAAAGCTTTAAATGGGTTAAATAAACTAAATTGTGATGACATCTTTACTCTTTCTCAGATGAAAAACAAGGGGGCATAAATTTAAATTGGAAAATGATAGTTGTGGAATAGATGTGCGGAAATTCGAATTCAATCAAAGAGTAATCAATTGTTTGAATAAACTTCCATTTAGCTTTGTGGAGGTGGATAGGATTGTACTAGGCGGTTCCAGCCAGCTTTCCTGGCATCCCCGCCACTATTCACAATACTGTACAGATAATTATAGACTTACAGCACTAATTCCCGGTCCATTACAAGATATTGAAGTCCTGCATTTGAAGTTCCTTCCATGAATGAAAAGTGACTAGTGAGAAATTGTAGTCAGTTCATACAATTTAAAAGTGATGTCCAGTCTGGGAAAAAGTCTTTTTAAAATAAGTTTAAGATCCTTGTATCATGTCGCTAATACTAATAATAATAACCGCGAGGAAAATATCTGAGTTCGATTCCCGCTGCAGCTGAAGTGAAGAAATACAATAAACAGAAGTCGGTCAGTTGCAGAAGGGGGCCGATGATTTTCTTCTCCTGGATTTTTTTTTTAATAGTGCCAAGAAATTTACGAACACAATATACTAACCTCGCATGGTTTTGTTTTTCACTGCGCAATTTCTAAAACAACTAAACCCAACTATCAACGGACCAATATGATTTACAGTGGAGAGATTCAAAAATATAAGTGGCTGAAAGTCATCCGTTTGATTCCCTTTTCTCTTTCATTCCAGCTACAGAATTTGTGGTACCGGTAAGTAAGCAGAGCGTTTCTTCGAAAGACTTGCTGTCTATGAGAAGGGGTGGACATATAGCTGTTGAATGACCTTGACCCACCTATAGAAATTCTCTGGACTATAGTCTTTTCGTGCTAGTGTTCGTGCATTTAAAGAATTCTTTGCTATTCTGCTTGTATCTGCTTACCAAGGTTTTTCTCACGGTTCAGTCTTATCATACCTAATCCCTCCCCCCCCATAGATACTTTCGGAATTCACACAAGCTATGTGCTAAATATACTTCCTCTTTATCCATTATCGAGCACAGGCATTAGAACATGCGTTTGATATGATACTTAAGGATTTAAGTATCGTATTTAAAGCAATTAAGAGCAGCATTTTTTTTAATTAATCGCAACATTTTGTACATTGTTGCATACATTCATTATTTAAACATTAAATATTACGTACATAAATAAATAAAACATATATAATCTTTCAGTAAACTAAAGAATTTTTAAGAAGTTTAAAGCAATAGTACAATAAGCAATAAAGTATTCTCTTTTAATTAAAAAGAATATATTATGAAACAACAGATAAAAAGAAAAATATTAAATATAAGCATAAAGTTACTTAATTAACTTGTAGATAAGCTAATCTTTTATTGATTAAAATAATACATAAATGAGAAAACTAAATATTAATAATTGTAAGACAAATTATTAGTGGAGTTCCCCAGGGTTCGGTGTTAGGTCCATTGTTGTTTTCTCTATTTATTCAATGATATTTATGAAGGTATATCAGGGTTAATATCCAAGTTTGCAGACGATATAAAGGTTGGAAGGATTATTAATGACAGCAATGATAGTACACTATTGCAGCAGGATCTGGAAAAGTTGAGCAGATGGGCTGAGAGGTGGCAAATGAAATTTAATATTGACAAATGTAAAGTACTGCGTATGGGTAGCAATAACCCCAGAGTACTGTATCAACTGGGTGGTACTACACTCAGGGTAGTGGAGAATGAAAAGGACCTGGGATAACTGTGCATTCAGATATGAAGTTTTGTGAGCAGTGCAGACAGGCTTCAAGAGTAGCTCATGGTGCCTTGTCAATGATATACAAGGATTTTGCTATCAGGGACAAGGAGATGATTGTCCCCTTGTATAAGGCAATGGTCAGGCCACACCTTGAATACTGCGTACATGTCTGGAGGCCTTATTTTAAGAAGGATGTAGAGTTGCTGGAACGAGTACAAAGAAGGGCAACAAGATTGGTGAGGGGAACAAAGGAGTGCTCTTACCAAGAAAGGCTTAAGTTCTGCAAATTGCAACGTCTGGAGACTAGGTACCTGCGAGGTGACCTAATTGAGTAAAGCTTTGAGTGGTTTGAGCATGCTCAATGCTGTTGGGATTCTTCCTCTTGCTCAGTTTATTCACCTGGTGGAACATAAATTCAAATTGAGGACGGACAATTGTAGAATAGATGTGAGGAAATTTGCCTTTAGCCAGGGGGGTTGTTGATTGTTGGAACAAACTTCCATCTGTTATGGTGGACAACAACTTAAATAAGTTCAAGACAGATTTTTAATACTGGTTTTACTAAGAAAATAGATATCAATCTTGTTTTCATTAAGAAACGCAGCAGTTCTATTGAAATATTCAAATTTAAGATGATTTGTTGTAAATTCAGTGATATTAAGTAAATTATGTTCCCTCAAAGGCTTAGGTGGACAATTAAAGTTAATATACGATAGGAACATTGGGGCATCAATTTTTCTTGAACTATAGAATCTAGTAAATTACGATCAAATGTATATATTCTATCTTTCAAAGTGGGAAGATTAAAAATCTTACAGAAATCCTTATAACTGTAAGAATTAAAATCCAGATCTGATTTATAAACTAAAGCATTTGATTGCTTTACTTTAAACCTTTTAAAAATGATATAAAGAAAGGAATGGCGAGAATCAGAAGAGCACTACTTCAATTTACAAAATCCACTATAGTTATTCTTCAACCTTACTATAAATGTATCCAAATTTAACACGCTGAATAATTAAATAAAAGAAACGATACATTGACGCGAAGTGCCATGTCAACTGATTTTATAGGAAACAGTAATATGGAATGCCCTTGTTCCTCACTACTAGACTAACTGGAGACCCGTGGACCTACACGCCATTATACAGGATATATATATATATATATATATATATAAATACAGCTTTTCTAAGTTCATTACGATGGAACTGATAGCAAAGGGAATGAAGGTGGTTGCATTTAATGGCTACGTACCAAAAGGCGGTTTTACTGCTCCATTGATGTCATATCCAAAGCACAAAGCAGAAGCGAACTGCACATAAATGAAACTGTCTGGAGAAAGAGGATTACAGCAAACTGAAATGTTGCAAAACTCGAAGTTTTCGAAAGATGTTTTTATTTTCCAATGTTCAAGCTCTCTTCTGGGGTTTCTTCCATTCGCTGTGTTTTGCAAAATGCGAAAAACTTCTAACTGTGAGCAAATAAAACTTGTTTATACGTTTGGTTTTCCATTGCATTCTTTTTACCGAAAGGGACTTCAATATACATGGCCGCCAAGACTTTTAATGCAAACAAGAAAATTCCACTCCCACCATATGGAAAATATTCCAGTAATACTGCGTTCATTTTGCTGCCTGTGAGAGCTGGGGCATGGATGCGGTCGCCTCCAGGCTTCCACGTTAAAACAGCCTTGTCCATATATTACGTCACGTGCAATGGAGAGTGCGGGTCCGAGATTGTAGAATCATATTTTAATGGCAATGCAGACGCTACTCCTATTCAAAAAGTGAGCGGGAGTTTTATAATTTATATTGTAAGTTTAATTTAATGAATGCAACTTAGAGCACTTTGATATTTAGCGGCAGAAGTAGGACATTATTATATCCTGCAATGATGTTCTTGTAGCAATGAGCAAAGTAATATAAAGCTACTTCGTCTCGAGTTGCCTCCGTATGGCGCTACTCTAAATGAAAAGCACTGCTCTATTAATTTTTTGGATAGTCAGAAAGAAGAAGAAATGGAACAGTTTGGAGACAAGAAAAACATACATGAGAGAAGAAAATGCGGCCTGAAACATAACAGGCCAAACGCTCTCATTCTTACAATCTGTTTGTTTCCTGAATAGGCCTCAAACCTATTGGAAGACATTCGACATAAAATGGGTTTTGACCCATTATATGCAAGAATGAAACGCTCGGTTTTTTGGCCTTGTAGGTCCCCAAAGAGTAGGACAGCTGAAGAAAAAGGGAGGAAAGAATGATAAAAGGATAACCCTAGATTCTATTTGAATTCTTGAGCTGCTATTCTACCTCGCATTTCACGTATTGTGGATATACCTCATCACCAGGTTGTTCAACCGTGCCTACTTACCCATCGATGTGACCCAAATAAAGTCGAACTCCGGTAACCATGTAGAGTCAGGTGGCTCGACTCGGTGGTAATAACCTGTATAGTAACCAGACTTAATAAGGAAGCCAGCAGAAAACAAGTTTATGTTTTGTTCAGTAAAGCAACCTGTAACGCCAGGGTTTCCAATGTTAAAAACTGTGTGAAAGGAGCCACCTAAATTGAATATTTATACTGGCGAGCTATGGCTACTCATCATGCAGCCGTCCACAGATCTGGAAATTTTCTGATAAAGTCTTAAGAATCGAAGAAAGCCTTGTTGACAAGAAGATACATGTTGGCTACACCATTTCGACTGATTTCGGACCATGTTTTTACCACAGGAACGTCTGTGTGTCTATCGATACCATACGAATGGGGTTGCAAAAGGGTAGGTTCTATCAAGACAACCGATGGTGAGTATATGTTTTGCTGCGCAATTTGCCTCACAGGATAGAGAGAGAGAGCATGGACTCAGATCCAATGGGGCATATTGTATATGATTCGTCGCAGAGTCCAGATTTACTGTATACAGAGTGGCTTCAGTGACTTCAGACGTATCCTAATCTGGAGGGAATCAGAGATACGGCGTTTTCCTGATTACACTATTGAAAGGGAGGTAAGCAGTGTACTGTTTTGGACCTGTATCTCATAGAATACACATATCGTCTGTATAGCCGGTCTGCGCTGGCGGCACAGTGGTTATAATCGCCATACTCCCCACACCTGGTGGAAAAGGTCCGCGTTCGAATCCCGCTAACGACACAAGGAACTTTTATTGGTTTCCTTCACTGCTTGTCTGAGTCAGTCAGGCTCAGATGTGGATAACAAGATTTTTTCCAATGAGATTGGGTGTTTCGTTCATCAAATCAGACCACATAATACTCACAATCTATGGACATGCACATGGGCTTATAAGTTCGGACTTCGGTGTGCCTGATAAGACAGATTTTTTTACCAACCTGTATGTATTTTCATAAACACCTTATAAATGGCACCATAAACACTTTACGCCTTGTTCAATCATATGCCTATTGTATGTGAAATCATATTCGGGAATAACTGAGGAAAATTTTATCTTATAGGACGATAACATCCAACCACATTTATTTCGGACAACGCAATTTCGAGACTCCAATAATTCTACAGACATGTTTAGGAAAGGTTATTGTAATTTTACAATAAACTTTCGTAAATTATATGCCCTTTTTTGTTTTGTAATCTATAGTGGAGTGATTAATGATTGAATCATTTAACACGAAATCGTTTAACTACTTGCAAAGTTGCAGGAAAAATATTTGCGCAAGTTAGTATCCACTTCTCATGGAATTACTCCACTATAGATACGTAACTCGATGTTTCTGGTGGCAACTGTTATTAATAAGAGATCCTTATAAATTTATTTTTAAGCTATAAAAATATCTCCTGGAATTAATTCCCCAAGAGGTGACACTCAACCGATAACCAATTATGTGGGAATTAGTCGTGCTAGCCGGTTATGTTGCTCATAGTAAAACCAACCAGCCAGTTCTACAACAATCATTCTCAATTGCCTTCTCGGTTAGCTCAGTGGTTATGATCACTGCCATTACGCAACATATGGAAAAGGCCTGCGTTCGAATACTGTGTCAACAGAAGGAACTTTCATTGGTGGTTTCCACGTGTGGGCTGTTAGTTGCTCTTGGGAGAAGGTTGCATGATTTTGTCTCTTTATCTATGCGGGCGAAAAGCAAATTGATCGAAGGTAAACTGCAGGCATTATCAACCCATTGCAGGATGGAAGCAAGCCTCCTCAACAATTCATGCTGAGGTAAAATGGACCATAATCTGCCACGCCGGTTCAGTTCGGGTTGGCAGATCGACCGTATTTAGTAGTCAGGGGCTTTAACCCCAGTCTACTCAAACAGCGTGTGCTACTGCACTCCCGCTCATGACCACTCGGCTACGGAGGCCGTTTGATCGAAGAATATACACTATTACAGAAAAAGTGTACCTAAGTCTCGTGACTTTAGTTTCCTTGGCATTTATAGCACACCACCACCATCTTGAAAACGAATGACAATAACGTAGTTACAAAGTGCGGGGACAGAGTTCAGAATGTTGCTGGTTCGGTTATGCATTAGGAGGAAAAAGAAAGCAGGTTAAATGTGCGTCTTGAAATACACAGAAGGGTCACCCTCAAGCTGCTTGCTCCTCCTGACAAGAGTTCCTTCCTTTTGGACAGTGGCATAAAATTACGTTCAGCAAAATCCGAATGTTCTTTGTTTTACATGAAAGAGCCGTTCAGCTCCATTAGAATAAAGCATTAGTCAGGTAAAATCAGATGACTTCTTTGTTCAATCATAACACAGTTTTTCAAATTAAACGATTCTATAGGAGTACCATTGTTTTGTTTGCTGAAAAATTGTTTGCAACTTTAAAATATCCCTCTATGATTTTCTGTAGCGATACCATTTTCAGTTTTGCGCATAACAAATAAACAAATAACCTTTCATATTAAGGTCACCCAAGAACGAACATATATGCCCATGAATTCGGTGTGTTCTGTGGTTGATTTGCTAGACGAAGAACTCGAGTTCCGGGGGGATGGGGGAAGGATACAACCTTCCAAAATAATCGTCCATGCCTGAGACTGACTAATTCAGCCGCGGAGTGAAAAAAGCCCATAAAAGTTCCTCGTGTCATTGACAGAATTCCAACCGGTTCTTTTCCACCGGGTGTGGGGAAGACGGTGGTTATACCCACTGTGCTACCGCGCAGACCATAACAAACAGAAGTGCACTTATTGCTCCCCTCCACAGTAAATATCTGCAATTTTCTCGCGTAAGAGTTTCAAATATCTTAGGCTGATTTCTTCGCCCTTTACTCAGATAAAGTTCAAATTTTCCACCCTAATTCTACTTCATGGTAAAATGCTCGAAACACTATATTAACGATAATAGAACTCTGAGAGAATCCACTGATGAAGTCAAATGGTGACGAAAGGAAACTTTTCTCTCAGAAAGCTTGAAGATTAGAATTGCATCCTTGAAATAACTGATTCATAGAAAAAGAAGAAACCTCAAATCAGTTTGTACAAAACATCTCTGAATCAAAAGAAAAGAAACCCTCACGGAATTCTTGAAAAAGATTAAGAGCTCAAGAAATGAGCATGGAAGATCTGGGGGGCAGGGGAAGGAAGCGACAGATGGACGTAGCAGTAATATGACGGAAAAATCAATGAATGCCTGTAAGACGCTGTACCAGAGAAGTCTGTGATGAGAAGAATAAACATTTCCCTGAGGCGAACGTTTCTAAGGTTTCATCATCGGATTGTTCGAGAATGTGTACATGTTTGTGCCACCTCCATAATGGAAAGAGAGACGACTGTGAAAAAGACGCCAGAGATAAATGGATGGACACATGCTCTTAGCAAGCAGAATCCAGTCAATTACAGACTATGGAACAATCGGAGTTTGCAGTCATTAGGACAAAAACAACGTATACGAAACGCTTTTTTTTCGCACATGTAATTTTTCTATTTTGTCTTGATTGCGAAGACATTTTCTTTCGACATGATCAATGGCATCGCTGCTAATCTTCAAGAAGGAACTTCGGTACGCTTTAACAGAGGTAATCATAACGAGACTGGAGGACATGCCATCGGTTTCTCATTAAAGTAGCTGCCATAGATATCGTTACTAATGTGCTGTTAGGGAAGTTTGTCACAATATAATCGTCCCCCGTTCCATTAAAAATTAACAACTGTAGCGTTTTTAAATAAAATCTTTGGAAGAAAATATCTTAAACAGTGTGTTCATCGAATTGTAATTGTCCTAACGGATTAGTATGTTATTTGAAGGGTCCAGATAAGTTTTGTATATGAATATCCACGATGAGTGTTCCTTTTACCAATGCATTGTACAACACATCATTTTCAACGCTCACCTTTTGGCGATTTGGTAGAACCATCTGTTTTTCAAAGTATTTTGTCTTTTACGCTGTTTTCTTACAAAGCCGTTAAAAGGTGCATAGGAGGGGGATTCAAAAATATTTGTATTCGTCCAGAAGTAGTTGTGATAGAAGATTGAAACAAATATCATGTATTACACTTTTTCGACACAGTCACCAGACAAAATGACACCTTTTTTCCACCTCTGCATACACTTCCGCAGGTCACTTTTGTAGAAGCTCTCTGGCTGTCTTTCAAACCACTACTCGGCAGCAGAAATCACCTCATCATCAGCGGCAAAGTGTTTTCCACAAAGAAAGGACTTAAGGCAGGAAAGAAGAAGAAATCAGAGGGTGCAAGTTTGGGGGAATAAGCAGGATGCCGCAATATTTCAAATTCACATTCAAAGGCATGTCTCACTGCGGCATTATCGTGGAGCAGGCGCACACCTTTTCACAGCTTTCCGCTTATTTTTTATTTTATAGCAGTACGTACCTTTATGAGGAGTTTGGAATAATCGCCGTCGTAGTACAACCCTTTTGGGAAGGTAATCTGTTAGTATTACAACATGCTCATCCAAAAAAACTGACAGCATCCCTTGCCAGCACATGGTTGCGTCTTTGCCTTTTTGGGTGGATGGTGATTCTGCATGTTTCCATTGTTCTGACATTGGTTTAGTTTAGATCATAATGATGGATCCAAGTTTCATCCATGATAACTAACCATGAAAAAACTCCTCTTGCTTTTCCTAGCCCATCGACATTTCATGTGCATATTGTGCCCTTTCCTTCTTCTGGTAAAGGTTAGAAGTCTTGGAACCGCTCATCAGACACTTTACTCATGTGCGATGGAGGATGGAGGATGTTCTCCACAAACTCTACACTAATTTGGAGCTCTGTAACTAGTTCTTTGACGCTAATACAGCGATCTTAATGCGTCAGTTTTTACAACACTCTTCTGTTACAGCAGTTGCTGACCGTCCTGGGATTTCTTCATCATGCACTGAGGTTTTCCCTCATTTGAATTGTTTATATCAGTCTGCAACAACATTGTAACCTGGGAAGTTTTCTTCATAAACAGAGATCATTTCTTCGTGGATTGTTTTGTGTGTTTTCCCTTGCAGAAAGAGGAACTGAATCACTGATCTGTATTCCGCTTTATCCATTGTGACACTTCACTTCATTCAGCGCTGCAAAGAAAAAAAAATGAGTTGTCTATATGAAATCTTTCTATCACAACTGCTTCTGGGTGAATACAAATCTTTTTTGACCCCCCCCCCCCTAAACACTTAATGATATCATTCTTTAAGATGTGACAAAAAAGCAGAGATATATGGACGTGTGTGCTTAGAATGGCAATGTTCTGAGCAGTTTTTCACTACATCAGTGGTCATTGGTAATAGCAACAATGCTGTTTAATGGTATTAATACGTTGGTATTCATCTAATAATAATAAAACAGTCATACAAGGTGTCCACAACTCTCTTTTACAAAATTAAAACGTTATTGTGTGAATAGGGTACATGACAGAAAACCTGAAAACAATTCCGGGTGATAGAGGATATCTTTAAGTTTTTATTCACCAACCGGAAAATATGTGCGATGATGTAGATGCCAGCATAACAGCATAATGTATGAATTGGATTTGGGTTTTATTGGCGCATTAGCATCTTAGGCTATAATGCGCCACAGCATAATGTAATTACGGCGGAATTTATCAACCTCGAGAAGGCGCAGTACCTTCTTTGATTTAAAGAGCTGTTGTGCGTAAATTTTGAAGGCAGATTAAAAAGAAGATAGATACAATTCTGCAATGATAAAGAAAATTCATAAAGGAAATCTGATCCTGCAATTATCCCGGCTGAGGTGGTCGAATAAGTCAGTGAGCGCACAATGGATCTTGTTGAGCAAATTTTGCGTGAAGCCAAGGGAAATTTGCACGACGTGCCAGTTGTGCGATTAATATGTCAAGGTGAACAGTGGCTAATGTGCTACGTTTCCGTCTGAGGATGAAACCATACAAGTTACAACTCGTACAACCGTCGATCGACGACAAAACCAAGAGGATGAAATTTTGTTGGTAAATTCTGAAATGATTACAGTTTTGCGATTATGCTGCCAACTACTTCAGCACGTTCATTTTCTGGTTGATGAATAAAAATTTGAAGATATCCTCTATCACCTGGAAGTGGTTCTAGGTTTACATTATGTATGCTTTTCACACAATAACGTTTTAGTTTTGTAAAGGAGGTTTGTAGGTTAGTTAAGTTGTTTATCACTGAGGGAAATGCTTATAAAATTCTATTTGAAGATACTGTATATATGAGCTTCCTTCTTCTCTTACATTCTTCAGAGAATAATTTCAGTGTTGGCATACACTGTTATTCCTTAAGATATTAGTAAACGCGATATGTTACTGGTGGACCCTGTCAATCCCAATTCTGACGCTTTTAGAACTGAGTCTCTACATATGGACGTATATTTTTACTCATAAGTGACAAATGAAGTACAGAACCAATATGAAATGATTACACTTCCAGATGATAAGCAACTGGAATTTTAAATAAAGCTAAAGACATCCATTGGGAAGTTTCTGTCTACTGATGTTGCTCTTTTCAATTTGAACGAATCCTTTTTCGAAGTAGCGTAGTCTAAAGAACATATTATCAAAAAAAAAAAAAAAGAAAGAAGACAGATTTAAGAGATTTGTTTGTGGTCAACTTGTGACAGAAGAGCGCACCTTATTTAAAAATGTACCAAGTTAGAGAGCTAAAGTAGAATCCCTTTAAAGAAGTGCTTATTATCGCTTCTTGCAATTGAATTTAGCGAAGGAAAAGGCGATTGCTTTTTACAAGAAACTATTACAAAAACTTTTATCATAACGCCCAAGTAATGGACATCGTTATTTTTACTCAGATCATTAGCAAACCTTCAGTTGCAGCAAGATGTTTGGACGCTTCGCTGAATTTCATCGGATCTGCGTGGAGAGCAGACACTGTTTACTCAGTCGAGCAGAACTTCGACAGTTACCTTAGGTCGAACTGCTCCGGAGATGAACCTTTTCTGGAAGTAAGGCGGAAAATGCGGAGATGGATGAAATGGTCATTTGTTATGGATGAAAGAAAACATGAAATGTCATCGGGACACTCAAAGGTAACATTACCACGAAGCTCTTTTTCATTTGCTCAAGACAGGACCCGCCTTCTATAACTCGATCACCATGGTAAAAAATGGGGAAAAAAATGTCAGTTGGGCAAATAATTCGCTTGCGCGGAAATCTTAAAACACAGTTTTAAAAAGAAGCGAATTCTGAAAGAGTAAGCATTTTTCTGCTTATACAGAGAGGAAAGAATTAAAAATTTAAGCGAAGTTTAACAGCGCATGTGTGCTGTGAATTGGACTGATTCAAAACAAAGCAAATTACTGCGCTGCTATGCTGGCTGGTCCAGTTAGAATTATCAGAATAGTATCCAGTGGCTGCCAGTCTGCATCGCGTGAAATTGTCGAAATGGTGTACCTCTGTTAAAGAGGTAATTATTTCTTCGAGGATTAATGATCCGTTGCATTTCTTGAAAGCAACGAATCATTGAGCTTCAGAGCTCTCGCTGATATTCCCCAAATGTTCTCGAGCAAACTTGGAGAATATCAGCGAGTGCTGCCCAATTTTGGTTTATACATATAGTAAGAAATCAAGCGTGCGTCCCCCCACGCAGTACTTTTAGTATTCCTTCAGAGACTAAAGTCCCCAAAGTACATTTTGTTTTATATTATATTAATGTATGGCTACGTGTTGATGCTTGCGAAAACTACCAAAATCCCACCATTTATAACAAATAATAGCCGATATGAAACTGCTAGAATCGAAACAAATACGATCCAAAATAAAATATTTAAAAATAATTTCGATTGTTTTCAGAAATCGTTAAATCTACCGCTAGGGTCTCGTGCTGTTTATCAAATGACTCATTATACTGTTTAGCGTTTGATGTGTTTTGTTTCGATTATCAAATTAGAAGGAATCTTTAATCTGTTTTAATGTTAAAACAGATTAAATTCTCTCTCTCTCTCTCTCTCTCTCTCTCTCTTGTGAATCCTTCAGAAAACTATTTCCTAATTATTTCAGCCGTTACAGAAGTGTCTGAAAATGAATGGGTAATTTACATTCCCTTATCAAATGCATAGTCGCGCTTACCGTATTATACAGACTACATGACAGCACTAATATTACCGAAAGCGTCTTAAAATTCATAGTCTTCCATTGGCTTTTAGAACATTACCGAAAGACAAGAAATCAAGGTGACACGTGTCTTACAAATTTGTACTTCCGAAGTGCTCTTCGTTAAGTCTAATCCGTTTGTGAGGTCAGAGTAAAGCGGCTTGGACAGCGAGATTGCGGTTGCCCATTCCTCGTGAGTTATTAGACCGCGTCTACATCTCCTGTAGTAACCAGTGTTAGTGACCGCCGTGTGTGCACGAGACAAGCACATCTCCGCTACTGGCCGTCATCACTTGAAGTCGGGGCCCGAAATTTATTTAAGCACTTGTCTTCCGAAATGCGGTGGTGTGCCGCCTTAATTACCGACTCCGGAAAGCGGTACATTAAGCATTAATTATAACAACGAGTTGGGATAGCCGAATGGCTTTAAATCATGGGCGACATGAGAGATGTGCCAACCATGAGAGAGCAAGATAACGGCGTTATATTAATGAAAGGACTTCTTCAATGAGGCACTGGATGTTTCTAGTGTTATTTACTAGCCGTTGCACTAAGTAATTGGGTAAACACACTAAAAGCAAATGGGGCAACATCGCCCCCATTAACCAGTAAGGAAATGTGTTGACAGTCGGATGGGATGTTGGTTCGCAACTTTTCCAACAAACATCTTCGGTAAAATCTTGAAAAACAGATTTCAGTGGAATCTTCGGGTTCTATCGTAACTTTATGGGGGATAATGTCCCTAAAGATTTCTGTTTGTTCCCCCAGAATTGACGACCTGGCTTCAGTTCAGCTTGTCATCAGAATGGCTCGGCTTCTGTGAATGTAGTCTTCTGAGACACATAATTGCGATATCCAGAAGATAAAAGGGCTCCACTTAGATGAAACCCGATCCTTTTATAGCTGAGAAAGTTTGGAACTAATTAAGGCCTTTTGAAGATCCATCAGGTGCCTCCGACTTCTATTTACGACCGCACAATATGTTATCATTATAGGGACTCTAGTGAGAGCGTTTGTTACTGTGAATGTCTTTTAAACAAGGTCGTAGATAATAAAGTCTTTGTTCACTAGAGAAGTAGGAATTTTCATTCATTCTGTGATTACTACATTTTCGCTTATATTTTGAAATTATACCTTTATCGTCATTATGTCCAATACAGCAATACAAGTGCCCACTATGGAATTCTATTTGTTTGATTTGAAATATAAATTTGAATATTCATTTGCATTCAATCAAAGGAGAGGATTGTGGATAGCTGTTTCGCTCTAATTTCTATTTTTAAAAGAAACATAAATCTCTCCAAGGTCTTTCCGAAGAAGTAATCAATGCGCGTTACTTTGGTAGCATGCGATGGGCTGCTGAGGAAAAGAAGGGTGTGTAAGTGCGTATTAAGAGCCAAATTAATTAAGGTAGTGACATCTCATAGTCACTATATTATGTCTGCAAATTGCGTCTATTCTTTAGTCGATTTGCCTGTTTTCAGGACGAAAAAACCCGAGTTTCCAGGAGAAAAACCACGAAAACCTTCGCCTGAGACCAACTTATACTTGGCCACTGTGTGAGAAAAGCCCATAAAAATTCCTTGCATCATTGAAGGGATTCGAACAGATTCGAACTGTGGTACGTGTGAAGGAGCTGAAAGATGAAATTTGAAATAAGTTGGAATAATCAGAAGAGAAATTTAGAAAATTTACAGTGTCCCGAGCATTTGGAAGCTAAAGGCTCAAACAGTTATAGAAATTGACGCCAGGATGCAATGGCGTTATGTGTAGTCAGTATAGAAAGTAACCCTTATCACATGACAGGCGACGTACATGTGGTAGATGCGACAAGAGCTGGTACGACCACAGTACAAGCAAAAGTCAAGATGGAACTGCAAGTGGAAGATCGAGAATTATTGATAAAACTTTTTACCAATTATTGGTTGTAGTTCTGGAGCGCCTGTTTTCAGAAAACTTGAGAAGAGGATCACTTTTCCAAAACTGATTGCGCTAAATGACGAATAAATTTGAAGGAACAGATGCTTTGTCTCTAGCTCCTGCAGAGGGCATCGTGTTTTTTACGATGGTATAATGCGAAATGCACACTCATCCACTAGTGCCACAGTTTTTTTGGTGCAGATGAATATTTATTCTCATATATCCCCAAATTGGTCAATGCCTTTCACAAGTTGGTCGGATTTTGATTGAGTTGATGCAATGGAAACAGTTAAAAGAAAAAAAAAATGGGAAAAGGAGGAGAAAATAACCACATTTGACACAAGGATAAGGAAGAGGACAAAAAGGAGATAATTGGAATGTTGCAGTGGATATAAAGTGGATATGCAGTGGATACAAAATCGAGTTGGCTATAATAGAAATCTTTATTGCAATAATGATAATACCAATGGATACATTACAATGTTGTCCTTCACGACTACAAGGTCAGAAGTTAATAGTAGTAGTAGCAGTGGCATCTGCATAGTACAATATGTAAGAGAAAGAATCTGATAAATTAAACATAAGAAAATACATATGTGGACGAATAAAAGTAAATACAGCTCAACACTCAACGTATAATACAATTATATACATCAATGTACAAAGAATATGTAGGTGGAAAACTGAAATGCTAGTAAGCCATCTTCATGTCATATTGCTGGCTTGTGGAATTAAGGCGAGCTTCAAGGAGAAGAATCAGGGGCAGGGAAGTACAATTTAAGGATGCGACGTCTGTATTCCCTGTCACAAGAAAGCTTATTAAGGTCAGCATCCAAAGACTGGGCACATGAAAGTAACTGAAATGGCAGAAACCTATCGGAGAGGTGGAGACGGCTGAGATGTGGGCACAGAGTTGGAGTCGTTGTGAGGGAAGGCTGAGGGATTCTCCAAGAGTACAGGTCCCAGAATGATGGTGCCGAAATCTTGCCAGTGATCATTTTTACAGTTGTGGTAAAGCGTTTCGCCCTAATTAGCGTGGAAAGCCTGTGAAGTTTTATCAAACTGGCCATTTCAATTGTCCGTAACTGTGGATTAAGTTTATATTTGTTTATGGCCCATTTTAAGAGCCAAAACTCAGTAGAAAAGAGTGGTCGAATTTTGCTAGGAACAGCAGATGCCACACCTCTGCAGCATATAGAAGCGGAGAATATATCGTGGTTTTTTTATATTTTCTGGTAGTCATTACTTCATTAATATAATGCAAATGCTGTTTGGCCATCCATTGGAGTCAAGCTGCCTGGGTGAGCAGCTTTTCCATGTGGTTACCAAAGCAGAGCTTAGGCTCAAAAACAACCCCGAGATCAGTATGCTTATTAACGATGGGAATAGGAGAATTATATAGTTTTGGCTGAATATAAGAAGGCGTTTTCTTTAATGAGAATATAATAATTTCAGATTTTTCTGAATTTATTTTTAGTCCAAACTGGTTGAGGTAGTTTGCAAATTCCAGGAGTATACTGTTAATTGATGCTGTTATCACGAGAAGATCATCATTTAGAGAAATCAGTGTGAGCTTGTTGGACTCAACAAGCAGAGAGATAAGAGCTGTAAACAAGAGTCCAGATAAGACACCACCCTGTGGCATGCCTGAAGAGACACATCGCTCGCTTGTTTGGCCGTGGACAGTAAGCGGGATTATTCTGTTTTGAAGGAGTGACGTGAGGAACTGTAGAGTGTTTCCTTGATTTGATAATGGTCTGAAAGTAGTTCCAGCATTGCAGCTAATAAATAAAAGTAATATGGCTTTTCACAACTAATAATCTTCATCAGCTAATAGTGAAATGAGTTAGTAGTGAGAGAGAGAGAGAGAGAGAGAGAGAGAGAGAGAGAGAGAGAGAGAGAGAGAGAGTTATTGAGAAGATTAAAGAGACATTCCTGTCTTTTCACTGAGAGTTCTGTTCAACTAAATAAGACTGAAACCAATCGTGTTTCCAACGAGAAATACTTTCCTAACTTGATATCATTTACCTACAAGATTCTTGTAAAACTGTATTAGGCCCACCTGCACTGATGAAAACCTCGGCTATTTTCTTACATGAGCCGCCAGGCACCTGAAGTAGCTCTTGTCCTTACTAGTCATCGAAGTTAGTAATTTGTCACAGATAGTCAAAGTTGTCCTCGGGTCTAAATGCCTATTTCCTTCGCTCACGGCGAAATCTAATTTTCTAACGTCTCGCAATTGGATTTAAGAATTTTATTTCAGTTATTTGTTTTTATATTATCGTTTTCCGATGACTTCATCTTCGCCGTGATCTCTCCAAATTTAACGATGTCTTTGTTACCAGACTAGAGCAGAGCAGCCGCAACTGAACTATGGATTATAGTTCAATATCCTGAGAAAATAAATTCACCGTGAAAAGCGAAGCCAGTTTGGGCGATAATCCTCCATCCACCAAAGCGATATAGTTACACGAACGAATCGAGTCACTAAACGATTCAGAATTTAAACCAATTTTAAAGGATTTTTGACTTTTTTTTATATTTGATACCAAAGAATCTTAGTTTACGATTCATTTACCCTAACAGGTTCTGGTTATAAACCATAATTTTCAAAGGACGAGTCTATTTCTTGGTTGAACTACGCTCTTTAGAATTTCTGCCTAAATTTTTGTTTGATTATAAAAACGAATCCAGTTTTTATTCAAATAGATGTTTAGGTAAACGAAGAGTGGCATTTCAAAGAAATCGTATGATGTGCATTGTGTTAACCAACCATTATAAATTTTTATTAAATAAATTAGAGTTGCGTTGTATTAAGATAATAATAATGAAATAAAATAAATAAAATGAATAGTACAATTACACCAGATAAAACTGACAAAATAAGACAGCTGTTTGTACAATAAAAATATAAAATACAATATAATAAAACACCGGATAACGGCAACAAAATACCAATAAAAGCGATAAAATACCGAAGCTTTCAGAGGCGTCCGCCTCCTTTTTCAACAGTGAAGCTTATCGTACAGAACATCCTTAAATATCAGGAAGCCCACGGTTCACAGCACGTGTTTCTGCAGGAGACGGACAGTATCCTCCCCATGCGCGCTGGAACCGGAAATGCCTCGGGAGCGTGCCAGGCAGAACCGTTCATCCCGTCCAAGAACCACAGCCTCGAAGAGGGGATGAATGTGGATTCTCCTGTCTCTATTAATAGTGTTACTCTCAGAGGAGCAAATTCGCGAGCTCTCGAGCCACTTTCGGTCTCAAAATCTGTATGCCCGGTCGACGATAACAGCTTCGTCAGGAGAGATTTGATGGTTCTCCTCCCAAAACTGCTCCGCCACAGCAGACCTTCCATAATCCGCGTCTTTATCGCGCTGATATGCTCCCCCATGCCATCTTTAAATGGACGCCTTGTTTCACCAACATAACATTCCCCGCAATCCGGACATTTTATCTCATATACGACTTCACTTACACATTCTATTGGTATGGGGTCCTTAATCTGTGTGCAAACTCCGCCCTGGCAGCTGCACACAGCGTGTCTTGCAATCGCGCAACACCCGAGTTATACGCTCACTTAGGGCCGGATAGTAGGGAATGTATGCGGTGGCAATGGGTGTAAACGGCTCTCTATGTCCGTGCCCCGCAGGGGACACGGACATAGAGAGCCGTTTTCTGAGATCTGCTGTGACACATTTAATTTCTTATTTTCTATACTCGGAGGTGCTGCAATGGGACCTAGCCCTATCCAGTAATGCCCCAATGACGCTGTTCTTGCGATGGTTGGCTTGTGCTGTATTGTAATCTGTGTATTGGCCCCGGTACACGGGTTTCCTATTCACGCTGATTTTCATTGTAGGGCCCTCCCTGTGTACCAACACATCAAGGAAAGGGAGGGTACCCTCTACTTCCACCTCCGAGGTGAATTGAATAAACGGGGAGAAGCTATTAAGGAAACCAAGCACCTCATCCTCTCTCTCCCTCCGAATAATTGCAAACGTATCGTTTCCATGCGCGCATGGGGAGAACCAACCCATCAAAAATCCTGGACTTGAGCTAAATCCTGGACTCCATAGCTAAATTTGCAATACAGCACTAATAGGGGAGCGCATTGCTGCGCCGTGAACCTGCTTATACATTGTGGTTTGAAATACCATGGTAGTACTCGAGAGACACAGCTCCACCCTACTACAAATATCCTCCACACTTAACAGAGTCCTATTCCTTGGGGTGTCATCTTTCTCCAATGCCACAAGTGCACATTTCTCCCCATGGTCGATAGGAATACACGTAAACAAGGATACCACATCAAATGACACCATGGTCTCGCCCTCTTCTGTAACCTGATCCCTTACAAATCGTACAAAGTCTCCACTATCCTGATAGTAAAATCAGAAGGTCCAACAGTAAAGTGTAAAGTGTATTTAGGGTCAGACGGCACCGGGGGTTCCCCCCCCCATCTCCGCCTAGTTTACATTGTGTGGTGATACAGTTCACTGTAAAGGCCAGAGATTTAAAAGTGTATGAATCTTGAGGTGTGTGGTGTCGTGTACCGTTGTTCTTCTGGCCATATAGCCTCCAGACCTCAGCTGAGGCCCGACGTTGCCCCACTTTCGCCCCGTGTAGGCAGACCAGGTTCACCAATATTTTTAAATAAGTACTCTGGCAGGTTCTGCCACCTAATTTCCTGAGATTTCGGTGGCTAGGACCTATAAAAAAAGTATATAGCGTGCCAGTTGGTATGTTGAACACATACATATTGTAATTTTCTGGTTAGATGGTTATACATTGGAGATTTAGTGGCCGAGGAGTTGAGAAAATAATTTATAGAAGTTAAAATTTTGGTGTAAGTCGTGCGCTGGCGTGCAGATAGAGAGGGGAAAAGACTGAAGACTGGAGGGAAAAAGGTAGGAAGAACTGGGATCAATAGAGAAGACGACCCAGGCAAATGTCAGTGGGACATGCCCATACCCACCAGAAGGAAAAGAGGGGATGGCGAAGGGGGAGACAGGAAGGCCTTCGTCCCCCCCACCAGGTAGGGGAGTACAGTGAGCTCAGCAAGGGAGCCAGCTCAGATCGCCAATAAGGCTCTGCAGCAGTTTATCTGCTGTTTGTTTTTTGTCATTGGTGTTGCTGCCCCCACAGGTTCTGGCACTAAAGTTGTTGTCTCGGTGCGTTTGCCATTTGTGGGATGACGTCTTTCAGTGATTACTTGCTCGACTGCGTTGTCAGCGGTGTCTAGTTTCCGCTGTTTGTTTGGTAGGTGAGCTGTCACACGCGGTTTCTGCGGGCCAGCGCGTCAGCGATTTTTGCCTAGCAACACCGTCTTGGGTGGTTGTCGCTTCCAGGTCCATATGGAAAGTACCTCTGTGTGTTGCATTCGATGGATTTCTCTAGTCCAGGTGAGGGGGCAAGAGCGTTCTTTGGGGTGTTGAGTCAGCGGGGTTTCACTGCTTATGGTTATAGCTCAGGGAAGGTTCTTTTTCTGCCGAAAAGGTCCTGCTCATATTTAGTTAGCGCCTTGTAGCTACAATAAAAAAACTATTATTTTTAGGCCACCCCAATAATTAAATTCATCGGCCGTGCTGTGTGTCATATGTCTGTTAATTGCGTGTGTTCTTTGGTCGATTTGTCTGTTTTGCTGGACGAAAATCCCCAGTTTCTTGGGGGGGGGGAACCTTGCTATCTACACATGAGACCGACTAACTCAGCCACGGAGTGAAAAATGCCCATCAAAGTTCCTCGCGTCATCGACGGGATTCGAACCCGGGCCTTTTCCACTCGGTGTGGGGAGGACAGGTAGTTACAATAGGAGAAATTAGTCTGGTTAAGAACATGGACAATGCATGTGTAGGGCTGCCTATAAACGACAATCGGCTTAAGCGGAACCCCCGCCTTATGAATCTTTGGTAGGCCTTAGAACCTAGGTAGTTGGCATCCCGTTGCATGCAGTATCCAATAAACATCTTTAGAAAACTTTTCAACCTTCAACCAACCATGTAAAGTCTTGTTTACCTGCTGTTTAAATTCCACCAACGGATTCCTACGAGTAAACCTGTATGTCGTTCTATTATTCAAAAGTTCCAAGGCTTCGTTACAATACTTTTCTTTGTCACCGTTGACCTTCCTTTATCAGCGGGCAAATCTTAGCATTCGTCACAGGAAGGCGCTTAAGCAGCTTAGACAAGACGATAGCATCGTCGCTTTGCCCGCGAATAAAGGAAGGTCAACGGTGATCCTTGACAAAGAAGAGTATTGTAACAGAGCCTTGGAACTTTTTAACCAATTTAGAATTTGCTATTGGTAACATCATCAGTTGGTACCTCTGCATATAATTAAAAACTGTCTGAGACCACTGTAGTCATCCCTACGAAAACAAAATTACCTCCCTTTACCTTTGACAGAAGTTATGTCTTAAAGTAAATCCTACATTAGTACACTATGATCAAAGGTCCCTTAGTGGTTCGTTTAGCTGCAGATTCTTGATGCATAAAGAATCACCGCTGATAACCAAATCAAGAGTACTACTCCGTCTTGTTGCCTCTTTAACCTGCTGCTGTAGAAAACAATCTTCCAATAAATCCACAAAAGCCTTGCTAGTGTGCGAGTAACCATCTACAAGTTCCAGTCAATATCTGAAAAGTTAAAATCCCCCATTATAAGACTCTCTGGTTTACTGTCCCACTCTATTTCTCTGTATATTCGTTCCTTATACTCTTCGCAGTCAAAAGTCATTTGGTCTTAGCATTCTTCTACTATTTTAGTTTTCTTAGCGCTTATGTCCCACCAAATTATGTCAAAATTGCACTGGCCATCCATGCGAACTGGATGCACTGCTTTAGCCTTACATTTCATGTTTCTAAGAGTATTATTTCTTTCCCCCCCTCTCGCGCTATATTTTCTGTACACATTGTACTCCCCACATTCAAATTAAAAATTTAGAATTTAGTAATTCCAATTAGTAAAGAACTAATGAAGAAAAAGTTGGAAAATATACAATAGATCTACAAAAAGAGACTTAAACAGATGAAAACACGAATTAGAAAAAGCGTTTTATAAATACATTTATATTTTCCGTCCATAATTTTCATTGATATGTTTAGAGGTCGCTGCGTATTTCTGTCATGGTAGCCTCTGTTAGCAGATGGTAATTGTGCTTTTGGGTTAATTATTTGGATTCAGCAACAATGTATTGTGGATGAGGAATTCGTTTATCTTTAAACAATTTGCTCGTATAAACTATAAGCTGTAGTTCATTCTTATTCAGTTCAACATTCAGAGTTCATTCTCTCGATACTTTTTCGGTGTTTTCAAGAGCATTCAGTAATTTCTTAAGGAAACGAAGAGGAATGGCATTGTAACAGCGTGGAAGCTCGTGTAATGGATATTCAGGTAGGGAGGATAATTGTAGTAATTCAGTGCCCGACTTTATCACTTTGTAAGCATTTTTGCAGTGAAGTTTAACTAATGTCAGCATTTTGAGCAAGGTACGCTTATTTTCTTGAATTCCAAGGCTATTTTACATAACTTTATGAATATTATATTTGGGAATCAAGTATTAAAATTGAAAACTAAACTACATTCTTAAAGCTGCTATAATCACATAATTCTGCACTTATCTGGATCACGCAAAGGTACAAAATGTGACGCGTCTAACAAGGATTTAATTCGTCGTTTAATACAACAGATTTAATAAACAAATTAAATCAATTTTTTATAAGAAAACTAATACCCAACCGATATTTATTTCATTATCTAATTCATAAAGTTGTAAGTTTATTTTGAGTAATTTAAAATGGAATATAAATTGACTGATGTTAAAATTATTTTTATGGAATGTTTTATTAAATGAAATATGTGTGTTATTTATATCGACATCTTTTTTTGATTTAATATATTTTTGTCAGCTTATTATTTTGTAAGTTATCCGCATTTGTGAAGTTTAAGCTGCTTAGCGAATAAATAATTAAAAAAAAACAGTCCACGGTGGGTTTGCTGGATGATAGCATTGTGTTATCCTAACAGCGCGAAATCGCAAAATGATATTAAGGCATGCCCCATGCAAAATGATATTAAGGCATGGCCTGTTGCGCTTGCGCAGATAATACTTTAAACAATATTAGCATATTGCAAACCTTATAATAGAGTATCGAGTGCTTAAAATGATTTGTAATTAAATAGCAACTTCATTTGATTAGATAAATTTTCTGAAGCACCTCAGTATCAATGATGTGGACACACGTGTCGTGTCTTATGTCGGGCAACCCCTAAATGTTAATTCAACACCGCCATGGTTCTCTGCGATGATATGCAAAACTCTGTACAATGGCCAGAAATGAGTATTAATTATGCTGGTCCCTTTTGTGTGTGTGTAAAGTGTATTCGTGTCTGACGGCACCAGGGGTCCCCCCCCCCTCTCCGCGTTGCTTTAATTGTGGGTGTAACAGTTCACTGCAAAGGGCAGAGATTTAAAAGTGTATTGCTTTGTAAGTGTAGTGTTATGTATCGTTGTTCATCTGGTCATTTAGCCGCTAGACCCCTGCTGGGGCCCAACGTTGCCCACACTTGTCCTCGTGGAGGCAGACCAGGTACACGGTTGATTGAAATTTTTACAGTGGCTAGGGCCTTAAAAAAAGCTTTATTCCTATCCTGGTCACCAGAATTTGGGAGTCACTCATGGGACCAGATTCCTGTCTGGTGTGGTCAGTGCCGTTTAGGCTTTGGTTGCACTTGAGGTGCGGTCTCATCCATTTGTAGGTGGTCATCTTCATCTGTGTGGACGTATTGTGTTTGGTGAGGCCTAGGAGGTTCTTCGTTCTCATGCTGGTGCCTCCCCCATCTGGTTGTCACTTGAGAGTGGGTGGAGGTCAGAACTCTATTGCTCAGTGAAAGACAAAGTTCAGTGAGGGTCAGTCTTGTGACCCTCACTGAACCTTTTTCCTTTCAGTTCATTGGTGTTTTGTCAACGGGGTGGGTGCTCTTTAATCCTTAGTCTTTGTGTTTGTAGTTCTGCTTTGTGGTTTCCTGCGTCATCGGGTAGCAGCTTCTGCCTGCTCCATGACTCTCTCATGAGTCTTTAGTGACGCTGCAGAAACAGGTATCTGACGTTGCCAAATTGAATTTAAGAAGATTTAACTCTTGAGCTTTCAAAGAATCATGGCCAGTTAGAATGTATGATGTAAGAAGGCTTGGGTAGAACCAAAGCTGATTACTTTTTGAAGACGTGAATTTAACATCAGGTATAAAACATTTTGTAATTACTCCTCTGCGTGAGGAATTCTATCTCACTTGCCATCTTTTTATTTAGCTCAATCCAACATTTCGCTCTTTCCTTCTTTGGATCGGCAGTGGAATCATAGGTCAGATCGGAAAAGGTTAGATGTCCTTTACGAATATAGTAAGCAAAATCTTTTTACGTGAGATAGAGATCCAGAGTTAATAAGCTTGCAATATCTTGTAAAGATGCAATTGAAACTGTTCTAAAAGTTCTTGAGGAGAGCTAGCAAAAAGATTCGTTGGACACTGTCTCGTTTGGTTTGAACTGTGATAAGTTTGGTTTTGTTAAACCATTTGCTGGCTGCATATGTAACAATTGGAATAAAAAAACTGTGTAATATAGACTGAATTCCCTTTTTTAAACCTCAATCCTGCCGAGAGATTCTGAACAACATGGCCGTAAAAGTTTTAACTTTTTTCGGAAAGATTCTGAATGTGCGGTGAGAATGACAATTTTTCACACGAAATAATCCTAAGATGCTTATGAGTGGTAACAAATGCCAAAGATACTCAAACAGTTCAATAAAGATTTCATATCATCATCTGAGTTTAAGATGGTCACAGCCTTAATATATTTTTAAGAGTCCAATCCAGCAAGTTGTGAAGTACAGAATTAGCACGTTTCAATTGGGACCTGGACTTGTACTAAGATGGAGAGATCAGTCGGCAAACGGGATCATTCGTACGCCGACAATATCAGAGGTAGAAGACAGCCAATAATCGGGAACGTGGTTCCACCCCAGAGTTCAATTCTTGGTCCCCTGATGTGGTTCCACACCAGGGGACCAAGAATTGAACTCTGGGGGCACCCTCGAGATATATTCTAGAGACCGACTGATGCTTGGTTTGGATGAACACTACGTTCACCAAAATAACTCTTGGACAGAAAGAAGAACGGTCTACAACAACGAGCGATTCTAAGGCGCTGTAGGACACGTCTACCAAATATTTTCGAAGGCGCTTTCGAAATCAGCAAAAATTGCTACTGTATATTTGTAGGTAGAGCTATCAATGCAAGGCCGCCGTAGCCTAGTGGTCAAGGCGCGCGGGTGCACAGGTACACGTGCCTTGAGTGACCGGGGTTCAAACCCGTGACTGCTGACTACGGTGCTCTTTCTTGTTTTCAATCTATCTTGCGAACTCCTCTGACTGTTTGGTCTTCCCGGAGTATAAACAGAAAATTTATTTATTTAATTAGTTTTTTCAATTCAAAAAGTGTACCTTCACAGCTGCAACCGAGCTTAAAGCGATATTCAAGAGAGGAGGATAGATTATTTTCCAAAAGACATTGATTTCATCTGTATGCCATGAGTTTTTCTAATAACTTGCCTATTGGGTTATTTTTATTTGCTTTTGGGCTGAGGACAGTCAGGCAGGCCCGTTACCTTGGTGTTGTGCCTAGATGAGCGATTGAGCGTTATAGCTCATGCGCATATCAAAGAGAGGGTGAAGAGGTACAGTAAGTTCTGGAGAATTACTCGCACCGATTGGGGCATAAAGGGGAGAACCCTCCATTTCATTTATGATAATATCGTTGCCCCGATTGTGACGTATGCGTCTGGAGCTTGGAGGAGGTCCGTATCTCACAGCAGTGTGAGAAATTTCCTTCTCTCTGTGCAGAAGTTCGCTCTTATTGGCATTATCCGCCCATATAAGACGGTGTCCACGAATGCATTATGTGCTCTCTCGGGGAAGATCCCTGCAGATCTACTCGAAGCCCAGGTCCTACTTGATGTTTTCTCTGAAGGGAGGAATCCACAGACAAGTTTTGGGCGTCCGGTCCTGCCCTGTTGAATGGGCAGCCGATGGCCCTTCTTTAACTTCTGAGCGGAGGAGGATCAATGATGAGTTAGATACCCTATGAAAGACCCATTGGACTAGAGAAGGGAAGACAGACTTATGCTTTTCCTCCCTTCCGTTCGAACTGTTGGCCTAAGGGCTCGTCCGTGGTTTCAGTTTGAGCTGTCGGCCTGTTGCATCCTCACGTCATGACTTCAGGTCCAGGCTTTGTCATCTGAACTTGGCGTCGTCAGAATTGTGCTCATGTGGTGAGCAAGAAACTGGCCTCCACATTATGCTGAATTTTCCGTTTGTACACAGATTTGTGCTCAGTTGTAGCGAGTAATGCTGGTTCTTTACGAGGACATTCTTTGAGAACTTTTTAAATAAATTTAGTCGCTTTGTTAAAGGCTGTTTTTAGGCGAAAAGCAATATTGGGACAGTAGAGACCAACCTCCTCGTGGTGGGGGGGTGGGGAGTGATGGCCCGTTCCCAGGTCCCAATTTTTTAAGTCGCTTGACTTAATATATATAGATTTGCATCTCAAGATGACTGTAGGGTCTCTGTTTTGAGTTTTTGCTAATAAATTAACCCAGCTGAGAGTTATAAACAGATGAGTCGCTAGCTGCATATGGGCAGAAGCCCACAGGGCAACTGGATTCAAGTTTACTTCTATATGTATTTTATTTTATTTTTTTGCGTTGCGTTAATGTGCCGTTTTAGAGGATATTCAAACCCTCCAATTGGGCAGGGAGGAAATACACTGTAATTATGTAAATTATCTGTAGATTGAGCAGCGGTATTGTCATATTTCGGAAGAAAAGCTTAATACAATAAATAAATTTAAAAAAATGTATCCGTTATCTGGGGGGTGTCTAGTATTGACAGGTCTTCATTACGTGGAATAGTCCTTATTGCAAATGATTGATGCTGTGCTTGTTTTCTTCTTTTTTTTTGGATATCGCTGATATTTTAGTCATACAGAATTAGTAATTGTTGATGTAGTTGTGTGGTTATCGGTATACCATAAGAACAGAAAAAGGCATAGTTTTAATTTTTCCAGTGAGTCACATCCTCTACTTTGTGGTGCAGGTAATACAACACATATGGAGCCCACGTTTTGGTCTGGTCAACAATCTTACAACAGAAGAACAAAGAATATTCACATTTAGCATATTCGTATATTTTTTACGCTTTTAATTACACCGATGAGTCAAAACATTATGACCAGCGAGTCGTTAAGCAAATCGAAGCAACTGCAGGTGAACTATGGTGCGTGCGTGGGTCGGGACACTATAAAAAATACCTGATACTGAGCTCCGTTAATCAGTGTTATATCGGATGGGAAAGGCAGTGGACTTAAGCCGGTTTGACAAAGGCCAAATTGTAATGGCCAGACGACTGGGTCAGAGCATATCCGAAACAGCAAGGCTGGTGGGATGATCACTGTCAGCCGTGGTTAGTACCTACCCAAAGTGATCCGAGGAGGGGGAAACCTACGAACCGCCGACGAGGTGTTGGACGACCACGTCTCATCGATGCTCGAGGTGAGAGAAGGCTCTCCCAGATGGTACATGGCAACAGAAAACAGAAGGGCGACTGTGGAGCAACTTGCCGGTAATTGGAATTCTGGTGACCAGAGTAATGTGTCACAACACACAGTACATCGAACTCTGCTGAAAATGGGGCTGCGTAGCTGTAGGCCGCTTCGAGTGCCCATGCTAACCACGGTTCACCGGCAACAGCGCCTACAATGGGCACGCGAACATCGAAACTGGACCTTGAGTGATTGGAAGAAGGTCGGATGTTTCGATGAATCACGTTTCCTGTTGCACCACGTGGACGGCCGGGTACGTGTGCGTCATTTACCCGGAGAAGTGATGGCGCCTGGATGCACTGTGGGACGAAAACAAGCCGGTGGTGGCGCTGTCATGCTTTGGGCGATGTTCTGCTGGGATTCCCTGGTCATCCATGTGCCGGGCACTCTGATGTCTACCACCTACCTAAACATCAAATAACCCGAAAATTCCTGCCAACTATTCACGCTGTTTACTCGAAATATCCACGCTGGTTCTCCCCATGACTCTTAGTTACTTATCTGTTCACCGGCCATGGTGCAATTAGACAAAAACTATCACGTTTTGGACTTAGTGATACCCCTTGCTGTCCTTGCTGACAGATCGAAACATGGGAACATCTCATGCATCATTGCCAATTATATGAAAATCTACGATGCAGCCTCATCACAGAAACCCAATTTGTACCACAAAACCAGGAAGACCGTATTTTCGAAGAAGAGAATAGCTACAAGGCTTTAACAAAATACGCACAAGACCTCTTGTGCGTATTTTATTAAAGGACCTTCCCCCAGCTACAACCACATCTACCACGACCTACCTAATCTCCCTTCTCGTCTCTTGCGCTCACTGGAACCAAGCAATCTGACACCATCATAGATCATCGGAATATATCAAACCCGCCGGCCCACGAACAACTTGACTATGCAAGGCAAACACTGAACTTCCACGAACTGACACTCAACTGACCGGACTGAACAACCTAGGACTCGACTACATACCAGGAATGGATAAAATATGGACTGGACAACTAAACATGCAACCAGAATTCCACAGACCTGACAAAACAGCAGATACTCTGCTCTGCAAACATCCAGTTGACTGGGTTAAGCAACCTTGGATGGGACTTCATCCCAGGAATGGCTAAAACACTGATTGGATAACAAAGCACGCAGTGTGATACTGTCCTAGACACGAAAACCCACAGACTCGACAAAATAGCAGATACACTGCTCTATGGATCTCTAGCTGACCTCACTAAACAACCCAGGACAGGACTTCATCCCAAGAATGCTTAAAATACCGATTGGGCAACTAAACTCACCGTCGGGATCTGTCCCAGTTGTGACAACCCACGGACCTCACAAAATAACAGACACACCGTTACTATGCCTTAATACAATCCAGGATGGGACTTCATCCCAGGAATGCTTAAATTACTGATCAGACGACTGAACTCATGTCAGGGATGTGTCCCAGATGTGACAATCCACAGACTTGACAAAACAGCAGACATACTGCTAACATGCCTTACAAGCGATCTGTGCCGGCTTCCTTGCCCAGCCCACTTTCCTCCTCTCCATGGGGGTTACGGTCCTCCTGTCACCCCCCCATGCCACCCTTCTTTTCCCTTCTGGTGGGGCATGGGCATGCCCCATTGACATCAACTTGGGGTCGCCTTCCCTATTGACCCCATACTTCTGTCTTTTCCCCCCAGCCTTCAATCTCCCTCCCCTTTTCTACCTGCACATAAGCGAATGCCCCACACGTCAAAAATTAAATTGCGCCAAAACTAAATTGCACACCATATCGGCCTCCCGCATGCGATTTTTATTATTGTTTTTTTTAGGTTCTAGCCACTGAAATCTCGGGAAATTAGGTGGCAAGACCTGCCAGAGCAAATATCTGAACTACTGGATATCTGGTCTGCCTACACGGGGCTCAATGCGGGCAAAGTTGGGCCTCAGCAGGGGTCCAGTGGCTAAATGGCCAGAAGAACAACGATACACAACACTACACTTAAAGATCCACACACTTTTGAATCTCTGGCCTTTCCAGTGAATTGGTACACCAACAATGAAATCAACGCGGAGATCGGAGAAACCCCCGGTGCCGCTAGAAATCAATGCACTTTATACTTTACCTAAACATTATCGCTGACCAGGTACACCCTTTCACGGCAAGGGTCTTACCCTCTGGCAGTGCAGTCTATTTTTTAACCAGATAATACGCCATACCACACCGCTCGAATTGTTCGAGAGTAGTTCGCGGAACATGAGGAAGACTTCCAGGTATTGCCCTGGCCTCCAAATTCCCAAGACATCAATCCCATCGAGCATCTAAGGTTGTGTTGGACCAGCAACTCCGATCTGCGGCGTCTCAACCACAGACCTTACAGGACTTAGAGGATCTGCCGGTTACGTGTTGGTACCAGATACCACAAGACACATTTAGAAATCTTGTAGTGTCAATGCCTCGCCGGTTACGAACTGTTTTGGCTGCACGTCGAGGACCAACATCATATTAGGTAGGTGGACATAATGTTCTGGCCCATCGGAGTATGTCTTAACGCTTACACTGACTCAGTTCTATTTTATAGTACACGTTAATATTTATATTTTTGATCAAAGGCTTCTGTATTTTCTGGAGTTTGGTGTTTTGCTTTATTCATATCGGCCCACTTTATAACTTCTATAAATTACTACCAATCGTCGTTATGTATTTAGAGCATTGCCATTGATCTGGCTTTCATCAACATATTTTCATTTTGAAATACATTGCGCCTGGAACTGTCAAACAAAAAATAATCTCTACATCTTTATTCTTGTATTTCAAGTGATGTTGAAATGTAGATATCCTACCGTATGATTTTAGTTCCCAACTTATGGAGTAGTCATAATTATTAAAGTTCCCTTTCATAGATGATTTCTACTTCAGAACAAAATGTAATAATCTTCAGCCTATATTTCCGGAGATGAAATTCGCTGATTGCGAGGAGGAAAAGTTGTTTTTGTCTTCTCAATTACACGATGAAGCACTAATACTTCTGTACGTGCAGACCAGATCCAAAAGCTCTTCACAGTTTTACGATGGAACAAAGAAGAAATTAAATAGGGACTACAGCAACGCCAGAGGATTACGTCCAGAAGTTAGAAGGATGAAAGAAGATCTGCTGGGTGATCCTGCAGCGGATAAAGTTTCGAGGAAGTTCAGGCTGCGTGGGATTTACTGAGCATGATCAACGAAGCGAAGGAGCTTGCTAAGACATCTCTCGAGTGTACTAAGGTTTGCGCTACATGGTGAACACGTCGATGCGCTTGATCATTAAGGGACTTATTGGAAGTGTCCGACTGTGCACTTGTAGCGAATGAAACATTTTTTCCCCTTTCACTGACAAATCTTTATTTAGGAAAACTGACGCGCGAGTTTCGCGAAGACTTCTTAAATCAATCTTGGTGAACTCGCGTAGCTTTCAGAAGATGAACAGAAGGCAAATATTATCCTCCTTTAGATAAATACAGGAATTTGAAAGCCTGTTAGCAGATGGGGTAAATGATGGCCTCGTGATTTAATTAATAAAATGAATGGCAAAACATTTCTATCACAGATAGATGCGCCTATTAACGAATAAATAAAAGTAATAGACAGTGATGCACGTTGTATTTACGAGGCATATTCAAATTGAATAAATGGACGCTGTAATATTTTTTGCGCTTGCAATTGGGTGCACTATGGAGGAGTGCGAGTTCATGGGTGTTTGGGAATGTTAACAGCAAGTTGGTGGACAGGTAGTTAGCAAATAGTAGTTGTTTGAGCGAGATCTATTTGCCTTTGAGGAATCGACTTTATATAAGCTCCCCACCCCCACAATAGGATAAAAACCCCTTACAGCGATACTTTTCTTTCAATTCGTCATCTTGAAACCATGATCAAACCTTTTTCATTTGGAAGTAACGTAAAGTAGCCTCCTCTTACGTTGCGAAACCATTAAGATCATTAAGTGGGAATTAAGGAAAAGTTAGTTGTTATAAGAGGTAGAAATGGTGCTGAGTAAGAGTTGTGAGTAGTGCTGATGGGGATGTAAATTCTTTTTAATAAATATAGAATAATGTGACTTGTTAAGTGCGAGGTACATTATTACAAACAGTGTATTTATTAAAACCAAGCTGGCTGAGAAAATTACCATTTAATTTTATTGGTTCATATGTCTCGAAAATTGCATAAAAGTTTATGGAAGAGATTTAATTAAGTTCCGTCGATATAATTAACTGTCAGCCTGTCTTTAGTCGGGTGTACTTCTAATTTTGTTTGTCACAGTCATCAGCTGTCTCGGAAAGTTTATATTCAGAATGTAATGCCAGTCATTGGAGTTTAATGAAATTAATTCCTAGTTATAGATAAAGTTCTTGGATCCTCCCCCTTTCTTCAAATTCGCTAAATTGAAATCACTGATCAGAAAGGCTAATCAGTAGCAACCGCTTTCTGATAGTATGACAGATTAACAAACTCTCTCAGAGCGAACCGCATTCTCCAGACTTTGACCACAGGAACTTTGAAAACAGTTCATGGTTAAACAATCAGAACTTGATATTCGTTTCGCCCAATTACTGAAAACGCATGGGAGGGAATTTTGTTTTGATATTTGTTCAGTAATAAGTTAGAAAATCCAAGGTAAAGAGAGTTTCTTACAACCTTTCCATCCTAATTTATTTGGAACATGCGTAAAGTCGAAAGCCTAAACATGCAATAGTAGAAATTTCAATGGGTTGTAGTGATTGTGTAGTCACGGTGATTTACAAAATCCAAGAATGGGTTATTCTCTTTCTGGCTTTCATAATTACCCATATGAAAGAAAGTTTTTGTTTCTTTCATATGGGTTTCATATGGTAATAATGCCTTAATGCATTAAGGCATTATTTCAATACGCAGTAAATGATGTATAAGTTAAACAAGAAAAAGTAGTTGTCTTTGTTCTTGCACGCAGTGTAGAAAAGGCCCGAGTTCTATTCCCGTTAAGGCGAATGAAAATTTTATGGACATTTCACTGATTTACACCACAGATTATTTTAAAATTGGATTTATTTATTAAAATAGTGAAGAAATCACCATGGACGAATCTTTTTGTCGACGGTCGAATAGCTTTTCATCCAGCAAAAAATACGCACTCAATTTATAAATATCATATGCTGATTAGTAAGAAATCATTATTGCAATAATATAATATTGTAATAATGATGCCTCATTGCCCAAGTTACATCGGAAAACATTCATTAAAGACTTACTTCACATTTGAAATGTGGAAATATCTTGACGGCCGAATGGTCAGAGGGTACAGCAGTACACACACTTTAATCAATCGTGTTTCTAGCCCACATGGATGTTAAACAACGTGCCAATTTCTTTTTTGCGTGCAGATGAAGGATAAAATATGAAAACTGACGAGGAATTTATTTTAATATTTAGTTATCCTTAGTGTTCGTCATTCTGTGTAAGGCTGGAAGCATGCGGCTTCCTTACGAAGTAAAATAAAAGATGGCTCTTACATACATGCATATGTATCATAATCGAGACTCTAATTCTGTTTTGTATGCAATTTTCTTCTCCTTATAAATTACATCTCTTATTACGATGGAAGCTGATCATTGGTTGGCTAAGTATAATTTACAGTGATACTAAATTGAAACGATGGTTTGCCAGCGTTTGAAGTTAGAACTGGCAATAATGCATCCACTATAAAGTGAAGATGATTATGACAAAAGGTTATCAAAATCAAATTAATCTTCCACACCGAAGCGTGGGTTCAAAACTAGTTTAAATTTTTTTAATCTCTTTTCTGATTAAGTTCTGCTTTTATTACATCCATAATTTTTCAACGTAGACGAAGAGCATCTACTTGTACGTGGCATTGATTTTCTGATTTGCCTCCAGAATAGTTCCAAGCTTCCTAATTCTTTCTTTCTCATATACTATACTGTTTAATATTTCCACATATATACCATTTAATGCGTATAACAAATTCCATTAAGTCTATTCGATGTACCTGCTGTTTTTTCTTGTTCTATTCTTTGTTTCCGTTTATTGATCATCCTTCTAGTGATATCCTTTCTTTAGTAATCATCGCGCAGTTTCCTTAGGTGATTAATGATTGCTAATTGAGAAGCAAGGCTGGTTGTTCCATCGTGATGGCTTTTTTTTGGATGTGTCTTTTCTATTTAAGTAGAGCCCAGAAAGGAGAGGAAATCGCGGAGCATTATAAAGGTGGAGCGTGAGATAAAAAATAAGGGAGCTTTTTTGTTAGGGGTTGGTCACCATAGTTCTGTCGAACGTTGGTTGAGGGATGATGTCTAGTTTCTGTAGAAAATTGTGAAAGAAATTAAAGGAAAATAAAGACAAACACTAGCCTGATTGATGTGTACTTAAATTAAACATTTCGTTTATTTCGATCTTGAGAGTTTACACGTATGAAGCTCTTCTGTATAAAGAGTGATAACGAATATGGCTTTGTTCTAAACAGTGAATAACTAACTTTATATCAGTAACTGATAAAACACTTCTCTAGTTCACTGTATAGGACAAGTCTTCCCCTAACTATGACTAAAAAAGGTTTATTTATTCTGACGAGGAATGATTAGCTTAAGCTTAAATGGGGGTGGAAGAGAAAATTAATTTAAGAACCGAGTCCTCTTCTAGGCTGGTGATTGATAAGATTTATGCAAAATTCTTTGAAAAATTTGATCAGTTTCCTATTAAGATATGCTAAAGGAGGTGATAGGTTTAAGTTATCGTGGTGGAGATGGCTGAAGAGCCAGTTTAGTAAGTCATCAGTTATTTCTACAGTGGGGACCTAGTGGCAGATAAATGATTGCCAGCGCTGACTAACTGGTACCCCAGAGTGACTATAACGACTTCAAAGGATGGTGATTGGATAACGACTGATTATATGATGAAAAAGATCGTTGTATTAAAGGTTATGGCCATTCTGCCTCCCCGCTGTTCTTCTCCAGAAGAACTAGAATTATTAAAATGATGGTTTTCCTCATATGGTCTACTCACAACGTTCACAATAATTTTCCTCTTCATTGAATTACATCACCCTTAAAGTGGTGATTGAATTGTTTGATTTAATATTAAATATCAAATATTATATATTAAAAATGCATATAAAACTGTGAAATTAGCAGATTAAAAAAAAAGGAATATCAGCTAACATAAGCGGCTGTTTAATAATTCAAGTTCTTCAATATACCTAATAATGGGGAGGAGATGGAACTGTTGTCACAAAGTGTCATATACTGAGGAAGACTTTCTATAAGTTAAATTTCGTTTCGTAATAATGGGTACGTATCAAATTTGTTTTTAAGAGTTTTAAGGAGTTACTGAGGATGTTTGTTGTCATAAAAGTCAAATTCAACTACTGTTTATTTTTTAAATTCACTTTATTTTGCCTTAAATTGATAACGAGTTATTCGTTATAAATTTCTAATATTAGTATCGTAGAGGTGGATAAACCAGTGCTGTAAGTCTGAAACTCACTTCTAAATTAACTTTTTAAAATTATATTCATCTTCGAATTAAGAAAGCTTACGTTTCTTTCTCAGAACCTTCAACCTATTCACGATGCCAGAATTGTGTAGGCTCAATCTTTCTTATCTGAGAGTGCCAAAAAACAACAGCATCCAAATATTCCTTCCCGGATACAAAAAACAACATCCAAGTTATCTTTTGTTTTAAAATTGGCGTTTAATACCTTTCTTTTTCAGTATTTTCCATTGCGGTGGAATCCGTTTGTAATGTGGCCATCAACAGTGAGCATTGTAACATTGATTCAACACGCTTTTTGGGGCAAATTACGTGATATGCTGAACGTAACAGGAACTCATCCTACGCACAGCTTCTCTTGATGCTTAGTGACATTATTTACCTTCACAAGCTTTTATATTTCCCTTTGAAATTTATTCAATCTCCTTGAGTGGTTTATGTATATTATTTTCAGAGATGAAGAGGAGAGTTCTCTCTTAGCGGATCATTTTCCTGTTATCTCAAATGGTTACGCAATTTCTCCTTTTATTCGAGTCCGTTTGATGTTTCACATCTCATTTATTTCCATGAAGTGCTTAGGTTGATCTACCTTTTTTGTTTATTATTTTGATTACGGCAATATTTCTGCGCCAATCTATTTTGCCATCTGTTTTTCCATGCCTAAAGTGCATTTCGGCTTATTTTCTTCACTTGTCATCATTCATCCGCTCCACTTTTGTGCTTTACATGCTATTTCTGAGTTTACCGCATAAGTTTCTTATTGTCATTGTGATTTTTCAGCCATTTCTCAGAGAGAAATGGCTGGAAAATCACCAGCCTTTATTCATATGGAATGAAAAACCAAATTCCATCCCATTTTTTGTTTTTCAGAACAATGTCATTTATTTTACATTTACTGATTTATATTTTCTTGGTTTCATTAGAAACAAGCTTGTTTTTTTTTTTTGGTCAGCGTTGATAAAAGAGGGAACCATGTTTGTGTCCTGTGCTGGACAGCGTGAGTGATGTGGTTCGTCAAAAGAGACTAGGGTTACTACCGAACTATGACCTTTGTGAGTGTTACGAACTCTCTTTCCAGTTGGCTGCTGCCAGTTGGCTCTTCAAATAAGGCACTGCGCGGGGAGAGTTGTTTGATTATTAGTAATTAAATATCAAAACATATATTGGCAAAATTAAATGATTTATTAATAGCACGGGAAAGTTAGCTTAACCATAGAAATTTTTATAAAGATGACATTGGTTTACCAGAAAAGATAACATTTTTCTAATCCACTACATTCTTTTAACGCGTTAAAAAATATATAAAACATTAAGAAACTAAAGGGAAGGGAAATAACAAAATTCTTTTAGTTCTTAACGTTTCAGAGAATAGATTCATTATTTGGTTTCAAAGCATTTAAATTGTTTTTAAAATACGGACTTGTATTCCCTCACTCAAAGATTAGGGTTGGTGATTCGATGTATTTTGGGGTCGGGCTTGGGTTCCGCGGACCTCCGATTCCGTGGTGCATTGGATCATTGATTTTTTCTGCGAGGATGTGGAATTCGTGTACACTATTTGTGTAGTTGATTCAAAGATGGAGAGTATCAGCACAGAAGTGTTCTACAAGACACCATAGAGATCCTCCTTTTCTTAACAAGATAACTCTTTAAGTAACTTTTAGTGTACCGACTTTTAATAACGTTTAGTGTTTATTTCGTTTTTTTGCTGTAAATCATGAATTATTACTATTTTTTAAACGTTCCTGAAATGTAACGACTGAGTACATTAACTAATTTGTTTTTATTTGTGTTTTGAGGTACAGAGATGCACAGTTATCGGAATTTCGAAGACCTAATTAACTTCGCGAAACAGTGAAGTCACCTGCGGAAGCATCTGGACATTGCTTCAAAAGGAAAATTAGAATTAATTTCCTTGCGTTGTTACAAGGAGGGGGGCTAGTGTCAATGGCACAAATCATTAATTTTAATTTGCATCCGAAGTCTGGCTGGCTTCCACAGTCTGTTTACCTTTGACTCGACAGAGGGCTCGCCAACGTCATCGCTATTTTGTATATCTAATAGAAATCCATATTATCTCATTAGAAAGCAAGTATGTCAACAATCTTATTCTGAAAATTCGAATTTTAAAGTAAAACAGCAATAATGCTGGACTGGAGATCATTGATCGCTTGCTTAAAATCTATTTGCAATTTGTGGTCTTATTTTTGGTTAGATTGTTGGTTTTCAGGCAGCTGGTGCACATAAAATGGTTAATCCCAGTAATTTTTAATTTGATTTCTTTAGTTGAATGATGAACACAAGTTGAAATTGGAAACATATGGTTTATATCCAGATGGGTATTAATAATACATCTTTACATTTTCCCCTCTACTTTTATGATATTTATGCGTTGTATTTGACTACAAAGGGTACTTGAATTCCTATTGAAGATAGCGTGAGACTACAAGCGAAAAAAAAAGATATTAGGGCTTCATTCTATTATATGGAAACCATTAGAGAGATCATTACAAAACCATCATTTACATTTTATTGGAAGTTAAATTCTTCACGGTATTGTGCTCACCTACATTATGTTGTCTCTTATTTGGTATCTGAGTGTCATTAGGAAACAATAACAGACCGGAGATTGTCATTACTGTCGGCAGGTTATTTAACAGAAGTTTCTAATCGTTAGGAATTTGCCATATTGCATCTGTTGCGGTCAGTTAAACATAAACTGTTTTAGTATTATATTTTTGTTTCTTTGAGTAGTATTTCAACGAGTAATTTTTGTTAAAGTAACACATAAGTGTGCAATTTTATCACTGTATCAGGATATCCTGGGGTCAGTGAAATATGAACCAAAACCACCATCCATTTTAAACTAAGAATCATCATAGGATGCCATATTGGAAATTTACCTATTTTTATCACTGCAGCAAAAGTGTAACAGCCTAGATCAATGGTGGATAGTGCAATCTCCATATGAATACCTATTGGTGCTAATACAGCAGAAAAAATGCTCCAGTAGAACGCATAAATTGACGGAAAGATATTGAGAAGAGTGGTACGTATACTCTGTCAGTTATAATCGAATGCTATGAACAGGAGAATATGATGTTAATAGAAGAACGATAAGCAGAGATCTACAGAGTATTGAATTTTACGGAAGGGCTGCAGCACGCAATCCAGACATTACAGCATTCAATGCACAGTGTTTACTTGCTGACAACCCACCATAATTTACCCCCCTGGAACGTTGAAAAGTTCTATTATAGTTTGACGAATCAAGGCACACGGTTTTTTTTTCCGATTTGATGGCCAAATTATACGGCTTTTGTACTTCGAAGTTGTTTTTGCATCTAGCAGATGTCTGGAGAACATTGAGTGTGTTAGCCCACTTGTATCCTCGCAGATAGCACGGTGGATATAACCACCGTTCTCCCCACATCTGGCGGAAAAGACCGAATCCTCTCAATGACGCGAGGAATTTTTATGGGTCTTTTTCACAACTTGGCTGAGTTGGTTGGTCTCAGATGAGGACTGCATGTTTTTTTTTCTTTCCCGGAAACTAGTTTTTCGTCAAACAAACAGAAAAATGAACGATTTAATACTGTATAGAGTGCAGTAACTTGGTTTGAACTCATGGAAGATTTTGCAGCAAAACATGCAAAAGTTTCATTGACCTGCCCAGAGTCTACCCTATCCTGCTCGACTTTAACCTGCGGCCAATTTAGCTAAATTCACTTCAGCTAAAAGATGCATCAGCCTGTTATTGTGAAGAATGTCCTGATGATTAAACATCACGCGGTATAATGCGCGTGTCATTACTCCAGTCTTCACTTGCTGATAAACGGTCAGCTGTATAGCATTAAAATACTGCTTAAGTAATTCGCTTAGGTGATTTGGAATTCCGAAATAGCGTTGGTACGGTTAAAGTAGTAATTTATACTGCGGTAACTGGGAATACCCTCTTGAAAATAGCCATATTTCGCAAATTTTCAACTTTATTCTTTTCAACAACACAGTTTACATCGATCCATCAAGCTAGAGCAGTACTTTTAGCTTAAACTGGGAGAGGTTTATGGTGTATTAATACTTTAACATACATACTTATTGGAAACTTTTGGTTTCATTTTTTTTCCAAGTCATAAATCAGCTTTATTAGCTGGGTTGCTTTAAGAAGCAGTTAGATAAAGAAATGAAGTTAGAGCTGGTAGCAGATCTTTCTCTTCAAATAACTTAACACGAATACTGAAGATATTTTCTGTAACATTATGACATTTCACATTTCCCTTTAAATTCTACGAAAATGCGCATTTTGTACAATTATATGTACTTCCTGATTTTTGCAATGGCCTGATATAAGTAGTTTTATACTTGATGTCTAAGCTTCCTATTAATTATACCATGTATATAATAATAATACCACGATGATAACGCAACAATTGGACATACTTGGCAAGGTGCGCTTTTACTGTCTGAGTACCACAAGATACCCTAACAATCAAATTAATAGTTGCCTTTGAAATTCAGTTCTTTTAGCATTGTTATTAAATGGCAAAACTCTGCAAGGCAAGGAAGCAACGCTTGTGTAACATCCGCCATCAGAGTGTTTCCCAGGATATGAGTTTTATCATCAGGTGTCTTCCCGGGTATGTTTTTTTTCCTTCTTCCTGTGTTATTTATGCAATCTTTCTTCAGCTCTACAAGTTTAATTGGTAACTTGTTCCAGTAATTCTTTTAATGAACACATTGAATTTTCTCACGTTACGTCATTGGTTCACTTTGGTTAAATCGAATCTACTCTGGTTTCATTGAAATTGCCCCACCTTAAACAAATACATAAATTGCCTTTACTTTTTGATTAACCATCGTTATTTACATTAAATAACGAAACCTAAAAATCTCAGGAACTTACCTCTCAACTGCTTTATTAGTTAGGTAAAAATTAAATGGAACGAACTGTTTAAAACAATCGCATTTAGAAAGATGTATCCTCTCAATGTACATCTATAATGATTTGCAGCACTAAAACCAAGAGCTTGATGGAGGCTTTCGTGATCGTCATGAGTTGGTTAGCGAGGCCGGAATGAATTCTGGTCTCACTAACCAACTCATGACGATCACAAAAGTCTTCGTCAGACTCTTGGTTTTAGTGCTTCAAATAATTATAGACGTACATTGAGAGGATACACCTTTATATGATTATTTTAAGCAGTTCATTCCATTTAAGGTTTACATAAGTAATAAAGCAGTTGAGAGCTAAGTTCCTAAGATTTTTAGTTATTTAATGTCCACGGAACTAAAGGCTGTCAGTAAATCTAATATAGCCATTAGTGGATTGGATACCATCTTAGGTGTTCATGTAATTGCAGAAAAACAGATTTAAATGACGAGAAATGTATATTCCTCTGTTTGTGTCATCCTAGAAAGAAAGTATGCTGCAGACAGTAAGTTTCCTCAACACCACGTAGATGCTTTTTTTTCAGTTTTTGCGTCTTGCAGAATTCGAGTCTCTTCCTGTATGCCAGTTTACATCCACAGATGGTGTTGTCCGTCTTTCTACTCTTTCATTCGGGCTGCATCTGTTTCCAAATGACGTTCACAGGCCTGAATTCAGTATTAAAGAAATAGTGTGAACATTTCTTGAATACTGAACATTTTGTACAGCGAAATAATTATCTCTATATATGTTACAAAATCCCTAGTATTGACAGCATCCCATATGCTGTATGGTACTTGCTGAGACTACTTGCATTATCCCTTTATCCTTTTCACTTTAACCATGTGTGGCGTGTTATCCCCAGTTGATAATTTAACTTGGGATTACTATTGCACCGATGCAGCTTTGCCCTTAACGGCCTTAAAGCTTAATTGTAATTTTAGACCAGTGATATGATGATTTATGCAAGTCTAGTTGTAGCAACACACTCTCTTTATTGATCTTAACAGTCCTGCCCACTTTAATACAGTTTTAACCTTAAATTTGTAACACCATCTTCAATATCACTAATGAAAAGTTCAACAAGATCCTATCGGAGAACTCGAATACAAGAGTACCCTAAAGGACCCTATTCATGATACTAGCCCACTCGGAGCATTGTGCGTGGATGTCAAAATCCAAGTAAATCCAACGGGTGTAGCACAGTTGTTATAATCGCCATCCTTCCATATCGAGCGGAAAAGGATTGAGTTCGGATCCCATCCATGACGCGAGGAATTTATATTAGCTTTTTTCACAACGTGGCTAAGTTAGTGGTCTCGAATTTATATTGGTCAGATTTTAATGAAATTTTGGATGGATCTTTCTAAGAGACCCAAATATAAAATTTAAGAAAATCCATCCATTAGTTTTCTGGTTATTACATGAGAATGGATGGTACTTTTAGGCGCATTAGCTAACGAGCTTAAAACGCTAACAATTAAAGATAAAACGCTAACACCTCATGGCCTAATTTTCTTTGGCAAAAAAAGTAAAAACAAAAGGGTAGTCATGATTATCTCTTCATTGTTCCAAAATAACGATACCAAAGATTCTTCATTTGTATTTTTCCATATGTCGTCCGTTCAGGCTGTTGGTCTTTATGCTACCATCCATATTGCTGTTAATCTTTTCAAAAATTGAGCTAGAAGATGCTCATAGTCTGCAAATTATATAGTTTGGTTAGAATAGGACTCGCATCCATACTTTATAACACAAGCAGAGAAGAGACGGAAAGTTTTATGGATGGAGTTGATCTCAAATTGTAAGGCCACAACCACGAGTTATTGACATTACACTTCTCTTTCTAAAGAAGTATTACTTTTTAGTAGCCCAGCACAGGGCAACTCGTGGTAGTGGCTTTGAGAGATCAACGCTTTTTATAAAACTTTGCATTTCTAATTTCTATTCTGTCTCTCCTATAAAATATCGATTAAATTATAACATAGCTGAAGTTTGCTTTCTGCAGTTAAAAAATCTTTTTAAACTACAACCAACTGTGGCAACGGAAATTGTTGTCAGAGGCTGCTGGCAGATCTCAGTACAAACTTTTATAGCAGCTTTTGTTTCCACTCGACTTGTTAAACTCAGAAATCAGCACAGCGATGTTCCAACTTCGATTTTCTTTAACCGCCCTTAACGGAATTCTTTTGATTCTTTCCGTAACTTTTTGGTCAGTCAGGCCCTAAAATACTTTTGGAATATCCAAGGGCTCTGCGCCGTGAAATATTATTTCTGGAATATTGAATATTGAAGATGGCCGTCTCCTGGATTTCTCTATAAATCCGGTAATTTCTTCCTTTATACCGTTTTCAGTTCGTGACATTATAATCCGTTCTGTAGATCTTGTGGACTTCCTATTTGGTGATACTCAGTTGTGTGATATAAGAGGATATTACAAACCATTCAGCAGTCGGTGAGGGATGCCGGTATTATAGACTTATTTTCTTAATTTCTGTATTAAATGAGGCGTAAGTTGAAAAACAGTTTTGATTCCTATTTTTAATATTTGACTGTTCAGTACTGATACATACTCACTGTTAAAATTTTTCTGTACTCCAAAATAGTTACTGAAACTAAAAAAATTGCACACAGTTCATCGTGATAATACAGTACATGCAAGTGAACAAATGGGTTATAATTTGGAAGTGAAAATAAACAGAATACAGGGCCGTTGAAGTGGTCAGTGTGACACTTGTTGTTAATATAAGTAATTGAAAAAGGAGGTCAACTGTTGGAAAAGTCAATTTGTCGGAAAGGCTTTTAAGATTCCCGGACGTGGTACAAGCAAGTCTTTTATCCCCTCCCCTTAGCAGATCTCATCGTGTACGGAGACTTTACTAGTTCAGTGATAAAGCTAGCTGGATTGATGAATGGTGAAGAATTGTCTTTAGTGAAGAGTCAATGTTCTGTTTGGGAAGCAATACCAGAAGGACCTGTAGGCGGTGACACCCTGCCAGAAGTGGTGCCATCTCTTATGATAGTCGTTCACCGCTGTTTTTTGCTTGAGATAAGCTCAGAGGACATTATTACTTTTAAACTGGACCGAGACCTGTCGTTTTTATTCCTCTATTCCTCAGCTCGTTTTTCCTCAGTTTCTCTGCAGTGCCGAGTTGTTTTTATAGCCTGCTGGATTACCTTTTAAAGCATGTATGGAACATGAGAGAATGCAGCTCAGGGCCATGCATTAGCAACTGAAACCTAGGTTTTTAGGGAACAGTGCCCTCTATAATTGTCGTTAACCCCACTCTGAGTGCAATAGACCTGGATTAAAATGCTGTCAATGACTTATGGAATTTTTATGGACCTTTTTCACAAGTGGCTGAGTTATTCGGTTTCAGACGGGAGTATCATGTTTTTTTCTCCCGGAAACTTTGGGTTTTCGTCCAACGAAACAGCAAATTAACCACAGAACATACACGCAATTTATAAACATGTTATATCCGGCGCACTATGTCTTAAGTTGCTGATGCGCCTAAAAAAGGGGAGGGGGTAACAGTTAACCGAAGCACACATTGGGATATTCCTCAAGAGGATATTAGATGCCTTTCCACTCAGTGCCAAGGCACATAACGACTTGCATCGTTGTCATAGGGTATCATATTGATATTTGTAGGTTTTCCTCATTACATCATCTTTTGTTCTGATTATTTGATCATTTCTGGCCTTTTATCCTTACCCATTTACATACCAAAATTTCGATAAATCAATTTACACTTTTTGGATGTCCGAAAATCTGACTCGCCATGAAAAGTATAAATTGATTTATCTAATTAAAATATACATTGATTTATTTAAGTTGCTGATTCATTGCCTGTCAGATTTACGACAATAGAACAAAGGTACATGGCACCTTCCCCATCCCTATCCATACCCATTGCAAGGAACAGATGGCAGAGAAACAGTGTACATTGCATACTACATTTAATTATTATTATTATTATTATTAAAATCAGTTTATTTCCCAAGAAACTTTGGGTCACCCCGGGACGGCTCTGTGCCAGAAGGGTGTGAATACAGACTAAGGTGCGAGGAACACAATGTACAATAAACAAGGGTACATTCGTGCTCGACCCGAGACTTTTACAGGATTAAATAAACAATAATGTACAAAATATACAGTAGTATACATGATTACATGAAGACAGAAAGTCTTTGTCATATACAAATAGGCAAGTTAAAAAAAAAAAAAAAAAAAAAGGTCTGTCCAGGAGCAGGTGAGTATTATAGGTTCATAATCTGGTAACAGTTCTTGAGGATTTCCTTCCTGTAGGGCTTGTCTTCACAGAACCTATCAGGGTGGATCCTAAATTTATTGAAGATCCGAAGACAATTGGCTGGAAACATGTTCCTCAGGGAATCAATGTTTGACAGAGTAAGACGTAGAGGGAGACAGGAGTCGGGGTGCTTCCCTCTTGCCCTCCTCGGGCCAGAGATTAATGCGGATACTGATGGAGCATCAATTCGCCTCGTTATAAGCCGTGCAAGCGTGAGAACATTTTTTGTCATGATGATATGTCTCCAGGGAGTGGTGCCCATTAATTATGATGCTTTTGACCTGGTTCTGCTTTTGACCTGCTTTTACATAATTTTACGCTAATTTTATTATTTTTATCCACGCACAAGTGCTTCCTACATCCCTGCTAACTACGACCTTGTTTGCATTACACACCAATTATACATAATTTGTGTGTAATCTGAACCTATGCGGTGTTATTTGCACCCTAATACAGATTTTAAGCCATATATAGTAGGTTGGTCTAATTTATACATAATATATTGAATTACCTGATATATTTAAAATTAAATAAAATTTATAAATAAATTTATTTTAATTTTGTTGTTGATAATCACGCTATCATAAAAATAAGCTTAGTTTCTTCCTAGATAAATTAATTGCGTACAGCCAGTGGTCAAGAGATCGTTGAAGGCTACTGTAAGACCTTATCGGAATACAATAAAGATTATAAGAAGTAATTTATGTCGTCTAAAATGCGTAAAGGTTTCGGGAAAGGACTGCCCCTCCTTATTACATGTCTACTTCTGTTATTTTCGTATTTTTTTAATGTTTTCATTAAAAGTGTTTTGATGAACACATTAATAAGGTTAAGTTAGGCTAGGTCAGGCCCACTTTTGGTCACAAATTACTACTGCTTGCTATAAGGAACTGGCTGAAAGTGTTCTACAACTAGTTGTTGAAATTCATTTTCTTCATGCTAGGTATTTACACTTTCGCTGAATGGGGTGGCTCATTATTATGCTGGATATCGAGGGTTCATTTCCATAGAACTGCTACAATGTGGCCACCATGGAAATGTCTCAGATGTCATGTATGACTCGCGTTTAATGGTGTTTGGCACTTCAACCAGCAGCCCCAGTCGAGCTATGAGAACCAGAAGCAGCTCCACACCATGATCCCACTTCCTCCAAAGGCACTGCGATCATTGTGTGGAGCGTAGAGTATCCTATGCTGTACTGCCTCATCTTAAAACTGTCAACATGGCTCGCCGTTTCATAGGACTTGCTTTTGCTGTTCCACAGTCCAGAAATGGACTGGGCACCACTGAAAACGACATCTGGCGATTATTATAGGGAGCGCTATCAACAGCGCTGCCATGAAAACCCGTGCTGTGCATCTCTTTCTCTTTTGGTACCATGGACACTCTTGTGGATACCTGGAGCTCCAACTTAACGTTTTCCAAGGACATCGCTCGGTTCGCTTTCACTGCCTGTTCAGCGAGCGACGATTTTAGCCATTAGTTTTGTTTCTGCCTAACGATTTTCGTACATCTGCATTGCTCAGTTCTTGCTGTGCTGCAATATCAGAACGGAAATGGGGGGAGGATAACCCTGGTGCTGTTAGACTACACTATCACTATCAGAAATGACAAATTTCTGAGGATTAGGCCTTTTGAAACAACGAGGGCTTCTTTTATCGACTTGTTCGATGTTTGTTTGGGATGTCTGTTACTGCTCGCACACTTTTACACCTCTTCTTGCTGTGCATAAATCGCGTTCGCCGCGTTAATTGCATTGAGATGCGTGTACGAATACCTGTGGTAGAGTAGTATCTATATGAGTGTATCCCATAAATAGGACAAACTGACCATAGAATTCATGCAGTTTATGGGCATATGAGTACTATCTCCTCCTCATGATCTTAGTTACCTCTCCGCATATTCTAAATAACCAAAATCTTCAATTAACGTTATTTCAGCACCTCTCTCAATAGCAACATCAACTTATTGATAAGGTTCAGATGTGAAATCTTACTAATAATAGATGTTGCTTCAGCACTATTTAGAAAAGTAGAGAAACCATCAATTCCTGATCGTTCGTTACTCGTGAGAGTTTTAGGAATCGTCCTGATCCCTAGTTGAGCAAGGCGATCATACACGTTTAGCACCAGGAATTTCACTCGGCTTTCTTTGATTAGAACGGTTCTCTGCATTGTAAATTGTAGTGACACAAACTCATTGCCAAGTGTCCTTTTATGAATGAGATTTGGTAAAATTTCGTTCAGAACTTCTAATAAATTCAAATCTGTCTGTGAATATTGAATACCTACATCCATTTAAACTGCTGCTTTACTTAAGAACACCTCTGCACATTTTATAATGTTGCTTTATATCTGTAATATACAACTTTAGGATTAATAACTATAATAATTGAATAATGTAGTACTCTAGCTTTGTCTTATGGTAACATAAAATATAATTAATTTCTTGGATTGTATGGCTCTTGGACATAAAAAAAAAAAAAGTTTTTACTTAAAGTTAGGCGACACTCCTACTTAGTGAATTCTTTCATAAATTATTAGCGTGCAGGTTAGCTAGAAAATTAATGCCTTTTAAAGTAGGCGTTACAGATTACGATTTTATCCGTACTAGGCACCTTCCTTTATTTATGGAGTTATCCTTTATAATTATCACTGTACTGTTTTGACAGCAAATAAATTACGGGGAAAAAATATATATTTAATAAGAAATAGTATTTGAGGAAGCCCAACATCTAATCTTCCCTGATTTGATCGCTCTTAACCAAGTGAATTGCAGTTGTGTGTTTGTAAACTAGAGAGAGAAAGAGAAAGAAAGAAAGAGCGCGGACCATCTTCGTTTCCGTACCCCACAAATCTTGAATAGATCATTGAGAAGGAAGGGGAGAAACGCAATGTTGGGAAGTCTCAAAAATTGAAGCATTTTCGGAATATCTTAGAGGGCGCCACCTCTGAAGCGAATATCTGATGTGCTAGCGCAGGAAGTTTCCTATGGCTTTGTGCACTGTATGTCCGAGAAACGTGTCTTATATTCGGATGGTTCCCCCCTTGTGGATAACGGAGAATTTCTGGTGATCGATTAAATTTTCTTGCTGCTTGAGGTGAACCCCATCGTCAAGAGCATCTGTGCTGCATTAATTTGTGTGCGAAAATCTCAGCCGTGACTGCACGAATTCTTTCGTGGATTTTAGAAGCCTCATGGCGTGGAGAGCCATCCCGAATCCTGCGCTTAGCGTGCACGTGTACCTGGTCGCGTGCTTCTCCTTTCTGGTCGCGGTATACGTCCGTAAGTAAAAGTCATTAGGTGGGTTTAATTGTTTGTTTTCTCCTTTTTAAAAAGCGCTCTTCCCGGTGTGATTTATTATGCGCACACAGTACGGCGGCCACGTGGTCATTACAACTGTTTGAGAACGTGGATCAATAGCCGACCTTGACTTGCTTTGATGTCAGATGACCGAAAAAAATTGCTATTTATTAGTTTTAAGATGATAACTAGAAATGGACAATAAATGAAGTAATGCTGTATAGAATTTTTATTCTTGCACTTTTCGAAAAGTAGTAAAAACCCATACACAGGAATTAGTGCTCTCTTTTAGGAAGTATTCTCTAATTAAATAAGAAAGTTATGATGACAATTTATAATTTTATGCTGCTTTTTACATTACAGCACTGTCTGCATTACTATATAATGTTTTCCTACCTATTTTCTAGCCAATACATTAGTGGATGTGTTGTGTTTAATTTACTGAATTATTTTGTTAACGGAGTATTCTACTACAGCGTTCATTTGGGTGTTCAGGGTACATTGCTTTAGCACTAGCTTGTAAATGCTTGCCCCTTTAAAGGTCGCTTTGTTACACGACACCGGTGTTAATAAGCAAAGCTCTCCTATTGTTTAGTGGATTAAAAATAATTTTTAACGTATCGGTGCTTTCTTTGGGATCACGATATTTCTCTAATTAAATAGCTATCAGTCACTAATTAATAAAGAGAAAAGCTTGTAATAGTAAAGATCTTTTTGTAATATGATCCGTAATATTTATGAAATTTTTGTTCATATGGAATAAAACTAGTCAAAGAAAAGTGCAGCGAGTTAGAAATGGAATTTTTCTCAATGATCAGTGTAATGAACTATAATTAAATCATTAACATATACCTGGTTTTTGGGCATTATATATAAATAGACTAAACAAATGCGATTCATCCCACAAGGAGATGCTACACTTTTTTGACTCCTAGTGCCAGTTTAATGTCTTTTGTGTTCTAAAACGTACATTAGATAATTGGAAATATGTTTCATTTCAAATCAGTGAATTTCTCAATATGGAATTCATTGATTTGAAATAATTTCTTATTCTTTATTATTTGGAATAATAAGGAATTTGCCCAAACGATGTCTTTTCTAAAGCTGGATCATTAAATCATGGAGATTCGTTGTTACTTTTACTACATCATTTGAATCAGTTTCTTATAGCTGAACAATTATTATTTTGTCATTATTAATCCTTTTGGTGTGGAGTAAAAATGGTTTGTAAGGATTATGTCTTGGGACTATGTAATATCTTACGAATTGCTTTCATGATTAGTTCTGTTGAGTCTGTCATTTTACTTTATGATCGCACGGTCGTTGTTGGTCGATAGCTGCTCAAGCGACATGAATTGATTAGTCTACCGAGTGCATCTGGTCTCTGTCTTTCTTTAGAAATGGTCTACCTGGAGAATTGTTCATAAAACGCCGTAATTTAACGCGAAGTCGAAGTTTACAGGAAAGATGCATCATTTCATCAATTATTCATGCATGGAATATGCCTCAGATATTAAAAACTAGGCATAAATTATTTAGATGCACGTGGCACTAAAGGTTTTCGAATTTTAAATATGCAAGACAGCAATATCTCACTGTTTCGAGCTAATGATCAAGGAAAGACACCAGTATTTCTAGAGTCTTATTTCAAATAAAACTTTAATGCAAAGATAATTATAATAAATTGAACTAATTTAATTTTTTCGCTACTAAACTCGCTCGAAAATACTGAATTTTTTTCGTATTTTTAATTACGAAACAAAAATTCAATAATCAACCAACGTGGGCAATTTTATATATATCTATATGTTGTTGCCCCTTACAATAAAAAGCGGTTTAAAAGACAATCATATAAATATCCAAAGGAGAAGTGTGGAATCTTCTATGTTGCGAGAGCTGAAGTTCTAAAAGGAAGTCATAGGTTTAGTAACATCACCTGGAATGAGTAGCCCCTACTAGACAGAGCAGGGAGTCCCCTTATAGGGAATTGTGGGGTAGGGATCATATATTTACTTGTGGCTTGGAACTAGGCTACGAAAGGTAAAACAAATTTCACAAATTTATTAACGGCTAATCAAATTCTTGGAATTTTATTCTTTTGGAGCTATCGAGTGGCAAAAGCCAAATGTTAAAAGTGATTTTATTTTATCTATATATTTTGAAAATAAAATTGTTGTCACCATGAAAGGTTATTCTGTTTAAAACCCAACTTTTATTTATTTAGGTCAGCATATATAACAGATCACTTATGGCATTACGTTCTTCTTATTCTACTGGTTTGGAAAGCTCTCTCTCTCTCTCTCTCTCTCTCTCTCTCTCTCTCTCTCTCTCTCTCTCTCTCTCCCCCCCCCCCCAAATCCTGTCGGCGACGGAAGTAATTCTATTCTTAGAGACCTTTTCTGGCTGGGCTGTAGTTAATCCAATCCCCACCTCAAAAGGAGAGGGTTGAGTTTCTCCCTGTGAATTATTTCGGGTGATCACAGTAAGCAGTACTTGCATATCGGCCCAGACAGAAAACAACACATTCCCTTCGTTGGGGGTGGGGCAGCACAGGAGTGACTAGCCAGCTGCACTAATTGGCAACCTGCTTTAGGTCTGGGGGAAAGAGTACCAGAAACGACCACAGTCGAATGGATCGAATTGAATCCCTATTAAAAATTTATAACTCTATCCTCATCTCACAAGCTTTCCAAGTGAATGGAATGAATAGGCTATCATCTCTCTATCAAACTCTCCCTCTCCAACCTTCACAAAGAATTAGACCTATTTCCGCTCCTTCCATCGTTAACCAAACATCTCTTTGGACAGATACTAAGGCAGATCCCCTATGCTCAATCTAGCAGATCCACAGTAACCAGTCTCCTTGCAATACAGACTATTATTTTCAGTACATTTGAGATTAAATCAAAATTAGTTGTGTATGTTGACATCTGAACAACATTTGATAGCCTTAATATCAACAGTCTTTTAGATCTGCTGAACAATTTCTTCAAAGTCAAAGGTGGTCTGGTTGCCTTCCTAAATTCACTGGGATAATCTACAGGACAGTTCATTTTAAATTCCGCAATCAGACCTATGCAAGGCAAATAAATGCTGGATTACAACAGGGATGATCTCTGTTTGGCTTGCTGCTCACTGCCTATTCAGTCCCATTTTCTCATAACAGACGTGGTTACGCTGATGACGTAAAACTCTTCACTGAATTCCATTCCACCATCTGCAAATCCAGATAGTAGAATTTATAGTGACACAAGGAGAATAGCTCCTCTGTTTTTGGAAAGTATGTCAGATGCATTGTCCTTTCCCCATGCCCACTCCTTCTTTATGAGTGATCAAAGGAGTGGAAGCCATGCAACAGATTTACAACAGGTTGATATTACCAAGTTTGCAACACAAGTCAGTTCAGAGTGGTGGTTTGCTCGATCAATGAACGGATTGGACCCTGGTGCGATGTATAAAGGTCTACCAAACTGTGTACTTTTCTGTATATGCGTATGTCTGTTGTTTGCGACCTCAAAATGAACAATTAATGATTAATGTAATAACTTTGTCCGCTGTAGACATATGTTAAAAGCTGGCTCCATTTCTAAAGAGGTTTTCATAATGTCAGTTCTTAACAGAAACGATTGATACAATGAGTGTAATGACTCCCAACAATTACTTAGAAAAGTTAGAGAAAGCTAAACTGAGAGTGAATGAATAAAAGAACGATGATAATAGTAGTCCTCAGTAACTGCTGTTGTTATTGCTTATAATAACTATAAGTAATCCTTTAGTTAATGTTCAAGTTTGAATTGTCTACCAGTGTTTAGTCGACTCCACTACTATGTATCTGTATCTTCCTCGCCGTTTCAACCTAGAGTTGGGTCAGATAAACCAAAGCCTTCCATCTTTTTCTATCTTCCCAGACTTTTTCTGCCGTTCTTTCCCACTCAATTCCCTTCGTTTCCACATCTTCCCTAATCTGATCTCTCCATCTTTTCCGGCCTCTTCTTGTCCATTTTCATCTCAAACATTCTTCTTGGTATTCTGCTCGATTTCATTCTCTAGTTACTATATACGTTGATGAAAATATTGTAAACATGATTTAGCAGTCTTAATATGTAACGTGAATGTTAATTAATTAAGCACGTAAATAATCCTCCACACACCCACTCGCATTTGTCGTAACCCAATAATTTCTGCATTTTATTGTCAAACCTTGGTGGTAGTTTACGTGATGCATAAATTTGTTTTCTTACGGTATATTTTCTTTTTTGTACTTAATTATTTAGACAGGTAATTATGTCTTTTATCCAGATAACCCTTCACAGGAGGCTGGAGCGAATCTCCTCCCTTTTTTGTAAAGTAGATCAATTAAGTGATGTTGGAAGAATCGTAAATAGAAACTCAGACAGGAGTATATGAAGGATAATTTATCTATCTAGCGTGGTTGAAATATATTAACTCAAATTGAAGCTTTTAAAATTTTATTTCCTTGCTGGAGCTACATCTCCACTAAGTAATGGAGCAGTTCTCAAATTGCTCCAATACAACATTCATGGAACTGAAGTTTTCTGTTACCATAATACAATGCAATCGGGATATTTTTAATTTCGTTTCTGAATAGTAACTTTCGTACAAAAAGAGCAGTGATGTTCATAGTTTGATAGGTGCTTATTATATTATATAATATAGTAAGATGTCACCATCACCATACACTGAGTGGCCACTTTATTAGGTTCACCTACCTAATAGTAACTAGATCCTGTTTTAGCCCTCAGGATAGCCTGGATTCGTCGTGGCATGAACTCAACGAGGTGTCGAAAGCGTCCTACAGGGATACTGGTCCAAGTTGACTGAACTGCTTAAAGCAGTTGTTGAAAATTGGATGGTTGCGGATCTGCTCTGAAGAGCTCGTACCACCTCACTGACAGGTGCTCAATTGGATTGAGATCCGACTAGAGAAACCACCGCCAGTAGGCTGAACTCACTTTCATCTTCCTATAACCAGTTCTGCACAATTATGGCCTTGCAACATGGTGTATGGGTCCTTCCTGTTGGAGGAACTCATTCGCAAATGGATACACTGCAGTCATGAAGAGCTTGGTCAGATAAAATGTCATTCATACCTTCATACTCCGCTGGTATAAAGGGGACACAGTATGCACCACGAAAACATTCCCCACACCATTACGCCACTAGCCTGCATTGTTGACACCTTCAGGTTGGATGCTTGGGATCATGCAGTTCCTCCCATATTCTGGTCCCACCGTTAGCGTGAAACAGCAAGACAGGGATTCGCCAAACCAGACAACCATTTTCCAATTCTCCGCTGTTCAGCGTTGGTGTTCCCGAGCCAACCGTACCTGTACTTCATTGATCTTTGCTGACCGGAGTGGAAATCCGGTTCGGTCATATTCTGTGATTCCTCATACTTGACAAGGTACGACGAGTTGTGTGTTATGAAATATCCCTTTAGTTATCAACTAACGTTTTAGATTGTTATTTGTCTAATGTTAGACTTTGTGTTACCCGGTCCAAGTCTTGTCAGTCTCTCGCATCCTTCAGCTGTTTCCGACTACTGGATATTATTTGATTACTGGTCCGGTCTCGATACAGTTGAGACACAGTCGTATATGAAAACGCGAGCAGGTTTCTGAGTTGCCACGTTTGTCTCCGAGTAACAGGCCACGTCCAAAGTAACTTAAATGTTTTGTCTTGCACATTCTCGCATTGAATTGTCCATATAGAGCATCCCTGTGTATCCACCCACCTGTTTGATATTGCATTCTTACGAACAAGTGATGTTTACGAATAAGCAGTTTTTTCTCATTTAAAACTCAGGTTTTTCATCCATCAAAACAGGGACCGAGGACACATGCAATATAAATGGGTGGATGAGGCTGTCCATGGGTGTCTCTCATATGACATTCCTTCTTTTCGGAAACTAGCAAATAGTAGCCGAGTAGGCAAGTAAAAGAGTGAAGTTATCACGCGTGTTTGAGTGGATCGTAGTTAAAGCTCTCGTGATGCTAAATACAGTTAACGATTGTGTTCATTGTCCAAATAATTAATTGTAAACTCGTTTGACCTAGTGGTCGTACTTTGGGTATAAATAAGAACTATCCAATGTACGAATGTTAACACCGCAATGTCCTCGCGAGTAGCACATTACAAAGCACCGCCCTCTTCTACAGTGGGTCGGAAAAGCCTGGGTTCGGATCCCATCAATGACGCGAGGAATTTTTTCCGATGCGCCTGCAACAGCGACCATCGCAATTTGTGAGATCAACTGCACTTCTCTTTTCTCTTTGAGAAAGTTATCACCATATTTCGCTTCAAAACTATATTGTTCTGGTCGCTAAGGCGATGCTCGCATTTTAAGTTACTTAGACTTGAACACGTGTTCAAGGCAATGAGTGAGTTTGTACACGAATGCAGTTTATGTTGAAGCAACGATGTACGTTTATCCGCATCACATGTCAAGCTCTCTTTAGGTAATATTTGTGTGCAGCTGAGGCCTTGCACTTTTCACGATTGTAAATTGCGTGTGTCATTCAATATCACAGTCTTCATCGAAGTCTTAAACTAAGATTGGGGTGAAAACTTTCTCGAGGTTTTTATAGTATTAGTTTTGAAGTATTGGTTAACGTATCATCTTAGTACTTACAATGCATTTGACGTGTTCTTACTTTAGGTGTCCAGATGAGTCATTTTAAAAATGTTTTATTGAGCTATTGTAAGAAACTTTTGCTATTTGTTGTGATGCAGCATTATTCACAAGCACAGCAAAATTTTTTATGATCTTCTGAAATGGCGTCTGGGAGAATTCTTATTATCACAAATAGACCAAATCGTTTGCTGCACAGGATCGTTATTTTGGGAAATTCTGCTTCTGTAGCATTTGTGCAGCTTAATCGGCAGTGACCTATGGCCAATGAGCTCAGAGATTTGGCGTTTGAATCCCGTCATTGACTGGAGGAGAATTACTTGGTTAAAGCCAATTTGGGATGGAGTATTCATCCACTCCATCTGAAGAATTTGCTGACCTGACAAATCAGATTGGATATGTCGGATGCTTTATGGACATTAATTAGAACACCTAAACGACGTTCTAAAAGCTGTGCTCTTAGAGGAATGAGTTTTTTTTTTTTTTTTTTTAGATCACGAAAGCTTATGGTCATCCTTATATGCAGCATGGTTCTGCGAGTTGTCTGGCTGCCGGGGAGATCATGAGCCCCATGAAACTTCTTGATTAGGCAGGTCGGTCCTTCCTTTTGAGCACTCACGATTGATAGAATTCCATCAACTATATTTTTGTTGATTCTCTGGTTTTTAGTTGTAACTTGCTTTATGGACACCATGGCAGATTAAATATTCTTATGTGTTCTCGCAGACATAAAGTTCATTGCCTTCTGCGCGAAAGTACTCTTCATTTAGATTGGTTTTCGTTGATGAATGTTGTCTTACTCATTAAAGTTTTTCCACTGAGAGAAGGTTGGGAATTGGGATGTAAATCACGTATTCTGCTCCTTTGTTCTCTGTTAGGTTAGATGTGCGTTAAGCTCCAAGTAACTAAGGCTGGGTGGTGTCAGTATATAGTGTTTGTAATTGCGCTTCCTGCCAGTTTGCTGAACTAAAACGAATTCTTTTTTGGGGGGGTGGGGGTTTAAAACCAACTAACTCGGCTACATTTTGAAAAGCCCATTAACGGGATTCGAACACAGCTTTCCACCCGGTGGGGGAGGATGGTGATTAAAACCACTTTGTTATCATTCAAAGGGCGGATGAGTAGACTTTGGTGATTGTATAATAAGAGCAATTGAAAGTAAAATTTGCTTTTATGTTAAAAGGGTTGAAATATTGCAAGTGTACGCGCCACTGTAGTTGAATAAAATTTTGAAGGCGCTATCCAACTATCTAACCATTCTGTTGTTTCTGGAATGAAGTTATAATAAAAAAAACTGAATTAATAATAATAATAATTCCCCCATCAGGGAGAAATAACATATCGCGTCAAGAAACAATGAAAGCCTAATGCTCTTCAGTAGACAGCAAAGCTGCCTACTGAAGAGCATTAGGCTTTCATTGTTTGCTGCCTACTGCTTGAAAAGCATTAATAAATGCAGAAGCATATTTCGATCTGAGGGGAAATCCAGATCAGCTTGAAAGATTTTCATTTTGGGACATGAATAATTAAACCATTTATCATTTGAAATTTAAGGTACGCTCAGTGAAATTATAAAAGTGTTTTTTGATTTTGTTGCTGATATTGCATCAACAATATGCCATTTCAATTAAAACATGTATGGGGAGAGGAAGAGAATGGTGACAGGTAGAAGGGAGGGATATATTAGCACCTGAAATAGTTTTAAAGTAATGCTTTTCAGCTAGCCGGTTTCTGCCACCAAAGTTGGGCTTAGCGTATTTCTCTGCAGAGCTAGCCTAGATCAATATAATTACTCTACGAAAGACAGATCGTTAAATGTTCTTGAACTCTATGAGGAAAAACAGCCAGTAAAGCTCAATAGACAACAGAGAAACTTTGAATCCGAGGAGAATGTCTCATTTACTCATAAACACGACCATATTTGTAATTCGCGAATATTGATCTGTGGCTCGTTGGGCTTGGTTTATTGAGTCCAGTTGGTTAGCAATTCCTCAAGGAATTGCAAGACTAATTAATAGGTAGTTCCTCGCTATTAACTTAATCGATTTTTATGTGAATTCTGTGATCTAGTTATTCCAGTAAGAATTTTTGACGTTTTTTTGAGAATTTTGTCCCTACTTTCATTCATAGTTGTCGACAGATATTTGGTTGACTGTCTGAGACGAATAAAATTATTATTCTGATTATTTGGGAAAAAATCGTTTCTCCCAAGTTCATACTGGAATTAGATATGCAACTGACCCATTACTTTTCTTTCATTTGAAATGTTTTAATTTTGTCCTGTTCCTTTATGGGTAAGTACATTGTGCAAGAATTCGAGTAGTTTTGTCAGTCACCAGTTACTTAAGGAAAATTATCCAAATTTTCGTTTATTTTGGAGGAGATCCAGTAAATCATTTGTTGTTTGGTTGGTTATTTACCTGAATGGTATTTGATGCATTCAAAAGACTAATCAGCTAGATCATCGAAATGTAAAATCATCACTGCATCCTTGCTAGATGGGATTGATCTCTTACTGTCGGTGACGACGAGGGCTTCTAAAGGATTTTTAAAGGTTGGTGAAGAGGTTTCGTCGCTTTGATTTTCCAAGATAGCCCACCCAATCTGATCAATAGGAATAAGCCTACTCTAAATCTCCAGTAGGTATAAACCTGCTGGATCGATGGGCATATTTGAGTTTCGCATATGGGAGCTTTGAGAATTCCTGAAACAACCTTTACTGACTGGCCGATTCTTCAAGAGGGTTCGCTCCTATCATCCCCCAGCGGATTTCCGCAGCTGAGTGGATTCGTGACTTGCTACTCTCGGAATGGTTTGAGATTGAATCTGCCAGTAAAGGAAATACTAAAGGCCTTTTCAAAGGGATCAGAGTAGTCTACCTCTGGTAAAAGTGCTTGATGTTTACTAGAGGTTTTCATCTTTCTTACAGACAAAACGGCTGTCAGGGAGAGGAAGTAAGTCCCGCCGTTCTGTAATCTACGTTCGTACATTCCGAGAACTTGAGTCCGCACAGAATGCAAATCCGCCCATGAATACACTGTTCCACAGGGGTTCGTCTGGACACCATTCTTCAAATGGAGATTAAGACATTCGACTCTTAATATTAAAGCAATGTGTACAATAAGGTTTCCAGACAAGTTCATTCACTAATATTGATGTTCCAGAAAACGCCTGTATTTTATATGATCGACTAGTGGTTTATACATTAGATAACAATCTCGTGTTCTCAAGATCTATTCTGAAACGTGGAGAATAGATTCGCAACATCGAATTGGCGTTGTGTTATACACTCTGAAATCCTCCTATAAGTCGGACCTCAGAATGCCACAAAACTATGGTTCTTTTACTATAAAACTCATGCTGTGGGTAACTTGCTAATCTTAAACTCTAATTTCTGAGTGTTGTTGTGAGATTGATGCTATCATAGTGAATGTTCCTATGAGGAGGGTTGTTTCTCAGTAGACGCTATTAAACAAAGAGCCAGGTATTAACGTCCGACACTTTCATTATATTAAACTATCGTGCCGTAAGTAAAGGGTGAGACTTACCAGAATAATCTTGATGACAATCAAGAGTATTCTGGATTTTTCTGAAGACGTTTTTGACGAGATAGCCTCAAGAAAAAAGAAGTGCTTCGCTCAGGACAAGACTCTCTTTGTCTCTCTCTGTCTTAGTCCGTTCGTTCTCCCTCTCTGTCCCCCTGATCTTTTCGTTCTCTCTGTCTCTCTCTTCCTCCCTCCCTCCCTCCCCTTTTCGTTCCCCGATCTGCATATATATGTCTTTTCAAGCTGTTTTTCCCCTCGCGCTGCGCCAACGGGTGTACGCTAAAAGAAAGAAACAGCCTTATACACGGAGTGAATATCACACTACGAGTACAGCAGTGACAAAAAGTATAGGGTGACTTGGCGAAGTAACAGCCCTCAAAGGCAAACGAAAAGTAAAAATGAAGACATTTTTACAACACACTATGCGCAGATATAATACGTGATCTTTATTTATGAGTTTATTACAAATCACCTCGGTACAGCCCCCAGAAAAGTTAGGAGGATGAATCCTAAATAATCAGTTTCTTGTTTATAGGATTTTATAATTTAGGATCATTTTCAAATAAATTAGTACGTTTACAATTTATTTCAGTACATGTTGACAAAAGGCCAGACTTACAACTATTCCTTTCAATCTACATTAGTCGCTTATATAATTCCTTTAATTTTAAATGAATTAATTTATACTTAATTTTAACTTTAAAACACAACGTTAAAACTTGACATATAAACTATTAAAACATGAATTATTTATATTCTGCATTATTAAACTAATATTTTTGGTTTATTTATAGAGTTCTTTCCTTAGCCAAGATAATTATTATTTTTAGTTATCGTTCGGACTTTTTGAAAGTCTTTCAAACTTAGTGTCCAATTTTTTTAAACATCTCGCAGATAAGGCGTGTGAAGTACATCTGGTCCACCTCAGCACCTAGTTGGGACTTCAGAACCTCTTTTCTGAGGACACAATCCGAGGAAAAGGGTTATCAAGTGTCGTCTATACCGTTTGTCTTCATTAACATTTCTTACACTAATCTTAAACTGGCTTACTAAAGTAAATGTATTTGCCGGGAACATTCTCACAAGAGCATCCATTCCTTTAAAGTCCATTCCAGTTTTTTCCTTCTGTTTTGTTCTCTGGACATCTTAATTGCCATGTGTCACTAAGGTTTGATGCGTCAACTTATTTAGTACTATATGAAGTGGTGAACAATGACCACAGTACTCGTGCGTCAAGGAGAATCCTCAGAGAACCATCGATTGATTCCTCACGGCCTGAGTTGGCTTAGTGCTGAACGAAACAATCCACTGCTGTGGCTTTGTAACCTCAGACAGGGGAAAGTGCAATTCTGAAACTAAAAAACGGACTCATTCAGACGTATCGTGATGTCATCTGCGAAGTACTCGGGCAGACATAGAAAGTAATACGAGTACATTCGCATCTGTGTCTTTCTAAATTAAAACATTCCACGTATTGATATATCGCTCGTCACAGTAACCCCAAATGTCGAAGTAAGTGTTTCACTCCGAATACACTCATTCTTCTTGGCATGTGACTTGGTATAGTTATCGATCTTCAGCCGCTTTTCTTTCTTTTTTTTTTGAAATCTACGACACGCGTTGGGGACAGTCACTCTGAGCCATGTTCCATTGACATTCGCTTACTAGAGTGCTCAGAGTTAGTACCTGGAAACCATTACAGCGAACTATTTGGAGCAAATGCAGCTGACAGAAAGATAAAACATTGCCTCTCTTACTACACGTCATATGAGAAATGCATGGGGTTCATAACCAAGCGACGTCATCTGGTTACCAGTTTCATTTCATAATGTGAAAAAATAGTCCAGAATGAGAAAAATTGTTTTTTCTCTCTCATGCGGGCGCGCGCACGAAGATTATAACATGCCACGAGTTTCACGTTTCAGTTTTGTTCCATATTACGCCATTCTTTAATAATTTCTTCCCTTTCTAGTGGCTATATCTTTTTTTTACAGTAAACTATGCTTATAGCGTTTTCTAGGAACACTCCCTAAACAGCATTAATAAGCGGGACACCGCTTTCTGGGGGCTATTTTTCATATTTCGTCAATATTTTGGCAGATAATATTGAAAAATTTCAGTGTTCGTTCAGTTACAACTTACAATACGAGGGGAGGGGTCTCAAATCGTTCGTACCCTTACCTAGAAATAATAGCCCTAGAAAGGTGAAACTTCACAGGAACTTTAATCCTTTTCTATGTACTCTCCATGTATAGTAACACATTTCTTCCATCTGTGGCTCAGTTGTTTAATGCCTTGATCATAGAAGTCCACACTTTTTGCCTGAAACCACGATTCCACTTCATTGATGACTTCCTGAGACGAATCAAAGCGGCGTCCACGCAACGGTTTCTTCGTTTCTCTAAGCACGAAGAAGTCTGGCGGTGCTAGGTCAAGAGAATAGGGTGGGTGCTGCAGTAGCACAAATCCAATAGTTGGTAAGAACATTACATTCGACATTGCTTCTGAAAAGGCCTCAGCAATCTTGGAACCCATCGTGCGGAGACCTTAAACATTTGCAGATGTTCATGTAAAAATGCTGTGGGCAGACCCATAACTAATTCCCACTGAATTTGCGATTAAATGAATTGTGACACGTCTATCACCAGCACCAGCTGCTCAACCTTTGCAACTGTCTGTGGATGTTGATGGCCTTCCTTCTCTTGGCTCATCAAAGAAACTTGTACGACCGCACTGGAACTCCCGTTTCCACTTTTTTACATTGTCGTAGGATGGACAATTCTGCCCATACACAGCTTTCATTTCTTCGTCAATTTCGTGAGCTTTCTTGCTCTGCAAATGCGGGAACTTGATCGCTGCTCGATACTCCGCTTTGTCATCCATAATATCCTTCCTCAGATTCCGGGCTCCAACTCTTGTGTACGATCACCTACGGGAATGAAATTTCACAACTAATATGAAAAAGAGCATCTTCCTATTGATGTTTTATCTAGGCCAGGGTACGAACGCTTAGATACACCCGCATAACTTTATCCAAAAAACCTTGGTTGCCTTGGTTTCATGGCACCTGCAATCTTTTTTATATGTTGTTAAAAAGAGCGAAAAAATTTTAAAGATTTTATTAAATTAAACTGAACATAACAACATAATAATGCTGTTATTTATTGATTCCCAGTTGAGCACATACACAAAGGCTCTTTACTGTACCGGCCATAAAACGGACAATGCTGAATTTAAAAAAAAAAGCCGTGGAGAGCCTCCGAATGCACCGATAAATGGGCAGACACTACCTTCTAAAAAGCAGCCTTTCCACCTCCAAAGCTTCGAGATAAACATAAAATAAACAAACGTCACTTGCACTGGAAAGAATTTCTATAAAGTAACCAAACTATCCATGTATTAACACAGATTTAAATCTCTTTCCCAAAACTAAAACTCAAGAGGAAGAAGGGTTATATCCGGGTTTATTCCTTCCCGAGACCTTAAAGCGACATAAGGGGGGAAAGCGTTTTAAACGGGAGCGTTAAAAATACGAACGTAGGTCTGGGAACAGCACTTAGGAATGAAGTAGGAGTAGAATAAAAGATAGTTAAAAACAACAGAGTTCTATAAGCTGGAATGATATGTCGGGAGTTTACTGTTTTTGGCTGTACTCGTTCTACATTTACTGCACTCTATTCTGAATCGTTCTTTTACTGCTTGCCTTCACGCGAAAGTTTTATTGTATTCTCTGAGCTGTTTGGAAGTGTATAATGAAGCAACGAAAGGCGCTTGATCGGAAACCTTAATGATGGTGTAATAGAGCTGTTTAATGGTGCTCTTGTCGAACTGGTTACCTTGGCTGTATAAACCGGAGTGAGTCAAAGGAATGATTTCTTAATGATATCTTTGTATCCTAAATACTCTTAAAATTCCCTTAGGCTCAACCGATGGTTAATTCTCTGGGGTACTTTAATAACTAACCAGTTGTAGTATATTTTTTATTTAGCTTCTTTTTATGGTGTGAACAGACTTGTACTATTGCTCTTGTACTATTGCTCTAAGATATTTTCTTACTTGTGGTGTATGGACATGTATTGGACATATTTTATCTTATGTAAGGCTGCTCTCAACCCCGCTTTGGTACACAGTACTGTGATGATACGTAACTCTGTAAAGGGGCCAGAAATGGGCGTTGTTTCTGGCCATTTTGCTACATGGAAAGCCTGCCCAGTACCCGATCATGCCACGAGGAGGCGGGCCAGCACAATGCGTGCATCTTCCACAGGAAGACGGGCCGGATTAACATGTACTGACTCCCCATGAAAGCAAAGACGAATATAGGGAATCATAAAATTCCATAAACATTGAGAACATAATAAAAATAAATGTACTAAAATAATCCTGTAACAGTTCTTGACACAGACTGCTGTTTTGAATGAATGGCAACAGGACGATCGGCAAAATAGCTAAACTCCTCCCCCCCACTCCCATAATTTTTTGAGGAAATTATACGATGCTGCTGTTTATTTTACAACGGTAGTTGTTGAGCTATCTTGTGAAAGGTCAACCACCACTGGTTTGCAAAACACCTTTGTTTACCTCAAGCCAATTGGTCTCTTGACGAGTAGTAGTAGCCGCCATCGTGGTGGTGGTTTCTTTGTTTGTTGTTTGGTTTTTAGGAGCATTAGCAACTAAGGACATATTGCTCCGGGATATGCGGTGGTCATTTCCTGACCTTTCCGCATCCTCCGTATTTGGTGGTGACGGGCTCGAACCCTGGTCTAATCAAGAAGCGTGTGCAACGCACTGCTGCTCCTTCCCACCTGGCTACGGAGGCGCCACCCCATCGTGGTGGTTACGATCGAGTAATTCCATCTACATAGGAGGAAATTAGGAAGATAACGAGTTAGGCGATCTTCAACAAGAGTTGCATTGTTTTTCTTCCAGAAATTTGGGTTTTTCACCAGAAAACTGTAAATTGACCACAGAATTCAGATCGTTTACAGACACTGTACTGATTCCTCACGGCTTTCGCTCAGAATCGGAACAGCAGCATTTATAATAAGAAGTTGATACATGATCCGGAGATGGCATATCGTTTTTGGAATGGTGAAGAAAGCGCTGCTATTTGTAAAGATTCAAAGACCGATGTTAGGTCTGTGGATATTGTATGCCGAGCTTGGTTGCAATTCCAGTAGTGTCAAATTTTGTGGGTGAGTGACTGTTGACGTATTTTTCATGCGTGACCTGTCTTTTTTTCGTGAAGATGTGATGCGACAACTCCCGAAAGGTACAGTTTTCAACATTTTAGTATCAGCGAGGCAATCGAGATAGGATGAAAGTCGTGTCTAGAAACTTTTTGTTTAAATTAATTACAGAATAAAAACAGACAAATCACGTGTCATTATTTTTCAAAGTGTTCTTGTTTCTCTAACGCTTATTAAATCATTTAATAAGCGTTTATTTAATAAATCCATTATCGTGTGCAAGAAACGATAATTCGGTTGAGCCCGAAGCCATGTTTTTGTTGTCTTTTCGCCTAAGGATTTGAAGCGTCAGTATGTCGTATCTGTAAACTGCTGTTGCACGAGTTCACGGAGGCAAAAACTGCGTAACTTTCGCCCTAGATAGTTAATTTGGTTAAGCAGTGACCCGAGTTTGTACTGTTCGTTTTAATTCATTATTTGTTATACCGGGATCGTATCGCATGATGGAATACACGGCTGATCCCAACTTCAGTTTATTTAAGAGTAATAGGGGTTTTTTTTGTTTTTTTTTTTGATACAGAGCAATGGCCACCATTTTTGAGGTTGTTGAGGGCCCGAACGGTCTTCTTCCACAACTTTTCCGCCTCTTTTTAACCTTCCCACCCACTCTTACGTCTTTATTCATGTAATACTGTTTCTACACTGAGCTGACTTCTAATCTCTCTTGTGCATAAGCGCATCATAAATATTTCTTCTTCTGCTTCTAAAAAAGCTGGTTTTTCTCTTTTCCTCTCGGCGTTACTTCTAAACAGCTACTTACTCCTCACAAATCTTAAACCCCCCCTAACAAGGAATATTGTTCCCTCATTTCGGGTGGTGCCCACCAAAACCTTCCTCAGGCTTCTAGACTGCATTCAAAAGAGGACATTTAGGTTAATTTAACTAATGATCGATCTCCTAGAAAACCTTTAATAGACGTTCTTGTTTATGCTGCATACCTTTCCATAGATACTTCCATGGGTACTGTTGTTCAATTGGCTTCTATAATTCCCGCTCTCTCTTCCAAACCATTTCGAAGACGTGCCACAATCAGTCAGTATCCTTTTACCGTCCAACTTCAAACTCATAGATCACTCGTGGGTAGCACAGTTCGTAGAATTGTGGCCCTCCCCACACAGGGTGGGAAAAGACCCGAGTTCGAGTTCCGTAGATGACGTGAGGAATTATGGGCCTTTTTCACAACATGTTTCAGTTTGTCGGTCTCAGACTAGGGTAGCCTGGTTTTTTCTCCCTGAAACACTAGTTTGTCGTCCAGAAAACAGAAAATCGACCACAGAACACACGCAATTTACGGACAGTATACATAGAGAAATATGGCCTTAGTCGCTGATGTTCCTAAAAACCTACAACAACAAACCTAGTGTAAAAACGCAGCCTTCTCAGTTTTACTTTGTGTAAGACGACCTGCCCCTCACATGTGCGTTTGTTGTCCCAAAGAGGGTGAACAAACCAATTAGCACCCATGCAGCTTCAGCTCAACACAAACTAACTTATTCCCTTAAATTTCTGAAGTCGCAGGTTGTCATGGCTCACCTGACTACTTACGATTGGCCCAGCCTAAAAAAGTTTGACTGTAGAGGAAGCAACCATGCAACTCTCACAACAGCTCAAAAGAACTGAAAATATCTGATCATACCCGAAACTGGCTCAACAAAGACATCAAGACGGCTTTCAGAAGAAAGCAAAAATCATACAGAAGGTGGCTGAAATCAAGAACCTTAACCAGCCATAAAACACACAACATCCTTTCCCACATTAAACAGTCTAAAAGAATTCTTACATGACAAGACCATAGGTTTAACGTGTACAAAGATCTCTTTACAAAATGGGCGGAACAGGCTTTCAGAGATCAACAGCAACTACTAACTACTTGATGTGGATCGTTGCCGCTCGCAGGCCATGAAAGAAATCACGTTACTGAGAAACAGTTCATTAATGGTATCAACACCTTACCAAATAAGGCTACTGTTAGGCCGGGCTGCTTCCCCCTATTTGTAATCAAACTATCCTCAATCTATATTGTTGAAACCACGTTACGTATTTTCCAGCACATATTGTAAACTGGGACTGTCCCGTCTCTTTGGAGGACCTACTATGTCAAACCGGTTCCAAAAAAACAAACGTCCAAAGTTACCGACTGATTTCCGTCCAATATCTATTGGATGCTCCCTTCTGAAAATCTTTGAAAAGCTCTTACTTCCTGCAATAATAGACCACTGCTTCAGTGGCAGGCCGTCACATATCCACACCTCACTGTACCACCGATCTACATTAACAAACCTGCTTGACACAGTTTCGCATTCGAAGCACCATCAGTAAGAGATCTCAAATAGACAATCTTTTTTTGACATAAAATCAGCTTTCGATAATGCGTCAATTCAAACACTGCTGCATATATTACAGAATTATTTCAAGGCAACCGACTAATTAATCTCCATCCTCAGCAACCTCCTTAACGAAAGGATATTAATTATAGCCCAAAGTCACTACCAGCCTATGATAACTGTAAGGAGAGGAGTATCACAAGATGGGGTGTTGTTTACCACGCTCTTTGCACTCATCTTAGAACTATTTCTAGCGAAGTTTAGAAAATTCAGCTCTTATGCGGACCACTTGAAGCTGTTCGTAATTTCTGATGACATTAAAAGCGTTCAAGAAATAAATCACAATATTGCTGCACAAATTAATAAACTTGTTAACTACTTACATATGGTAGGGCTACAACTAAATAAAGTCCTCCCAAATATCTATCACCAAGAAGCGAAGAAAAAATGGCAATAAAGTCATCAAGGTATCATCCTACACGGATCTTGCTCTCATCTGGGATGAAAACCTTACTTTCCAGGACCATTTCATATATACAAAGAAGAAAACATATGCAGGCTTCTGTGTGATTCGCCAGGAGTTTACAGGTTGTCAGAATACATCCCTCATTTGCAAACACCTTGAAAGGTGTCTCACGCCCATCCCTTTATACGCATATCAGCTATGGTCCTCGGCCCCATCAAGTATTGCAAAGAAATTCCTGGCAATTGAATATTGGGTTCTGAGGTAGTTGAACAGGATCTATGAGGCGCCTCCGTAGCCAGGTGGGAAGGAGCAGCAGTGCGTAGCACACGCTTGTTGATTAGACCAGGGTTCGAGCCCATCACCACCAAATACGGAGGATGCGGAAAGGTCAGGGAATGACCACCGCATATCCCGGAGCAATATGGCCTTAGTTGCTAATGCTCCTAAAAAAAACAAAAAACCAACCAGGTAACACATTCACCATCTCTAGATCTATAAGTGAAGTGCAGCCATTATCAACCCACTGCAGGATGGAAGCCTCCTCAACAATTCGTGCTGAGGGAAATGGACCATAATCTACCACGCTGGTCCAGTGCGGGTTGGCAGATCGACCGCAGCAATCAGGGGCTTGAACCCCGGTCTACTCAAAGAGCGTGTGCTACTGCACTCCCGCTCCTGCCCACTCGGCTACGGAGGCCGTCTCTAGATCTATACTACGTGCAAACATGAATATGACACCATGGAAAATCAAAATTCTGGAAAAGAACTTCATCACTCTTGTCAAACTACTGAATAATAGGATAGATTCCCCCAACGTCCAAGAAACATCTCAGCATCAACTATCCATCCTAGAGAGCGAGATAATCGACCGTCGACTCTTACCAACCTCGTCTGCCTTAGAGACATGTTCTCAGCAAATAATATTGAACATTTGAACCAGCTGAAAATTGACCCCCAACAACTATTGGATGACAAGAAATACAGAAAGAATATCCTGGAAGACTTGCATCGAAGCATTTGCCTACAGTGAATCCTGACACAATCGTGTCACTCCATCTACCAGTCCATCACATTCCATCTATAGACCCATACATTTAGGAACTCCTGTACTTTTGAAGGCTTCAGCTGTCTTTTTAATAGAATGTAACTGAATTCATACTGCAAACTTAATTTTCCTGTGTATTAACGTTCAAACCTAAGTTGTTTCCCTCATGTTAAATTATACTGAAATTATGCTTAAATTATACCAACTGCAATCAAGTGCATTGTCAAATGCTATCAATCGTCCTTTTAATGTTTGTTTTTATAAATCTAAATATGTTTTTAAAATTCTATGTACACCCTTTTAGCCAACCAACTGTACAGGGGTTGAAAGCAAACTTAATAAACTGAATAATAATAATAAGATTCCTAATTTATTCCTTCAACCTCCATTTTCTGGAACAATTCAAATTTTCCTCGTATACTTGAGCTTACAGCAATGTTTAATGGCATTTTTCGTGTGAGTGAAAGTTGTTTTTCCAACTACAGAAATTAAATGAAGCCTATTTAAAAACAGTTAAAGTTTATGCTATAAATTCTCAGAAAAAGATATATCTTTGTGATGAATGTCGTGTCTAAGTAATTTTAAATATCGATGTTTTTCAGAAAATTAGTCAAATATTCCATATAATATTTGGCTTTATGCCAAAATAATAAACTAAATTTATCCATCGATTTTCGTATTATCGTGATGCACTTAGAGCTTAATCACTTTGCTGTTGCTCTTTTTAAATACCAAACTTTTTCTACTTTCTTTCTCAAACTTTTGCACTTAAAACAGTTGTAGTTGGAAACGCTGGTTGCCACAGGAGCAATTGTCCCATTCAGCAATTCAATAAAATAATAATAATAAAAAATAAATAAAACAAATTCATATTATTTTACCAGCATCATAACTTGTTGCTCATATCCATGTTGTGAATTTTTCTGTAGAGATGCACGTTCATGACTGGTTTGCACGTTGTGCGTGCTGAAAAGCCTGTTAACTCTATTTGAGATCTGAGCTTGAGATCCTGCAGCGCATGAGAGCTGACAGTGCAGCATGCTCTTGTGATGGTGAGCAAGATGCTACGCTGTATTGATTCTAATTTCCTTTTGTTCACAGCCGTGGTTGCTTTGTTGTACCAAATCCCTGCAGCGTATGAGACGGCAGGGATGAAAAAAGCCTTGTAAAAGAGAGACAGGGTCCGTTTCCGTAGTCCCCAATCTTTTCGTGTGACTCTTGCTATGAGGGCTGAGTAGTTCCTGATCTTTCTCTGGAGATAGATGAGATGTGGGGTAAAGGATAAGTTTTTATCCAATACGATTCCGAGGTATTTTAGTTCTGTAGTTAGTTTAATCGTGGTTCCTTCTATTTTGATTTGTGGTGGCCTTCTCGTGTCGAGAGAACCCTTGAAGAGTATTGAGGATGTCTTGGTTGGTGATATTGTTAGGTGGTTCTGTTTCGCCCACGTTTGCAGGGAGTCAATTGCCCGGTTTGCAGTGGCTTCCAGTTGTGCCCGGCTGTCCTCCTCCAGCATCAGGACGAGGTCGTCTGCAAATGCTTGTGCATCTGCCTCATTGAGATTCTGATTGAGGAAGCCGTCCATCACCAGATTCCAAAGGAGTGGCCCCAGGATTGAACCTTGTGGGCACCCCCGGAAGATAGGCCAAGTAAGTTGAGAGTAGGGAGCACATACTGAGATCCTTCTATCAGATAGGTAGGTTTTGATACAGTGGTACAGGTTATTGGAGATATTTGCCTCCCGGAGTCTGCCGAGGACACTTGGCCACCAGGACAATGGATGGGGGGGGGAGCGGGATATAGGGACAGTTTTATTGTACAGACGGTACCACCAATGATACCCCATGAACGTGAACGCTGCTAAGCCTGCCGCGAGTGTCATTTGTTTTGTGTTTTTGGTGTACCGTTTGCTTGTATGATTAACCTCTGGCTAGCAGTAAGCCACCAGGAGAGCTGCTGGCTAATTTTCGTCCCTGCCACGAGGAGGCGGGCCATCTACTCTGTTTATGCTTTATTCCTACATCCAAGGTTTTGGAAGACAAGCCCTTGATAAGTACTCTTTCCAGAACCACCTTCAACCCTACCAAGTCAAGGGAAGAATGGGGGGGGGGACAAAGAGTCAGAGAGGAAGGTTTGTTTGTTGTAGAATTTTAGGCGCATCAGCAACTTGGACCATATTACACCGTATATAATATGTTCTATATAATATCGGTGTAAATACACTATAGTTAACCCATAGCTTTGAGCTACGATTGTAGCGTAGAAGGCATCGTTTTAATTGTATCTCATAATGTGGTTGTCTTCACAACAAGATAGCTACTATTGAATTACTTCAAATAAATAACGCTTCCCTAGTACTGTTATTTATTTTCAGCGTACCACCACCCAGACGATCGTTTCGAAGCTTTTTGGCTTCGTCATCAGTGGGCGGGTAGGTAATACAATATGCCATCTCAGTTGCGAAGTTATATCCACATTATGAGAGATGCCAGAAGGGTGTGGTGGTAATGTATTTGGAAAATTAAATGCACTAGGCATAATCCTTATGGGTTTTGATAATTAACTATATAATATCGGTGTAAATACACCATAGTTAACCCATATATTTGAGCTACGATTGTAGCGTAGAAGGCATCGTTTTAATTGTATCTCATGTACGCTGAAAATAAATAACAGTAGTCTTCTCTACTAGAGAAGCGTTATTTATTTGAAGTAATTCAATAGTAGCTATCTTGTTGTGAAGGCAACCACATTATGAGATACAATTAAAACGATGCCTTCTACGCTACAATCGTAGCTCAAATCTATGGGTTAACTATGGTGTATTTACACCGATATTATATAGTTAATTATCGAAACCCATAAGGATTATGCCTAGTGCATTTAATTTTCCAAAATAATATGTTCTATAAATTGAGCGTGTTCTGTGGTCGATTTGCTGCTTGCTGGACAAAAAAACCCGAGTTTCCCAGAGAAAAAACCATTCTACTCTCGGCTGAGACCACTGACGAACTCAGTCACGTTGTAAAAAAAGGTCCATAAAAATTTATCGCGTCATTAACGAGATTCAAACTCAGGTCTTTTTCACCCGCTGTGGGGAGGAGGGTGGTTATACCAACTGTGCTATCCACAAGGGCAGTTGGGTAGGAATAGATAGAGGCGAAAGTAGGATATCATCCCCAGAGTTAACTCCAGCATTGCCTAGCCAATATGATAGTGGCGATACCAGCAGAGATTTCATTCCCGGAGAGTCAGAAGGCGGGCTAGCCTATGAAGATTTGAAGGAAGGGGATGGGGTGGTGGGGGAGTGATAAAGGAAGACAGAGTTATAGGATAGAGGAAGAAAGGAAGTGGTTTCTCCATAGAAGTATCTTAAAGAAGAGTTTAATCTAGAGACAATAGCGGTTAGGATAAAAGCAGAAATGGTTCTGCAGGCTCTAGATAATGTAAGAAAGTGCAGCATTGCAAAGCTTCCAGCTACCTAGTGATTGAAACTTGGTTGGACCTCCTATATGTGGGAATTAGTTATGAAAGTGCAGAAATGAAAATGCTTTAGACTTCAGGTTCCAGTCGTGCTTGATGACTCGTGTAAGCATTGAAAAATTATTGATTTTTTTCTTAGACATAAAGGGTGAGTTTTATGAAGTTATGATTTTCTTCTAACACAATACCAAGGTATGTATATGCCAGGTTAGAGAATGGTCGACAAGCTAAATAACGAGTGGCCGCCGAGTGTTTGGGTGGTCTTTCAGCAGCAGCATCAGTTTGCTCTTCTCCCTTGAGGCGGTTAGTTTTAAGTCTCTGTTCCCAAATCAGCATGGAAATTGCCATGCACAACGACGACAGAATCATCGGCAGTGGAAATGGAATCCACAAAAGATATATTTGTAACCATTCATCCAATACGATTTTTCAGCATGTGGTAGGTCCCAGAATAGAGGGAATCTTTTAGAAAGCTGGTAATGTAGATAGCGTTTGATCGATTCAACCAACCCGTCTTTTCTTTCAATTCACATGTCACGATTTGATATTTATTAATAGTTTACGTTTGAGTTAGTATATATAAATTATTCAAGTATAGGTATTCTATTTAGAAAATCTTTATAATTATATAATCGTGTAAAAGTATTTATGAATTGTTAATTTCATGATGTGAAAAAATGTTTCCTCCAAGCTAGCACTATCAATGGAACCCTCGTTGGTAGCAGTTGGTAGAAGCTCTGTCCATCTCACACAGAATCGAAAAGACAGGAGTTTGAATTCCGTCAATGACGGGCATTTTTTTTTTTTTTCACAACTTGGCTGAGTTAGTCGGTCTCAGGCGAGGATAGCATGGGTTTTTCGTCCAGTAAACACCAAATCGACCCACAGAACACAATCAATTTACAGCTATTATATACTGTGCAGTGTGGTCTAAGTTGCTGATGCGCCTAAAAACTTAAACAACATATACCTGTCGATGGGCGGTCCTGTTGTGTGGACGATGTATAAACAAAAACAATTAAACATGGTGGTGGTACATGCTGCGGACGGGGCTGTTTCTATCCTTAAAGTAACCACTGATGATACGCTGAATTTCCTTGAAGCAGCTTGCCTCCATGAAACCCTTAATGACGCTTTTCCATCAAAGAACTTCGAACTCTTCATTGAAGTCTATGTAGATGAAGTACGTAGTAACCTTCACCAATGTACTCTACGTACCTCTTCGACGTCGAATTGCCGTTAAGATCCAGCTGCAATATATTTTTTATGGGAGTAAATATGCTTTCTAATTTGCCTTTTGAATGTTTTCCCAGAGTTGACAGAAGTGATATTGGTCTATAGGACTCCGACATATTAGTGGGTTTGTCCGGGCTTTTCAGGAGACGACGTACTATCGCAGACTTCCAAGGTGAAGGAAAGGCTCCTTCACGAGAGCATGCTTTAAATAGTTGACGAAGAATATCTTGATTCAGTAACCAAAATTTATGCAACGCCTCCGATTCAGTATGATCTACTCATGGGCATTTACCAGAGTTGAAATTTTTAAGTGACTGATCTATTTCATCAAGAGTGAAGTCCTGTTCACTGATTTATAAACTGTCTTCTGTTGCTATCCCTTATGCTTTGATGTACTGTGTCCTCAGTAATTTGTTTATCACTTGGGTTGTGGTTTTCTAAAATTATTTTAATTGTCGTGTCCCATGTCATAGTATCGATGGTTCCATTTTGCTGAACAAAATTGTGAGACACCTGTTTTAGGTGTCCTATAATTTAATACTTTTTTGTACGTAATTTTGTGTACCAGATCTCATGGGTTCGAATTTCCATTTGGTTCCACTAGCTACTTCTAGGATTGTTATTATATTAGTTTTAGGAGCATCAGCGACTAGGGCCATATTGCTTCGTATATATTGCCTGTAAATTGCGTGTGTTCCGAGCTCGATTTTCTGTTTGTTGGTATTAAAACCCGAGTTTCCGGGAGGAAAAAACCATGCTGCCCTCGCTTGATGCATCCAGGAGTCCCTTTTCCGGTTATAATTCAGAAAGGTGCATTGTTTTCGAAGATAGGCATATATTTTTCTTTTAATCTGTTTATCTGACTTATCAGACACTGGATCTTTCATATTAGGTTAAATTAACGATGTTGGCTTGAGTTTTTTGTAACTTTGAAGTCAACTGGTTCATGGGTGTAAAGAACTCGAAATGTGAAGCAGCTGAAATTTTAAGTGAAGCTATTCTCTAATAGAAATTGCTTAAATAATTTTATTGGACAGAAAGTAATGAGATGCGCATACATGCGTCTGAGAGTAAGAGTTGTGAATTTTATTCTGGAAGGAAACGCTCCACTTTAACTTACCCAACATATTTCTGCATAAAACGTTTTGCAAGAAGTTTTAGTGAAATTAAATAAACAGTTACCTTTTCTAGTTTCTCGACTGTTACAGTTTAATTTCAGTCCACTAACCAAAAGTACTTAATAAATAATCCTGATCATTTACAACAAAATTTTATTCGATTTTTCAGAGCCGGTGTACATAAAGTACAAATCTCTTTTATCCTGTAGGCAAAAAAGACATCTGACCATGGCCCCGATCAGAGTGGGACCCCAACATCACTGTTTCAAAAACTCATTGCTGTTTCTCACTAATATTTTTTAAGTTATTTTTGTCGGAACCTGAATTTTCTATCTGCCAAGGTCAACGAACTTTACTTGATTAATTCGAAAATCTTATATTTAGTTATGTTTTCAATTCCATTTTATTGAAAATTGAAAATGTTCTTATTAGTTTTTTTCTTTAGATAGGCTCTCAAATTACAATTTGCCTCGGGCCCCATGAAGGTATAGATGGGGCCTCCAAATTCCAATTTGCCTTGGGCTCCATGAAGGTATAACGTTCCACTGCTTTTATCCATATTTATTTTCATATTCTACTTTTGGAATTACGTTTGATATTTTGACTTCGTCTCTTATTTATTATATTTAAAAAATAATGCGCAGACCAATAGATTTACCCCGTTACTTCTAATGCTCCTATCATCATTGCTTTAAAACTTTTCTTCTGCTATCTCGGTTGAAGAAGTACGTGATTGATGTTCTGTTTACTTCGTTGGATGTTCTTTTAAATCCGTAACAACTTTGTTGAACTCTTCACATGATGCTGTATTTTGATATTTGGATTTTTTGTTTTTTAGCATAATTAGGCTGTGGCCTTGTTTAGTCTTATTTATTGCACACATTCGTGTTATTTTAACATGTTAACTTCTGTGTGTCCAATCGCCTGTTTTAAAGAACTCTTTTTTTGCTCAATGTTTATTTGAACAAATAAAGAAGTTTATTTCCTTAAGCAGAATCAAGTTTCGGATATTACCGAGCCATTTCTGGCAGTTTTTGTTTTGCTTCAATCGATTCTGCACGGAGCTTTTGGCGTTGTCACAAGTAGGCCAATTACGAAGACTGATTCGATTCAAACATCGGGACGCCGCTGTCATCTTTACAAGGAGTTTCTCGCAACACACGCGCACAGATTTAACCAGAACAGCCTCGTTGAAGTTCCCGTATGGCACAATAAGGGTATTGTTTCACCTTCACCTTCATTACTGCGCTTTTAACCGCTGATCTACATTTGCCTTAAGAGTTTTCTGTTAGTGAAAACTTTTGGCAGTTCTGCTCTTGCTTCTCTTTTATTTTGTTCGTTGTAGCGACGAACCCTCTGGCCAAATCTAAGACCAACCAAATCACCTCCAGCAGATGAAACACTGCGACACGGGGGATCGATACCTGCTAGAAGAAGTTTCACGCCGCATACAAATCCAGTCAATCGATCTGCCACAGTTGAATTTTGCGACGTAGGGGGCTCGTATCTTGGGTCCTAACATGGTTTAGTACTCGCAATAAAGGACCATCCGCTTTCTTTCGGTACCTTCGGGCTGTCCGTTTCCTTTTATGGAAAATAGATAAAATATTCTGTTATATCTCGAAAAATATATTGCGCTTGTTCAAACAGGTAGTCCACGCATGTTCTCTTCCACTTGACATTGCGTTGCTTGTGATCAGCCAATTTTCGGGCTCATTGAAACACATTTTATTTTTTAGCTCGGAAAATATTCATTCACGATTTTAGTTCGGAGATTAGTGAAGTTGGAGCTTGTTTGCTGGAATGTCCACTTTGTTTGTTGGGGTGGGACAAACGTCAATGATTTTTACGCAGGGATGAGCCGAGAGAAAATGATTTCTTTTTAAAATACAAATACAGGAAGTTCCAATCTTGGAAACCGAATTGACTTTGGGAATTTGTTGTTCAACCAACAGATTTCTGAAGCCAACAAAAAAAATTAAATAAATAAATAAAATAAAAATAATAACAAAAACGAAGAATAACAATAAAGCAAAACAAAGTTCTTTTTTATTTTTTTTATAAACGATATGTGCTCGTCCGTATATAATTTTATTTATTTATTATTTTTTTCTTTAAAATATAGTTGTTGAATTCCATCCTACTGAAGTCCCGGGAGGACACAAATTGCAACTCTGACTGCAATTTTTACATTAGCACGTTCTCATCCTACTACGCCTATGATTTAGTCTATCATTAATTCCCTCATATTTTTTTTCTTCTTTACCCCTTTAGTACCCTTACATCATTTCATGGTCATTCATTTTATCCATAATCTAACCCAACTTAATAACTCACTAGTACATTACAAAAAAAAATTCGTTTGAAAGAACTATCAAGCAATTTCTCGCAGAGTTTAGCTTATGCATCCATAAGTTCGGGATTCAATAAACTGGAACACTCTTGCGTTCCGAATTGGGCCGGGCCGCTACTTTCAATTCTTTTGCACTCTGATTTTCCTCCGTGGCAGAGAGGCTCTTCACATCCGTTTCAAAATCTTTCTGGCGGTCTATCTCTTCTTCTGGGGCTCTTAGACTGGACACTTTCTCTTTAATGTAGATTTCTTGACTCGCATGTCTGTATACCTGGCTCATGCTCGACGGGACCGTATCCAGACGCACGTGTAACAAACTACACGTGCGTCTGGATCCGGTCTGGACCAATTTTACTAGATTTTTTTTTTATATCTGGATCATTCTACACATTTGTAACTTCAGAAATTCAGCATGCGATTTCGTTGCTAGACATGCCGATCAACCGATGACTGGACTCACTCTCTTTCCACGTAGATTCCTTTTTACACATTTGCATACCTGGCTCATTCTCGATGGGACCGGACTTAGATACATTTTCGTTTCGTTTCTTCATCTTAGACCTCTCACACTTCTCTCTATTCTGAACTTCCAACTCTAAAAAACTCCATGTCCTCACCTGCTCACTATTTTTTTTTCTTTTTCTCCTTCATCTTGCTTCCAGAGTTCCGAATTTGAACTTAAACTCTTAACTCCCACTCGAAACCGCAACTCACGACTCTCCAAAACACTATCCAAACTCTCCCCCCGAACCCTTTTTCCTCAGCAGTTTGAACCTCCTCCCACAGGACTCTTAACCAATCACAATACTCTACTTAATTTTTCCCTCCTTCCTATTTGCTAAAATAAAACTTACCACAACCGCCTCCCTAGTGAACACACCAAACCTCTCCTGTAATAATTTCCTTGCTTTTCCTGTTTACTTAGCACACCCGCGTTACAATTCTTTCATTTATGCCGATCGTCTCCCAAAATACCTATTTTCGTGTTTACACTTTCCTCGCTAAATGTCGCTAACTTACCTAAAAATCGCCACACTAGATCTGTTTTCTGGACGCGAACGCCAGACTGTCCCGTCACTTGCTATATTCGTCAAGCTTTGCGGCTTAGACCAAAGGCGCTTCATAACTCGGTCCTATTATCTTGCTCCTAGTATTCCTTTCTTGCCTGTTCGCAAATGACCACTCCTTCTCCAGAGCGAGTCACTGTTTTTATTTACTCTCAGTTCACCTCTTTTTACACATCTGCATTTACAGTACTTGTTACTTAGAACTGGTCTCCATTTAACTGCTGTTTTGTTCACAGATTTATAACATCCCTAATCCAGTATTTTCAAACCTTAATAATTTCAAATTTTCTCTGCTCTTCATGCCTTTAATTCTGATTAAAAATATATTTTATTTATATTTGTAAGAGTGTACGGTTTCATATATATATATATATATTATTTTAGAATTGTCATTCGAGGATTTTGTTTAGTCTTAATCCACGCACACTGCCTCAATCCCCACCCAAAGTTTAAGAATATCAAATATAATTTGTTAACGTGTATAACCAGAATTCTTTAATGTAAACCTGATTGTTGGGGATGAGTTGGGTGGCATACTACCAATGATGAATGAAAACTGCATTCAGCAGCGAATTTTCGTCTACATGATTCGGAGCATGCGCGCTGCAGCTGCATGGAATAGATGCAGCGCGCATGCTCTGAATAATGATTGCTACGATGATTTCAAAGTTTATATCAGTGTTTTTGTAATATGTAAGGATTTATCACAAATCGGGAAAAAGTAAAATACGTTTCAACTGACCATTTTAACAAAATGGACGAAATTAAGTTAATTTATGCAGATTTACCAGATCTCTTGGAATAAAACCTGACTTTTGGTTCGAAACGAAGGGTTGTGATATTTTTTCGTGCCCTACCCCAGATATCTCCTTTCAAAGACAGCTGTAATTTGCATTACACCTTTCCTCGTATTTTCTTTCTATCTCTTTTATATATCCTTGGAATCGTGTATCCCCTTCTTCGCTGAAGGAACCAAGATGGACCAGAAGACGTCTGTGTGAGAACAACATGCACGCTGTTGCAGTTGCATTGAATAGATGAATATAGATACAATAAATGAACCTTCAAGCTCATCTCGCTTCCATTAATGTTTCCATAATTGAAATCTCTCTCATTCGCCTCCAAGAAGTTTGCAAACAACACTTTTGAAGCCAATCGATGTTTCTTTTAAGCTGCGGTCACCATTCTTATCTGTGACCAAACTAAATTGTCTTCCTTGCATTTCACGTTGAATAAAATTTGAAATTGATTTCAAAGATACTTAAAGGAATCACCATTCTTGTCTAAAGCTTTTATAAATTGCTTCATTAACCCTAAATATTGAAGTAGAGGTAAGAAGTCTTTTCCTCGCCCCATCCTGAATTTCGCGTTCAATACGTGGTGCTGCGATAGAGAAGTGAATCTTCCTAAGAAAAAATATGGAATGATCTTCTGTTCATAGCGACTTCACCAAGAAAATGATGTCCCCGAGAAGGTGGATTTTTAGTTTGAAGTCTTGATCCCAATGTCTCTGAGACATAGACAGATCCATGCGTGATCGGTCTTATAATGGATGGTAGATTCAAATACAAAATGCTCTTTACTTTGTGTAAAAGCTTTTCACTTTAGATATGAAAAAAACATGGCAGCTATTCCGTGGCTTCTGATTCAGATTCAGAGGTGGAAATAGCAGAGAGAGAGAGAGAGAGAGAGAGAGAGAGAGAGAGAGAGAGAGAGAGAGAGAGAGTAGAGTTTTAGTGTCAAACGGCACCAGGGGTTTCCCCCATCTCCGCGTGCTATACATTGTGGGTGTGAAACAGAACACTGTCAATGCCAGAGGTTTAAAAGTGTATGGATTTTGTACATGTGTAGTGTCGTGTACCGTTGTTCCTCTGGTCATTTAGCCGCTGGGCCCCTAATGGGACCCAACGTTGTCCACACTCTGCCTCGTGGAGGCAGACCAGGTACACCAGTATTATAGTTATTTACTCTGGCAGGTCCTGCCACCTAATTTCCTGAGATTTCAGTGGCAAGGACCTTAAAAAAAAAAAAAAAAAAAAACGTTATAGTTATGGGTCAGCCAAAATGAAGTACTATTTATGCAAATAAATGTTAAGTTTTTGGGTGTAGGGCTCATGCAATTTAACAATGGTTCAGACACTAGTAATTATAATTAAAAGAGAGAGAGGGGTGGGGAGACTGAAGGCTGGGGGAAAAGACAGAAATAAGGGGTCCATAGAGAAGATGACCCCCAAATCAGTGGAGCAGGCCCATTCCCCACCAGAGGGAAGAGAGGGGAGGGGAGGAGGAGACTAGAAGTCACCTCCCCCTCCCACCCGGGGAGTGGAGGCAAAGGGCCACGCAAGAGAGCGTGGCTTAAAAAAAAATAATTTGTAGAGTCCCAAAGGAAGGTCTTGTATCAGTCCAAGAATGGTTAGTTTAGTCGTGGTGCCTGTTCTTGATCCCTATAGATAGCAATAAGTGTCCTCCTTTGGGTGAACAGTCCCTGGGCGAATTTTGTCAACTCCTTATACTCCTCTTGCGAGTCCAACAGGTTTGATTCCCTGTTGCGAGGGAAGTAAGTCAGCTTTGTCATCAGGAGGCAGCGGAGATCCTCATAATTTTCACAGTTGTACATTATGTGAGACCATGTCTCCACTTCCCCACAGACACAGCGGGGATCGTTTACTAATTTAAAACTGTTTAGTTTGGCATTGAGGGCCCCATGACCTGTTAAAAGATACGTAGTGTACAGTCCAGGGTGAAACCATGATGGTGCTTTTGGGTATAATCTTCCGACATCAGGCAGAAATTTCCTCGTTATTTCCCCTTTTGTGGATTCTGACCTCCTGTCCTGCCAGCCCTGCTGTAGGTGGGTGGCGAGTTTTGTTTTCTCTCTTTTTAGGTTTCCTGTAGGATCAATGGAGTGGCCCAGGAAGGTGCAGGGAAGCCCTTTTGCGAGATGCTGCACCATGGCACAACGCACCACCTCGAGATCAAGGGGGAGTGCTCCCGCCAGAACCTGCAGAGCATGTGTACTCACAGTGCAGCAGGCCCGTATAATAGAGAGGAGTATTGTCCATTGGATGGAATCGAATGTCCTTCTGTTAACTACAGTAGTTGCTTTTTGGAACCAGATGGGTGACGCGTAAGTTATGGCTGGGAGAGAGAGAGAGAGAGAGAGAGAGAGAGAGACTTTCTCTTACCTTTCCTCTAAGTCTAAAAGAGTCTAAAATTGTGGCAATCTTTATAGCCGATAGATTTGCCATTGTAAAGAATGGCCCATCGTTTGAAATAAGGTACAATCAGAATGTCTACAAAATTCTGATAATGAAATGCAAGCCACGATTAAAGTAATTATATGCTTTCAGTCTATAACAGAAAGGAGTTTATAGCAGTTCTGTTGAGTTACCATAATGGTAAATTTAAATAAGATTGAGCGCAAGTTGTGGATGTTATTTAAACAAACAAACAAAATAAATGAAAAAATTTTTGCACGAATTCTTGAGAATGTGATGGTATACGGTTTAAAGATACATCAAAATTGTTTTTATAGAACAAATATGCGCCTCTTTCCATTTTAACGTGCATGAAAAGTTTAGAAAGCACACGCTTTTCTCCAGAACCCTTTTATCCGCCCTGGGTCTTTATTACTGTTGTGCGTGAATGGGTGTCCGCAAACACGGATAAATATAGGAAAGTGATCGCGGAAACAGTAACACGGGATTGTTTTCTGAACCCCCCCCCCTCCCAGGCTCCTTCCTCCTGTACGTGCTTCTGAAGTTAGTCAGCCTCAGAAGCACACACAGGTACCGCATTCTTTCCACACTGGGTCACATCGCACAATACAGACGTTCCGGATTCCAATCAGACGTTGCGGCTTCTCCACACACAAAGTGATGATTCAAGAAAACTCTGAGACAAAAGATTTCGTATAACGCCTGCCTGTTCGTGGTTCGCGTTGTTTTGGCATGCTTTCTGTCCTTCAACAATTAACAAAGACTTTTCTTATCGTCCGCTTCTGCATCTTAAGGAACGGCGCTGTTTCAGAGACCTCTAACTAGAAACGTGCTCAACGACAGAAAATTGCGGTATTAGCAGGGAACCCCGAACTCTTCAAAAATACAAATGATTCGTTTCATGACATCGGAAACCGCGATTCTTGAAGGTTGTGATGGACTTCGAAAAGTAAGATTCGGCAACGTAAAGTGGGTAGATAAAGCTACTGCAGCATTCCTTTTTTATAAGAATGATTTGTGGTATCTAGTGGAGACTGGGAAAGTAGCCATTATTCATGACACGAAAACTTTTTTGGGACGTAAATGCTCTTTAGAAATTACGTATAATTCAGTTTTCTTAAAAATCATAGTCACATCCTGTTTTTCACTTGCTTTTTCGTAAAATATTACACTAGCTAAGTGGATATTCGTGTTTAACGGGAGTTTTATTTGCATTGTAGAAAGTGAAAATTCAAAAGTTATTTCTTTTTACTCTTTAAATAAATCCCACAGGAAAATGTGCTGATTTTCCCATTGGTACCAAACTGTCTTTGTCACAGTGCTAGCAACTCTGATTACTGTTCTCACCATATTACATCTTACAAAATACTGCGATGACTTCAGGAAATAATTTTTTCGGGAGAGATCGAAACCATTAAGGAAGAAGAGACTTCTTATGATCTACCATTTGTTAGTATAGTAAACCACTTTTTAGGTGCGTTAGCATATATGCAAAGCCCCTATTGTCTTCACAATGACTGTCCATCCGTCAGCATGTAACAGCTCGACTCTCAGTAGACAGATTTTCATGAAATTTTGTATTTGATTCTTTTAGAAAGATTTTAGAGCCATTTAAAATTTTATTGAAAATCATACAAATAAATATCCATCGAGTATTATTTCTTTTTGCAGTAGAAATTATCTGGAAAAAGGAATTAATAGATTACACGAGTTTTAATATGCAGTATTGTTAACTTCTGACAGTTCGTGCATGCTTCACGTGTATTATGCAAACTCGTGAACGTGTGGTGTGTGAAGAGATACGTGTGTATGTATATAGAGGGAGAAGGAAAAGAATTAAAATAAATAATTAAAATTAAATAAAAAATCGACATAAATGAAAGTACGTCTTCTCATTAATAGACAAGACAAGAAAAATTCGGATTGCTACCAAAATGTCACCATATATTCTATTGGACTCAGTAAAGAGTTGAACGTGAAGCAGAAAAAAGACAGCTGTCAATTGAAGAATAGTTAACGGAAGTCGCTGTTCCCCTCACAGAAACCTGGAAAAGATCTAGAGAAATCTGCAGCTGAGCTGTCACAGGACGATCATCGCCTGTTCATATTGATACTACTTCAATAGTATCTCCATCTGCGCTTAAATTAATCCGTCCTCCTAACAGCCACTGGAGTAGTCCAGTGAGCATTCATTGTCTTAAGTTATTTGTTCATAATCGGTGAAGTGAGAATTTCTGGTATTCATAATCTTAAGTTTTTCGTTATTAGTCTATTTAATGAAGAAACAGATTTTATCTTCTGAAACACTCCAATTTGCTTCTCAATTTTTGAAGTACTCGTAACACCTTGGTGACCAGTGTGAGGATTAGAATAATGACATATCAGGTTGGACAGCGATTTTCCTCTAAGGATTCGTCATCCTAACCCCGAGAGAGTTTAACAAGCGGTGGTTGATGAGAACAGTGAATTTCGTAAGACAACTTCCAGTTTTCTTTAGAGTATGATGGCAGCAGCATTGCTGAGGTTGTCCCTGCTATCTCGATATGCGATATATTGACTAACATTTCTCCTCAGATGGCCGGTAAAAACTACCAGTAAATAAAAGAATTAACTTCTAAAGGACCAATCTTCGTACCTTCCCAGATTTGAGAAAATATGGTCGTATTAGATGAAGGGATTGCAGTATTTTTTATTTAAAATTCTTTCCATTAAATAATTCAGATTACTCACATCAGATATAAACCATTATTAACGCAGCTTTAATTTTGCCAAGTGAGCACTTATGATGACATTGCAGTTCATTATTCCATACATTCAGAATCCACCTTGAACAATACTTCACCATCATGTTGGATAATCTTATATCAGTAAGGTTGGCTTTACTGAGTGGCTGCCCGTTTTCGTCCGCTGCACACGGCACAATTAATGTGATTGGTAACTCCGGTTCACTTGTCTATTGACAATTTGCTCTAACTGCTTCCTTAATGATTTTCTGGTAATTATTTGTTGGACTTAATGGACCAGAACTTGCTACTGCTGTTTTATTGAGTTTCTAAATGCCTTCTTCAAAGGCGAGAGCTGCACGTCGTGTTGCTTAGCATTTAAGAATTCTGGGACACTCATTATGCTTAGAATATACTTAACTGTCATTTCGCAAACTAGCTAATTTATATTGTAATTAATTTGCATTTATTTATTAGCGCAGAGATTTAGTGTTCCCCTGCTAATTCGTGTCATAATTTATTTACATCGTACCCGTCTACTGTTCCTTCTTCGATAAATGAAGTGTAAATTTGTCATCTGATTATTTTCTTCAGATGGTTCTCTATTGGGTACAGCCAGTGCTAGGATTTCTAATTATGCGAAGTGGGAGGAACTGTAAAAAAATTTGAGTAGTGGTGATTCGTAGAAAATGTAATCAGAAACTGAAAAAGTTCAATCTGTTTTGAATCCATGAAATTTTTATCGGGCTAAGATGGAAGGGGGATGACTGTCACATTAGTGCCACCTGAGAATTACCTCGTCTACCTGTGTGCGTCATTTTTGCAAATTGTCTGTTGTCTAGTCGGTTTCCCTGTTTTGATGGATGAAAAACTCTTATGGGCATGAGGAAATGCCCATAACCTTGCTTCATTGACGGGATTCGAACCAGGACTTCGTCCACCGAGTTGGGAGGATGGTTTTTACAACCATGTGCTGCTACCCGCGAGAATTAAGATGGTGGAAAGGTCTGTTCTGGGGTCGGTGTTTATGGAGTAAATGTGACTGTGTTTATCGATACAGCTCGTTTATTTAAGCAGTTTTTACTGCCTCTTTGAGCACAAATTCCGGTTAATATCTCACCACTTGAGCCGGAAGGGAAATCCTCAGAAATGCCCGTGCGTCATTCTCTAAAGGAAACTGGAAGTCCTCTCGCGAAATACGCACCTTCGCCCGACGCTTGCGAAAACACACACCCTCGCTGAGTCGTCATTTGTCCACGCAGTAGATAGCCGCGTCCAGTTTATCGGGAGACAATTCAGCCCAGCTGCTTCAGAGTGCTCAACGATGCACGATGGCAAAGAGAACGGAGCGAAGCGGAGCCGTTCACTGCGGCGAATTGTGGGATTTTCTTAAGCCTCCTTCGGTTAGCCAGCAACAAATAAAACACTCCGCCACACAACCCCGGGTTTCACGTGCTTTGGCTTCACATCACGGAGAACTTATCTGACATTCCGCTTCGTAAATTATCTTTTCTTCGCTGTTCTTTGCGTGTAAAAGTCCAGATGTTCTCGATAAAGAGAGAATGCCGGAGCTCGGTTAGAGGCTTTGAAATCAAAGATGAGAAGGCCATTTAATTTTACACCGCTTTTCTTTTTTGTTAGTGTGCGGTGCTGGGGAAACGCGTGTGCTCCGAGCACGCAACAATGGGATGGTGAGAAGGGGGAAAATCTGGAGACGATGATAGGCAAACAAGCCTGATGTTTGGGTGAAAGGGAGGCATTATTGATTTTGAATTAAACGATAGAAATAGAGAGTTGCTTGTCACTTGCAGAAAGCGGGACGTAACTCACGCTTTGTGGAACGGAGATGTACGAAGAAACAATCAGAATAATGCACTGCCAGATGGCCCTCGAGAAAAATGGCCCGACCGCGGATGAAAGTGTTCGTAATAGCTGAGGGAAATTATGCAGCAGGTGCGGGATACCCAGTCGCTGATTTGAAAAACACGTTACTCCCCACCGAAGGTCTCCGTTGAGGAGATTTGGCGGTCCTCGTGCAAAACGTGCCATCCCAATGACGCTCTGAGAAGCCTTTTGACAGTCGCGATCGTTTATTAGAACGTGACTGACAGTAACCCGGGTGTATGATATAAAAGAACAAATTATTAGTCGTTACAATTGTTACTGAGCTTCCTGGCTACTACTATCGAATTTATGATTAGTTAACTGATAATTGTCACAAATCTGCAATTTTTAGCCAGGCTTATATTCCTGTGTGTTATTCAAAAAGTAAAATAAAATCTCGAGATTTTTGTGTATTATCCGAACCCGAATTGTTCCATCTTCGGTGTGTATAAAACTAATAACTGTTTATATCTTCTAATAAGTCAGAACAATGTCTGTTTGTTATAATTCCATAAAGCAAGCAACAGCAGTAAAATGTTTTTTGGTATTAAGCATTAGAACTGCATGCCATAACACGAATTCAGCAGCTTATCTTTGAAAAATTAATCCCCAAATAATTGAGAAAATGAGATCTCAAATATCTAATTCGGATATTCTTGGTTTGTCCAATTTCATACAGTTAGCATCATTCGAGAATGGTTCATGGGCATGAATGTACAAACGTTGGAATGGCCGACGCAAAGTCTCGATTTGAGCCCTATGGAACACCTACGTGATGCGCGTCGAGTGAGTGCCATGTATATTGACATCTATATTATATTTTGTAGGAAAGGCACCTGAATGTCAGTTCAACTCCACTCTAGTACACTGTGAAGAATACAGAACTCTTTAAATAGGCCAAAAATATGTGTAATGTTATTTTTGTGCAGTGCATGTTGTTTCTGGCCATTTTGTCACCAGGAGGCGATTACTTGGAAAGCCTGTTCAGTATTCATCTACAACACGGGGAGGTAGGCTATAACTACGCACGTACCGAATCATAGACAATCACACACTAAAGTCCAAAACGAGTTTGGAACATTCAGAAACAACAACAACAAAAAAAACATCCGCAAATGCTGGTGGAGGCCAGACCAACATGGCCGACATTGGTAGCTCAGCTGTTTATTGTTCTGGAGGAGGAGTGAAGAACTATTCCAGCTGCAGTCTATCGTTCTATGAATTAAAGCCTACACAGGAGAGGTTTATGTATTTTAGCGGCTAAAGGGGTAGCTTCAGCAGAGAAAAAAAATTAGGTGATATAAAATGAGCTTAATGTACATGATATTTTTACCTTCATAATTAATGATATTGTTATCTTTTTACCCAGACATAAATGTCATTTTAAACCTGTTTTTAGCGAAGGCCATTGCTGCATTTTAAAAATGAAATGAGGCCATTTCCCTTAAGTATTCTTCATGGCCGAGTATGTTATTAGCAACTTGCGATTAACAGATTGAGTGGCCTCTAAGCCATCTGAAATAACTAAATCCTTTTAGGTCGTTCACATATGATTGGAATTTTGGATTAATCATTAAAAAGGGCTCTGTCGGAAAGAGTGGTTGAGAGAACGCCACACTGCGGTACCCCTCTCATGACGGAAAAGATCCGATCCCCAATGTTCCCTTCTTACCTTCGTGTAGGTCGGAAGCGAATTAAATATGTGAAGCAATGAGCCATGGATTTTGGAATATGTGTGCAGTCTGGATAGAAGAACTGCTAGGTTGACGCTATCGAATGTAAAGTTGCTAGAAAAAAAGCCATTTGTATTCTCATTATTTAAAGCTTGTTGAATTTTAAATAACGTATCCAACAAATTGGTAGTAAAGTTGATCCAGAGTTTAGATATGAAGTCGTACTAAGACAGTGGTGGACTATTTCAGGTTGAAAACGTTTAAGTTTTGGCTAGTTAATTGAGATAGAACTAAATTAACTACTGTACACTACTTAATTTCCGGGTCTTTCTGGTGTTTTCCAGAACACCTTAAAATAATATATTATTAATTTAATCTGCAGTATTAGATAATAATATTTGAGCTACTTATTTTCAACATGAATATATAGAAACCACTCGGTCCCACCGATGAGCCAATTTTGTTGGCTAGTTATTACTTTGATATGATGATCACCAGTTATTACAGTGCTTGGCATGGGAACTGAGAGACCTTGAGCTGGAGGGTGTGCGATTTTCTTGCTATGCGGGAAACTTGATTTGCTTAAATGTAATTTCTTCCCATTCTTTGTAAAGGTGTGGGTTCGCTAGTTTCCCATACTGGTTTAATAATAGACTTCCCTTGGAGTTCCTGATAGGACTTTTCTTTTCCTGCGAGATCAAATGCCAATGGCCACAACCGGAACAAAATTGAGTTTTTTTCTCTCCCTACAATCCAAATAAGATAATTGGTACCCCCCCACCCCCGAATTATTACAATTAAAAAAGTTCGGGTTAGTATACCATGAGTACTATATGCGAACCTTTTTAACCAGGTTTGTGAAGGAAAGTGATTATAACCACTGTGCTTCCCGAGAAGACTGAAGCTTCACTATAGTCTGCGCGGTTAGCACAGTGGTATCGTCTCCGACCTCCCCACACCGGGTGGAAAAGGCTCGGGTTCGAATCCCGTCGATGATACGAGGAACCTTTATGGGCTTTTTCACTACTTGGCTGAGTTAGTCGGTCTCAGGTGTAGATAACAAGGGTTTCGAACCGGAAAAACGGTTTTTAATCCGGAAAAGCAGGCAAATTGACCAGAGAACACACTCAATTTACAAACACAATACACATAGGTAGATGAAATAACTTTCCGGGAGACCCTAATGAATAGTTGAAGCTTCACTATATTCCTCGGGAGGTACAGTGAAGCCTTAGTCGATATATTCACTGTTCTCCTCACACCGGACAGAAATGGACTACGTTTGAATCTGGTTAATGACTCCAGGAAGTTTATGGGCGTTTTTCACAACGTGGTTGAATTGCTTGGTCTCAGGTGGCATGGTTTTTTTTTATCTTTCGAAGTTCGGATTTTTTCGTCTACCGTTTTCTGGGCAGGCAGAGAGAGAGAGGGGGGGGGGGGTGAAAATTATAGAAGACAATTCAGAAGTGACCCTGGAAAGTATTTATAGAAAAGCCATGCAGCAGAAACAGAATGTCTATGAGACAGAGAGTGGAGGGATTTTGTAAGAGACTGGTCATTAATTAACCTGAGTGCCCTCCTTTGAATAGCCTAGTAGCCTGAGAGGTTTTAGGCGCACCACTCCAGATGTGGGAACTATATTCCATATTAGGGCGTATTTGAGATTTGTACAGAGTCAGTAGTTGTTTATAGGAAAAGTATCGCCGAGAGAGAAAATCCAGTCTTGTAGATATAATGGAAGCAATATTTGAGATGCGCTCATGCTTTGCAGCTATTAGAAGTCAGATAATTTCTAATAGAGATATGTGATATTGTCCAGAAATCTGACTATCATTGAAGATAATCATAGGAGCAGTAGACGACTCTTTGCAAAATATAAGAAAGGACTGAGTCTTTGCTCCACTCGGAGATCAGCATTTAAGGAATTAGTGGTGGATATTCTTGAAGATGTTAAAGATGTTTGTGCAGGGCAAGGTTTCTCAAACTGGAATGTGGAATGCAATATGCTATCTTCAGCAAAACTGTGGATAGGATTTTCAGTGAATAGAAAGAAGCTTATTAATATACAAGATGAAAAGAGTGGGAGAAAGAACTGAACCTTGGAGAACACCACAATTATTGGAGAATTTAAAAGACAAAGCCATCTTACCATCACCTGCAGAGAGCGGTGAGAGAAAAAACTATATACCGAATTGGAAAAAAAACAGTCGGAAATCCATAAGATGCAAGCTTGTTTACAAGATTTATGTCAAACGCAGTCAGAATAAATATCAGGAGCAACTGCTTGAGTTTTACCAAACGTTTTCATTGAATTTTTTTATAGATGGGTAACATAAGCCAACATATCACCAGTGAATAGAAGTTAACGGAATCAGTATTGCGGATCATTAATCAAATAGATGAAATAATGGATTTCATTTCTACAAGAATAATTTCATTGACAAGATCTGAACAAGCATTGACATCAGAAGATTTAAAACAGTAATCCAATCAAGGATTACTGTTTTAAATTTTGCTTTATGATCACTGTGCTGCTAATCCGGGAGGAAGACCGGCAAGGCTTTTTAGGAATGGCATACCTACAATTTCTGCTGAACAAGCTGAGAACTATTAGAAGACATACCTCTTGAGAATCGGTAAAGATGCGATATATCCACTTTTGTCATAATGCTTCTGACTGTTTAAATATGGCGTAAAATAACCAATGGATCTATCAGAATGACCCTGCACAATGGTCACCATGATAACACTTAGTTAACTTTGTGTGAGGTAACGTTAAATCCATGGTTTATTCTACGTGCATTACCAAGCAAGACGAACTGAGATTGCGCATTTTGAATGCTGCTGAAGCATTCTAAGAACAGACCTGAAACGACAAGTCCTGCTGGAAATCGTAGATTAGCCTCGCTGAATGTTGTATTAGGAACAGATGGAGATCATTTTGAACAACTGCTTTAGATGTTTTCCTTTAGAGGTTTATTTCCGTTTCTTTTTATGTTTTGTTATTTATGGTGTGTTTAATATTTCGGAAATAGATATGGTGTTTAGCAACAAATTCTTAAAAAATGTTTATTTTTGTGATTGGCATATCTATAGGACTCCTGCAGAAATATCAGTGGGAAGAAAAGTGCATGAAATCGCACAACGATTAGCAAATTTGGTATTGGTAATGTTAAATCTTGTTGGTATTCCATATATTGGACCATCCGACTGAAAGCCGAGCGCGTGATCACGGATGAGTACTTTAAGCGTAATTTATCAGAGAAAGCAATTGTGGAACTGAAACACACCATCGAAGCCGAGGAAGATTTTGACTTGAATAAAAATAGCGGTGTGTGGTCTGTCATAGGTTATGAGCGGGATGTTGTACAACTAACCGCGTGCATACTTTGCGAAATCTCACGTCAGCGTGCACTTAATTCAACCAACTTCTTGCTTCTTCTCGCAAGGCGTCTGGTGTGCTGTGACTTGCTTAAGAGTTTGAACTTAATTTCGCGAAGTTAACTAGACTTAATTAACACGTCTTCTGTACACGGCGTCTCCCACCCTGTTTGCTTCATTACACCGAAGCACTTGTATATTATGTGCGTTAATCTCTGTACCTGCTCGGCGTGGACTTATTTCCTTAATTATCCGCGCTAACCGTCTCAGTCAAGTTGAGGCGGATTTTGTTCGCTGCTCTCTTACTTTCGTACATAATGCACGCGCTTTGCTGTTGGCCAGTAATTAGCCCGAGAGTGCGTGCAGGTATCTCCGTTTCCCCGTGTCACCCATGACACTTACGTATGAATGATTTGGTGTAGATTTTCCTCGGAAACAAACTTTGCCAACTTCATTCCAGAAATGATGATTGATTGCATTCAACCATTCTTTGAAGTTGTCATTGGACATTACAAGCACCTCGTTCTTCACACTCACTCCGTCCTCACCCACCCCTCAAACACTAAAAGGGAATCATTTAACGAAGAAAATAAGAAGAAATTTGTTTATTTATTTTTTAACCGTGCGCACAATATCTGTGTATAAACATCTATTTATTTTACGTGCGTGCTAATTCAACGCCGATTAATTATCCCATATGCAGGGCGATTCATAATTAAGCGCTACAAAGTATGTGTTAATTTATCATTGACAACTTGAAGTATTTCGAGTCTGACTTGCAACAGTGACACCATTGGTCATTTCAAGATATGTAGCAACCGTTATTTTGATGTTAGGCTTTCAGCCACTCCCATTCCGCGTGGATTGCACAGTGGTAACGATTTTACTCCTACTACACTGTGTCCGGAAGAGTTTTTAAGAGCCTTTTTCGCCTCGAGACCGAGCTCCCTAATACCGAAGAAGGTTTCATGGAATTTCCTTTCGGAAATTCCAGTTTTTCATCCAGAAATAGGTTGCAATATTGTTCGACTGCCTTTGGGTGAGAAAGTCTGTTTTGACTTATCGGGAATCATGTTGAGGCTGAATCCGGACAGGTAAGCCTCAAGGTTCTGGATTTTGGATAAAGTCATTGACATAGTCGACCGTATCGCTAGAGTAGTTAACTGAATAATTTTACATCATCAAAAGGTGATGTCACTCCTGTCTGTCACAAAAAAACTGCAAGAATTGCTCTGGACTTTAACAGGCTGACAAGTCATCAGGCTGGAATGTCGGAAGTGGTTGTTTTATTCTCGTTTTCTCCTTATTTTATCGCCTGAAGAAAATATTTTTTATGTAAATATAAATATAGATTGTTAGTTGGTTGGAGGTGATAAAAATATTGATTTTGTTCTATGTTGTTTAATCTTGGTGCATTCTCCGAGTATTTTGTAGAATGGAAACATGGAGGCAATGCAGCTTTCCGGGAGGGATGGAGCCAGGATGTGTGAAGTTTTATCCCACTTTCCTTATGCTTTATTCAGAAAACCCCACTCGCAGTGCAATCTCCGTTTACACCGAGGCGATAGAACGTTTTATCGTAGAAGACCAAAGTGACTTGGAATTCAATGAGATCGGATTCGGGGATGTGGTTTACCGAGGCATGAAAGAAAGGACTTCGTATATCCAGTAATATCTTTAATTTCCTGTGCATTTAAACCACGCCACCGGCAATAGCGAGTGCGACTCTCTCTCTATCACGTGAAATTCACCATGCTTTAGAATTTCACGAGCTTGAAGCGGTCGAAGTGTTCATGGAAAACAAGGTAACGTATCATTACGACGCACGATAGTAGCGTTGTTCGTTTACTGAATGCTGAAACGATCTTCTCGCGTTGTCTCGGGTGATCCCAAATAAAATTCGAGAGCATTCTGTTCACAGAATCGGTTCCCGTAAATTTTGCAGGGCAGTTTTAGCACCCCTTCCTATGTCATTCTACGGTTGCTCTTTACCACTTTGATAACTCTCTTACTGCCGTTACTGCCTCACTTCTAGGGAATATTTAGAACCCTTAAACGAGGCGATTCGAGGCCGGCGGATGCCATGCAATATGGAATTTATATTACCCAATTTAACAAGAACTGAGTTTTATTTACTCAGTGAAAAGTTTCTTGTTAAAGTCGAAGTCTGCCCACGTTCGCGTACCCACGACAAGTTCATCGATTATGTGATAATACTGTAATAGAACCGCATGATGATGATGCAACGTTACAGTCAATCGCACTCGTTAATAATATACACTCAGTCGATTGCTAGCGTAACTTGTCGAGTTCTGTCTAGATTTCGGATGAATTAGTTTGGCTGCTTCTGTCATACGATTTCTAGGATTAAATCAAACGGAGGTTTATTCTACTCTCGTGGAACAGTTGGTAGCGTTTTTGTAAGGATCAGAGGTGGGAAAGATGTGGGATTGCCATTTCTTGTGGTGACAATTGTATAATTCAAACAGAATTCGGGATGGACGAGTAGATCGCATAGATGGCTAACAATCGAACTCCTGTTACTTTTGACAACCTTATACTGTCTCTTAAAGGCTGCTTTTCGATTAAAAGATTCTTAACTAATATCATAAGGTTCTGATGTCAATTAATTACTTTTGCTTCGTTTAGCTTCCTTTGCTAAAACAGCATTTGTTAGTTGTTGCCCGTTTTGAAAAGTCCACTTCCCATCAGTGACGCGAGGAATGTGGTATTTTTTTTAAGTAGGCGGGGATCTAGCTTTTATCGCGCGAGGGGCGCAGGTTTCTTTCATTCTGAAAGCAAACAAACCGGCCTTAGAATTTACAACTCACTCAACTCAACTCAGTTTTCTGATGGTGCCCCATATAGAAATACACCACCTCTCGTAAGTAACTGTTCAAAGATTTTGTAGACAAATCCTCTCAGTATTATATCGGAAGAATAGGTGTTGTTGTTATACAGCGAATATCTCGGGTCTGTAATCTCTGCTTTTGTTTAAACTTCAAAAGAAAAGTATTTTCAAGAATTAATTTGCATACATCCATCGCATGTTGATGAAACGGAATCCATGTCATCAGAAAGAAAAATCCGTTTTATACCATTCTTGTCAGTTTTTATGTAAGACGAAGTATTTTAATATGGATAGTTCTGTGAGGTTACGCTCATTGAGATGAAGTACAACATCGAAAAGGAAGTTTGTAATAACCTAACATCGTAAGCCAGGAGAAGTGGAAGGCAGCAGAAGCCGAGAACAACTGGCTTCGAGTGGGTGTACTTTTTTTTAAGGACGGCGAAAATAATAAATCATTGCATTTAATATCAAGCCGTCCCTTTCTTTCTTGGTACGTGCACCGGGCCGAATGGAGAACTAAATAAGATTTGTTATGAAATAGTGGATTTACTGAGGCAATAAATAATGGAAAAGATTTTTTTTCTCAGAGGAAAGATCTCCATACGGAGGAGATTACGTTAATAAGAAAGAGGTCTTTTTGATTTGGTTGTCAGAAGTAATAAATACGTAAAGTCTGTTAGAAGTAAAGAAAAGTTAATATTTATCGGTAATCCGTTTTCATTTTCGTTGTTTTTGTCACTAAATTATAATTCGTTTCTCGCTGGTAAACTGTTATTGAATTTTGTGCGGCTCAGTAGTGGAAATTTTGAAGCTTTCTTGAAAAATTCTTTTATTCAAGGTGGCCACATGATATTCGATTGTGGTCGATGCTGTTTCTTTCCTTCGCAGTTAGTGTACGGGTTGCGATCGCTGTTCGTCCACATCATTCGAATCTCATAAATACCAATTAAAATTTTATGGCTGTTTTTTCATAACATGGTCGGTTTTATCGATTTACGGGCGAGAATCACTTTAAACTATCACCAACCCAAACTCACCCCACCCAATCTCCAAAAACTGGGATTTACCAGGAGGGAAAACTGTGGTCGGGTTTTTCATACAGCTACGGATACATAACACTGACGTAGTTGCCTAGACCCAAAAACAAAATAACCGCAACAACTTTCTCAATTAGGATCACACTATAAATCGAGTGCAGTATGGTGGAGAAGCAAGTTGAAATGTGTTTTGAAGAAAGTTTCGTTACTCAACTGTCTCATTATTTTCCATTTTCCTCCTTAAGGCTAAATATTCTCGTGTGTATCAGGTCACATGATGTAATCGAAGGTATTCCGAAGCAGTTATGCATACATCACTGGATAGGAGCTGGTTTCATTCGGGTGTAGCCTTAACTTCCTTCTGCCCGGTTCACCCAATATTCCACAATCAATAATGGATCTTTGTAATGGGAAGATTTCAAGAATTTGAAAGTTAGCAAGTTTAGGAGCAAAAAGTATTAATTAAAACTGCCTGGATGACGTTTTCTTCAGCAAGAGTAAAACTCTTTATTTTTATTTTGGCAGCTATCCAGGGGTTCGTAGCGCTTTTATCTGTTCCTACCGAAAGCTGCTGACCCCATTTTTCATCGGCGACCTTTAAAATTATCAGCAAGGTGACTCCTAGTTCTTTGCGTTGAAAGAGATTATCGTGTCAGTGAAATGCTGCTTGTATCTAGTGGTTTCTTGCTTTTCTTCTAGATACTTTTATCCAATAAAGTATAAATTTTTAAGAACGATGGCCATACGGTCACCCAGCAGTGTAGTAGGATACAAGGAGACATCAGTTTAAAAACTCTTTCTTTCCAAAGGCGCAGCAGTGATTAACCGAGTAGGTTTTCATTTCAAATGAAATGAAACCGAGTAGGTTTTCATTTCAAATGAAAACCTACTCGGTTACGCCAAGCTTATGTACGTAATTGTTATGTACATAACCTTTGGGGATGTTCACTGTTTAACTATCTTTGATAAAAAACAAAACAAAAAAAAACTGTCATATTAACAACCGAGGACCCATTTTAAAAGTAGAATCTACTGGATCCTAGATATCTAAGGATGAAATGCATCTGTTGCATTTAAGCAAATTTTACGAGTATATTTGCTGTTTCTTTATAATCATGCTCAGATATAAATGATTTTTTTTTAAAAAAAGAAGTTGGCATTGATAGCAATTCGTTAGAGTGGCGTCCATTCGTCGACAACTCAACGAGAAGTCTGAAAGGTTGTCTTGCTTCACAAGGAAAATAAATTTCTATCGATTCCTGTAGCTCGCTCAGTTTATATGAAGGGAGATTGCCACCACTTCGTACTAAACTGGGGCTCGTGAAGCAATTCGTTAAAGCTTCAGATACTCAAAATGATGCCTTCCAGCAGCAGACATTTAATGTTCGAAAAATTCTCAACCTAAAAGTGGATGTTATTTTAACAGTTCGAGATAAAAATGTCCTGTGTTGAAAATAATGCTTGGCTGGCATTTAGGTTTCTTGTACATAGATATCTAGGCAACAAGAAAAATTTCAAATTACTATTTTAATGGAACCGGAGTTTCTTGTCCATATCCTATCGTATATTTATCTGTAGAAGTGTACTTGCATGTTGTGTGGGCTGAAAACCTGGAATTAATCATTGAGGAAACGCCTCTACTGCCTTGATTTAAGAGGACTTTAGAAATTCCTCCATCCGTCGATGGAAAGCGAATCCAGACCTCTCCAAACGAGTGACAGACGGCAATTTACCATGCCATTTAAGTTTCAAAGGAGAAATGTGAACAACAGGAGCAGACTACATGGAGCTGGTTGAAAATTTTGAGTGAGGATTGTAGAAAACGGAGTACAGAATGTATCTAAAGCTACACTATTCGTGCTCATACTTGGATTTTTTTAGCAGTATCATTGCAAAGGAGAAGACTTTAAAATATTTTTGTATTAAAGGTGTCCAGTTTATTTTCCTTAGCAGCAGTTGTAGCAAATAAACAGTTCTTCGACTTCCTTTTTGGTAATAGAATGCGTTTTGTTTCTGTAAGTTATATTAATTGGATTATAAATGACGATATACTGTAGTCAGTTTTTCTTTTCCCATTAAGCGTGCTGCTTTTTGGATAGGATGGCTCATATCTCCTTCTTGGACTTCCTCTACTGTGATTACAGATGGGACTCCAGTTTTGTTCTTTGACAACCTACCATTTTGTTTCTTTCTTTTCTAAGCGTCACTTGTCATTTTAACAACTGATATGATGGCATTCCTCTCAGCTGCCATCTCTATTTGTGGAGGTTTTCGTTTTATTTTAAAATTTTCGTAGTTGTCGCAGTGTTCATTATATTTAAGTGAACTATAGAGCTTTATTTAATACAGACCCTTGAGATTTTTAGTGCTTGTTCTGTCAGTGCGAAAGATTTGTATTTTTGCAAACGAAGAGTGAAATTTAGTATTTGGAAAAAGTGCCATCTTAAGTGATTGAGTGGTAATCGAGAAATTGCTGTTTTAGCAACCGTTCTGTTCATATGAGTTTTCTATGTTTTAATTTGCTGCAATATTGTAGTTAGTTAACCCATTTAATTATTATATCGATACTGATAAATACATTTTTGTACTGCTGTAATAATTAAATGATACTTCATGTTAAAAATTAGTTTTTTATTTAAATAGAACCTAGCGTACATATACGTTTCTTTGCTTCCGCGGAACATTGAAAATGATGTGTACTGTATATTATAATTATATGTCGTGTGTATAATACATGTGCTAGTACAGTAAACTCTTAAAACCCGAGGACTCATAAGAGCCAAATTTTAAAATTTTCCGGATTTTAGACAGGTTTCTTCCTTTTTCAAAATTCTCTTCATTCTTCGAACAATCTTGGGCATAGACGGGTGTACATATATTCTTCTCACAATGGAAGAGGCTGTAGATCATTGATGGACTGATCAACCACGATACCGCATCAAGTATTTGAAGTTATTCACTTCAAGATGAGGACCCGCCTGCAGCCTGAAATATTGGGTCTAAGCACCTCGGTGGTAAACAGTTCCTTGAACGACCATAGCAAACAGTATTTCCCAGCGGGAAAAGACGAAAACAGGTCACCTGACTCTGAAACTTTTTTTATTCCTCTATACACAATCCAAAAATATAACGCTGCTCTCGTATTGCAGTATCGCGAACCTGCCTGACTTACTCAACTACCTCAGCGGCCACGAGAAAGTTTGGCAAGTGATATCTAAAGGAGCTGCTACACTTCTTCACTGCGAATAGTGAGACGAAGGGGAAAAGGTCAACATCTCCGAGTTCGATAAAACTTCCTTGTGGTTAACGCATGACGACTACGACTTTCCCGATAGAGACCATCACGAAGTTTTCAACAGACGAATTTTGAATATCATATGGTAATTCAAGCCAAGAAAAGTGGAATGAATTTAATTTATGAAGAAAATAGATTAAATAAAAGAAAATAGAATATTGGCATTCATGCCTGGTAGTGAAAATGAAAATATAACACCAAAGAGACTTTTTAGTTTGCATTATGATTACCCTCTTGTTTGCTATCGTTTAGCCAGCCCGTAATCCAAGAAGGCATCTCAGTAGAAACCCACAATTACATAAGTCTTTCATGAGGAACCGTATCAAAAGCTTTACTGAAGCCAAGGTGGATAATGTGGAAGTTGCTCCTTGCATCCAACTGTTTCATGACTTCATCACAACTGACTTTGACATTTTTTTTTACCTTATGACAGCTACCCCAACCTGGAAACACAACCTTCATTGTGAAGTTTGGTGAGCCAAAAACGTGAAGCCACTTTCTCCAACATATAACAGTAATTTGCGATTGAGTTAAATCACAGGAGTTGAATGCTTTTAAACCAAAAAAACATTAATTATTTAAAATAATCATTGACTGAAACAAACCGCGTTTTTATGGAATTTGTAATAGATTAAATAACGCTGCACTCCACATAAATTTTAAAGGCAAACAATGATCGAATTTATTGAAACAAGCTGGAAAGAAAACATCCCAGTAACCCAACCATTTAGAGGCCAATTTTGATGACGTTTGGAAGTCCTTGTGGATATCGTTTTCAGGTCTAGAGAAAGGAAAAAATAAAGTAATTATAAGAACTAGTTATATAAACGCTGCACTCTTTTTAAAAAAAAAATGTTAATTACTTATGTAATAATTATGAAATTGTCGAATCTAGTAAAATAAATTGAGTGAGAGTTAGTTACAACAAACGCTGTACTGTTTTATGAATTAAAAAAGAACGTTAGTTATAAGAAAGCCACATGTATATGTATATAAATATATTCGTTAAATATTTGTAGTAGTAACTAAATCCATTGCACCTGCCTAAAAGTGAAGTCACTCAATTCTAAATGGCAACTCGAGAAACTTGCTTTGTTATTTTAATTAAACATCAATATTGAAAACCAAAACTCCTATTAAAACCCTTTTTTGTAATGTCCCTTCAAGATAAAGCGGGACTTAATAAAGCAAGTAGTGATATTTTTAAAGCCTCGTTGTTTTACCGAATACACTTTTACAAGATCAAATTTCGCTCTGGCATGAGGGATTTATTGTGAAAACTTGCACGTCGCATGGCCAGAGCGATCGCACGATGCTTGGTAGTACATGCACCGTACCAATGTAACCTCGCGCAATTCATTTGAATTTCAAAAGAGTTACTTAGTAATGGTGTTCGACGACCAATGAGTGAAATTCAGGCGAAGACGGCTGCATATTGATCTTCCATTGGAAAGAACATCGCATTCTTCGAAGAATGAATGAATGAATGACGTGTATTGTTGGAATGAATCGAAAGAACGGTTAAGAAATTCTAATATTGGTCATATCCCAACTTGGAACTTTTATTAACGTTGCTGTATTTGAACAATAATGGCTTCTTGTAATTGATCCCCATGCATCCATAAACTTAATGTGTAGTAGGTAATGCATTATATTAATAAAGGCACAGAGAGTACAATTTAAACGATTTTAACATGCTGGAGCTTTTACGATTGTAAAGGAAGTAGATTCGTAATTGTACCGAATCGTGTTTTTAGATTAGTACATGTACTTATTCTGTAAGGATTTTTTTACGAGTCTCCTATTCCTCGAAAATTTTGACCTCTTGACACGTACTGACGCAACTTACACATTAATGTTCCGTGGTTTTTGTTACTTTGGCAACTAAGGTAACGTGGTTATTATTACTACTATATAGCAGTAATAATAACCATAAAGTTCCAAGCAATTTTGCGAGGCAACAATCCTCAATAAAAATTGATATTTTGCGTATAGAAGGCAAAGGAATGGTTAGTAAGTTTTAATTTTATTTGGTGATTTCGAATTTTCGAATTATAATCGATTATAAATCGAAAATTTAGAATACACTTTAATTGCTTTTAGTGATAAAAATCGATCAAACGATCGCTTCATTAAAGGATCATATGGATCATTCTATATGATCCGTTTCTGTGAAAAATTTCAGAGTATATTATTATGTATATGTCCCTCTCTGCCTCATTCACCAAAGATTGTGATAGTTGAACTTTTCTTTTAGGACAAGTATGCCTTGTTATGTTTCAAACTACCGATTCTTAGAAAAAAGTTCAAGCAAAGTTATCTATAATAATTGTGATGGTCCCGGCAATTTGGGAATATCTTTAATTAAGATGCCTCTCCTGCGCGTCTGTGAAAATTGTGTATGAGGTTTTCTGAGGAAGCCCTCAAATTAATCTTCGATTTTAAAAAGACAACTGAAACGCGACAAACTAACTGATAATCAGTCAGTTGTAAAGAAAGAAAGGTCTTCCATTCGGTTAATAAACTTTCGAAATACAAAGATAAAGCAAAATAGCATTTAGAATTTGTGAACAGCTTTAACTCCACGTGCTTCACCACCACATAACATGATTCTGAAAAAAGGAGTTATCATTATTTTCCTTTGTACCACCCAACCGAAACGTGGTCTGGTAAATGGTACGAGACTGATTGTAAAAGACATGCATGAACGCGTCTTGACTTTGAAAGCTATTACTGGTGAAGCCAAAGGAGAATATTATTGCCAAAAATTAATCTTGAGTTTCCGATCATATCCTCCAATTTATATGTAAAACAGTGCAGCTTCCGATTCGATTCTCCATCGGCTTTAGCAGGGCAGCCACTGATAAGGGTTGCCTTATATTTGCTCGAGCTATGTTTCTATTAGGCAGTTGTACTTCGCGCATAAGGTGCTTCGACACATGGAGAATAAAATGATGGAGAAAAGTAGAAAAAACTGCACAAAATTTTCATTTGTCGCACTCTTGGATAGTACAGTTGGTATAATTACCGTCCTTCGCCCACACTGGGTGAAAAAGACTAGTTCGAATCCTGTCAATTACACGATGTATTTTTATGGGCCTTTTCACAACGTCGCTCAGTTAGTCTGTCTCAGGTTTCGCAATTGGACATTGCATTTATGGTTGTTCACGCAGTTTTGACAAACTTGGTCCATTTTATCGAGGTCAATCGGATCACTTTAATTAATTACTGGGATCAATATTAATTCCAAAATGATCGAAAACAAAATAGTAAATGAAGCTACAAAATATTTACTTTTTTCTTTATGCAAAATTTTATAAAAATTTATTATTATTTGAAAAATAGCATGAATGTTGACAGTTATCGATTATCTTGTTTGTACTGAGCTAGGAAGGTGGGAAGGATCGACGTCTGGTCAAACGGATTGCTAGCTTAACGAGGTATTTTCCACAAGTAAAAAGTGATCTATTTTGTGATACCAAATTCTACACTGACCAATTAGACATTTTGAAAAAGAGGAAATTTGAATTTCTGCAAAATCCATAGTAATTTCGCTGTTCTGTCTCAGAATTACTCTTTTCATTTCATCGCAAATGCAGTGGGATTGAGTTATGTATCTGCCCACAGCAGTTTACATGACCATCTGCACATGTCTAAGGACTCGCACGATGGGTTCCAAGATTGCTGAAGAAGCAATGTCGAAAGAAATGTTCTCACCAACTCCCGGATTTGTGTAATGCGGATGTTGGGAACTTTTTTGATTGGTTGACGACAAATGACGAATTCTGGGTGTACCAGTATGATCCGGAGACTAAAGACATGTCAAAGTAGTGGAAGCCCAAGTCATCAATGAAATGGAATCGTGGTTTGAGACAAAAAGTGCGGACTTCTACGATCAAGGCAGTAAACAACTGATCCATAGATTGGAGAAATGTGTTACTATACATGGAGAGTACATAGAAAAGGGATTAAAGTTCTTGTGAAGTTTCACCTTTCTAGGGGTATTATTTTATAGGAAAGGGTACGAACTTTTTGATACCCCTTCGTACATGCAAACCTTTACACGGATATGTCATTTGTATTGATATATACCTCTTAATAATTTTTTAAAATATATTTTGGGTGTACTCTTTATTGTATGAAATTTAATTTGACATTACATTAATCAAATCATTAGCATATTTTATATTCTTTCAGCCTTTTATATGTTGTTGTTATTTGGTTTTTAGGAGCATTAGCAACTAAAGTCATATTGCTCCGGGGATATGCGGTGGTCATTCCCTTAACCTTTCCGCATCCTCTGTATTTGGTGGTGACGGGCTCGAACCCCAGTCTAGTCAAGAAGCCTGTGCTACGCACTGCTGCTCCTTCCCACCTGTCAATCTTTTATATACTCCTTTCTCATACTTTCCTTTCCCTTCTCATAGATCAGGGGTGGCTATCAATCACACCTGAAATTAACGGAGAGGCCGACAACAAAAATGGCAAATGTTCAACCACTAGTCATATTCGTGTAATCCCTAAAAAGACGGATTACACTACTACTACTACTAGTATTGGCATGTGATGCAAGAAAGCAGTGTATGAGCTTATGCAGCATCAGCCAAAAAAAAAAAAAAAAAAAAATTCACACAACCATTGCCTCTAAATGTTTGTCCAATTTCTCCTTTAATTTATTCAACCTATTAACTTCCACAACGACAGTTGGAAGTTTGTTCCAGCAATTAACTACCCACTGGCTAAAGGCAAATTTCCGCACATCTATTCTACATCTGTCTTTCCTTAATTTGAATTTATGCTCCCTTAGGTTCGTAATCTGAACAAGTGGAAGGATACCATCAGAATTCAGCGTGTTCAACCCATTCAAGGCCTTATACACCTCAATCAGATCACCGCGCAGGTGCCTCGTCTCCAGCCATTGCAATTTGCAGAACTTAAGCCTCTCTTGGTAAGTGGATCCCTTCATTCCCCTCACCAATCTTGTTGCCCTTCTCTGTACACGCTCAAGCAAATCTACATCCTTCCTAAAATGAGGCCTCCAGACCTGTACTCAGTACTCACGGCGTGGCCTGATCATTGCCTTATACAGAGGGACAATCACCTCCTTTTTCCCCGCTAGCAAAATTCTTGTATATCATTGACAAAACCCCATGACCTGCCCTGGCAGCCTGTCTGTATTGCTCAGAAAACTTCATATCTGACTGCACAATTACTCCCAGGTCTTTTTCATTTTCTACCACCTTAAGTGTAGTACCACACAGTTGGTACTTTTCTCTGGGGTTAGTTCTACCCCATATGCAGTACTTTGCATTTGTCAAGGTTAAACTTCAGTTGCCACTTCTTAGCCCATCTGCCCAAATTATCTAGATCCTGTTGCAGTAGCACACTGCCATTACTGTCATTAACAACCCTGCCAACCTTTGTATCATCTGCAAACTTCGACATTAAGCCTGATATACTTTCATCAATATCATTGATAAATATACAAAACAACAGAGGACCCAACATCGAACACTGTGGGATTCCACTAATAATGTTAGACCACGAAGAACAGCACCCATTGATTACCACCCTCTGTCTTCTCCCACTTAACCATCCTTTTATCCATTGTAGCAACTTACCCTTAATACCATTCTGCTCCAATTTGTACAGTAGTCTTCCATGCGCAACAGTGTCAAAAGCTTTCCTGAAATCCAAGTATATGATATCAAAAGTATTTTTCGCATCCAGTTCCTTTGTAACCACATCATAATATCCTATCAAATTTGTCAGACAAGACTTTCCCTTAACAAACCCATGCTGTGTCTGAATTATTGCTGCAGTCTTGTCTAGATGATCCTGCAATGCATCTTTAACCAGTGACTCCATTATTTTACCCGGATCAGAAGTTAAACTAACTGGTCTGTAATTACTCGTGTCACCCTTCGATCCCCCTTTGTGAATTGGGGTTACATTTGCACGTCTCCAGTCCATGGGGACCTCCCCTGAGTTAAGGATGCTCTCATAAGTATGGCTAAGGGTTTGCTTAGTTGCTTTGCTGCCTCCTTTAATATAACTGGATAGATCCCATCCACCCCAGGTGCTTTTCTTATGTTTAATTTCAACAATATCTCCTCCACTTTGCTCTCAGTTATTACAAAATCATTAAGCACCCTGCTACCATAGTTTTTGCCAAGTTTGAGTGCGAGCAGAACAGGAAATATTTGACTTTTGGAATTATCGCTTGACTTTAAATCCCCATTAACAACGTCATGAAACTCTCCCAGTCGAAGTACAAATTTGTACAAAAGTCAGAAAACTTAATTTCGAAATATTCGTACTAATAATCCTTGATTGACGGGCATTCTTCAGACGGTACACAATACTGAAGCATTACGAATGTAAATGGCTGAATGGGGACTGGTCATATTTCTTAATGATCTAAGTACACTGCTCGTTAATGCGTATCTCTTTTCAGTAGAAGCAGTTGATTGCACCACTATTGAAATGACTTAATCAACCGCCGGATCCCCAGACTTAAATCCTTACAAGAGTGCGTGAGACACTTCTGTCGTTACAGCGACACTCTTATGAATTCTTAAACGTTTTAAGTAATGATTTTAACCGTATTCATTAGGTTAATGCCTTACGTGATGATAAGCGGTGGAGAGCGTACATTTATACGATGATGTCTCGGTGATTATTCATCATAATTCCTCGTTTGTTATATTCCCTTATGAGCTGTGAACTTGGTTCTGTGTGTTGGTTTATATACGATCTTTGAAACAAATTTTATAAGTATTGTGCTTCCAATGAATCTTAAGTTACATTAATATTGTAGTCTTCCTAAATAAAAGTAATTCTTAAACTCAAGAAATTTTGAAATTATAGTTATGATTAGACTTGAACTCATAAACACTTTTTAAAGGTTCGTATTCTGTACCCTTCTAGTACATTCTGTTAATAGTCTTAATTAAATTTTGTATTTGTTTTTAATCAATCTTTTACGTTGCAAACCGCGATTCACTAAGTTAAAATATACCCATATTGATATCCACTGCTCGACAAAATTAACAGAACAAAATGTATTTCGTGAATATTTTATTGGGAACAGCGTTAACAAAGGAGAATATTTGAATGTATCATGCAGTGTCATCTCGGCTTTATGGAAGTAGTTTCAGGAGAGAGGAATCATTACAAGGAGTGCTAGGAAAGCTACCCGAGGGCTACGTCAACCAGAACAGACCGCTATCTGGCTCTAACAGCAAGATGGAACCCTACGTAGTCCTGTCATGAACTTTCCCTTGAGGTTGCGCTGGCTACAGATGAAAACATTTCCATCCGGTCTGTGTTAAGAAGGCTCGATTCAACTGGATTATAAGCAAGGAAGCCATTGGATTGTATCCTATTAATCCCAAAATACAGCAGAGCTCGTTGAAACTGGTGCCATGAACGTGTGACTTGGTGCCCTGGAGAATGGGGCACAGTTCTGTTCTCTGGTGAGTCCCGTTTTAGCTTACAAACAGATTACTTATTTCATCTGGAGACAACGAGGAATGCGGTACCATCCCTTCAATGTTAGAGGAAGGACACTTATGGTTGAGGCAAGGTTCTCGTGTGGGGCGGAATAATGATCAACGGCTGCAACCCTCTTCATGTTTTAGATAGGAGTACCGTAATTGCGCAGAGGTACCGAGAACAGACCCTCGAACCCTATGTGCTACTTTTTCGGTTCCCAGATTTTATTTTCATACACAACAACTGCGCATAGAGCTCAAGTGGTGGAAGAATATCGTGAAACTGAAGATATCGAACAACTGCCGTGGCCAGCACGATCACTAGACTTAAATCCGATCGAACATGTGTGGGACGCCCTTGATCGTCGCATTGCACGCAATGGCCAACTCCTCGGTCACTTGGTGAGCTAAGGTCTGTATTGGTGGAAGAATGGAATTTGTTGCCACAGAATCTTACAGACACCCTTATATTGAGCATGGTTCACCGGTGTCAGGCCTATTTAGCTGTTAGAGGGGATCGTACGCCATACTGATGTCATGCGACCATATTTTCGAGCATCTTGTATCGACTTCTGTAATGCGACATTTTGTAATTCTTACACAACCCCTTTAAATGTCCTTTATACCTGCCCAAAGTTTCTCGCTGTCTCCTCATTTCATCATTATTCTATGGTAGACCATCATACCAAATTTTGTCCCCCTTCATTGCAAGCTGCACGAGATACAGCACGTTTTCTACGTATTTTGTGGAGCAGTGTTAATTTAATGTAGCGTATTATAATATTACAGTATTTGTCAAGTTGATTGTAACTCTGTGGGTAACGCGAATCTCAAACTTGGGTTCCATATTTAATGCATTAAATCCCAGATATTCGCAAAACGTTTATTTTTTTTTTTTTTTGCTTATTATAAAATCAATTAACCTGGGAACATTTTTTTAGGAATTTGTTGTGACACATCGATATCTAGTTTTTGTTTTTCAATTTTTGATGACCTGTTCAAGAAATAATTCTTGGCTAGATCAAGCTTCGTTCTATTGGTATGAATGGTATTCTTGTTCCTGGAGACTGCAGAAGTAACATCTTTTAAATAGAAATGTGGTAGCGGAGACCTCTCTCCAACATTTGAATCTCTCTTTGAAAGACTCCTTTGCAGTATTACAAAGAATAGCTAATATTGTGTTATCCTAACACGTACATCTAGATTAAGAAATGTTTTAAAACCTTCTGATAGTTCATAAATATAATAATGCTGTTTAGCGTCTTTCTTGTCAGGAAGAACGTAATTGAATATACATGAAGTTGCTGTTTCGATATACAAGCCTTTCGACCACAAATTGAGTTTCGAAAGTATTTTTTGGACACTCTGATGTCCAATAATTCCAAATGAAGATTAGATACTTAGCATATAATTTAATTTAAACGAAGTTATTATATTAAATTACTTGATTTTTTTTTTGAAAAATTAAGGGCCTCTTTGTAAGTGGAATAGACACGCGTTGAATCTAAATAAACCTTATCTTGGTGGTTAGGAATCTGAGAGGAGAGGTATTACATGTACCTTTATAACCTATGTATGTTCTTCTTCTGTTTTCTGGAAATTGATTTTCGTATTCTCTGTTTCGTAGTGGCCTTGTTAATTTTCTAACATTAGTTTTACACATTCTTTGCTACCTGAAATAACAACTTTGGTCGTCAGCAAAAAAAAGTGTGAATAGATGAACTTTCCCTCTTTTAAGTTTTCCATTCTACTGCATTCCATTTCTTCACGGCCTTTTCGACAAAGATTTTAAATAGAATAGGCGACAAGCAACCTTGGTTATTTTTAGCCTCCATTCGAGCTTCTAAGGCTCAAGAAAGCTTGTTGCTAATACCACTACGATTATACTCACCATCCAAGCCTGCTTTTCAACATATAAACTTGTTCTTTTTTATTCTTAAAATTAATAATATCTTATTTCGAAAAACTTCATAGGTTTTCTATATTATCTCTTAAGTTGCATTTAGTGTAGTTTTTCACCGAGTGTTACGGTTATCATTTTGCAGATAAAAAGATAAAATACTGATGCTTCAGAGCTTTGGTTGCCTCGGTGGTTATCTTAAAATAAGCCCCCCCCCTCTTGTTCAGTAGTTTACCAATATTTTTTCGTACCTCAGGAGCAAAGGTTTGCAGATTCCAAAGGAAATTGACCTACTGATTTCAAAAATACCAAAATTATTTCTCCATCACTTCTCTTTTGAAAGATAATGAATGATAAATTTCAAATATAATACAATAACATATATGCCCTCTTAAAATGACTCATTCATTTTAAAATACTTTCATCAAACATATAATGTATTACATAATTCTATTTCCTTAGTAGGGTACTCGGAGAGTTTTTCTTATAGTCTATTTTTCTTTCCTTCTTAATCAGAAGTGATCTCTCATCATGGCAGTATTTCAGGGACCTTGGTACTCCTTTTTATCGTCGATAGTCTCGATGAAAACCTTCCCCTAGTTCATCACTTAAATCTCCAAATTTTGAGGAAGCAACTGAGATGAGAATGAAGAAATAAACTTCCAAAGACATTACAGTAAATTTGACTCCAGAAAAAATTTATAATTATCTTCTTTCTTTCTACCAAGAAATCAATGCACGACTGCCTTAAACGATTGCCAAACAGCTAGTTCAGTCCTGTTGCTCTGTTCCAAATTCATCATCTTTGAGGAGTTTTTTTTTTTATTTGAATCTGAGTGAAAATTCCTTCTTTTAGTTTTGCAACTGTTAAATTGGGAAACACTTCCCTTAGGTAGAAGAATCTACTTCCTTCTTTGTCCACAGCCTTAATAAAATTCTTCATTAATCCAAACTTCATATGCAAAGGTGGAAGAAGAACCTTTTGTTTTGGTTCAACCAGTTGAACGTTTCATTATTTCTCTTTGGTAAACATTCCTCCATTTTCCCATTGCTGCAGATTGTTTTTTGGTTGCACGACTATCCCATAAACATAAAAAAAAAACAGTAATTTATGAAACTTCGCTACAGACCAGTGAGTAATCCAGTTACTTTAAGATCAACACAGATATTCCAAGCAAAGTCATAGTACTTTATTTCACTCGGAATCTTGAGAGACTTTCTTATGTTTCTTTGAAGTGAAAACAGCATGAAGTAGTAGAACTGGTGAGAATCCATTTCCATTATGCCTCAATTTTTGAGGAATAAATAAGAATATACCATTTATTGCGATTTTCTTCAATTCAGTTTATTCAGAAGTAATTCAAAATTAGTTTAATTATTTATTTAGAAGACTACTCTCATCCACTAATCTTTTCAGAAGATCAATTTCGCCTCCAAACTATTTGGCTGCAATCGCATTAAGATGAGAAGAAAATCTGATATTGCAATGAATTTATGAATTATTAATTACTGACTATGGAATCACTGAAAGCGTAGTTCTTTTGGTATAAAGGGAGCTTAAAAGTATGTCGAAGGAATTCCCTCAAGAAGTATGCAAAATAAACAGAACTGGGAAATAATTGCTTTGTTCACTTGCTCAATAACAAGAGTACTCTCCCCTGAAGGGATCTTCTTAACTTTAATGGAAATAAATCAAACTTATTATTTAGTGATACGTTTAATTTAGTTAAAGAAGCTTGTAATTAATGATTAATAGACCTTTGCGACGCTGTGCAATTCAAATCAGAATTACATCAGGGGCGTACCGAACAGTTAAATGTTACCCATCTATTATAAATAACGAAATCCTGGAGTAGGGGGGAAGGGGTACTTACGAACAATGTGGTGACTTTGGTTCAACCAAAGATTCTAAAGGCTAAACCATCGATTATTCACGATGCATACATTTTTTAACACTTCATTCGATAATGTTGCAAAGGGATCATGAAACGAAGCTGTCTAACAATTCTATCCCTTTTTTCCCTCGATTATTATTTTGTAAGAAGAAGAATCTTTATTGTAAAGGAAATATGATGAATACGTACATCGCTTGTTACCATGCGCATCACTGCACTTTGGCCAGAGTAATCAAATATGGTAAAATCTTAATAACTAAGAATAAAAAGAAAGAAATATGGGCTACGAAATCTGCATCAATTAAATTAGGAGTTAATATACAATAAAAATTAGTATATGAAAGACAGAGGTTGTAGTACAACTGTCAAAGCTAGGAGGAACTCTTCAGTCGGGCTCGGATCTGAGGACCAGTACAAGACTGCTTGAGGAAATTTTAACGTTGCTTTAATGAAACATTATGTACTACAAATTATAATTTCTTTGGTCTCCTACAGGTTCTGTCTTTGATGGCCTTACCGTGAATCCGCTTCCTCTATCCATAACATGAATTCTCTATCCGATTACTATTATTATTGTGATTACTGTTGATCTAGGAACCTCTTACTATCCTAAAGGGTGTTCAGGATCGCGGCTTTCCGAAATTTCATGTAAGTATTCTCTGGGAGGCCCATTGCTGCTAAGTTCTTATGGAGGCTCTTTGGCACTATGCTTGTGGTTGACATGGTGATCGGAATGGTATTTGCTTGTCCATGTGCCATATTTCTTTGACTTCCTGTCTCAGGTCTGTGTACAAAGATGGATCTAAGGGTGACACGAGTAATTCAGGTCAGTTAGTTTAAACTTCTGTTCCAGGGAAAACAATGGAGTCACTGGTTAAAGATGCGTACTGTGATGTGATTACAAAGGAACTGGATGCAAAAAATAATTTTGATATCATATACTTGGATTTCAGGAAAGCTTTTGACACTTTTGCGCATGGAAGACGACTATGCAAATTGGAGCAGAATGGTATTAAGGGTAAGTTGCTACAATGGATAAAAGGATGGTTGAGTGAGAGAAGACAGAGGGTGGTAATAAATGGGTGCTGTTCTTCGTGGACTAATGTTATTAGTGGAGTCCTCAGGACTCAGTTTGGGGCCGCTGTTGTTTCGTATATTATCAATGATATTGATGAATGTATATCAGACTTAAGTCTGTCGAAGTTTTCAGATGATACAAATGTTGGCAGGGATGTTAATGGCAGTGCTACTGCAACAGAATGTAAAACATTTGGGCATGATGGGCTGAGAAATGACAACTGAAGTTTAACAAATGCAAAGTACTGCATATGGGTAGAAGTAACCCCAGAGAAACGAACCAACTGTGTGGTACTACACTTAAGGTGGTAGAAAATGAAAAAGACCTGCGAGTAATTATGCAGTCAGATATGAAGTTTACTGAGCAATGCAGACGGGCTGCCAGAACAGGCCATGGGGTATTGTGAATAATATATAGGAATTTTGCGAGTAGGGAAAAGGTGATTATCCCTTTGTATAAGGCAATGGTCAGGCTAAGCCTTCAGTACTGCGTAGAAGTCTGGAGGCGTTATTTTAGACTTGACCGTGTACAGAGAAGGGTATCAAGATTGGTGAGGGGAATGAAGGGATCCTCTTACCAATAGAGGCTTAAGTTCTGCAAATTGCAGCAGCTGGAGACTAGGCTCCTGCAAGGTGATCTGATTGAGGTGTATAAAGCCTTGAATGGGTTGAGCACGCTGAATTCTGATGGGATTCTTCCACTTCCTCAGATTATGAACCTAAATTTAAATTGAATTCAAACTGGCATAAATTCAAATTTAGGAAAGACAGTTGCAGAATAGGTGTGCGGAAATTTGCCTTTAGCCAGAGGGTGGTTAATTGTTGGAACAAATTTCCATCTGTAGTTGCGGAAGTTGATAGCTTAAATAAATTCAAGGAGGAACTGGAAAAACGTTTAGAGGAAATGGATGCGTGAAATGTTTTTTTTTGGCTGATGCTACATAAACTTGCTTTCTTGCATCACATGCCTCGATTACTACTACTCCCTGATCTTTTTCTTATAGGTTCTAGAGGAGCTCCCGTTCGCGAGCCATACCTTGGAAGCGATCTTATCTATGTAGCCTTGATTTCATTGTAGTGTCTACCATGGAGTCCCTTATCCCATATTTCTGTCTTTGTTTCTTCTGTTTACGTGCGGGGTCCCCTTGTTAAGGTTGAGTGTTGTGTGCCGTTTGTCTACCCTCCTTATGGCTTGATAGATTAGTCCTGGACGCAATCCTGGCTGTTCTTAATTGAGTTCTTCTCTTGTTCAATAATCCTTCTTTCTGGACTAATGTCAAACTCTCGATGGCCGACTTCAGGTGATGTTGGTGCTCTTCGTCATCATTATCTGGTCGGTCTATTGTTATTATTTAGTTTATTTCACCCTGTTACAGCCATTAAAGGATGCTTTTACAAACTAAGGTCTGACGCCTGTATATTTTAACTGTACGAAGCATGATTTAACGTTAATACCACACTGAACATGTGAAGTGAAAACTGAGAGCATGATTAAAAATACGTATTGTGCTGTATATGGGTTAGATTATTTTAAAATTAATGACTTGATATTCACACTGGACATGATTTTATACTTGTATATGATTTAAACTCATAGTTTTATTTATTTTATAATATGCAGAGTATGTCCAGTATTCTCTCCTCTTATTGTCCTAGTGTAAGATGGAGGCAATTTCTTCTTTCCCGGATGTTCCAGATATAGGAAGTCACATACGTATCTGTAGGTATGAGTTTTTCTAAGACTTTTTTCCCATCTAGTTTTTCTTCTTGGGTAGCACAGTTGTTGTAATCGCCGTCTTATCCACACCAGGTGGAAAAGACCCGAGTTCGAATCTCGTCAATGATGCGAGGAATTTTTATTGGTTTTTTTTCACACCGTGGTTGAGTTAGTAAGTCTCAGGCGAGGGTAGCATGGGTTTTCTTCGCGGAACTCGGGGTTCTTTGAGCAAATCGACCACAGAACACACGCAATTTACAGACATAGTATATAGGGAACAATATGGCCTAGCTGTTGATGTGCCTGAAACCCTACAACAAGCAACCCGATTTGTTTGTGCACAGTTTTTCAGAGTCAATATTCAGGTATTTAAACTTGCTGGGTGTTTGTGTTTCTGAGTTATAGTTCTTTCCCTTCAACTAGTCTTTGATTCTCTCTCTAATCGTTTAAATTATTGTTTAAATATATTTTGGTTTATATTAAACTGATACTGATTATTTCTTATAATGTATACATTTAGAATGCTGTAAGAAAAGATATTTCTTTTTATATAGCATCTTATATTTGTGTTATCTGATTCTTGGTAATAATTTACAACCAAAGTTATTTATATAATTAAAAAATGGAATATCCATATATTGTAACTCACTGCGTGCTTCCTGTAACTTATTAATTCCCGATCAGTTTTATTTAAATTATCATCCAATTGTTATTATTATTAAATATGTATTATGTTTCGTATGCACTTTGAGTGACTGTTGGGTATTATGGAATTAAATTTTATTTTTGATCTAAAATGGAAAAAGTATTTTATTTAAAAAATACAGCCTTAAAAATGAAGTCTTAAAAATACAATCCGTGTATTAAAGTACAAAAATTAAAGCACATTCGCGATATTCTTTTTAAAAAAAACAAAACTCGCTAAATCTTCTGTTTTGTAGGCTCATTCCTTTGTTTTATTTTATTTTTTACTTATATAGCCTGTAAACAAGAAATGCCCCAACTTTTTCCATTTCATTAGAGTTTGCGAACTCTACAATAAACTTTAATTTAAACTATCATTGAGAAAGTCAAAAAATAATTCTGAACTTAAAAAAAAAAAACAACCTCCTTTTTACAAATACAGATGGCGCCATATTATTAGAATTTTTTTTACAGGAAAGCAACAATTAAAATGAACGGTTGATATTATAGTAATCATTATAACGAAGACAAAAATATTCTAGCGAATTTGAGCTATTTTAAAAAGGTGAGACGAATTTCTGATTTAAAAATAATCGAATATAGCATTTGGAATGAAAACGAATGGGCAAAAATTTCACATCAGCTTGTGTCGCCATCTATTGCGAAGTATTTCTAGAATATCTCGTTCATTTGTCGTTTCACGCATTATTTTATTTCAAATCTTCAAATAAAAATAAAGACAAATCTTAAAATGAATATTAAAGCAGATTAGAGTAGATAATTTGATGTGTGTGATCTTAATACGTGCTAAATATGATTAAGGAATAGCAATATATTCTCGAACATAAAGTATATTTTGGGATTAGAGCTAAAAACATAGAATGAGTACTGGGGTTGAAACTGAGACTCATTTTTTTCTTATTCTTTAGATTATTTGACCTAGTTTCCAGCATCGAGGTCATTTTTATATTTTAATGAAGAAATAATCGGTAAAGGTTGTTGTACAGGAATTAATACACTTAATTATTTAATCACATTTAATTAAATAATTAAGAGTATTTTGATTAATTGTTTACTCTTAATTATTTATTATTTTATGGACGCACGAGCACTTAATGTTATATAATCTACTTATTGCCTTTAATTAAAATTCAATAATGATAATTTACGCTTTTGTTCTTCAGTCACCTGGTCATTTTCATTCATCTTCACTTTGGCAGTTATTCGAAGTTTTACAGCCTCATTAGAATGCACATCGATCCGGAACACACACGCACACACTTGTGTGTGCGTGTCAATGATATACAGAAACTTTTGTCAATGATATACAGAAACTTTGCCAGCAGGGATAAGGAGGTGATTATCCCTTTGTGCAAGGCGATGGTTAAGCTAAATATTAAGCCAAATTGGATATTGATTGGGATTCTCACGTTTTATTTATGGATTTAATTGGAATTATCTCTTTCTGTTCTACTTTTTTACATTTCAATTGCAATTTTGAACGCGATTATTTATGTTTAAGTACTGAGCTAACCTGTTGTCTTGAAATTTGTAACTTGCGTATGCTATTAATGGATTAATTTCTGTCCTAAGATTATGGAGAATATCGCACTGCAGGCACTATGTATATTCACCATTCTTAATGGCTTAATTACTCAACAAATTCAAAAAACTACTTTCCTTATTTGTTATTTTATTTTTAAAATTCAAACAGCCATAGCTCTGTAACCATTTAGAAGGAATATATTTTTATATCACCTTTTTTTTTTTTTTCTATTTAAGGCCCGAGAAATAAAGTCCTAGAATTTTTTGCACATGCATTTGAACCATGCTGCATATGGCGAAATTTTACTGTCAGAACAAAACAAAAATAGGAATAGATGTTACTGATTATTGACGTTAAGAAAGTGAACAGTTTTGTCATGCACGATCAGTAGTTTTCAATCACATGAATATATACGCTGAGTAGCCACTTTATTAGATGCACCTTTATAATAGCAAATAGGGACCACTTTAGTTCTAGAACAGCTTAGATTCATTGCGGCATGAGCTCAACGAGGTCAGGTCTCGAAAGCGTGTCATAGCGATGTTGTTCTATGTTGACTCAATTGCTTTTAACAGTTGTTGCAACTTAGATGGTTATGGATCTCTACTCCAAAGTTACATATCATCCCATAGGTATCCAGTTGGATTGATATCTGGGTACTGGAAAGGCCACCGCAGTAGACTGAATTCACTCTTGTGTTTCTGGAATCAGTTCGGTACAATTTTGGTCTCGTGACATGGAGGATTACACTGTTGGTAGAATACACTGCAGCCATAAAGGGATGCGCCTGGTCAGAAATAATTTTCAGATAGCTTGTAGCATCCAGTGTTGTTCCACTGGTATCAAGGGACCCAATATGAAAACTCTCCACACCACTATCATCCACATCACCATCAGCAGGTGTTGGCACTTGGCAGGAACCATCCTCCCATCATAGTAAAATGCAGGAACCATCCTCCATCATAGAGAAATGCAGGAATCGGGATTAGTCAGATCAGGCAATGTTTTTCCAATGCCCAGTTTGCCGTTCCTGAGCCCACTGCAACCGTACCGTCTTGTTTTTTGCTGACATCAATGGAATCGGATTCGCTAGTCTGCTGCATTTCTTCATCCGTGACAAGGTACGCGTTATGCCTTACGAAATACTTCTTTGTTTTCCACTGTTGTACTGTATTATTTGACTGACTTCAGCACATCTACCCTACAACTATCTATCCTCAATTTATGCCTAGTCTCCAGACACTGTAATTTGCAAAACTTAAGCTTTTCTTCATAAGAGCAGCCCTTCTCTGCATTCGCTCCAGCAGCTCTACATCCTTCCTAAAATGATTCCTCCAGACCTGTATACAGTACTCAAGGTGTGGCCTGACCACTGCCTTATACAAGGGGATAATCACCTCCTTATCTCTGCTAGAAAAATTCCTGTATATCATTGACATGACACCATGAGCTATTCTTGCAGACCCCGCCTGCACTGCCCAGAAAATTTCATATCTGCCTGCACAATTACCCCCAGATCCTTTTTGCTCTCTACCACTGTCAGTGTAGTACCACAGAGTTGATACATTACTCTGGGGTTACTGCTTCCCATATGCAGTACTTTACATTTGTCAATGTTAAACTTCAGTTGCCACCTCTCAGCCCATTTTCTCAACTTTTCTAGATCCTGTTGCAGCAGCGTACTGTCATTAGCAACCTTAACAACCTTCGTATCGTCTGCAAAAGTTGGACATTAAGCCTAATATACCATCATCAATATCATTAATAAATACAGAAAACAACTGACCCAACACTGAACCTTGAGGGACTCCACTAATAACAGTAGTCTACGAAGAGCAGTGTCCATTGATTACCACTGTCTTTTCCCCCTCAACCACCCCCTTTATCCATAGCAGCAATTTGCCTCCAATGCCACACTGCACCAATTTATGCAGCAGTCTTACATCTGCAACCGTATCAAAAGCCTTTCTAAGATCCAAGTACATAATATCAAAGTTATTCCCTGCATCCAGTTCCTTTGTGACCACATCATAGTATCCATTCAAATTGGTCAGACAAGACTTCCCCTTAACAAACCTATGCTGTGTCTGAATTATTGCTGCAGTCTTGTCTAGATGATCCTGCAATATATTTTTAACCAGTACCTCCATTATTTTACCTGGAACAGAAGTTAAACTAACAGGTTTGTAATTACCTGTGTCTGTCTCTCTTTGATGCTCCTTTGTGGATTGGGGTCAAATTTGTACATCTCCAGTCCATGGGTGCCTTCTCCGAGTCCAAGGAAGCTCTCATAATTATGGCTAAGGATTTGCTTACTTCCTTTGCTGCCTTCTTTAATATAACTGGATAGATCCCATCCACCCCAGGTGCCTTCCTTATGTTTATCTTCAACAATTTTTCCTCCACTTTGCTCTCAGTTATTACAAAATCATCTAGATCACTGCCAGAGTTTAATTGACCTCTGGCATTCCCCTCCGTGAATAACTCCTCGTTGTGAATGTAGATGCAAAATATTCATTTAGTTTGTTAGCTACCTGAGCAGAATCATATAATCAACAGTTGAACCATCGATATCAAGTTGACCAATCTGATTCATTCCCTTCCTTCTAGAGTTTACATAAGTAAAGAACTCTTTTCTGTTTTTCTTTGTATCCTTTCCAAAGATTTCTCGTAATCTGCCTTTGCCTGCGTAACCTCCTTTGTGACTTGGTTACAGACCAACTTATATCTACCATATGCTTCCATGTCACCCATTAATTTATATGCATCCCATGCATTTTTCCTCTCTGCCACGTGACTGAATAGTTTATCTGACATCCATTTAGGCCTGAACCTTGAACAATATATCTTAGTTGGTGTGAAAAGCCTAGTAGCTTCCAAGATTAATTCTTTGAATGCTTCCCATTTTGAATTTGCTGTTGGTAACATCATCAGTTTGTCCCATCGTATAGAATTTAAACTGCCTCAGACCACCGTAGTCATCTTTACGAAAGCAAAAAACCTTCCCTTGACCCCCTGATGGTAGTTACCTCTTTGAGTAACTTCCACTTCAGCACAATGTGATCATTGCCACCTAGTGGTTCATTTATCTGCAGATTCTTAATACATGAATGATCACTGCTGATAACGAGATCAAGAGTATTCTCTGGTTGCCTCCAGAACATGCTGCTATAGAAAACAATCGCCCAAAAAATTCACAAGACAAGAGCCTTGCTAGTGCGAGTGACCAACGCACAAATTCCAGTCAATATCTGGGAAATTAAAATACTCCATTATAAAAAACTCCCTTATTTACTCTACCACTATTTCTCTGTACAGTTGTTCGATTTACTCATCAGTCTGCTCATTCCAATAGAAGCAGTGCAAGAATCACTTTCACCTCTGCCTGCGGCTATTGCTAATCTATTAGTTTGAGTATTCCCTCAGTCTGGCAGTTTTCTTGCACCCTTTCTATTTAAGTGTACCCCATCCCTGTAGAAGCTGTCTCTCCTGTCAAGAAGCACAGACCAGGCTGAGAAAAATTCTACCCCTTGAGCCTTGCACAATCTGTCCAGGGCCGAATTGATCGACAAGGCTCTCATCATAAATCGACCACAGAACACGCAATTTACAGATGTTATATATGGCGCAATAAGGATGCACCTGAAACCCTATAGCAACAACCAACAAATCAGAAAAGTAACATCCTAAATTATTGCATTGTTCTTAATGATTGGGCGTACCATTTTCAACATGCATGGCATGAAGATTAGAGTTCTAGTTGCAAACATTGTACGAATTATTATATGCAGAAGCTTAAGCATTTTTTAATTTTGTGAATTTCTTAAATATTGAAGGTGATAATATTTAAAAATAAGTAAATATCTATATGAATACAAGGATTTTAGTACCTGTTAGTTGCACATTGTAATACCAACGTATTAATCGAACTAAAGAGGCTACGATAGTGGAAAAAGTCCATGAATTTCTGCAACAATTATCTATGCGTAAAATTTCATTTAAAGTGAAATAACCGTGTATAAATAAAGCAGCATAAATCGCAGAAATTAAAACTGACACGGAAGCCTTTCTAGCTCTTAGTTAAGCGGTTAGATTAGGTGTGTTTGTATGGTAAGTGCCAAAGTAGCTAAGGCTATGAGGGGTCAGTATATTTTATATGCAATCGCGTGTGTTCTTCAGTTGTTTTGCTGAGTGAAAAACCAGAGTCCCAGAAAAAAGTCCACGCAGTTCTCATCTGAGACTGAGTAACTCAGCCATGTCCCAAAAAAAATCCATAAAAATTCTCTGGGACATTGACGGGATAAAACTCAGGCTTTTTATAATCTATGTGGACGTGTGTGCCTTATGTAGGGCTGCTCCCGAGCGTTAGTTCAACTCCGCCATGGTAGACTATGATGAACAACTTTAGAGGAGCTAAAGGAGATATTTAGTATGAATAATCTTGTTATTGCACACCTTTGGTAGAGGTAGGCCGCCAGGATTTCCAGCAAATAGTAAGAGTATTCCAGCATGTCTCCTTTTTTCACCTTAGATCTGCTGTAGTGGGAATTGTTTTGTTAGAAAAGGTTACAGCTATCCCCTTTGTGATATAGTAACATCTTTGTATGTATTCAGTTCTCTTTCTCCGTCTTTCACTAGTACCATCATTCTATTTTCGCATAGTTTCCTTCGTAGTCTGTCCCCTCATCTTTTCAACTTCTTGCTTTATTCATTCATTCATTTTTTTTTTCATATTTTGGGGGTAATTGTACAGACAGATATGAACTTGTCTGAACAGTGCTGCCAGGACAGCTCATGGGGTTTTGTCTGTGACATGGAGGAACTTTGCTAGCAGGGATAAGGAGGTGGTTATCCCATTGTTGAAGGCAACAGTTAGGCCGTATCTAGAGTACTACATACAGGTCTGGAGGTTTCACTTCAGGATGCAGATCTTCTGGATAGGTTCAAAGAAGAGCAATGAGATTGGTGATGGGAACGAAGGGTGGTTTTATCAAGAAAACTTTGCTATGCACCTGCGAGGTGATTTGATTGAGGTTTAAACACCTCAGGCCTTCAATGGATTGAGCAAGTTGAATGCTAATGGTATTCTTCCTCTTGCTCACACTACACGCACACATATGAGGGGGCATAAATTCAAATTGAGGAAAGACAGATGTAGGATAGATGTGCGGAGGTTTTCCTTCACTTTTCCGTCATATGTCCAGGTATCCTTTATATATCTCTGCTTCTACTTCCAATTTCCTTTGGAGAGGAAAGAGTATGGCCAGTAGTATCCTTTATATATCTCTGCTTTGGAGAGGAAAGAGTATGGCCAGTACTTAAAAGCTTCCATGGCAATTTATTACTTTACCACATTTATTCTAGTTCGAATTTTAATTTCTACATACACTAAAATACATGAATTAAGAGGCGGTTCTTTATTTAAATAAGCCTTTACTCTTGTAATTCTGTTATTCATTATGAGAATTAAGGTATGCGAAATAAATATAGTTTAATGATCTGATGACTTTTGATCTTCGGAAAGTTCGGTCTGTATGGCTTCTTTGGAGATGTAAGCTCTCTCTTTCTCTCTGTTTTGTAAAATCAGCCAACAGCTTCTAGGAAATCAGCTGTTGGGGGTTACTACGTCAATACTATAAGAGAAACAAAACTTGATAACAAAAGGGCTTTCGCTGTGCTGGAGGGCAGAATCAGCGAAATTCATCGATTAAATCATTAACCAATTGCATGTCGATAGGCTAACTTAGATGCTAATGTGGAGGAAGCAAAGTGAAATGCAGTTGGAGAAGGCGTTCAGCTACAAAATAGATATAGAAGGTAATTTAAAATATTAAAATTTCAATAATGATGGTTAAACTAAAATCCTTTTTTACACGAATATTTATTTTTAAATCTCTCATTCGAAGTATGAAAAATTGTACGTATCCGTTAGAATTTCGAATGTCAACTTGGGCAAGTTTGTGTCGAGACTGACTTAGTGAAGAGCTGTTTCTTCAGTGTTAACTATACAACATAAAGTTCCCATTCTCTTCAACGTGTCTGTCCGTCCATATATAACAACTCGATCTTAAAGGATAGATTTTCCAAATTTCATTAAAATGGGATTAATAGAAACATATAAAGATGAAAGTATGTTATGAATCGGACGGTTGGGCATCACCCAATGAGCCACATTTGGGTTGACACCAACCAGATTGGGTTTTCCTGGTCCCTGGAAAGATTTTAGACCCAATCCATCTTTATAGCCTTCACATAGCCCCTTGTGTGCAACGATTACTGGAGAAGGAAAAGTGTGGTCGACATAATTTTCTACGTAATTTGGGGAAGATTTTCGCCCAGTTCCGATTCTGCAATCCTTCCATATCAATCTTTTCAGAGTTTCCCAACTTATTTAGAGATTATTTCAGGATCTTTCTAGCAAATTTCATATCAATAGGACACCCCATTTCCCAAATGCTTCCCGCTCCTCCACTAAGGAGTGCTGCTGCACAAATCCTAGCTCACGGTCTCCCTTTATAAAGAAGTTTGGCAAACCTGCCTTAAGTACAAATAGAAGTTATTAACCTCTGGTGAGGTACTTTATTTAATTATCGTATGCGCCTGAATCCAAGTTGTTTTTAACTTGAAGTTTTCTGCACATCCCAGTGCCTTCATCTCGTTCTTTACGATGAATAGTAGTCATTACCATTTGACAAGGACAACAAACAAACAGGGATTAGCTAAACATATTAGGCTGGCGCATGTTTTCTTCATTTGCTGCATCCGAAAACTTCTCTGGTCTGAATTTAATATTTTAGAACCGTTACTGGAGAAGTCAATTTAACTCTTCATAAATAACAAGCAGTGGGCTCACAAAGACTTTCATAGTGTGTGTCTGTTCATTAGATTAGACAGACTCTCGAAACGTGGAAGATCTTGAGAAAAAGAAATAATTCTACTGCTTTTTTTCCCCTCTCCATAAACTTACATCAAATGCAATGATAAATGGATGCAAAGCGCTATCCTTTATGCGTTATAATGATAAAAACTTTCCGCTATGAAAAATCATTTTTTTTTTAACATTCCTCGTGCGCACAACAGGAAATTTTCTTTCCTGACAACACTTAATACAATAGCCTGCCAGAATCACTTAGACATCTTTTCTCTTGACCATAAATAAACATCAGAAAGGAACAATCTGTAATGGATGGATCTTTGAAGATTTACTGTTCTCTTATTGCCGAGACGTTTTCTTTTGCGCTGTCAAAATGGACAAGCTCGATTATCATAAATCATGGAATCGACTTGCAAGGGAGGCTCTTTGCTGCCTTTCGAAGTCATATTACATTAATGGATTCTGAAAGTCGTTTGCAACCTGTTCGTCGCATATTTCAGTGAAACATCCCTCTAGATGTTTACGTAATTTCCACAAAATAGCTATTAGGCGATGGTTACCTGTATAGAGTTGACGGACTCGGATGCTCATGTAAATATTTATCTCGAAAGCGGCTGCAAGTTAATGGTTAATCTAATTTCGCAGGGACTGTTGTCTTTTACAGCGAATGTATTCAAATTTGAGCCTTAAAACCTCCGTTTCCATCTGGATACTTGAAAGCAGTCTTAGAACAGCAGTACTTCGAATGCTGCGTGAAAACTATTTAATTAAGGGGTTGTCTGATGCGAAAAGCTTCGTTTCTGAGGAACCTTTCAACTGATGAACTGTGCTCGTTGTTCAAACAGAAGTCGTTGGGCACCACTGACAGGGTACACATAGTATAAAATCGCTTACTCGCGATGCAGTCTTGCACTTTGACGCAGAAAAAGAACACCTCTGGCTGGTGAAAGCACGAGCCTTGTTGATTTAAAGAAAGTGATATCACTGACTGTAAAAGGGTCCCATGTTTATTTCTTCTTTCTCCCATAGAATTTGTTGAAAAGCTGTTGGTTCTGTGCATGCCTTTACACAGATCATGTTTTTAATTACATTTTAATTTTAAGAAAACTAATTTCAGAACACTCCATCCTGACTGTAACTGCATTATTTAAACGATACACGTGATTTTATCAAGACATTTAAACATCGGGATGAAAGTAAGGAAATGTTGCTGTTCTCTCAAAACATGGTAGAGCGTCAATGTTCATTTTATCGCTTCTCAATCCCTCCTAAACATGAATAGAGATGTGTTCACTAGTTCAAAAAGATCCTTGCAGCCCATTGGAGAATTCAGTGGGCTGCAAGGATCACTGATTAAGAGTCATGGGCGCTAGATGGCTAAAGTTTTCTTCCTTGCAGTGGTGGACTGTTATGTAAAGTACAGCTGGTCATCCCAGGTAACTCTTAGGGCCTTGAGATATTTGACCTTCTGGATGGGTTAGCTGTTTAGGACTACGGTGATATATTTCTTGTGTTTTCTGAAGAGGTCTGCGCTGTTTTCACAGCATTTGATTCATGTTCCACCTGCCAGTAGTACTCGGCAATCGTTGAGTGGCCAAAATCAGCATTCTCAATGGATGTAACTTGATCTTTCAAGTGGCCCTCCAGATGATGGATGATTTTCAGCAGCTACTGGTAAAGGGGCTTTTAAAGGAGGGGGGATACGCAGTTTGTAGTTTTTTGCCAGGAACCTTCGCAGTGTTAATATTGTAACTACGCAAAATCCTGTTGATACCCTGCAATATCCGTGGATAGAAAGGAATGCGAGCTATACTCACTGCCTCCTTTGCTCTTTGCAAATGTTAGAACTTTTATTTCATTATTTTATTATATTTTTAAACGTTTTAAGGTAGTATTTTATCGTATGTTTCATCTAAGTTATTTATATTTAATAAGAAGAGTTAGTTTCAGAGTTTAATACTCTGAAATCTGGTCAGAGCAGTCAAGAATTATTTATGTATCCAGTCCCCGACCTCAGAGGATTTTTCAGTCATTTGAGATCTCTATCATTTTGTTTAATGTATGCAATAGTAAGCCCAGTAGGTTGCGCTGACCATATGGTATCTAACGACACAGAAATATATCGACCAAAAGCAATCTCAGTCTTTTCTTCAGATAGTGATGTCACGTGTCGTCTGAATAATTCGGCAAGAGTATTGCTGTTTGGTGATTAGGTGCAGAGACCGTTAGAACTACACCAAACTGCCTTCGGATATTCATTAAGCACCAGTCGCATTTCTTCAACGCACATTACAAGGATTGACCCGGAATTAGCGCAACTCCTATAAACAGCGTGACTCCATCAGAGTCTGCGAAAGATTACAAGTACACCACAGGGCAACAGTTTCCCGATACTGATGTCCAGTAAGAGACAACGTAGAGAGAGGGAAGAATAAAGGCTTGGTTTTTTGCCCCAGATAACAAAACATGTTTTTATTAACTCCACAAAACACAAAGAAACGTGATGGCGGCCGCCCTTTACTCGACACTTTTTTCAAACGACCTTTGTTGCTTCTTTGGCTGCATCTTCAATCTTGTCTTTCTTTATTTTTTCCTCTCTCTCTCTATCTATTCTTCCCTTCATCCTCAAGTGGACTAAAAAGAAACTCGCCATCGACCATACACCTCCTAGAGAGACGTGGCTTCATTCCAAACAAAGCTCATGGAGACTCTCCAGTCTGGGCCGACGTGGTCTATTAGTTAGAAGCGAAAAGGGTGTAATTTTATCGATTCTATAAGTACTGCCACGATGACAAAGGTCTAAGCATTGCACGGGCCATTTTTCCCCAGAGGTTGATATCGACAACCCTTAAAAAATAAATAAATAACAAAAAATAGTGGATTGAAAAGAATTGAGAAAGGAGAGAAGAGTAAGAAGGATTGATAAAAAGTTGTATGGTTTTAGTAAGTGCATTTTTGTAACGAAACAGTTGTCCACGCTTCGCTCTTTTGAAGGGAAGCCCATATCAACTTCCACATACTTGACGCACAGCAGAGGGCGCAAGTTATTTCGATAAAAAGCTTTTCTGCAAGACGTGCGCTTAATTCCAAATTGTCTTTCTATAGATTTTAGTTATCTTCGAGGGAAGAGAATTGCTGCTGAGGAGATAAAGTTAGAATAATCCATCCTTTCAAGTTACTTATAAGAAAGTTGCGCTCCAAACAATTTGGATAATAGAATCTGAAGGGAAGTCAATTTAGCCAAAGGCTCTTTACAAGATAAACTTAAAACTGAACTTTTCCTTCAGATGTTCCCGACAGAGCTTGCAAGCGGTCTTTAGCAGAGTACATAGTTGAACGGAAACGGAAGGATGGGCGGGGGTAGCAACAGGGAAAATATAGAATAAAAACCAATGAATAATCGAAGGCCAAAGGGAAAAAAGTTTTCTAAACTATAAAAGAATGTTTGGTTAAAAAAAAGCATCGAGCCAAGAAACTTGGAACGTGGGCGGGTCATCATATATCAGGTTTAGAATGCGATAAAGCCACAACAAGGCGCACAATGAATGCTTTTGACATGTTAACTCTCAAAAGATGGTAATTGTCTCTTTTTTTGCTATTGACTCCTCCTTTTAATCAGTTATTTGCGTTTTATATTTCGGCAGTAGCTGTTTAAATCACTTCTGCCTTCAATTTAAATGCCCAATTTCGATGAGCTTTGAAGTTAATACTTCGAACTCCCCCAAATTTTAAATTCAAAGAAATAAGTCATGTTTTAAAAGAAGGGCAAGTCTTGATATCATTAGAATCTAGATTTACCCTTTTCTTAAAAGGTTTATTCCTACGTCATACCCTTGCTTTAAATAAAGAGGATGATGTTTAGTCTGTCCAGTTAATTGAATTGCTTTAATCGCCATATTGTTGATGTGTGGGGAAACAAAGGTAATATTGGACAAAAATGGCCCAATTTTTGATATTAGTGATCTCAAACAGCAAGTTATTATTTCAATATATTTGAAATATATTTTCCAGAATTGGCAAATGCGATGGAGTGGCTATTTGAGGGATTAATTCCAAGTCCAGGTACAGCAACTCAGTGACCAAACTTATCATTTGCTTATTGAATTGTGAATAACCGAAATAATTAGAAAACAATTAAAAGAATTGTTCCTTTAAAGAATTTAAGGGAGGGTAAACGTGCATGCATTCAGTGTTCCCGATCCACTGTCTCCTTGATAAATTTCTCGGATGCAGCAACGCAATCCCTGTATCTATCAGGAACTTATGTCAAGAATTGAGTGTGTAATAATAAAGCTACTGTGCTAAGTTTACTGTATCAAAATCATAAAAAATATTAATACTTTTGATGCAAAGGGTAGTAAAGATAGTTTCAAAAGGGCATGATTGTGGGAGCTCGTGTGTCAGGTGCTTCCATATCAGAAACGGCACGTCTTGTCGGATGCTCGTGGGCCACTGTGGTTAAGGTGTACAAAGAGTGGTGTCGAATAGGTCAAACCACCTTCCGCTGCAAGAACTGTAAAGGATTACGCAAGGTGGATATTCGTGGTGAGCGAAGGGTGCAGCGCGTTGTACAGGCTCAATGCACTGAGCAAGCGACATTTGACATGGCAATAAAATATGGGGAATGCAAGAACAATATCCCAAATGACAATGCATTGCTTCCACTGCAGATGACCCAGGAGACACCCTCTTCTCACTGCTGATCATTGTCGATGATGGATGCTGTGGTATCATCAACACGCTGGTTGGACCCTGAAGCACTGGAAATGAGTGTTCTGGTCGGATGAGTCAAAATACTTGATGCAACCCGCCGACTACTACTACCCCTTCGTGTGCGGTGGTTACTTAATATGGGACATCTTTTGCTGGAAAGAACTAGAACCCCTTGGTGCGTATGGATCACAAGGATGCAAGGTGGAATCTGGCGTACATTAGTTAGGGACCACCCAAAACAACTTACATACATACATACTTGCAGCTTTTAGGAGACCATGTTCACCTTGTAATATTGAATTTTTTCCAGACAGAAGCGGGATCTTCCAAGAGGATAATACCCCGTGTCATTGAGTCTGCATTGTGCACGACTGGTTCGAGGAATACAGTGAAGATATTACCCATATTGATTGGCCTCCAGTTCGCCTGACCTTAATCCAATTGAACACCTGTGGGATGTTTTGGAACGGGATGCGAGGCCATATGGACATGCATCCGTCATATATTCCAGCACTGTGAAAGCCTTGCAGGGTTCACGACTGCAGATCCCAACGGTCTTCAGCCATCTAGGGAAGTTAGTGCCTAGGCGAATAGCGTCTGCTTTCCATGCGAATGGTGGCCCAACACGGTATTAGGTAGGTGATCACAATTCAGTGATCACTGGATCACTGTGTCTGGGTTTAGTCAAAAGCTTGCATTAGCTTGAAAGGAATCCAGAAACTATCTATAAACCTTGAAGATCGTTGAAGGCTAGTGTACACTTTATTGTTCGTATTCCCAACGACGATGGTGTTTTCAATCTGGACAGTGCAACCATAACACTGGACCAAACATGTGCGGACCTGGCTAGAGGAACATTTTGAAGACTTCGCCTTCTTCACTATCAGTGAATTTTCCTGACTCGATCCAATCGAAAATTCTCTCTTTTTCTCCTGTTTCCCGGGTTTCTGCTAATTTTTCAACAACATGATTGACACTTCTGTCGTGTCATTAAGTTCCTTTGTTTTTTGTAGGAATTTTCATATATTCACGATACTTAAAGCATTCTGCTTTGTTGTAGTTGGTCACAGATTACACTTTGTTTTTGGAATTTGATCGACTTCCCTTCCGGAAGTTGCTGTATGTCAACAAAAATTGGTTTAAGGTCAAAGTCTTCATTAAAAAAAGTTCTTTAAACGTTTACCAAAAAAGCCTGAACATTCCCTGATTTTTAATATACGAAAGTTGGTCTAATAAATGAAATTATAGAGTATACTGATAACTTTAAGTGTTATCTGGATGTCCTGTACTATATTGCAGATATGGAAACTCAACTGACTCGATGTGTCGTCTGTTTCTAGCAAATTTCTATCGATCCCACTGTTTCAAGAGAAATAAAGAGCAGCTATTTCGTGTTCCTTGATATCCCCTTAGGCTTTCATGCGATTCTGTTTTTTATTTTTTTCATTCTATCTGGATACCCGCGAGACATTTTCCTCGAGATATAGCAACCTCATTGTTTAAAGGAAACAACGGAGCAGTGATCCCTGAGACATCAACTTGAGTGTAGTAGTCCCCTTAGACCATTATCTCTTAAGGAGTGCACAATTTTCTTTGACTCCCGATACAATAAGAAGGCAAACATAAAACAATTGTGTGGCGACGTAGAGTCTGATGATACACGCGCAGATAGAGAAAGCGAGCCAAAGAAGCTGGAGATAAGACAAAAATCTTGAATGGACTCGAATCCTTTTATTTCTAATATTTTCCTTGGGTTGGGTAATGTTAGAGAACATTTTTGTTAACAGCGAGAATTCTTTCCCAAGATTAAGAAAGAGGGAGAACGCATTACAGATGCACAATAATAAATTGAATCAAAAACATTGATGGTTACGGATAACTTCGAAATTTAAATATCATATTTCGAATATTTGGAAACTTCAGGTTGACACGTTTTCAGAATTCAACTAGATACGCACGTTTTCAGAAAATAAAATTCGGATAACATAAAGATGAGAGATTAATTAACAATTTTAAATTCTAATCTGTAGTTTTCATGTCAGGGTGCAGGAAAGGGACTAGATTCTTGAAAATTTCAATGCTGGGTATATCGTATATATTAGAAATAAAAGGATTCGAGCCCTTTTGATAGGACTCCAGCTCTCGTTGAAAGCAAAGCAGTGGCTGTTTTTGTGATGTTAAAAAACTCCGGATTAATTGTCATCTCGAAGACTAATATTTTATGGATGTTTTTTATGCCGTGTCACGCTTCTTTGAGCCCAGAGAGGGAAGAAAGAAGATCTTTTTCCCTCTCTGCTGCACTCTCTTCTATTGAATACACGTGACTTACACACGATACTTTACAAGAGGTGTGATAGTACACTGAGTGGACAGAAATCATGAAATACCTATCTAGTAACGAGTAGGCCCACCTGTCGCCCGGATAAGGGCAGTCACACGGCGAGGTGTTGAGTCCACTAGTTCACGAAAGCGTTCCGCAGGTATTTCCATCCATGCTTGCTGCACCGCTGTCCATAATTCGTCGCATTCCTGGGTAGAGGATCCACAGCTCGAACGGACCTTTCCACAGCATTCCAAAGATGCTCCACGGAGTTCATGTCCGGTAAACGGGGAGGCCATTCCATGGTGGTAAAATCTGCGGAATGCTTTTCGAACCATGTTCTAGTCATCACTGCTCTGTGGGGAGGCGCATTGTCCTGCTGGAACAGTCCATTGCCTAGTGGGTGCACGAGGACCATGAAGGGATGCAGATGGTCTGCAAGGACGGACATAACTTGAACCATTCAGAGATGCGTCTAGAGATACCAGAGTTCCCAACGTGTGCCAGTCGAACACACCCCAGACCATTACCTACCGTCCACCTTCCTGAACAGTTCCTTCTTGACATGACGGGTGCATAGCTACCAATTCCTTAAATGCCGATCTTCAGGTAATTCTCCAGTGGGGCAAAGACAACTTAGTTGATTTCAACCCTTCTAAAACTCAGTCTTGTCTTATATCTCGCAAAAAGGATTCTTCTGCTCCTATGCTTATCTTTAGTGACACTCCGATTTCTAGGCAAAATAATATATCTCTTTTGGGGATTACCCTGACTTCTAATCTCTCTTGGCACAAGCACATTACAAATATTGCTTCCTCTGCATCTAAAAAACTTGGTTTTCTCTTTCGCTTTCGGCGTTATACTTTTCTTCCAAACAGCTGCTCACTCTGTACAAATCGCAAATGCGCTCTGCCATGGAATATTGTTCCCACATCTGGGGTGGTGCCCCCAAAACCTCTCTCAGGCTTTTTGATTCTATCAGAAGAGGGCAGTTAGGTTAATTAATGATTCATCTCTAACAGAGTCTCTCCACTCGCTTTCTCATAGACGCACTGTTTCTGCTGCATGCCTCTTCTACAGATACTTCCATGGGCACTGTTCTTCTGAACTGGCTTCTATAATTCCCGCTCTCTCTCTTTCAAATCAGTCCGAACACGTGCCGCCAACATCCATTTACTGTCCAACTTCAAACCCACAGAACCAACTTTTCATCTTCCTCATTTATTCATTCAACTGCCGTTTTCTGGAACAACCTTCCTTCATACGTATTTCCTGAAAATTACAATCTACAGAAGTTCAAGTGCAATGTCAACAAATATCTTCTTTCGTCTTCTCAACCTCCAACCCAAGCACGGTACTAAGTACTGTAGGTTCTAATACCTCTCGTGTTTGGGGTTCACATAAAAAAAAAAGCTTCGTGCGGTTTCCGCCAGATAGTCCGCTCGAAATAACTGGAAACGGGACTCATCGGACCAGGAGACCCGTCTTGAATCATCTAAGGTGCAGTGGCAATGTTATTTCTCCAAGTTGAGGCCTAGAGTCCTGTGTCGTGGTGTTTGCAATGGGATTCTGGTGGGTCAGCGGCTCTCATAACCCTATTGCGGCTAGTGATCGCCTGATCGTCTTGGTGGAGATGTTTCTGGCACCTCTCTCGTTGAAGTTAGCGGTGATTTGTGCCACTGTTGTTCTCCGGTTAGCTGAAACAATGCGAGACAGACGTCGTCGACGTAGTCGACGACGTCTAATATTCTAGTCAAACCGCGTGCCACTGCTAGACGTTGCGGAGAAGTAAATAATCCACTGCGTTCAGTCCTGAACAATCTTAGTAGCCTGCAAAGATTCTTCCCATCAAATGCAGCGAAAATATTTAACTCACTACACATAGATGCCGAAAAACTGTGTGAGGATGCAACATACCGGAAAGAGATCTTCCAGGATTACCGAAATATGAATCGGCTGCAAAGTACCAAAGAATTTAGAGTAAAAGAGAAACTTTCTGCTTTAAGAACAATAATAATTTGTTGACTGTAAAAATATACCTTCTGTAACAGTTATGTAAATATGTAATTTATAGATGGAATTATTAGTGAATTGTAAATATATCAGTTGTATAATGTATGTACAGAATCATCAATGTGTAAATACTGTATATATTAAACATAAAATGTGTATATAATATTTCGGGACGAGACTACGTGTTCAGTATATGTAACCCACTGCACGTAGTATCTCGTACCCTGATATGTACTTAGCACCCTCCTGGCACTTTGCCGTCCCGGGGTGGTTTCCTTATGGAAATAAACGGATAATAATAATACGTTCATCCACCACCTTTCTCCGCCTACAGGGCTCTCCACAATGAGGTGTTATTCCAGAAATGGTGTTATTGCCCATAGATTCTTGATGCTGTCGAACGGTGACAGTGCAATTTCTGTACCACAAACGCGATAGAGTGACCTATGCGTCGGGCACTCACTATCAACGTCAGTTAATTGACAACTTTTATCCATACTGACATTGAATTACCGTCTACGTGAATGCAGTGTACCTATATACCTGCCAAGCGGTGGGTTCTTCTACTAGCGAGAGGGGTGACAGCGTAGTGTTGCCCAGGAACTAGGTATCCCATGAATTCTGTCCTTTCAATGTACGGTACTGCCATTTGTCTGTCATGTAACCTATCTATTTAACCATCTCCCAAGGATGAGTTGTCTCAATACATATTGGAAGATTGAGCATATTCAACATTGACAGATCGGCAATTGTAGAAGGTGAAACACACCAGGTCGTAGATTTTTCTGAATGCAAAGATTTCTCCATAAGTACGTTTTTCAACCACGGAAACTCCTCTGGTTCAGACACAGAGTTCTTCAGTGACCTACCCATTTAGGTGTAGGTGTGCTTCATCGGTGAACCAATGTGTATAATAACTGCATTATATTTGTTATTGAACATTGTAGTAGACTCGTCGTCCTAACAGTGAGGAATTTGTTATGGGCATTTTTCACAACGTGGCTGAGTTAGCGGCTGTCAGGCTAGGGTAGCATGGTTTTTCGTCCAGTAACAGAAACTCGACCAAAGAACACGCGAAATTTACAGACAGTGTACACGGAGCAATATGGCTTTAGTCGCTGATGCTCCTAAAACTCTACAACAATAACAACAATCGGCTTAAAATGATCGAAGTGGACCACACAAGTAGAACTACAAAACATCAATGAATGACTGTTGTACCCGAATTGTGAAGGAACAATTTTGTTCACACACAAAATTGTTGAGGTAATGTTCGACAAGAAACGTGAAAACAAACGTTTCTTGTCGAACATTACCTCAAGTGGATATTACATTCGTCTTAAATGAAGCTGTTGGGAGAGCCACTTTGCAGATTTTCCAGGACGATAAGTAATTTCATCTTGTGTACATACGATGTTTCCAGACTTTATTTCATACTTCTTTGGCAGTTTTATTCCTAATTTCAAACTCAGCACAAGCCTCTTCAGGTTTTTTCTTTTTCCTAAGCGACTCGTTCATTATTATTATTGTTTAAATCTGCTTAACCGAATTTTCCCCTTGAGGATGCCACGAACCAATAATAAACTCAATGTGTTGCATGCTGGATGACTCCAAATTATATTAGCGCAAGTTAAATACGTTATAAATATAGGCAGCTCAAACTGTTGAATGCTTTTAGATGGTGCTCTATAATTCATCACACATTAATTCATTTCTCATAAAAATAACAGCGAAATATTTAAGTACAACATGTGAGAATTGTGCAACAACCGCCCTCGACGCACGATGTCACTCAAACTATATTACTGCCTCAGAATAAAGATTAGTTTAGTACTTGTAGCGGCTAAAATGAAATCTCAAAGCCCATCCTCAAAGTTTCTCATTAATTTATGCGACTATCATTTGATGCGTGTACTTCATATTATTGTTGCTTTTTCCGGAATCTCATTTTCATTAAATGAGATGAATTTTGGGAATAGAAAGAAGTTGTGCGCATTGATTAGCACGGAAACGATGACGTTATCTACAGCCAGTCAGTCAGAAGTGCCCACACGCTGATCCTTAGCTTGATATATCGCTGTCAGTGCTTAGCAAGTTTTCGAGATTGTTACATCCCTAAGTCGACTCCATTTATCACATATTTTGCTATTAAGAGCTTTTTGATATCATAATTTGGTTTACTGTTACAGATTTGAGAAAGTGAAGAAATTGCTCGCGTCAGTGACCGGATTCAAACTATGAGCTCTTCCATCCAGTGTGGAGAGGATACCATTCTACCAACTCTGCTACCCACGAGGGCACATGTCAATATATGTATATCTATTGGCCAAAACTATTGGCCGTAACTTTTGCCTATCTTTGCTCCCACCTCTGTCGAAACCAGATGGTTCTGTTGTCACTTCAGCCATGGATAAAGCTGACCTGCTAGCATCCCATTTTTCTTCCAACTGATGTATTAATGATCTTGGTAAAGCACCTCCCACCATTCCCAACACGCTTCATTCAATGCCTCCTGTGGTCTTCCGTCAAAAGGATGTCAGAAGGATTTTGACGAATCTTGATGCTAAGAAAGCTCCAGGTCCTGATGGTATTTCTCCACTTGTTCTCAAAACCTGTGCTCCTGAACTTACTCCTATTCTTTGCCGCCTTTTTTCACTTTATTTTCCAAAGGTGTTTTTTCTTCTGCTTGGAAATTTGCTCATATCCAGCCAGTTCCTAAAAAGGGTGACAAATCCCTCCCATCCAATTATCGTCCCATTGCAATTACTTCTACTCTTTCTAAAGTAATGGAGAAATCAATTAACCGCCAACTCTTAAACTACCTAGAAACCTTCCGTCTGATCAACGATTGCCAGTATGGATTCCGTCAGTGTCGATCCACTGGTGGTATTCTGGCTTATGTTACCCATTTATAGACTAATTCGATGAAAAGGTTCGGTGAAACACAATTAGTTGCTCTCGACGTCTCAAAGGTTTTCGATCGTGTTTGGCATAAAGGTCTTCTAAACAAGTTTCCATCTTATGGTTTGCCAACTGTTTTTAGTAATTGGTTATCCAGTTTTCTCTCTAATCGCGCACTGCAGGTGATGGTAGATGGCTCTCTGTCTTCTAACTTCTCCACTAATGCCGGTGTCCCCCAAGGTTCAGTTCTTTCCCCCACTATTTTCCTCTTGTATATTAATGACGTTTTTCGATTGACTGGAAATCCTATCCATAGCTTTGCCGATGATAGCACATTGCATTCCAATTTACATTTTGAGAAACCATGTCCTGCTCAATCAGCTTCAACTTCTCGAAAATCTGCTACCAATTCCTTAAATGCCGATCTTCAGGTAATTCTCCAGTGGGGCAAAGACAACTTAGTTGATTTCAACCCTTCTAAAACTCAGTCTTCGCAAAAAGGATTCTTCTGCTCCTATGCTTATCTTTGGTGACACTCCGATTTCTAGGCAAAATGATATATCTCTTTTGGGGATTACCCTGACTTCTAATCTCTCTTGGCACAAGCACATTACAAATATTGCTTCCTCTGCATCTAAAAAACTTGGTTTTCTCTTTCGCTCTCGGCGTTACTTTTCTTCCAAACAGCTGCTCACTCTGTATAAATCGCAAATCCGCCCTGCCATGGAATATTGTTCCCACATCTGGGGTGGCGCCCCCAAAACCTCACTCAGGCTTCTTGATTCCATTCAGAAGAGGGCAGTTAGGTTAATTAATGATTCATCTCTAACAGAGTCTCTCTCCACTCGCTGCATGCCTCTTCTACAGATACTTCCATGGGCACTGTTCTTCTGAATTGGCTTCTATAATTCCCGCTCTCTCTCTTTCAAATCAGTCCGAACACGTGCCGCCAACATCCATTTACTGTCCAACTTCAAACCCACAGAACCAACTTTTCATCTTCCTCATTTATTCATTCAACTGCCGTTTTCTGGAACAACCTTCCTTCATACGTATTTCCTGAAAATAACAGTCTACAGAAGTTCAAGTCCAATGTCAAAAAATATCTTCTTTCGTCTTCTCAACCTCCAACCCAAGCACTATAGGTTCTAATACCTCTCGTGTTTGGGGTTCACATAAAAAAAAAAATCACATGTTATGCCGATGTTATGCATCATTTGAATTCGCAATAACCAACCAAAGAATCCTTACTATTTATTTTGGAATTCGATAAATTAGTTTTTCCAGCGAGGAAGTGTTCTCAATATACGATCATTAATTACATATTTGAATCAAAAATTATATTTTGAAAGTATTTCCTTTAAATGTTAGTTCCTGGCAATATTTCGAATAGAAAATAAAGGTTTGGATTCTGCCTTTCTAATTCAAGGAAAAATAAATAAATTGAATAATGACAACATCGAATCACCACATAATCGTATCTGTATAATCAGATTCATTCGTTCTGCATTTTATGTGTTCTCTAGTGTAATCGGATGATGCTTTATGAAGTTAAAAGGATGTAGGTCATATTAGACTCTCGTGGAGATCAGAAATAGGTGTGATAGTGCTGCCATCTGGTAGCTATTACGAATACGAAAACCCATCGAGATGAAAATCTAGTTTGTGCGTTTGGATTTCAATTTTTGAAAAGTGTAGCGCTAGAAAAGTTTGCGGGTGTGGATTTTCCTAACCCGCAGAAGTTACCTTTTGTGAGGCCTTGTGAAAGATGTCAATGTTTATATTTATCCATCTAGATAATTGACAATGTCATTAAGCCCGTTGCATGGGCTTAATAATTGAATGTAGACATAAATAAATATGGATTTAGCTTTTCAGCTAGTTTATATGAAATGTAAGTAGATGGTACTATAGTAATTGTGGCAGTGCAACTGGAAACTCTTTGGTCCAATGTCTCGTCCAACGACATTGGACCAAAGAGCTAGAATTGCCTGGATGCTTGACTTCTTATGCCAGCGTTGTTTTTCGCAAAAAACAACTAAGAACATTTTAGATTGTTCGAGAAACTCAAATGTTAATGCCCCTATCTATAGGAAAAAAAAATAATAAATTGCGCATGAATAAAGAATGTAATTAGGCAGAGAAATGGGAAAACGAGAAAAGTCTTTCGAGATAAGAGTTTTCCATGAACATTGTCATATTTTGTTCTACATATATTCTTGGCATTTGGATGGTATGCCAGTCTTCTTCATCATGGGTGAGATGCAGTATAGGCACACGGGTTTTCCAAAATAAAGCCCTTACGACAAACAAAAGAACATTTTGACGAAGTAGCTGCACATTTATCTTTTTGGTTTGAATTGCCCCATTTCAGAATTATGTTGATTGTTTCCGATTCTCTCTCTTACTCGTACTTAGTTATTTATTCCCCATCTAGTAGGGGCTGTCTTTTCCTTAAATTACAGGTCTGGGACACGCAGTGGACTGGGTTACAGTAAGTGTCCAAGGGAGTCTCCCTCCAGATTTCACGTTTTTCTGTCAATACGTTTGCTACTTGCTGTATTGTGGTTGGTAGAGAACTAAGAAGCCGAACTTCTCTTTCCAGCATAACCCAGACATTGTAAACTGGATTCAGATCTGGAGAATTAGGCTGCCAGGTTGGATTTTTGAAAATCTTGGGAATGTTGCTTGAACCATTGAGATACAAATTTTACCTGGTGGATTCTTGCATTATCGTTTGAAATAATCCATATCAATCCGGGTAAAAATGGAGCAATTCAGGGTGAATGTGATCCGATAAGACATATTCAACACTCATGTTAAGATGCTACACGAGAAAGCTCATCCGCGTTTATCAATTCTTAAAATTTCGATATTACCTCTCCCTCTTGATCACTGGCCGTTCTCCCTCACCTGACAAGTCGGATATCAGGGAGCTCGTTCCCGCCCCTGTCTCGGGGAGGCGGATCTCTACTATCTAACTCGATTCATTCTCACCTCAAATAGAAATAAAACTCACTTTTTCGTGGTCCGATAAGACAAAAAGATGTAACACGATCTTCTAAACAATGAAGGTTTCCAAGCGAACATACCCCAATCCAGGATACCACCTCCAGCCACTTGAGTGGTGGACACGAGATAGTCTGAATGCATGGTTTCATGAAGTTCACGCCACTCTTTCACCTTACCAGTAGTGCAAAAAATTAAATCGAAACCCGTCAGACAACATGATCTTTTTCCACTGTTCTGCAGTTCGGTTTTGGCATTGGCGGCACCATTCCATTTAACTCTTTAAATGTTTTACAGAAAGAAATCTTTCGTTAAGGCACACGACTACTAAATCCCAATCCCAGATTCTTCAACTCCTGCTGCACAGTTCGGTTGGAAATGGATCTTTCTTTGCGCAAACTAAATTTTTCAGTAATTTTCTGCACGTTGGACTTTCCCTTCTGACGCACAATTCGCTTTAAATTCCTGCTGTCTTGTTCTTTTAGTATCGCCTTTCTGCGACAAATCTTTATTTACAGCAACATTCTGCTGCGTTTTCCAGTCATTTGAGATGGTTGCATTCGACACGCCAGTAATTTCCTTTGTTTTCTCAATTTTTGCGCCTGCTATACGCGCTCCAACAATAACACCTTTCTGAAAATCGGAAAGATCGCCTGTCTTCCCCACGACCAGATCGACTAAGAAGCCGAAGAGTGCGTATTTAGATACTGTGGAATTTGTAATTATACCATTGACTACTTTCATTTGCATACCGTACTTTTTATTATCTATTGATGCCAGCTGTAAAAGGTTTCTCAATATTTTGAACTGGGAGTATAGATTATAAATTTCAGAAGGTAGAATTCGTGTGACGAATTAACATTTAAAAATACAATGTTGAACATAAAACTGGTATTGGCATTATAATATCGTATCCTGAGTTAATCCTCTTTAAGTTTCGTGTTCAGATAATGCCGAAGAGGGTAATTGATACATAGTGGCGTGTCGATGGGGCAGTTTATGTTCTGAGAAACAAGCAATGTTAGTGTTCATCTGCAGTGGAGCTTCTATTATGGAGGGTAATCTTAAAAGACTTTCCAGAAGAGAGAAATCCGTTTCAGACTTTCATGGACCTTGTGAGTACTAGAGTTGGTACAATCACCGTCCTCCCCACACCTGGTGGAAAAGAGTCGCTAATGGCGCGAGGAATTTTATGGATATTTTTCATAACGTGGCTAAGTTAGTCTCAGGCGAGGGTAGCGTGGGTATTTTCTCCTCCACGAAACTTGGGTTTTCCATCCAATAAATACCAATTGATCGCAGGACACACACAATTAACAGACATAATATATACGATCAATATGGGCTTAGTTCATGCTTTCACTCTTCTATTTAATTAAGGTTCCGTCATAATAATTTTAAGATAATCATGGAAGACTTGGACGTCACTGAGAATAAGGTGTCACCTTGGGTAACTTGCTTTCTCTTACCTATATGTTTGCACATTTAGGATTCCTCGAATGAGATTCATTCATTTTCATAACGCAGCAGAGAAGACTTGGGTAGATTGTAATTTTCATCTAATGAAACTGTTTATAACAAAGCGACGATCCACAGGTTCAGTCCACAGGTTCTCAACTTTAGAGTCACTTTAATGTTTCCTCTTGTCCATTATTGCATTGAAGTGCCCACATACAGCATCCCTACATATCTCTGTCCTCCTGCTTTGTGTCACGTGGTACGAACCCGTGATGCTGGTACTTAAGGAGCGCAGAATTTCGTGAGAAGGTAAGGTGTACTTAATAAAGTTGCCATTTGGGGTATATCTGATGTATATGATCCTCTTTAAACTTTTTACCCATGGTATGTTTCTTTTTAATGAATCTACTTGAACAGCAGTTTAGAAATGGTCATTTATCTGGTGTTGTTGAAGGTGAGACTACTTTTAAGGCGTCCCACAAGGCTTCCCCTTAGATCCTCATTTGTTTATTCTACATCTTAGCTATTTGTCGTCCGTGTTCCAGTCTGCCTGCAGCGAGTTCAACTGTTCGCGAATGGACTAAACTTTATAAAGTTACCAATTCAGCTATAAACCGTACAATTATAACGCGGTACAATTACCAGAGACAATTGTACCGTGCTACAAACGTATATTTGAAATGTTACAACTGTCCCCACTATAGCATAACCGACAAAATACTTCTGTAAGTTAAAACAACAAAGTAAAATCAATTTCAATTGCTAAATATTTAAAAGAGAATAAATTCAACGTGTTCTAATAATCAGCATTACAGAAGTCCAATAAAAGAATTTTCTACTCTTCAAAATACGTTACACTGTGCAGCACACACTCTGAAATATTGTCGATATAATCGCAGTTTATGTTGACAATATAAACTGCGTGGTATACTGTATTATTCTTAGTACAGATGTGTGTGTGTGTATACTAAGAATAGTATACTCTTTTATTTCTTAGTACAGATGTGTGGGTACTAAGAATAAACAGCGATAGAGAATAAAATGCCATTGCCCATTTTGCTTTGAATACAGTAGAGCAGTGATATCAGCGACTCCTGGTGTAGACGCTGAAATATTTGTGACATTCCATTCAATCTAAGCAGCCTGTCTTCATTTGTTCGGAATACTTGCACCAACGTAATCTCGTGGGAAGTTATACTGCGTTGGGAGATTTTCGTTACAAATCATCCCAAGCTGTTTCACGAGCCAGTTATAAAACTAAAGAAACGGACCCCTTTCACCTTTATTTTCGCTCTTGACTGTTCCATTCTTGGAGTTTCTTCCAGGTGCCATTAGTGATGGTGATGAATCGAATCTATCCACTCAGTTCAGATTTCATTCAGTCTTATTCATCTTGTCCTGCAGAAGGAGTTTTACTTACGTTTGGAGTCACAAAAGGTGTTTTCTTCGCCTTATACAAGCAGTAAATTGAACATCGAAGAATCCTTGGGAAAGATATTTAGGTTCGTTGAGTCAGGGCTTATAGAAAAGCCGAAGGGTTCGTCATTTATGTGCTGCACCTGTTCATCGATGCTGTGAAAAAATGCGGTCGATCCTCTCGTTTTGTTGTGTTATATGCGACCAGTTGACCCGAAGAGATATCGATTCAAAGAACTCTTCGTTCCGTTTTTATTTCCGGTCCATTCTTTGTGACTTCTTTGTGCAATGTGTGGGTGCAGCTCCACTCGAAATGGCCCAGATATTGCGACAAGAAAGAAATATTTAGTTAGATAGAAATCATCTGTTCTGAATAGTTTCTGTTTTTCTGCCTTTTTTCTTGAAGAAATTCAGCTTATAAAGTGGCTTAAACAATCGTGAATAAACTGCAGATATTTACCAGAATAGTAGAAAAACTCTCGCACTTGATAGCCAATACTTGATACGTTTAATATAAATAAAACGATGTATTGGTTTCTGCTCCTGCCCGTACCCTACACTATTTTTATTGAAACTCATTCGTCAAAGTAATTTATCGATGTAATCATCTCATTATTCTGTGGGATAGCAAACTGCATCCCCCTGCCCACATCATTCCAGATGGTGGGATTGATTAAGCGTCTTACTTACTATTGATTAAGCGTCTAAACATTCCCAACAGGAGCAGTGGTAAATCCCACTTTATAAGCAGCATCATCTTCTTCTTCTCTTGGACTGTAGGAATCTGATCTTTTCGCCTTCTCAACAATATTTGGTGATATAGTTAGGGCAGGACGTCACGTGGTTGTTTTCCAATAAGATTATTACTTATTGGAATCTTATTTCAATTGGGTCACACTTCAACATGGCCGCCATTATGACAAACCACTAAATCGCGGTTTGTCATTAACTGATCCAGTTTATTTAAAAATTTTCATCCATCTACTCATTGACTTTTTAAGGGGTTCATCTTTTTTATAATGAGTACTGAACTTCCTCCTCACAGCTGTCATTGATTTAAACTCTGCAAGCCAAAGCACGCAGTTAACTTTCTATTCAATTGTCGCTATTTGGGGCCATTCAATATCAGCAAATAAAAGAGAAATTGATAAAATATAAATACAACAAAAGAAATATCAGATTTACGTGGATGAAATTATTTTAAGACTTCAACTTTCATATAATTTTTACTAAATGGTTCTATCGTTTGCATAACTTTAGTTATTAAAATTTAAAACCGGTGCAGGACTTTAACCACCCTGTATATTATAAAACGTATGCATAGCGCACGTTGATTATCGTTAATCTGACACAAAACGAATGAGATAAAATACAAAACTATAAATCGAAAGCCTCTTTGATTTGATCAAAATAAGTATATCTATCAGCTATTCACTATTCGTCACCAATACCAACATAAGATCATGTATTTTTCATTATTTATTGTACATATTGTTACAGTAATGGCTCTACCCACAATTCCGTATAATAGTTAACAACAAACGCCATCTATCTACAAAAGTATTCACATCTCTCATATACTCCATATTTATTTATTTATTTACCTCGGCTGCATCTTAGAAAAGCATTTTGTTGTTCCCTATTCATCTGCAAGCTGATTAAATATCAAAGTCACGCTCCACTTCTGTTTCGCAGTTGAATTTCTAACGGTACAATGGCGTCATGTATACGCCATTGCGTTTCCTTCCTGGCTGCCAAAACAAAGTTTTTGGAAGTGAGATGATTGTGTAGTTACGCTCTTGCTATCAGCGTTAACTGAGTTTCGTATTACATTGCTGTGGACATCTTTCAAAGAACTGCTGCCGAATAATTTGCTCACCCTTAATGAAGGACTTTGTACTACGATATGATGTCATTTTGATTTTTGGTTTTTCAGTCTTTACTGTTCTCATTTATTCGGTTTCTCGTGTGTTGAATTCCGTGACTTAAAATGTATTTGCGTATGGTGTAAGAACTCTCTTAATAATCTGAATAAAGAAATTAATAATAACAATAATAATAATAAGAATACAATTTATTTATCAAACATTTGTTTAAAATAAATAAAATTAAGAAAATTAAATTTAATCACATAAAGCAGCTTACATTTTTATACAACTGATTGGATAGAAATCATGTGATACCTATCTAGTAAAGGGTAGACACACCTTTCGCTCTTATCCGGGTCACAGGCGAGGCATTGGGTCCACTGGTTCACGAAATCGTTCCACAGGTATTTCCATCCATGCTTGATGCACCGCTGTCCATAATTCCGTCGCATTTCTGGGTGGAGGATCCAAAGCTCGAACGACCTTTCCACAGCATCCCAAAGAAGCTCCACAGGGTTCATGTCCGAGTGAACGGGGGGGCTATTCCATGGTGGCAAAATCTGCAGAATGCCCTTCGAACCATGTTCTAGTCACAACGGTTCTGTGGGGAAGCTCATTCTCCTGCTGTAAGAGTCCTTTGCCCTGTGGGTGCACGATGACCATGAAGGGATGCAATAGTCTGCAAGGACGGACACGTAACCTGGACCATTCAGAGATGCGTCTAGAGATACCGGAGTTCCCGACGTTTGCCAGTTGAACACGCACCACACCATTACCGACCGTCCACCTTCCTGAACAGTTCCTTGTTGACATGATGGGCGCATAGCTTCGTCTGGTTTCCGCCATATACGCACCCTCCCGTCCGCTCGAAATAACTGGAAATGGGACTCATCAGACCAGGAGACCAGTTTCCAATCATCCAAGGTCCAGTGCTGATTTTCTTTCCCGCAGTTGAGGTGTAGAGTCCTGTGCCGTGATATTAGCAACGGGATGCTGGTGAGTTGGCGGCTGCCATAATCTATTGCGGCTAATGATTTCCTGATGGTCTTGGTGGAGACGTTTCTGACACCTCCCTCGTTGTAGTCGGCGGTGATTTGTGCCACTGTCGCTCTCCGGTTGGTTAAAACAATGCGAGAGATACGTCGACAGCCACGTTCATCCACCACCTTTCTCCGCCCACAGCGCTGTACACGATGAGATGTTATTCCGGAAATGGCGTATTCCTGATACATTCTTGATACTGTTGAACGGGGATAGTGCAATTTCTGTCCCACCTCTGCGATAGAATGACCCATGCATCGGACACCCACTATCATCCCTCTTTTAAATTCGGTTAACTCACGATGTTTATCTATACTGACATCGAATTACCGTCTACGTGAATTCACAGTGTACCTATATACCTCCCAAGCGGTGGTTATTCCACCAGCGAGACGGGCGACAGCGTCACGATGTCCTGGAACCAGGTATCCCATGAATTCTGTCCTTTCAGTGTGCATACAAATGTACACTGGTGTTCAAAATTTAAGGACCAGTCAGGTTTTCACCTGTAGCTTCTCATAGGAGTGGCCTGGATATGGGAAAAGCAGCATACCAAAGGAACCCCGTGAGGTACAGAAATGATGTACGCAACAACGGAAACAAAACGGTACAGAGGGACTTTATTCAAAAATAGCAACATAGCACTGACTGCCATGGTACAGATGCATCACTGCCAAAGATGGAACGAAGGGAAGAGGTGGTCCTCAGTAGGAGATATGGTCACCCCTAATGTCGATGTGGGCTTTGCATCGCTTGTCCATAGTGTTGTTAAGTTCTTTCTTGTGGTAACGTCGTCCATTCCTCTGTCAGCGCCATCTTCAGGTGTTGAACATTTTCTGGTGGGTGTGGATGTGCTGCTAGATGTCTCCCTAGAGCGTCCCATATACGTTCAATGGGATTTAGATCGTAGAACGAGCAGGCGAATCCATACGAACAATGTCCTCACTTTCCAAAAGCATATCAACAGCTGCTGTGCGATGGGGTGTGGCGTTATCATCCATAAACACGAACTCGGGGCCAATGGCACCTCAGAACAGACGCACATGGGGAATGATTACCTCAGTACAGTAGCGTGTACCGGTTACAGTACCGCCTTCCAGGTAACCGGAGTTGTGTACGTCCCTGCAAGATAACGCTTACCCAGACGAGAACACCTCGACCGCTATATTGATCCCTTTCAGTGATGTTTGCGGGGTTTGATTACGTGTGCCAACCTCTCGCCAGATTAGCTGACGTGCAGAATCGCTGCTGAGACTGAATCTACTCTCATCAGTAAAGAATACCTTAATTAAAGATTTTGTGGTTGTAACCTTTAGAAATATTGTTGTTCCTTAGGTTTTGGACACCAGTGTATTATTTAACAGAAAAGATAAAGAAATTGCTACACATAATACATTCCACACCGCAAACAGAGAGTACTATTTATATGTATAACAACTCTAATCAACTGAATCATTAAGTATCAAAATTTTTCTTATTAAAGATTTTAATTTGAAGGATAATTTCTTCTAAGTCTGAAATCAACACTAGCCAACGAATTGTGAATTATATTCATTGTATGCCTTTCTCCAAATCTGTTTAGTACTCTAGGGTGAGCCAAAACTGTTACTTTTGGGGTTCTTAAATTATGTGAGAAATTCCTTTGCTCATTCATCTCTTCAGAAATAATGTTCGGATTTTTCAAAACTAAATTTAAATTTAGTTTTTGAACCAGATAACGTATTTTGTATATCAACAAAAATTTCCTTCTCTTATTCAGGTCATTCCAAATGTTTATTCCCATTAAAAGTCTCAAAATCCTGTTAATTAAGTTTTTATTACCCTTACTTCATATTGATTTGAGCGTGCCCATACATTAACTAAATAATTAAGTTGGGAGTCCACTAAATTGCATGATACAAGATAACTTATATTATGTATTACAGAAATGAGATTTTATTTGGAAAAAAAGTACACATAAAATCTATTTTTTTTTTTGTACAAATTTGTTATACGAATTGTCCAACTTTGACATACCCAACTGTCCAATATCCAATTGTCCAACTTAGATATATCCAATTGTCCAAATTAGATATATCCAACTGTCCAATATCCAATTGTCCAACTTAGACGTACCCAATTGTCCAATATCCAACTGTCCAAATTAGATATATCCAATTGTCCAAATTAGATATATCCAACTGTTCAATATCCAATTGTCCAACATAGACGTACCCAATTGTCCAATATCCAACTGTCCAACTTAGATATATCCAACTGAGACATGTCCAACTGTCCAATGTCCAACTTAGACATGTCCAACTTAGACATATCCAACTGTCCAATATACAATTGTCCAATTTAGACTTTGTCAATCCATAACCCAAGGTAACAACGATTTGAAACTTCAACCACGGTTTGACATTTGAAATTCTGGAAATTCTGATCATGAAGGCATTCATGTTTATGTAATTTAATAGAAGGATGACTATCTAAGGTTTGATGAGGAGGTATAATTACCAAAAATTGTTTTTTTCAAACTGAGTGCTAATTTATTATCATGTAGTCAACTCTCCTACTGTAAATCATTAGTCGAATTTAAGTTTTTTCCAACTGTATATAAGATTATATCATCTCCATACATTTTTTATAAAAGATCTCTTAAATTATTTCAAATATGTCGTTTATAGAGATATTGAACATTATTGGCCCTGCATGGGTGTTTTGAGACAACCCTCTCTTTATATTAAATGATTTTCCTTTTATATTTTCTACTTCAACTGTTATTTTTCTTTTTGGTTAAATAGCATGCTAAAAGTTGATTGATTCAACTTTTAGCACGCAATTTGAATAATAACAAATAATGATAAATAAATACTGATCCGAATAAATAACAATCATAGAGAGCCAAGTCTGAACTATAGAAGCAGATATGAGGAAGTACCTTCCATTTCAGAGTCCTCAAGTTCATCCAGCTGTACCAGTGGTATGTTATGGATTTATACGAACCAGACTTCTTTAGAAAGTTAGATTAGATGGATTCTGTGATGTACGAGAGCAGAAATTAGAACTTGCCTTTGAGAAAAGAAACGTAAATTCGTTTTAAGACTTCAAAAAGCTCTCCCAGTTACAGATTTTAGTTAAAACAAACTTTGAAAGGAAACTTGAGATTTCGGAGAACAAATACTAAAGATTCATGCCATCATTGATCATGAAAATGCAATTTTGAACGTTTTAGTCGCATTTCAAACTCGTTAAAATCGTGTAAAATTAATCCACACGAATTAAATACGTCTGATTACTTGCTTCAGTGGATCTAAACTGGAACCATTGAGTAAACAATTTTGTATGGTATCTCTTTGGAGAAAGAAAACGAAGATAGGTAACAACTGCAGAATGCATTCTTTTTATTTATCGAGACAGAATAACTGCTCGAAAGTATAATAGGAAAGATAATAGTCGAGAACGAGAGAGTTTTTCAGCACCGAGTTGAGGGTCGTCCATGAAAAATTGCTTGTCATATCAGCTTCCGTTATTATACGAGTACTGATCTTCGACAATAGCAAACTTACCGAGCAATACTAAGTCACGAGCTTGCGTGAGACCCTCGGATCTCGTGATGCTGCAGCAAAGGTTATTATTCTTCTCTGTCAATAGCTTAACAGCGGTAAGATAAGTCTGTTTTTCTGCTCTCGTAGTTAAACACTGTGATCAGCCACGATAGTCGATTCCTTGTAGGACTGAGGAGAACTAAGTAAAGGTACACAGCTTCAAGAAGATAAAGGGACAACTGCAACAGAGGTAAATTAATGAGCTACTCTTTGGATCTTACGATCTCCATACTCTGGCTTCTTTTTATTTATTTTCTTTCCACAGATGGCCTGTTTTTAGCTGCCTTCAGAAGCGAGTTTCTCCTTAATTTTAGTGTCCCATGGAACGTGTTCTCGCAGTTTCGCGGGCTGCATATTTTATTTATACAAAGTTTTAGATGCGTTGTTGTTGATGTCCCTGTCTTTCGTCTCAATGGCCTTCTAAAGAACCCGCTAGAGGGCTCTCTGGATGCCTAATGGCTTTCTGCAATGTTTTCCAGGTCCGAAACTTTGAAGAATTTTAAGCGCGTTTTAAACACACGAGCTGCTGAAGCGGGGAGTTAAGAGTGTGCTGTTAAAAGACAAGGTTACACAGAGCTTTCTATTGATTGCGATCTGCCTGCCACGCAACGGCTATAAGAGGACACAGAGGCTACATTATAACACTTATAAGTGGATCAAGGGATGCTATGGCCAAGTCGTTAAGCCTACTTTGCCGTTAGATTACCCATCCAGAAGCTTTGTTTGATCGTTTAATGGCGGTAGTGAAAGAATAATTTAACTGTGGAGAAGAAAAATGCGGACAATAAATAAAAGCAGCGAATGCAGCCTCCAATAGAATTGGGTAACGCTGGACGTAATCTCGTTGGACCCGCGTAATCTTTCATACTAAGTAGGGGATCAATGATATCGCGAGGACATTGTTGGAAATTAAAGTTTCGCAACAAACCCAAGGAAAAGGCTTAGCTAATCCTTGGTCGCAATGTTAATGGAAAGTTTAAGGGAATTGAAAACATAACATTAAATCTTTGTAAAGCCTTCATTTGTTTCTTTTCATTTGTACGCTTCACACGAAAGCTAATTCTCCAAGTAGAGAAGTGTTTAAAAGAAATCAGATGTCGTGATGGAGCAGACTACTCCAATCTTTTATCATTTTCCAGGAAGTTGACTGCTTTTTGTATTCCCTCTTGCGTACAGAGGCGATTGCTTATTGTGGAGTCTTCTGCTTGAGGTAGGTACTTCGGTTGCTGTATCCTCGTCCCTTTTCTATTCTCCAGAATCAGTTGTCAAATTACGAGTAAACTTTCCATGGTTATTTTCAAATGAATATATACAACGTAAAGTTTTTGCACATTGAAAGGAAGAGAACCAAACTGTTTGTTTAATGTTTTGTTCCGACTGTGGTATTTGATTTTTGTTGGTGGTATAAGGCCCTCGTGGGTAGCACAATTGGTACGATCACTGTCCTCTCCACACCCGGTGGAAAAGCCCTGAATTCGAATCCCTCCTGTGACGCGAGGAATTTTTAAGGGCCTTTTTGACAACGTGGCTGAGTTAAGTCTTTTCTCTTGTAAACTCGGGTTCTTCCTCAATTTAAAGAGTAAATCAATATGGCCGAAGTTGCCCAACTTAAGCCATATTACAATAACAACTATCGTATAAGAATTTTAAAAGTATTTTGAAGAGAACCCTGTATTAAATATTTCTGATTTAATTACTAGGTTATGCCACCATAATCGATTATGACCACTCTGTTTTATTATATCAATACACGCAAAAGGATTTTGCAATTGATATAATAAATGCAAATGGCTTTTTTTTTTATTTCTAAAAGTTCGTATGCGATTAATTACAGCGCAGTGTTTAAATAAAATGAATAAATTTGCGTTTATTAAACGAAAAAGATTAATAAAATAAATTTCTTTTAAATTTAAACAAAAGTAAATTTTAAATTAGAGAGATTTTAATATTTATAAAAATTACGCATTTATTAAAAATCAAATTAAAATGTCATTATCCAAAATTAACTTAAATGATACATAATTTATAAAGATAACACGACGAAGCCTCCAGTTGACATCTTTCTTTCACTTTAAATAGGCTAATTTTCCTTTTATTAATATACTCAACCAAGCGCGTTAATTAATAATTACTCCCCACCCCTTCGAACTGCATGATGTGTTGTGTAATTATGAATTGATTAGCAGATCTTTCCTTCGGAACAAAACATTTAATAAAACAAATTTTAACATTTTTGTAAGCAAAGTTAACTCTTTGACATGCTCTTCCGTATACACTGTCCATTCAAAACATTATGACCACTCTGTTTTAGCAATCGGCCGTTCCTCCCGCCTCACGGCACGTGTCGTAGTGAGAACCGATAAATACGATACTGTAGGTTCGTGGTATGCGATCCATACGCATTACTTGATCAACATGGGCAAGGGGCTTAATCTGAAGGACCTCAAAAAAGAGTTAATTGTCGGGTACTGGTCGAAGGATGGCAGTGTTATGGAAACTGCGTATCTTATAGGCTGTTCAGGGAGTGCTGTAGTTAAGGCGTTCCAAGACTGAACGGATAGTGGACAGAGGAACATTCGTTCGGCATGTGGCGGACGCCCACGTCTCATCGATGGTTGTAGTGAATTTAGGTCTTCCTGCAACCATGGGACAGCCTACGTTCCGACTTGTTCGAAAAATCGACAGCGGAACATCTGACCATGGACTTTAATCAGTGGACGACCACAATCCAATGAACCCTTCTTCTTATGGACCTTCGGAGTAAGCGCTCTGTCACTGTGTCCATGCTTACAGCCATCCATCGCCATTGACGCCTAAACTGAAGAGTGGAATCACTCCAATGTCCTGGTTCAACAGAAGTAGGCAGGCGGCGGCAGTGTTTTAGGATCTCTTGAAGCCCTCGTACCCACGCCCCCTCCCTAGACCGCACTGTGAATGCTAAAAACGCCCATTCATTGTGGTTGATTAGATATACCTTTTCATGGTGACTGTCCTCCTGGATGTTTGTGTTCCAGTAAGATAGAGCCCTTCCATGTTGCCCTTTTTATTCGGGAGTGGTTCGCCGATCCGGCGTTTGAGTCCTCAACCATGGATTATCATAGATCTACGGGAAACAATCCTAGGGTCATAGTACAACTTATCTCCTGCAATGTTCAGAGGCTTATAAAGTCCATGACTCATCGTGTGGCGACGGTACTGGAGGTAGGAAAAGGACATATTCACTATTTGGTAGGTGATCATAATGTTTTGACTGGAGAGTGTACATTAACTGTTCTGTGGCACATAAAAGGCGTACTCTGCCGTATGCCACACTACTTCTGTGTCTCAAAAATCGTCTTATGCATTATTTTTACTTTTTACGAACAACTTTATCGTCTTTGGGAATCTTTGGTTATCTACTAACTCGGGCTATAGGTCGCCATTTCTTATGGTGTTCTACTTTCTTAGTTTTAGAAGCATATTCTGTCTGCAAATTTGTGTTCAAGAGATTATTTGTGCTTTTAACGTGCTAAAAATTCTGGGAAAATCTCATTCCCTTCGTTTGAGATTAGTTAAATACAATGCTCTAATTTCCCTTGAAAAATTCCGCCGCAGAGCTCGTCGAAACTGGTACCATGACCATGTGACTTGGAGCCCTAACAAATGTTACAGTTCTGTTCCCTGATGAGCCAGTTTTAGCTTGCAAACAAATTCTCGACGTTATTTCATCTGAAGACTATGAGGAATGCGATACCATCCCTCCAACATCAGAGAAAGAGACACTTGCGGTGGAAGCGGTGTCCTTGTGTCGAGCGGAATGATGATAAAGGTCCACAACCCTCTTCGCATTTTTGATAGGAATATCATAAGTACGCAGAGTTACTGAGAACAGATCCTCGAACCTATGTACGACTTTTTAGGGGTGCGGTTGGCCCAGTTTTTCTTTTCATGCACGACAACGCCACTGTACATAGAGCTCAAGTGTTGGAGGAATGTCTTGAAACTGAAGGTATCCAACGACTGCCGTGGCCAGCACAGTCGTCAGACTTAAATCCGATCGAACATGTGTGGGACGCTGCATTGCACAGCGACAGGCAAAAGCTGAAGTCTGAGCTGGTGGAAGAATGGGATTTGTTGCCACGGTACCTTATAGACACCCATATGTCGATAATGAGGATTCAACGCTGTCAGACGTCTTTAGCTGTTGGAGGGAATCACAGGTCGTAATGTCATGTGACCATATTTTCGAGCATCTTGTACCGACTTCTGTAATGTGACCTCCTTTTTGGTAATTCTTGTACAACCGCTATTTATACAGTGTGGTTATCTCGGTGGGGTGTTAACGAGAAAACCTAACTCAAATTATGAACACTTCTAGATACAAAAGAAATCGCTATTTGAGCAAATTTAAAATGCCAAAGTTCAAAGCTGAAATTGTGGTAATTTGAAATTTCCTTTTGATGTATGGGCACATATTTCATTCTCGGTGGTTTTCGAGATACTGAAACACTGTAAACTCAATTTTAAGGAAATTTCTCTTCGTGGGTGATAAATTTGTCATATTTTCATATAGAAGTGCGTGAGTATAATGTAACTTTACATCCATCACGTGTGTCAGGGAGCTCGTGTGTTTTAAGGATCGTAGCAGCGAAGAACTCCACACAACTGCAGTTTATTGAAGTGATACAGATTTATTCCCATTCTCAGTTTGTTGCGAGGTTTAGGGAAATTCTATGGATATTTGGAAAACGTAGCAGTGTAGCATTTATCGTAACAACGAGGTACACTTGAAACCTCTTTTTATGTACTCTAGATTGACTCGATGCTTAAAGTTATAAAAATATCTGCCCGTGACAGCCCTAAATGTACGTAGAGTAATGTTAACTCACTTGGAAAAACTGGCGCTGTTCTGTTTGTATGAGTTGCTGAAAGATATAATAGATTTAAATGTGTTCTGAAAAGAGGAAAGAATAAATCAGAATACACTTGTCAGTGGTGGGTATAAATTAGGCTATTTTACTCGGAGATTTAAGCGAACTCGTGCCATTGGATTATAAACACCCAAGTCTTTTTCTTCTTGAGGCATTTTTAGCTCTTCTTCCTCCCCTTCCCTCAGTTTATACGTGACTCGAGGATATTTTCCCCAAATGCATAACTTGACATTTAAAAGCGTTAAACTTTAGTTGGCAATTCGGACGAGATATGTGACCGATACAAGTCTTTTTTGAGCTATAAGGGCTGACTCGAATTATTAGGCAACCTTGTCCACCTTCAAATCATCAACAGACTCATCTTACCTCGAATATCCTCGTTAATATCATTTATCAGTAATAGGGTGGGACACAACACCGATGTAGAATGAAAAACGCAATATAAACCGTATTTACTCGCATATTTTACTTGTCACAGGAGTCCAACCCTTAATCGTAACATGGAGAGTCCATCTAGAGGTAAAACCTAGCGCACGATCTTCTATTTAGAAATAGAGAATTTCTTGGGCGTTTTTCTCTCTTTGCTCTGTCCAGTACACTTTTTTGGTAAAACTCCAGATTATGGGTACACCTCCAGAGGAAGTGGCTTCTTTTGTTTGAATCCGTCCTGAATTACTGACGTAAACTAACCTAACTGTTTTTAACTAGCCAAAAATGAAAGTCTATTAAAAAAAAAAAACCCAAACTTCTTTTGCTTGAATCAGTCCCGATTTTGGCCATGCCCGCAATATGGTGACAAAGTGTACCCATACTCTGGAATTCAGCCGCTTTGTTATCCGGAATTCAAACTTACAGAACATACAAAAATTCAAATCTAAAATAATTACCACCGCTGTGTGGCGCTTGATATATAGAATGTTCTGTGATCATTATGCAGTACAATGTTTTTGAGCCAAATCTGGAGCACTGCATACAAGGTCTGTTTGTTATGGGCAATGGTGAATCTTTGGAATCAAATGTTTCTGTTTGTTGGATGATGTATCTTTTATCTTTTAAATCTTTATAATTACTCACCTCTTTGTTCATCCCAAATTGAGTTTGTTACAAGAGCGTAATTATATCTGCTGGAGGTACTTTGCAGCTTCCTTTTTGTAAAGTTCGTTCTGAATTCGCTGGATTTGTCCTAAAACGAGAGCAGTGTCACTAGCTTCTGTGTTTTTGTCCATTGTGTCATTTTTTTAAGCTTGGAAACAAGAAAGATCGTACGTTTCTGCTCCAAATAGTATCAATGGTGTTGTCAAATTCTGTCCGCGTGTCTTAATGCTTTCTTTGTCTCTTTAAGAAAGATACACACACACACACACACACCGTGGAAAGAAATGTGGAAAATAATCATCCGGCTAATGGGACTTTCCAGGCCGGTCATTAAGGCCGGTATCGTAGTCATTTTGATATTAGCATAGATCACTTCCAGTTGCCAGATCGATGCACTGTCGATAAGGAAGATGTCCATTAACTTCGCTTATCTTCCCTTATCGAATTTTTCGTCTTGAACCCAACGAATTACACTCCGTCTTCCGACCACTGATTCCCTGCCTGAACGTACACACACAAAAGATAAGATTTTCTGTACTTTACCCCTGAAAATAGTTGGACCATATTAAACAGCAATCTGTCAATCCCCTTGTCACTCTACCCGCCATCTAGTGGTTAATATCGCAGAACAAGTCGAGAGGGAAAAAACGCCATTCCCCCCCGATCATGAGCTCCATGAGTCATTTAGAAAGTGTCATGTGCGTTCCACATACACGAGCTCCGCCATTGTCGTGTTTAGCGGCGTCTGACATGTCCCTACGAATGTTTAATTGGAAGTTATCAGTAAAGTAATTAACAAACTTAGACTCGTTTAGTTGAAGCGAAAAAAGTTCTGCTTTGCTCTCACTGTAATGTGATATCTTTCTCTGAGTGGCAAATATTTGTTAGCTTTAGTCATTTTGGCGATATGCTAAGTTCATATTGCTAATGACTAATAGTTCCGGAGTTGTAGTGACAGGATAAGTTCCTCCCACATATGCCATGCCCGGATTAATCCTTAAAGTAGAATACGATACTTAAAGCATTCCAGAGTGAATAAAACCTCACAATGTATAAATTTTTCAGTCGTACTGCAATTAAAACGCCAACAAGAGTATACTCCCGAAGTGGTCAAAACTTGGATAGCAAGCACCGTTCGAAAAAGGTTTGACTTCAATTTCCACCTAGATGGAAGGAAGAGTTACGGATTTTTTTATTATCCTGGCCATGTTAGTCGGCCAACTTAGGTTTTTCATTCCACAAAACAAGAAAACCAACCATGAAATATGCGCAATAGGACCTTAGTCTAGGATGACCAGATGCCCGTTGGCCCAACAAAGAAAAGATGGTAGGGGATTCCAAATAGTCTCGATTTTTCCAACAGTCCATGCCATTTAGAAGTTACGCGAAAAATTGATGTTGCCCAAGTTGACTGCACAATGAAGTAGTAATAATAATATTCTGTTTATACTCCAGGACAACTAAACGGTCAGAGAAGTTCACAAGATAGAGAGAATACAAGGAACAGCAGTATTTAGTAATCACGCGAGTTGGAACCATGGCCACTCAAAGCACGTGTACTCACATACCCTTTGACTTAACTTCTCGGCTACGGCGGCCTTAGTATACTGAGGGGCCCTCCTGCTCCCTATAGACTTTAAACACACAACAGCAATGTAAGTCAAAGGACAGACATTGTGTTAGAGAATCAGTGTCATTTATAATAAATATTCAACCGTGTGTTTCTAATATAAATTAAGTTGCAACCACTTTTTTTGCATTTTTATGCACAGTACGCACTCTTATTGTTGGCTCGGTCGACGTGACTCGTTTATTTAGATTTTTTTTTAAACTGGCCAACCTATCTTAGTCCCCCTCGGTGAAAATTTTAAACAGTCCAACCTGACCAAAATTTCAGTTTTACAAGAAACCCCCATACACACGAGGACACCACTAGATGCTGGATCGATCTATTATCCTGATCTCTCTGTGTATTATTGTAGAAATAGAATATTGGTGTTTGTCTCTGCGCCAGACTTGTTCTTCTCGTTGCTGGTTTTGTCCTACACCAGGATAGCCACTGATTGAAATGCCTAGACAATGTCTGCGCAGATGCATGGTTGAACGCCGGTAGCGCTGTTCTCAATCTTTGAGTTTATAATCATGTCTCTCGTAAGGTCATCGATGTCGGTTGCCTTTTAAAGGCAGAGATCGAGAACAAAGAACTGCGGCCTCTGTCAGAGGTCTGTCGTACTCGTGATTCAGACATCACTGACAATTTCATTTGCTTACAACGGGAGTAAAACCAGATATGGGAACACTGGATTCTCTAACAATTCTGTTCATTGTGCAGAATACCATAAAGCTTTGCGTCTTTGTTTGATGGATGGCACGTTTCGATATTTGAGGTAGCTGTACTAGAAACAGAGATTATTTTACATCACGTTCTTCTGGGGATTTATTTCGTATCCGAAAAGTTACCCACTCTTTCTTCCATCTTCAAATCTTAATGATCCCCAAGTTACAGCCATTTTCCAGTTGGAATTCGCAGGCGGTACTGTTATGATGAATTCATTTAATTAAAATATTTTTCGGAAACAGAAAATATCCAGAATATATTACTCGATGGACTGTATTTAATGCGCAATAACTCACGAGAAAGACTCATTCATTCACTGCTTGAAAAAAATTAGCGAAAAATAAATTCGATATTTTTAATGATAACATGCATCAGTTACATGAAATATGTTAATGGATACGAGCCCTTTGTGATGGATATTCCCACGAGGGATTATTCAAATATTCCGCTTATTTTCCTCTTATTAACTCTCTTAAGTTACGCTCGAGAATGGTAAATTATTCCATAAAAATACCGAGATTAATGAAAATGGGGGGAGAGGTAGCGAAGAAAAACTGCAATTACTGGAGCCAGAATAGAAGAGAGGGTAGTCCGTGATGGAAATATGGCCTTGGGCAGAGTGTTTTCCAGGGAACTCATTCATTTAGAATTAACATATTTTTTTAATGCAATGAGGGGTTAACAGCGAACGCTGTATCATTCTGTCGCTCTCGAATCTGTTCCTGGTCTCCCGGGCGACTATTGTTTATATACTGACCATTAGTTTGATTAATAGAGAGAGGGTATTAATGATACTACAGGTTAATTGACGCGGATGCCATTATTTGTGATTTCCATTGGTTCGCGCGGGTCAAAATATGAAGCTTAATATTTCTTTGATTAATGGAAAACTGAAGCAGTGCGAGACAACGTGGATATTAGGAGTACACTACTTCGGACACAGCATAAATATTTAAAAATGCTTCGCGCCAGCAGTCATTTAGAGGGAAATTTTTTTCTATTTATACTATCCAGACTGATTAAAACAAAACACTCTTTGATTTGGTATTTATTTATTTTTTTCTAGTCAGTTCCAAGAGTTTTCAATGTTCTTCAAAGACCAGATCCGATGCTATAATGAAATCACTATTGAAAACCACGTTTCAGTTCTAATAAATTCGAAGACTGTCCTTTGTGAACGCGGCCTTTGGAGACGTTTCACGTTCAAAAATCTCAGGGATTTCAATTGCAGCTTCGTGAAAGCTATTATATATCAAAACTCCGACCAGTGAGATTATTGTCGAATGCATCCTTGAGAAGATTAAGTGCACCTTGATGGAAATGAGGTAACGCTCCATCTTGTTGAATATGATTCGGAGAAGGATGCATATTATTCAAGAAAACTCAAGGGAGAAACCGAAAACCTTATTTCTTCAGCATGAAATCGGCTAAGCACACCTCCAGTTGAAGAAGCCCTTAAAAATTCCTCCTGTCTACAACGAGATCAGAAAGACACCTTTCCAAATGAGTGTCAAGTGGCGAAATCGCTGTATTGTCACAGTGGACGGTATTGATAGCCATAGAGATAAAAACGAATCTCGTTCTGTCCACAACACTTTAGCTGACCAGTCTATATTTTCATCTAAACTTTATAAACAAATGTTAGCAAACCCCATCCAATTCACCTGACCGTTTTGGGTTATTGATCACCCGAATTTCTTTATTTTAAGCCTTGTAGAATTTGAATTTCGTGATTTGTTGAATGATGACATTAACCTGCAAAAATTTAAGTTCGTGGGTAGTTATTTTATGATTATTCTGTCATTATTGGTCATCAGGGAAATTTCACAAATTGCTCAATGACAGAAGTGACTTTCACTCTCAATACTACGAATATGACTCTCGCGAGTAGGTGAAAGTAAGTTCTATATTTTCTTCAATGTCTTAATATTGCACGGAATACTCCAAACCTGAGTCATAACAGCGCATTTATTAATGGATTATGTGATCGTACTTATTTGGAAAGCGGGAGTTCCACTCCACGTGCCGACAATGAACGACACTTTATGATCTCATTTCAAGGTGCACTTTATATAACTGGTAAGGGCGATTCCTTCACGTACGTCACCCTCCTACGATTATTATTCCAGGTGCTCCGCATACGAGTATGCACCTGGGAGCAGAAAATCGAGTTTAAAGTTTTAAAGCAGTCAGATATTTGCATTAGCCGATTATATTTTTGGACTTTTTTGCGTGAAGACCTTGTTAAAGACAAATGTGCTTAGAAAGACTGAATGTTTGATGTATTTTTGAAGAACGAAGGGTGATGATCGAATATCTTAATGAGAAATCAATCAGAGAAGAAATTAAAACAAAACTACCTTACAGCATGATAAAGTTTTCGAATGGATAAAGGGCAATGTGGGAAGCGAGCGATTCTGTCATCTGCGCTGAAGATATGAGGACAGATTTCAAGAATTCTGTTCTTACAAACAAGCAGATCGCGTGCAACATGAAATGCCTTCTACTCAAGCCACGCTGATTAACCAATTTGTGAACAAGGTTATAGTAAAGCAGATAATTAACCAATTACGCCTTGATAATAATGAAGGCCCTGATGGCATGTCTAGTTCTATTATTAAATTATCTAGTGCATACGTCATTGAGGTCTGGTGCAAATCATTACCAGGTGCATTTCCCAGCCATTCCTTCGAAGACTATGGAACATCTTCAGGATTACTCTGATCCCTAAACAAGCTAGCAGTAATAACCATAAAAGCGATCGACCAATTGCTGTTTCGTCACTAATCACTAAAATTATTGATAAAATCATGCTGCAGTACCTTAAAGATACAATCTTCGCTAATGCACTTGGCAACATGCAGTTTGGTCCTACAGGGCGTTTCACCACAACAAGCCGAGCTGAGACCATTGGACGCGCATTCAAACAGCGTTTCACGGTAGGGCACAATGTGACATCTTTTATTTAGATATCAAAGGCGCCGTCGACAACATAGATCTCAAGAAAGCTGTCTAGATACTAAAAAAATCATTTTCTTATTGACACACTGGTATTAGTGGCACTCCGCAAAGAGTCAACATCGCCAGGTCTTTTTGGAGCGCGTGCCACTCCGAATGAAGAAGAGTTTTTCGCTCGGATTGTTACTGCTGATGAATGTTGGATTCATTCCTTTGATCCAGAATCAAAAGTTGCCATCATGCAGTGGAAACACGCTGGGTCACCCACTTCTTCAAAAAAAAAAAAAAAAAAATTCAGTGTACGGCTCAGCTGGTGAGATTCTGTTGACAGTCTTCTGTAATTGTTCGGGTTTTTCATTGATTTATTTTAAAACTGTGACGGGTAGATCCTACGTGACTCTATTAACCAAATTACGAAAAAAACGTCAAGTGGCTGCGACGTGGAATGCTGTCCTGAGAAGTGCTGTTGCTGAATGACAACGCCTCACCTCAAAGATGGGAACTGACAGGAAAAACAGTGACCAAACTGGCGTTCGAGTCTTTGTCGCATCCACCTTATGTATGACTCCACCCGAATATTACTTGTTTGGAAAATTGAAACAATACCTTCGTGGAATGCATTTTGTGGACGATGGACATCTGAAACGGACGATTACTGAGTGGTTTGACGAGCAAAATACAGAATTCTACGAGGTGGAGATTTTCAAGTTGAAACACAGATAGGAAAAATGCATAACTGTGTGTGGTTGGTGACTATATAGAGAAGTCTTAACATGCCATCCGAATTTTGTGAGTTTGGGATCACATGAACTATGTTTGACAAAACCTTTTGGATGCCCTTCCTAATCTCCCATTTAGAGTACAGCCTAATTACACATACCCCTCTTTTCTCGATGATATTCTAGCCATAACAGGCATCCTTCAAGGAGGTGTACTCCCCAGCACTATACTTTCAACATCTCTACAACCACTCCTGCAAGCAAATCCAAATGTTCTGGCGTATGCCGGTGATTTAAAGCTGTTTGTTATTTAAAGAGCCAGTGATGATATTTCCAAGGTTACCCATGATGCGAATATGCAGATATGTGAAAGAAATCAATGCATATAAATCTGCTCGGATAACCTATTCTTTACAAAATGTTGATCAAACAAGAGATAGCAGCGATTCAAGATAAGAAAACAGTCATAAATCATATTCAAAGATCCATCTTTCCCACATTGTCATATGCTTCCGAAATCTGGTCTGGAGACCTTCAAAGTAACTGTCAAGAAATTCCTTGCCCTATAGTATTGGGCTCTAAGATGGCTCAACAGCAAACTTGGTTTTCTCCATACAATATCCAGGCACCAGCTTTATGGCAAATTAAACAAGACGACTCCATAAAAGACCAACTCTGAAGTCCTGCTTCTTGCAAAGTTCATAACTTCTGAAAGCGATTCACCAAATATAGTGTGGGGGGGGGGAAATAAATGTTTATACTTATATTTTTTTTTCTTATTTATATTATTATATCTTTTGTAATAAACCCCTCCCCACTTGCGCATCTGACTATTATTTTACAGAAAATTCCAAGTTCAAGGGGAAAGCTCCTTAATGTGTTTAATTCCCTTTGGATAGACTTTTACTCAGAACAACAAAGAAACCACACAAATGTTGTATATACAAATCAGTTTATTAAACATATTTACATGAGCATAATGAAAACCAAATATTAATTGAATTTATACACATGACAACATGATTAGGTCTCACCTACATGTGTATATATATATATCATGTTCATACATTAGTAAAAATCATTTACAAGCTAATATCAATCCCATTCCATTCTAGAAATACTTAATGCTGCCTCAATTAAACAAGAAATATCATAATCCTTTCCATTCCTTCCTACATATACTTAATACTGCATTCTTTAAACACTATTAACAAGGGTTATCAATTCCATTTGCCTTTCATCCTACATATATTTAATACTGCATCAATTAAACAAGAAATATCAATTCTATTCCATTCCTTCTTACCTATATTTGATACTGCATCAATTAAACAAGAAATATCAATTCCATTCCATTCACTCCTTTCATATACTAATAACTCTTTTAGGAAATTTTGTTAATGTTACACCTTCAATACCAATCATTCTTACTCTGAAGATCAATTTGAGTGTCTATACTCGTATCCTCTGATTTATATAATACTTTCTTCTTGCCTAGAGATATAATTGACAGACTTTCTCTAATCAAAGTTAACTTATACAATTGAAATTATCTTTCAAACTAGCGTTTGTCCATTTGGTCATGACAACAACAACGTTAGGTCATTAAACTCTTACTGGACCCTTACATTACAACAGGGCCTACATACAGTAATATAATTATTCCTAATGTCTCTCCTATTCTTCCCTTCCAAAATTTCTTTAATTATACATCATCTAAAACAATACGATTATCATACAAAATTTGTATATCTATCTATTCCCTTTTGTTTAACGTCTTCCAACACTAATTCTTCACTAACCTATCCTTACATTATGTACTTTGTATATTTCTCACATTATCTTTCTTAAATTTCTTTTAATTCATTATCAGTGTCCTTACAGTCCTTTATATATGTATGAGGGTACTAATATAATCTAGCCACTTACTTATTGAACTCGGCGTGACGTTGCCCTATGTCTTTCCGTCTTTCCCGTCAGGTTCTGCTTATCTTTTTCTATCAGGGGCGACGTCTTACTTTTCTCGAAGAATTAGGCACTGGTAATTGTGCTGCGAGGTGGTTCCAGCTCCATTTTATTCGGCCCGCTTGATGCTCCTCTCCTGTTTCGGAATGGCTTTATCTCCTTACTCTTCCTAACACTCAGAAACTCAGGTGCTGCTACACATAATTTCCAAGACGACGTAACCCTCAATTTTTAACTGTTGCTCACTTCTTTTATTTACCCTGACCAAAATCTTAACTGCTGTGTCCGCTGCCTATTTCCATTTCTAAAAAAACATCACAAAAACAACCCACACAACCACATAGCTCCACACAGGTCTCTCCTCGTCCTTCTCCTTTTTCCCAACACTAATCTTTACTACAACTCCTCAACTTACTCACACTGACTCACTATCTCATCTTCAACTGGTCAGCACTTGCTCAACTCTGACCGACTAAAACATTTCTCCCCTTCTTCCTCACACCGACAAAATTTTTACTTTTTCTTAGACCATTTTAGTTCACACCGCCAAAACTCAACTTAGTGTCTTAAACCATGTTTTCTCACCCCACAAAAAAATCTCAACTTTTTGTCTCTTCCCACACTTTCACTGCCTTTTTCCTACATCTTAGTGCCGATTTCGTCACGCCCATTTCCTAGTGACTTCACCAATCTAACATTTACTTTCGCTTTCATCTCATTTCATTTGTTGAAAAAACCCCTTATTCCGCCGGCCCAGTAGCACGTGATTCACAATACCCCTCTCCTTTTTTATTTCTTTGTTGACATCCGTTGAGCTCTTTCATGTAGGCCGAATGTATCAAAACAACTCCTCCTGTGTCATCACAGCTTGTCTCTATAGCACTTCAGAAAAACCACAAAATGTGACACTGCGTCTATTTTTAGAAACTACTGTGTGCGTTTTGCCGAATGCGTTTCCGGTGCGTGACCTCTCATAAACCTAAGTTGATTGTCGCACCGTACCCCCTGCTGGGTATTGCCATAGTATTTTCTGACAGTTCTCAGTTTTAGCTAATTTTGCTGTTTACATTCCTACTACATTCCTAATACATTCCTAATTTTACAATTCTTAATGAATAATTCTTGTTATTGAAACTGATGCTATTACCATATTATTCTACCAACGGCAAGAATCCAAAAAGGAAAACTGACTTCCAAGGTCTAAAAAAATATTTTATTTTTGTAAGATTTTCAGATCTTACAATAGCAAGCATAATAATTGCAACTCCCAAAAGAGAAAATTCAAAAAACCAACAACTCAAAATTAACCTCTCGAGACTCAAGCGAATGGACAGAATGTTTCCGAATGCACACCTTCACTTCATTAATCATCACAACATTGATTGCCAAAGATTTCTCAACTCTCAAGCCTATGATGAACAGAAATACAAACATCAGCCTGCCTTCAACGTAGTGATCAGCAAATCAAACTGTCTTATTTTGTTAAAGCATTAATATAAATCATATCCATCGCTTTATGGCAATATGCATATTGTTTTTTCGCTGTTTTATTTCCTCTGTTATGTATCTCCATAAAGCTCAATTCTCTTAACGCAATGTCTATATTCTGGAAGACCTTCAGCGTGACCATACCTACAGCTCTGATCTCCTGTTCTTACCACTCAATGTCATTAAGTACATTTCGCAGAACTTTCGATTTCAACTGTCCACACAAGAAAAGATGTCGAATAGTTAAATCCCAATTTGGGCTGTCACAAGGCTTTACAAGTCAAGCTTTCAGGTTTTTTCCAGGATATTATAACTATGACCGGTGTATATGCCAATACGATATTCATCTAGAAAAGAAATTCTGTTTCTGTAAGTCAGACACGGTTCTCACCATTAACGTACTTTTATGGTATCGTGTAGATTCCAACACGCGAAGTGGGGAACCTCTATCTCCACGGTGCTCGTTCAAACGCAGCCATCTGTGCGAAACCTGTCAAATGGAACCAATTGCCCTACCTGCATGCTGATTGGCTTTTCGGTTTCAATCTCTTCTTGCTATCAAGGAGGAGCGAGGTCCAGTATTCCTCCTTCTTTCCAAAGGCGTGCCTCAAGTGATAGGGAGAAAGGGCATGCACGCACTCGTTATCGATAACTGAGTTTATGGATGTTGGCCCTGCAAATAACAGGCCGGAACTCTTCGAGAGGGAATAAGTGGATTATAGAAGCTTTAGGCAGACATAATCCCGTTTCAGTGACTGTTAACGAGTCTCGCGGGATTTGTTCGTATTTTACTCACCAGGGAGACAATCGAACACCTTTTGAAGTGGATGATAGAGCCCAAACGTGTCTTTGGATCTCGAAGCCTCGAATTTCAGTAACACTCTCTCTCGACACCGCACCGAGATGTCACAGCCACTACTCCCCCCTCCCCCCCTCCTCTCCTCTCCACCCCGCCAGAAGTCGGCTACATAATTAGAGTTGTGTGAAATGAGATTATTATGACAAAGACCCCGGCTAAGCGCATTCCATCATGCTCGCAAGGGTCATTAATTCTGCTCACCTCCGCTGTAATGTACGCAGATAATATTGTACTTGACGTCGGTGCTCCCCACGCGCGCGAAGGAAACACACATCTGTTGGGTGTTATCGCGCCCGGCTAGTAGACTCGAGATAATTCTCATTTTCTTTGCATCAAGGATTTGGCCGCAAAACGAAACGCAAGCGACTATTTGGCCGCTCTTTAATGGGCCAAACCGCTGAGGCTCGAGTCGACCCCACTGAGAGAGAGAGAGAGAGAGAGAGAGAGAGAAAGAGAAACAGCCGCTTTCATCGATCTACTTTTAAACGAACTCATTTGGGAGGAATAATTACTGACAACTGCCATGGTCACGTGATTCGCTTCCCTCGTGTGCTGCTGACTGATACTATTTTTGGTACCTTCACGAGACCCTTTTTTATTTTTTTTCTTCTCCTGTTGTTGTTAGTAACTCGGTCTGACTCACTCCAAAGTGTAAAAGTAAGGCTAATTTACCATCGTTTTATGGGTGATAGGTGGGCCGTCTCGCTCTACCTCCTCTCTCTATCCCCCCCTCTTCCACATTGCCCCTCAGAGTTGTAAGTTTCCGAAACGTGCAGGAGACTATTAAATCTTTTTTTCAAAATTTTATTTTTGTTTGCAAAGATGTTAATGTGCCGAGAAAATGTTTGAAGTTCCATCTCGTTCCTCCAAAATGACGTCGTTAAACGTGAACACAATAAATGGTTTCTAAAAATAACCGGCAATTAAAAGCTATCCGGATGCACCTTAATTAACACCTCCTTCGCCGACTTGAGGCAAACCTGCAAGAGTCATTCCGGGACCACTGTGAGGCGGGTGGAATTGGAATCCCCTCCCCCCCCCCCTCTCTCTACACGCGTCACACCAAAGCGTGACGTCACACGGCCAATTAATGGGCGATTCTGATTTTGGAGTCCGTCATCACCAAAAGAGAAATACGCCCACGAAAAAGTTTTATGAAAACTCTAAAAAAATATTATTTTGTAATTATTATCTTCCCTCAGATAATTATTTATACAACACGAGTAATTTAACCTGTTCACAAGAAACGTTTTATCCTTGGCATTAAACTGAAAAAGTTAATAATTATATTGCGTATTATCATCATTATTAGTTTTGTTCTTTGATAATTTTAATTTGTTTTTTGTATTTAATTTTGCATTTTTTTTCCCTCTTATCGGCTGCTTTTTAGTTGACTTTTAGTTATATTTTTACGCATGCGCTTTGTACTCTGTTTTAAATCTATTGAGTTTAATTAGTAACAAAACATTTTATGTAAATCTGTGTTGTATTTCTGCTTTTATTTATTCAGATATTCAGAGCCTGATTTGTCTACTCCTTAATACACTGCATGAACTGGAAAAGTCACTTTAAACTTTATAAAAGGGAAAAATTGATGTATTAGCGGATTATATGATTAATTACAAATCTCATATTGGACAAAAAACAATGGACATAAGAAATTGATGTGCATATCAGAACAGAAGGTGGTCTTACATGTCCTTGTCTCTTAGGCTTCGCAGAACACATGGACAGATGGGGTGGTATTGGTGAGGATCAATAGAATCACCCTATTGATTCCTCGCCCATTCAGTGCTAACTTTGGTTATTAGTACATTGTTCGAGGTGGTCGCTGAATGATTCTTTGCCATTCTTCTGCAACCGCCTGCAATGCTGTTAATTCGCGTTGGTGTGGGCAGACCGGGCCGATTATTAAAATGAGAATTCCAGAAACTCTTCGTCACAAGATAACCTCCTTGAAAGGACACTATCCACCAAATTCCTACGCTTTGTAAGCATTCTTTCAGAACGTGACAGCATGCAGCATCCGCAGGAAATTAGCTACGCTACGGAAGAGCGACCTACTCCAACAAAGGAGCATGACACAGATTCATCGACCTCGAGGAGAACTTCTACGCGCTTTTTCCTCGCGATATTCACTAAGACGCGGACACCATTTTCGAAACTCCAGCGGATCTGAGTTGCCGAGGGTCTCTGAGGGTGGACGGGGCTGGGGGGGAGGGGGAAAGAAATAAGATCTTCTTCGATACGCTTATTCCAAGGAGAATTTTATGCTGCACTCACCTTAAGGATTAAGTTAGAATTTCTTGAGACAATTCTTTCTACGTATCAGATATTTTTTTTATGGCTAGATGTAAAATACGCTATTTAAAAAGCATTTTATGTCTACTATCCTCCTAGAATACATCCTGATAATTTTAAAAATTTGTTCACAGATGATTTCTCTTAATGCACTTCAACTGTAAATTCCGCCCACCCCAAATTTAAACTCACTTCACATTTTACTTATTGGCTTTATTAATAACTGCCTTAGAATCCGATGGTTATGATCCGATAAAGCATTGGTTTGAATTGCCAAGTTTCACCTTAAACATTTCAAGTTTTTCTTCTTGTAAACTTTACCGCCCATCTCAAAACTATTTTACCCACCTGGCCACAGTACGACAGGTCAAAGCATCAGGTGCACATCAGGATTTTGAATTTCGTTCCAACAACAACCCAGAATTCTTTGGCTCTTGATCACCATTTGGTCTTTCTGCACTTGTTGGATAACTGCCAAATTTCCCAAATCAGAATTACTTCTTAATCCTAAGACTGTTTTTGTTAATCCGTTAATATTTGTTTCGGTTAAACTTTTAAAGTAAACCGAAAACTCTTTTCTTTTTGGATGAATAAAGATTGAAGTCGCGCACGGGGACAAAATTCAAAATAACAATTCTTCGAAATTTGTACGACGTATGCGGGTGATGCATTCCCATGCACGGTGGCCAGGTGGGTAAAGTCGTTTATCTCAACAGGTTTATCTGTCCACATTGCCTACCTTCTTTAACCTTAGGACAAGATTCTGCAGGGGCGATAGGTCACTCCTCTGTAAGTAAATAAAAACAATTCTTGAAATATTCCATCTGTGAAAAAGGAAGACATAGTGGAGCAATCGAACAGTATGTGTATCAACTTTGTTTTCAAAGGCCATTTTCCAACTAACATCGGTACATATTGCTAATAGATTCCTCTGCCCACCAGTTTCGTATATTAACAATCAAATATGTTACATTCAGCTCTGTGTTCTCATCACACTGTTACAATATACTAGTTAACCAATCTTTAGTATCCTAAACTCCTTACTTGTTATTAATCACTCAGATAAACCAACAAATTTTCATAAATTAAAACACTATATTCAGAGTTGTTCATATAACTCAATTATCTATCATTAAAACATATTCAGAATCCTTCTTTATAAACTTTACTACCCTTCTAACACATTACAGCTATTTGTACATCAATTTCATCTATTACTCATTCCTTAGTTTCTTTTCCATTATGCACTAACCCCTTTTAACATAATAAACTCTGTTAGTATATCTATCTCAGAGATTGTTTATCTTTCACTTTACTTTTTAGTGCTACCCCCTTTCATTAATTACTATACTATTTCACTAACGGTCCTTCTTGTTAACTTACAGTACTTAATATATCGCTCATCTACTTCTATCTTTTTCTTTTCTTTTCCAGGAGGTTTCAGGCTTCCATCTTAGCCTCTCCAGGCTATCTTCTAAGGCTTTCCTTCATCTGCTTTCTCCTGAATCTGCTTCAGATAATTTTCCGGAACTCTTGGCTGCATGGGTCTGGCGTCCTTTTTCCTGCTTTGAATACATGACTCCTCCTTTATTACGGATCATTCAGATGCATCTTTCTCCAAGAGGTCGTTACCTTTCCTGGTTCACTTAACTGTCTTTCATAACCTTTTGCTTATCATCCTTAGCCTTCCCGTTACTTTTCTACTCTTAATTATTTCACCCCTTACTCTCTAGGGCCCTTTTTGCACTCCCTACATTTCTGCACTGCCCGACATACTTCTCTCCCTCTGTCGCCACGATCATCCCTTTAGCCACACTCCTCGTCTCGCCACTTCTTTCTTCTTCTTGCCACTTCTGTCTTTTTTCTCACTCTAACGACCCCAACCTTTTCTCCGTTGTTTGACCCTCCTTCCTCAGGACTCTACCAATCCCAGGAATTTACCTAATCGTTCCCTCTTTTCTATTCGTTAAAAAACTTACCATAACTATTTTCCCCGTGTGCAAACCAAGCCATTTTCTTGTTTAGTTCTCAGGGTAGCTCAATGCTTTCATGTCTGCCGTCCGTCGTCTCCCAGGATAGCCATTTTCGTCCTTTCCCATTTGCGAAAATGTTGTCAACTTACCAAAAAGTCGCCACAGTGACCTGGTCTTTTTCGACCCAGACGCTAGCCCATCGTGACTTCTGTCCAGCTGCCGCATAGATCAAACGTGTCTTATCACCTGCATTTCACAGACCCATTGTTCTGTCTCTAGTAACCCTTTTCCGTTCGTTCACTAATGACTAGGGAAGGAGTATGAGCAACTGCCTTTGTTTACTGTTATATCATCCCTTTTTCTCTCACGCATATACATTTATGTTACTTTCTCTTCCATTTGAGTGCTATTCCATTTACACTGTAAGATCTGAAAATCTTACAAAAATAAAATATTTTTTTTGACTTCTGAAGTTAGTTTTCCTTTTTGGATTCTTGCCGTTGGGAGAAATGTTAATAGCGTCAGTTCAATAAACAAGAATTATCCAGTAAGGATTGTAAAACTTAAAAGGTAGGAAGAACGAAAAACAGAAAAATTAGCTTTACATCCGTCAAAAACAGAAAACTGACGGAAAATACTATAGCAAGCCCAGCAGGTGGTACGGCGCAACAAGTTTATGAGGGGTCACGCACCGGAAACGCATATGGCTAAACGCACACACAAGCCTCTAAAAATAGACGCGATGGTCTCCAGTGACACATTTGTGGTTTGTCTGTAGTGCTTTTGAGACAAGCTGTGATGACCCAGAAGGAGTTGTTTTGATACATTCGGCCTACATGAAAGAGCTCAACGGATGTCAACAGGTAGGAAATAAAAAAAGGAGAGGGGTATTGTGAATCACGTGCTACCAGGGCTGGCTGACCGGCCAACTAATGAAAGGATAAAAATGAAGATAGGAAGGAGGAGATTGGCAGAACCACTGTAGGAAGGCGTGACAAACTCGGAAAAATTGTGGATGGAGACGGACAGATGAGAGTGAGGGAGTGTCAGTGAGTTGGGCAGTAAGATGAGAGGGAGTCGGTGTCAGTGAGTTGGGCAGTAAGATGAGAGTGGGTCAGTGTCAGTGAGTGGGGCAGTAAGATGAGAGTTGGAGAAGAAAAGAAAGGAATGAGTTTTTTTAGATAGAGTAGCCGGTGGAGAAAAGTGGCTAAGTTTAATGTGTAGTCAGTATGAGGGGTAGATAAGCTTTAGGTGAACAGTTAAGTCGTTGATCTAATAAGTTAGTGAGAGAGGCAGTCGAGTAAGTGGAAAGATGAAGATGAGGTGCAGAAGTCGGTCAGACAGTCAGTCAAAAGTAGACTGAGTTTCGAAGTGAGAGATGAACACGTGCCATAGAAAAGAGGGAAAAGTTTTCAAGATCCTTAAAGTAGATGAGAAGGAGTCAACTCCATTATGAAGGAACGATATTGCCTGATATTCTGAGAGCAAGTACGCTGGAGCTGATGAAATCCGAAGCCGGACAAAAAGAGTACAGCCATTCTGATCAGATGAAATTAATGCGTCCATAAAGAAATAAAAAGGTACCCAGGAAGGAATCCAGCATCTTATGTCGAACGCCCCCAGTGATTGTGAGATGCGACCCAGATAGAAAGGATCCCCTACTCGCTTAGAGAAGGATGTACCGTGAAGTCTGCCAAGTTATGTCAGTAAGTGATTAGTTTGCTTAAGTACTCTCAACATCACACCGACTATAGGCACTCGATAACCAATTTATCAGAACTTTTGATTGAACACATATGTATAAGTAGTACTATATTGTAATGAATAAGTTAGTGAATGTTATGAACTGAAGGACATTACCCAGGGCAAGTCAATATATATAAATAAATTTTGGAAGGGAATAGATATAAAATTTTTGAAGTGATTGATACTTGTTAATATTTGGTTAAATAAGTGAATGACTAAGTATGAATTTTGGAAGGGGATAGACGGATGTCAGTAACCCCCGAATGTGCAAGTAGTTAATTGTAGAAATTTGATAGTAATAATTACCTAGATTAGAGAAGGTTGTAGGCTATAATCTGTTAGAAAACAGAGTAATGATTTATACTGAAATTAAGAGTATCGGAGCTTATCAATTTGGAGTAGGAATTGTTTTGTAATGAAAGGAGAATGTTAATAGATTCTTTGAAAGTCAATTGAACTCAGGAGTAAGGAAATAGAAACATTTTGTTAGTTAAAAAGAGGAGATAGTTGATTATGATTTATGTAAAGGAAATAGCCCTCCTTGAGTTTACTCAATAGGCAAAATACCTTGCTCATATACATTTTGTTATAAGAAGATGAAATTAAATCTATTTGGTCATGAGTTTAATAAATTTCTTTTGTTTGATGTATCTATGTAAAAGTGTCCAATAAACTGTATTTTTATTATACAACATTTGTGTGTCTCTTTGTTATTCTGAGAAAAAAAAAGCCTATCCAAAGGGAATTAAACACATCAAGGAGATTTTCCCCTAGAACTTGGAATTTTCTGAAGTAAAATAGTCAGATGCGCAAGTGGGGAGTTATTATAAAGGGGAGTTGTTGAAAGGGGAAATAAATAATATATAAAATAACATTTCTAAATATCCCCCCCCCCACAACACATTCATAATCGCTTATCTCTAAATCTAGTATTCATCCCACATATGCTTCTCTTAAACGTCAAAAATTCCTTTCCATATCAAAGATTAAATTATTCCAAAATTACAAATTTTCCCATAACCTCAAATCGCTATATTTGCAAGACTGACATCTTACAGACGAAAAATAGGTAATGCAGGCTCCTGGAATTGCTACCTGCTGGTAAGATGTAAAACAATGTACTCAATCCAGTTGGTAGGCTACTAATGGATGTGACAGGGGACACTGAATTAGTCTAATTGTCCGATTGCCTGCTTGCAAAGGTATTTTCAGGGTTAACGGAGGGCTCGATCACCGTGAATCTAAGAATAACCTTCATCACCAGATTGCATTGCCTCCAGAGTAAGTGTTCAGAACTATCTGGTAAGAACCTGGATTATTTCAGGATCAAATGAAGTCCAGTCCCGAGCGAAGTGCTTAGATCCGACATTGTGTTCAAAGAGATAAAGATATGGGCACATATAATAAGAAAGCAGATGAGCATGAGCCTTGAGCCTGTTTATGATGACCTCCAGATGGGTTTTCCCATCATGATATATCAAATTACCATTCCCTGTTAGTGGGAATACTAAAATGCCTTTTGCTCGTGCATCATATTTATACCCCCAAGATCGAGGGCCGCTTTAAAACAAATAAGAAGGAAAAAATTACAATGATTGCTTTAGATCAAGACCAGTCGTTGAGTAAGCTCTGAAACTGTTTTAAACTGAAATGATGTGGAAGTGATGCACCATTGATCTGAACGTTGGTTAGTCAATTTCCTTACGATAATTATTTGCAAGTTTTTTTTTAATTCTAACTCCTCGTTATCTTTCTAACCCAGGTTATAAATACCTAGTGTACAACGAACATTTGTTCACTTTTAAAATATGCTCCTGAGAAGCTATAAGCTGGTTATCCATTTAAAAAAAAGATCTTAAACGCCGGAAAAAACTTAGTTTTTTTTAGTTCGATAATGCCCCTTTAATCTGGCGTGTCTCGTGCAGCTCTTCTTTTCTTTCATAAAAAAAAAAAAATGATTCCTTCCTTCAAAGAAAGTAAAATATTAGGTAAAATTTCCATCCTTCTGTTTTTTCCTTCTATTTTTCTCTCTTGAAGTACGTAATTTAAATTCTTACCACGTCACGCTGTCCCGTGCTTGCACGCCTCGGAATATTCGTTATCGAACTAAAGAAATTAAGAGATTATTATGATAACGCTTAATGAAGGGCGTACTTAATTTAAAGAAAATATTGGAGCTGAAGAACTCAGTAACATTCCCTTTTTTTGCCCCATAAAGTATCGTAATAAGAAAGGGAGTAATCATTTTGAGTTACAGTGGTCATTAACTCGGGCTTGATTAACCCAGACGGATGTAGATGCAGCTTCCCGAGCAATTCGAACTTTGATTATAAAACTTTAATTGGTCCGAAGTCGCAGGACTTTACTGCATCTTCAAAATAATAAAATTGCCATTTAAAAATTATAAAATTAAATCACGAAAATGTTTTTAATAAACAAAAGGTTCAGTAGCAGATACTGAGACTTTCGTTTATTTGTTGTATATGGGATGTGAAGAGTATCTGAAGTGAGTGAATTACATTAACCAGTGTCTACACTGAATGCCCTCGTGGGTAGCACAGTTGGTAGAATCGCCGTCCTCCCCAGGGTGGAAAAGATCTGAGTTCGAGTCCTATTGATGAACTGAAGATTTTTATGGGCCTTTTTTACAACATGGCAGAGTGAGTCGGTCTCAGGCAAGGATAGCATGGTTTTTCCTTCTGGAAACTCTGGTTTTTCATCCAGCAAACAGAAAATCTACCACAGAACTCACGCAATTCGCAGCGAATATGGATTTAGTCGCTGATGGTTCTAAAATCCTACTACGAGAACCTACTACACTGAATATTGACTGTGAGTAGCAGGTTTACTTTCCTACGAATAGCCATGCAACAGGAACAGTCACCAACTGCATATTCCGAAAGCCTTTTACAAATATATCAATAGATTTATGACCTCCAGCTTTCTTTTATCATTCCACAAGTTTGGCGAGATTCCAAAGTGTGAATAGTAAAAAGTGATTTATCCACACAAAGCCACTTATTTAGTAGCCGGGATTTCGATATTTGTGCAACGTTTTCTTTCTTTTTTTTTTTTTTTTAACTGTTTGATGATGTTGAGTGATAAATAAGCGAAGAATTGAGTGCCCTCGCCGAGTTAAGTGCGCGAATCTAGATAAGTACGTTCATCACTGAGGGAAAAAAAAGTTAATTATATCTGGAGCACGCAAACACTTGTAAAAGACAAAGATAGATTATTTGTTTACTGTAGTTACCAACTCATGCAGTGTATACTTAAAACTAACGTAAACTCCATATCTTAGTTGACTCTAGAGCATCACAAGTTAACTTTAATGCTCGAGAGCTTCATTTATATGTCTTGTTTTTCTATTAAATAAAATTTACGCGCAATAAAAATAAATCTTTGAAATCCAACCATTTCAAAATCAAAGTTAATAGCTTCATTTTAACTGTGTTTAATATGTTGAGTAATAAATAATGGGATTATAGGATCACGAAGCAGATGAGGCCAAGAACCTTCGATATATATCGTCTTTAAATCACATACTCATAAGGTCAACATTGATGCCAGCTGTATTCAACTCTGTATTCAACAACTTGAACTGTAGGTCTAGAGTAACAAAAAGAGTAATATAACCATTTCCAGAAAGGATTTATTATTGCTGTCCGAGACACTGTTGTATCATCGTGGGGTGGGGGGAATGACGACCAGGTTTTTGAGTTTTTTTTTCATGGTTAAGGAGGCATATTCTTCTTGATTAATTGTCTGTAGACATTATGGCCTTATTTGCCTTGGCATATATTATAAATAAACAAACTTAACGCATCAAATACAAGAATTAATGCCCACGTGCGTTATGGTTGTCTGATTAAAAAAATAATTAAAAATTTCCCTAATTTATTTAAGAATAGGATGGTGCAACTGAATCCTCTTTAACATTGTAGATGGACATTAAATTACTTTTTCATAATTATTTCACTGCCACCCTTGCGATATGTTATTTTATTTAAATATAAAACCAGCTAAAACTCATTTTTTCCTGCGTACGAAGACAAAATTATTTCCAAATTATATTTTCATCTGAAAGAGGTTTAAAACTGAAAGTGCATGATGCCAAAATACCTGTAAAATTTATTTCTGAATCTGTTCAAGGCCTTTAATTAGCAACCTTGTAATTACAAACTTTAATGATAATTAGCCTAACATAGTCAAAAAAAGAATGCAAGTTTTTTTTATGTTTAACGTCTTCTAATCAAGTTAACATATTTTTAAATTATTTTATTGCTAATTAATGAGCTGGCTTAATTATTAAAATTAAATATGTCACATATCAGAAATAAATAAATAAAATGGTAAGAATAACTCTTTTCAAGAACAACTCAAAAATAATTTTTATAACTTTATTTTCCTTCATAATACCGATTTCAGGTTTAATTTCCAAAATACCGAAATATCATTCCAAAATTGTTTATACTTTTAAAAATGCACAGAGAATATGAAAGGCTGATATGCTAAGTGGATAGTACTTAAATTTTTAAACGAACGAATGTCATTTAAATTTAAGGTGAATATAAATTTAATTGACCTTTGGTATTAAGGTTAAATCTCACTAATGATAATAGATGGAGCCACAGTGGAACTGCTGTGAAAAGCTTGCTTCAACTGGGAAGAACAAACTGAAATTTCTTTTTACTGTGAATCGTATTTCCTATTAATTGTTCTACACCTTTGGGTTTTTTTTTTATTATTATTAGTGTATTAATTTTTCTTTCACCAGTGGGAAAACAATTGTGTTTTGTGTGTGTAGCATTTATTTAAAAGAGTGTTAAATGGGCAAAATCATATTAATTACAGTGCCTTCAGGAATTTATTAAAGTTTTTCGTGTTTTTCATTGTTTAGTACAATAAAAGAAACGTTGAAGAATATTAGATTGGATTTTTCACTACAAAAAAAGAGGGGAGTGACTGTAAATAATTGACAGTTGACGCATTCCTTTCATGCGCAATCTTTAATAAAATGCTTTTTATAAACTTGTTTCGTACTTTGAAGTAAATATTAAAATGAATACGCCTATATACACTAAGTTACCAAATGTATAGGGACATTAACAAGTGAGCAAATTTTATGTAAATCGTTGGTCATTTAATCATCAAGGTTAACTTAATAACACTGAAGACTGCATAAGAAAATTGCAATTCACAGACCTTTCTTCACAAAAGCAAGTATACATTTGAATAGTCGGAAAACGTAAAATTGAACATTTTCAAAGAAAAAATTGAAGAAATGGACGGAACAATCCCGACTGAGATAAAGAAAGTGGTTCGCTTTTTGGGGTTTGGCTTTGGACCGATGGCGATACCGTGGAAGAAGAGATATCATCCTTGATAAAACCGTTCTTCTAATATGATGCAGTTTAATGACGCAGGACTTAAACAATGTTTCCTTTCCAGAAGTTTGGTGTGTGATGCTGGGTTTGGAAAGTTAATGTAATACTAATGAACTGCTCAGCTTTAGCACCCCATCCGGAACCAAACGGGACCGAATTGGAAAGCCATGTTGCAGCTGATCCATCGATGCCACTATCACATGCTTGATTCAAAGCTTTTATGTTGGAGGAATGCTCAAATATTTCTCTTGGCATGTGCAATAAATTTGTTGAAAGTGCTTCACGAAGACTTCATAACGAATTAGATGCTCTTTCTGGTTCCTGATGAAACAACTTGTTCAGGAATCTGGGGATTACGATGGACAGGTGTAGATCCAAAACTACGATCCACAGGAGTACTCATACAGCTTCAGATAAGGTGTAAGTGTATTTAGGGTCAAGCGGTTTCCCCCATCTCCACGTTGTGGTGTGTTACAGAACGTTGTAAATGCCAGAGATTTAAAAGTGTGTGGGTCTTGGATCGTTTAGTGTCATGTACCGTTGTTCTTCTGGTCGTTTAGCCGCTGGACCCCTGTTGGGGCCCAACGCTGCCCCACCTGTGCCCCGTGGAGGCAGACCAGGAACACAGTAGCTTATATATACTCTGGCAGGTCCTGCCACCTAATTTCCTGAGATTTCAGTGGCTAGGACTTAAAAGAGAAAAAAAAAAGTTGGCGAGGTTCAATTTGCATGGTTAAATTTTGACGTGTAGGGCATACGCTAGGGTATAGGCAGAGTGGGGGAGGGAGACTGAAGGCTGGGAGGAGGAAAGTCAGAAGAATGGGTGCGATAGAGAAGATGCTCCCAGTTAGTGACAATGGGGCAGGCCCATGCTCCACCAGAAAGAAAAGAGAGCAGCAAGAGGGAGGGGGGCAGGAGGCTGGCTCCTCCCCCCCTGCCAGGAAAGAGGAATAAAGGTACCCAGCAAGGGAGCAGGGTACTGATCACCAAATAGCGCATAGGCAGCAAGGCTGCAGTTGGTCGAATCAGATGCGTTTCCTTTAAGTCCGATGACATCAGTATCACGCCTGGCCAAAGGTAGGACAATGTCCTGTCCAGAAGGTCAGTATGATCCCTTTCCACAGATCAGTCCCAGATGGTCGCTATGATTGATCTCCAACGATGCATGTGCAGCATTGCTGATATCTGAGTCAGTCTGCTGTAGGAATCCAGTAGTTGGGTCAAGTTCAGTAAAGTTTTCCTTTTTAGAAGTTCAGGGTCCATTCCGAGTTGTAGGCTTGTTAGGGATTCCGTCTTTCTTTTCGGAGAGTATCCCATCCAGGTTGTTGATTGGGTAAAGTTTGGTTTTTTTGACGGTTTTGGGGTTCAATCTGGGTTTTAGGCATTGTCCAGAGCTGCAATCATTCTTCGAATAATGTACCATTCTGGTTAATAGTCATCTGATCACATGCCAATTTTAATTAACTTATATTTTCCGACTCCAAATTACAACGTCTCGACTCAGGTCCACACCAAGATAATAACGAGCCCAAAATTACTCAACATTACTAAATGTCTAGAAGCAGCCACTGCAATTCCTTGGAATGCACTTGAGCAATGTGATAATCAACTTGCCTTAGACCTTTTAACTCGCTGGCTCATCACAATTTCTAATTATGCAGCCTCAAAGAAAATAAGGATCTCTGAACGTACGAGAGGATGGTGGACTCCTGAGCTGAGCAACAGTTTTAAGCTTAAACAGGAACTGTACAAACAGTGGAAAATGACAGGACTAGCTCCGGACCGAATTGCGTACTCCAAAGGACGAGCAAGCTTCAACCGCCTCAAGTCTCAAGCCATAAAACATCACATTGAAACCACACTTCATAAGGGCTGTTCATCATACCGACAGAAATACTGTGAACTCCCTCCACAGTTTGATCCTGAAAGGTGGATGGACTTTATTGCACGAGTTCAGCAAAACCAACATGAGCCCAGTGATATTCCCATGTCTGATGATGATGTGCCCAGAGATGCACTTGAAACCATTCAATTAACAAGACAAGACCTTTTATCTGCGATTAATAAGTTGCCTGCAACTGGTACAGCGGGAATCGACAAAGTACCACAATTTATCATTAAATGTTTGAGCCCATTTCTAAGTGATCCTCTCCTAATAATTTTCAATAGCATATTAAAAGGAGAATTTTTCCCTCCAATATGGAATTTATATTCTGTTAGGCCACTCCCAAAAGTTTCCCAGCCAACTGAAGCCAAGCACTTTAGACCCATCTCTCGTTCCTCGTGTCTATTGAAATTACTTGAAAAAACAGTACTGAAAACACTTACCACGCACATTCTCCCGCACAGGCCCCAGCAAATTCATTATTCGTTGCAAAACAGATCAACAGTTAGTAACCTGATTATGACTACTAATGCAATCCTTGGATCATTTGAGGAGAAAGAAGAAATGGCAATCACATATCTTGATTTACAAGCTGCGTTCGATAGTGTTCACATCCCAGCCTTGCTCAAACTCCTTCGAAATTACTATCACATCACAGGCCCAGTATTAAAGTTTCTGACATCCCTTCTTCAGAATAGAATCATCCAAATGTACATAGGAAAACAAAGGTATACTAGACAAATACATGCAGGCGTTCCACAGGGAGGAGTCCTGTCTGGAATTCTTTTCACTGCCATCATCTACCCACTAATACACAATAGAACAGATATGATATCATATGCAGATGATTTAAAGATCTTCACAAAAATAAATTTGACCGATGAAGCCAAAAACGCCACAGTAACCATCAACAAGACCTTATCAGAAGTACAGCAGTACCTCAAGAATTTTGACCTGCAAGTGAACCCTGAGAAATCTGCCATCATGGTATTCTCTCTTAAACCCATACCAACCATAATTCAGCCTGCGATTGACAGAGTCCCGATCCCCTGCGTTGAAAAGCAAAGAGATCTGGGTGTAATCTTCGACAGAAAATTACGATTCCATCACCATATAGAAGAACTATGTGCTAAATTCAACAAGAAACGGTGGGTTGCCAAGCAGCACTTGCTACACATTCACAACAGAAACCTGATAAAAATGTATATCAGGATGATGATTTTTAGAAGTGTACTGTATGGAGTAGAGTTGTGGGGCTCAGCTGCAGACACCACAATTAAACCATTAAAAGCCGCTGAATACTGGCTCCTAAAGTGGGCAACCTGGAAGTGTCATCTCCCACCACAGCAGCGCACAACACCGATGGCCAACGCGCTGAATTTAACCAGGTTTTCAGCATTAATGCACGAGAGAAGACTCATCTTCACCGTGAAAATGATTGCCGGGAGAGTCTCAGCACCCAACGTTTGGGACACCGTGTGCTGGCGGATTCCCCAACCAGGTCTCCGCTCCACCCCCAAGCTTCTTGCTCTTCCTTCGAGACTACATTTGAAAGATCGGTTCCTCCCTTATCAGAAGCTCCATCTGGTTCAATCCCTGGATGCTGACTTATTTAAAATCATAGATGATAAAAAGTATAGACGGATCATCCTAGATCTGCACGTGGTCTCCAGAACTACCAACTGATCTCAGATCGTTATGGCGGGGCAAGAGACTCTCAGAAAACTGGACCTGAGGAAAAGCTTTTGTTATCACAATTTGTTATTTTTGTTATTTTGTATTAATTTTCCTTTCAAGTCAATGTTATCTGCTATGAGTACTTTTTTTTTTTTTATATATAATTTGCTTATAATTAATCTTTACAATTCCTTTATTATCTCTGCCGTTTGTTAACCCCTGGCATGGTACCGTGAAGGGTATTGTATGGTCGTGGTACCTGCGTGTACCGGTGAACTATACAATAAAGATCTTATTTATTTATTTATTTATTTATTTTCTGTTAGAGGAACAGTGGCATGGAGAATGCAACTGGTTCCAGTCACTTGCTAGTTTGTCAGCGCTTATCGAGTTCCTCTTCTCGCAAAGAGGTCCTGGGCGTATTTTGTGAGGATTTTGTATTCACTGTGTGAGTCCAAAAGGTGATGCTCCTGGTCCCGTGGGATTGTATGTCAATCTCGTGTAGAATAATCCCCGCAGATCTTCGTACCTTGGACACTGATACATAAGATGTGACCAGCTCTGAACATCTCCACAGGTGCAGCGTGGATCATCAAGGAGCCCTAGCGTGGTGAGCTTGTCATTGAAGGGCCCATGGCCCGTTAGTAGAAAGGTAAGTGCCCGTACCGGCTGAAGCCAAGCCGGTGATTTTGGGTAGTCCTTGTCAACGTATGGTAAAAATTTGCTTGTGAGCCCCCCCCCCCCCTTGGTGGAGGCCGTCCACCTGTTCTGCCATTCTTGTTGGATGTGTTTTTGTAGTCGCAGTTTTTCCATGCTTTTTCCGTTTGTCGGTTCGATTGTATATCTTTGGAATGTGATAGGGATCCCTTTGGAGTAGCACCCCTCGACGTGGGCACCTGTACGTGGTGAGGGGACCTCCCAGTGATGCTGCTGGTTTTCCAGATTAGCATCACTGGGATCCAACGCCCATACCTTGGTTCCAGGGTTACAACATTGGAATACGGCGTGTGCAGCCGTGCGCCGCGACCCGTGGAAGCGGAAAGGGGGATCCTGGTGGTTGAGGGGCCCAGCCTTAATACACCACTTTGGCCCCTGCTTCGATGAGACGGGTGGTCCCGGACCGGCTCGACTGGGATCAATCGGCGGGTGGTTCTATACTGCTAGGGTCAACTGCGTTCCAATAAGTCTCCCTCCCTATGGTCCTGGGACGGGATAAAGACTTATTGGTAACGTGGGTATGGTGCTCTAAGCGAACTCGGCGTCCCATTCGTGTACGCAGTACCTGCTAGTTCACGAGTGGGCGTCCCCTTGTTGGGCTCGGTGGTGGGTGAGGTACTTAGGCATCAGACATTTTCTCTTTACTCTTATGAGTAATTTAAATCTTTCAAACCCCTCTGGGGCCTCTACGAGGTCCCTACCTGAAATTGATGAAGATAATGTGTCATCAAAAAAGAAACACCGAACAGAAGCTGCACCACCTCCTGTACCTCGATTCCTTATCATACATTCTACCGGTGAAAAGGAAATAGGTAAAATGTCGCCCTTCTTCATTCAGAAGGGTCTCGAAGGGCTGGCAGGGTCCCCGAAGTCGGTAAAACGACTTAGATCGTGTGACCTTTTAGTAGAAACGTCTTCAGTGCGACATTCAGAATTGCTTCTCCAAGCAACATCTCTTGGGGGCATTCCAATTAAGACATCACCACACAGGACATTGAATACATCGCGTAGCGTAATTGCCGAGTGGGATCTCCTTGAAACATCTGAAGAGGAGATATGCACCGAACTGAGAGATCAAGGTGTAACAGCCGTTAAGAGGATATTTATGCGTAAGGAGGGAAAATTAGTCCCAACTAGGGTTCTTATCCTTACATTTAATACACCTAAACCGCCTACTTCCATCAAGGCTGGTTATCTGAACTGTCCTGTAAGGCTATACATTCCAAACCCGTTGCGATGTTTCAAATGCCAAAAATATGGCCACTCTCAGATGTCATGTCGTGGATCTCCTGCTTGTGCCCGCTGTGGAGCAAAAGAACATGACGCAAAGGAATGTTCTGCCTTGAAACCAGTATGCTTGAATTGTGGCGGTGAACACCCTGCATATTCAAGAGCATGCCAAAGATGGAAAGACGAGGCCGACCGGGCTAGCCGAGTGGGTAAAGTACCTGCCCGGCAACCCAAAGGTCGCGGGTTCGATTCCCGCCTCGGGCTTGGATCAAAGTACTGCAAAAACCTTGGGAGGTGCAATATGGCCACAGAAGCCGATGCGCCAACAACTACCAAATCAAAAAAAAAAAAAAAAAAAAAAATGGAAAGACGAAAAACAAATTCAAAAAATCAAGACGGAACAGAACATACCATATATGGAAGCAAAGAAACAGTTAACACCAGCAAACACTGGAAAATCTTATGCACAAGCAGTCTTGAGGAAGGTTTCAATTTCGACGCAAACTGATATATCAATATCGCCATGTGATTCTTTTGCACCCCAAGCTAGATACTTGTTGACACAAGCACAGCAAGATAAAGCAGTCGCTACTCCCATTTCAATACCAACTAAGGAAGCAGCACCTAAAGGAAAATCACCTCAAACAAAAACCCCACCTGTTATTAGTGAGGTACAGGAGGAAATGGAGGTAAATGAAGAAGCTGAAAGTGTGGAAGAATCTATTCTAGATCTTCATCCGGAGGAAGAAATGGATATTGGGCGCCCTCAATTTCCCAAAGGCAGAATAAAACCCAAAGCGGGTCAATCTAAACCCGCATCACTTCGGAAGCCAGTCAACGGTCCCACTAATTCCAAGTAATAATGGCTAAACTACTGCAATGGAATTGTCGTGGATTCCAACGAAATATGGAGGATGTCAAAATGCTAATGCGCAAATATGAACCTGTTTGCTTTTGCTTGCAGGAAACGTACCTAAAGCCAAATGATGACCCCATATTGCGAAATTTTACTGCTGTTCGTAAAGACAGAAACGGGGATGGCCCGGCCCATGGAGGAGTCGCAATCCTCGTGGGCAACCATACCCCTTTCTCACAAGTTCAATTGAACACTAACTTAGAAGCAGTAGCCATTCGTTTAGCAATAGGGTCTTTACTTACAATATGTTCTATATATTTGCCTCCTGGGACACACATTTCCCAGGTAGATCTCGACGATCTTATTACGCAACTGCCCTCTCCTTTTTGCCTTCTTGGAGACTTTAATGGACATAGTACCCTGTGGGGTAGTGCAGAAACTAATGAACGAGGTCGTATTGTTGAACGTTTTCTCGACAATAACGGCCTGTCGTTACTAAATATGGGAATAAACACCTATTTCCATATGCCTACCCGTACTTTCTCTGCCATCGATCTTTCCATCTGTTCGCCTTCTCTGCTACCTTTGCTTTCCTGGGAAGTGGAACAGAATCCTTATGGAAGCGACCATTTCCCCGTAATATCTACCATTGTGAATGGACAACCTTGTCATCCATTTAGAATTCCACGCTGGAAGTATGATGAAGCAGATTGGAGTAAATTTTCACTACTCACTGAATTTGATCCTGTACAAATTCAGCAAGAATCAATTGATAAAGCAGTGAAGTATATCACAGAGTGTATTATCCACGCAGCGGCAACTGCAATCCCAAAAACATCCTCCCGATTTCCACGCTTTCCAAAGCCATGGTGGAACCAAGATTGTAAAGAAGCAAGAAAGTTACAAAATCGGTCATGGGGAAAATTCCGACGTTACCCCACCACCGCAAATCTTATAGCTTTTAAACGTGCCCGTGCTAAAGCACGATTTATACGCCGACAGAGCCAAAAGGAATGCTGGGTCAAGTTTACATCTTCAATTAACCAGATGACCAGTACGAAAGTTGTCTGGGATAAAATTCGGAAGATGAAGGGTAAATACAAATCAGCTCCTTCATCTATGTTACAACATAATGGTTGTACATTAGCAGACCCAACTGCTATTGCCAACGCTCTAGGAGAAGTATTCTCCACTATATCTGCTGAAACTTCATACTCTGCTGAGTTTCTAGTGTTAAAGAAGAAAGCGGAGAAACAAAAACTTAACTTCCCTTCAAGCAAAGCCGAAACTTATAACCTGCCTTTTAGTGAAGTGGAATTAACCATTGCACTTGCTACCTCGAAAGTGAGTGCCGCAGGGCCAGATGAAATTCAGTATGAGATGATAAAACATCTTTCATCTCACTCTCTAGAGCTGTTGCTACATCTCTACAACCGAATTTATTTGGAGGATCAATTTCCTGTTTCTTGGCGTAGAGCAACCGTTCTCGCTTTCCCAAAGCCAGGAAAAGACCCCAAAATTCCCAGCAACTATCGTCCAATTGCACTGACCAGTTGCCTATGTAAGATTTTGGAAAAAATGGTGAATGCCCGCCTCATATATTACCTCGAGGCAAACAACCATTTGAACAAGATTCAGTGCGGCTTCCGAAGGAATCGCTCCACTTTGGACCATTTAATCCGACTGGAAACAGCGATTCGCGATGCTTTTTTAAAGCGTGAACACTTGGTATCAGTCTTCTTTGACATGGAAAAAGCTTATGACACAACCTGGAGGTATGGTATTTTAAAAGACCTCTATTCTTTTGGTTTGAGAGGCCACCTCCCTGTTTTTATAAGGAATTTTTTATCTAAACGACTCTTCCAGGTTCGTGTTAAATCCAGTGTGTCCCGCCTTTTTTGTCAAGAGGAAGGAGTTCCCCAAGGCTCTGTCCTCAGTGTTATGCTGTTTGCAGTCAAAGTTAACTCCATTACAAAACAGCTTCCTCCATCAGTAAATAGTGCCTTGTACGTTGATGATTTTAGTATTTTTTGTTATTCCTGTAGCATGAGAGTTATTGAACGACAATTGCAACAAGCAGTCAATCACCTTAGTTCCTGGGCTTTAACTAATGGGTTTAAGTTTTCTGCCCAAAAGACCGTTTGCGTGCATTTCTGCCGCAAACGGAATCTACATCCTGACCCGGAACTCAGACTTGGACAAAATCCAATTCCTGTGGTAGCAGAAACAAAATTTTTGGGACTTATCTTTGATAAAAAACTGACATTCCTACACCATATTCGTCAGCTTAGAGCAAAATGCATGAGGGGTTTGAACATGCTCAGTGCTATCTCCTCCAACTTTTGGGGAGCAGATAGAAGCACATTATTGCGTTTATACCGAGCACTTGTTCGCTCTAAACTTGACTATGGTTCCCAAGCTTACTCTTCTGCTAGAATTTCTGTACTCCGGTGGCTTGACCCAATCCACCATAAAGCCATTCGGATTGTCACAGGGGCTTTCCGTACTTCGCCTGTCCAAAGTCTATACGTTGAAGCCAATGAACCACCATTGATGCTTCGACGTCAGCAATTGTCGCTACAATATGCTATAAAAATAAAATCCCTGCCTGACCATCCCACGTGGACATCTATTTATATGCCACGGTGGGAAAATCTATATAATACGCGTAAAACTGCCAGTCGGCCTTTTGGTATCAGGATTCAAGAGCTGGTTCATGATATTGGCTTCACGTTGGACAATATATCAACGTCAGTCAAGCAAGATCTTCCCCCTTGGAATATACGATCTCCGTCTTGTGACTTCAGTTTTAGGAGTTGGCTGAAAGCTAACACATCGCCATGTATATATCGGCAACTCTTTGCAACACACCTTGCCGAACACTCTGATTTCTTGCCGGTATATACAGATGGCTCGAAATCTGAAGAGTTTGTGGGATCTGCTTGTGTCTTTCCAAGTAAAACAATCTGTAGTCGTATTCCAAGTGAATGTAGCATATACACTGCAGAGCTACACGCAGTAGAACTGGCCTTGGATCATATAAAAACCCACCACTACCAAAAGTGCATGCTATATATGGACTCTCTAAGCGTATTACAGGCCTTATCCAATGTAAAAAGCACTCACCCAGTGTTATGTCGGGTGCAGCAACTATTACACTCCCTTTTAGAGTTAAATTTCGATATTCGCTTTTGTTGGATCCCTAGCCATGTTGGTATCAGAGGCAATGACTTAGCTGATGCAGCAGCAAAATCAGCAACGCCACAAAGTCGCATCCGCTTGTCAGTCCCCTATACAGACTGCAAGCAACTGATCTACAAAAAATTATGCGCGCGTTGGCAAGAATCTTGGAATGGGTGCCCTACCAACAAGCTGAATGAAATTAAGCCTGAAATAATGCTTTGGCATTCTAGTCAGCGCAGGGTCCGACGGGAGGAAGTAATTCTTGCTAGGCTACGCATAGGACATTCTCACCTGACGCATTCGTATTTGCTGAGGGCTGATGATTGTCCTGTGTGTAGACATTGTAAAGCAATTTTAACTATCCGTCATATTTTAGTCGAATGTACATATTTTAGTAATGAACGCCGTTCGTGTTTTAACCATCTGTCTGAGCCCTATACACTCAGGCAGATTTTATCAGACGATGACAATGTGTCAGATGTATTTAGATTTTTACAACTGATTAATCTACATAGTTTTATTTAGGTTGCCCTAATATTTAACATATTGTAAATGTTTTATGCCATATTTCTGTGCATAATATATTAACTAGATACGCTATTTTATATTTTTACATATTTATATTTTATTACCTTAGACTTGGCGCATGATAGCCTTAGATGCTGATGCGCCATTAAACTTCTAATAACCAACCAACCAACCTTTGGAGTAGCAGTAGATTAGGCCGCGTCGGAATGCCTCCAGGTCCAATGGGAGGATACCGACCAGCACCTGGAGGGCCTCCGTGCTGACTGTGTTGCAGGCTTGAGTCATCGTGAGTAAGATTGACCGATTGGTTGATTCTAGTGTTCTTCTATTGACGACCATAGTGGTCTTGTGATACCAAATAGCGGCCGCGTAGGTGATCATTGGAATAAAAGTGGTTGTAATACAACGTCAGGACGCGGTTTTTGAGGCCCCAGTCGCGGCGCGTGATCGTTGCAACCATGGCAGAGTATTTCCTTATTTTGTTCTTGACTTGTTTGAGGTAGGGCTGGAATAATAGTTTTGTGTCAAAAATGACACCAAGGTATTTCATTTCAGTGTTAAAGTTGATTGTGGTGCCCTTTATTTTTATTTGGGGTGGCCTTCTGACATCGAAGGTTCCTTTCAGTAGGATTGATTTGGTTTTCTCTATTGATATTTGGAGAAAGTTGTCCTCTGCCCACTTCTGTAGGATTTTTAGGGCATTGTTTGCTTGGTCCTCCAGCTGAGCTCTTCAGTCTGCAGTCACTCTAAGGATTAAATCATCAGCGAAGGCCTGTGAATGCACTTCCCCAAGATTAATGTGCAGGAACTCGTCGAAGACCATGTTCCTGTGTGTGAGCTTTCATCTCTGTCCTTGTCACATCTGGATCACCATGTGTCCTTTACAGATATTCTCTCTCTTAGAGCGGATTTATTCACGCAACACTTAGAAGACTGTCCAGTCTGATTACGAATGTCTTGCTTGCTTTATAATCTCTTCCGTAACACTTCACGACAACGGTTCTCGCGCAACGTCCACCTTTGATTAGTTTAATGCACTGCTTCGTTTAAATCCTCTCAAATAACAGCGAGCGGTTACCTTTGCTATCCTTCGACATCTTCGATAAAGCTTGAGGCCGAATCCCGTGAAGACGGAAGGAATGTTTCATTCAGTTCAGGATAGTCTCGCTTTCAAACGTGACATTAAGCCTTTCTGGAACACGGTGAAATCAATTGCAAGATCACAATCCAATAGAGCAGTGCTCGAGATTCGTGAAGATAAGATATTTCATCATCAGGAGGAAGCAGACTGTTTTGTAGATTATTTTGCTTCAGTTACCACTAGTTCTCAGACTCAATAACAACCAATTACAACCCCAATTCGAAGTCAGCAAGCATGGTGTGCTTAGTTGCTTAGCTCAATATTGAAGACATTAATTTGCACTTTCTGAATTTCACAATGGCTTTTCAAGCCGGACCTGACCGCATAGCATTTATATCATGGAAGAAGTGCTGCAACTTCCTCAATTCAACCTTTTTCCTTCTCTTCCTCCTCTTTAAGCTCCCTTTGCTTACTTATAGCTATATACCAAGATCATTTAAAAAAAAGTCAAGATTTTATAAATACATAGAGATAAATCCACGCGTGCGGAATTACAGTGTAATATGCCTCCTCAACTCAGTTACCAAAATTTCTACACCACTCTGCAGAATTTCTTAGCTAAACAATTCAAATCCTTCACGGTGTCATCCCAACATGGATTCTCAAAGGAAAAGTCTGTCAACCAAATCTGTAGTCCTTTGGACCTTTGCCTCTCATACCATTGGCAAGGATGGGTTGAAGAGAACGATGGTCCCAAACTGGGTGGGGGGAGGTAAAGGCCTGGGTTTGAATCCTGTCAATGACACCAGGACTTTTATGGCTGTTTTTTTAACTCCATGGCTGAGTTAGTCATACTGCTGTGGATAGCAAGGTTCCCCGCCACAGGAAACTCGGATTTTTCATCCAGAAAAAAATAGGTAAAGCGACCAAAGAACACATGCAATTTATGGACGTATTACAAATAGGCTTAAAAGTTCGGTCTTCGGTAGCCCTAATATGACAGTTTTATGTACCTTTATTTACACTGGTGGGCAAAATTTCAGGACCAGTCAGGTTTTCACCTGTAGCTTCTCATAGGAGTGGCCTGGATATGCGAAAAGCATACCAAAGGAACCTCGTGAGGTACAGAAATGATGAACGAAACAACGGAAACAAAACGGTACAGAGGGACTTTATTCAAAAATCGAAACATAGCACTGGCTGCCATGATACAGATGCATCACTGCCAAAGATGGAACAAAGGGAAGAGATGGCTCTCAGTAGGAGGTATGGCCACCCCTAATGTCGATGCAGGCTTTGCACCGCCTGTCCATACTTAGAACAATGTTGTTGATACGTTCTTGCGGTAACATCGTGTATTCCTCTGTCAGCGCCACCTTCAGCTGGTGAACATTTTCTGGTGGGTGTGGACGTGCCGCTAGGCGTCTCCCCGAAGCGTCCCATATATGATCGATGGAACGGGAAGGCTAATCCATACGAACAATATCCTCACTTTCTAAAAGCATATCAACAGCTGCAGTGGGATGGGGTGTGGCGTTATCATCCATAAACACGAGCTCGGGACCAATGGCACCTCGGAACAGACCCACATTGGGAAGGATTACCTCAGTACAGTAGCGTTCACCGGTTACAGAATTGCCTTCTACGTCCATCTAAGATAACGCCTCCCTAGACGAGAACACCTCGACTGCCATATCGATCCCTTTTAGTGATGTTTGAGGGGCGATACCTTGTGCTAACCTCTCGTTAGGACAGTTGACGTCCAGAATAGCTGCTGAGACAGAATCTACTCTCATCAGTAAAGATTTTGTGGTTGTAATCTTTAGAAATAGTGTAATAGTGTTGGTCCTTAAGTTTTGCACACCAGTGTATGTTTAATTTCAATTTAATTCCACTTTCAAGAAGAAAGAGAAAGTCAACAACAGAAGAATAAATCTAAATTTCGTCAAAAACAGCATTCTAAATACAGCCATTTGCACTGCGAACCGAGTAGGTAGGGCTTGTCATTTCCCTGGGCCTGAGTGACTATCTAGCTATTTGAAATAGTTCAATACCGGTATCTGTCTGGCCAAGGGACAAGGTATTCTTGTATTGATTGCGGCCTCCAGGGTTACCCCTATATACCGCTGTAGCATCTGTAGGTTATTTATAGCCGGCAAGTGTGTGTAAGTGTGTGTGTGTGTGTAAGTATATATGTGTGTTGTGATGGTTGTTGTTTGCCGGCCCTGGAGTCTTAACAGCCGGGAGGCAGGGAGCAAGCTACCTGCGTCCCGACTCCCGTCCCTAGCCACGTGGAGGCGCTCCAGGAACTATCTAAATTACACTTAGTGGGATTCCAACAAGTGGAATCCCGGTTATAATAAATAAGGAATAGGGAGGATAAAGTAGGAGAAAAGAAAGTAGAAGAAGAAATGAGAGCAAAACACTCTCTCAGGAAAAAGAAGAAACAGGAAAGAGGAAAACACTAGTTGGAAAATCTAACAAGCGAGAGAGCTTGAAGAGGTAAAATTTTGAAGGCTTGTACATTTGAAAGAAAGATTCCCCAAGCCGGGAAGGAAGCCCAACTTGCACCGACAAGGGGAAAAAGAAAAGTCTCAAGGAAAGAACATAGGTAATGTACAAGTGGCTATTAGATAGCCACTTAAAAAAAGAATAAATTAAGATAAATAATAAATACTTATGTCACCGATATGAAACATAGCAGTAAACATATTAACAAATTACACTGCATAAGCAGAGAGTAAAATATACAATATTTACAAAGTAATTAAAATCTTGGCTGAAAATTAGTCAACCAAGAAATTAACAGAAATAGTCATCCAGAAGAAATGTAGAAACATATATACAAAACACAAAGAGACAAACAGAACTCACCCAAGGCAAATATATGCCAAAGGCAAAACCAATAGATACTGTACAAATAAATTAGTTAACCGAATCAAAAGCAATTCTAAATTTAAATCTAAGTATAACAGATCAAAATAATAAGTTAAGTATTAAACAATAATTAATTAATATGCAGAGAAGATGTCTCTGCACAAGTAATCTAATCTATAAACATATGTACATAACCAGCAAGTGCAAAGCTGCTACCACAAGCTGCGAAAAACAAAACTTGTTTCAAATAACAAGACACGTAGAATTAACAATAATGCATAGGTAAGCATTAAAAAAAAAAAAAAAAAAAAAAAAAAAATGGATGGCAATTGCCAACAAAGCAATTGGATCTGAGAGGGCGGGGAGAGGTCCATCCCACCCCTCAGAACCAAAACCCATTTACAACTAAAAATGCTAGACCAAGAACTATATGGTACTAGCAAAAACCCAACTGATTGCAGCTGCAATCAGGCAGGAAAGAAAAATACAACAAATAATCAGCCCCGCAGGAAAACAAAATTAAATCAAAACACAAGCAGCAAGAGAAGCAGCCAGCAGTAGGACAGGCTAGAGAGGAAAATCATCTCACTCAACCAGAACAGCCAACTGAAGGTTGGATCTGAGGGAGCAGGGAGAGGTCCATCCCACTCCTCAGAGCCAAACAGACAACGCAAGAAGAGAAAAACTGTCTCTTCAACATAATAATGAGCTAACTACACAAGTAATGTACAATATAAACATTTAAGATTAACTGCTGATTTAAAACACAATAAAATCAGTTACTCTCAATTCTGAGAGCAAACAACAAATCAAACAAAAGCACCATGATATTAACAAGATAATTACAGTATTTACAAAATACATACAATTTAACACAGAAAATCATTTCAGGCAACCCGGACAGAGTTCGAAGTGGGAGAGGGGAGGTCCATCTCTCCCACTCGGCCAGGCAAAACCTGAAACAAGTCTCCAGAAAAAGACGCAAAAACTCTGCGTCCAAAACACAAAACAATTTAGGCAAGGAAGAAACTCCTCTCAAAAAAAAAAAAAAAAAATCAATACAGTAATATATATAAATATTAAGAACAAATAACGAAATCAAGGGTTATTCCTTGATAAAGCCGCTCTTCTCCGGAAGACACTATTAGCAAAAGAAGAGAAGGCAGAAAGAGAGTCCGCCGACCCAACCAGGCGCCAAAAATCATCTAAATTATATACATTTGTACAGATAGACAATTGTTGTCTTAAATCCACATATAAATTACAATGTAGGACAATATGTTCAACCGTCTCCTCAGAGCCACAAGAGCAGAGAGGAGAGGGGACGAGTCCAAGGTATCTGTCTGGCCAACAAATAATCCTTCACCGGCTTGCACGATTTCGTGTGAATTCTACATAATCGTTAGCTACTTATTTTCAGAATTGGTTGGGGCAGCCAATCAGATAGGCTTGTGAAGCTTCTAGGCTTTCAAACTCGAAATTTTGTACGATTTTTCCGTGTATAAATGTATAGAATATCCTCAACTAGCCCCACAATCTAAATGGGCTTCCTTACTGTATTGGTTTATATAAATAAATAAATACACCTTCCAACAATTAATATTTGCCATATTTGGGGCCAGTTCCGCTCTGTTTTTTCAGTCTCTCCTCTCTCTCACACGCATTGATCCAAATCATTATATAAATTATCTATAGGATTAAAGTACTATAGATTATAGTACCTTTGAAATGTCATGTGTAGATCGATTTTTTATGTGACACCCTATTATCATTCCTCGCTGGAAGTCTATTAACTCCATCGATCGCGGCATCTTGCGTTCACAGTCGTACTATTGTCTACTCGAAAGTTTAAGAGCATGTTTATGTATGTGTCTGAGACGTTCTCGCAGTTAGTACAGTTGGTATAATCGCCATCCTACCCATACCTGGTGGAAATGACCTGAGTTTGAGTCTCCTCGATGACGTGAGAAATTTTTATGGGCCTTTTCTCAAAGTTGGTTGGTCTCAGGCGAGGATAGCATGGTTTTTACTCCCAGAAACTTGGTTGATCGACCACAGCACATGGGCGCAATTAACAGATATACGGCACAATATGACCTTAAGTCGCTTATGCGCCTATATTTCTACAACAATCAATTAATGTGCGACACTTGGTGCTTAGTTAGGACGTGACAAACTATCGATGGACGGATGACGAGCTATTTGGTCCCAGGTACAGTTTGCATGGCTTTATTCCAGGAACCTTGGCTTTTATCTTTCTCAATCCTTCCATCGAATACATAGTTTATGGACGAAACGTTCTGTGGTATAGTATACTTCGTTGATTTGATGATCATTTTAAACGTTCCCCAATCCAGATCCTCATTAAGGATGAACAGCTGTTGTATACAGTTATTTATTTTTGCATGCATCACTTGACAGTGATGATTTAAGTTCCAGATGCCTTCTGAAGCTTGGCAATTCTAGAACTTCTTCTTCAGAATGTACGTGAAAGACACACAGAGAAAAATTTGTCATTTGCATGCATTCCCGTATCTTTTTTCTTAATCTGAAACCAGCATTGATCCATACCATTGTTCTATTCCCGATTTACACTCAGAGTTTAGAAAGCCTCAGAATTCCTTTGGATCTTGAGTTTATTTAACAACCCCCTCACTCGCAGCGAATGATCCAACCTTAGTTGAGGCAGCTGCCTAATTAATTTAGGCAGGCGCGTCGCCGTTGAAATATGAACACTTGATCCCAATGACACACGCGCAATTCTGGGACAAATCCTGCAATTGTGCGAGGCTTTTTCACACGGAACACTGATCGTTTCCAAAACGAAAAATTTCTTTTTCTTCACACCGGTATTGAAAGACAGAGCTCATAGAAGCAACTGCTAGGAATATTATCATTCAGGAACACCATACTTAATCATACTCGATGGGGAATTTGAAAAAGGGGAATGGAAGCTCAATAGAAAATTCCATGTATGCGGAGGGAAAACTATATAAATTAACAGCGCGTGACAGTCGGATCGACCTCTGGAACTGAACACTGAAGAATACTTCTTGCAGTATTAGGAATTCGCCCTAGACCAGCTGGAGAAAGAGAGAGCGAGAACGAAAATGAAAGTTTAAGGTGGATGCAACGAGAAATAATAAGTAAGGAAGGAAGGCATAGTAAAGTGGAAAATACAAAGAAGATGAACAATGAAGATCACTTACAAAGCGAGAGAAAATCGATTACGACAGGATGAGCAAGCAGTGAGGAAGAATATAGCAAAATGAGTACGCTGGGATATGAAAACGGAAGGAGACAACGGGGCTCTTTTTTCAATATCTGGATTTATTAAGGGAAGGTTAATTCAAGAAATAAGAGGATTGGTTTGAGTAGAAATCTGCCAAGAAGAGAATAGGAGTGTAATTACGATTTTGGTGATTCCTTTGGGAACGAGTAAAACAACCGGATACAAATCAAATCATTTAAGAGGGTGAAGCCAGGCATCGTGAACTACTTGAGCAGCAACAAGACTGGTAGCCAATAACATATTGCGGAACAGTAATCACAAATTTGGTTGTTCAGAAGAGTTCAGTTTATTTTTAGAGTACAGCTTAAGATTCCATATTTTTGCCTCTTCCTTACACAATGCTTTGTGTATAATGCGAAGACAAAAGTAGAGGCAAGTTCATCTTTTAATTTCTCTTAAACTCCTCACTAATAGAAGAAAATTGAGAACTGTATCCATGAAATTCTCAATCGAAGTAACTTGCTCCTTCGATTACTCTTTGCAAACAGAAAAGATGTTGATCAGTTTCATAAATTTGTTCAGTCGAATATCTGATTCGAACGCTTTCTGGAATATGCACTTACTGGCCGAAAACTTAGAAACTATTCAATATCCAGTACGGCTACCTTTTGCCCGAATTACAGCCACTATATGTCGTGGCATTGATTCCACTACTAGGCCGAGGAAGTTTAGTTTCGATTTGATCATCCTTCCATCAGGATATTTGTCAATGGCTCTGTTGTGGTCTGTAGAGGATGCTCATTCTGGAAAGCTGGACTGTACTTTCCAGAATTTCTCAGATGTTCTCAAATTGGATTCAGATCTGGAGAATTAGGCGACTAGGATAAATATGGGGAATGTTCCTCGAACCATTCTGATACAATTTTTGCACTGTGGATAGTTGCGTTGTGTCTTGAAAGAATCCATCTCAATCAGAGTAAAAAAATGAAGCATTTCAGGGTGAAGTTGATCCGATATGGCTGAAAGATATTCATTGGAAGTAACCCGAACTTGTAACGGTGCGAGCAGACCAAGTCTGTACCAACAGAACCATGATATCGCCACCAGCCGTTTGAGTGGTGAACACAAGACAGTTCGGATGCATGGCTTCATGAGCTTCACGCTCAACTTTCAGCCTATCATTGGTGAAAAAAAAGTGTAAATCGAGAGTCGTCGGACCATCTGCTCTGTTTCCACTGTTGCACATTGAAGTCCTGACATTGGTAGCCCCACTCTAGTCCAATATTTCTTTTCTTTATAGAAACAAGTGGATTTCGTGTAGGTACATGACTACCAAATCCCAGATTCTTTATCCCCGCCGTATAATTCGTTTAGAAATGGGTCTTTCTTTACTGAATTTTTCATCAGTCGTTTTCTGCACATTGGACCTTCTATTTAACTCCATTTTTGCTTCTGCTAAACGTGCTCAAACAATAACAACTTTCTGAACATAGGAAGAACACCTGAAGAACACAGAAACCATACTACCCTCGCCTGAGACCGACTAACTCAGCTACGTTGTGAAAGAGATCCATAAAAATTCCTAGCGTCATTGACGGGGTTCTAGCTCAGGTCTTTTCCACCCGTTGTGAGAAGGACGGTGATTCTAAGATCTGTGCTACCCACGAGGGCAACGGCACAGGAGAGCACATGATTGAAGTAAGTAGCGATGTATTTCTTGATGATTTCTTTAATTAATCTTTATTGTACGTAAAGGCACGATACAATGTACCCATCAGGGCGTACTGCCAGGGGTTTCACATGGATAGAAATATAATAAGAAACAGTAAGAAGATAACAGAAAAATAATAACAATGATAATAACGAAATATCAAAATTGAGTCAGTAAAATACAATCCAGGAACAGAAACCATGCGAACCACTTCTCCATGCATCTAGATTACAGGAACTCGTGGTTCACAGAATTGAGTGACACAGATCGAGTTTTTTCACGGTTCACAGATAGATTTTACAGTTCAAGCTCGTCCCCCTACTGGGTGGGGAGCAGATCACATGCTATTGTTAAGGTCCTTCTCCTATACTACTTGTCGCAGGCAAACCGGTACAGATCAACGTCCAGCGATTGTATAATCGTCAACATTTGTGTGGGAAGAAATCTTTCAGTCATGTGGTTGCGAGAGCTTTCAGTTATTGTAAAATTTACGCCAATATATTTGTACGTTCCAGAAAGTTCCTGAAGCTACGGAGCATGGGATTGGACCAGTTGTTTGAAGGTCAGATTCACATCGAGGATTACTCCTAATGTTTATTTGTTATTATTTTGGTGAGTCAATATTTGTTCTGATACGGCTGGAAGTAAGGATGATGCAATAGTTGATACGTTACTCTGGGGTTACTTCTACCCATATGCAGTACTTTACATTTGTCACCTCTAAGCCCATCTGCTCTATGTTTCCAGATCCTGTTGAGCAGATGGGCTGAGAGGTGGCAAATGAAGTTTAACATTGACAAGTACTGCATATGGGTAGCAGTAATGCCCAGAGTAACGTATCAACTGGGTAGGACTAGCTGACAGTGGTAGAGAATGAAAAGGACCTGGGGGTAATTGTGCAGGCAGATATGAAGTTTTCTGAACAGTGTAAAAATGCTGCAAGAGTAGCTCAGTGTCTTGTCAATGATTAGTAGGAATAAGCGGATGATTATCCCTTTGTATAAGGCAATAGTCAGGCTACACCTTGAGTACTGCATTACACGTCTAGAGGGCTCATTTTAGGAAATATGTCAAGTTGCTGGAACGAGTACAGAGAAGGGCAACGGGATTGGTGAGTGGAACAAACAAAGGGTTGGTGTTACCAAGAAAGGCTTAAGTTCGGCAAATTGCAGATTCTAGAGACTAGGCACCTGCGAGGGATTCTAATTGAGGTGTACGAGGCCTTGAATGGATTGAGTAAGCTCAATGTTAATGGGATTCTTGCTCAGATTAAGAACATAAATAAATAGATGTATGGAAATTTGCCTTTAGCCAGTGGGTGGTTGATAGTTGGAACAAACTTCCATCTGTTTAGTGGAGGCCAGCAACTTAAATAAGTCGAAGGCAGAACTAGACAAACATTTGGAGTGAATGGATGGATGAAATGGGAAGGGGCTTTATTTTATTTATTTATTTTTTTGATGATGCTGCATAAGCTTGCTTTCTTGTATCATATGCCTCTACTAATGCTAATGCTGCTCATCTTTATCTGGGGATTCTGAAAATGGGAGAACTTTTAGAATATATCGCAGTGTGTTTTGACACACTTATAAGAAAATAATTTTAACCGGCGGTCAAAAGAGCAATGAATGATCAACGGTTGGTCACGAACTCGGGAATCGCTGAAACGTCGGTAACAGATTTGGTGAGGAGTAGTCTAGAAAATGCTTGGGAGCCGTTTCAGTAACTTTCGGGAAGGCTATAGTAGAAAGAATTTCCATAGACAGGTCAAGATTATTCACTAGCTATTCCGCCACGCATTCATGCTGCAGATCCACCACTGGATCTGATTAACATATTGTTGTTGGGCTAAAAAAACATACTGTTTTACAGAGGCAGTCGTGCCACAAATTGTATGAGCGAAAGTTACATAGAATGAGACAGAAAAGGGGCACATAAAAATGACTTTCAACTGCCTACAAACACTCCACTGTAGAAAGACTGTACACTGTGTGGCTGTGTACTCTGATGGAAGCAAATGCCAATATTTATTGTCGTGTATTGTCTTTAATTCGGTCAGTTCTAACCTCCCAAGTAATCGGTCTGCACGTGGCTTTTCAATAAACCCTGAAAATCCAGGTCGACAATTGGCGATGTGATCTGCAAATGGAATTGGACTGGTGATGAAACCGTTAAGAAACGACTCGAGAAATCTTCCAAGCTGACGGAATGCGACACAGCCCTGCAAAGAGTGGTCCACTCGGAACGCAAATCGAGTTGTTGCGGCGCATAGAGGCTCTCGATGGGATGATTGGGACACACGTCACCACCAGTACACTTGCATGTTGTGTGTTACCACGGTTATGCAGTCGTCCACAAGCAACTTATCACCCCGACTATGTGAAATTCCGTTCTTTGACCGTAGGCCAATGGAATGTTGTGTTTGGGGTAAGGTACATGATTTACCAGTCTGATAATTTTGCCTCGGTATGGCGGATGCCCGAAGACAGCAACTTCTGGAACTATATCATCCCGACAGTGAAGTTGGTTGAGGCAGCATGACGGTGTGGAATATTTCAGGGCCTACCTAGACTCATTGGTTGCTTTTGGACAAAATTATGAATGCAAAGGTCGTCTATCTGGGCGTCCTGGACAGTAATAAGTTATTTACGTTGTGGTAGCACGCCGAGAAGTTCTCGTCCATGCCTATATGTCTTGGCGGACTGGCGTACCTCTATCCGTCCATGCCTACATGTCGTGGCGGACTGGTTTAAAATGTATAGTATCTTATGTAAGGCGGCTCCCAGACGCTAGTTCAGTCCTGCCGTGGAACACTGTGATGTTACAAAAACTCTGCAGAAAGGCCAGAAATGTGTGTAATGCTATGTTTGTGCCGTGTATGTGTTTGTTATGTTGTTTAGTTGTTTCTGGCCGCTTTGCTATTAGGAAGCAACACGCACCTAGGAGGTGCGTCCTGATGATTCTGGGAGGTGCGTTCAAGGTGGTGCCAGCAGATGATCCGCCTCAAGACCAGCAGGAGATAGAAGTCAAGAAGACACAGTGATGTCATACAAGTATGATTACCAACTGTCCAAGATGAAGATGTTACTTGAGCTAAAAAATGGTGATATGACGATGGTGGTGGTATTAGGAGATGGAGATGCTGGTGTGGACTAGAGGTAGAGCTGGAATAGTAGTTCCTGATGAGTTGTCCATGTCTGGCAAAGGCTCCAAGAGAGACAGAGGCTGACGTAATAATAATAATTTATTTATCCCCATTTTACGTTACACTTTTTTGGGAGATAACAGCAAGAAGGGAGGGAGAAAACATAAGCCAATGGCTTTAAATGATGAGATGTATGCACAGAAATTTGCAAACTATTTTCCAACTGCTTCCTTTAACATTTGTACATTTTTTCCATGTTGGTAATGATTTCCTCTGTGGTTTTAAAATCCACCAGTTGAGCGGAAAGTAATTTGGATCAGACATCCCTAGTGATGTGTTCAATTAGTAATTTCTTGAATCGGTTTAGTGAAGTGACATTTTTGATTTTTGCAGGAAGTTTGTTCCAGGTTTTAGCGCCTCTGTATTTTATGCTTTTCTGACCTATGGCTTTTCTGAAAAGCGGAATCTTCAGGTTGGCTTCATTTCTTAGATTGTATGATATTTCTTCTTCTATGATTATAAAAAAGAATCCGAACAGAGGGGGAAACTCTGCCGTCTTCAAAGCATTGTAAACAAAGACCAGCTTTGCTTTCTGTAGCAGTTGATAGATGCTGAGGAGTCTCACTTCCTTGTATCTCGAACTAACCGATGAGTTCCAGGGAAGGCCCAAAAATTGAACGAACGCATCGATTGAGAATGGAGTTGATGTAACGTAGATCCAAGTAATATGCAATATGGACAGGTGAAAAGAACATGCAGCCAGTCTTTTGGGCTCCAAAGTTACAGAGAGAAGAATCAGACAGGTTAAACATAGCAAGTTTACCACGAAGGAAATCATGGCCAGTTAGAAGAAAGAGTGGGGCGACTCGGACTGAACCATTTTAGAATAGACTTTTGTAAGGCAAAGGACACAGGTGGAATAAACTTTCTTGTGACCATACCTTTGTTAGAAGAAAACCACTGATCTTGCCAGAGTTGAACCAGGTGGTTCTAGCAACGAGTGTTTTCCGTTTTAGGATCGCAGTGGATATTAACAATTGAGTCTAAAAAGTCAACTGGAATGGCATGTCTAAGGTAACAGCAAAAACCTCGATAAGCGATTTGGAGGTCCAGAGGTAGGCAACCGTTTAAAACCTGGAGTGCAACTATCGAGACAGTGCGACAAGTACTACTCATCATTAAGAGCATACGTCTTTGGATAGAGGAGAGTTTCTCTTGGTTGGCAATCTTTTTAGTAACAAAAACAGGCGCCAACGCCATAGGTAAAAATCGGAACAAACACCACTTTCTACAAAAGACGAAGGGTACGATGGTTAATACCCCATGATTGATGCGAAAGACGGAGAAGCATAGATGTATACTTGGCTATTTTATCATGAAGGTGCAAGATATGTTTCTGGAAGTTTAACTTACCATCTAGAATAATACTCACTCAAAAATTTATGAGAGTCAACCATGGAGAGAGAACGACCAAAAAGTTTAACAGTCGGAGGACTGAAAATGTTAAGGTTGCCCCTTAAGATAAAGAAGCTTAGTATTGTTAGGAGAAATGGTAAGTTTATTAATAATGGCCCAAGAGCACAGATCATTCATAATTCTACTGGCAGTACTTTTCAAAGGAGCACGAGAATTACCAAGGACAAGAAGGGTTAGACCATGGGCATATGCTATTTTAGAAGCATTGGGAGTTAAACAGAGAAGCCACTCATCTAGAACCAAATCCCAGACGAGTGGACCAAGTACTGAACCTTGAAACCGTAATCGAGAGACAGAGCAACTAAGTTGCTGCGTTCTAGAAATGACTTGTATATAAGGGTGGAGAAAGTAGTTGCAGGTTAAGTTGTGGAGTTGTGAGGAGCATTGAGCAGCCTTGAGGCGAGTTGGTTTGAAGACATGAGTTTCGAAAAGTTTGACTGGCCAGCCCAGAGCCCCAACCTCGATTCAGTAGAGAGCTTTTGGGATGAATTGGACCGCCGGGTGCGCGTGAGGAGAGACTGCCCAAAAACAGAACTGAACTCGTCGCTGCTCTGAAGTCTTTGGTGGTGGATAGTTTTCTACAGAGGCTTCAGGCTGTCATGAAGGACGTTTCAGCACACACTATTAGTTTCCTTGAAAATGAAAGTTATTTGTAGATATGCAGGTGTCTGCATATTATTGGTAGGGTAGAATATTATGAAACTTAGAAATACTCTAAATAAATCTCAATTTTTGAATAAAAATTTAGATTTTCTCTGAAAAATGCCACAAACATGAATTTTTAAAAATGATGATATGAGACGAGCCAACTTGAATATTTCAGGAATACCACGTCAAAGGATTGATTGGTAACGTGAACAAGAGTTGATTTGCCTGTCATTTCTCAAATCTTTGTTTCTAGGGATATTTAGAGCGGATTTGAAATCTGGACACTGTTAAGTTATACGAGGTAGAAGAATGATGTTTTTTTTAGCAAATAACATTTAGAGGTTTTCTTGAGATGCAAGTTCACTTGACCACAAGAAACTTTTGAGTCAGTATGAAAAGAACTGATGGGAATGTCATTGATCTTGTACTTAGAATGCGATTATGTATGTTTTACGTTCCAATAGTCCAGTCTAGCAAGTTTTTCAAAGTTTTACGCAGTTTAAGAAGTCAGACACACGAGAAAACTTTAATAGTTTGCATTGTGTTTGTTCCTTGTTTATGCTAAAACGACTTCCAATTACAAAAGTTTTAAGAAACAGCAAAGAAACTTAAAATAACTGTTTTATTGAAGTATTGCCGAGCTTGCGTCACAAGGTAGAGATTGTAATTCATTCATTCACTACATCCTGAAGTCTTAAGCTTACAGTGTATATAAAAGTTCGGTCAGTGTTACAAAAGATTAATTTTATTCAATGATAAATGTTTTTTTGGTAATAAGGAACCTCGATGTTAAATACTGAATTTAAGAGAGCGAACCAACGATTTCTTGACCAAAATGCGAGTACTCGTGCTTTGCATAAAACCATATCCTTTGCCGATTTTTAAGGGAATGTCTTCTAGTAGTTTCGACAAATTATTGCGCGGTGTAGGTGGCAAAAAATAAGGGCCCGTATGATTATTTCAAAGAACGCCGCGCCAAACGTCAAAGGAAAAGTTACGTTGATAACGAGTACTGATAATCCATATCTTGCACAAGTGATTCTTCTGTAACTAGATTATTGCTGAGAAAATGAGGATCAACATCCACATTGCAAATGAACCACCGACAAATTTGTATTTATTCATATCTTGTATCTTTTGGTAACAATTCTTGGACATGTGCTGTTCGCGCTGGTAACACAATGGTTATAATCACCATCTGGGTGGTGGAAAAGTCCTGTCTTCGAATCCCGTCAATGACCTGATAAACTTTTATGGATTTTTTTCACTTTGTGGCTGAGTTAGTCGATCTCAGGCGTGTACAGCAAGGTCACCCCCAGGAACTCGGGTTTTTCGTCCAGCAAAACAGGCAAATCGACCAGAGAACAGATCCAATTTATGGGCATGATAAAATAGGCTTATAAGTTCGGTCTTTGGTGGCCCTTTTATGACAGTTTTTTTACACGTACTTTCAATAGATGCACGCCCTTGCAGAAGAAACATTTTCTCGACCTGACAACCTTCCGGTGTTGTGGATAATTTTTTTAGCACGAAGTACCACTTCAATATTTGCAGTTTATCGAAATCAGCCCCTCTACCAGCGTTTACTTGTAATGGTTAGCGCGTACAGTCTTTCCATAGCAGAAATGTATTACGACTTTGTACGCGTCGAGTTGGAAATAAATTTTATCAGCTTAACAAATGCTGCACTGTAAACAACGAGGCAGTCGTTGTGGAACCTAAAACTCAAGTAACAGGTACGTTGAGACTAATGGTTACCATTCTCAATTAGCTTTTCCGATTGAAGTCAACAGATAATTAAATGTGCGGTATGCAAATATATGTTGTCATATGGTATCATCAGAAGTTCCTTGGAATCAATGATACGTACTGTACGTTTTCCTGGGCTTCTTAGTTGATGAAGTCATTGGGAAGACGGTGATCTTCCCGATTTTCAGAAAGGTTGTATTGTTGGAGAACGTTTAGCAGGAGCCACACCTGAGAACTTTCGAATATAATCTCTGGTGTGTCGAAAGATAAAGGTTTTAAAAGAAAAAAATTAAGCAGAAGAAGCTGATAATTGAAGAACGAGACCGCAGGAATTCAAAGAATATTGCTCATCAGAACAGAAGGTTCAGTGGTGCCCCAAATAATAGAGAAATTCAATTTACTCAAAGAAAAACCCATTTACAACCGAACTATGTGGCAGGAGTTGAAGAATATGGGATTTGGTAATCGTGTGCCTACACAAAATCCACTTCTTTCTACTTGAGTGGTGCCATCAATGACAAGACTCGACAGTGCAACAATGGAAACAAATCATGTGGTCGGAAGAGGTGGCTAATGGTAGGGTGAAAGTGTGACACGAATCTCATTAAACTATACATCCAGACTGTCTCGTATCTACCACTCAAGAGACTGCAGGTGGTATGCCAGACCAACTGCGGTCATGGTATGAATATGTTCTCATGGTACAGACTAGGTCCGCTGATACTGTTAGAATGACGTGTTATCTGCAGTAAATATCTTTGTCCTGCTGGACCAATTTCACCTTTTAGTACTTCATTTTTACCCGTATTGAGATAGATTCTTTCAAGATAGACGACAACGTAACTGCTCACCGTGCAAAACTGTACCTGAATGGTTCGAGAAACGTTCCCAATATTTCCAGCATCTATCCTGCAGCGTAATTCTCCAGATCTGAATCCAATCGACAATGTCTGGAATATGTTTTTTTTTTTAATAGAAAAAGAAGCCTCAAAACTAATTAGCCCGGACGTGGTGGTATCTGCAACCAACAAGATCAGCTGCTGACGACATATATTAAACTAGCCCTCAATATTATGACATTGTCGGGAAAAATTGAGGAGTGTGTGGACATCTTAAAGGACAGAAAAATAAACATTCTTGGTTTGAGTGAATCAAAATGGAAAGGAAATGGGTGTAGAGAGTTACGAGGAGGCTATTACCTATATTGGTCTGGGGGTGATGTAGCGAGGAAGGGTGTAGCCATCATTATAGATCACAGGATTAAGGAAAGGCTAATGGAGGTGAATAATATCAGCGACAGACTCATGTCAATTAAATTGCAAATGAATAACAGCGAAACATTGAAGATAGTACAATGTTACGCACTGCAAACTGGTTGCGAAGAAATGGAGAAGCTGGAGTTTGAGGACAAGCTCGAAGAGAACATCACAGGTGGAGATATAGTTATCATGGGTGACCTGAACGCAAAAGGAGTGGAGAGACAAGGACTAGAATACATTGAGTCCGCATGGCAGGGGACCTAGGAATGATGATGGTGACAGGCTGTTGGATTTATGTTTACGGAACAGCTTGGTCATAGGGAACACCTGGTTCAAGAAGAGAAAGAGTAACAAAGTGACAAGACACGGTTGGGACGGTCAACAGGAATCCCTCCTTGACTATATACTCGTGGATAAAGAGCAACACAGAAGACTAGTGGACGTCAAGGTCATTCCTAGTGTCTCATTGGGTAGTGATCACAGGAGTTTTAAGATTCCCTAAATTGAAGAGGATCAAAATAACAAGAGAGAGAAAACTACTGGTTTGGAAGTTGAAAGAAGAGGAGAAAGGGGCGATGTTCAGAGAAGAGTTCAGGAAGGTTGTACCTAAGACAGTGGTGAACAGCGTGGAATCAGAATGGAAAGCATTCAAAGACTGTATAGTAGGACTGACAGAGCAGGTTTGTGGAAGGACAAGCAATAGGAGATGGAAAGAAACCCCATGATAGGATGAGAGAGAGGCTGTGAAAATCAAGAATAATGCATTCAGGACCTACTTTCAGAATATGAAACCGTGAAGGGAGAGGCCAAGAGGATAGCTAACGAGGAAAGAAGACTGTGGTTGGAAGAATGCAGTGAAACCCTACGACAAGATATCGACGGTAATAAAAATACGCTGTATGGTATGGTGAGGAAAAGAAGAGATGGTGGTGAACAGAGCAAATACTTTATGGATGAGCATGAGAACCTAATAACCAAGGACGAAGAGATAAGAGGAACATGGAAGAAGTATTTTGAAAATCTGTTGAACGTACAGGACAGCCAGCAAAAGGGACAAAGGCAGGTTGATCATAAAAGAGGGAATGAAAGCGAAGATACGGGGAGAGAGCAAACACACGTGATTGGAATGAGTAGTGCAGGCATGGAAATACATCGACAGGCAAGTCTGCTGGTATGGATTAGATAAATGGAGAAATGCTGTGAAGGCTACAGGCGAAGCAGGGATAGCGTGGGCATACAGATTGTTCCGTAAGATCTGGGATGAGAGACAGGTGCCGAAGGACTGGAAAGAAGGGGAACAGGAAAAAGTGTTCCAATTATAGAGGCATCACACTGACATCGCATGTGAGTAAGCTGTATGAGAGTGTTAGAACGGAAGGTAAGAGGAACGATTTAAAATAGGATGGCCGTGGAATAGTACGGCTTTAGGCCTGGCACATCGACGGTGGATCTAATTTTCTGCATCAGACAACTGATGGAAAAGTGTTATGAACACAATAAAGAATTATGGATGGCATTTTGGGATATAAAGAAAGCGTTTGATGCCGCAAAGAGAGAGAAAGTGTGGCAGGTTTGAGAAACTTGGGGATAGAGGAACATCTTGTGGAGAGAATTGAGAATATGTGCACCAATACAGGGAGAAAAGTAAGAACAATTGTGGGGTTGACGGAGAGCTTCGAAATAACATCACGTTTGGATGAGATAAACCATGCTCTTCGCAGATGACCTCTGCATATGGGGAGAGAGTAGGGAACAAGTGCAACGGCAAGTTGATATATGGGCTAGTATGGCCAATGAATTTATACAGGTTTTCAGTCAGGAGAAGAGTGAAGTAATGGTTCTAAAGAGGAGTGGAGAGCTTGACGGATACATTACAATGGAAGAGAAACAGCTAAAAATGGTTAACAACTTCAAGTATCTAGGAAGCACTATCACAAAGACTGGAGTGATAGACGAAGAAATCAGTAGAAGGATACAAGCGGGTGAGAATTTCTGTAGGTAGACAAAAGATCTGATCTGGAAAAGGAACATACCATTGAAGTGTAAGAAGGCTATATATCAGGCCTATTATGTACCAATTCTGATATATGCATCTGAAACTTGGACTATGAGGAAAAAGGATGAAAGCAGAATTCGGAGGGCAGAAATGAGTTTCGTGAGGAGCATAGCCGGAAAGACATAATGGAATCATGTTATTACGGAGAGAATTCAGGTTGCAAACTCCAGAATAGGATTGAAAGGTCCCGTTTGTATTGGTTTGGACATGTCAAGAGGATGAACGAGAGGCGTTTGCCAAGAAGAATGTTTGATTTACAATTAATGGACAAAAGACCAAGGGGGAGACCAAGAATGAGATGGCAGGACATGATAAAGACCTATGTCATTAAGAGAGGAGGAAATTTGAGTGAAATAAACGACGGAGAGAAGTACACGGACAGGGCATGGTGGCGAGGCTTCATACGTCGACCCGTGGACTAACGGAACGATGATAGATAATGATCGTTGATTTCGTCTGAATCAGTAAGAACTAAGAATCATTGAACCACAACTTCTTTGTTCTGCATTTACCTATTTATCTTTTAGCTATTTAATCTCTTTAATGCATCTTCGACCATTTCTTCTAATCAATTAGAAGAAGTGGTCGAGGAGGCATTTGATAAAGGAAATATGGATGATGGATAATTGTAATGGATGAAGTTAGGGGAAAGATTATTGAGTGTGTTATATTTACCGATGATATGGTACTGGTGACAGATTCTGACGAAGAATCAAGGGAATTCGCGGTTGATTTGAGACGAGAATAAATACTGAGAAGACAAAGTTGAAATGGGAAGAGAAAGGTGAGAGTTAAATATTGAAATAGGAGGAGAGATAATGAGGTGAGCGAGTATAGGTTATATGAGTTCTTCCGTCATTAGGCTTCGTAATATGAGTATATTGCGAAGCATAATTGTGGTAGAAGCAAAGAATAGGCAGGGAAATAAGAATAGCGATGGATACAAAATGTTTTGAGAAGCGAAGAAGAATATTATGTGGGAGATTAGGAATTGGTTTAAGGAAAATATTAGTGCGGTGTGTGGTACTTGATGGAGCAGAGACATGGACATTAAGAGTAGAAGACATTAAAAGATTGTAAACTTCTGATGTGTGTATGGAGGAGGGTGGGTGAGAATGGATGATTGATTGAAATAAACGGAAGGCCTAGAGAAATTGGATTGGACGTGTTGAGATATGAGGATTGATGAAGGATGTGGTGAAAGGAAAAGTTGAGGGTAAGAGGACCCGAGGGAGATTGAGGAAACATCTGATAGGTGAATTGACAGGATATATAGAGAAGTGTATGCGTGGACCTGCCATTGTCAGAACACCAGCAATAAACAACTTTGGGTTATTTTTCTAACTTCAGCCTTAGAGAAAACATCCAAAATCGGAAGAAGCAAATATAAAAAACTGGATAAATATAAAACTGAAACTACTGTAACAAACTAATAAAACAAAATGGAAAACTCAATCTTCTTCATAAAGAGTGACTAATTTATGAACATTGCAACGTTTTCTCTTATTTCGTATTTCACCACGCCGGTGTTACATAAAATGAAATCAGTTTATTAAAATTCTCTTTCAAGTACACGGTTGTTAAAATTAAAGTGTCCCTATGTAGAGGGCTCTGGAGCGAGTTCTAAGGCTCGTACTGAAGAGAAATTTGGACAATAGGTACAATAAAGAATGCACTCGCCATTTATTGGAAAAAAAAATAGTTACAGAATTTGTCACTGTATTTTTAAATTTACTTTCAACCAGAGAGTAATTAATTGAATAGTGGAACAATCTTACATCTCACCCACTCACACCGTTTTGGAATATGTTATTTGATGATTCCTCCTGCTCCTTTTCTTCAGTGGACTTTTCCATCGCTGTTGAACTACTTGTAGTCGAACCATTTCTTTCATTTGCACAAACAACAACTAATTAGCTTTGGCGCAGATGTTGTTTGTGTGCAGATCACACGAGAGACACGACATCGAAAGTGGGTGTTGATGTATAGTTGAAGGGTAATCCATGGTGTAAAACCTGGTAATCCATGGAGATAAGGAATGAATATACAACGGCTTTTCTCAATCGCTTTGTGCCTTACAAAGTTCTTCAGTTAAAGATCATATTCGGCTAGGAAATATAACTGTAGAAACATGTTTTGTTAAGCAACTCCAAAATCTACCAAATCAAATATTGGTTACCACAATCGTTTAGTTGCGTAACTATTTTTTACCCTTTTAATCCTATCCAGTTTCTAGTTGTTCGTCAAGTTTAGTAGTAACGAATTCTTTTTATGGGGATAAGGTTTACTGAAAAAGCAAGTAGAAGAAATAAGAACGTTCTAAACACGAGACAACTGCATTAGAAACGTGTCATAGTAGCGTATTCCAAACGAGCGTGTTTATGTACACACAGATACCTTTAGTATTCGTTGTCAGTCGAAGGATGCTGCCAATTAATTCCCGCCTTGTACATTAATTACTGAGGACAACGGACAGAGTCGTTAACTACCGAACAGGAGAAGTAGTTAACTTGTACAAAAACTTCTCTCACGCTGACATTTAATTAAAGGCAATTATTGCTGGATAAAGAAAGCGTTTTGTTCACCTTTGTGTGAGAGCGTGGATTTTTTAAATATAAATCAGGATGTTGCTTTCACATCGTATTAACACAAGTAGAGAAGACGTTAACACTTTCAAAGAATTAAAGACTTGACATTATAGGAGATTAAATGCGAAACTGATCTCGGCAATGCGAAATCAGAAGTGAAAAAAAGGAGAGTACAAAGAGCGCTGTTCTGGCGAGGAAATTTGGAACAACAAGAGGAACATGGCATTAAAATAGGGGAGGATTTTCGAGGGGTAATCGCTTATTAAAGATTTAACTGCTTAAAGGTTAAAGCAGGTTTATGAAAATCTCATTAATGTCGAGATTTATTATTTTTGTTTTTTTTGGTGAATGTTAAATGTATTATAAAGATCACACCAAACATTTTACACTGTGGTTATCTCTATATTAAAATCGGTCGGTGTGTTGTAGCCATTCATCCACCCATCAGTTTATGTCTTTGTTTTCCTGACCCCCTTTCCGGTTCCAGATTACTAACTCAGTACTGAACATAAAAAACCTGGAAAACTTCTGTCTTAAGCTGGATTCAACTGCTCTTGAAAGAGTGGTTAAATCCAGTTCTAAATGGTCAATCCAGGTTGTAGTTAGCATGATGAATCATGCGCGTTATATACGGGGGGGGCAAAGAAGATTTGTTTTCACCAAGTAGTTGTGATAGAAAGATGAATTTGTTTTGTTTGTTACCTTGAAATCTCTATAGAAACCACTCAAATTTTGGTTCCTCTTACTCCAAAGAAAAACACCCTAAACAATCGACAAAGAAATGGTCGCTGTTTATCGAGAAGACTGCTCAGGTTACAACGTTGTTGTACACTGGTATAAACAATTCAAATGTGGAATTTAAATGTGGAAGAACCTCAGTGCATGATGAAGGAATCTTAGAATGCCCAGCAACTGCTGTACAAGAAGAGAGAGTTGTAAAAATGAGGGCATTAATCCTAGAAGATAACCTACGGTCATTGTTTCATTCGTAAGAATGGAAGAGAAGCTGAAATGTACACAGCGAACAGTGGAACGAATTATATAATCAGACTGTGGGATAAGAAGAGAAACATGGGTTAGGTAGCAAACTCAAGTGAAGGACATTCTTATGAAAACTAAAGAACTGAGATGGACTTAGGCAAGACACATAGCTCAAAGACATGATGAGAGATGGACGAATAAAATAACAAAATGGTACGCAAGAGGAGCTAAAAGAAAACCTGGAAGACAACAACGGAGATGGACAGATGAAATTCACGAGTTCTTGGGTAGTAAATGGATGCCATTGCACAAAACTGGAAAGTGGGTGGAGAGGCCTTCATCCTTTGGTAGATGGAAAATGGATGATGATGATCAGTATATTAATTGACTATATGTGGTTTTCATGTCGAGATTTTCATAAATGATCAAGCGCCTATTGGGGACCCAGGACACGGGAAATTTTCGGACAGGAGCCCTCTTCTCATTCAATTTGCAAGACCTACCAAATAGAAACATTTTCTAACATCTGGCATAACTATATTATGCCAGATTTCGAATTACGACAGCTAAAAAATCTAAAGCTAATTAATTAAAACTTATTCTTTTGCATTTCTTAGGGACGCATTCATGGTCCTGTCTGTCCAGTAGATTTAACCAACTGCATGGAGCACCTTCCAATTAGTGCTATAAGAAACAACATGCTTGCAGAATCACTAAGTCCACGATAACTCAGAAATACGAGAAGGTAAAGGGTGGGAGTTGGGGGGGTTTGATGCAATAAACGAATACAAGAAAGCGTGTAATTGGTTTCAAACCAGAGAACATTCACACGTTCCAGAAGGCTCAGACCTTGTCAAGGTAGCAGACAAATGTCGGTGTGCATATTAAAGTTTTATAACAGACAGGATTATCTGTGTAAGCGAACAAGTTTTATCTCCTCAGAGTGTCTTGTCTCCCGGTTCCTCTAACACCGTTTTCTTGAGCTCTAAGAAAGGACTGTAGTAGGAAGCATTATCGCAGACAGGCCTGGCAGTGACACTTCCCGAATAACTGGTTGTAAGTGAAGTAATTATTGTTATTACGTCAACAGAATTAATTAGTCCTGGCGTCAGAGTCGTTCATTTAGCGGTCGGGCACTTCGCAACTTGCAGACAAATTAAATGTAATGGAAAAGAGACAAACGGATATCTTCAATTAACTTTCTGAGCGCGAAGTGGAAAAACCGAGTAATTTCGATAAATTAGAATAATTTTACGAAGATATGCGTTTAGAAATCTCGGCGAAAGGCAGATTTAATTATCGGCTAGGCGGAGATAACAGTTTCATAATTGAAACATATAGAGTTCGCTTCAGAATCATCAAGTATTTTGCGTATTAATTTACATTCCATAGTAGGCAGAAAGCAAAACGAATTCATTATCTCTGACTCGCTCGGATGATGGGCTTTGGCGGTTTCTCATCTTCTTTGCATTGGCCATAAAAATATAGTCGGGAACTTAACGCTGGAAGGCATAAATATAAAAAAGAAGGGGGTGGAATTGACACCCTTCTTAAATGAATCTTTCATTTGTCCTCTTCAGTCCATTCCAGGCTTATTTTATGGTAAATGCTCATACATTTCTTTTCTTTATTAAATAATTTGTTAATTAATGAAAAGTTTTCTAATTATTATCACTTTAAGTGTCCGCATTTGAATGAATATGCATAAATCTTCGCCGGTTACATCCATACGCATGCTTAGCGCCTCTCAGTACTTATGGAAGCTCAATGACGTTTTGCTTAGCGTGCTGATTTTCTGATTTTTCTGTTTTATAATAAATAGTAATGGAAAAATGATGTCGATAGCGCATACATCCTTTTAAACTTTCCGAAGTGGCGAAATTTTAACAGCGATAGCTTTAAGAAGAAACCTTCACTAGTTGGACCATGGACATGTCCAGTGCTGGTTTCGAGTTTTCCTCTGGAACTTGATTTTTAATCCCTCTGAACAGGAGGACTGAAGACAGAACGCATGCTGTTAATGCCTTATGGTCTTAGGTTCCTGAATGCTTATTTCTGGAAAAAAACAAATATCTCTCCAATAATGATAAAGCCAAGTTAATAAAAGTAAACGGATACTGCATAATTCTAAGAACCGTTTACTGATACGATATTTAATAACCCCTGCTTCCTTCTAGTATCAGTCTAATTGGTTTTATATCTATTCTGACACGTGGACAGTGTGTGGTACATTTTGAAACCCAGCTTTTTGAAGAATAAGAGTTCAAGGTCCATTTCCTTCCCTCCATCTTTAAGAACCTTCAAGACCCAATACCCAAACGTCTCTTACTTTCGCTTGTCCAGCCGGTGTCTCAGTGGACAGGCTGTCCACGTGCGGAATTTAGGTCTTGTATTCCAGGCTCGTTATTTTTCTTTTTACTATATTTTTCTCTCTTTTTTTATCACTGTTGATTGAAAATGTTATTCCAATCACAATTACTACTCTCTTGTTTTCTTGCGATGAGAGTGTGTCGGAAAATTGCACTCGCGTGCCGACTTTCTTATGCCTGCGTGTCCCCTGTCCTGTTTTCCTGCACTAGTATTAGTAAACGCGTGCTTGAACTAATAACAGCCAAGAAAGAGCTCTTCGTGGTTTAACCGTACAAGCTGAACTGCATTTACAGTTAACGTTTCCATTACACTCCAAGCGTCCAGTATTACGATGAAGTAACGAACGTGTATTTTTTATGAATACAGTGAAGTATGTTCTATGCATTAATTTTTTGAATTACTCTCTTGTATTTTGTTAGAAATCAATATAATTAATAATACATGCGCTACTACATGGGGACCTTGTAAAAACGTGTCTAAAATTATTTTTTCGTGCGATAAAAGTAAAATATATCCACTTTTGGTTCATATACAGCCAGATTTTGTTTGTTTTTTTATAACACTGTACATTTAAGGTATAAAAGATTAAGAGGAAGTACAAAGAACGTTTTAAAAGCTCAAGTTTTCCCAGGAATAAAGTCTAGTGTCTTTCAAGATTCATGAGACAGGAGTAGTCCGGGTATGTACAAGTTTTCATAGACCATAGCTTCAATGATGGTATTTTAACAATAGACCAATCCTAATAGACCGGCTATTGTACATTCTGATGTCCGATATCAAATAACATATTTCTAAAATTAATTTTCCACCAGGTTTGTAATGTTATCTCTTTGAGCTATTGCAATACGATTTGTTATATATATTTTTATAACTACTGGTACTGATGTACTGCTTCTGATGCGATGAGTTCCTGTTACTTCCTGCCTGTCTATGGCAACCGTTAGACCAAATTGAAGAAAAACAATAAGAAACCAGGGCCATCTTACTCACCGATGAAAGTTATTACATGGGATGATGGACCGCTTAATGCAGCAGCAATATCAGCTGTCAGAAGAAACAGTAAAGAATAATTGAGGCCACCTATCGGTGTCTTTCATGCCGGAAATTGCGTCTACTATCACTTCAAGATGTATATTTTACAGGAGGAGCTTAGCTTAGACTTTTACCACTTGAATCTCATCACTCTGCATACGAGTTCATAATTCTTATAATGGCTTTTATTGATAGTGGATTGAATTTCAATATTTTAGGACCATAATCGATTTATTTGGAAACTTAATCGCTGATTATGATGTAGCTTAAACGTTTGTATTTAGATCTGTATCAATTCATTGATTATCGGAAAATAGGTTAATTTGGAGTTGCTGAAATGTTTGTCTGCTTTGCCCATTGGAAACGAACAATAAATTAAGCTATTCTATATTGTCTTTGGAGACAAATATGGAGCATTTGCACAGTTCATTTGTGCCAAAACAGCGTTTCGGTAAATTCAGCGAAAACTTCAATGTTCACAAGGATTCCTCATCAACATCTGTACTTTGTTCACCTCGGACAGTTGGCCACGTGAACACTTAGAGCGATCCGAAAATTACTTCCCGTGTTACTAATTTATACGAGCCACTGATTTCTTAGCAATTTGCCATAACTGAAAGATGGTAATGACTTCACGGAAGGCGCAGTACTAGAAAACCGACTCCTCGCCAATTAACAGGGTCACGTGGCCCCCTTCCCTTCGCGATCAAATTTTAAATAGGGCTGTTTTCTAAATGGAAATGTTAGGTCGTCACACGCATTAAGCAAAAGGTAAGGCACACGCCGGGAAATGCACTATTAAAATAAAATTGAACGTTAAATTATTCAACTATGCGAATTTGGCTCATTAAGGACATTAAATAATCGCGAATAAGCAAAAATGGCGGCTTATTTTTGGCAACGGCGGTATTGATTTCTGAAGTGTGTTTGCTGGCTCACAGTTAAAGTAATTTCGAGTAGATGGAGGACGGATAAATTAAAAGATGCACGATAAGCATCAATGAACACTTTCCTGCGGCTGAAAAAAACAAGAGAACTTAAGAGATAAAAGTTTAAAATATCGATTGTGGGTTAAAAAAAAGTTCTCCTCGGTGTTCCCTATTTCATCCGAAGCTATTCTAGAATGAGTTAAATTGCGAAGTAGTTTTAATTATTTAATAAACTGGCAACGCAATCTGAATCGAGATGTTTTAAAGGTAAAAAAAAATTATGCTCTAAAGGTCCCGGTTGGCGACTTCATTTAAAATTCCTAATCCCATTAAATAAATGAAACTGGAACGGAAAATATTTTTATGTCCAGTAAATGAAGCAAAAAGGTAAGTATAATGGCTTAAATTGACAATTTGCTGGCGTTTGTAAAGGTAATGGCTTTTATCCACCCATTCTTCAAACGTTTTTTCATTCGTGTTACTTCATAAAATACGCCATTTAATAGTTATTAGTTCCATTATCAAAAAGAACGTGGCCAAGACTATTTCGCTGAGCAGTAATTCTGCTCGCGTATGTGTGCACTCAAGCGCAAAATATATTAATAAAATGCAGTTAAATCGTTTACATTTCCTAACAGCTTTTCGACTGTGAATCCTATTAACGTATATCAGATGCTTTAACTACTGGTCCGGGTTTAATAATTACAGTTCTTCTGCAATTTATGTATTTACAAGGTGTACTGTAGCAGGCGGTGGTAGAAGTGTCATTTATAATCGCTGTTGGTTGCAGGCCCTAGAATCAGTTTGAAGGATTGTTGTCCTAGAGCCTTGAAGGACCCCAGAGAACTAAGAACACCGGGTCTTATTGAAGACAATCCAGCCAAACATTATGGAATCATTCCGTGGTCTAAACCGAAAATTTATCTTTATATGAAATATCCTTCTTCGAAGATGGAACATTTCTTTCAATTGTGTCCTGTGTCGTAAAAAAAACCAAAGAAAATAGGCGAAAGGAAGCAAAAACTCTCCAATGAATTACTCTCTAACCTTGGTACCAGTAGTCTCATTGTCTGGCTCCTGTCAATCCCTTTTCAACCTTTCCAAGTCGCAAACCTTTTGGAATGGTTGTTTGTTGACAGAGAAATTTATTCTAGAGGAATTCGGTACTTCTTAAAGAACAAACCAAGTAATTTCACCCCAACTCATTCAAGGAGCTAATTGTTCTCTGACAGATAATTTTTAGTTTATTTTTGTCCTTGTTGAATCGATGTATATTGCTTTAATTTTTGGCATGGCCGTAAACCTTGATTTCAAGCTCTTGAAGTTTTTCCCCTGTTCCTTTCTTATGACAAAATGGCTTTCACGTTCTGTGGACGCTGTCTTATATTCTCTTAAAACATGCCATTCAACACGAACTGTTGTAAACGAATCCTGGGGTCATAAACCTAAAATTTGATCTCTAAATCTTGTCGGATTCGGATAATTAACTTGAGTATTCTATTTTTCATTCCAGTGGTCAATTCGGTCAACACAGACGTCCGAATTCATGCGACTGATAATAAATGGACAAGGAAATTTGAGTGCACGTACGGTTGACTGCACCCTTAAGTGGTTTAACATCATCCCGAAAAAAACATTGAAGAATTCTGACAGTGATTAACGCAATTACCCAACTGAATTGGTTGAACACGGCTATGGCAGGTGAAGGAATAATTTCGCGAAATACAGTAAATCTATATTTTGCCAAAACCTGTGACGTTCAAGCCTTAGGGCTGGACATTGTCATGGAAGAAAGGTGACACGTGGAAAGTAGATGATGTTCAGATTATATTTCTTGAAGCGTGTCGATTTTTAACGAAGACAATCGGATGCTTTAATTTCTTCTCTTCCTCCAAAAATCTCGATCATATATTGAGTTAACTTTCCATCTAGGTGTTGAATGATTTTTTAGTAAAATGAACAGTTTTGTTTCCTGTTCTTTGGACAAAAGATTTGCTATTCGTTAAAGATACACGCTATATGACTATTTACATATTTTATGAACATTTTAGGATGAATATGCTCCATTTATTTTGAATAAACAAATTAACTGGAATTTTCTACAATTTGCTTTAAGGTTAAATAAAAGTGTAGTTTGTTTGACTAACCAATTCATCTGTTTTTAAACTAGAATAAACCTTCTCTCATCTATTTTTCAGTTAGTTTTTTCCCTTCTGTGTATCGTACCATAGTTTATTCAAAAAGCGTATCCACCATAAGTATTCCAAATGCTTTTAGATAATTTGACATTCCCAACGTTTTCCGATTTACAAAAGGAAATGACTCGTAAATCCTGAGGCTGATTACCGGTGCTTGTTCCCATTTCACTGGAATCTAAGTAAAATTGTACGCAACTCAAAAATAAGATTACCTAAAACTATTACTTTTATTCATACGAGGCCTTGACGACATCAATGCGTTTTTCTTCAGTCATCGTTCTTTAGGCACGCGCACAAGGATCTGTACAACGCTCTTATTTACTCCTCCAACCTCCCACTACGCCCCACTGTGGACACAGCGCGGCAAACATCGGTGTAGATCAACCTGATCTAGACATTGATTTTCGTAGACTCTCCTGTTGTTCGCGATTAATGTGAGAAGATTAAATCCAGGTCTCATAGAAGAAGTTCAGTTCATAGGGAGCTTAATCTATTTCCCTGTTACCCCCGTGTTCGGCAAACATTGATCAAAACCCCGTTTCCCAATAGCGTCCCGCATCCATCGACGTCCATATGTTACTTTTTTTTTTGGAAGTTGTTATTGAGAGGGTTGTTTTGGCTTGATGGATGAATCCATCTATTTGATGAATAGAATTCATTATACTTGCAGGATTTGTACGTGATTTCTTCAACGTCCGCTTTTTTTTTTGTTGTTGTGGATTTTGCATTCTAACCAATGCAGTTGGTGGTCACCGAGAAATTTATTTCCAACAAAAATGCTAGTAATATATGCACGCCATCCTGATGAGTGATGCGCTTGTCAGGTCACTGTAAGGCAATAATTCTTTGATACGTGCCTCTTTTTGTGTACGCTGTAGCAAACACAGCTACACAATGGGGTTTATGTCATACACAGTGAAAGATTTCCTCCGAATATTTAAAAAAAAGAATAGAAAAGGGAACGCTAATAAATGTGATAACCGATGAACTCCAAAAAAACGAATTTGTTAAGATCTGCGAAGAAGGTGCAATTTATATTTGTTTATAATTGATCTGTATTGTTTTTGGATTCTGATTGCCTAATATTTTATACATATCTTGGTACTCTTAGCTGTGACCACTGAAGTTCTTAAAAGAAATTACTTGGATTTACATCATTCGGCTGAAAATTAGTATTATTATTAGCTATTGGGTGAAAAAGAAGCTCGAATCTTTGGCTGCAGAATTTTCCAAAAACGAACCACACCATGTTGGATTTATCAGTTTTAGAGGCAAAGATTATTAACAGGCTCTTATTTGCTGTATTCCAGAGTATATTCCTTCAAGTTTCTAAGAATTTGGTTCCATCTGAGACATCCTCGATTGGCTTCTTTCAAACAGAAGTCATACTTAAAAGATCTTAGAATATAAACAAATTATAAGAACTAAAAGCGAGCATGAAAAGCATTTGGTTTGATCAACTATTTACCATAATACTGGGCTCAAGATAAACACGCAAAACGTAAGTCATTGAAGGATGGAAACTTTGGCATCGAAATAATCAAAGTGTGTTCATGAACATTGTCTAGTCTAGATAAGCAGGGTTTCTATGGAGATGGTCTCAGCAAGCCGCGATATTTTGGTTGCAGTGTAAACATCTTCGCGAATAGCAAGTTTGGTGATGCACTTTATTAAATCAGATATTACCGGCTAGTCTCGCTCTCTCTTGGCACATTTGACTACAGCTAAATGGCCTTACGGCCCCATCTTAACAAATTTATTGTCCAATTATGTTATTTAAATATCTCCGCATTTTCAGCATACACTTGCCATTCCAACAAAGGGGAGGTCGTTATTGAATTAAGCTAACTAAGGAAAATTACAAGGTAGTGACATCGCATGTGTTTGGAGAGATTTCGCAGGACGTTAACTGTCAGTCTTTAATAAATTAAGATACTCAGAACACCTTGGGAATGTTGGAATGTGAGCTTCCCCTGCAGATTTGCGAACATATTACCTGTAACTCCATCTCGCTATATGGTGCGAAACAGCTGCCTTTTATCGCTGTTTCGTACGCGATTTCGTATTAGCAGTGGTGCGTAGTTAGAATGCGTACTCCAAACATTCGTTGTTAATGCATGGGGGGACTTTCTGCTCCCATTGGGGTGGGGGTAATTTCGGTGCGTGAAGTAGGACTTCCATGATCCGAATGAATTTGTTGTCTCTTATGATTTGGTAATCTGGCTTGGGCACTTTTGTTTTTCTTTCTTTCCATTTCTGGAAGCAGTGCTGGAAGTCTTTTTTTTTTTTTTGTGTGGTCCTTCAGTGGATCGGTTATGGTGATCTGGATGCAGTCAGTTGGCCCAAAATGATGCTCTTTCAGGCGATTCTTGATCTTTGGAAAAAGAAAAGTCGCGTGGCAACATATCAGATAGTACGGTGGCTGTGGGAGCATTGGAATGTTTTTGGAGGTCAAAAACTCCGTGATAGGCATTGCGCAATAGCAGGGCGCATTACCGTGATGCAAAATCCAGTTTTTGGTCTTTTCAGTTCGAATTCGCAGAAACCTTTTCCATAACCTTTCAAGGTCCTCTCACGGTAGTTTGACCGTGAGTCACGAACTCTTTGTTCAATACTCCGCCCTGATAGAAAAAGAAAAAGCCCATCGATTTCATTCTGAATTTGTTCATAGTGCTTTTTTAGGGCGTGGCAAAATTGCACTATGTTATTCTTCACTCCTTTTGTTTCTGGGTCCTACTCAGAAATCCATGTTTCGTCACCTGCTATCATTATCTGGAGGAACTCTATCCCAATCGCAACATCGAGGAGGTCAAGGCAGATGTTTTTACGATTTTGCTTCTGTTCTTAGTGAGATATTTTGGTACAATTTTGCTCAAGCCCAAATGCGGTGTAAAATGTCATGGACGGCTCTGTGACTCATGTTCAACCCACCTGCCATCAAAGTCACCGTCAGACACAATCAGAGCCCTTACCCTCTCCACATTCTCCTCTGTTGTTGCCGAGACAGGTCCCCTGCGCGTGGTTCATCTTCAACGGCTTTACGCCCTTCCAAAAATGCCTTGTGCCAGTGGAAAATGTGGTTCCGTGGTAAAACCTCCATAAGCTCCTTTTAATTTTTCGTACTTTCCGTTGCGCTTTTGTTGAGTTTGAAGCAAACTTTTATGGCGTAATGTTGCTCGATTTTCGTTTGTTCCATTTTTCTCGTTGTGCAGATGATCCAACCTTCACGCTGATGTGCGGTATACGTGCCTCAACGTTGCGTTTTATAAAATCATTCTCATTAATTTTGCGACATAACTCGTAATGAAAGAGAAGATGATTTCTACAGAATAAGAATTTGATTTGAATTCTCTGTAGTCGTTTAGAAAGGTATTCCTGTTGTAGGGACCAGATGATCCATTCGCAATAGTCAAAAAACTGGAAGTGTAAGTTGCTTGTCGAGGAAGACTGTGGCTTTATCACTCTTTGAAGGCTGAGGAGGAATGTTTAATTAAACTGAGGAGTTAGGGAGTCTGAGATATGGGATCGATGTAACAAGTGAGACGAAGATCAAATCGATATAATACACTTAAACACTTGAAGGCATCGGTAGATGCAGTGAACGAATTTCCAATAGAATATTTAATGGAGAATAAAGATCGAACTGTATGATCGGAGTGCAAACGGCATAATTTACATTTCGACCCGTTTAGAAACACGTTAGTTTTGTTGGGTCAAAGTGAAAGTGAATCGGGACAGGAGTGGAAAATATCAGCCAATAAAATTGATGATTTTTTAAAGTTTAAGCTCATCTGGATAGAGTTAGCACTTAACATTAGCAGACTGAACAGATGAAAGATCGATAAGGTAAACAATAAATAAAAACGGACCTAAGGGTGAGCTTTGAGGGACACCTTGTGAAACAAAGATGATGTAGTCGTAAACGAAGATGATGTAATCCTACGATTTTTACAGATAGGTGACGATTTCCAAGCAGCAAATCTTTGTAAGAAACTTCAAGAACTACTTATCTTAAAAAGAGAATGGGAGGTGTCGGGACCAGGAGCGAGTCTAAGAGGAGGAATAATTGGTTGGTGGACGTCTTTAGCAGTGAGGACTAATATACACAGCCATTTGAATTGGAGTGGTAAGTTTCGAAACGGTAAGAATGAGTAACCATATTCTGAAATAGGCCTCTGAGGTCGATAAATATTATATCTAGGAATAAATAAGCTCATACGCCGACCATTAAATAAAATTTTTACTGTAACTGTAGTTTATACAAATAATATCAAAAAACAAATTATTTACAATAAACTGATGGGTGTATATTACGGAATGTTAAAAAAGCTAAAATAAAATAAAATCATTTACTATAAAATATGCTAAAATATAAAAGTTAAAAGCGCTAAAAGACCTGAAGCTTTCGCTTCAGGTTTTTTAGCGCTTTTAACTTGGAGCTGACGCTCTCGAAAGCTTCAAGTTTTTTTAGCGCTTTTAACTTTTATATTTTAGCATATTTTATTGTAAATGATTTTATTTTATTTTAGCTATTTTAACATTCCGTAATATAAAACCATCAGTTTATTGTAAATAATTTCTTTTTTGATATTATTTGTATAAACTACAATTACAGTAAAAAATTTATTTAATGGTTGGCGTATGAGTTTATTTATTCCTTGAAATTTGGGATTTTAGATACTTTGTTGTGCATCGTTATCAGATTCACCGTCTACTTTTGAGCTCTATGAGGTCTCGCGTCAAATGGAAATATTTGGAAGGAAAAAATACAGAAATTGTATAGCGAATGATTAAATACAGATAATTAACTTAATAATTAACGAATTCCAACGTGAAAAATACGCATAAATTGTTTATTGTTTTAATTGTGTCATTATACTAATAGGAATTAAATAATATTTGTTTAAAAGTGAGCTAGGAAATTATTAAAAGACTTTATTTGAAATAAAAAGAAATGCTCGAGATAGTAGGAGAGTTATGCATGCGAATCCATTCGCAGGTAGAAACAGTGGTGAGTAGAGCTGCGAAGAAAAACATCTGTAATGATGTGGCTTTCTTTGTATTAAATTGAAGAAGTCTGACAACCGCTTTAAATAAACATAAACTGCGATTATGTTTTTCGAAGAACACAATGAATGGAACAAATGGTAACAAGGAATAAGAAAAATTATTCGCTGCAGTATTATTCTCGGGCTTATTGATTCTCTTCGAGTTTCTCATCGGATTACAGTCGCGACTGAGTAAAGAACAAATAGAAAAAGCCAAAAAGAAGAAATCGGGAAAAAAACAAAGCAAAAATAAATTTGCTGAATTCATTTTCACACAGAGTGTAGACAACGTATAGAAGCGTGATGAGGATGGGATTTTTCTCCCTGAAGTCTGTTTTTATTACTTCAAAATGGATAAACCAATCTTTAGAACACACGCAGTTTACAGACAGAAATACCGATGCATCGTGCATTTTATTCCCTTTGGGCCAGTAGAAATGACTCCTTCCCCACATTCCTGGAAAAAAAAGCAATGGATGAATGCTGGATATTGCAAAGATACTTAGGGCTTTTTTATCAGTGAAATTTCATGGATAAAACTGCTAAAAATAAACTGACTCGACCACGAAAATAGCATTTCATTGTATGGTATACATTTCCGCGTGTTTGAAGTAATCTTAGAGCATTTAAAGATTTGAAAGGAAAAGCACAACAAAATAAATAGAAAGGTTTAAGTGCTTAAGAATTATGTTGATTCTTCTAGCCATGGCCGCTGTTACCCAGCTGCCTGTTAACGTCAGGAGATCCATCTCACCTTTAAGAAGGATGATTATCTCTCAGCCCACTTTCCTGTTTCATCATCATCCTATTAGAACCATCTTGGCGTGTTGCTATGAAGACGACAGTCTATTCCGCTCCTCAGCTACTTCTTGTCTCACATCGTAGCTTTTTTCCCATTTGCTCTTAGAGAAAGCTGAGGTAAACCAGTAATCCGATTACTTTCATTGTAAAAGTACCTTCGACCCTGCCTTCAGATTACCGAAGTTAGGGATTAAAGGTGCAAGCGACCCAAGAACGAGCGAAGGAAAGTATGCATTTATATTTTCCTTATTTTGCTCACTTCGAATATGCTTTTATTGGCAAATAAAACCTTCTAAGGTTGCTAAAATCGTTATGAATGGGAGTTAATGGAACGACCAGACTTAAAGTAATTAATAAATAAGCCAGTAAGAATGGATTTATGATAAGTGATGCAAGAAAGCAAGCTTAAAGAGCCCAATTCTTAGAGAGCCTGTCGATGCTCTCTAAGAATTTGTTCTTCCTTAAAATTATTCAAACAACCCCTATCCCCCCACGACATCAGATGGAAGTTTGTTCCAACAATCGACTGTCTTACCTGTTGGCCGAAGGAAAATGTCCACACACGTGTCCCGCAACCATTTTTCCTAATTTAAAGTTGTGTTGTCTGATAAAGAGGAAGGATGCTGTCAAGATAATCTACTCAATGCATTCGCAGCCTTAAACACCTGGGTTTGACCTCCTCACAGGTGTTTGGTTTTGAGACGCTGCAATTTTCAGAAATGAAAGCTTTCTTCGTAAGTGTACCCTTTTGTTCCCCTCACTAATCTTATTGCTCTTCTCTGCATCCATTCAAACAGATCCACATCTTTCTTAAGATGTGGCTTCCAGAAATATATGGTCAAGATATGGTCTGACTATTGCTTTGTACAACGGGATAATTACCTCTTTATCCCTGCTGAATAATGCCTGTATATCACGGACAAAACCCTATGACCTGTCCAAGCAACCTGTCCACACAGCTCAGAGAAACTCATAACTACCTTCACGATTATCCACAGTTTTTATTTTTCATTTTCCACCACCCTGAGTACAGTACTACAGAGTTGGTAGGTTAATCTGGATTATTGCTACCGTTGAATTTATCAATGTAAAACTTCAACCGCCACTTGCTTGTCCATCTGCTCAATTTTTACGGGTCTTGTTGCAGGTAGCATACTTATAATCCATTGCGTCCTCTGCAAACTTAGACATTATAACCACTCTTTGTCTTCTGCTCAAAAATTACTTTATCCATAGCAGTAACTTGACCCAGATGCCACACTGCTCTACTGCTCCTACATTGCTTCTTTAATCAATGACCTATAACCTATTCAGTAATATCAGTCTATTTAATTTTAATTCCTTAAGATAACTACCATTCACAGCGATCCAAATATCTTGTGGAGGGGTTAGCCGACTCAAATAATTACATACAGAAAAAGTACAAAAGCACACGATTTTCTTTCTGGATTGATTCAAGTGTAGGTCCACGAATTTCATTTACATTCAAGTTGCTATACTCTTCTTTCTCTTAAAAACAAGCAGAATAGAAACTTCTATCTGGTTATCTTTAGTTTTATTTTTTCTGTGGCCAAAACAAAACCTTTCTTCCACACAAACTCTCCTCATCTCTGCTATGTGTGCGGGACCGTCGATCGCCACAATACTCCATCCACTATTCTTCCATGAATGTCAAACAGTGTGTTCAAGGATCCATGGAAGAAACTTTGTTAGCGACAAGCCAACAGCTTGAAGTGGCCGTGGAACTTGCTTCTACGATCGTCTCTCTTACTCCCTCGTGACTTCTGGCGCAAATATTTGCATACATTTTCTTCATCAGGCAAGAAGGTGCAGTGAGCTCCTAAGAAAGTGCCGTGTTGTTAATTTGCATTCAGCTCTTCTCTCTCTCTCTCTCTCTCTCTCTCTCTCTCTCTCTCTCTCTCTCTCTCTCTCTCTCTCCCAGAGTAGTTGTGCTTTATCTGGAAGGTACTCTGTTTACTTAACTTGGGAGATACTTTACTGTTGTTGCTTTTTTTTTTTTAAAGTTGGCCTCTCCCGACTCTTTTAATCCTAAGACGTGTTCTCTGTTAGCTTGTAAACTTTATCGTCCGTTTCCAAGTGGAGTTTTCTCTTTCTTTTTAAATGGTAGATGGGAAATGGGTGGTGGTGGTGGGGGCAGAGATATTGCTTAGTGACTTTGTACGGTTGTTCCATGCGAATCGTTAAATAACCAACTACATTTGTTACAGGATAACTGCTGTTTTAGGCTAAGCACGTTGGAGACCGATTTAACTTCCAGAAGAAATCTTAAAACGAGATTTGGAAACATTTTAATGTCTTTTAGAAGTTCTAAAAATGGAGCATTTATTACTTCACATGTTCTTTTTGGGAACGTCTTTCTAAACATAAATAGTCGAATCGAATTGCTTAACAAAATGGCCGCTTGAAGCCAATTGTAAAACACTCGCGTAATTCATAATCCCTCGTCCATGATAGCAAATTTTTGTTGGATTCAACTTCATTTTCAAAAACTCAATAGGCAATCAGCCTCGTGAAAATTTCTCGCGCGAACCTTTATGGACTTTTGTGGTAATATCGTGCAACCCTCGCCAGAGGGCTTCATGGATCCACAAACTACGCATTTCATCCTGCAGTCAGACAGACCAACCATACAGTACACCCAACTTCGGGACACATATACATTAGCTTTCTCTGCACTTGTAAAAAAGACTCATTCCAACCAGAAAAGGAATACAAATAAACAAATATATAATGCTTAAAACGAAGCTTTTTAAATCAAATATGAAAGATATTTACAATTTCTGAGTGCATCCTGTTGTTGATGTTCTTCAGAATCTTCCAGACGTGGGAGCAAATCTGGATCTACTCGACACTTGGTGTGACTTAACGAGAGGGAAGTGCAACATTCTTGGGCAGAATCTCGCATCACACCTTGCTTTTCCCATCTCCTCAGAGATCTGTCTTAATTCGCTCCCTTGTCAATAGATCACGCGATAGACGTCACTCCTCTACATTGTTATATCCTGTTTTATAGCTTTCTTAATGCACTCAAATGAGCTTCATTAGAGTCAGAGAAGGGGGGGCCGAGCTATTAATAAATATTAGCGTGGGCTTGGCTGTCTGTTCTGTAGAGATTAAGAATTATGCAAGAGCCTACCGGAGATAAATGATGTAGTAAAATCGCTCCAGCGTAATCATCAACTCGCACAAGTTTTGGCCTCGGAAAATGAAGGAAATTAATCTTGAAGTTAAATTAAGCATCACTGGTCATGTTTTTAATTAATGGATACATGGGCTGGGGTCTTGTCAAGATTAGATTGGATTGATAGCATTGGAAATAAATGGGAAGTCAGGTCGCCAGAAAAGGAAGCGCACTCGAAGATGGAGAAAAAGGCGAGGGGATTCCTAAACAAGGGAGAAGAAGAAGCGAATGTCGAAATGAGATCACTTGAAAGAGGGAAACCAATGAAGAATAGATAGAGCGAGAGAGATAGGCGCTCACTTAACAAATTAATTGCGAAACTGTACTAAGTGGGAAGGAAATGAATACGTAATTGTGTTTCTTGATGATGTCAATTACCAATTAAAGGGTTCGTTCCAGTTTAGCTGACTGCAGGATAATTGAGATGGAGTCGAATCGAAACCAGTGCTTAGGGAGTTATAGAGCAGCAAGATCCTTTTAATTTCTTCGTTTTTCTTTACAAGAATGGCAGCTATTGCCAAGATATTGCGTATTATTTTCGATTTAATTTGGGGTACCAGATTTTGATTCGTTAATGATGAAAAGACTTTTTAAATCGTCAGATGCCACACACTTGATGAATTCCCAAGGTAGAAAATACTGAGAGTGTTTTCGTTCATAAGCGCTTATTACATTTTTCTATTTCACCCCTTTGGTAGTGGATAAGATTTGTGAAAATAACTTAAACTACGATGCTGGTGTAGCTGAATAAGAATTATTGTTCCCAACCAGCACGTTAGTTGAATATCTCCATTTAGAGTGTGTGAGTAAACATGATGAGTCCATTCCATGGTTGGTCACTGGAAGTGAAAGATGTACTACCGTATTTAGCCTAAAACTGTGGATTAGTTAGTTGGTATCTCTTGAGGGTTGCATTTCTTTGCTGCCTGAAACTCTGGTTTTTCATCCAGCAAGACTCTGATCTGAAATGCTGTTGTTGTTGGGTTTAGGAGCATCTGCGACTTAGACTATATTGCGCTGTACATATATTTTTCGTGTTGCTTAAGGCACTCCATATTTGCACATCGGAGCTCGGTATTAACCGCAATGGGGGGAGGGTATATACATCCATTTATGCCGTGTTTTTTATGTGCAATTTTTTTAACGTGGTTTTGTCTCATTTGCTTTGAGATGCCCTTCTCATTTGAAGTCGATGAAAAAACCAGTTTTTTGTTTTATTGCTTTTAATTATTTTTTTTCCAGTTCTTGTGTTCATTTATTAGGTTTAATCTTAATATTGCATTTTTATATATAAAACGCGTACCTTAATTTAGAAGTTTTATTGTTTAATGAGCCGCTGCGATTTTTTTTATTATTTTAGTGAATTTTTGCTATTTGCGTGATGATTTTTTATTTTTTGAGAAGTTTTGCGATTTTTTGATTTTTGGGAATTTTTTAGAATTTTTTAATGTTTTTTTTTTTTTTGTTTTTTACGAATTTTTGAGGTTTTGAGATTAAGTTTTGACTCGTTTTGATTTTTTTCGAGAACTTTTGTGTTGTTCATGAGTTTTTTTTTATTTTTCTGAAATTTTGCGATTTTCATGAGTTTTTGTTTTCCGATTTTTTGAGAATTTTTAAAATAACATTAGTTTGTTTGAAAATAATGGATGGCGGTTCGTCGCAGAATTTAAAATAGAATGAAAGAGGGATAGAAAGTAAAATTACAAAAGTCTGATAACATAAACTCACAATCTTTTTAATTTATCCCATTTTAGTACAGTATAATCCTACAAGAAAGTTTTTCCTTTTATCTACTGTCTTTTATAGCTCTCTGCATAAGGAAGATCCTCATACTGCTTTGTAATAATTGATCAAATAAACGAGAGAGAGAGAGAGAGAGAGATGAACGTGGATACTGAGAACGAACAGAATGAATAGAAATTTCACACAATTCTGGCTATAACGGTTTGTGGAGAAATAGTCTCCTATTTAAAGGACTTGAGTGTACAAAGGCATACACAAGCACGCATGCGTACACTTTGCGCTGCTGCTGGATGTGCCTTCTGGAATGAGTAGCTTGAGATTATTATGGAAACAGTTCACACGTATACATTGACCAATTATCGAACTGAAAGCTCGTGCGTATCATGGAAACACTTCATTTTGTAGTCCGATAAGTCATGGACGTTCTAATGAACGGCTTAAAACGAAGGCTAGCAGAAAGGCGATTAATTTGCGAAGGGTGGTCTTTGTTAATGGATTGTTTGAACAGTCTGTATATACATATTCGAAATTAGAATGCAGACACTGATTATAGATACCATCCCGCAACAAACACATATTATATATATACACGTACGTAGTGAGTCCACTTGGAAATGGACTCTCATTTTAACGAAATTAGGTTAATTCTTGATGTTGTTGATTGGAATATTTTTTCATTGTTGGCCAAAGAATGGGATTCTTTCATTGTTGGCCAAAGAATGGGATATTTTTCATTATTGGCCAAAGAATGGGATTCTTTCATTGTTGGCCAAAGAATGGGATATTTTTCATTGTTGGTCAAAGAATGGGATATTTTTCATTCTTGGTCAAAGAATGGGATATTTTTCATTCTTGGCCAAAGAATGGGATATTTTTCATTCTTGGCCAAAGAATGGGATATTTTTCATTGTTGGTTAAAGAATGGGATATTTTTCATTGTTGGTTAAAGAATGGGATATTTTTCATTGTTGGTTAAAGAATGGGATATTTTTCATTGTTGACCAAAGAATCGAATATTTTTCATTGTTGACCAAAGAATCGAATATTTTTCATTGTTGACCAAAGAATCGAATATTTTTCATTGTTGGTTAAAGAATGGGATATTTTTAATTGTTGATTAAAGAATGGGATATTTTTATTGTTGACTAAAGAATGGAAAACTTTTTTTTGTCGTTGTTAGCTAACAGTGGGAATTAGTTTCCATGTTTAGCGCTGTAAGCGAAGTTTTTAAGAAGAATCTCCTTGGATTTCTTTAAAATTTGCGATATTCGCATTTGGGTTGCAGTGAGTCAAATGTTTGTGCTCCTCAGATTTAATTGGGTAAATTTAATTTAATTAATTAAAGTAGAAATCCTTTATTGTTTAATTCGTCAAGTGTTTTTGATGAAATATGCAAATCAGGGAGTTATACAACCACGCGGCCGACTAATGAAATCAAATATGTTCGCGCACAACATTCATTGCCGTAGCGGTTGCATAGAATATGCGGATTGATTGCACGGCTCGGATACGGAGTACGTCGTTATACAAACAGGAACATAAAGGACATTCGTCACATGTATTTGACACCAGCGAACTGCCATCCGGAATGCACTGGTTCGATGTGACCTCTGCATTTAATGAAATGCTACATCGCCAGTACAGACAACCAAATGTCATAGCAATCGATTCTTATTTTTTTTTGTTAATTAATATTAACCTTTACATTTCCTTTTTTGGGGATAAATTTAAATCCATAACAACGCATTTTAAATGTTCGCATTTAACGTTAAATGTATCATTTCGGAACGAATAATGCTAAAATAATGTAAAATATTAAAGTAATGTGGCGGGTTACCCTAGATGGAATTCTTTTAATGCTCAAAGAATTCGCATTAGATTAGCGGAATACAAATTCATTTTGTAAACGGCGCACAGTTTTCAGCGAAATTAGTTTTCCACTCCTACAACGATATAAGTTTATGCAAAAAGCCTCGAAAATTTGGAGCGGTGCCAACGAGCGTTATCTACGGCTTTACTTTTCTCATCTAGATAATCGGCGTATCTCTGGAAATGCGCAGGTAGAGGAAACAAATTCATTGGGAATGCTACTGAAAAGTGTTTTGCCGGAGATTACTTTATAATAGTAAGTAGCAACACTACACTCTTAAGCCGTTTGTAATAACTTAGATTGTGATAAAGCAAAAAACGTTACAAGAACATGACTTGTACCTTCATCAGGCTCTGTACGAATTCACAAGTTTAGCAAGAGCATATGGCAAGGCTAAACCCACGTTATCAGCGGTAGTTTTATTATTATCCTGACATTTATATCCTCTGAACACCCATAAGATGCCGAGTCATCGATGAGGGTCGTTGGAAAGTCCCCATTACTTTTATTCCTTATTGTAAACAATACTGTCCTTTCTTATATTGGTTGCCGGCAAAAGAAAGTGGAATTTTCGAAGCTTAATGAAAGCGATAGATTGAAAGATCCTACAGTAAAAGCGAGCATTAACACGAACTGCTGTATGTATAAAACGCAAGCATCCCCCGTTGCCTTTCCAATAAGAATTCAAATTACTTCAATTAGCGAATACGAGAGTAATGTTGGATTCTGCTGGTGTGAAGAATGTTTACAAAGAGATTACCCAAGCAGTTCAGCAATAGCGAATGTAAGTTTATTGCTTTTCTTAGGAGAATATTAAATGTAGACGTGAGAATTTACAGTTTATTTCTTATCGTTGAATCCATTAGTTCTTTTACTGACGATGGTGAGACGTTTTTAATACTTAATTTTATCGTTCAGTGATGCGTTCCTTTTTTGTCACGAGGTTCCTCTTTGCAGGAACCTCGTGACAAAAAGCTCTTGTGGATCGAGAATGCTTCCACTATAAGGTACTGGAAAATTTGGACTCTGGTTTTAGAACATCAACCTTCACCACACCCAGGTAACAAACTCTTATGAATTTCTTGTGGTTCTCGTATCAAAAAAGGTTTAATGTCGATTAGAAACATCATACGAACACAAAATCTCCAGCCTTAATCGACAGACCGCAAGTAGCTAGCACAGTGGTTAGGGTTGTTGTGTTGGAATTACGTCTTGACAGTATGGAGTTTTGTAAGCTTTTTTTTTTAATGCCATTGCCAAGTTGGTCAATTTCGGGAGTTGCATATCACCCACCCAGGACTCTGGCTTTTCATCCAGTAAAACAGGTAAACCTCATGGTCTTAGCCACAGAAACAAGAGGAAAATTGGGGATCAATAGTGCAATATCTGAGCCGATAAATACTGAACGATGAATTGATCTATAAATGCGAACCATCACTGATGATATTGAACTACACTAGAAAGATTACGAATCTATTAAACTACAGCAAAAATCAGACAAAGTATTGCCCGTGAAATGCAGCTTTCATCGAACTATGCGCCTACTTCATCTAGTATACAGAAAGTACTTCATCTTATACGTTTAATGTAAATCTTGAAAGCAAAGGCTGTTTTCAATCTCTTCAAATGCGGAAGAATACGATTCCATTAACTCGAAGAGTAGTCTGGTTTTTGTTTTGCATGTCCCGAACGTACAGTTTTATTAAGAAACTTCTTCGTAAACTTTCTTAAATTTAAAGAATGAGAAACAACACGATTCCTTTGTGATTTCATACTTCAGGGATTACGAGGAAGGTGCAATAATCAACGTGAAAGGCTCGTTCGGTTTTGCTGCCCCTTTACTGACAGCTGAAAGGTATCCAGAACAGATCGTTAGCAGCTGGATAACGCTGCACGCGGCATCAACATCCAGGAAAATTCTCCACCCAAGCAGAGCGTTGATGAGAAAAGAACCACTCTTCCGTAATTACATTACGGTCTATTGGCCACAGTTGTTTAGTTAATTTCCAAGTAGCGCTTCAGAAATTTCTGGGAGTGCGCATTTGTGGCTATAAAAGTGAAGAAGAACCAATGAAATGTCGTGTAAGAGTTCTTGGCGTTGTTTTGTTGACATGACTCGCATTACTGGAAGGGCAAGTACGACCTGATGAACGAACGGAAGTGGGGAAAGATCAAAGGAAGGCTCGCAAGAAGTTTCCATCCAATCAGTGAAGCAAGAAGGTGTATTTTCCCCCAAATCTCATTGTGATCAAATAATGGACGGGTTCTGCTTCGACTTCTCTGCGCTTCCTTTCCACTGAGCTCGCTAAATTTCCTTAGTTACACACGATATGAAACGTTGTATTTCTTCAACTGATCCATTAATCTTCCCTTGTTTCTAGGAAAACTTCAGTAGAGTTAAAGATTGTAAATATAGCCACTCCAGCAATCGATATTTGAGGTTCCCGTCAGTGCGGCACTCCTAAAATGGGTCACGAATAAGCTTCGACAACTAAGCTCGGTTAAGGTTAATATGTAGTGTCTCAAAGTTCGTTGAAAAGGCTGGTTTGTCTGTTTGCAGAAAACCCATGGGCGAAGCCCTGCAGTCCACCTAAGATCGTCCAACTGGGTTCCACTTGAAAACGCCCCAAATAACTTGCACAAATTGTTGATGCGATTGGAATTTCTCCAGATAAGTGTTGAATGGAATAATTGCTGTTCTGCCAATGAAGTTCATTGGGGAAAGGTATAGCGACTCGATTTTATGACAAGAAAATCATTTTGAATTCAAATGTGAATATTTTTTTTAGTATTACGATGGATTTATATTTTACTAATGGGACTTGATTGGTAGATGGATATTTAGATCCAACGAACAGTTTCTCCGGGGGGAAAACCTGAGACTGACTAAATCAGCCATTGAGCGAAAAAAACCCATAAAAATTTCCTCGCGCCATCGACGGGATTCGAACTCGGATCATCTTTAAGAGAACTTGCTTGTCTTCACTTGAAAATTGTCCAGTCAAAAGTAATTAGAGGTGAGGAGGAAGATCGTCAGCTTGGAGGAGAAAAAAAGTTTGCATGTGAGCGGAGTTTAATAATAATGAATTGTTTAATTTTAAATAATATTAACTCAACCATTAAATTACTTCAATAACTCTGAAGTGGCTTATAAAATCTTAAGAAACGATACTGATATTCAACGACAGTGGTTTCTAAACTTTAAAAAGTACTTATTCGAAAATGAGACATACTTAGGAAACTTTCCCCTTAACCATATCCTAAGAGTGAAGGAACTCAGTAAGACAGATCATAACGAGATTTTGCTGTGGACCGACTCCGAAAAGGAGAATCTAATTCGTGCGTCGAGGGCTTTTTCTTCCCCCTCCTCCTAACTGGAACCCATCAGCGTCGATACATTATTAAAATGGTTCCCGAGTTGCATTACTGAGCAATTTATTTTCCCTGAAAGATGTTATGAAAGTGAGAAAAGATGCTGGAAGCAGGGACTGTACGGAGATCCTCGATAATCGACAGCAATGCAAACACGTCTGGAAAATATGACCGTGCAGGCTGTTTACTTTCCATCAGTCAGTTCTATCTTGCTAAACAGGGATAAGGAGGGGTGAGGAGGGAGGTGAACGGAGATACAAGATGCCGCATTTCTCTTGCGCTTCTTCGAAGTTAATATTGCGAAATTGTAGCCAACCTAAGAAAGTAATTCACTTCAGAGTAACTTCCAAAGTTTCGAGGTTTAATAAATTGCAAAAGCAAGAAAACTCTTTAAATAAGCTACTAGAGAACCCTCCTTTATGATGCTTCTTAAACCTTAGGTATTCGAGTGTCTAATTAAGGATTAAACTCTTGACTACTTACACTTTTGGGCCTTTACCAGATAATGAGTATTCCAACGTTAGAAGCGGATCATTAAATACGTGTTTTTTAATGATAGAAGGATGTTATGCGCATGATGTCCGGGAACTGCACTAATAATGTGTTTCCACATTGCCCGAATGGTGGTTTGTAAGTACCTGGAAGTTCTCCAGTAAGCTAATATGTGTGCATTTGCTGCTCGGACATGATAACACTTGTTGGGAAGTTAATAAGTTTCAGTTTTGCATTAAATGCGAATATTGAGACTCGGGCACGTTGTTATTAGGTTTCAGCTCGCTGGATTCTTCCAATGGGCCTCTTATAGCGTCACAGACAGTAAGACTTTATGGAAGTAGCCAAGTGTTCATAATAAATTGTTTTGGTCCTTCTTGGCGGCATTTATTTTATATTTCATTTGGTTAAGATGAAAATGAAGTGATAATGTTGATAAACCTTTTGTTCCACACCTTGTTGCCCCTTCATTAAAAATTTGTTATGAAGGATAATGGTAAATTACACTCAGAGCTCCATTTATTGAAATTTACCATTTTCAACAGACCCAAACCAGAGCGAACCCATTACCCGAGTCCTTTCATTGGCATGAACTCAATACCACGCCTTAATTACACAGATGTGGTTGGTTCCACAGGTAGGGGCACTTGTTTGGAAAGTTTTGGGTTCGAATCTCGTCCGAAATAGACGAGATTCGAACCCCTTAAAGTTCTCTTATATCAGGACTTTTAGTTAACTTGCTTAGTTAATATTAATTAATGAATACATAATCATCACTGGATTTGTTAGAAACTTTATTTTACCATTTTTCAAATATGAAATGAACTTAAGTGGAATTGATGGAACTTCTAACTCGTTGCATTAAGCTGCAAAGCTTTGACTCTGTTGCACATAAACGGCTGCTGTACAAATTGGAGCAATTTGGCATTATGGACAAGTTACTGCTATGGATAAAAGGATGGTTGAGTGGGAGAAGACAGTTGTTATTAATGTTCACTGCTCTTCTTGGACTAAGGTTATTAGCGCAGTCGTCCAGGGTTCAGTCATGGGCCCGTTGTTGTTTTTAGTATTTATTAATGATATTGATAAAGGAATGTCAGCCCTAATATCTAAGTTTGCAGATGGTAGAATGGTTAATCACAATAATCATGGTGTGCTATTGCAACAAGATCTCGATAAATTAGGCAGATGGGCGGAGAAGTGGTGATTGAGTGTAACGTTGATGAATGCAAGGTACTGTATATGGGCAGCAGTAATCCTTGATTAACGTTGGTACGTTGATCTGGTACCAAACTGTATGGCACCACACCCAGGGTAGTTGTTGTTTATTTGTTGATGGAATGGGGATTAAGGCCATAATGCGCCTATTACAGGCTCAGTTGTCACAGATTTCTTAAGGAAGTGGAGAATGAAAGAGATCTGGGGGTAATTGAGCAGTTGGTGATGAAATTCTCGAAGAAGTGCAGACAGGCTGCCAGAACAGCCCATTGGATTTTGTCAATGATACACAGGAATTTTGTCAGCAGGGATAAGGAGGTTATTTTCCCGTTATATAACGCAATAGTTAGATCACATGTTGGATACTGCATGCATGTCTTGAAGGACGCGGATGAGGAGCGATTGCAGAGAATAGCAACAAGATTTGTGAGAACAAATGGGCTCTTACCAGCAAAACGCTCCAATTCTGCAAATTGCAATGCTCGGAGTCTAGGAACGTGCCCGGAAATTTGATTTTGTGCTTAAGGATGTGAATTGATCGAGTAAGCTCAATGCTGATGGAATCTTTCCTGTTGTTCAGACAATGCACATAAATTCCAACCGAGGATGGATGGTTGCAGAATAGATATGCGAAAATTTGTCTTCAGCAAGCGGATGGTTGACTATTGGAACAAACTTCCGTCTGGTGTTGTAGAAGTAGATACTTTGAATAAATTCAGGGAGGAACTGGACATACTCTTAGATGGGATAGACAGGTGATATAAGAGACGTTATTTTTTTGCTACTGCTGTATAATTTGCCACTATTAATAGTAAAATAATGAGTGAGATATCTTCTTCTGTCAACATAATAATTTCAAGTGGAATTTAGAGTTTTAAGTAAATTAAAGATTCATTTTGAGATAATATTTGCAACATCCGATATATTGCCCATCGATTTGTCCAAACACGCATCACCAACAGAATTTACAGCGCTTAAGCCAGTTACAGTACATGATTAATGAAGACGTGAAAAAGCAATGTCCAAAAGTAATCTGGCAAATTGCAAACAACAACAAATTCTATTTCTACCTCACCGTTCAAGTTGCTAATAATTCCACCGAAAATGTACCTTGATAAGATTATTTTACGACACTAAATCTACATCTTTTGAACACCCTTTTGTACATCTTTTGAGAGGTTAAGTACCGTTAAACTTCCTTGAAAGATTTGGCTTTCTTTTCACGGAAAAATTGAACGAATTTATAAACACAGATGTAATTTCTAACCTGAATAAACATTGGTTCAAAGTTCCGACATGAATTATTCATATTTGCGATTAAATTTTATAACACCTCGCACTACCCACCATTTTGCTTGTCTACAAACAAAACAAAATGCTCAGAAATCATCGAGCATTTTCACAGATTGCAATAACTGTGGAATTCATTTCTGTTGTTCAAAAGAGCAGCTGAAAACTGTTCTTTGCTTCTTCAACAATTTCTGGGCTCACTGAAACGTATGTTCTTTTTTTTTCTTTAGCTTACAGAAGAAGAAGAAACACACTCCAATTACTTTTGTCCTTTACGTGTTATAAATGAAAGGAAGGAGCTAAATCTGAAGAATCGTTCTTTTAAAACTTTCATTTTCACGTTGGCTCTCTTTTGGACGAGCCCAATGTATACAATTTACTCCAAACAATTTACGCAACAGAGGAAAAAAAATCTACATTTCTGGTATTTGTGAACTAAGCTACCAGAAATTAATTATAACCGGGTCCCACTGTCACGTAAGCGAATCTGAAAAACATTTTTGGAAGTCAGTAATGAAAGAAACAAAAGAGAAAGGAAAACGTTGAAAAATAATGGTTGTAAAGGAATAAACAGATGCTGTTGGGACGGGATTTTATTATTTATTTTTTATGAATTATGCAGTTTGTAGTAAAGAATGTCCTTTCTTGTTTTAGTCGACAAATGGAAGTGACATTCTTAAAACGCATATTTTTCGAGTGTCATGTTTCAAGTGGAAAAAATTTTTATTTATAAATTACCCACATTGTCCTTATTTTCCGAGGGTAGGCAATGGGGGATCCAAATAGTTTTTAGACGGGGAGGCGACGTTATAGCATTGATGGTACACAAAGTGTTTCAATTAAAAAGCGCTAGAGTCTATCACGCTTAATTTTAGGTTTAAAACGTTATTGTTTAAACTACTTTTTTCTCAATGGGAAAGTTGTTTGCCGTACTCGGTTTATTCAAATATTTCTTTTCCCACTCGCGGAAGTTGTATGAAGTATATGATGCAACTTTGTAAGCTCGTAGAGGTGGTTTGTTTCCACTATGGCGCTGCAATCGGTAAATTCCTCTAATGAGAATTTATCAGCTGGAGGTATCCGGAATGAGTCTACTTTATGGGCATATAGTGACAAATCAGACTGTGAAATTACTGCGAATTTACTGCGCCGCGCCGGTTATGATATGGCCGGATATTTGATCTCTGAAGAGAAGTTGGAGCCGCTCAGTTGCACGAGGGCGAGTTGCAATCAGGCTGCTGCCGCTTCCAGGCGAACCGGTCAATTGAGGTGGACTCCCGTCCACTCATTTTGATCAAATGGCTTTACGCATTTAGCGGTTAAGCATTAATCGTGCAGGTGCAGTCAAGTGCGCAAAATGTATCCTATTGTGAATGCGTCAGTCATTTAGGAAATTCGCTCGCTTTGACTCTCCCATAATGAATGGGAAGAAATGTCTTGACACTAGTAAATAACTCTTCATGTTATCCACTTCTCTTTGTTTGCATTGAGGTGTTAGGATTGTTGACTTCTACAGAACGCATGTATGAAGAATAATTGCGTTCTATTTATTTTTGAATAAAATTACCAGAGTATACAGAGTGAACCATATCATCGTCTTTTTATTTAGGAAATCTTTCTTCATTCACTTCTGGCACAGATCACCATAGAAAATCAATAAAGGGGTTTATCCCTCTTTTCACCTGGTGGAACATTCACATGTTTCACCAGGTGAAAGGAAGGGGGAATGAAGGGGATGGAAGGGGGAAGAAAGCCTTGTAGGGTAGGGTACCATAGTATCCCACCCAGATCTAGATCTGAGTTAGCATTACCCTACTCTGTGACAGAAAGTCCAGGGTCTGCTGTCCCTACAGACGATTTGTAGATCATGTCTGATTGAGGAGAAAGAGTAGCACCAGACGTTGGAGTCTGGATCAGTCAATTGGTAATGAGTTCAGTCCAGCTAGAAAACAAGTCCAGAATGAATCAAATTTTGTAGGAGGCCAAGTTCGGTGTGTCAAATCTGGTAGAATGAGTCCGTCGATGGCTGCAGAAGTTGCAGAAGAAGGTCCTCATATGTTGGATAAACATACATAAAGTTCTCCCGGTTCTTAATGAGTCCACAGTGAAATTTGGAATCCTCAGTAATGCCCATGACCAGTGACCTTTGAATATTGGCGACTCTGTATACCAGCTTATAATGCGCTAGTCAAACGACTTCAGTGCTGAAGAGTCGTGACCCAACTCGGCCTTTGCTGTTGACAAAATAAATTGTTTTTTGTGAGGTGGTGGGAAAAGATTCTGTGCTAACCCCGAGGCGCGTGGCACTAAAACATCGCATTGAAAATATCGTACATGTCTCGTGACCCGAACATTTAAAAAATGGAAGCATTGAACATTTAAATGGAGGACCGGTCAGTGCAACAAAGGCATGCTAATTTATAAGACTTTTGCTGAAAGTTCAAGGGCAGATTCTGGAAGGTTACAAGCTAGTAGCAAGGGTTGTTTTGATAATTATAAGAGGCGCCATTGCCTGCACGTCGTGAGGCTGGTGAATGAGGCGGCATTAGTAGGTCATGAAGCAGCTTCAAGGTATCCGAAGGGACAAAAGAAACTTTTCAGGAAAAAGAAAAATCGCAACATCAACACCTGCTTCAGTCTTTAAGGATTTAATCCATTTATGGGAATTTTGAAGGCGACTGTGGAGAACACGATTATTAAAAAAAAAAAACAACAACAAAATGCAACTCTAGTGACCACTTCACAGATTTGATTCTCATAACGATTGGTTGGTTGGTTCAATTTTTATGGCCCATTCGCAGCTTAGGCCATAATGAGCCAAGTCAATCCTCAATGATTGGTGAAAAATTAATCGCTTTGCATGTCCCCGGTGGCCAAATTCCGAACTAATCTTTTGTTGTTAAAAAAATTCCACTTACACTGATTACGATTTAAAAAAAAACAGCTTTTCTATAGGACCTGTAGTTTTGGAGTTAGCATCGGCAGCACGCTGTGTCAATGCAAGGCGAATCCAAGCAAAGATGAACAAGCTCACCTTGTTTTTTGTGCCAATGCTTTTGGTGACTTCGACTTCCTTTGTTGGTCAAATAGGAAGGCATGGATAACTGCTGCTATCCCTTTATCCCCAACTGCTTTGTTCATGAAAGGGAATGGTACCTAAAAGAGAAAAACCTGAACTACAGAGTGCTGCCGATTCTTCACACCCCTAGTCACCTAGAGGTATTACAGTTTGCTCACCTGAACAGTGAAATAGCCGTCTTACGTCGACACCCCTTCACTTCTTTAGCCCATGGCTTGGGGTATATCAAAGTATTCAAAGGTTTTTACACCAAATGCGGTTTCAACTATATTTCGCACTTTCATTGAAGATGACCTTGAGCATTCATTGAAAGACGCGTGAAAGGATACATCCTCTCCCAGATATTGATCATCATAAAGGAATCGATGGATGAACTTCAACAATCCACCCTTAATGATGCATGGGGAAAATTTGGAGACAGAGAGAAGGATGGTAAATGATTTCAGAGGCTTCCTTGAGGTAGATGATGGAATCAGCCAACGAATCTTAAGCCTACCAACGTGCACGGTGAAGGATTTGACAACGTGCAGTCAAACGAAGTCGCTGATCTTGATTCCCAACTTAATGGAAGAAGAAGAAGAAGACCTAAAATTGCTCATTGCATCATCTACTTAAATTTTTAAGGAAATATTTCAGAAAAATTTCTTAAATACGAAATAAATTAAAGATTTTAATTCCGAAAACGTATATTATTCCTCAAGTGAGAGACTACCTTTCAAAGAAATACCGGAACGCGGTGTTTTTCGAGAAACACAACGAGCCACAGCCGGCGCACATAACTAATTTAATTCTTTGCCGTAAGTTAATAACCACGCCGTGGATCCTCAAGTCTTGAGTTTTGATTTGTGAGTGCACTCGGCGCAAAATCCCCTTAAACGTATACACACGCACGCACGCGCCACTTTGCAGACTAAATATACAGCTTTCGGAGCGCCAAGAAGATGAAATTACGCCTCACATTTGGAAATTCATTCCTCAACCGTGTTTTCATTTTCTCCACTCGGTATCGAATTACCGCGAGTCCGATCCGCTAATGTATCGCCTGAGACAACGCAGCGGATGAGTCGAGTCAAGAGGCTTTCCTCTGAAGAATGACTGGATTTGGTGTTGTGCGTGGCTAGAGTGAGGCGTTTTGTTTCCCTGTCACCTCTCAGGTCACACGGCGCTCGATGTCGTACTTAAAGACGGAGAGAAAAGGAATCCGGGGGATTTATACGGTTGTTGCCAACGTATCACACTCCACACGTGCCAATTACCGGGCAGAAAATCCTCATAAGGCATTAAAGTTAGAAAAGTACGGGCTCACTCCATTGTACCCTCGTGATAAATACACGGCGCACATCAGGTGTGTCTAATGCTGCGGCGAATAGGGGGAACTTGACGCGCCCCTAGCCCTCTAAAGCTATTTGACAATACGGATTCGCATCTGGTGTTCGAAGTGGCGATGGGTTTATGTATCATGAAGTTTCCAGGGCGGTCGAATTATACTACGATCCATTCCGACCCTTTTTCGTGCGTTTTATTCGCCATGACGACGTTTTGGGAGAAAAGGGATGATCATAGTGCGGGGGGAAGCGCGAATTTATAGACAAATGAACTGATTATGGACAGGGAAGAAATGAAGATTAAATTGATAATTGTTTTTCATTAACTATACGACTCATTCTGACAGCTATCTAACTGGTGAAGTATGTTCTAATTATTCCTTTGCTCGAATCAAGCGAAGAAGTAATTATTGGAATTTATTCGAGAGATTTCATTATTTTTTATTATAAATAATTGGTTGTTTTTTGTTAAAAAATCCTTTTGTATGTTTAGAATCGATTATTTGAAGCAAGCCATTGTGATTCTTTAACCAAAAGAATTATTACCCAAGTTTACAAGCTTATTTTTCCATTCTTGTAACAATGGGATTATAAACAATGCGGCTCTTTTCCCAACAATGGGTAATTTTTTTTTCCAACAATTAGCATGTTTATTGATTTACTGGTACATGTTAAGCCTTAAGGGAACAGTGCTGCGGTTTGAATCCTCGCTGGCTTTCTGAATTTTGTCGGAGGATGGAAAGAAAAGGTAGGAGATGTCATTAAATAAAAATACGTAAATTTATTTCCTAGGTGTATTAACTTTATGCTGATTTTCATTAGTAAGATAAAAAAACAGTGATTATTAAAGGTAAGTTCTAAGTAAATCATTAAACGTTTAGAGTATTGGCTCTTCATGAATACAAGGAGGTAGAATCCGGTAATTATTATGATTAGAGAAAACGATTATTCAAAGTTGCCTTTCTGGAAACACTTTTAGAAGACAATGTACTGGAAGTTATCTTTCTGGAAGACTATTTTCCAGAGAAGGATAAACGATGTTCTTTGAGTGATTTCAGTGAGTTCTCTTGACAAGGACACTACATTTGGAGCTTGTTAACGTTCTGATGCTATGCATTTGCAGTGATAATGGAGTCTTACTTGGGAGATGGCAGATAAGTGTCTCATGTGTGGGCTTCCTAGATGCAATGCATCTATGGCAAGATGAAGACAGAAATCCACTCCAAAAGACACTTAAGTATGGGGAAAAGTTTCCTAATCGTCTTGTCCCAAACAAGACTACCTTTTAGAAGAAAATAGATGAACGCCTTGCAGAAACTGGTTCATTTAGAAAACGGGTTTCAGATGGCAGATCCATAAGCACCAGCAAATCCTGGAACTTTTCAATGGGTGAAGCGGTTTATGGTCAGTCGTTTGAGGACTCAAACGCACGGTGATCACTTTAAGCCTTTAAATAAGCAAAAATGGCTGTAACTCGGAAACCGGACTTTTTAAAATTGCTTTTAGATCCATCCCTGAAGTAGGTCCATGTTATGATACACTCTGTAAATTCATTTTTCGTTTTTGACTTCTCAGGTAGATCGGTGGACAGCTGTGTTGTCCTCTTAGACCATGCGATCGAGTTTGTCAGCCCCGATGAGGATTGCAAAGTCCTGGTTTATCATCTGACAAATCAGGATCACAAACCATAAGACAATTTACACATGTTCACAATATACTGGTACATTATGGCCTTCGTTTCCTTTGCGCACACTCCAGATAACCGAATTCAACTGAACTTATCGTTTGTGATACCTGGTTGTCGTACCCTCACTTTGAAACTCATTAAATAATTTCTCAAGAGAATTTTGAGAGGGAAAAAGAGAGATGTTTTTCGCCCATCAAACACAAAGTCGACCACACAACACACCCAATTTACAGACAATGTACACGGAGCAATGTGGCCTTGGTCGCTGATGCTCTTAATACCCGACAACAACGACTTCCGAGCGATATGGGTTCCATTTCAAGTTCTGTGTTGCTTTGTGGCAGTGGATATTATACCTGTGCGAACATAAACAGCTGCTTATATCTTTATGCGGGGTTAAGGTACATTGCATGAGCCCATTTTGTGGATAAATTTCTCCAGTCACACCGTTAAGTGCGTTTCACTGTTTAGCTTTGGTTCTGTATAAATGAGTGGTTGTCATTGCAAGTGGAGCGCACGAATTGAAAGGATGGTTCCACCGATTGCAGACAAATACGTTTACAGTGCGCGATGTCCTTGAAAAACAAAGCTCTTAATGGCAAATACGAACTGCCTCTTTCTTCTGTCCCTGCGCGTGCGCACGCTTCAATGTGTAAGCCGTAGTTCCCTCTCGTATCGACAGATGGGTTGGTCTGTATTCTCTGCCTCAAAAGCATCGGCGATGTCAGCGAGACTTTATCAAACGTGCACCGGAATTTGGGGCCAACTGTTCGTAATGCGATCTTTGACAACGAGCTGGACTGGATGCTGTGTGGCGATAGCGTGGTGACAGGAAACTAAGCGATGATATCAGCTACACGCATTCGACAACCCATCATCTCTGCCAATTCGTATCAGTTTGATCACAGTGGGCTGCATCCAGATGCTCGGTCCCGTGTAATTGGGCGAAATATTCAAGTCGCCGGATGGCCCTGGCAGATCTAGATATTAACTATCTTGGGCAGTGGTTTTTGACACGAAGTTTGAACCAGTTCCAGTCTGATTCAGTTGCCATTTGATTCAGTGATGTGTCAAGTTTATTAATGAATGCTGTGATGGACACAGAAAATGTCTCTGGTGCGTCTGTCTCGCTCGCGTTATTAGCGTTTCTAATCCGTCACTTTCGAGACAGTTTGCATATGCATTGGGGGTGTAGACGGCTTTACTCCGTGCGAAACTTCCGCAGTTTTCGTTGTAGACTGTAATTAAACACACTGGAACTCATCACGAGTGTTTGGTGGAAAGTTAATTTATAATGATCACCTCAAATTCTTAGACATATTTCATCCTCATATTTGTAAGAGGTTTAGAAATTAATGAAATCCCCCGGTTAATCTGTAAAATTGACAGGTTCTGTTCTGCTCATGTGTACCGAGTAATTAAGGGATTGATTGAAATGCCTATCGCGCTGACGTCACAAACTTTGTTCTGACGTGCCATTCTAATAAACGTTTTCGCTGCAACTTGCCTTAGCGCTGTTGAGGAGTTCAGAAACCAATCATACGCATTCCATACACATTAATTACCCCTTTTTCTTTGTAATGAAAACGATCTATTTTATGATGGGACCGTACTTTTGTAGCTTGGGGTCACTGGTGGCATGGGTTCATGCTTGACCTTTGGGAAATGTTATTTGAGTAGCTTAATGTCTGTCCATCCATTTTGATACACGAACTTATGCCTTGAAGTTTATGATTTCATGTAATCCGCTTTCGGTAAAGAGATTAAGGTATGTAGACAAGTTGAAGATGATTTATTTTAATTACTTTGCGAGATTTGGGGTCCCCAACACAAAAGAATCCATTGTATGGAGTGGTCTGGATTATCAGCAACTCTCTGTAACTATCTAGGCGTTGATACATAAGGAGTTATTTTTATAAATCCGTGTATTCGAATTATAAGTAGAATATTTACAGTGATGACTGCCTTACTGGATACATTTAACCTTTTCATGACATGAGGAGCTCTTTATGCGACTTAAAAAAGGTGGTCAATACGATGGGCGCTGTACTTGTGCAATTCAGAGAGAGAGAGAGAGTGGGAAAGACGAAATATTTAAGTGAATTTGGCAGTTGGCACAAGACGCACTGGTATCAGTATTTCGGAAACTGCAACTCCAGTGGGGTTTTCACGTATGGCTTTGTCTCGGGTATATCCAGATTGGTCAATAGCCAACGGCCATCCTATAGCCGGATTCAGCTCATTGATGCAAAAGGCCCACGGAGGCTGACAGAGGTTCTGTACGATAACAGAAAGCTTGCAGTCAGTTAACAACCCAGTGAAATGGATGTAACCAAAAATCAAGGGTACGATTCTGAAGTGAGGGGGGTTCAAAAAGATTTGAATTCATCTACCATGTATTACACTTTTTCAACATAGTTGCTAGACAAAATTACACACTTTTGCCACTTCTCAATACACTTCTGCAGGTCATTTTGTAGAAGTCCTCTGATTGCCCACCAGACAAGGACTCTGCAGCAGAAATCACCACATCAAGAGCAGAAAAGTATTTTCCATGAAAAGGGACTTCAGGGTTGAAAAGAGGAAGAAATCCGAGGGTACAAGGTCGAGAAAAGTATCAGGATGAAAATATTTCAGTTTTTCCTGGCACTTCTACAATATTTCGTGTGCACATTGTGTCCGTTCCTTCTGATAAGGGATCAGAAGTCTGGGAACCCATCTAGCAGACACTTTACTCAAATGGAACTGTTGATAGATGATGATCTTCACAGACTTTTAACTGGTTTGGAGCTCTACATCTAGTTCTTTGACGCTAATTAGATGATCTTCCAGGATTAATGCCTCCATTTTTGCAACACTATCTTCTGTTAGAGCATTTGCGGGGCGTCCTGGGATTTCATCATCCACTGTGATTCTTCCACATTTGAATTGTTTGTACCAATATGCAACAACATTGTAACCTGGGCGGTCTTTCTCCATAAACAGCGACCATTTCTTTGTGGTGTGTTTTGGGTGTTTTCCCTTGCAGAAAGAGGAACCGAATCACTGATCTGTAGTCTACTTTATCCATTGTGTTTAAGCCAATAACCCCGGCGTCCTTAGAATGGCGAATACTAGTAATACTAACACAAATTTAAAACAGTAAGATGGAAACCCACCAAAATTAACTTAGGAACGAGTTTCTACCAACGTTAAAATAAACGCCAAGATTTAAAACAATCACTTGTGGCCAATCCCCATGTACGATATTCACCTCATAAGTGTATCGTGTCTTTCTTTTTATTTTATTTTGAATTTTCACTAAAAACGGTTCTGTAATCATCCACAATCCCCTCCACCACTGTTGTGTTTGCATTCCGGATTGCAAAGTGGAGTACGCGAGACACCACAAATTAATTTGGTAAAGATGACGGAAATTGTTTAAAATTGGATCCCTCATAATGACAACTCCAAGTCATAAATGCGAGAACACAATAAGAGACGATGAAAGTCAAATAGAACGAGATAAGTCACTCGCATTCAAATAAAGACGAATGCACGTCGTTAATTCCGTTGTTTTGTTTGCCCCCAGGAACAGACTGTCGTTTAACTCCCTCTATTATGTTAATATGGAATGGGGTTAGGGCTAAGTACCTCCAGTCTTTGCAGGAAGCACCGCCAAGTTGTTTACGAAGGCAGAACAGGAGACAGCTATAAGCCGTGAAGTGAGTGAAACTCTCATAGCTCATTAACTGGGAAAATCTAAATAACGACTTTGCTGTTAATCTGATTTCCATTCTACATAATCGGATTTTCTCGCTGGTGTCGGCCATTTGTCTCGTTATTTAAGTTATGCCAGTTAGAGAGTATTACCGTTATGCATAGGATAGACCTGGAGGCGAACTCTTTTGTTTTCATTCGAGGGTAACTGGGCACAGCTAATGAGTTCACGGAGGAAAATGCAACTTCCCTCACCTTTCCAAGAAGGTTCGCACATTGTCTTTTTGTTGGCTGCTTTAAAGTTTCTTTTTAATGTACCAAAGAACCGAAATAGAAATAATGCCGTTTCTTTATACTAGTTTGCTTGAAAAATAAACACCTTGATTACTTTAAGGGGCCTCCATAGCCGAGGCCCTTGGAGCGGGAGTGCAGTAGCACACGTTCATTGAGTAGACCGGGGTTCCAGTCCCTGACTACTAAATACGGTCGAACTGCCAACCCCCACTGGATCAGCGTGCCAGCTTATGGTCCATTTCGCTCAACATGAATCGTTGAGGAGGCTTCCATCCTTCAGTGGATTGATAATGGCTACAGTTTACATTTTTATTTTGTTTAATAGTATACCCAAGTTTCATGATAGCCAGATGTTATCATGGAAGCAGCTGAACCAATCTAAGCCTAATCCTAATATTTTTATGGTCAGCTGAAACAAAATCGGGGAATTAGGGGCATCATTGAAGAGGCCTATACCGTGATTCAATTTTAACGTGTGGTGATCGTCAGAAAGTAGTCCTCACGTAACGCTGTCTGATAAAGAACCCAACGGAACAAGTGCCTCTATGAATCCATCCATCCATGATCCTCGGGTGCTCGCCCGCGGAGGATTATTTTACCAATTAAATGAATGGACAGGGTGGGTGCTCTACATTATCCACATCAGTACCATAGTTCGTATGAAACAGACTGGCTTAAAGAAGAGGAAGAAATACTTTGCCAATGAATTGCTTTAAAGAATTTGGGCTGAGGGGTAATATTCAATATTTGATCATCCGGCACCAAGTTTTGTTTTATGATCAAGCGATCTATCTTTGCGTTATTGACAAAACTATAGCCAAATACTTCTGTTTCGTTACAAATTTTTCTGATTATAACAGTACAAGTAGACCCACTGATCTTCGATCCTTAGACCCCTGTCAGCAAAGCTCAGATAGTGAATTCCTTATTGAATTCTGTCATTGAGCGAGAGTGTCGATTTTGAGAATTTCTGAAGTGATAAGTTGCAGTTAGGAGATTTTAACTGAAATATTGTATCTTTTCAGTTAATTAGAAACCAACAAATGCGAATTGTTTGAGAACTGTTATATTTTTTGGAAATCAAAATGTAAATAGCTGTTAAGATATCTTCATAATTTGAAATTTAACAGCTGTACATTACAGAAAGAAAAACCCATGAAAAGTTAGGTCTTAACTGCCACTCACTGTGGAAAATGATTGACTAGATTTTAATAGTTGGCACCTTTCATGGGACAGAGACCATTTCAGAAAAACCTTTCAGTGAAAGCATGCGCATACATATACGCAGTCTCAGACGTACCACATTGCAGTCGATGCTCCTTTTCACACTGTCCACTGCATCCCAAGAATTCTGTCCACTATTCTACGAATTAAAAGAATTTTCACTCTTTTGTCAACGAATTCTGACCAACCTTCACCCGCTAGACTAATTGGTATCTGCGAATAGCATTTCGGTTGCACAAGGTATCTAGATAATGAAACTGTTCTACATCATCCATATATGTCATCTGACACGTGCTCTTTCTTCGTATGCCCTACTCAATTATGGATTCCACTTTGCGTTTCATAGCGAAGAGTGACGGACTTAGTTCGAGTGAAAGACTCCCTTCAGAATTCGTATCACTTTAACCCGGAGTTGCCGCGTACGAACAGTGAGGATAAAATCAGTGTGGCTAATGGCACTTCTCTGAAAAGAAACTCGATCAGGTCGACTTTCGGCAGCTAATAACGGTTAAGGAATTAGAAAGGGGGACCATAACGACACAGGTCATTCACCCCTTAGCCATAACGGAATGTAGAATGGATGTAAGATTTGGTTACTCGCTATCAAACTTAAAACTGGGACTTGTCTCGAACTCCACTCGCTATAAATGCGACTGAATTAAACGTAATGTCATTTCTGATAATAAAAAAGAACATTCTAAGATGCTTTAAGATGCTATCAGCGTAAAGTTTCTTAATACTGATTCTGTAAAGATTAGATTTATTGAAAGTTTCTTTGGACGGACTTCTCGCTGCACGTTAGAAGTGATTTATGGCCGTGATGTCTGCTGTCTTGCCTGGGTTGTCGGTCTCCCACTGATTCGTTATCGAAGAATATATTCGTTCTTATGTGCAGTCGAGAATGCTGCTGAAGAAGGAAATTGGTAGCATGCTGTGATCTGTGGTATTTGCTTCTTGAAGGTTTTTAGGTGATATAACCTTGTTTTCCCCTTCCTTATTAGTAAGTTGCATTACTGAGATTCATTTTTGCTTGTAAAACTTTGCTTTTTTCCGATATAGAAACATTGTGCTGTAACTTGAGTAATGGCTTTCCTGTATTTCAGATCTTTAGAGAATTAAGAAGTTGTAACAAGTAAATGACGTTAACAGCCTAAATATAGCATCATGTGTTAAGGTCCACTTACCGGGGAAGTCCGGGTTCGAATCCCTCGAAGACTGGAGAATCTGCGCATCCATTACATTACCGATTCACTCCTCCAGCCAACGGATGACAAACAAATATTATATCCAGTGCTTCAGCTACAATAAAATTGATCAATGGCATGGCATGGCAACAAATGTAATATCCAGTACTTCAGCTTTATTAAACTTGGACCATTAGAAATCCGGCAATTATAAATAATAATTGCCGGATTTCTATTGGTCCAATTTTAATGAAATTTGGGTAAGAGTTGGACAAATCGTTCTAAAAGGCGAAGTATAAAATTTTACCAAAATCCTGCACGAGAGTCGAGTGGACAGACATGATGGACACAATATATGTATTGTACATAAATGCCAACCCGCCTGAAAACTGTCTAACCTAGAATGCTATAGGAACTGGCGCACTATGACCAAAGTATTTTTGCCTTGAAACTCACAGAAGATCATTAGTAATATACTAAGAATTACAGTGCAGAACTTGCGTCCATTCTCGTTTTAGTTGGATACTTATGCGAATAAAATTTGTTTTATAAAAGTAAAATGTCTTTGGACAAAATCCTACGATGTATTATTACAAGTTATTGTACAGCTGGCTACTAATAAACAGCGCATGCTTATTGAGATGATATTACCATTTCTTAGTAATTCCGTCTCGACAGGCATTCATTCATGATTGCTGATATTTCATCAGAGGGAGGCCAATGCTCCAGTATAAACTGGAAGGATGTTCAGATAATTTTACTGTCTTCTGGATTAGTTAAAACTGAATACTTATCAACGAACACCAAAACATGTTGTGTTCGTTGTCTGGAGATATCTCCAAAGATGAACGGGTTGATTAAACTCTACTGCGAAATGTCTTTAATCATACGGTCTGAATAGAGATTTTATTAGCTGGGTTTTCTCAGTAGTAGAAAAGATGATATATTTATCTGGAGGTTTTGTCTGAATTCACGAAATTGAAATGGATTAATCATGAAAAGAATGATGTTCTAGTGTAGATAAGTACAGGAAACAAGGATTTATATTATCAGAGTTATCCGAAATGGTTGATGAGTTCCCTCAGAAATAATTTGAGTTAGATGAACTTATTTAAAAGGCTGGTTGGTTGGTTATTGATTTTGCGCTGAGGAATCTAAGGATACGAGGGAGTTTAGCGCATTTGCGTCTATGAACTGCGACTATTCCATGGTCTGGTTTAGCTGGATGAAAAGCTGTATTTCGGCAGTGTGCCACGTTCCCGGAAATTCGGCAATCGAAGCCATTATTAGTCCATTTCTACTTGAAAAGCAACAGGTTCATTGATTAGTTGAAATTTAATCAGTTTAGTTCATAGGTTAAAATAAACAAAGGGCGCTTCAACTGAATCTTACGAGAATATTCCTACCGAAAAGAAAGCCGTAGAATGCCAGTATTGTGTAATTTGGATTATATAAAAACAGAGGGGAAAAAATCCCTTTAATGGAAGAACGTTGTTCGGTTCATGACCACTAAGATTGCATTTGCGAGTCCTGTAGTGTCATGTGAACTCTGTCGCAAACAACATACGTATTCGCTTTTCATTCCTCATGAATGGCAAATGTGGACTTCCACTTACGAGTTGCACGAAACATTCCCACTGGAGTCGTAATATCGAATATAAACCAAAAACAAATGCATATTTTTCAGTAGAATGCATTGTGTTTGGACTAAAGTGGAGAGTATTTTTTCCCCTTTTTATTATTATAAATAAGCGAGGGGCCTAATGCCACGTTTTGTTTATCTAAATAAAACTACCGCTGGATGTTGAGCCCTCGGTGTATCGTAGAAGCGAAGAGGAATCGCATTGATGTGCTGTAATAAAATCTTCAAGAAGGCTGACTAACCCTGGGGATGTTACAGAAATTTAATTCATTTCCATAAAATACTGGAAACCGCAGGAATTTTTCCCTTTCTGCTTTACGGTATTAACAACGCATTTATATTTTGTGCCTTCTTCTAGCTTTGCGAGCGAGAACTGTTTTTTTTCCACCAGTTTAGTTTTGATGGACTTTTATTTCCATATAAAAAAGCAGTGAGTTGGTACAGCAGTTTGTTTGACAAGAGAGAGGAATGAATGCCCTTTGGGATACATTTTTCTAGATCTCCCAATTAAAAGTAACTGCTTCTTCCGAAGTACTGCATGTTAGACAAATGCTGCTGAGTTTATTTCGCTAATGAGTCAGCAAACTTACTTCGTTTTTTAATTCCATCCAATGACAACTACCAGAATATTATAGTTTAGTTTACTTCAGTAGAGTCAGCCAATGGTAGGTGGCGGTTACATTGTATACTTCATTAATAATGTCTTTATGGAACCTAGATGGACTATCACAAAGATGTTGAGACGGATGGACTTTGCAACTGCAGATGTAATCATTTTCAAATGTTTATCTTCTTTTAATTTTAGCAGGACACGTACTGATGGTTACAAAAATTGTAGGAAAGATTAGAACTATAACAAATAATTCAATATTATTGTACCTATGTGTTGGTAAATGATTTTCTCCCAAAAATAAGTTTCAAATAAAGGTTTCATCCAATAAAGGTTCATCCAAGTTTATTAGCTTCTGTTTATCTCTTGTTATTTTGACAAACTTAAGTTCGTCTGTTTTATTTCTGGATCGATCTCGCCTATCAACTTTCCCCCCTCGTAGCGTTGCTGACACGAAGCTCGGGGAAACACATCTCCAAGATGAGAGAAGTGACAGAGGTGATTGCACGTGCGGAGGTGATCCAAATAAATTCTCATCTGACTCTCGGTCGACGCACACACACACCGAGAACAGCGACTCTGAAGTCAGAACAAAGCCTCCCTGTCTTGGAAAACCGTTTGATGTTGTAACACATCATTGCGAGGGTACGAAGGATAAAAATTAAATCGATGGCGTCAGAAAAGCGTTCCTAACGGTTTCGTCATCTCTCTCTCTCTCTTTCTCATCCCCCTCATCCTTTTCTACGAAGGGCACGCTTCCATTTGCGATCGTGTCGTTGTTTGTCATTCGCCAGTCACTTCGGAAAAGGCAGTTTCGCGTCAAAGTCTCCCACTGTGTCACTGGGGCCAAAAGACATTTCTCCAATTCCGGTTGCCCGAACTGATGGAGCTACATCCGCAGCTTCCCAGATCACGGCTGCGCTATCATTCTGACCAAACGGTTATCTGCCTGTCGCATCTGGTCACTCCATTATCACCGGCGTGAATGGTACCAAGCGTTTTGTTGTGGCGGAAATTTGACGACCCTCTTGCGGAAACCAGTGCAATAGAGACAAATATAGATTATTACTCCAAGAGTGAAATATTTCGGATGGTTACTGCTCAGTAATGTTCCTGTCTGGACGTTGGGGTGGTTGCGTGGCAGATACGGCTGCGTGTTCTGTAAACTTAACAGTTCTGGGCACAGTGGAATATGAAAAATACGTAGCACTTCAGATTCTCAACACTTTTTAATACTTAATGCGATCTAGAAATTGTTTTCACGTGCAAATAAAGCGAATTGAAACATCTACTTTGAAAAATTAGATTCGGGAATACTTTTAACAAAACTAGCGAGACCTTTGGGTTATTTTTATTAGATAGTATAACTCGGTCGTAATGTTGTTATTCACTACATTAGCATTAACAAAAATGGCAATTAGATTTGCTGTTCCAGGAGTTCGTTTTATTTTACTTTGTAAGTTGAAATATTCAAATTTGATTCTTGAAATATGAGCGCTTGTGTACCAAAAGAGGTAATGAAATATATTTCGAGAATCGTGCCTTTCTGTTTAGTAAAAAATGTTTTATGCAATGGAAAGAGGGATTTTAGTCTCCTGGTTTCCATGCTATCAATTTAATGCGTGGTATTTATTCTAGGAGATGCCTAATGGAAATTAAAAACGAATGGTCGGTTATGTAAGGCGCCTTTTAAAGTGACGAAAAGTTTAAATGTATTGTCTGCTTAAAATATTGGCAGAATAAAAAGAAACAAAGAAGCGACAGACATCAGGCTATTGCAGATGGTATATTACGTCATTCCAGTTTGGTTTCCGGTGGTAAAATATGATGTTATTGACAGCGAAACTAGTTCAACTTCGTGGAATCCTTTGCTTGGTCATCATGGTTGAAATGGAATTAGAGCGTTCTTTGAGCGCGTGATTTCACCTGCAGAGATATTAAAATTGAAGAAAATAGATCCAGGTCGTTTGAGTATAATCCACCGGTCATTGTTTACTGGATTTAGTGCTAAACTCAGTGAATTGGTGCACTGGCATACAATGTGAACTTGTTATGAGCATGTTTTAACATGTCTAAACTCGTTTTACATCTTATGGTGAATGAGATATTTTCAAAAACGTAATATATATTTGTTTCTATGAAATGCGGACTTAGTTTAATACCGGATCGATAGCCATCTTTCAAGGCGTATCACGTTTTAAGTGATTTATTTTGCTTTTCTTTTTAAAGAGCCTTTCAGCAAAGTTTCTATTTCAAAGTAATTCTGGGCTAAGTCCCTTCGATACCCACCCGCGTGCTGCCATTATGTAAGATAACAAAAATAAGAATTAAATTGCCGATTCGTGCGTTGGAAGTTTATGAGTGGGAGAAGCTACATATCTAATAAGAAAGCGGGCTTGCACTGAGGAATTTGTCATGCAAGTATCCCTACTTTAAATAAAGTGGATTATAGCGAGGAATTTGTCAACGGATAAGCACATTTAGATGCTTCTCCGCCTGAATGTAAACATCGTATGCGATGCAGCTTTTGCCCGTATCGTTTTAACATAAAACTTTCCCCACATCTTTTAAGTTCATCGGCATTGTTGCTATAAATCTTTTCCCTTCTTCCCTCTCTCAATCCTAATCTCTGTCTCTATGGTAACTCCGGTTCGGTTGGGACAAGCGATGGGGGAGGGAGGGAGGGGGAGAAATGACGCCAACATCCTGTTCTTTCTTAGGTTTGAAAAATCCATCAGGTCCTCCGGAATGCTCGAAGATTACAAATTTAAAGTTCTTGGAGCAGAATGGAGTTGCATTGCTTTGGGCAGCGACTGCCCGTAATCACATTATAAAACATTGTGCGGACCAATTCCAGTCCGGATGTCAATGCGAATGAGCAAGCTAAGCACGCTCGTGCCACCACATGTCTCTAATAATGATTGATGGCTGCACGTGAGCATACTTGGGCTAGTGGGTTGCTTTCTAAACATTCTTGCACAAGGACATTAAAGTTAGCTGGCGATGGAGTTGGGGGTGAGGATGGGGGGGGGGAGTTCTAATCTGCGAATCTTCTGTCGCACACTTCGACGGACTTTGTACGTTTTCGATTCATCCTTATTTTCACGCTCGGATAAAATGCTCGCCGAATTCTGTGTCCTGGGAGTTCCTTCATATTAGTTAACGCTCTCTGTAACGAATGTCATGAGCACTTTAGATGGTAGTTAAGTTGCGAAAGGCAAACTAATGAGAAACTCGGAGTTAAGTAACATCAGCGCGACCATTAGGGCTGTTTGATGAATGAGTGTCTTAAGGAAAAGAAACTGAAGACGGTTAGGAAACGCTGTACGTACGACTTAAATGGATATGGGGAAAATGCGAAAATAAAAGCAGAATGTAATTGGAAGTTAGTACTTTGATGTCCAGCACGCGCTTATAATTTCGATTTTAAAATGGTAGCTCGTCATTGTTGTTGATTTAGATTACTCCGCAATTATAAGGAAGTTAGGTCATGAGGTGGTAGCGTTGCCTTGGTTCTCTGGCCCGATTTGCATGTTTGGTACGTGAAAAATCTGGGAACAGTCCTAGGGGACCTTGTATACGCGAATGGCTAATTCAGCTCCACCTTCACCAGACTTCTAACTCAGTCTACTTGAAAAGGTCTCAATATGTTGTTCATAGCATCGATGAGAATCGAATCTTAACCATTCTAAAGAAGTCCTGGAGCAGAAGAGTCACAAACGCTTGAATTACGTGGAATCTAGTCCAGTACAGATCCAATTTCGATTCCCGTGGAAAATGTAAATTTATTTATTCGTGAAGTTCAAATTCACTGTTTCTTTTATTCTTTTGTAGGTTCGTGATATAATTGTTCTTATTTATGTATAATTTTAGTCTCTGTTAAATTCAAAATGTGTTACTCTTGGCATTCAGTTTTCTTCCTATTTGTTATAACATTTTGGCTGATGCTTTAATATTCTCGAATTAATATAACCACCAAATAGGAAAAGAAAATTTTATTATTTTCTTTTCATATTTGAAGATACATCGAGTTTCGTAGTTGTCTCCACTGACTTCATCATTTTCTTTCGATATGCCAAGAATGACTTCAAATCTCGACGAATATATTGTAATTAATTTATTTACAAAAATGGTGTACAAGAAGAAACTTGCCTGAATTACATCGCGGATATATTAATAAATAAACGAGGGCGTCGAGTTTTTTTTTATTAAAATATAAAATACCCGAATTATTATAAAAACACTGATGAAAAACTGAGTGGTGGAGAATTAATTTATGGACAAGTTTTTTAATACGAAATAAAAACTAATATGTGACAATTCTTGATTAAATTAAATAACGAACAGACTTAAGTTTAAAATAGTCGGTTTTGAAGGAAGAGAGGAATGTAGGGCTCTGCCTAGCGTATCTAATCTAAAGGAACCTCTGAAAGAAATCAAAGGAAAAAAAAAAAAAACGACTCGAATTAATTCTAAAATTAATTATTTTACAAGGAACGTGAAGCTAAAAGTTACAAACCAATGTTTACAACTGATAAATATTCGTGTGTGTGAAATTCAGCGTTGATATTTGCTGAAATTCAGAGTGGTATAATAACCCGAGGTTAAAAAACATTGGACTGGGTCACCGAACTTGCTTCACCATATCCGTTTACTGTTTGCTTATAAAATTTAATTAAACCGTGTTGGAAATAAATGTTTAAAATTTCAATCATACTTGTAACTTTCCATAATCCGAAGCCTTAAAATTTTCTTGGAGAAAGGCTTCTTTTCGATTAGAATCTCTGCTTTAAATCACCACAAAACAATAGAAAACAAAAACAGCAATATTTTTTAGTTATGGACTTCGGTTCGGTTTTGACGTCTTCCCCCACACCGGGTGGAAAAGACCTGAGATCAAGTTTCGTCGATGATGGGAAAACTTTTTATGGTCTTTATCAAGAGGGTAGCATGGTTTCTTCTCCCAACTCAAGTTTTCGTTCAGACAACAGAGTTATGGCCTCATTTGCTGATGCCTCTAAAACCCTAAAACAAACAAATAAAACCAAATTTTGAGTGAGTTGGTTAAGTATCCAACTCATCCATCAATATGGAGATATGGAGATTAAGATCATAATGAGATCTTCTAAAATCGAAATTTCTGGAAGTCTGAACCTTGGAGTGCTGCTATAGTGGCACTCCAAGACACTACACGTGTGATCTGCAAGAATAGAATTAGCTTGTCCAAATTCCAATGGCTTCACATTGAATGAAGATTCAATGACGCCCATTGAATGAAGATTCTTCATTCAATGGGCGTTATTCCTGACCACTGAATTTACAGTCAAGAAATGCTGATGCCTCATGGCCTTGGTTGTTTCGGGACAAATTCAAAACAACTCGGCCCAAACATCTGAGCATTGAACCTAATAGAGTGGATCATCGACTTTCAGTACAAGGCATTTATAGATATATCAAGTAATTAGTTGTATTGGAAGTTGAATTAAATTTAAACGCCCATTAAGTACTGTAGCGGGTTTCAGACATCTAATTATACACCATCAGGTGTGACGTTATAATTCTAAATGTTACTAAAATTGTGTTTACACCTTTATTAACTCGATGGAATTCAGTTTCAGACTCAGCGCATAAACTGAGCAAAGACATATGTTGATTATCGACACAAGGAACTTATTATTAATGAATCCAATAACATTCGCTATGTTTCCATTAGTGTTGGCAGCAGATGTTCTTATCGACAGTGCAACACGACACAGGTGTCTTTTAGGAATTGCCATTCAGATCCTATTACGACATGTGATTCATGTCTTTTGTTATATGAGCAACGGGGAATCTGGGGAACTTCCCTGATTGGAATAGTTTTAAAGGTTCCAGTGCCACACTGCTGTCTTCTCACTTTGGCTTCTTGACTAATATAAAATCCGTCAGAGTATTGCGTTCGCCAATCAACTATGTTTTCGGTTGTCTCCAAGATGGTCTATTTGATCTCAAAAGAAATGAGTCTACCACGCATTTGCTGCTGAAAGTTCAATTTTTAACACTAGAAGTTAATACCGGTGGCAGAAATCTTTGGAGTTGACTAATACATCTTACTTTAGGTGGCACTTACACAGCGAGGAATCTCTAGGGGTTACACTTATTTCTTTGACAGAGATTTGATAGTATCTGTAGAGTTCTTTCAAGGTATTTGTGTACACTTATTCCGGGCAACCCATGAACGATTGTCCACGGACTTTTTCTTTAAACAAAAATAAAATAAAATTCCAGTGCTTCAAGAGAAAGTGAAAATACCGATTTTTCCTAAAAACAAAATTTAGATATTGGTAAATTTCTAGTTTTCGGGTTGTTTTTATTTGTTTTGTTCCCTTTGCTGATTTATGTTAGACCTATAAGAGACAAAATAGTGGTGGTGGAAGCTCCTACAGACGAGGACATACAGAAGATTTCTTGGTGTTCCAAGGTCGTTGAGCTGGGAAAGAGGTCGATAGACCCAAATTAATGCCGAAGCCTGTAATCTTTAATATCGAAAAGCAAGTTATTAAAGAATATCTGATGTACCAATTATTTCAAAGAAATTTGCAAGGGACATGAAGAACAGAAGATCACAGAAGATGACACGGCGAAGAAAAAGCAGCTATACAATTTTGTGGTACAGTGCCCCAGGCTCGATTGGACTTTGTTGAGCAGGCTATATAGTGTTTGTAGAGTGATCCTGGCATAAGGTGCGAAACCTCTTGGTCCCTACGCAATGTTACCGATGCATGGCCTTTAGTTGTGTGGTCCGCCATTGTTAAAACGACGTTTTCGGTGGACGAAGTGGTGGCAGAGATCATTCCTTCAAGGAATGTTAAAAGACCAGTGGTCCTCCCAGTTGTGTGAGCTGCCGGAGGAGGAAGTTCCTCTGAGCACGTTGCAGATGAACTCTCTAGATGCATATGTGTAACAGCACGTGGGGGGGTGTAAAACTATTGGTTCACTTAAATGAAATGAAATATCGGCGCGTGCTGCAATTTTTGTAGTACCAACTCTACAGATTTTTCAGATTAATGCCTCTCAGTGAGCCTTGAAACGTATAAAAAGATAAGTGTTAGCAATTTAAGCATTTATTATGCAGAAAATTTGTTAAAATTTACAAATTACTTATTTTGTAACCCGCTCTCAAAAATTAGTGTTAAAGCTGCAGTTTTGCTTAGAAAATAGTTGGTTCTCTGTTCATCTAAAGCTTGAAAATAGTCCCTAGCTCTGATTTGCATTCAACTTGAAACTGCTTGTCATATCATCATTAAGTAATAATTAACAGTAATAAGTAACTAATTACAAGAGCACACAAAGTCGAAATCATCTTCGAGTGCAAGTCTGTCCATCATCAGCTTCTCCAAGAGATAATCATCAATATTTGGATTTAGCTGCTCGTTCGAATCAAAATGCAAGTTGTGTTTTGAAGTCCAGTATAGAGATGAGACTGCTATGACAAATAGGCTGTCAGTAGTGACACAGGAATCGGAGAAAGATTCGCTTTTGTGATGATTATATCCAGCACATTGAGAACATAGATGTTTTGATAATATGCTCGGTGAGTGTAGTTTCGATTGTTTGAAAAGACCATCTTGTGCCCCCCGACCTTTCCTGGATTGAGCATGCATGAAACGACCAAACACATCTATTTTTACTTTCTGTGATGGTCCACCATCTGTAGGAGGCCCTTAATGAAAAAGGATCAGGAGCCATCCAGTATCCTTAGTTAAACGCTCAAGGGCGCGCCGCACATGTTCGATGGGATTTTAGTCTGATGATCGTGCTGGCCACGGCAGTCTTTGGTTCTCTTCGATTTCAAGATATTCCTCCACCACTTGAGCCCTATGTGCAGAAGCGCTGTCGCGTATAAAAAGAAAATCTAGGTCAACCACACCCCTAAAAGTCGCACATTAGATTCGAGGATCTGTTATCGGTACCTCTGCGCAGTTGCGGTACCCCTGTCGATACGTGAAGAGGGATGCGGACTTTGATCGTTATTCCATCCCACACGAGAACACAGCCTCCACCGTAAGTGTCCCTTTCTCTGATGGTGGTTCGATGGTAGCGCATTCCTCGTCTCCAAATGAAATAACATGTATAATCTGTTTGTAGGGTAAAACGGGACTCATCAGAAAACAGAACTGCGCTCCATATTTTGGGGCTCCAAGTCACATGTTCATGGCACCAATTTCGACGAGCTCTGCGGTTGTTTGGGATTAATGCGGTACAGACAACTGGCTTTCTTGTGTAGAGATCCAGCTTTCTTAACACAGTCCGGTTGGAAATGTTTTCACCTGTGAGTGCAGCAGCCTCAAGACGGTTGATAACAGGTTACCATAGGGTTCCGTCCTCATATTAGAGCCAGGTACCGGTCTGTTCAGGTTGATGTAGTCCTCGTGCGACCTTGGCCAGCTCTTCTTCTAATGGTTCCTGTCCCCCTCCTGAAACGGCTTTCATAGTGCTGAGACGGCACTGCTAGTCAACGTGCCACTCCCATTGCGACTGTCCGGCTTCAAGTACCCAACGGCCTTTCATCTCAAAGAATCATCTAAACGACCACTTGTCAGCCTGAGTACTGCAGATGAGACTATCCCAGTGAGCAAGTCAAAAAACGGGAATGAAGTGATGGGGTCCCAACCCGTGTTTCTACAGGCATGAATAATTTGCATAATGTGGGGATGTGTAATGTAGTAGATCGATTTCTATTGGGTACCGGAATTTGCGTGCCAGGATGCTTATTATATCAAATATGGGCGACACTGTTCGCAATAAAATATTGGTGAAAAACATTTTGTTCTGATAATTTTGTCGAGAAGTGTCTTAAAGAAAACGCCTTAGGATCAATTGAAGAAACGATTTGAAAGTGATAGTAATTGTGCGTTATTACAGGACTACTACTAATGCTCAGTGCAAAGAGGACGGCAATTAGCAACCACTTGTTAGAAGCCGGCTTAGATTCGCATCCGACTTAAAGATCATCCGCGATTGAAACGTTTGGCTGTGGTGACGCACCGAGAGAGGATTCGAGCAATTAAATGGGCATTTGAACTTATTGTCCCGTCAGCTATTTCGCTTGTAACGAACGTAAACAAGAACTGCTTTCTTACTCAAATTAGATTTCCATTACCACCCTTCCTCGAGCCAGAGGTTTAGAAGTAGGTCGAGCGTTGTACTAAACAAGTATTAGCACAATTAGCCTTTGTCTTTTATTTTGTGTTCATTTCCCAAGAGTGAGGTGTTTGGGCTTAGAAAACTCTTCTCCGGCGTCGCATTAGGGGGAAGGGGGAGAGAAGGGTTTGAGAACTAATTCCACTAACGCGCTGCGAGGGAGCTTAACAATTCTGTCTCAGCAAATCCACCTAATTGGCCTATTAAGAATATGTATCTCGGTGATTAGGGATATCTATTGCAAACAGGCATTCTGCACTCGTAATGGCTCTCACATTTGTCTGTATCCATATTGGACTTATCTAATTACACCCATCTGCTTTCTATTTCTCCGCAATTAACTTCGTTTAATATTATAATCGTGCGCTATCAAATGTTCGCGAGCCGAATGACTCGTAGTCTTACAAGAAATCAAATTCCTTTTACCGCGGGGTTGATTAAAGTCCATTGTATAGGGCCACAGTGACAGCAGTTACTTAACGCGCAATTAGGCTTTGCTTTATGTTCCTTCGGTATGTACGCTGTTAGTTTATCTTTTCCTAAACCCATCTTAGTATTAATATACACTGTGTTACCAAAAGTAATATGGCGCCGATGGAAAAGCAACAACGGTTTACAGATCATGAGGTTTATGGGCTTGGTCCCCTTGGACCCCAGCTAGGAACAAACCTTGAACTGCGCCTGACCCTGCCAGGGAGGGTTCTTATGTATATAAAACACGCTGGAAATTTTTTTATTGGTAAGAGAGTGCGAGGGATGATAGTTAGAGATAAAAGGAGGTGGATGATGGACAGAGAATCTATCTGAAAATTGGAAGTTTATTTTTATTTATTTATTTATTGCATATGCTTCACCCCTGAATAGCCTTCAGCTAGGAGGGTGCCTATATACATTTGTACTTAGACAGAAAACACAGAAGTCGTACATATGTACACACCTAGTTGTACATTTCGAGGATGTTAAACGGAAAATATCTTCTAAGCATAGTTAAATTCTGCAATAAGCTTCTTAGGGGAATCCATGCACTATTGCAAAGGACGCGGGAAAGCCTAGGGCCTACAAGAAGATTGTGGACATTTGGGGCGTCAAGACGATCCGTGAGGAGTTGGCAGAGGTTGCGCAGATTTCCTGTAATGAGGAACTGATTCCAAGAAGTGCAACCAAGGTTAGCATACATGATCGATCTCGAGTTGGTGAAAGGGTGGCCATTAACATCATTCAACCATCTTAAAATCCAGTACTCGAAACCCATGAATTTTTTGACGTTAGTGAGGGAAGCAGAGGACCAGATCGTCGAGGCATACATGGGAATCGGAACAAGACATGTTTGTATGTAGTGAGTGGCAAGTTTTTGGTTGTTTACTCCAGTAAATTCCTGTCTTATCGCCCACATTGCTGACAGAGTTTTTGCTTTAGTGTTGGCGAAGTGCTGTTGGAAAGTCAGGCCTTCATCCCAGGTGAGCCCTAGATCAGTGTGGTCGGAGAACTTTTGGACTCTAATACCATTGATATAGATGTCTATGTTCATCTTTCTCAGGTTGGTGAAAGACTTTTGTGCAGACTTGGTCGGATTTATGGATAGACCAATATTCTCAAGATAATGGTCAAATTCTTCTATTAGGACAGTGGCATGGGCGTTGATTGCGTCAGATTAGTCACCGTGATTCGACGAGATGGAGTTTTATATCATCTGCGAAAGAGCTGCAGTCAGGATGCGTAGAGAGGAAGGGATCCAAAGCGGCAGTGCAGAAAGGACACCACCTTGGGGGACTCCTCTGTAGATGACGTGGTACGATTGGAAGGTTCTATGTTCAACTCTGAAATGCCTTTGAGAATGGAAACGATGACTTTTAATAGGCCTCCCTGTATTCTGAAATGCTTTTCAAGTATTGTCATCAAGGAATTGATTGAGACATTATCGAAAGCAGCTTTAATGTCTAAAATATTATATCCATCTGTTCTTTGGCGTTCAGAGTCGTTTGGATCCGAAATAGGGTGTCCATTAAACTCGTCACAGTTGATCTCTTTGGAATCACATTATGTAAATATGGTGGTCTTTTCTGGAAAAATGCATAACAAGAATTGGCAGCAAAGTCTTCTCGAACAATTTTAATAAATTGCAGCTTATAGAGATGGGACGAAAGTCCTTCTTGTCTTTCGGATGTTTGACTTTAGGCACGGGTTTTACAATGTAATGCGTCCATATTTCAGGGATAACTCCAGTGTGTAGGGTTTCTCTAAATATGTGTAGCAAGACCTCAATGATGAATGGACTGCTTACTTTCATGATGAAGAGGGGGAACATATCGGGGCCAGAAGTGGATTTATTTGGGAGACTATTTAACGCCTGAATTACATTTTCTTTGGTTATGGTAATTTCTGTTAGTAGAGGTCTGATATCAAGATTGGATCCGGATGGAATCATGTTATTCATGTAATTTACCAGCCGACTGGTATTGTATGGTGCGAGAGAGTTATACTTTAAATTAGGATCTGGAGAGATTCCCTAAATAAGGTTTCGTCCATGGTGAAGTTAGTATTCTTGTTGTTATTGATTCTTTTAGACTGTTTAAGCATTTTAGAAATAGCAAAGTTGTACTCTTGGCGTTTGTGCTTTAAGAAACAGGCCTGTTCTTTTTTGTAAGCGATGTAGTCTTCAGTTAATGGGTTAGAAGGGCACCCTGTGGAGGGAGCCTGCCATTCGCAGGGGGGAAATGACTGTCAAGAGCAGAAAAGATTTTTTGGTGGTAGGGTTCACAAGGGGAAAAGGTTGGATTTGGAAGGGGGAAAGGAAGCAGGGATTTTAGTGGACAAGAGTCATAGGGTCATGGCGTTTTTCACTATTTCTAGTTCACTGTTTGACCATGCTGGACAAATTTGTAATGAACAGTGCCATGTTAGCCAAAAAATAGGATGGATATGATCTTCACATTTCGTCGAGGTTGTCTTGCTTTTTTGGGCCTTGGAAGAGTCTTCCATTGAGAGGGGGGCCTATGTTTCCTGGTCAGAGCCACCACTCACGAGTTGACACTAGTAGTGATGGAAGAAGTGAAGTGTGGCTCAGCAACAGCACGTTGGTGATGATCATGATATGCTAATACTCGCCGCTCTCTGTGATCATTAATAAGGATGCTGACATAAATTTGGCTGAAAGGCGTGGAATTCCCAACTCTTGTGTTAAAATTTATTGGCGTGTCCCATAAGAAATAGCAATTTCACTAGTAACTTCTGGGAGAATAAAACGTCGATCACTCCGATGAGATAGCGAACAAAAACAATTGAATCATTGGTTTCTGAAATTGAAAGGCGGCCAGAATGAGGATCATCTCCAACGGACAAGCGGCTGTCTTTAAACTTTGAGAAACATTGAAGAGTGATGTTTCTTTCGAAGAAAGATACACATCACTTTTTAATGTTTCTTTCGAAAATGATGTGTACCTTTCGAAGAAAAAACTAATTTATATTGACTTCAGATATATGGATGATTCAAGCATTATTATATACAGATAAGTCACTAACACGTTGCGACAAGTCGCAACTCTCTGGCGCCGCAATTTCACTATACAAAGTCAGTTCAGATACAAAATCAAACATCTTATCTAGATTATCTGAATGTTTCTGAATTTTACAGGGTTGATTAATTAATATTCTTTTAAAATATGGAGCTGTCATTCGTTTAACTTAATCTAATTTTGACGAACAGAAACATCAGATAATTTGTTTATCTTAGTAAGATTATTATTTTTTGTGTGTATTGCTCTGCTTTCTGAAAGTTCTTTGTGAACTCTGAACGAAGCTTGACTTCGTAAGAGATTGAGAGCAATTTCCTCTTAAGGTTTCCGATTGCTTTCCGGTGCATCGCGAATGAAAGGAATGATGTCCGTAGAGTTGTTCTCGTGGCGATTCTGTGCCGCCAGCGTATTGTTGATTTTGTTCAGTTAGTCATCGAATGGATGCTTCGATGGCTAACCCCAGTATCCGTAAAAGTTATCGCTTCAAAATCAAATCCAGACTGCGTTGTTCAGAACTGTTCGAGCTGTTGCAGGATGCTAGGAAACAGCCAGTGCAGGCTGTTTAGAAACTACATGATTAAGGAGAGAACCGCAGCATAAATAATTAGCAACAGCAGTTTACCAGCCTGGATGGAATAACATCACTACACTCGAAACTTGTTTACTTCTCTGCGAAAACTTAACTCGAGTTAGAAGATCAAAATATTGTCTCAAACAATGATAGATTCAGAACTCCACACTCGACGTTTACATTGAAGTTCCCTGCTGGCTACCATCGTAAACTAAGCGTTGTACTGATGCATCTACTTTGCTTTTCACGTTGCCGCTTTGCCTTAGGTTTATATTCATGAGTCAATGCTCGGAGGAAGGAGCTCTCTACTGGCTTAAGTTGATTCCAGACTTCAACTATGAGAATTCTCTTTGTTTGCAAATATTAGTACGTTTCGTGTATAATTTCATTATCATCAATGATGGTTAGGCTTGCATGCGTACATTTTTCTATATATTTTCATTTCTTTGCTTCTGATAATCTGAACTGAGAGCGAGCCACTTTAGTTAATCACGTCTCTTGTATTGACGCATATGGAGCTAATCAGTGTCTGTCTAAATTAGAGGGAAGGGGTGGCTTCTAAGTTAATATTCGCACATTCTCTAGTCACTCCATTGGTAGCTTTTGTTTAGCGACTGCTTAGCTGTCTAAGCCACAGTGAATCCAAAAAGGGATTATCTCATCAAAGGAATTAGGAATTTAATTCTCTAAATCTTTATAAATCCACAGAGAGAGAGAGTTTAATATGATTATCATCCGTTGAATATTCATTCCCTACTATAAAGGTAATTATGTGGACTCTGATAATAGTAGAATTAAGGTTTCGTTGTGGTGCTTATCCCCTGGTCACTGTAATGAAGGAGGGTTTAGAAAGATGGCTTAAGAGGTTGACTTTATGTGAACAGAGGATATCACACTATACGTAAACTGAAACACAAAGGGACATTATGGATTTCGAGAGATTACTTTATGAAAGTACTTCGTTTTAAAGTTTAAAGAGCGCTGGGATTTTATGCATATAAAAATCGCAGCTCTCTTTAAACTCAAAACAATGAATACGAGCTAATAGAGTCTGTGATGGTGGTGGTATCACTCCACTTTTGTCCAAAATCATTTATTTAATGAAGATCTTTCTCAGCTGTTACACATTAATAGGAAGTATTACCAAATATCGTCAGCGCCTTGGGGGAATGCGAAGTAGAGATGCAATCTGAGTTGGAAATGCCAATGAATTCTCACTGGTAGCTCCTCTTATTGGACAAATAGCACCGCAGGTAGGCGAATAATGAAAACAATATCACTTTGGCGTGCTTGTGTTTATTGGAGGATGTAGTTATTGGTAACCTCTGACACACGAACGTACTTGATGTCCCAGTGTATTTCCATTCAACAAAGACACTGATCTGTGGCAGAAATTGAGGATAAACAAGCGAGTGCACACGTTTCACGCTTCATCTGTGAGGTTTAATTCCAAGATGGTTATACATTCCTAATTCGCGAATGATTAGAACATCAGCGTGTACCTTTCAGCAAGGGAGAGGGGAATGAAAAATACCCACGAAAGGGTTCATTTGTAATTTATTTCAGTGACATTCTGTTTGTACACCGGAACACTTGCGTAGTTATCATGACCTAATTCGCGACCACTTTCATATTCATAACTCTCTGCATAAATCTGTCATCGTAATTACAACATTAAGACTAATTAAAACTCTCTTTTAAATGTTGGAATACTAATTACCCTCTCTGGAAACATGAGCCAACAGAATGGAGATGACGAATACTTAATGCGTTTGCAGGATTCCATGGAAGCTGTTAATCTAAGAATCTGGTAAAGTTTCCTTCTGACGCTGCTTCGGTATCTGTCACTCATCCTTTAGGTTCTAAAATAATGTCTTGTCAGCATATTCCTTGTCAGGTGTAGACAGCAAAGTTAAGTTTCAACAGATGTGTTTTAACACAATGATAATTAGTTGTGTTAACCTAAGGTTCTTGTTAATGTTAATGTTCTTTGATATTTATACAATGTTAATGTAATATTCGTTGTACTTTTAATAGTGTTAGTTTGTATTAGTCCGTGTTAAAATACTCTTAACTTCAGCATCTAATAGTGTAAACGTATTATAAATTATATAAACTCCCCTTCTTTAATAAATTAAAGAAATTATGGGGGAATTACGAAGTATTGCTAAAGAATTTCTAAGTTTTTTGGGGCTCTTAAATTATAAAGTTTAGTTCTTTCACTACACCGTAACTATTGTAGGTATTTTTGCTTGATAAGCAGGAGAAAATTCACATTCTGGTAACTTAGCAACAAATTATAATAGCTGAAGCATTTTAGTGTGGTATTTATCAATGCTCTTAAAGATTCTCAACTTTGACTGCATTCTTGGTGAATGGAAATCTCCATGGAAACCATTATGGATGAGACTACAAATTCCTATATAATGACTTTATGAATTTTTTTTGAACATTCTACGAATAGTAGACTAAAGAATTTTGGAAACTAATAAGAGATAATACAGAGATCGCTCGAGCTTCAATTTCATAATCTGTTTGAAAAAAAGTTATCGATTTTCCTCTCTTGCCAAAAGTATCCTGGCTTCTCAGTTTATATACTTTTAAGCATATCTTGAATGTGGATAAAGAAGCTCATGAAGAAATACCGCGTCCCACATGCTTTTTGAGAAGGCAGTCATCGTTAGAAGCAGTTGGTTTTTTCTGAATATTTAACTTTACCATTGACTGGTATTATCACTAATTGCCACTAAACGAAATTAATTTACGCTCGCTTCACTGGAGGTTCCAACACTTGAGTGTCAGATTCAGCTAGTAAATTGTGTAGAGATGAAATTTCACAATGAGTACATTATTGGGGATTTAAGATCGTTGGATTTAAGAGTCTATATTACTCCAGACTTAGATTCGTTGAGGTAACCTGCAGTTTTAGGTTAGTAGTACAAATATATTATCTAAAATCATTACTTATTAGAACTATTGAATTATAATTGAACGTATATTAACTCCTATTTCCTATCCACATAATTTACTATAGCTACATTAATTTAAAACATCGCTGCATTCACATAAATGAGGGCTGTTATAAATGTATCTGCTCCCATCTTGATCTTGTCCTTTTTAACCTCAGCTCTGCATTTCTTTAACGTATTCTATTTTATTTAAAACCTCGATATGAATTTATTAAATTTTGTTGGAAAAATGAATTTAAAAGAATTTTTGCTGGATCCTTTCAATGATCCATTTCTCTTAGACAACAAAAATAATCTTCCAAAGCCTTTGGAGTTACTTAACTGCGAAGTGTAATTAAGATTTTATAAGTTTTTCTTTAAGTTAAATGATGCCCTTTTCCAATGACAGCAGTTTTTTGTCAATTGACATTTATTTTTCCAAGTTTTAATACCAACCTTTCACTAGAAGTAAATTCAAAATAACATTACAATAGCACGTAAAGATGGCTTCACCGCACATCACCAAAGCATTCACGGTTGTCAACAATTACAGGGGCAGCAACAAACTGGATATTGAACATAATTCAACTTAAATTCAATTATTGGACCTTAACCATCCTCGTCGTACGATGTGACTAGTTTTCTTTTCGCCATATCATCATTTGTCACGCGGCTCGAGATTTATTTATGTGCCATTCGTTTTTTACGATGTCTAGTTGACACATCAGTCATTTTTGAGAATCTGGGAGAATTTCTTACCATTCAGGGTTGCGTGGATTTTCGAGAGCAATTCCAACCACGCGTCTATTAATATCTGACAAATGACGCAAGAAAAGACTGAATTATTTCAAATAAACCACAAGGAGTGCTCTCAGCGTGGAGAGAAACCAAAGGTCATGATTTCTAATTCTGTCAGTTCGGAACTAGGCGGGGTTGTTGAAGCACAAACATGTAAATATATTGCCAGCCATCCCAACTCTAATGCAGTAATATGTCCGCCTAAAATTATGATAAGCGCAAAGGCGGAAAATAAAATTTAAAGCATTAATCTTCTCCTCTGCTTCTTAAGATCACCAGGAATTTGTATTATCTTTTTGCATAAAAAACAGTTCTCGAACTTTCTAAACGAAAACGGTCGGTGTTTGAACAAAACGTCGGCTTGTTTTTCTGTGTAATGATATTGACGGCATTAGTTCGTAATGAAGACAGTTCGTAGAAATGTTCATTTCTGAATTATCATTTTCCTCCATGCGGCTCCAGAGTCGTTTTAGGAGGAGGCTCAGTAAATAAACGTAATGGCTTCACGCCACATTTAACGACAATGACCTGAACAAAATGCCAAGTCGTTTTCGTACACGATTTAAAAAAAAGAAATACTCCTGATTTTCAAAAGTTTTTAAAGGAAAATACATTAAACGTATACTGCGGGACTAGTTAACAGTGAGTTAGAAAAGAGTCGTAAATGAGTCGCTTATCTAGCCGGGGAGGTAGACGCTGGATAAGGCAGGATGGAATATTTTTTTTGAAAAATATGATGGCGAATTTAGTATTAGTACAGACAGAAAGATGAAAAGCGGAAAGAAAGCTATGATTTTGATATATCATCCAAAACGTGTTCAGACATGTCCCTACTCTTATTATACTTTTCCTGCTGCCAAAAATGATCATCCCTTAAATTTCGTTAGACCTTCAATCTTGCCCATCCAGGAAGCAGTTTATTGGAGCGTAAATTGAGATTCAATCTATATTGTCTTCATTAACGAGTCACGATTCTGTTTTGGAACTCACATCCGGTAGAATCTAGGGAGGGATACTACTTTCCATGAGTCCAATACTGCTCCATCTATGGGAGTTCTTTTTATGGGATACAATAAGAGGATAAATCGATAACAGTCGCACACATACTATCATTACTGAAAGCAAACCTTAAGTTCATGGGCCATACTTGTACCCTTAATTATTCCTCCCAAACACTGCTGCATCTACCGCGCACAGATATTCTACCAGCAACTTCTTAATATCGACATGCATTTTGGTGTGCAGGGTAATCCGCTCTGTCTCCAATAAAACATGCTTGAGATATGATTGGATGTACGCTTACCTCTTCGGCTCCATCTGTTGGCCACCTAGAGCTTGAGCACATCAAGCGTTCAGAAGTGCACCACAGAATGACATTTGCCACTGTTTTAACTCGTTATCGTAGTGTATAAACAGCCTGTATCAGTACTCTTCAAGGCTTTGAGAAATAATATTCTTCATATTTTGAGATGAATTTATTTCAGCATCCTAACGACTCTAATAGTTAGAATGCTGCAAAATAAGCGAATATTCAAGACCGATGAACTAAAAGGTCATATCGTTACAATCGAGCAACATGACCCCAACTTCTAACAGCTAATAATATTCCTCGCGAATGCTACTCAATCATAACGCACATTTAAGGTTGTGGAAGCTTCTTTCACTCAGCGATAAAAGTTGAATGCAAGTTAAGTGAGGCACTTGAGCAGTACGAATGCTTATAAGCTTAAGTTCGTCTCTTTCCTTCATCTATTTATTTTCAAAAAAGCATCATATATTCTTATTCACAGCTTAAAATTTAAAACCAGTTACGATGAAAGGAAATCGCTTTTCGCAATTTCCAGCCTGGCGTTTCTTAGTGACCCATAACCTTTCAGTTGTTTATCGGTGTTTCGCAATGACAGGTGCGTCGTAATAGTTTGTGGTTTACAGGGGCGCGATGCGGGAAAGGCCTAAATAATGTGCGTTTCTTCACTTAAACAAATTCTTGGCGTTTCCTTTTCAAGGTTCTTACAGCGTCCAAATCGTCTTATTTCCTGATGCGGCCTCTCTTCGCTTGCAGAAGAGGGTGCTTCTAAACTGTCTGAAGGGCGAATGAGGCTAGGGTTAGGAAGAGAGTACGGGAAATGATTTCCTGGCGCGGCAGTAGGTACAATACTTGGGATGTGTCGGAGAGATCATAACATCTTCATCTGACTAGAATTCCCCGCGTTTATCGACCCAACGATAATTTTTCTCTCGACATTGGCATTTTACCGGATCACCTTTACGGCGACAGAATGTCAGATAGCGACACCTCCCACGTGTACCACCAGCTGCATTTATTTTCATTGCTTTTCTCCATTGGAAGACGAAATTTGATGGAGAAATTTCTCTCTCAGGTTGAAAAAAAAAAGAGACTAAGTGGACTAAGTGTAGAATGCACCAGCAGAATGTATTGAGAGATCGGATGCTAAAAGATATAAATCAACATAAATTTTTCCGTGTTTGTTAGCTCTGTGGATTTAAAAATTTCAAATGCGTTTTATGTTAAACAATATAATCAAATATTCACACTCAGTTTTACAACTTTTAACATTTTTAAGCATCCCAAGAACCATTAATAAATCAAAAGAAAGACGCTTTGTGATTGAAGTACATCAACGATTGAAATTAAAAGAATGGTAATCATTTATAAAATAAGAGAATAAGTGCTGCCATCAAATATTGTAATTCTTACACCCTTTCTATCCTCCCTCTTGATTGCCGAAGGATGTATTAAGTGAGTGACAGAGTGTAGATATCGAGATCTCAAAGTAATAAATGAATCTGGGGTTATCTTCAATTAATATGTAAGTCTCTTGCAAAGCCCCTTCCCATGGCAAGTTTATAGCCATTGAGATCAATCTAAATAAACTCAAATATCTTTTAATCTAAATAAACTCAAATTGTTTGTGCTTTATTAGAATTCTAAATAAAGTGCAAGCCATTTTCTGAATTAATTTTAAAGATACTGCAAATTGTTTGGGTTATGTTATGTTTTGCCAATGCTGACGAGTCCCTTAGATGGACAGTTGGAGTTTGCTGTTCTGATATGGAAGTGAACGAACAGGACAGCAGACTTTAGGTTTCTGTCTGCTTTATCTGGCCAAAGGTTTGGAGAATCCAGCACAGATAAACTCTGATATCGAATTAGTGCTTAATTAGCTAGGATAGAACCACGTTACAAAGATTTTTAGCTAATCTGTCCATGCATGAATCCATATTTCTTAAAGATGGCTGCTGTCAAAGAACTTGTCAAATGGATTTAATAATTATTTGACCAATCCCCATTATTTGAAGAAGTTAATCAACGTCATCAAAGTTGAAAGCCTTAGACAGATCTAAAAACAGGAAACCAAATGTCCTTCTCAAGATTTCCTTTAACAAAGCGAAAAGGAAGAAAGTTATGGCCAGTTTAGCTATGCAGCCACGTTGCTTTTGATAAAATTAGAAAAGTAGCTGTACAAATGAAAGTTCACAGTTGTCGAATTTTTAGGAGAAAGATGTAAAATGGAAAGTAAGAGATCCGTTTTAAACACTAATCCTTCTCTAAAAAAACTGTGGTCTACTACTAACCACGGCTAAAACCACCGTCCACTCAAAGAGAGCTACTGCAATCACTGTCCCAACCACTCTGCTACGTCGGGCACAATTTGCGCGAGACGAGTATCTGGCTGAATGCCCACACCTGTGATGCTCCGGCCTGCATAGATAAATGAGACAATTATGTAAGATCACTCCCTAACTTAGGACGTTTTCTTTTGTCTTTAATCAGCGAACTCTTCCGGCAAGACTATTATCTGTGGTCATCCTAGCGAGATAGCGAAAGTGTCTTAAGAAAAGTCCCGACCTCATTATAATCAAGCGGTATGGCTTGCGTTCTTATAATCCTCTGTTTACCTTTTGCCTTAAACGTTTTAAACCCCCGTACATCACTCTAATAAATACACGCCGGTCTTTACATCTACAGGAGGCAAAGCGTTGCAGCCCCTTGGAGAATTACCACCGCTACCAACCATATAATCAACTCCCAGACGATGAGAGCCACTTATCTGATATTTTGGCATCGTTCCCCAGGCGCGTGAAGCACGTACATCCTCTGGTGGCGTCAGGTGGTTGCCTCTTGTTAAAGCCACTCGTCTTGAAGATCTTTCTCCGGAGATTATATATGAGGTTGTTGTCTTTTCCACCCAGCTTAAAATTACTGATAAAGGTCATACGCTTCTGATGAACGCACGCCCTTTTGTTCTGCTGCGAGCACATTGGCTATCCGCGCAAAGAAATGGCCGTGGTATTTACCGCGTAATGTTTCTGCATGAAGAAGAAAATATTGGCGATCGAATGTTTTGTTTTTTACTCATTCGTTGGAGAGCCGAATGGTAGCGTTGAATCAGTCTGCAATTTCTCTGTGGTCGATACGCGAGTTAGTCATTGAGAATTGAGGGGGAAATGTCAAGATGGTGAAGTATCCATGTTGCAAATGGTCTCTTATACAATTGTGTTCCTGGTTTAGCTTTATTAGATAATGATATTTCGTTTATATTGAATTAATAAGCTTTCTTTCTTCGGCTAAAACGATTACAAATGACTCCCAAATTGTGGACGAAAAGGGGCTTAATTGTGGACGAAAAGGGGCGCATGAAATCATCCCTAACATGAACCTTGAGGGATATCATTAAAGACTGGGGGAGAATTATTTTTAAGGAACAACTTCACTAAAATTAACTCTTAAATAATAATAATTCGAGTTTCCAGAAAGCCCTTCCAGTACTTGATGATCAGCACCAGGCTGGATTGAAAAGTATTTGTCAAAATCTTCTATGGCTTCTGAATAATTAGTAGCTTGAATCCTATTTAGAGGTCAGAATTTTTATCTTTATGTACGATATGCAACTCTTCTCCTTCTTCGTGATTCTGACTCAACTCTTCGGATCAACGAAGAATTTAAGCCTTGGTGATTCAAATTTGAATAATATTTTAGTAGGTATTGAGAAGTTTAAGATTAGCTGTTTTGAACTGCCTCGGATTTTGACTGGTTGCGAGTTGACTCTTCTCTTCTGCTTTGTGGTATAAAGTTTTCAAATATCTGTTGCTGATGACATGAATCCATTCTCCAGCCCTATATCGGCTGAAGAAACCTTAAAGATCCGCGAAGGACTGAAGCCATTCTCATTCTTTCACAGTCTTATTGGTTTACTTGAAATTTAATCTTCGTAAATTAGTTCTCTGGATGAAAAACTCATTGAAAAAGGAATATCCATGTTCCTGCATTAAGAGCGAGTATTTATAATAAGTGGGCTGAAAAATTCCGAATAAATAATGGGAGAAACAAACCCTACTTGTTTCGTCTGAGCTTGACCAAATACACCCTCGATTGACCACATCTTTAACAATTCATCTAGTCTCAGACGGGATTCGAAACCAGTTAATCTAATTTCATTAAATACAATTTTACTTCATCCAGTTTGGTTAAAATATTAAATCTTTTCATATTTGTAATAACTTTAAATTTTATTATTAAAATACAGTTATTGTATTAACTTGCTCATCACCCCACAAGCATTAGAGAATGACTATATTTAGAAGAACTGTGATTGCTACTTTCGCTCCATCGCACTGCATACTCGCTATGATTTCTATTTAATTGGATGTCTTTTTGGGGTCCATTGATGACTCAATCGCTGCCGCAGATTTGGGTCAATATTTTATTTCCTTAATAGAATGGATTAATCAAAGTAATAACTGTTACTGCACCATTGCCCATTTGGGTCTTCTATTTTCAAACTTTTTCTATGCCCTACTTCCACGAAATGGTCCACTGGTTCCCGGAAACAACTTCTGCTAGTGACCAAATAGCTTTTTGTGGCTAATGTCAGTACCAAATGAAATGGTTGATCAGTCCGCAGCGACTACAGCGGAAACCGAAAACGACCTTGGGAATTGGTCTTCTTCCACAACAAAAAAAAAAAGCTCCCTGGCCGACAACTAATACCTCGAACAAGTTCTAAATTATACCTTCCCCCTCTCCAATCGTTACTTCACTCAGCGGTTTCCTGAAGTTAGAAAAGAGAATTGGTTTGGACATCTGATACTCGGAACCGCAGTCATTGATAGCTTTGGGGAAATGTCTTATTTCTTTTTTATCTCTTAAGGGCCGATTATGGCGCTAAGTTCAATAGACGGCTTAGAGTTGATCAATTCTTTGTCTTCAATATATATACTGTGATGACGTATTTCATAACTGTTTTTATGCGTTTTAATTCTTCTAAATGCAGTTGGGGAATAGAAATCCACAAGCTTCTTATAAATTAGTGAGGGGGTGTTAAAAGTGATTCAGAACGAAAAAAGACCTGGGGGCGGGTTATGGCAATCAGAAACAAGGCGCATAGTGTCCTGTTTTATGATCTATATGAACTTTTCGAGTAGAGAGAAGGGTGGCCATTTTTCATCTGAATATTGAGATGATGAGATCGATTTGTAATGTTGTTGGTTTGGAGGACCAACCTGAAAATAGAACTTCTAAAGAGGATTTAAAGGTGGGAGGCCACATTGGTGCTAATCGTCCGTAAGAAGAACTATGTGGTCTGCAAAGCTGGGCAGATAGACATCCCAGAAGAGGTAAGAATGTACCTTTGTTGTTCATTTTATTGATCCCTTTTCAGGGTCTCAATAAAATGAACGAAGGAGGCATGTTCTTACTGGTAGGAGTCACAAGAACCGGGAATCAAGAACGCAGGTCAGCGTATTGAAATACTTGGCAAAGTGGTCGAGGCAGAGTGTTCAGTAAAGCGAATTTAACAGTTATTTTTTGGCGATGGAGAACGTATAAATGATTGTATTTTTGGCAGATAGAGAAAGCTCACTTTCTTACATCAGTTAGCTGTTTGAATGCTTAATACTAATTCTGTGTTTTTGTCATTCGTAGCTACGATTTAAACTGAAAATTCCTTGTTTAATATTACGTGTGTTTCCTGAAAAGATGGACTTTTTTTTTTCAGCTAAAGTTCTCGTATATTCTGTCCTTTATATAACTTCTGTATGAATTTTAATGCTTTCATGAGATATATGCTCTTGCATATTATCATCAATATTACTGGGAAATTTTAGCACGTTCTACTCGTTTAAATATATTTAGTAAACTGATAACAAAAAAAAACGAAATTAAAAACTAGAGAAACTGAATGAGAGAGGAGGCATACTGTATAACCATTAATCACAGAACAACAATTTCCAAGAAACTGATGAGATCGCAGTAAATAAGTAGAAGAATTCCTTAAAAAATTCATTTTCATCTGTGAATAATAGATGGGAAAAATATAAAACTAAATCACTATCTTGTTGCTAACTGATTAAGTAATATTTAAAAGTAGTTGTTTTTACATCACTCCACATACCTCACAACGTAATATTTGCTAAACGTTTTGTAATATCTCATTATCACAGCGCTTGAAATCCAGCATGAATTTCACGGATCTTCTGTGATTTAATAAATTAAACAAATAGCTGCACGTAGCTCAGATCGTAGTATGTCTTCAACACTTTCGTAATTCACTTTACTTTTTTTAATTATTAAATTCTAGGAAGTGGCATCCAACTTCCTAGACTTTAATAGCAATTAAATATAACACATGTTTCACGTTTCTGCTGTGATTAATATAATAAGCAAATGTAATAATTAATGGCATATATTTAGTAAACTGATAACAAAAAAAAACGACTTTTGGGCAGAGTTTTAATTTTGACTCGCTTGTAGAGTTTTGTTTTAGACGCGTTGATTAGCCAATTTGCTGTTTGGAAGAATACTCTAAAGATTTGGTTATTAGATGGTTGGGGAATTGTCAAGTCGATCGTAATGTTAGTTGCATCCAATTTCATTACGCATTTGTCTTGGCTTCGCTTACATAATCGGCTGGTGGAAGCCCTGAACTAATTTAAGGATCCTAGAGTGGCAGGAGTTAGATGCGTGACCCTATTAAACCACCTGAGGATCCAATATTTCATTGCCAGAGAATGTGGCTTATTATTATTATTCAAGCTATTGGGAAAGGTTTTGAAATAATAAAAATATTGCTTTTGCAGCGTGATTTTGTGCTTTAAATAAAATTGAAATAATTGAATTTTGCTGACAAAATAATAGGCGCTTATTAAAAAATAGAAAGAGCAGAATAATGCCCGAATATTTATTACTGCACGAGGGATGAAAATAGAGTGTAATTGAATGTTAATTTTACACTTTTAACGGCTCAGTTACTCAAATAAATACGAAAAATGAGTTATTTCAGATAAACCTTCCACTGTGTACGATTTATAATGGATGTTAACCGATGCGCATTATTTAGACAAAGCGCACAATAAACATAAATGCTTTGATAGATGTGGGATGTTAAAAAAGAACTCGGGCCGGAAATTGGATCGCGTTATTCGCAAACAGTTTATGCCACACGTTTAGCCAAATGAATTTGAATAACTTATGGAGCGATGCGTCATATTTTCTTCAAACAAATGAATGACGAACGGCTCGCTTTGCATATTCTGCGCTTACTTGAACCCGAAGAGTAACACATCATCATTTTATATGCGCTAATAAATCAAAGACAATAGCGGTCATAAAACCTGTCCTTTTCTCCTTTGAGGAGGGCTTCGCCACGTGAAAGGTTTAATGTTAATTGACACGAAAATCGGTCTACATACAGAAATGCTCGGAGTTATGAAGAGCGGTGTTCTTTAAAGTGTAATTATGACACCGAAACACAAATGTGCCTCATAGGAAAAAAAAAATGGCTGCTAAGTAAGTTATCTTTCAGAAAAAAAACGTAATATAGGAGAAGGTCGCAATATCGAAGAACTGGCCGAAGTTATTTACAGTAAATCGCACGAGATGCGTTAAATAATTATGGTTTGCAAATCTATGAACCTCCACCGAACACAAAGGACCTCAAAGAAGGAGGCTTTTTGTTTTTGGATTATTAAGTTAAGTATTTCTTTGTGCACTAAATGGATTACTTTGCTCTCTGATCATGTTGTTGCGCAGTGGCCAGTAGAGGACAAGCGGTTGATTACGTTACAGATGAATGCATAACGTGTTCACGAAGTGTGGTCTTCGCGTGTCGATCGAGCGAATACCGAAGGGACACGACTGACAAATAAAAACACGCCTGCGCAGGAAGGCTACAGAGATATGGAATATGTATTCGATAATGGATTGAGTTTATCGGTATGATTCCAGATTTATCTGTGAACTCTGTTGCATTAGCAGCGATGTCTGCGGTCAGCATCAGGGGCGAAAGTGCCCCCCCAACCAACCAGTTGTCGATTTTCACAACAGCGCAGTTCGCTCTCAAGAAAAAGAGTTTTTATTTTGTTGCGGCACCTTCAAGGTCCCTAAGGGACCAGTGATGTTTTATTCACCTTAGCCAACCGTCTGTCAGGAAGGGAACACTGTGATGGGATGTCCAAAGTGCTCGGAATCTTAACAACAGATGGCCAAGAACGAGTCAGTTATTTACACTCTTCGCTATTCACCCACGCTGAGATTATGAAGATCACAAGAGACTCCGTGACAGTTGTGGGCCATTCGGAAACTTTTTTGTAGGTACTACACCAGAAAAGACCCGCCATACGGTTTAGTAGCGGTGGAAATTCGTTGAAGGGAACTGCTTTCTGCCTTTTTCTATCGAGCTGGCGCTGCCACGTGCCTCGATAACGCTCTCGGTGTCGAGGGACTTTCTTGGAGAGAATACATAAGAGTGGGTCTTCGGTCATGCCAGTTGCCAGACTTTTGCTTTTGCGCTCTTCCCCGAAAGAGGAAAAGCTATCATTGAACAAGCGATCTACACGTTATTCCAAATGCATCGGCTGAAGCGAAGGTAGTTTGTAAACTTGATGGGGTCACACTCTGGAGTCAGAAGAAAGATTGGTCACTTAAAAGTGCTCTTTTTGAAAATGGTCGCAAATGTACATTTGTATAAGTTCACTCGCATTGCGGCAGCATCAGTTTCGTACTTGAAAGGGAACTTTTTATGATTTATGGAGAGTCTGGGTCCTCCTCCTTGATGCTTTTTTTCGCTAGTGGAGAAAAAATAAGAGATTAAAGAGAGAGAAAAAAAGTAATAAATTTCCACAATAAAAGAAAAGTAATCGGACAACATTTGACGTTTTTCTTTATCTCAACAACCATGCATGCCGTATAGGTAGTTTATATTCTAATAAAGCTAAATCTCCATGGAAATGGTTGAGAACGGCGTGTTTCTAAGCGTGGTTACATTGAGCTAAGCTTCCATCATTGCAGCTGACCTCTTCTGGAACTTGCATCGTTCCAGCGGTTTATTTTTACAACCCCCACGTGACTAAGGAAATAGGAAATCTCTCCCTAAAGCTGCCCAAGTCCGAAGACACCATCGACACGCTCGAATTACTTGCCACGCCCTCATTTTATATTTCGCTCGATGAGTTGCCATGTTCGTTAGGTGTGGAAGCGTTGAAACAAAAAACCTATCGAGGTGTCATACCGCGATATAAATGTCTGCTTTCTGAATTCATAAGTAGTTTGGAATGCGTGAGATTCTATTTCCATCGAACAGGTGAAATAAAAGAGAATTAAGGTTACCCTCATGACTTTCATGTTTCCTTCCTTCTCACACTAACCTCGCTGCTTGCATCTGGTGATTACTCAAAATCTTAGTTTTCAGCCAAGGTTTAATTTCCGCGAATGGATTTACTTCTACTCCTCCCAGTGCAATTGAGATGTGCATCTTTTAACAGTTAAGTAATTGGCAAGAAGTAATGCTTAAATTCTTCTTAAGCGCATCAAGACGCCATCAGTTAGTTTCAACCTTGGTGCAGCCTTGGAATTCTTCATCCTAACAGATACATAAATCACAGAGTGGCTGCTTTTTTTTCCCCTCTGCCCTCAACCTTCTGTAGGAGATTCGGGGCTATGAAAAACTCAGTTTACTTCCCGACCTTAGACCCACCATTATCTGTTACTTCCTTAAGAGGAAAAAAAAAAAATTCGCCTAAGATGGATCAATGTCCCTAAGAAATTGATTTCTTACGACATTTGTTGTGATTATAGTCCGTGAACTACTTCTTAGCTACCCATTCGTCACTGTCGAGTACCAAGAATGAGAGAGATAGCAGAAGACTTGTTTTGTATTGGGATCTTCGAGACAAATATACAGAATGCATCTCCACAGACTAATTAAGATTAATGTGGGACATATCCTACTTTATCAGCTTATTAAGCAGATAAAGTAGGATATTTCCTACATTAATCTTAATTAGTCTGAATTCCTATTAGTATATAAAAGCTTGGGGCATAATCGGGGACTGTGTATCGCTATACAGCTATTAGGTTTTTTAAAAACTATCTAAAATTGATTAAAATATAACTAGAATTTTAATATGGGTGGTACTCCAAAATGAAAATTCCTCCTCCTTTGAATTCGCTGTGTTTAGCGTCCACTGGAAATAACTTTATCCCTTGTAAACACATTGGTTGAAAAACCATAATTTGTGAACGAGACAAACCACCGTCTGCAGTGACTTACGACACTCGGTAGGGATCAGCCCAGCTGAACCACTTGCATTCAATTCCATCGATTCAATGAGAGGTGTGCACGCGCCACGAATTGATTGTACTCGCTTAAACGTTCATATTTCTGTGGAACGATGCGAGACGTCTGAAGTACTTGGAGGGCAATGCAGTTAAATCCCCACAGACTAAGTTTAACTTGATATGAAGGGCGAGTTATCTATCTATCAGAAGCACTGGACGGCTGAAATTTATCGGCTATAAAAGTGCGTCGCCTATCCGGGCCCCCAAGTCCCAGTAGGCGGTCGTCAGAAGCATTTCTGTCTCCGGCCATAAGGTCTCCAGCTATGTTGGTACTTCTTAAGATTCTTCTCCACTTTCATTTTCTTTTGTCTTTGCCTAGTTTTTATCATTCAGTTTTTCCCGACACGCACATTCGTCTAAGTCATCCCCCCCTCCCCCCTCTCCAAACAGCATTTGGTCGCTGTCCCAAAAGAATGCCTCAATCTTTCATACTGCAATATTCCTCCTCCATTTTCTTTTTAACTGCCATGGCAGCCATTGAAATGGTAGTCCAGTTAATTCATAAACATATCTTTCTTGGTTATGGGAGTTCTTGTTGAGGTCGAACAATAAAATAGACCAATGCCTTTCAAAATGGTTAATCATGGTTAATAAAAAGTAGATTAACCACGGTTAACTGTGGTTAATCTACTTTTGATAAATCGACTTAAACAAGCTGAAACTGAAGTTAGAAATATTATAAGTAAATTTTAAATCAACATTTAGAATTTTTCATGTTGATTAAAGACTATAATCGTACTAATTTAAAATATTCCTAATATTCAGTTGAATCCTAAGAAATATAAAGAGATTATACTTAGAAGAGCGACATTATTTTTATGGATATTGGAAATGCAATTGGTTTATTTAGATATTACTAAAAATCTTAATTGAAGCTCTCACACATGTCCATCTTTAGCCTGCAAACTTAACTCAAGAAGTTCCTAGAAAAAGAATAGAAAATAAATATAATGTAGTTCAACATACTTCCAAAAGTAATACTGTAGAAATATCACTGGGTCAACTTCACGAGGGATGCTGGGAAGCCAAATATAGAAGTCGAATCGAGAACAGAGAATTCTCCTGCGCACTTTTCTTCCATTACATTCTTTGCTTTCCCTGTGTGGGTTTAGCAACTTCAGATTGCTTAGAGGTGCAAGTAATTGGCTAATACATTAGCGAGAAACACAGTTGAGACAGTTACGGTGAAGCTGGGAGAACTCCAGAAGAGTATTAAGACGGCAGAATCCTGGAAAGTTGGAACCCACTCGAAGAACAAAGTAGGGAGAGAGAGCAGTTGCTTTAAAACAGTGCCTATTGCTGAAGAGTCACGGTTCTGTAGTACAAGGATCGGTTCTCTCCTCGTGCTGCTTAACGACAGAAGACATGGCATGTACATGCCTCTGGTAGCCTTCTTAACTTGGCGCTTTACGTCCCGGCGGAACAGTAAACGCTGCTTTTACCGACACTCTGACCCCATCTACTAGGTTTGGTGATTAGGAAGGAGGCATCAAGAGTCTATCTTTGGGGTACCACACGTAGCTCTTCGCAGCTGTTCAAAGTGTTTGACGCCAGGGACGGCCTCCGGAATTGCCTAAGCGACCTTAATCTTCCTCTGTTATGGTGTTTCGTCATTACTGCGTACGTCGTTGTTGGGGAGGGGAGGGATTGGTGTTTGCACGATGCGCCAGCAATACTCGTAAGTTAACTGGCCACTTATTACATGCTGGAACTTTTTCGCCGGATGAACTTCTGAATTTAGATGAAGCGCTGGAGTACGAGAGTGCTCCCAATCCAAATTCGCAAATATTTATTGTGGTTGCCTCTATTTATTTTTTTTTTCGGAGTCATTTCAGTTGTTGAAGCGACTAAGAAGAGGCAAGCGATGGAATTTGCAGTTGAAAAACTTATTTGGATCAAATGTAGAACGGATAATAAACTCTACATGTGGATAACCATCAAATAAGTCCATTTAAGTTGGTTTAAGATATGGGCTATCTTAATTTATTCATCCAGTAAGAGTACAGTCGAATGAGAGGGAAAAATCATCGTGTGGTATGGGAGCACCATCTGTTTCATGGATTTAATTTTTTCTTGTACAAAGAGGAAATTCAAAACTACAATTAGCATTTACACTATTATTTGTTCACATAATTGAAGAGGAAACATAATTAAGCGCAAGTCATGGAAAAGGTCGCAAATTCGTGTATAAACAGCGTGCAATATTTATGAAGGTTCTCTTTTTTACTCTAACATTAATTTTTTACCACTTTGGAATTTTGTTAAACAGCTAAAGGGATTGTGCCACAGATTTATTTACTTTTGAAACTTACTACGCTAACTACTCTTCCCTGGTTTTTTTTTAAAACTCAAATGAGATTAAAGTACGCCATGGGATAGCTAAGAGCACGTGCCTGTGGGGACCCATTTCCGCTTCCATTACAGGAGACGTGTGTTTCTTCACTTAAAGATGAGATAACAGATTAATGCAATTAACCTTATCTGGCTTTATAACAATTAACGTCCCTTGACGTAACTTTCCACCGTGGGTTCTAATCGAGAGCGACTCCTTCCGCCTGCCGCCAGACTTCCGCTTGATAGGGATGGAAGGAGTTTGGGAATGACCTCTTTGTTGTTCTTATCTGAATGCGAAGAACTCTAATGATCAGAAGGAAAATTGCTTGTTTAACAAATGCGCAGTAATTCTAAAGAAGACAAATGTGGAAAAACCATTGAACTCGGGTCACGATGGGAGAACACGCTAAGCGGAGTTTCGTTCTGTTGATGACTAACTTTTGATTCACTCTACCCAATATGGATGCTCGTATAACAAGCCTCACAATAAGTTTTATAAATACTGGATACCATCAATATATAAATCTTTAAGGGCTTTTTGGGAGATCTGGAGAGATCGGGCACTTAAGATGCCCTAATTTCAGCAGTATAGAGCACCGAGGACTAGATAATGGTCATAATATACATTTTTTGTTGTTGCCATTTTGTGAACATGAAACAGATGCTGCTTTGCCGACCATTGCATATGCATGCAAGATTAGCAATTGCTTATTATGGGTGTTAAATCTTATGTGGTCAAAAGACTCCCAAGATGTTTTGAATGTTAAAAAGAGGGATTGATGCCCCGCAGAACGTAAACTGGATTTGTGGTAGACCTTGCTTTCAGGGGAAACACCAACGTTGCAGACTTGGAGGGGTTTAATTTTAGCCGAAATTGGGAAAGATAGCTGGCCAGCGCAAGGATAGCCAACCCAATCCCTGCACAAATGTGGCATGTATCCAGGTGGGCATGTGTTTGCGCTGAGCTGAATGGCCGTAATAGAGATCAGTGAAGACATCTTAGCATGTATCCTTTAATGTTGTAGTAGAAGCGTTTAAGAAGGATGACTGCTGGAACACTGATACTGACAAAGGCTGTCTTGAGATCAACATAGCGATATATTTGAAAGTCATTTCTGCTTTGGCATTTAAAGCTGTTAGAATGGATTAATGACTGCCAGAAGGTTTGTAACCGTTGACGAGTTCTTGGGGAACAGTGCATTTGATGAGGCTTGTGTAGGAGAATTTTTATTGGGGAAACTCTTGACTCTGATATTGTGACTATGTAAGTCGGTTTCGGAAAATGGTCTCTCAGCTTTTTTTTTCTTTCCAAAAAACTTGGATTTTTCGTCCGATAACACATTGAGATCGTCAAAAGCATTCTATAATTTTTACAACCACAATGTTTTATTAGGCCACATCAAAAGTACACTGATTTCAAGATTCTGTGGCCCAGTCGCATGATTTCTACCATTTCCTGGAAAATTAAAGATTTCCTTCAGTGCTTCGATATTTTCCTTTGTTCTGCAACTTCAACATTAATATGGTTCAATGCGTTTCCGTATGTATGCTGTATAATTCAGGAAAAAGAAAAAGAAATGGCTACCTCCATCCTCGCAATGTTTTTTTATCTTCCTTACGTTCACTAAACACAGGTGCTGTTCACCACGCACATGATGAATTTAGCCGTCATTCTTATTTTTGTTTTAAACTCTGAAGGGAGCATTTTCTAAAGAATCTTCCTCTCCCATCTTCTTCCCCAGCATCAAGTATAAAAAGAAATGAAGGAGGGAGGGATCGGATTATTATTATGATGGAACACTAGATAAAAAGACAGATTAATAAAAGGAAATGGGGAAAACGAATGCAATATAGACACGATGGGTGAATAGATGGATGCCAGTTCAATGGAACGATGTTTGCACGGGAAATAGATAGATGGATACGTAGAAGAACACAGATGGACAAGCAGGTGGATAAATAGGCTATGAACACACAAACCCAAACGAATATAGAACTGGAAAAGATATAACGTAATCGGATAGATAGATAGCATGAAGAATAGACAGACAAACAAAATTTGCCCATCAAAGCAAAAGGAGAGAGACGAACAAATGAAGAGATAGATAGATAAACTTGAAAATATTTAAGGCAGTGCATTCCCAAATTGCTAATGGCAATTGTGGAGATTTATTGAATACAACTAAGAAAGTTTTATCGAACCAGCCGTAGTTTGTATCATTTAAGGAAGGAAACCAGAAGGTTATTTGAGATAAAAAGGCGTCTCGGAAATCTTTCTATTCTCCGAAAACAAACGATCCATTCATCCTTGTCACATGTTTCTTTCTCAAGTCGCCGATAGTTGCTTTATTGGTGAGAAACTGCTATTGTGTTTTCTATTGATTCTTTCTTTAATTCTTCGCGGCACTTTTCGTTTCCTCCCATGGTTTTTCGGACTTCTTGTGTGGGCGATCAATATTTGGTAACTTGAGATGTTTCTTACACCTGTGCGAATCTGTGTACTCTTGAGGGGAAGAAGACGAGGGAAAAACAAATGTTATTCGACGTATTAACGTTTTCCAAAGTAGAATTTGAATCCTCGTGGATTTAACGATGTTTAACAACAGGGCAATGCACGTGGCTAGGAATGAAAAGATGGTGGTAGTTGATACGTTCGTCTCCTAGTGTTATTTGTCTACCGAAATGACTTCACGGAGGGAAGATTATGGCTGACGTGTGGAAAGCGAATCTGGTTCGCCGATAAGTTTCAGATAAAAATTGATGAGCTGCCTCATTAGTAGGGAAATATGCGGTGTCCATCTGCTTTATTATTTCTATCGCAGAATATTACTTGACGAAGATCGTTCAGGGACGTTGCCGAGAAGATATACAGCAGCTGATTTGCTTTATGTTGCTCCACTGAAACTGCTTCTCAAAGATGCGTATATCAAGCAATTAACGTTGCAGAACAATTTATGTCAAACTGGCAAAAAAGTTGGGCTTTTGCTATGGGAAAAAGGCTCAGTGGTTATGGCTGACACACCGAGGACCTGTTCTACATCGACTGCACCAGTCAACACTAATCTGATCAATTATTTCGCGGTTGTGTTCTAATTTTTATCTCGTTGTTGGTGCGCTGTTTAATTAATACTTTTAAAGCTTCCACTTTTATAAATGAAAAGGAAGTTTTGGACCAATCTTTGCGCCCTTTAATTGGTAAAAATTAATACATAAATCATTCCTTTGACGTCTCTGTTAAGGACACAGAAAAATTATTCCTTCGTTCATATAAATCCTCTGCGCACAGTGAATTAATAAACGTGTTATTCTCTGTAGAGATAACTGTGATTTTTATCGATGTCAGCCCTGAAAAAGAGTGTTCAAATTGTACTTTATCTGAATAAGCAAACCGCTCAGATAATGAATATGTAGATACCTGTATCAATTCGAGAGAGTTTTCGATATTTTGAAATAAAAGAGGAACTTTAATAGAAGAGTTCTTGGAATGTAGGACAGTGATATTCACTCTCCCAGTGGGCGTCTTTTCATTTTTATTGCTTTCATTATACACAATACACTCACTGCTCTAAAAAAATTAGAAACCTTTTGGGGTTGGCTTCAACGGATAATTAAACGTATGCGAATGTAGGTTGTCATATGGTATGACCAGAAGTTCTTTGGAATCAGATAAATGCTGTACGCCTTTCCTGGGACTTATTTGACGATCCTCTCATGGGGAAGACAGATGATCTTTCCGATTTTCAGAAAGGTTTTATCATTGGAGAATGTTTAGCAGGAGCCACAACTGAAAAAAACAGAGAAAATTAGTTGTGTGTCGAAAGCAACCATTTCAAGAGCATGCTATGAGAGGAAGACAAAAAGAGAATGCAGATCTAAAAGAAAAATTTAGCGGAAAATCGGGACTCCAAGGACCAGAAGGAATTTAAAAGCGAATTGTGCGTCATAATAGAAGGTACTATGTGCAGCAAACGACTGAATAATTCAGTTCAGACAAAGAAAGACCCATTTCCAACAGAAAGGTTGGAGTAACAGAATGTGAGATTTGGTAGTCCTGGGCCTATAGAAAACACACTTTTTTCTGTAAAAAATTGAGAGTTTCATTTGGAGTGGTGCCACCAAAGGCAAGACTGGATTGTGGAACAAGATCATGTGTCTGATAAGTCTTTTTGGCACCGATCGTGACGTAAACCTCATGAAGCAATGCATCCAGTCTGTCTCATGTAAACGACTCAAGCTAGCATAGGATATGTTTAATGGACTATGTCCGCTCCTACCGTTAAGGAGGTCGTGTTATCTCCACTGAATATTTTTCTGTCGTATCGGACCTAACTTCACCCTGTAATTCTTCCTTTTTACTTGGACTGCGATGGATCCTTCAAGATGACAATATAATTATTTACCAAATTGAAAAGTTGGGAAGAGTAATTCGGCTTCTCAGTTCTTTACGACCACAATAGAGCAACCGGCAAATATCTTTTTGGAAGAATGGTGATATTTGAAGTTAGGCTTCCTCATTCGTTTAGTGGAGGAATCCATGGCACGACGTTATAAAGGCTGTAATTGGGACAGAAGCGGGTCATACTAGATTTGAATAAATCAATTTTCCTTTTCTTTTAGTCTTAGCAGCTAGATTACAGTTTCCGCTTCTTCCATGACATGTGGAAAATGCACGGGCTCGAGTTCCGTATAGACAGGAGGAACTTTTATGTGCATTATTTCACGTTGGCCGAATTTCTGTTTCATTCAATGACCATATGGTTTTTCATCCAGTAAGCAGGCAAACGGATAATGGAGTACAAGCATTTTATGGAGTACATTTACGTGTCATAACCTTAGTTTCCTTAGTTCCAAATAAAAAACCAGCTGCTCTCTTTAAATTTATGAAAAATGGTGGCAATGTTTAAGGATGGTGGTTCGAAATCATTCATGATAAATCAGTTTATTACATATTACTTTCTTACAATTTTCTTAAAAAGTTTAACTTGAAATGCAGCTCGCTTTAATTTTACTTAGAAATAAAGAATGAAGACACTTTTTAATTGTATTGTTCTCATTGATTCCAGGGGAATAATAAATGCTTTAATGTAAAATATACATAAATAAACAAATGTTTGTTTATCTATCCACTGAAGACAATAACTTCCCCTTACGAGCAGTAAGTTAGGATTTTTACAGGAAGCACATTAATAAATGAGCTCGGTTAGAAACTTAGATTCTCTCTGTCTTATGGATATTTACATTTAAACTGAAGGATGATAAATGTTTGAAGACTGAATCGTCATTTAATCTTGATTCTAAATAAAAGTTGCTTCAGTTAAAATATTCTTTCATCCAGAATTATTAAAAATGCGTAGCCACTTTAGAAATGTATTATAAACTATTTTGAAATTTATTCTACACACCCTGGCCAAAATTTAGAAGAGTGTTACAATTGGCATCCGCAGAAAATTAAAGTTATAGTATGCAAATGTAAGTTTTCACATGATATAATACCAAATTCCTTGGCTTTCCAACTTTTTAGCCGATCATTGGTTCTGAATCGATGGCTTAAATTGAGACAAACAGTTTGGGTCATCGTGGAACAAGTGAATACGTTGGAACTACTTGCAAGTATACATGCACATGTTCTTACTCTTAATTACCGTAACAGAGCCCATGTATTTATTTGTTCCATGACAACCCATAGCAGGGCCTGAAGTCCCAGACACCTTGCTTTCCAGGCTGTTCCATCTACCAATAGTAGCAGCGCAAGAATCACTTTTACCTTTGCCTGCAGCTCTAGTTAAGCTATTAACTAGATCTGTGTATCTCGCCAAGTTAGTAGTTTTCCGATCCACGTATCACTGCCTGATACATCAGCAAATATTCTTGTACCCCTTCTATTCAAGTACCTACGTACTTGCAAGCAGTTCTCATGTAGCTCTCAGAGTTGCCTGGATTCTTCGTGGCATGAACTCAATGAATTATCCAAAGCGTGCCACAGAGATGCTATTTCATGTTGACTCAGTTGCTTCCCACAGTTGTTGCAAATTGGATGGTTTTATATGTTGTATTGTGTGTTATGTAGGGTGGCCCCTGAAAATTAGTTCAACGCCCTCGCGGGTTGCATAATTATTGGAATCGCTATCCTCCTCACACCGGATGGAAAAGATCTGCGTTCGAATCCCTTCGGCGATGTGAGGATTTTATGGATTTCATCCAGAAATCGACCTCACACGAACCACAGAACACACAGCAATTTCTGATTTTCATAAATGATATTGATGAGGGTATAACATGGTAAGCTCTCAGAGTTTGCTTACTACTTGAAGGTGGGAAGGGTAGTTAAGAGTTCGAATCAGGCCATGTTGCTTCAAAAAGACTTGAATCTGGCCATCACGAGTGGCACAATTGGTGAGTTCGAACCCCATCAATGACGCAAAGAATTTTTGCGATTTTGTTTTTCCACAACGTGACTGTAGCCAGTCTCAGGTAGGGTTGCATGGTTTTATCAACTGGATACCCTGGTTTTTCGTCTAGCAAAAAGCAAATGTACCCCACACAAATGCGAATGAATGCCCATAACTTACAGAAACAATGTTCTGGTGTAGCTTTAGTTGCTGTGGTGCTTATCGCAAGCCCACACACGTACACAGTACCAATGAAAAGCCTTACGAGGTGGCAAAAGATGTAATTATTTTGGGCATTAATATATTTGTAACCATTCGCAGAAAAATTCCCAAATTTGCTTTATGCCACGTTCATTACTATGTTACGTTTTTTTTGTTTACTACTACGAAAAAGTGGGAATGAAAAAATAAGATACAGTGATTCTCTTCAAAGTTCCATTTTTGGTTGAAAAAGTCTGGTTTTTCTCTTTGGAACCTGCTTTTTTTCTAGAAGCGATTGTTTTCTTTGTAGTCATCGGATGACAAGTACGCCAAGGGATTGCCAACCTTCATTCTTCCTCCCCTCACGCGTATTTTAAAGTTCCTATACGTGGTATTTTCATTTAAATATTTGTTGAGCTGTTTCCTCGATAAATAATTTTATGGAATCAAATTGTTGTAGTTGAATTCAGGTACTGAACAGTAATTGGGTAGAGACCCACATCTTTCTCTCTCTTTTTTAATGCTGTGGATAGTCTTACTGCTCGTGTTTACTTCCACCCAATTTACTACCATCCTGTTTACAGAATAGAAAAAGTTTAGTGTCCCGCAATCCTCCCCAGGAAGACAATAAAATCAACAACAGATACAGTGTTAACTGCCCAGAGATCCCCTTGGGAATCTGAATAATTCAAACCGAGATCCAGAACAACATAAAACTGCAGCTGTTTCACACATGGGCAATGCATAATGAATAGAAGGGATGGGGTCCGTTAAAGGGATGTATTGCCGACATCCGAGTACACTTAGCGCTGCTGTAATTGCGGAGAATGATTTCTCAGAAGCAGTTGATGATATTGAAGACGGGACGCTGTCACACTAACCTCTGCCCTCATTCCCGTGTTTCCTTTGCTAAGTATAAAACATCGTAAGTGCGTCCGTCAGCTGTGAGGTGGCATAAATGTTGAATGCGGAGGTTCTCTGTGCGCATAGCGGGTCTGTCCTTGGACTTAGGTAATCTATCACAAGTGTAGCCCGACTGCCTGTGATCTGATTGGGGTTATGAAGACAACCCTTACTGAAGCCTGTTATGGCGGAGTCGCTTCTAAATGTGATAAGGTCAATGAATCGATTTTTGTTATCCGAGAGACCGTGCAGATAAGATCAGCCTTGGATGGAAGCTGCATCATTTCTTCGCTTTCGCTTCTGGTTAAAAAAACAAGATTTTCACCTACGCGAGGCAAATACTTTTTTTCCCTCCTGGTCTTGTACGTTTCTTCTCTATAGTTTTTATTTTTAGCGATGTTTTTCACTTCTACAGAATTTTAAAATAAAGATACCTGGACTTCCTCAATGGTAGTTCCATTATTTGCAATTGAAAACATCGATCGCTCTCTGATTAAAATAGAGAAAAAGAAAAATCATTTCTCTCTCTACCGATATCTAAAAATTCTTTAGACTTCTGAAACTGCCCATATTGAAGATTATTCTAATGTCTCTTAAGTTAGCGTTTTCTTAGCCATTTGGTCCACAGATTGTTCTAAAGAAACCGGTTCTTTCATCTTCACTTTTGCAATTCGATAAAGACCTTAGTTTGTAGCCTCTTATTTTATGTTTTCTTTTAATTGAGAGCAAGGTTAAAAGTCCAGATGACTTCTGACAATGTGGAAAATTTGGTATTGTGTGTCAGAAGAAAGAAAAGTTTATTCCTCTGTTCCTAATAGAAAATTTACACTAAATCTTCAGCCCCGGCTACTTGAGATTTGGTGTCAAACTTCAAATCATCACGACATTTTTCAAGCTTTATTTCCAGTTTTGTCGGCGACCGCAGGAATGCAGAAAGAAACAAGTATCTTACTACAGACCTAATTTATAGGTTATAAATAACCAATTTTATCCTTAAATACACATTCACACAGTGAACACCAAAACCCATTTGGACAGGAATTTCTGGGAGCTAATCATCAACAGATTAAAGAGACTCTTCAATTTTCTAATTTAGTAATTATATATTATTGAGATATCATGATTTATTTCCGAGATGTTTATTTAGGTTACTTGACCAATAAAGCAGGGTGGACTTACGTATCCTTGAAGTAGGCGATTATTCTGCAAATTGTAGTTCATCTTACTGCTGCTATTGTTGTAGTAGAGTTTTAGGAGCATCAGCGACTAAGGCCATATTGCCCCGTGTATATTGTTTGTAAATTGCTTGTGTTCTGTGGTCGAATTTTGCTGGATGAAAAACCCAAGGTTCCGGGAATAATAAACCATGCTATCTTCGCTTGAGACCGCTCTTCCACTTTGTGGAAAAGGCCCATAAAAGTTCCTCACATCATTGACGGTACCGAAACTCAGGTCTTTTCCACCCGGTGTGGGGAGGACGGCGATTATATCAATTGTGCTACCCACCAGAGCTTACCTTACTGCATCACTGATTGCCGATCGATCTCATTTTATTGTTTAATGCTCGAAGATTTTAAATTTTTTATCAGAATATCGAAAATTTTCCAGCTGTATGGTGAAAAATAATCTTCTGTGAGCATTGTATCCGTCTCTACAAAGAATTTTCAACACCATGTTCTTGTATTTTCTTGAAAATGAGCACTTTCTTGGAATCTAACTTATAAAGAAACCGTACTGATTCAAAAGCAACGACATGGCCATTGAATTTTTAACTGGAAACAATCCGGGATTTTCCTAGCGACATTGCGGAAGTCGCTGCTTGGCGCTGTCGAGGGTAATCTGTGATGAGAAAACTCCTCAAGAAACAAATGATCACTTCTAGGAGATCGAAGGATTTCAGAAATCTTGTAGAACGCAAGGGTGCAGCCATCTGCCAACTCATTCTAAGTGTCATTTGTTCGCCCGAGAATAATGGGACGTGTGTCGCGTTCGAGACTTTCTTATGATCATTACTTTGTGTAAGACGAAATAGTTACGAAAAGGCAAAGAAAAGCAAAGCTGTTAAGTTGATGAAATACTCAGCTAATCAGAGTAAACAGTAACCGGATTGCTTTTTCTAAGAAATGTGGTTTAATAGAGTGTGTTCTATCAATTAGATATTTTATCTAAATAGAAGGAATCCCTCTGCATATTTTTCATTTTCCTTAACGGCCAATGTTTTGTACAATTCGAATTTTTGTTTCTAAGCAAGTGGCTTTTATTTACAATAAGTTTAAAATCTTATCATACCGACTGTCCATTGTTTGTCAAATACTTTTAGTAATTTTTCAATTGATACAAATGGCTTTCATGCACTTTAGCAACTCGTTAGGATTTTAGTTATAAATTTTTAAATTTGAAGGGTGCTTTTTCATCTCTCTCTTTCCATCGTAAATCCCGTGGGGTATCTTGGAATCCAGCGTTCATCACTCTCAGCAACATAACGGACTTCTGACCTTTAGGCACCAAGTTAAAAAAAAAAGCCTAAAGTGTGGAGTTAGGGCATAACCTGACGACCTGATCAGCTCTCGACTCTCTAGAGGCACTTTGCTTCTTGGCGAAGTATCCCCCGATAACCTCCAGCAGAAAAGTAAAATGAGAAATGGAACGAAGAAGAGGGAAGGGAACACTTACCCGGTACGCTGAGGTCCATTGTTCACCTTGAAGACAGAGGAAGACGCATGCATAGCTACAGGGACTGTGTTTTAACCCACTTGAGACACAACAAACAATACAAAGTTACTTCGGCGTTTTTCTTTTGTTGTTCTTGAAAAGGTCCTTAAAGAGAAGAATTGCACGTCAATACATTATTCATTAAGCATTCCCTTTTCTTTTCTTTCCACCTCCAATAGTAGTTATAAAGCTGTTTTTATATCTTATTGCGAACTGAGACACCACCTAAAGGCCTGAAATGGCTCGTTCTTTTGGGAAAAGGCATTTCTATTCTGTTTGTTAGCATCTCACAAGACCTAAACCAGGCAGGCATTCGAAGCACGTACTTAGGCGCGACAAACCAAAGACTTTATTGCTTATGTGATTACATACGTAAACAAGTATTCATTGTGCGAATGGATGTGAAATTAACGCTTAGGTAGTATCTACTGTTTTAGACTGGGATTCAAAGCATTAGGAAAAGTGACCCTTTGCCCCAAAGTTATTTCGGTATTGCAACCATTCCTCCTCAGCATTTTGCATCTATCTGACCCGCTGCTAGCGTGGAATCTATTATTTAACCTCGCATATAACTGATGTCAGGAATTTATTCATCAAAATGTGTGAAGGAGTAATTCGTACTCGAACAAATTAGAAGAATCTTATGTGATGGACTGTGAAATGGATTTTCATTTGTTCGATGAATATCTTAATTCAAGAATACTATGGACTTCAGACATACAGGCTATGTAGGGATCCACTATATGCACTTATTTCTTGCCCCCTTTTAGGATGGGGTTCTGTCCTAAACCGTAACAGAGTGGTTTGAGGACATGGATATGGAAAAGTTGGATTGGCCAGCCCGTACTTCTGAACCTTATCGAGCATCTTTGGAATGTATTGGATCGTCGGGTTCGTGCACGTCGAGATCGCCCAAAAAACAAGGACGAACTGGTGGATGCGTTAAAAGCCAAGTGGAGGAACACATCATCTGATATTTGTAAAAAGCTGGTTGAGAGTATGCCGCGAAGATTGAAGGCCGATCTTTAGATTTTTTTTGTCTAAAGGCAGGTGGCCTCATATTAATGGTAGGGCAGTTTATTTTCCCAATATGAATAAAGGCTACATCAGACTTTGTCAATATGTGTGGGCAACACCGAATCTCATGTATGAGCATGATTCGTGTAGTGATGGTTGAATTTTTCCACAAGTCATAACATACTGCGAAATTGTCTGCCTAGTTGGTTTATGATATTTGGTCTTGGCGCATTATAGCCCAAGTTGCTTATGCGCCAATAAAACCCAAATCAAATCAAAATTTATGATATAATGTAAATAGCGCTAAGCCCCGAAGTGGCACAATACTTGGGTACAACTTGAACTCAGTCTGTTTTGTGTGTTTCTGTAATTCATCATTGCGAACGAAATATGTGTTGTATGAAATGTCACGTTAATGTGTTAATAAACTCAACGGTCTGTGATATGTTTGTGATGAGTACGCAACTGAACAACACAAAATAACAATTTATTCCGTGAAAGAGAAAGCTTCTGATCAGTATTTTGGCTACAAAACAGGAAATTGAAATGAACTTGAGGCCCCACTTATCTGTTGTGCACATTGTTGTACAGTGGCTCTTCGAGGATGGTTGAATAGAAAAATTAAATGTCTACCATTTGCAGTGTCAGTGAATGACGGATACGAAAAAGCTATTTTGAGATTGCTGATTTTATTAACCATGACCGTAGGCTTTTCATCTAAAAGGAGGAAGAAGATTGAATAGCCAAAACTGATCCCACAATTTGGCTAGTTTCTCATTTTGATGATGTGCGAATTCTTACGCCAAATCCAGAGTCTACTCTAACATGGACTTTAGTTAAAGGTATGTTATGAAATGTTCAATATCTTTTTGGGTAGACAGGGATTATAATCACCGCACTCCACACGCGTGGTAAAGGCCCGGGTCGGAATCCTTCAATCATGTGAGGAACGGTTGTGGGGTTTTCCATTCAATTCTACAAATTGCAGCGTGTGGAGACCAAACCTCAATAAGATCACTGTGAAGTGGTCTGATTGAGGTGTATAAGGCTAATGGACTCTTACTTTTCCTTAGACTACACATATGAGAGGGCATAAATTGAAATTGAGGAAGGGCTGTTGCAAAATAGATGTGCAGAAGTTTGCCTTTAAATAGTGAGTGGCTGATTGCTGGAACAAACTTCCATCTGTTATTGCGAAAGTTGATAGCTTAAATAAATCGAAGGAAAAAGTGGACAAACTTTTGGAGCGAACGGATGGGTGAAATGGGAAGGTTTTTTGGCTGATGCTGTATAAGCTTGCTTTCTTGCATCATTTGCCACTGATAATGCTAATGCTATGACAGTTTTTTCTTCTTTTTTTATGAAATGAGCAAAATAGAAGTGTCCAACAAGGACAAAGAATATGCCCCACCGTGACTCATCGTAACTTTATTATTCAAGTTAACTAAATTGTGATTTGACATTGTGTAATCTTTCTAATAGTGAAGCTAAATTCTCTCGTTTCGAATCACTGGGATGGAATTTTCTCACGCAACGTACAGCCATGCCTGAATATCGCAGCCGCTAAAAAGATTCAGCTTTTCTCTATGACGGAGATCTCACTTTCTGCAGTGATATCGATGGTTTATCGCATACTGTTGTTCACAAGCTTAACATTGAAGACTGGTAGCTGTTTATAGACTCGTTAAAACGTAGTTGAAAAGTCGTGCTCTTGCATAATCGAACTACCTATCCATCCATACCCATTAGATAAGCCATTGTTTTGGAAGAAATCTCCGAAAATAGGGTAATCCGCCATAAAAATTAATTATACAAGATACAATTGAAATTTTGCTGTGATCTGAAAGTTAAATATAAAACACAATGCTACGCGGAACCGTCATATGATTATCGTATGATTAACCGGACACACATTGAAGGCCTACATCTGTTTATGTTCAGCCATCACTCGAGTTGTCCATTGGAGTGAAGCCGCTCTGATTTTATCCTTTTTTTATTCATAATTTGTGCTTTTAGTTTCTCCAGTTTTAAGCACCCTGATTCGGAGTATCCTAACTATTCTTGTTGGAAGTATAATGGTTATTTTTGCAGATTGGTTATTAATGTGCTACATATAGTGCATATATATATAACCCATATCAAATATCTGTAATGGGGTAAGACTTGCTCTGCTGAAAGAGACCGGTTGATTTGTAAGCATCTTTCCTGTACTAGTAGCAGATGTTTTAAATATATTCCATTAAACGTCGTGTTCATTATGAAAACGGATTCTACTAATATTAAAATTTTAGGGACTCCAAATTTCACTCCAAACTGATGGCTCTTCAATATCAACGGAAATGGAATGCATATCCTCTTGTTGTCTGAACTTTAACTCCACCCAAATATCGAGACTATTCTATCCTGGAAATTAACATGAGAAGTGATATTCAAATTGAATACTTTAAGTAGTTAGTGAACAATGCAGAATCTTCACTTAAAGGTCTGAAGTCTTCGCTTGTGTTATTATGCCAGAGAAATTAAGGATGTGAGGCATCAGGCAATTGTGCCTATAAATTATACTAATCGTTGGTTAGTTTGCCTGTTTTAACAACATGAAAATTTCAATTTTCTGCAAAAAAATCCATGGGCCTTCTGAGACCGATTAACTCGGCCACGGTGTGAAAAGGTTCATAAAATTTCTTCAATCTTTATCATTTTTGTACGAATGAACAAAGAACATTAGTCCCGTCTAAATTATATATAAATTCTTTCTATAAGTGAAAAATCTAAGTTGAGGAGGTTTCAAAATAGAAGAAAATGGTTTCTCATTAAAATTTCACATCTTTTATGTACCACTACACTGAATTGAGAATTTCGTTTTATTCCTATTCCTTAACGTGGTTGTCTGTAGGCAGTTTAAAAAAGCATTTTATTTTATTACTCCTTCTGAAAAAAAAGTAATAAAAACTCATTGAAATTTTCCATCAAAAACTACTTTATCTGGAAATTGGATTTTTCTTATGTTGTAATTTCACCACTAACGGAATGCAGAAGACCCCCCACGTAAAGCCTCAAAGAGTAACTCTACAGCTGAGGTCACCTAGAACTCAGCTACTTCCAAAATTGGCAACATTGCATATAGCTTCATATGCAAACATACGTTCTGATCGAAGTGATGAGAAGATTAGAAGAAAATTGGCTTAGATTAGAGGAAAAATTCGACTCTGTTTACTATTTCTATATCCAATATGAACTATATATTTTACCCAAGTAATATTACTTTATTAAAACAAGCTGCCATCGTTGCTGCTTGTGATTATACAAAGATGTATATAAATTTTAAATGTTCCAAAATTCGGAAGCGCCTAATAAATCTTTTCTCTTAGGGCCTGAGGTCAAGTCATTTGTTAGTGGAAATCCGTTCATCCATTTCAAATGAGAGTAAAAATTATAAGATGATCAAGCACGGCACTATACTTATTTTGGACGAAGATCCTTGAGGTCTTCGGCCAAATCATTTGCTGTATTGACATTTATAAATGCAAATGGACTGATTGGTAAATAAATTTTCATTCGCAAATAGGAAGCCAGCGAATAATAATCTCTCTGCAGATCTCGAAACCGAAAAATAATCCACGGATAGCTGTTGCCAAAGTACATGTTAATACAGTTGCCAAACTGAAATCCCCTCGGAATTCACCTCAGCATCAATAGAGTTTCTGTTATGTTTCCCTTGCGATGTTCCCCTCACCTTTTCTTATAGTATCTTAGCTGCAGTTTCATGGCTAATAAATATGTAAGGTATACTGGGGGATGAAGAAAATGCAAAGCAAAATTTGTCCTGGGAAAACCACAATGCCACGGTCGAGATGCTATTATTTATACTTTAAAATTGTTTCTTTCTACTCGATATTCTATTATATCACTCTACAGTTGCCTGTGCAATGAAGTCAGTCCGCTGAATCAGAGAGGAGGAGGAGGAAGATGAGGAGTGCATTTTTGTGGTGTTTCCAGGCAGTAGTGGATGCTGTTTCATGAATTTCATGTAAAACGAGCCCATAACTACACGAGGGAAAAGGGTAGGATGTTGAATAACACATCGAAGTTTACGGCGAAATAAGGGCTGCCGTCCAGTGGACACTGCTTCGAGGATGTATGGTAGTCACGGTTCTGCGGAGGTAATAAGTCACCGCCAGCTTTGACTCAGAACATGTCCTCAGTTCGTTTCGAACTGTTTTTATTTTGTTTTTTTTTTTTATTTCTTTTCGTACATGTGCCTTCCTTTTGCACTTGGAGTAAACACAAGCGCATTTGTAAGGCACGTGCTCGGAATGGCAACAAAAAAAAAGTCTTTAAAGAGAAAGAAGAAGGAAAAATACATTCCGTAGTAACATTGGCTGTTAGTGGGGAACCGAATTTATGCTCAGGAAATGACGTTTGCGAGTCAGGTGACCTACGCACGTGCGAAGCAATTATACGGGTTTAATTTCAGGAAATAATTCTGATTACCTGTGCCTGTACTCAAGTTGGTATTCAGCAAAGACCACAAGTGGTTCAGAATGCGAAGTCTGGTCGTTATATCCTAGTATTAACTGCTCATGCTCCTTAAACTGACTTTGCGTACAGAAACTGCGAATAGCCATAAAGTGGAAGCCAAGATAAGTGAATAATCCACCTACAAACAAATTCATTGTTTTCCACACAAGGTGTTTCCCGGTCTTGCATCCAGTTCACGTACTCCACCTTGAGCGTTAAGGGTTTCCTCTTCTATCACATCAGGAGTATGGCCGGAAATGGACTTCAAAGTCCTAATTCAGCGTGCGTTTCTCTAATTTCCGTAGCCGACGTTAAGCGCGTGAACAAGTGCATGCGATCTGCGCGATAATCAACAAAAAAGAAAAGGTTGCAGTGCAGGCAGACCCACATCACAATGCCACTGGAAAAAAAGGATATATAAAATGGGGACTATTACTTCAGTGGGCAAATTACTTTGTTTGCTTAACGTCGTCCTATAGGCGGACACAGATTAAAGGAAAAAGATTAAGGGACAGAGTAGGAGGATTAGGGAGTAAATTAAGGATGGTAATGGAGTTCCTTCATGCTGTGGAAAATTACAGTCCTAATGTCTTACTCTAGCAAGGCCATTCAATGGCTTCGACTGCCACGGAATAGTACTGCAGAGGCGGGAGACTTTCCGAACGAATGAACTAGTCGAAGCAGTTATTGGAAGGTTCGGTGGCATTTAGTTTATTGGAGTAACTTAGTGAGGGACTGGATTGCGGGGAACTGCCCTTATTCAGTCTGACATGATCAGTAGCCATTTTATTTCTCCTGAAGATTGTATTCAATAGGCACATTCAACTTAGTTTTTTTTTCAGCCCTACTTTACGTCAGTGACAGTGGTCATACTTTAAGGATTCTTTCGGATAGTTAATAAATGATCAACTCTTAATATAATCAGTCATATTAAAGTAATTAATGACGAATCTTTCTATATCGTTTCCTTGAAAAGGGACGAATAAAAATTAAATTTAGTTTTTGCTGAAATGGAATTTAACCATATTGAAAATTTCCAATTGATGTGAGAGTAGCCCCTCAAGGATCTTTCTTTGTCCCTTTATTCTTTTACGCTAATGTTCTTGCAATAAAATTAAGTAAAACCTTCATTTTTGTTTTACTGCATAACCTTCAAAGTTTTTCTGAAATAAATGGCGTTACCGGTATAGCTGGACACGTTCGATGCACCTAACTTATTGGGCAGTAACAATAATTGCGTATCGCCATAAATTCATTCAATTCATTAACTTCAGCGGATCCCAGGATTAGGAGATTCCAATTTTCCTTTATAAATTCACTCACTAAGATATCTCCAGTTGTATTTAATCTGCAATCTTGGTGTTACACTTTTAGGAACTTGTAATTTAGCTTGGACGTAAACTTGGACATTATTTGAACTATTTCAATTTGGAACTCCTTTGAACTAGACACAGTATTCACTATTTATATAATAAACATTTAAAAAACGCAGCGAATTCTTTTGATGAGTTTAAATTTGTTATTTAATCACCATCCGAAAATATTCCATCAGAGCTTCATTAAACAGCCTGGCCATAAAGTATTATGGAAGATACAAAATATTATCCTCAGATTTACTCAAAGTTACCCAGTAACTGTACTTGGCATTGTGACCAGCCACCATTTGTCTTCGTCAAGAAAGGTAATTAATATAAGAAATTTCTGTAAAATAATTTTCCAAACATCTGTGACCAAAGCAATAGTCCAGCGAGTATACTCTAGACAAAGTTTACAATGCTCAGTTGTTTTTGATGTTTGAATTCTCCGAAGAAATGATTTGGACATCTGATGCGTAATTCGTTTTATTTTTTTCTACTCACGGGGACCTCGGCGTATCTGTTTAATTTGTATTTGATTTCAAGTTGATATTCAGCATCGATTTCTGTCACTTAAAGTCACACCAGATATTAGATGGCGTAGTCGATAGCGGACGCGGAACAAGGGTGTTTTCTTGTGCACTTTTCTAATAAACTTCCTTCCGAAGTAGAATCCGATTCAAAAACTACCCAATTTTAAACTCGTTAAATCTCCATCGGACTAAGTCAATATTCCTGACTGGTATCGTTTTATTGGGTTGCCAGGCAGACTTCTACAAGATACAAAGATGGAATAAAAGTTTCCCCAAGTTGGAGAGTTTACATAATATAAATCGAGCGAGACATCGCGATACATATGTACAAACAGAAATAATGTTATTCTTGGAATTCTTTCCGACTGTCACACTTCGCTGGACGAATGGGTCTATAACTAAACTAAACTAATAGTTTTCGTTAGAAGGGAATAAGTCTCTTTATAAAGTCCCATTGCATGGTTGTTCCTGTAAACTGAGTATTAAAGGAAGTCCTAACTCTTTTATGAGTGATTTTACCAAATAATTCCTTCTGCAAATAATTCCTTCTCTAGTTTTTTCTGAATAATAATTGCTGTCTCTTTTTTTTAAAAAGACAGTCTCCTATATGTGCGTTGGTCGCTAGGACTTTTCATCCAGCAAAATCAAACTGACAACAAAATACATCCTTCCCCATCTCTGAAATGTATTGACTTACCCACAGATAGGTCTCTCTGGGAAAGGCAAGTAATATGACTTCAAGCTTTTTGAAACTTTGATTGATTACTGATTTGGTTGAGCTGTGTTTAATATAATATTTTGCGATGTAAGCTAGAATTAACCCTCTAGTTATCCCTTCGCCATGATTGGATCAAAGCGCAACGCTTTATTATGAAACCACTTCTGGTTTTGGTCAGTCAAATCTTAAAAAAATGTGTAGTAACGAAGTCTCAAATTAAAAGCCACTCTTGTTGTTGTTGTTGTTGTTGTAGGGTGTAAGTGCATTAGCAACGTAAACCATATTGCATCGTATATAATGGTTGCAAATTGCGCATTCTGTGGTCGGTTTGCTGGATGAAAAACCTGTTTCCGGGAGGGAAAACCATGCTACCCTCGCCTGATACCAACTAAATCAACTACGCTGCGAAAAAAGATTCATAAAAAGTCCTCACGTCACTGATGGATTCGAACTCAGATCTTTTCCACCAGGTGTTGGGAGGACAGCGATTCTGAGGGCACTAAGAGCCACTTTGGTGGTGATTTGGGCAGAATAAAAGCAATTGGCCCAAAAGAGCTATTTTCGGAATAAAGAATTCCAGTGCAAACATTTAATTAAAATATATTTCTAAGGCGTGTAGTTTCCCTTTCTTTTTATTTATTTTTTTCATTAAATATACTTTGGGTTTTACCTTTATACACCATTCACACTACATTTTCCACACTTCACTAATATTTATGGCGTTCTAACTAACCTCCATTTGAGCTGAGAGATTTTATCGAAACTGTCTTTTAATTCTGCTGATCGTTAATATTTTAATTTTGCTACAACGATGTTCGTATACTTTTTTGTAGCTCGCAAAAAAAAAGTTGCTGCTGTCATGGGAACCAGGAGCCTTGGAAACTTTGCTGGAATTAATTTTTTTTAGAGCGTATGAAGATGAATGAGCTATCCTTTCTACCTTAATGTACGAAAACTTTAAGTATGCAATGCGATTCCCTGATTTACTGTCGAGTAGTTCACTAGACCGGAAATGCGTCTTTTAATGCGCTTTCAAAATGAATGCAATTAATTTAGCAGGTGAACTGAATGGCACTTTTCTTGTATTGCTTGTAAAAGCTCATCGAAAATTAAACTCAAATTTAAGCTCTTATTAGTAGAACGCAGTACATTCATGTTCTGAAAATATGAAACGAATTAAGAAGTTTTTCTGTCCACAGAACTCGCTTAACATACACGCGCGTGTGCATGCTGATATAAATGTACGTACTGTATTATTTGGATTATTAAAACATATGCAAAGTCTATGAAAAAATATTGAAATGATTAATATTAACAATTGTACAGAGATTTTATTACTGCCTTACACAGACGTCGCATTCTGGAGATTAATTTTATAATAGTGTCTCGAGTGACATTATTTCAAGCCTCTGAAAGTTTCCCATAAATTTGGGAAGATGAGCAGACTTTTCGGACTGATGGCCTAGATAATTCCATAAAAACTCTATTGAGTTTAAGTCATACAATTGGGATGGCAACACCACAATTTGGAATACCCAGTCCTGTTGTTTAGTTGCCGGAAAGTCCCTCCATAACTTAGCACTGTGCTTCGAGTCATTGTCTTGTTGAACTATAAAATTCCTTCCACAAAGTCGAAGTCCAGAGGATATTGCATTATGCCCGACAAATATTTTTATAGCCTTCTTTTTTAAAAATTCCTTCAATTCTGACGATGTTTTTCTGACTCCAGAAAAACAGAACCAACCCCAGATCATGATGGAACCACATTGTGGCACCATTTTTTATTGTTGATCGTGTCACGATTGGATCCAAAATTTTCAAATTTGGATTCACTAGTCCACAATACATTTTCACTCCTCAATTGTCCAATGTTCGTGGCTCTTAGTCCAAGCAAACTGTTTCTTTAGATTTTCCGGTTTTAATAAGGGTTTTGTGACCACAATCCGACCATGAATTCCTGTTTATTTAAGATGAAGTTTTACAGTGGATATAGACGCTGGAGTTTCTCTGTTCCTATTGAACTCAGCATGGATTTCACCTATAGTAAATCGTCGATTACGTTTAGAAATAAGTGGCATGGTTTTATCTTGTGATTTCGTTGTTAAGCGCGGTAGTTCTGATCCTCTAAAAGTTTAAAGGACAAAATATGCGGTTTATCCTTCCATGAATGAATCGTCAAATGATAGTTCGTACTCATTCAGATGACAAAAAACCTACTTTTTTGCCCGTACTTCTCATGGAATGTTTCTTTATACAGAGATGTAATAGGACTTCTTTTTTTCAACACTCAGTTCCTTATTTTTTGCCATGTTTATCACGAAACATACAAAACCTACACCAAACACTCTTTCTGAATGATGGGTGTTCGATTTTATAAGTTACAGCTCTTACTTCAAAATTTATATTATTGTAAAAGACTCTAAATCATCTATAATCTTCTACAATATTGAAACAATAATCCCACTTTCACCTTTTAGAATATTCTAGAATCATCTACAACACTCAGGAATCTTCTGCAATGTTCTACCATATTCAAGAGTCTTCTAGACCTTTCTGGAATATTCTAGAAATTTCTTAAATATTAAGTTTTTTTTTGAGTTTTATACATAATAGAAAACATTTTAATAAAAATTGGTGAACAAATTGGTACTCTTTTAATAAAAACGTGATTCCAAACTTTTAGGGAGGAGTATACCAATTTAAGATAATTTTTTAACAATGATTCATCAAATTTTTACTGAAATTCTTATTTGTTCATATAATATAATTAAGAATGTTAATCCGATGATAATTGTTTCCTATCAGTGAGAGCCATGATATTGTTTGAAGCCCTGTACCAGGATATTTATGTGCAATTCAATTACAGACAACTGGAGTCATAGTTGAAGTGAGGTTTAATACCCATTTGGTTCCTTCTTCTACTCTCGATTGCTCCTAAATTGAAATCCAAACTCATGATTGTAGCTTGCAATGTCATAGGCAGAGAGTTTGGCTAAAACTCATTATTGTAGAGCGTTGGGAATGAGAGCTAGTTAAACGCAGCCAATTTAAGAGTTCGGAATTTTAAAGAAGATCATTACGTCTGAATATTTTCTCTGTGTCAAGAGTGGAAGTGAGACCTGAGCTCAGGATAGGTGTTGTTTTGGAAGATAATCCGATTTATGCAGAAGAGGTATTTTAATATTCTCTTTTGAGATTTCTCTGCTGTTTCAATCAGCCAGCGATGTTGTGCACTTTAAATTATAAATGCGCAGTTGAGGATTGGCAGAACAAAAGCTTTGTAAGCGGTTAGATGAAGAAATCAATTTTGAAAACGTTGGTATGCCTTTTTAATGAAGCCTATCGCTTTTAAATGCTGCTTTAGTTGGGTTGAGGGCATGATATCTAAAGAAACTTGAGGAGTAAAAAGTTGCTTCCCAGGTCGCTAATAGAATCCACTTGAAAGTGAGGGTGGTTAAATTGTATTCATGGGGGGGAAGAGCAGTTGTGTTTATCTATAAGAGAATGACATTTTCCCATATTCAGCTGACGTTTCCGTTTGTCACATCATTCAGGATTTTCTACTGATCTCTAGACGTTCAGATCATTCTAATCGCTCACGTTGGTAACGTAGATCTTGAGAAAGTCCGCTTAGCTCAAGCAATGAAACTTTCGTCTGGTAGAGAATTTCACTACGCAAATTATGTAGATGCAAAACAGGAACGTGCTTTGTAACGATCCTTGTGGGAAGCCTGCACCCATGATGAATGGCTTGGAGTGGTTCTTAACCAACACTGTATTCTGGGTTTAGTTGAGGTTTATTGGTTGTTATAGGGTTTTAGGCGCATCAGCAACTTAGGCCCGTTTTGTGCCGTTGTTTGTAAATTGAGTGTGGTATGTTCTGTGGTCGATTGGCTCTTTGCTGGACGAAAAACCGAGTATCCAGGAGAAAAAACTATGCTACCCACGCCTGAGACTGACGAACTCAGCCACGTCGTGAAAAGGGGCCATAGAAATTCCTCGCCTCATTGACGGAATTCTAACTCAGGTCTTTTACACCTGATGCGGGGAGGACGGTGATTATACCAACTTTGCTACACATGAGAGCTTCAGTTGAGGAAGGGATCAATAATGTCATTGGTAGAGTTTGGCTTAAAGTAGAGTGTGGTTGACTGACTAGACGTCTTTGACAGGTTTGCGTAGTTAACGTCAACAAAGTCGGATCTGTCAAATACCATTAAATCTCACTCTAGAGCACAGAAAATTAGTTACAATTGATCTTTTGTTGGTGAATCCATGTTGTTCCTTGATTTCAAGTGGGCAAGAAGCTTGGAGTTGGAACAACCTTTTCGTTCGAGCAACTTAGAGAGAGAGGGGGTGGAAGGATAGAAATTTACCTGTAATTATAAATTTTTAGTCCATTTGAATTCAGACATTAAAGATGATATTCAGGGGCCCAAGAATTTCAACTTTGGGAGTACAATGGGTGGAATGCCATCTGGACAGGGGAGTTGTTGGTATTAAGATTAAGGAATGCTCTGCAGATATCAAAGCTGCTCATATTCAAATTGGTCCATGCCAGTCCTTCTAAAAACTTCCTGGGAAGTGCTTCAGATATTGATGCAAGCAGGAGAATTGAAATGAATGACAAAATCAGTGGAAATCCTCTTCTTATATACTGGCTGAGTTCTCACTCCCGTGGGTATTCAACGATACACGATACTACACATACAAAATCCGTACACTTTTAAACCTCTGGCATTGACAGTGTTCTGTTTCACACCCACAATGTACACTACGCGGAGATGGGGGAAACCCTTGGTGGTTCGACACTAAACACATCTACGCTCACGTGGGTATTAAAGATATTTGTTTTGGATTGGAGACTCCATTTTACCATTCAAACAAGAAATAAAAAGGGTAATTCCGCATTATAGAATTTTTCGTTTTTTAAAATCTACGATTCTTGAGAGAAAACGACACTACTCGGTTATTTATCGATCGAAACATGAGAACACGCTTCTATAAACAATACATTTCGATTGGTATAGCTCATTATTGGATAAAGTGGATCAGCGATCTGCTGCAACTTGAACATTATTTTCAAGTTCCTGAAGATCTTGTTCTCAAAGGATATTTGATTGGCCTTTACCACATTCGTGGTAAAAGCCAATAAGCGTAATAGTATTTGTGTACCGTCATGGTATCTGAAAGAATAAAAATGAATAAATTCACGTGATTGTTCATCATTATGAGATAATTAATGAATTACGACTACACCACATCGTAGATTTAAGTAATTTATTATTAAAATGCTACAATTTGAACGATTGAAACACCCAAAAACTTAAACAATTCTGGCCACGTTTCGGGAACTCAATGTTTCACTTTTCCAGATATGGAAATAAGCGAAAAGGAAACCGAGTACAGAGTTGAACCATAACAAGATGGAGTAGGAAGCCATTTTAGAGGAAGAAAATGCGTACTGTAAAAATGACACTGCGTCGAAATACATAATTATTCAAAACGCAGAACTATTTCCATAACAGTGAAGCCAAAATTAATTTGAATTTGATAACTGTTCTGTTATCAATTTCCGAATGTGACTAATAACCTTTCAGTTCAAATTAGAAGTTGAATCAGATAGAAACATTGCAGTTTTTTTATATCACGAGACAAATTTTGTACTCTTTTGATGTATTGGGATAATGGGAGACGTATTTGAAATTTATATGGAGTAGTTTTGAACATAATTGATCGATCAATACCGATTTTACATATCTGCAAATTCTGTATTCAAACAAAGTTCAGATCGTAAATCCGCTTGACTAACGATTTTTCACGAGTCTCTGCAGGCGTCGTTGGAAATTGCAGGAAGTAATTCAGAATAGAAATCAGAGTTGCTTTTAAGTTTTAATCGGAAGCAGAGGGTTCTTAAGGTGGGTTGAGACACTAAAATTCTTTAACGGTGTCCGCGTTTACTCCAGGATTCGAGAAGTTACTTAACAAGCAAATACTTGCATTAAAGCTATTAAACTTTCAGTTAACTTCTGTCAATTCACGCGCTGAAGCAGCCGCCACATGGATTGTGATACGGAAGAAAGAGAGAGTCATAAAACGTATCCCTGTGGTCCACGTTGTTTTGGGAGCAAAACCATAAATTACGGTGAAGCAGAAGGGAAATTAAATTCTAGAAACAACTCTGAACGTGGCCATAATGAATTAGAGGGAAGGTTTAACAGATCGCTGGCGTTCAACGTGACACTGGTATCACCAACCCCTGCTGCATTATTACCGACATCCATAAAATCCAACCATCCTGCTCCTTACGAGCTTCCAAACCACCTAATTTCTCAAGAATCTTTCGAGCTAGCTAACACTTAAACGGCTTCATCAGTCTGCTTCAGTCATTATAAAGCTGCTGAAGCGGCTACTGCCACTGCCAAGTCAACTTCGGGTGCAATCCCTCCTCCCCTTTTCGTAATTACTTGTCTGCACTTAAGATAAGCCTAAGTGATTAGTAAGTTTAAGGTACGTATCTTGAGTCTGTTCTAATCGCTCGAGGAAATGCCATGTGTCCATATTGCAGAACCCGGAATATTGCCACGAAAGGATGCTCTCCCTAATACCAAGGATTAATTGATCCTTCTAAGGGGAAGATGTGTGTTTTAGATTCCATTAAACTTAAGGTTTTTTAAGGACTCTGAAAACTTTAAGATTTCTGTTGTTGGGATCTTAAGAAATCGTGTGGCATCGGTTTGTAGTGTGCAAGTCTATCCGTGGTGAGTTTATATAGACAGATGAAGATATATCGCTTGTTTCCTACGTCACAAATGACCAAAGTTTGGGATTAAAGTGTAGTTTTTCAGTTAAGCGATATTTATTAAATTAGCCATCCATTACCACCTCCAGTGTCTTAGTTTTGTCGTCCTGAAATAGGCCACTCATTAACCTACTTAAGGAGAATCGAACAGCTTCACTACGGGTGATCATACTACAGTTTTGGTATCCGCTTATTGGCGTGTCTTCAATGGCCAATCAATTTATTTTCTCAATAGCAGGATCTGCAAAGTTTGTGAACATATTTGCTGGTTGGAAACATTTCATCTGAATGCTTACTCTTAAAAAAACTTAGAGTAAGTTACTGCGATGTTTTGTAAACATTAAAATGTAATTTCTCAGAAACCATATGACCTATTATTCGGATGATTACTGTGGTCATACCATGATTAACCTTGTTAAATTCTGCATCGTAAATTTGTAGGATAACTTGCTTTGTTTTTGTGTACAGCAGAAATTGGCATAAAAGTTAGCATGCGTGTACAATATCAAAATAAGAGTTCTCATCCCTAAAGACGACCAACATTAGTATTATAATTAAAATGGTAGAAAATGATGCAATAAAACAGAGCTCGTGTAGCACTAACCAAAAAAAAAAAACAGTAAATAAATAAAACGTATCCCCAGTTTTAAATTTTATCCATTTGGGATGTTCAAGGCTAGGTGGAACTTGTTCTCTCACCAATTGCATATTATTTATTCTTTGAGTAATGGCAAATTTCCTTCATTTGAATCCATGTTTGCAACATGTTCCATCATTAGCTTTGCTCAACACTCTTGTAGGCAAGGTACTTCAAACTTCAAGCCTTTTAAGGTTTTAAACTCCTCAGTTAAATCCTTACCCAGATGCCTAGTTTCCAAAATTCAACTTACAGATCCGGGTATTTTCTTGTCTGAATATCTCTTTGCATCCATGACTAGACTCTTGCTCTTCTTTGTGTCCTTTGGAGCAAGTCAATATCTTTCCACAAATGAGGCCTCTGCACCTATATGTACTATACAAAGGTGAAGTCTGACCTTTGATTTATACAGTCTGTTAATGAATATGGTAAATTATGCCAGAGGTTAGATTGCAGGAGTGACATCTACGAAGATTTGACCAACACCTTTATCGAGACCGCGACTTCATCTGAACTAGAAGATATATTCATATTTCTCCTTTGGGAGAATTGCTTTGTATTTGAAGTGCAGTGCAATATTGAGTGCGGTACCATGAACTCTTGGTGTTGTCGGTATAAAACCAGCAATCTAGTTCAATTTTGCATTGCTTTGGAGCCTTGGGTTTGTTCGATTTGTTCTCTAACAACTTAACATAAAGTTACAGCCACGGAAGAAATCACAGTTTTTTTCAGGGTACAGCACCGTTTCTACTTTAAAGCTTCGTGTGTTTCAAGAGTTTCAGGTTGTCTGACTGGATCGCAAACTCATTTTAACTGCCTCAGCTCTTTATTCATCTTTGCTAAAATAAAAACGTAAGATTATTTTTTACGGCTAAGAAACTTAGAATGGAAATTTTTATGCCCCTTTTTTCCATTCTGTTGATGATGCCATCAGAACCAAACTGGGGGGGGGGTCCTATATGGGGAGAATCATTTGGGACTACTTCTCTATGACATGTATACATTATGCAGACACGCGAACTCATTTTTCTTGGACAAGTGACGACTCTAAATCAAGGGAACATGGAAACAGTCAGGCCGGATCGGTTTCTCGGCCGTATTGGTTGGTACCAGACACACGCGCACTAAAAGACAAAGCACAGCACGAGGGATAATTCATCTAATCTGTCAATAGCAGACATTGGGCCTGCTGTTCGTGTTCCTCGTCGACCGGAAATATGAAGTCGAACCACGGAGAAGTGTCATGCCAAGTGTTCTAAATTCTCCGGTCAACCGAGGTACTACGGGCATCAATCACTCCCGAGTACGGCGGCTTGTGCACTAAAATGGTGACGCGCTGTCACAAGCGGCCAAAATGCGCCATAACAATCAGAAGTAATAAGGGGATCTTTTAAGGAACTGGAAAAAGGACTCTAGAGGGGACGGGGGAGGGACAGAAGAAGTGTGAAAAATGGATTTCTTTATAATGCGGACGTGGACGGAATGGATTCCAATATTTCGAAGCAAGGATTGCAGGCGACAGGTGGGGGGTTGCGTCATTTAGGGTTTTTTCCCCGTTATATGATACTGCGTCCTGCTAAAACGAAATGAGAGTTCCCTAAGAGGAAGGTGATGAATTGATAATAGTGGATATGGTGGCCATAAAATACACGAAAGGCAATCTAAGTGTGAATGAAGACTAAATTCTAGCTTGTGCATGGATAGACAATATTCTCCAGAGCAACGTCACTAGTTTTTTGAAGGATTGAAGTACAAATATGACCCAGATTTTATTGAAGTCCAAAAATGACCAAATTCGAGCACAGATATGTGAACATACGGCTGATTACGGATGTTGCTGATTGAATATCTGCAATGATGACAGTCTCACTATCTGCCCTCATCATTTTAACCAACTTCCTCTTGACATTTAACTTCGTTCATCCAAGTGGAAATAGGAGACAAGATGCACGGCTGAGTTATCTGGTAGACGAATTTCAGTTGCACAACCTGCACCGATAAAGTTAAAGAAAGCGAGGCGAATTGAGCGTGTAGTTGGTTCGATACAGAGCGCAGCTTTTCTGCTGCTCTTTCACACGACTCAGGTATTTCGTGTCAAAGGTTATCGTCCTTTGATCATCTCAGCAGATAGGGCGTGGCAGGTTGAGCAAGCAGAGCTAAGCTTACTTTCCAGACGGGGATACTTGTTAAACGGTCACTCTCGGTGTGGCGTTCCGCTCATCCCTCAGGCTTGGAATAATGACCCCACTGCTCACAGACGCCGGAATCTGGCGAGCGCACGTTCCAGACCTCCTCGTGATCGTTATTGAGGCGCACTTTTGTTCTCTTAACAAGGAAATGGACCGGGAAATGGTCTGCACTTTGGAGATTTGCCATCAATACCAGGGCAACTGTCATTATTCTGACCTAAAGCGTTCAGAGCACGTTAAACATCAACATTCACCCGGCCACGATAACAACGCCGCACCTAAAGGTCTACCTTATCTCCTTTCCTACTACGCCAGTGCAATAAGTCAGGGAGAAATATTCTCAGAATTTACTTACTAAACATCCACCTCAGCTTCGCAAAAAGGTCTTGGATATAGAGGCGTTGGATATGGGTTAAGCATTCGCGGCGAATAATTCATGTTAGGGAAGTTTAATGCGCGCTCTCCTGTGTGATTTAACTGCTAAAATATTTCCTTCTGGGATCTGCGGATGGGTATGGCTCACGTAATGTTGGATTAGTTATACATGGCCCTCCTGGGTAGGGAAGTGATTATAATACCCACTCTCCAAACCGAGTTGGAAAGAACTGAATTAGTGAGGAATTTTTCTGGACGTTTTTTCTCAATATGGCTGAGAGTGTCGGTGTCAGGTGAGCGGTACATAGTTTTTCATCCAGAAAACCGTAAACCGACCGAAGAATACATTGAGTTGTAAACACAATATAATGATATTTAATAGCCTTAGTTGCTTTGGCGTTTAACACACCAATTACAGATGTCTGCTTAACTTTGTTTAGACAAAGATGGGGTGTATTCTGGGGCTCGATTTTCTGTTTGTTGTCGAAATATACCGAGTTTCCGGGAGAAAAAACCGTGATACCCCTTCCGGAGATCAACTAACTCAGCCAAGTTAAGAAAAGACCCATAAAAATTTCTCCCATCGTCCACGGGACTCGAACTCAGCTCTTTTCCACCCGGTGTGGGGACGGCAGCGATCCTACCAACTGTGCTATCCACGAGGGCCAGAATTCCAGGTAGTGCCTTTCATGTATACGTTTGAATGAACTGGCATTGCAGCAGTGGTGGAGGGTTTTAGGCGCAGCAACAACTTGGCTCTATTGCGCAAATTGTTGCTGCGCCCTATTTGTATAATGTCTGTAAATTTCTTTTTTCCTGTGGTCGATTTTCTGGTTTTGTTTGACGAAAGACCCGAGTCAACTGGTAAAAAAACCATGCTGTTGTCGCCTGAAACCGACTATCGGGTGAAGAAGACCTGAGTCTGTTCCAGTCTTTTCCATCCGATGTGAATATGGAGTGATAAATCACGCTAATTGTATGTTAATTTTATTGAACCATTAACTAGAAATTCTCCATACTTCTTGATAAATAAATTGAAACTCAAGAAGGATAGCTTATGTTAAACAAAGAAGCAGGCAATGTCAAGTATAAAGTTCAAATAAAAAATCGACTGTCAAACTGATATGTCCTCAGTGGCAACTTAGTACGCATGATACATCGCTGCCTACCACTCGTTTGGAAAGGTCTGGATTCGATTCCCTTTGGAGAGTGAAGAAATCCTTAAATGAATCTTCAGCAGGAACTGCATTTTATCGGTTCCAAGCAGATGAAGTAAGGTTTTTTTCACAGCGAGTTTCCGTGATTAATCTGCATTTCAGTTAGCACTGCGTACAGGGGTCGGCTCGTGAACGAGCACTTTTACAAATACACAAAGTTCCCGTGCTGTGAAAATAATTTAAATTTTAGTTGTTAAACTGAAATGATTTGATCGGTAACAACAAGAAATTTCTTAAATATCTTTACCTCTTCGTATAATCAATTCCGATCGTTGCATTATCGATAAGTCTTATCTATATTATGAGTTTCCTTTGGATATGGGAAAATATCTTCGCAGAAAGCAGTAAAATAGGACAGCTAATACTCCACAGTGGCTCATGGGCACGTTCTTGTGAAAGTTTGATGGTGCGTTGCTAATCATAAAATGTAACATCACGAGAGTGCTTTTATAGTTTTGGAGGTTCGGTAGATTTAGAGCAAGGCGAGCACTGAAACTTCGTCGACCTTCCACGCAGTTTACAAAGTAAACACTTCAAGACCACTGCACGAAAGGCAGAACCAAATCTCTGGAGAGGTGAAGCCAAAAAGTGATATAACTACGAAGCGAATAAATAAGATTTGTTTATTTGTACCAAAGAATTTTATACCAAAGAATTTCATAAGATTATTCCTTGGAAAATCATATTTGAGTTAACACTTGAGTTTACTGGTAATACAGAAATATTACAGAGTTCTCTGAACAATGGTAGTGAATCACCAAAGCATAATACTAAATGGATTCTAAGAAACTCTGAAATTATTAAAAACTCTGAAATAATCTCGTGGAACGTATTCCGACCATTTGCTTGCATTTTAAATTTGTATTCATTCCTCCATCAGTGTAGTTCGTAGATTTAGAGCAAGACGTTCCAGTTCATCAAAAGGTATTCAATGGGATTCAGGATTAGACCCTCAGGGCGGACATTGAAAATAGGATAACACTCTATTCCGATAGAAGAGTTTATTGTGAAAAGAGCTTGGGGGACCCGTTGGATCGTCATTTTTTAGATGAATCCAATACGTTTATTCCATGTACATTCATGAGATCTAGTGACTGTAATGTGTGTGGTCAAATAAATGATATTACGCAAAGATTTAAGAGCGAATGGAAAAGTTCAAAAAGGGAAGGAAGTTCAAGCCGTCTAACAACCTCAAAAACGGTTATTGTTACTCAACTTAATCCTCGACTTTTGTTCGTGAATCTCAAAAGGATTTAGAACAAACTTGCTCAAATTACAATAGTCGAATTTCCATAATCCATAAGTTCTAACCTGTCGAACTTACTGATAAATAGTAACACACGAGACAGCACGATTTGCGAACTCTAACCAGTCAGGTCCTCTTTCATTTTCGGGAGGAAACAAAAGTCTTGAATGTCTGGTGAATAAGGACATTGTGCAAAAGCTCAATATGGTTGTTAGTTACAAATGTTGAGTTACTTAACACGATGGAGAGGGTTATAATGATGAAGGATGAACCTCGTTGCGAATTCTAGTGGTTTTGCTGAATTTTCTGGAGAAGATAGATTTATGTCATTCACATAAACGTAACTGCGTGCAAAAGGCGTGCTAGAACTGTCTGCGAGCGTAGCACAGTGGTTATTAATATCGTCCTCCCCACACGGCGTGTTAAAGGCACGGATTCAAATCCCGTCAATGAGGCGTCGGTTTCAGGCTTGGACAGCAAGGATTTTCCCCCCTAAAATTCGGGTTTTTTGTTCATCAAACCAGGAAAATCGACTAGAGAACATACGCGATTTATGTACATAATACACCCGGGCTTATAAGATCTAACAATCCATATAGAGACTTATTTTTGGTAGAAGGCTTCAACCTTTCTTTTGGTGTGGGCTCATGGAATGCTTCCAGTGTTTTCATTCTACATCTGTTCCAAGTTCAAACAGGCGAAACTAACTTCCATCTTCCGTGACAGTTGTGCTCATGAATTTCTCACCCTCTCAGCGTAAACCGTGTTATCACGTTTGCAATGAGAGAACGCTGCGTTTCTATTTGACCATGCCCCTTGGGCCATCAGGGACTATATGGTGAAGACACCATCGACACTTCTAGATGGCCAAGCAAGATTTCATGGACAGAAGCACGTATCGGGATATTCGCTCAACAATTAATCGCCTGTCGGACATGACAACAGCTTCCACCCTTTGCACACTGTCCAAATTAGTCGATGGCCTTCGCCTACCACAGCAATTATCTATAAAACCGTGACAAGCTGAAACCGGTACTATTTTTTTTTAACAAACTGTGGAAATAATGTGTCCCTGTCACAGGCAGTATGTACTCAGGGACAGTGCAAGCGTTACTTCTTTTTTTATATTTAAGAAAGATACATTGTGTCATAAACATCTTTGGTGATGTGCACATTTCCATGCAGGGTTTCACTGACAGAGAATTAGTATGAAATATTCACCGATCTTGGGTAAAGGCGCTTTCCTGCGCATGTCTGTATAGTTCGAAGTTAAGAAAGAGCAGATAAATAGAAGAAAATAAAAGACACTGTACATTATAATCTGTTATCGCCATATCTTCGGTACGTCCGCTGGAAAAAGTAGGTCAGGGAGCACTTTTCTATAGCCTAATGTTTGAAAAGAAACGTGAGGGAGAGAAAGAAAAGATTTTAGCTCCGTGAGAACAGCTCAGATGTGATAAATGGTCTTATTTCCACAGAGGGTTGCTTCTGTTCTAATAAAGAACAAAAAAAGCTACATCAGTGCTTTTAAGTCAATGTCACCAGAAGAAACGCGATGCAAAAGTCACTCCTCAACTTCACATGCGTACCAGCTTCGGTATTTTCTTAATAAATGTCTCACCAGGAGCGTGTGGTTATTATCGAACTGGGGAATAGTTTCGATAACGAATTTTTCCTCTTTCGCATGTTCTGAATATCTTGAAACTTTCACGATTTCACAATACGTGAAGTAATATGTACACTGTTGTCCAAAAGTTGAGTTTCACATCAAAAGTTTAATTGGTATTTGCGAGGAGGAATATAATTGCACTACATCCAGAAATCAGGGTGAACTTGGAACCATCAGGGCGACCTTGCTGTATTTTCTTCTGTTAGTTGCTAATCATACCATCATGGAATGCTGAATGACCATGTGTTTTGCTGGCTTTAGGCTGGTTGTGAGGCACGATTATCTGCTGGCGCAGACTACCTCCATTATAATCTACATCTCTTCTCTATTGCTTTTTAATTCTTGTCCTTTCCTTCTCGTTTGAGCCCACCTCTCCATGGCGTGGACGGGTCCTGGGAAGCAAAACAACACGCACTACGCAAACATAACACTACACTCATTGTTGGCCATTGTAGAGAGTTTTGTATGTCATCACAGAGAACCATGGAGGAGTTTAACTACCATTTGGGAGTCGCCCTACATACAAACAGAATGCATACAAGTATGCATTCTGTTTGTATCACCACTGATGATACTGATATAGTCGTTTGGCATTAGGAAATGGAGACGACCGTTTTTTCCATCATACAGATGGAAGAAGAAAATTGACTCTGTATTTATTCATCGGTGTTTCTAACATGAAAACATAACGTGGTCTCGCGCTTAAACACAGAAAAACGAATCTCTTATACACTTGGTTGAGGTGATGCTTTTGCTGTCCGCCTTAAAAGTTAACAGAATTGAATAATAAGCAAAACTAGCGCCGCATATTAGAAAACAGGCATGTTAATTATCACAAGAAAGCAAACAGAATGTCGTCTACACCAGGGGAGTTCTTCCAGAACACAAGAAAATTAAATTTTCTATAATGTTTTCTTTGCTTTCTCGACTGCACTGTGTTCAGATAAGTGCTCGGAGACCGAAGCTTGCTTTACCCATCAACAAAAAAAGGGCACTTTATCGAACGACATAAACTAACTTGCTCCACGTGGTTAATTAAGCTAACCTAGTCGCGAGAGCCTCGCAGTGCCGTTACGAGTGCTACTAGTTGAAATATGCACTTCTTTATAGAGGCTAATCCGAGAGAAGAGAACCAATGCTGGTGTTTGATTATTCCCGGGGCGAAGTCGGTGGCAGACGTACAGCAAAGGGATAATCCCACAGGTAGCATTTATGGTCCTCTCACTCTTTATTAGAGACTGTACGGGTCTCCAGAACAGCATCGATTAGTTTGAAGGCCTCAGGATTAAGACCTGTTAGCCTGTTTAATGCATATATCACCTTTGGTTTCTTGGGCGCAGTTCAGTTTCTTTTTTTGATTGTTTAGCATAGGGAGTTGTTGAGTTTTTTTAGGTTCATCAGCAACTTGGGCCATATTGGGTGTGTACTGTGGTCGATTTGCTTGTTGGCCTGGACCAAAAACCCAAGTTTCCGGGAGGAAACATTATGATATCCTCGCCTGAGATCGACTAACTCAACCAAATTGTGAAAAAGATCCAAACAAATCCCTAGAGGGATTTGAACTCCGATCTTTTCCACGCGGTGTGGGGAGGAAGGTAGGAAAGTAGTCAGCGAGTATTAACCATGTCTTAGCTATTTAAGAAACTAAAATATCAAAGGCAACATAAAAGAATGCTAAATGGTTCACGTTTAACATCTTTTTCTCTTGAGTTTCGAGGTCAGAAGGATTAAGCATCTACAATTCAGATTGTTAAGTCCACAGTAATTGCTGGAGACAGCCTCCAAGAAATTCGAGGGCCCTGCTAGCACAGTTCATGTAGCGAAACATTTGAGGAACCATAAAACTCTTTCAGGGATGCAATGTGGATTACCCTATACATCTTATATTGCAATTTTCATTGTTTTGAAAACGCAGCCAAGTATTATTTTCATTCGAAGCCATTCTCTAGCATAAATTCAATGAACAGAAAGCTATTTTCATGACTTATTTCACGCCTTTATTAGATGCTAGGCGATATATATATATACGTATCTCAGATAAATGTATCTCTAGCGTGATATTAAATCCTGAACAAATTTAATCACGCCATTTTTGAAACAAAGAAAAAACACGTTTCATAAATCTGAAAGTGGCCTGCGCTTTATTTAAAATAATATTCAATTGTTATAAAATCTTTGAGTAGTTTAGTGCTCACTTTAGAGCGCTGCTTCTGAACAATAATTTCTACTTCACATTTATGCACTAATCGAGGAAATGCGACTCATTCATCCAACATAAAGGACACCACTTCTTTTCAGATAGTTCCCTTCGGATCCAGATATCCCGTTCCTTAGTGCACGGTTATATTCTGCAGACAGCAATCCCTGAAAGTGTGCAAGACTCAGCTCTTTTCACTCAAAGTTTTCGAGCTTGCGCCACAGTAGCTGACACTGGGAAAGCCCGAGGGAATGACAAAGGCACGCTCTGTTGCTTAGATGCTACTTTTAGTTCGACTATTGGGGGCCGCTAAGTTGGATCGTACGATTGAAAAGTTGGCTATCGACGTGTGCACTCTTCAGAATTATGAGAATGCGATTGTCGTTCTGTCCATATGCTAGAACTGCGTTCCCCGCTGATAAAATTACTCGCGAAACCACCCACCCTCTCACTTTTTTTGTCCAATGTAAGGCGAGTATCTTCGAAAATTCTAAAAGTTCACTTTCGGGCTAAGATGCTATTGCTATATTTAATTTCGAATTTGCTAACTGAAAAGCCTGTTGTAAAAAAGAATTCAATTCTTCAATGTCATTAAATGTCAAAATGGCACCAAATCTGTTGTGATTAGCTAGAGGTTGAGACGTTGATAGAATTAAAGAGGTGTTAGGTTCAGAAATTGATTGTGACTATCCAGAAACTTTTGTTTGGGTTCTGCTGTTGTTAAACTCCTTTGAAATGAAATTGAATTGACGAGTTGATAACTGGAACTTCAAATATGACTGCTATGCGTTAAATTGCTTTAGTTTAATGACAAAGACCAGACTTGTGTTGCGTAGTTCCTATAGCGTCTTCATCCATAAGTTCATTCCACGACTGCCAATGGCAAACTTGTTAGGAATTAGTAGATATTTAACAACTGGTTTTTACAAGTTTTACGTTCTTCAAAAACTCATAAGTGGCAAGACGACATGTCTGGAATGTACAATGGTGTTCCTATAATCCAACAAAAATTCATAAGGGACGTAGTGAGCTTGGCAATATAGATCAACTTCTAGTTACTCTTTGGAAGAGAACTTACAATTATTTACGATATTTTTACAAGTGCGTATATTTACAATATTGTTTACAAAATTGATAAGATTATAGCTGTGTGCTTCAGAGAGACTCTTCACTCTGTACTGCTTGCCTTCCCAGTATTTCACAGGGTTTATTGCCAATGAATTGAAAAGGTTGACTGCGTTGTTAGGGTAGAAATTCTTCAGACAGCACAGGTTGGACAGTATAGAATGCAACGATAGGTAGGGGTTGTCATTACTGCGTCCAGCACGTGCAGTAGAGATAAGTCCTCGAAGACTGGGGGCGTCCATCACACCGGTAAGCGTCTGAGAAAGAAGAAGAATATTCCTGGATGTTATGTGAACTCTCCAGTGAGTGATATTTAAGTTGGATGCATTGCCGGTGATCCTCTTCATCCATCGCATTACCCAGTACTCAACTGCCGGGAATCTGTTTTTGTACGACGTCAGGGCAGAAAACCAGATTGATGATGCATATAGTGCGATAGGTTGGTAGGCACAGCTGGACATATCCCGGCAGCTCTTCTAGAACTGCCCACATCGCCGAGAAATTCTTCGATTTCATGGTCGGTCGAGAAATGGGTCTGAAAAGTGAGGCTCTCGTCCCAAATCATGCCGAGGTCGGTGTGAGACGTCACTTTCCTTATCTGTAATCTGTTGTGATAGGCTGTGATGTCATTTTTGATTCTCTTTTTTGTAAAGGTAATTTGAGCTGATTTTGATACGTTTAGTTCTGGAGCTATTTGCAGTAGATAGGCTAGAAGGCTGTCGATCAGGACAGAGACTCGCTGATTTATCGGGTGAGTTTGTTTAGCGTCTTTTGATGTTAAGTATAATTTGAGATCGTCTGCGTATGATGGGAAATGAATGTACCTTGTGAGCAAAGGTTCAAGGACAGCGGCGAACAGTAGACCGGAGAGGACACCTCCCTGCGGTACTCCTCTTGTTATAATGCACTCCTGTTGGAAGGATTTATAGCTGTTGATGAGTTGTCTTGGTGTGAGGTTGATGGTTTTTAGCAGGCTTCCTGTAATGCCAAAGTACTTTTCCAGAATGTAGATGAAAGCGGAAATTGAGAGCTTATCATTAGGAGATGAAATATCAAGGAAGATGAGGTCCAGCTGCGGTTTACTGTTGAGAGCAGTTTGAATTTTAAATAGGGTGTCCAGTAGGTTTGTATATATGTAGATCTTTTAGGGATCACAGTATGCAGATGTTTAGGTCTGTGAGAAAAGCATTAGTCGATCAGTGCTGATGAGATAGTTTCCTCAAACACTTTTAATTGAGAGCAGCCCACTGAGATCCGTCTGAAGTCCTTAAGGTTTCTCCTTTTGTGTATGGGTTTATACTGCTTTTGCGAAAACAGTGAAAACAGTATATACTGTTTTCACTTCTTTATTTGAATGAAGGAAACGTTAACCAGTCCAAGATGGACTGGCTACTTAATTCATCAAAGATGAATCAATCGGCTTGGAAATCGATTTTAAAACTGAACGTTGCATTTAAGTTTATTAAAACGGTACACGTATGCTTTTATTTGTATCGAAAATGGTTCCTTTCGAATTTCTGACATAATCTTCCATGAGCATTCATTTTGCTCTGTTGATAATACAAAAGAATTCCCAAATGTTGTTCTGTTGATAATAGAATTCCAGAAAAAGCTGAGCGTATTGAAACTTGCGAGAAATGTTCAACTTGGCTTCGTTCGGATTCTTAAAAGATTTCACTCTGAATTCGAATCCAGATCCTGTGATCACGAAAATCATATAATTGGATCGCTGGTTAGTAATCAAAAGTAGTGTCTATCCCCATTAGTTGCTGTTAATCCTGACTGGCAGTTGCTGTCAAATTATATTTCATATACTCCCTAGAAGAATTTTAATATCATCAGAGCTGAAAAACCTCGAACCCACCTGCATCCTTCGCTTGCTTTGTATTTCTGGTACTTAATGAATTTAAATGTAACATTTCCAATGATAAATTCTTACGATGCCCAAGGAGACATTTCGTAATTGGAGCCATTGAGAGAGCCAGATGCTACGATAAGTTTAAACCTTCTATAACTCAATGTATTAAAGAATAACGTGAGGAAAACTCAATTTTACTTCGTGGAGTTTAATAAACCGAAATCATTTTCATGACAGAAGCAGTTCTTTCTCCATAGATTCTTACCGCTTCTATTATTAGCTTTCTTTTTTAAAAGATGGCGAGGTCAAAGTCCAGTTAATTCCTGCAGCACGCTGCTATGTCGTTAGGAAAGGATTAGTTTGTTAACAGGGTCTCACACCGTAAAGCCAGGTTCTCCGAACCTTACACGTGACGCTGAAGTAACTGACGGTAAAAAATTTAGAAAACCGGAAATTTGTAATCAGTTCTTCTCGTTGATGGTGCTGTTGTTTGGAATAATAGGCTGGAGACGTGTAGTTTTAAAGTCTTGAGTAATTTTAAGGATGTCGAGAGAGAGAGAAGGAAATGAGGAACATTTTAAGTTATCTTACCGTCTGCTCTTGTAGTTTTGCAAGAAGACATTGCGCTCATTACCCTGGAGAAATATGCTGCTTATCTCCACTGAAAGAAAGTGGAGTAAATTACCGCGTTATTTTACCGTGATGCAATAATTGAGGTTGCATAGTAGCAGGGTACAAGAGATTCTTGGAAGAACGGCATGCGAATGCAGCCACTGTTTTTATTTTTCCAATTTCTTAAAGAACACGTCTTAGTACAGTTTACGAGAGAGAAATGAAGTGATAAGTGGAATGTGATGTACTCTATTAAAATGGTGCAGGCAAATAGCTGTTGTTTTTTTTTTTGCTCATCTCTTCTCTGAGTTCCCACATGGACTGAAAATTGCAAATGGAATTTTAAGAAGAGGTCCTTACTCGCGAAAGACAAATAACAGTTGTTGTTGTAGCAGGGTGAACATCAGCGAATGAGGTCATATAGCTCCAAATATACTGTTTGTAAATTGCGTGTGTTCTGTGGTCGATTTTCTGTTTTCTGGATGAAAAACCCGAGTTTATGGGAGGAAAAGCCATGCTACCCTCATCTGAGGCCTACCTAACTGAGTCACGTTGTGAAAATCATCGACGGGACTTGAATTCAGGTCTTTTCCACCCGGTGTGGTACCAGGCACACTACTAGCGTTATAATTTAATCTTTAACCAGTGTGGTTTGCCACATTTCCTCGAATTCGGCCCATTAAATCAGACTGGAACTCAAATTAACCAAAGGTTAGCATTGTAAATCCTCATCTTCGAAACTTAAGGTACGCACACCACCCGGTGGATTTGTAGTCTGATTTATTGTATTATGCATATTGAAGATTACAGAATTAAGGTTTCCTCAAGGTTTTATTGAGACTGATTTATATAAACATTGTCTGCCACGCACATCTCTGATATATCTGTTGATGGTTAGTTGAATCCGGCCTTATTTTATAGCGCAGGAGATCAGCTCAGAACCTTTTCTTTTGCGTTATAAATATTTATTTTCCCGTGGAAACAGATTTCAGGGTAAGCGTAATTAAAACGTTTTCTCCTTTAAGGTGGTATATGTGCGCGATGGATTTCGACCAGTACTCTTTCTCGCGAGTTGTTATGAAATCATTTTCGCCATATATCACCCACTTTTTTAAGACTTGTTTCACGTGTTGGTGTACAGAAGTGCCGAACCTCTTCGTCAGCTTCTTGCCTTTCTTTTGTGCCGTTTAAAAACCGCACCAGTTTAAAGCCCCGAATGGAATTCGAGGAATGCCGATCCATTTGCATGCGGTCGATGGGACGAGTAAGAAACGCCTCGAGCTTGCACGCGCGCTTTTGGCTACCCCCTCCTTTCCCTCTCCCGGTTATTCGTTCGGCTGAAGCAAAAGTGCAAGACCAAAGCATCGGCCTCGCTGTAGTTTTATAGTTGGAAGGAATTACCTCTTTTCGGAGCTCGACATAATGCTCTGGGTATCGTACCCCAGCGTAACTCCGCTAGTGGAATTGCTGCAAGATATTACCGAGACACCCGATACAATTCAAGTATGCATGAAAATCCAAAAGTATCTCAATTTGCTCTTCAGCCCGGTTGATATTATCATGTAGATCACAAACCTGCCTCGGATTGAAATGCTTCTGCAGTATCGGGAATGTGAAATTGTGCTCTGGTTCAGAATTTTCGTTTTTATCCTTGTGTGGCTCTAATATGACCACTCTGGACTTAAATTTCCTTCTCTTAGCTCTGTATATATATATATATCCCTCTGCATCCATCCATCTATCTATATTTATGATCGCAAAAGAAAGGAGCCAAGAAGGCGAATAGTTGCGTCTCATGTTTGCAAAACTTTCACAGATTGGCGAGGTGTATATTGAACTTTCAGTGTTTTAGGGATGGAAAGCTGTGAATATTATATACATCGATAAAGCTAGTGACGGAACAAAAAGTGAATATTTGTTTCGCATATGAAAATAAATGTAGACATTTGTCTAGAAATTGAATCTCAGTTTTTTTCCCCTAAATAGCAAAACGTATTTCCTCTAGATTTTTAGGAACAGTTCTTAAGAAAAGTGGTTGTATTTTGCAGAACCGCTTCCTTGTTTTTAATACGAAACTGTGTTATTGCATGGATATAGAATCGTTTTGCAGCTTTCAAATTTAGGAGTGGTATTGTCTTCCTGGTAGTAGTGGCAAATGGTACAAGAAAGCAAGTATCAGTCAACGCACACACACTTTACCTATCCTTACCTTCCAAGAATTAGTTTAGTTCTTCCTTAAATTTATTAAAACCATCCACTTCCACAACAACAGATGGGGGCCTATACCATCAACCGCTCGCTGGCTGAAGGCAAACTTTACTACATCTATTCCTCCTCAACTGGAATTTATGCCCATCATGTGTGTAGTCTCAGCAAGAGGAAGATTGTCACTGACATTCAGCTTACTCAATCCATTCAAGACCTTAAACTTCCTTAATCCCACAGGTGCCTTGACTCGAGGCGCTGCAATTTGCAAAATTTAAGCCTTTCTGGGTAAGAGCACCCTTTTGTTGCATTCACTAATCTGGTTACCTTTCTCTGCACCCATTCAAGCAGTTCTATATCCTTCCAAAATTAGGCCACCAGACCTGTATACAATACCCTAGATGCGACATAACCATGATTGTCGTGAACCATCCTGTCAACATCTTCATCAATGTCATTAATAAATAGTGAAAACAACAATGGGCTCAGCACTGAACCGTGGGGAACTCCACTGATAACATTAGTCCACGAATGCAGTGCCCATACATAACCACTCTGTCTTCTCCCTCTCAACCATCCCTTTGTCCATAATGCCACAGTTTATACAGCACATTGCTCTTTATACATCTCTTTTGCTGCAACCCTTAAAATGATTGGATAGATACCATCCATCTCAGGTCCCATTTTTACGTGTTCAGCTTAAATAATTTCTCTTCCACTTTCCTTTCACTTATCACAAAGTCATTTAGCTCCCCGTTGGAGTTTGATAAACTTCTGACATCACCCTCTCGTAAAGAATTTTTCATGTGTGAATGTAGATGCAAAATATATATTCAATTTGTCAACAACCTGATCAACAGTTAACCCATTGATATCAAGTTGCGGCTTCTGTCTATCCATGCACTTGTGTCAATAGTTGATCTGGAATCCATTTAGGTCTAAGCCTAGTAGATTCTTTGATTACTTCCTTGAATACTTCCCACTTAGAATTTTCTATTGGTAACATCAACTGGTCCCACATTGCACTCATTACAAGAAAGCAGTGGATGCACTGCCTTAGATTTAATATTCTTCTTAACTAAGAGCATAATCCCTTCACCTTTCGTGTCCGGTCTGTCCATCCTGTATAAGTTGTACTCTCCATATTCAAATTCAGCATCACTTATGTCTGAGTCAACGTGTTTCCGTTATTCCTGCAGTGTCTGCGTTTGATGACACGGAAATTCCCGACACCTTGCTTTCCAATAGCAGTGTAAGAATCACCTTCCCCTCTGCGTGAGGCTCTAGCTAATCTCTTAGTCTGTGTATTCCCCCAAGCTATCAGTTTTCCAACCCATTTATCACTGCCTTGGTAGCATCAGCCAATATTCTTGCATCCCTTTCTGTTTGCGTGTATGCCATCCCTGTAAAAACAGCCCCTTCTGTTAACAAGCACAGACTAAGCTGTGAAAAATTCTACCCCAGGAGTCTTGCACATCCTCTTCAGTGTTGAGTTGATTGACAAGGCTCTCAATCACCTCCTTTGGGACCATTGCATTCTGCCTTGGAGATTGCAGCTGTGTTGCCTGATGATCAAGTGTGAGCTATGGCGTTGAGTTGGGCAGCTGAGAGCTTGCTGGGTCCCTCCATTCTAATTCCTTCTAGGGCACGTACCCTACTCTTCAAAGTCTCTTAAACACCCATCAGAACGCTGTGCTGGCGTCTAATTTCTTCACACGCTCTGCATTGAACATGCATAAAGACATCCATCGTGGCTCATCTTGTCATACTGGGCAATGATTCGCTTCTAACTAACTTGTTTAGATATTTTCATCTCGAGTTTTATGTTGGTGTAAATCTTTAAATAATTATTTAATAAAATATCTTTTGATTATAATTAATGAAAATTAATATCACGAAAATATTAATTTTAAATAAGAAGTAAGCATTATATGACTTCTCTTAATAAGACACGTCACTGACTTTAACATGTTTAAAATATTATTCTTTATCTACTAATATATGCCGAATTCTTTACCAAAAATATTGTATTCTGTTAATTAAAAGTTGTTGAAAGCATCGCCTACCAGTGGGAATACGTTATTCTAATTACATTTCTCGATAGAGTACAAATGGAACTGTTCAATTGCAAGAAAGACTTTGATATGATTGAACGTTAATTAAAATTATGATCAATGGAAAACAATGATTAAAAAGAAGAAGAGGACGCTGCTGTTTATATTTGGAAATTTAATGAAATTAAGTTTATATACAACTAATACGGCATTCTAACTTAAGCCTAATTTCAATACGTATTTGCTGCTTAAATCCAAATAAACGTATGTGCTATAAGTAAATAAATATACACCGATGAGCCAAAACATTATGACCACCTACCTAATATGATGTTGGTCTTCCACATGCAGCCAAAACAGCTCGTATCCGGCGAGGCATGGGCGCTACAAGATTTCTAAATGTGTCTTGTGGTACCTGGTACCAACACGTAACCAGCAGATCCATCCTTTAACTCCTGTAAGGTCCGTGGTTGAGACACTGCAGATCGGAGTTGCTGTTCGAACACAAACCACAGATGCTCGATGGGATTGATATCTGGGGAGTTTGGAGGGCAGGGCACTACTTGGAAGGCTTCATGTTCCGCGAGCCAGTCTCGAACAGTCCGGGCGGTGTGGCATGACATATTATCTTGCTGAAAGACGGCACAGCCAGAGGGGAAGACCGTTGCCACGAAAGGGTGTACCTGGTCAGCAATGATATTTAGGTAAAGTGTAAAGCTTTTTCAGCACGAGGGGTTCCCCCCCATCTCCGCGTAGCTTTCACTGTGGATTTCACAGTTCACTGTTAAGGCCAGAGATTTAAAAGTGTGTGGGCTATGTATATGTGTAGTCTTATGTACTGTTTTTCTTCTGGCCATTTAGCCGTTGGGCCCCTATTGGGACCCACTTGCTCGCACTTAGCATCGTGGAGGCAGACCAGATACCCAGTAGCTCTATATTTCACTCTGGCAGGTCCTGCCACCTAGTTTCCCGAGGTTTCAGTGGCTAGGACCTTAAAAAATATATAAAATAAATAAAAAATAAAAAAATAAAAATAAATAAAAAATTTACGTTTGCATGGGTTGAACGCTAGATTGAAAGACCGAAATGTGAGTGAACTTAATTTGGAACTATTAAATTTTGACCTGGGTATACGCTGGCGAGCAGATAGATAGAGAGGGAGAGGAGACTGAAGACTGGGATGAAAAAGACAGGAGAAATGGGATCAATAGAGGAGACGACCCCATTATAAGTCAGTGGGGCATGCCCATGTCCCACCAGGAGGAAATCTGGGTTGGCGAGTAGGGGAAGAGGCAGAAAGGACAGCCTCCTGCCTCCTCCTCCCCTACCGCCAAAGCAGGAAAGAAAGATGGATCCAGCAAGAGCGCCGGCACCGATTGCCATTATGGCTGGCATATGCAGAAAGCTCTGCGGTCTCATTGGACTGGGCTGGTTGGAATTCAGCTGAGTAGAAAGTCACTCATGAGGCTACGTCCCGTCAGGGAGAGGTCCACATATCGGTGTGCACTTTTCGTGGGTTAGGTCCGGTTCGTGTGATCCTCTTATGTTTTTTTTTTTTTTTTTTTTTATTAAAACTAAAGGCTGCACCCAGAACATAAGTTCAAATCTCCCTAACAACCCTCAACTGAGTATCTTACATCTTTCATAAAATAAATAAATAAATACAACATTGTAAAAACAAAATATATAAATTAATTAAAAAAAAAAAAGGAATCCTCCTCCGTATTCGGTAGCATATTCCCCTATAAACTACAAAGAGGTCCAGTGGAAGAACCGCTGCAATGACTTTTGTGTTGTTGCTGTGGAGACTGTTCTGCAGATCCGATGGGTGGCCAGTAGAAGTCCCCGTTGGACAGAGTTCAGCTTCTGTTTAATTTTACACTTAATTGCCCGGTGAAACCACGCCCCTGCAGCGAACGTGATTATGGGGAGGAACACCGCCTTGTAGTAAAGGAGTATTGTGCTCTTGGAGAGCCCCCAGTCACTCCTGGAGATCCTGACTATTGAGGCTGAGAAGTTTTTTTTCTTTTATGTTGAGATTCTGAAAGTGAGGGAGGAAAGTGCTGTTTAGGTATAGGAACGTTGAGGGTCTGACGGCGCCGGGTATTTCTCCCGTCTCCGCGTATGTTCTACGTATCGAGTGACAGTACCCTGTCTCTGCCAGATGTTTAAAAATAATGTATGGGTCATGTGGTATGTAGTTTGTTGTGCCCATTGTTCATCCAGCCTGTTGGCCGCCGGGCCCCCAGTGGGACCCAGCGTTACCATACCTAGCGACGGGGACGCCGGCCGGGTGTACCAAGAGACTAATTATACTCTGGCAGGTCCTGCCACTTACTTTCCTGGGATTTCGGTGACGAGGACCTAAAATAAAGGTTGGAGTTATCGCTGTTGATTTAAGCAAAATTGCATTTAGAAAGCGCTGCGTGGGGTTTTACGCTGAAAGAACTATTTCTAGAGAGCCTATAAAATGTCGGGGAAAATTTGATGTGATTTAAATTTGGACATGTGGGGGCAGTCGCTGTACAAGAGAAAGTGATGGGAGGGAGGATGAAGACGGGAGGATGAAATAGGAAGAAGAGGGGTCGATTTCAGTGGGGCATGCCCATGCCCCACGACAGTGAAAATATGGGGAGGCGAGCAGACGAGAAGAGCAAATACCCCCTTCCCCCCTCCCCGAAAAAAAAAAAAAAACGCACAAGGGAGTGCAATTGGGCCATCCAAATCACCCTAAAGTCTTGTCTTTCTGTGGTATGGTGAGTTTTTTACTTGTTTGACCTCCTGCATTCTTTCTAGTCGGGTTGCCTTTGGTGTATTTCTATCATTGTTTTCCTTCTAGAAAATAGATCCTGGGCATATTGACTGAGTGCCTTGTAGTCCTCTTGAGTGTCTAGCAGTCTGGGTTCTTGGTTGTCTGGGATATATTGGATTGCCGTTATTAGGCGTAGTCGTAGGTCGTCATACAAATCGCACTCAAACATTAAGTGTCTCCAGGACTCCGGGTTGCCACAGGGACAGTCCGCGTTATTTATGATGCCAAGTTGGGGAAGGTTAGCTTTAAACGGGCCGTGTCCTGTAAGGAGGAAGGTGGTATTTCGACCATGGTGAAACCATGCTGGCGCCTTAGGGTACAGCTTGGTGACAGTGGGGAGGAATCTTCTGGTCACTGCACCTTTTTTTTGTGTTGCTCCATCTCCTCTGCCAAATCTGGACGAGGTGGTCGGTGATTCTTCTCTTCTCATAGTTGCGGTCATTAGCGATGTCAGTGGTGAGGTCATACATTGTAGCCGATGTGTTTCTGGCAAGATGCTAGATCAGACCACAGCGGGTTGCTTCGAGATCCAGGGGTAGAACTCCTACCAGGACTTGGAGGGCAGCCGTGCTAGTCGTTCTAGTTGCTCTCGACATAGTAAGGAAGATGGTCCTCTGAATGGTTTCGAGGATCCGTTTATTCACTTCTAGTGCCACCCTCGCGTACCAGACAGGAGAGCCATATGTGATGGCAGGGATGAAGAGAGCTTTGTAGTACAGAGACAGGGTAGTACGTCTGAGTCCCCAGTCCCTGCGAGTGACTCTAGCGACGAGGGCCGCGTATCTTCTTATCTTTTTGTTTAATATATTCTAGGTGTGGCTTGAAATTTAATTTTCTGTCCAAGATTATTTCTAGGTATTTAATCTATTCGCACAGCTTAACTGTTTTGTTCTCAATCTTAATTTGTGGTGGTCTTCTTAATTCTAGCGTACCTTTTAGCAGCACCGATTTTGTCTTGTCGGGTGCTAGTTTGAGCAAGTGTAGCTTCGTCCAATCTAGCAGCTTTTGCAGGGCATCATTTGCTTGCATTTCTAAGGAGGATCTGCTGTCAGCCTCGATGGTCAAGACCAAATCATCTGCATAGGCCTGGGCCTCCACACCAGCCAGATCCATGGCGAGGAATTCGTCTAAGACAAAGTTCCACAGGAACGTTCCCAGGACAGAACCCTGGGGGCAGCCCCTGCGGACTGGGCGACTGAGGCATTTATATGGTGTGGTAACTTGCACTGCTCTATCAGCCAGGTAATCCTTCATGCAATAATAAAGATTCAATGGAAGGTTGGTAGCTCTGAGTCTCGCCAAGACGCTCGGCCACCAGAGGGTGTCGAACGCCCCGGCGAAATCCACTGCGATGACGAGGAAGTATTTCCTTTGACAATGGGTGGCTCTAGAGAGGAGGTTCTGTATTGCTTCGATAGTGGATTTGCCAGGAGTAAATTCTTATTGCTTTGTCATGTTAGGATTTACTTCATTATAATGCTTGTGATTCTTGTATGTAGCAGCCTTTCGAATATTTTACTGAGGGTTGGTAGCAGGGCTATTGTAGGAACTAGGTGTCTCTGGTGGCTTTGTTGGGTTTTTTAGGAGCAGTTTTAAATTTGCCTTTTTCCACTGTAGTGGAAATTTACCTGCTTCCAGGCAGCAATTGAATATTTTTAGCAGTAATTCCGGTATATGTTCCATTGCTTCTTTTACGTACAAAGTATGTTGAGGGTCAAACGGCAACAGAAATTTCTCCCATCTCCACGAGTGTTCGCTGTATTGAGGGACAGTACTCTGTCAAGACCAGAGATTTAAAAGTGTTTGGATCATGTGTTGTGTCCATTGTTCTTCTGGCCTATTGGCCGTCGAGCCCCTGATGGGACCCGCGTTGTCCGTACTGTGCCAACGAGGAGGCTGGCCAGGTGCACCTTGAAATTTATTATACTCTGGCAGGTCCCGCCGCCTAATTTCCTGGGATTTCAGCGGATGCGTCCTATAAAATAATAAAAAACAAAAAAAAAAAAAGATAATCGCGGTGGTATTGCAAGATCGCTATTAAGAGATAGTATGTGGGGTTTGTTCGCCGAAATCACCATGGGGTTGTACGCTAAAATGACAAATTCTAGAGGCCTAATGGGGCGGGCAATATTAATTTTGGTGTTTATTTAAATTTGTATGCGTGGGGCTTTCACGGTGTATAGTCAAGAGAAGGGTAGGGAGCCTGAAGGCTGGGGGGAAGAAAGAGAAGTAAAGGGCCGATAGGGTAGATGGCCCCTGCAGTCAGTGGGGCATGCCCATGCCCCACCAGAGGGAAAGAGCGGATGGCAGGAGGAGAAGAAGACAGCGAGCCATCTCCCCTCCCCCCCTGCCAAGGAATAGGAGTGAAAGCAGGCTGGTGAAGGTTACCAGCCCAGATTGCCATATGGCTAGGTGGCAGCAATGTGCTGCAGTCATTTCTCTGAACCCTTGCATGGTAGTCTTGTTGTCTTGATGAGATTGTCAAATGCCTGTGCTGGATGAGGTTGTCACAGTGTGATTTCTTTTTTTTAGTTGGTCACTTCCAGATCAGGTCCAGTTACCTTATTCATGTCATGTTCATGTGTTGAATGAGATTGTCACGTCAGGTAGACTCAGTTGTGAGGTTTAATTCCTTGGTTGTTTCACCCTGGTGTCAGTTCATCATCTGGGAAGGTTTCCCTGGTTGTGTAGACTTTCTGCTTATCTGCACGGCATGGTTGTTTACTGCAGTGGTTGAGGCTGTGGGAGTGTCCTTCTTCTTGTGAAGAGGTCCTGGGCCAGCTGCGCAAATGCCTTGTATGTGTCGACTTCAGTTATGGCGAGGTCTTCTTGATTACGGAGGTTAAGCTGTGTTCTAGTGATGAACCTGCAATAGAGGTCCTCATATAGTGGGCAACTGTACATTAGGTGCTTCCACGTTTCACGTTCACCACATTGGCAAAACGGCGTATCACTCAGTCCAAATCCTTGTAGTTTGTCTCTAATAGCCCCGTGTCCCGTCAGCAGGTAGGTGGTGTAGAGTCCTGGTGAGAGCTATGGTGTATATACCAGCCGTATGTTGGGTAGAAATTTTCTAGTTATTGCACCTTTGCTGGAGGTCTCCCAGCGGGCCTGCCAAGTTTGTTGGAGGTAGCCGGAGAGACGGTTCCTTTCTACTTTGGGATCATTTGACAGATCTATGGTGTAGTCGAGGAATGTTGCCGTTCTACTGTTGGTCAGCTGATAGAGTAGCCCATGCTAAACAATCTCCAGGTCCAGAGGGAGGGATCCCGTTAGGGCCTGGAGTGCGTGGGTACTTACAGTGTTACATGCTCTCGAGATGGTTATGAATATGTGTCGCTGCGAAGTCTCCAATTTTTTCCGGTTCACTGCAGTGGTAGCCTTGCGATACCATATTCCAGCAGCATATGTAATCGCTGGAAGAAAAATAGCTTTATAGTAGAGGCTGAGGTTTTTCTCCTCAAACCCCATTCCTTGTGGGTGATTCGCGCAAAAAGCGCGGAGTACCCTCTAATTTTCTTCCGTAAGTGCACTATATGTGGTGTAAAGTTCAGGTTCTTGTCTAGTAGGACTCCAAAGTGCTTTAATTCGGTGGTAAGCTTAATTGTGTTACCTTGTATCTTGATTTGAGGGGGTCGTCTGGTGTCTAGGGCACCTTTTAATAATATAGATCTTGTCTTCGAGGATGAGATCTTCAAGTTATTGTTGTTAGCCCAGTCCTCTAGAGTTTCTGTTGCTCTGTTGGCGGTGTTCTCCAGTTGTGTCTTAGACCCCCCAGGCAGCATCAGAACCACATCATCCGCATAGGCTAGGGGAACGACGTCGCCGAGTTCCAGGTTCAAAAAGCCGTCTAAAACCAGGTTCCATAGGAGTGGACCCAGGATTGAGCCCTGTGGGCATCCTATGAATACTTCTCTTGTTACTGAAGAATAGGGTGCTCTGACTGTCACGAACCTATTCGACAGGTAGGATTTGATGACTTCTTTTAGGTAGGTGGTAGACGTCAGAATGCCCGGCACATGGATGACTGGACCCAGGGTATCCCAGCAGAACATCGCCCAAAGCATGACACCGCCGCCACCGGCTTCTTTTCGTCCCACGGTGCATCTAGGTGCCATCACTTTCCCAGATAAACGACGCACACATGTACCCGGCCGTCCACATAGTGCAACAGGAAACGTAATTCATCGGATCAGACAACCTTCTTCCAATCACTCAAGGTTTCGATGCTCGCGTGCCCATTGTAGGCATTGTCGCCGGTGAACTGTGGTTAGCATGGGCATTCGGAGCGGCCTGCGGCTACGCAGCCCTATTTTCTGCAGGGTTCGATGTACTGTGTATTATGACATTACTCCCGTCACCAGGTATTTGGCGCATTATAGCCTCAGTTGCTGATGCGCCAATAAAACCCAAACCAAAACCCGTCACCAGCATTCCAATTACCGAGGAGTAGATACTAACCACGGTTGGCTGTGAGCATCCTACCAGCCGTGCCGTTTCGAATATGCTCTGACCCAGTCGTCTGGCCATTCCAATTTGGCCTTTGTCAAACTTACTTAAGTCCACTGCCTTTCCCATCTGAAGAACAAGAGGAACACTGATTAACGGAGCTCAGTATCAGATATTTTTTATACCGTGTCACGACCCGAACCGGATATATTTGGTGCACAAATCATTACAAGTTGATTTAAATAAATTCCAACTTGGATAACCCAAGTACGGTTGAATTCTAATAAAAGAAATGTTTCTGGTATATTTGGATAAATATCAGCGGAACATCTCAAGGAACACTTGATATAACATGGTTGTATAACATGGCGTAGCTTGGATGAAACCATTTAACAATGGATGAAACAATTTAGAAATTTAGGAAATTTTCATTTTTGTACATCCGCCATATTGTCTATTCATTAGTCCACTCAGTGCATGGATGGCCTATGTAAATATTTCCGGATTGCTTTTTGTCCAACTTTAATGAAATTTTGGATCGTTTCACAAATCTTTCTAAGAGAGCCAAGTATAGGCTTGGTTTAAACCAAAAGGCAATTAGATTTAATCAAATCATACCGATGCCACGATTAAACCAAGCTAGGTTTTGTTCTATTTAAGTAGTTGGTGTTATGTCCTGTGAGACTTACTCAGTTCTGTTTTGATAACTTGTTTCAGTGAAATATTTACCAAGGAAGCTTCAAGGATAATAATCAACAGACTACCTTTTCCGGTTTAGAGCATTTTGTAAAGTCAGGAAACACCGTTCACTTCGGTCTGTCACTCACCTTGCATTCTTGGTTAGTGCTCGCAACCTCTCCTAGTTTTCTTGAGAATTCTGTTAACTCTACGCCAGTCCAAACATTTGCACACACATCCACACTCTCCACGAGCTGCTGATGACAATAGAGACCACGCTGTCACCGTCAAAGCCGAGAAGGATAAGCAAACAACCCCCCTTCTTTCAGCAAACTTGAAAGAGGTGTTGTTTTACTAACAACTTCCGTCTCTTGCCCCAAGGGCTAAAATAATGGTGAGTTTCTTTTCATACGTTAAAATACATAAGCAAACAATTGTAGCTCTTTGGATTCCTATTCAAATCATTTTCTTTGGAAGGAATAAAAATAATTCCAAGCGTTGTCTATACTTCAAATGCTTAACTTTGATTGTCATTGAAAAATCTGTTTCCCAAAACAACCAATCTACTGAGAGTTTTACGTTTGTTTCCAGCACCATCTTCTAAGAAATATACTGTACGTAATCGGCCAAGTTTCTTATTTTAGAGAATACATTTATAAATTGCTTTTACTCTATTCTTTCTCCTCACTAAGAAGAATGGTTGGAGATAAGATACTTTAGAAGAATGAGGGTCACCGAGATTTATCTGTCTCTCTTAGATAAATATTGTTTCTACTTGAAGGGACTTCAGAGAAAATATGAAAATCCTTTCTTCACTTGAAAGGTAAAATCTACTCCATACAATAGCGACCTTCTGCATTAAAATGGCGTACTTAGAATGCGCCTAAGCATGGAAGGTTGCATTTCCATTTACGAACATAAATATTTAAATATGCCTAAGGAACAGAATGGGGAATTTGAGTAAGGGTGACGGAGTTCGGGTGCATAATAAAGAAGTAATATGGGCGGAGGGAAAATAGATCTTCTTGGCGGAAAAAGGCGAAACTCAAATACGTAATGCTAAGAACAGCGTGGCAACAACACGGCTCTTCCTTTTAATAAGGAAATGGTGTTATATTCTTACTTTTAATGAGATATCTCGTTGGAGGTTTACTTTACACTGGCTTTTAGAAATAGGAAAAGTTTGAAAGAAGTTTAATAAACTTTGTATTCAGACCAACAGAGTACACCCTTTTTTTTTAAGGTGCTTGCGGGAATCTTTTTTATTTATGGCAGAAACGAATGGCGAATCTCAAATTGAGTGAAACGTGATTTCTCGTTCTAATAACTAAGAAAACTTTCTTAAGATTGTCGATTGAATTGGAGCATTTTGAATTTGCACACAAGCGTTCAAGGAACATCGTAAACAGCTCGTGTGCTGTAGTTGGGCTGCCTCTTGCGGGGTGAAAATTCCATTTTTACAAGAATAAAACCACAGAATCTCGTCTGAGATTGACTAACTCGGCCACGATGTAAAAATAACTCAAACTTCTTCCCACCTGGAGCGAATTCGATCCTAGATCTTTTTTCTCAAAGGACAGCGATTATAATCGCAGTATTGGTCTTGAGGGCCAAATTGCCATAACCTACGGATATTTGGCACACATTTAGTAGCACAGTGGTTATAATTGCGGTCCACGCTGGGAGGAAAAGGATTTCGAAACTTGCTGATGGAAGGAATTTCATGGGCTTCTTTTTGGAAGGTGGCTTTTTAGTCATGTTATGGGATGATGTATTAGTTATAATCGGATGTCAATCAGTATCTTGATGGGCCGATGGGATTGTCACTATTTTAACAATTTCCATGCCTTAGCATTCCTTTAGTTGAGGTTTTATTTTAAAATCCTCTTAACTTGAATAAACGAACAATTAAATCGAAATTGCTTCTTCGGAATAGATCTATCTCTCTAGTTTATCTGTAAATAGTGAAGATTTCCAGACGGAAGGGGCTTTAATTTTCTTGTTTATATCCCTTGAACGTCAGCCTCAGGTAACAATCTTTATCTAGCAGCCCGCTAAGAAGTTACTTATTTCATCGGGGAAGTGTTCCGTGCCCCAAATCACGGCCAACTATCCTGAATGTAGACAAGATGACTTTCCGAAGCGCAACTCTAGTCTTTCGTGCCTATAATGATAGACATTTGGATTTAAACGACGCCCGTTTGGGCAGGTTTATGTGCTCCTCCTTAGTGTTCCGTCTTTACCAGCATCATCATGCCGTAAATGATCCAGTTATTCTCTGACATTTTGTTTTTATCTCTGAGCGAAGCTTCGCAGAACAAAAAAAAAAAGTTTCTTTAAATTGGTAGCGAAGTACTAATGTCTAACGATGGGAAGAAGACTCCTAATGTCTAAAGTGACACAGGACTCATCATTTGTCTCGGAGCTGCGTGTGTTTTCTCATCGGTTACGACGAAAGCGACTAATTGTGTGCATACATAAGGTGCTGCTCTGCCGCATCAGCTTATCGCTGGGACATTGAGTTATTTGTACCATCATTATACTTCGCGTTTAACATCTCTGTTGCCGTGTGTGTGCGCGCGCGTTAATTACTGATAGGAGGTAAAAGGAAGCGAGGGTTCGCTTGTGAGAGGTTACGGCCTTGCTAGCAGTGGTTGTTGAAGATGTCTTACTATTGAGATTTATGAAAATTGATCCGCGGCCATCATTTTTGTGTGTGAGAAGACGATGTAGAACGGGCAAAGTTATAAGGAATTCGACTGCATTCATCAAAGAAACTGAAGGCTGCTTTCTTAATAATGATTTTCTGAGACATCCTTGTGGGGTGAGGACCAAGATTCCATGAAATATTAGAAGAATGTGATACATGATTCGAAGTAGAAAAGTTTCCTTTATCTTATTCTTAAACCCATAAAGAACTTGTTACAAGGATTGAGCAGAAGTTATCGTTCAATCAGTTTAACTGTGGGTTTCGTTTACTAAGTGAGGAGATCCATTTCACTGTAAGATAGTTTCATGTAAGAGTTCTTTTGTTTAATACTGTAGTTGCGAGATTTTCCATCGGTTTTCATCACTGAAAGCGATTCTTCATCGATAGATGATGTCCTCAATTGAGTTTATCAAAGGACGAAGATCCATTGGACATGTCCAATGAATAAAGATGCCTATAATCGATCCGATTCCATTCTGTTCTACTCTCGTGGGTCTCAGGAGAGGATATCAGGAATTTCCCCCCTTCTGGAGGCTTGAGTTTTTCGCCTAGCAAATTAACAAATCGACCACAGTACACACGCAATTTACAAACAAATTATATACGACGCAATAGACCCTAAGTTGCTGATGCGCTTAAATCCCTAAACCAAACATTTTATTCTATTTAGAAACAGATACATATAATGGAGAATAATTTTGCATCTCAATAAGTAAATGGTGCAAGACTGCCATTTTGGAAAGTAACTTATTCCAGTGTTCAACAACCCTACTCCGTAGATGAACTTCATGAGACTCAGTCTTCATTTTTTCCCTGAGATTTGCTCTCCGATCCTTGTGTCATCCGTGAGGGACACGAGAACTAGAGGACACAGATTTTTTTTTTCTCATTCATTTTATTCAACTCCTTTATACGCCTCAATCAGATCTCCCTTTAGATGTCTAGTTACCAAACTTTGCAATCCACATCTCTAAGCGATTCTTAATATGTGCATCGATTTTCACTCATCTGGTCGCCCTTGTTTTCCCTTATTCTAAGTGTGAAGCATTCAAGGAATTAATCGTGGAAGCTACCAAAAGTTTCATACCTGTTAAGAAATATTGTTCAAGGTTTAGGCCTAAATGGTTATCTAATGAACTAATGAGACTCGTAACAGAGAAGAAAAATGCATGGGATGCATATAAATTATCAAGCGACTCAGAAGCCTATGGCAGATATAAGTTAGTCTGTAATCAGGTCTCAAAGGAGGTTCGGCAGGCGAAGGCAGATTACGAGAAATCCTTGGCAAAAGATGCTAAGAAAAACAGCAAGGATTTCTTTACTTATATAAACTCTAAAAGGAAGGGGATGAATCTGATTGGTCCACTTGACATCGATGGTTCGACTGTTGATGATCCTGCTCAGATAGCAAACAAACTGAATGAGTATTTTGCATCTACATTCACACGTGAGGAATTATTAAGGTTTGAAAATGGCAGAAGGTTATCAAATTGTAGCAAGATACTTAATGATTTTGTAATAACTGAAAGCAAAGTGGAGGAGAAATTGTTGAAGTTAAACGTAAGAAAAGCACCTGGGGTGGATGGGATCTATCCAGTTATATTAAAGGAGGCAGCAAAGCAACTAAGCAAACACTTAGCCATAATTATGAGAGCATCCTTGGACTCAGGGGAGGTTCCCACGGACTGGAGATGTGCAAATGTATCCCCATTTCACAAAAGGGGATCGAAGGGTGACACAAGTAATTACAGACGAGTTAGTTTAACTTCTGTTCCGGGTAAAATAATGGAGTCACTGGTTAAAGATGCATTGCAGGATCATCTAGACAAGACTGCAGCAATAATTCAGACACAGCATGGATTTGTTATGGGAAAGTCTTGTCTGACAAATTTGATAGGATATTATGATGTGGTTACAAAGGAACTGGATGCAAAAAATAATTTTGATATCATATATTTGGATTTCAGGAAAGCTTTTGACACTGTTGCGCATGGAAGACTATTGTACAAATTGGAGCAGAATGGTATTAAGGGTAAGTTGCTACAATGGATAAAAGGATGGTTAAGTGGGAGAAGACAGAGGGTGGTAATCAATGGGTGCTGCTCTTCTTGGACTAATGTTATTAGTGGAGTCCCACAGGGTTCGGTGTTAGGTCCACTGTTGTTTTGTATATTTATCAATGATATTGATGAAGGTATATCAGGCTTAATGTCGAAGTTTGCAGATGATACAAAGTTGGCAGGGTTGTTAATGACAGTAATGGCAGTGTGCTACTGCAACAGGATCTGAATAATTTGGGCAGATGGGCTAAGAAGTGGCAACTGAAGTTTAACCTTGACAAATGCAAAGTACTGCATATGGGTAGAAGTAACCCCAGAGAAACGTACCAACTGTGTGGTACTACACTTAAGATGGTAGAAAATGAAAAAGACCTGGGAGTAATTGTGCAGGCAGATATGAAGTTTTCTGAGCAATGCAGACAGGCTGCCAGGGCAGGTCATGGGGTTTTGTCAATGATATATAGGAATTTTGCTAGCAGGGAAAAGGAGGTGATTATCCCTCTGTATAAGGCAATGGTCAGGCCACGCCTTGATTACTGCGTACAGGTTTGGTGGCCTCATTTTAGGAAGGATGTAGATTTACTTGAGCGTGTACAGAGAAGGGCAACAAGATTGGTGAGGGGAATGAAGGGATCCTCTTACCAAGAGAGGCTTAAGTTCTGCAAATTGCAGTGGCTGGAGACTAGGCACCTGCGCGGTGATCTGATTGAGGTGTATAAGGCCTTGAATGGGTTGAGCACGCTGAATTCTGATGGGATCCTTCCACTTGTTCAGATTACGAACCTAAGGGGGCATAAATTCAAATTAAGAAAAGACGGATGTAGATTAGATGTGCGGAAATTTGCCTTTAGCCAGCGGGTAGTTAATTGCTGGAACAAACTTCCATCTGTTGTTGTGGAAGTTGATAGGTTAAATAAATTTAAGGAGGAACTGGACAGGCATTTGGAGGCAATGGTTGTGTGAATTTTTTTTTTTTTTTTTTTTTCTGATGCTGCATAAGCTCATACATTTGCTTTCTTGCATCACATGCCACTACTACTACTACAATAGTGGAATTATTCCAGCGAATCTGCCATAACCGAAGTGGTTCCTCCCAGGAGCTTTTCATTTCAAGTTCGGGGTCAAATTTAACCCCAGGGGCCCACATCTGGTGAGTATGGGCTTTGCACTCCGAGGGTCCTGAGCTGGATATCATAATTCATCTCTTTCTTGGTGATTTTCTTCTACTTCTCTCTCTCGGGGTAATTAAGAATTTTTTTTTTTTTTTTTTTTTTTTTTTTGGCTGGTGCAGCATAAGCCTCAGGCTTTCTTGCACCATATGGCTAATAATAATAATAATAACACTCCCCAGATGTCTTTTTTTAGGTGAGAACTCGAGACCTTAATATAATATCCGTATTGACGAGGTCTAATCGTCGTAAAGGGACAGTGATGTTTTTCTCCCTACGGAAATTGTCCTACAAATCATGGACAGGAAGCCATGTGCCTTAGTGGAAAGAAGAAAAATCAAAAATATTCAATTAAGAATGAAAGAAAGTCGAAGGTATAGTTGTATTTATCGGAAACAGAAAGCGACATTATTCCAATAAAGTCTAATCATAATCCTTTTCATAATCGTGTTATATCTTTAATTTAATCTTAACATTTTGGGTAGTTTTGAATAGTTCTACAGACAATGAGTTGACATCTGCGTTGTAACAAGACTCTCTGACTCCTTTTGCGCATTCACCCATAATTCAAAGTCATTACCGCTGCATCTTCAGGAAGTTGGTTTCATATTTTGATACAGCGAGGGTAAACTGCCTTATAATCTAATGGCAATACATTACTTCCTTTTATTAACCCCGAAATTCAATAAGAGGCCGTAAAGAAATACACTTATAAACAGCAGAATGGAGACGTAGATAATTAAGAAATGTTGCGCCAATGAGCACGATGTCTGCAGCAAACTCTACACAACGAAATGGTACAGAGAGCGCATTAATTTACAAAGAGCCTCTCTAAACATATTATTAGCTCTCAGTTGATAAACAAGTCGCGCCTCCATCTTCTGTATCAGTTGACGTATCTTTTCAGATGGCATTTTTTCATTAGTTGCCCTCTGGATTCGCAGTTTCTTTTCGTTTTGTTCAAAGAAATTACTTTTGAGATAAGAAGCAATTTTTAGCTGATGAAATAGGCAGCAATATTTAGACTAAAAAGAGGTATTGCGTCAATTCCTGTGGTGGACTTGTCAGGTAGAATTTATTATTTTTATTAGCTGTTCTTCGGAAATTTCTGTATTAATAGAAGGTGAAGAAACGTTAAACGCTTCGTTCCAAGGATATGCTTCGGACACACAGTGATCTCGCTTAAAACACAACACATGCTCACACCATTCCTGGACATCCAAAGAGAGAGCATTGCGAGTATGACTTGTGGACCACACACGTTTTCCCCTGGATAGCCGGCCGTTCATGAAATGTCAATAGCTGATTGTTTTCTCTTCTGGAAATCCATCCTTGCTTTGGAAAATTTGGCGTATGGGTCTTGTGAAGGCGACTTCTGGTAGGAGGCATGGGCTGCCTGTTTTTCTCTAAAGGCCTTAGTCAGGAGTTCATTCCACCATGGCTTTGAGTGGGGACTAAGGATGCAAGTTTTGGACATTCAGACCTTGCAATGAATTCCATCCATCTCGAAAGCCAGTAGGCAGCCTCATTGATGTTAAGCTCAGCCAGTATGTTCCATGGGTAAAGTTGGAAAAGGGTAGTAACTTTTCCAATGTTGATGTATTTTGGATTGTATACTCTCCTGACAGGGTTTTTAGTTTGTATTTGCGTACGTTCATCCTTAGGTTCCTGCAGAGATATCATAGTAATGATCGGACGGGAGGAAGTTCTAATGAAAGAAAAACTCGTAAAAATGTGATAGAAACGTAAATTTATTTACTTATATTCTGAATCCATATTTATAAAAGTATAATATAACTTCAGAAGATTTTGCGTAAAGTTTAACACAAACATTTTGCTTTTTGAAGAAGGAAAACAGTGCAGTTCTCTGTTTTCTTTCTTTGTTTACCTTCCTCAAAATGATAATAAATTAAAGTTCGTGTTAAACTTGATCTTGTTAGCGAGAGCTACATCTCCTCGTTATTGCACGTAATCGATTAGAGATTCATTGAAGTTGGCACTTTAGCGCATTTTTCGTGTTTATTTGAAGTTCTTTCTTCATGCGAGTTGAGTCGAGTTTCTTCATAAGAGGACCGTGGATGCCAAGCGTTTTTAGACGCCAAATTATACTACTGCGACTTATAGTGTGCTCTTGATAAGTGAATAAAGTTATTTTTAAGTTCTTGTCATTTTCCCAGCAGTTTTATTTAAAAACAGTTCTTACTTGAAGCCTACAAGTCAGAACCCAGAAAGGAAATTCACCTTTCTTTTCATATATTTCTAGTTCCACTAGCCACTAACACTTCACCCGCTTGGCCTCCTAGCGGCACTGCTCCTGCCTCCCCGTGGCCAGGCCGGAAACCTTGGCAGCAAGTCCACTTGCCAAGGGCTAAAAGGAGCAAATATAGCATGCACAGACCATATTTCTGCTACGCAAACCAGCAGAAAACTAGAGAAATAGGTACAGCTAAGCGACAGAAGACAGAGATGCTCCCTCTAGTCGCATCGCTGTTCTTAATTATTCATTCCAAGAATCAACAACCCATCGGAAGTTTGTCACCATTCGAATCCAAAGAACTCTCGAAAGCATAGCTAGTTCCCCTAAAACAGTCAGAAGACTAAAATCAGGGGATCTACAAGCAACGATGACAAACCAAACACAAGCAGAGAATTTGATGAAAACAAAAACGTTTGGAGATATTTCAATAACAGCTACTCCCCATTCCACCCTGAAATGCATCGAAAGGAGTAATCACAGAATGGGGCCTCCTCAATGTTCCCCAAGATGAAATCCAAGAAGAGCTGAAAGATCAAGGGGTTATTCAAGTCAAAGAATACCAATTAAAAGAGACGAAGAAATTATCCCAACGAGGAGTATAATTTTTGACCTTCGAACCCACCAAAAACTGTAAAAGCTGAATGGCCCAACTGTAGAGTACAATATGCCTACTCGAAAGAATGTGAAGAGAGAAAAGAGAATACAGAAATATGAAGTAGAAAACATTGTAACATATTAAAAAGCTAAAAGAACAATACAGCCACAACGAATAAAAAGGCCATCGCATGCACAAGTAACACAAACTTATAAAACAATAGAAACACAGAAGTAACGATCCCACCAAAAAAAATCCATTTCGGATTGAGCGCGTTCACTACTCATTGAACCAAAACAAAAATCAGAACAGCACTAAACACGCCCATTACGATACCACCAACTAGAGAAACCACCAAATCTGCAAAACAAGAGAGAGCCATTGAAATAAATGGGAATAAAATGGACAAGGACAACGTGGAAGTAGAAGAAAATAATCGGACAGATGAAACAATACTAGAAATATTTGCAGAAGAAGAGATGGATACCGGCAAGCCGCACTTCCCTAAAAAAGAAGACAAAGAAACAGAGAACCCTTAGAACCTCGATAAAACGAGCTGAGAGTACTAACAGAACCAAATAATGAATACATTTGTACTGGAACTGGAGAGGATTCCGCAGCAAGTTTTTTAAGATATCCACGATCTTTTATCACAGTACAATCCGATTAGTCTATGTTTGCAAGAAAGATATCTTAAACCTCAGAATAAAATATTACAATATATATAGAAAGGACAGGATTACCAACATGGTGGAATAGCAATCTTAGTAAGCTCCAGTATACCTACCCAACAGGTTCTCTTGCAGACTCATTTAGAGGTCATAGCAGTACGCATTGCAGTAAATTTTCATGTAACAATCGCCTCCATGTACCTGCCACCAAAACCAAGATATGTTATACAGAACTAGAAGACCTGGTACTCCAACTGCCATCTCCTTTATTTCCATTGGCCATTCATATCTCCATGGGAGATATGAATGGCCATCAACCTCTATGGGGAAATGAAAACGTAGATGAGAGGTCAAATTCTAGAAAAACTATTAGATAAGCTGAATCTTATACTCTTAAATGACGGGACACCACATATGTACGTCTACCCACAGGAACTAGTACAAAAATAGACCTTTCTATATGCACTCCATCATTATACCCTCTACTGCAGTGGATTGATCCACTATCATTTTCCAGTAAAGATTACTTTAAACAAATCGACCGCTTGTAAATCGGAAAGAACTCCAAAGTGGAGATTAGATAAGGCAGATATAAGCAGCTGGCCATATTAGAAGAGCAACAAATACAACTGGTTTCAGTTGACTCTGCAGTGAAATATGTAACTGATAAACTCCTCCATGCAGCAAAACTAACAATACCAAAAACTTCTTCAAAGTTTCCCATACATCCAAAGCCATTGTGGAACGATGAATGTACTCTAGCAAACCGAGAGAAAATAAAATCAAGGCATGGAATAATTTCCGAAGATACCCTACCACAATTTACCTGATACAATTTAAAAAGGCAAGGACAAATGTCAGACGCATTACTAAGATCGGTAAGAAAGAATCTTGGATTCGTTTTGCATTTACAATTACTAGAAAAACAGACAGCCGGAAGGTTTGGGACAAAATAAACAACAAATACCAAAGAATTTCTCCTCCTTTTATAAAATTGAATGGAAAAGATATAGCAAATGCTCTTTGTAGAGCAGTAACTCCTATGAACCAGCTTTTCAAAAACAAAGCAAATACAGAAACATATAAATTGAATTTCTCCAGTAAAAGTAACGAATCCTATAACCAACCATTCACTCTCAGAGAACTTCATAAAGCCATTTTGCAGACAAGTAAAAAGCAGTTGGTCCAGATGAAATAGTATACATGATGGTACAACGGTTAGAGGAGAAATCATTGCTATCGTTACTCTTCTTCTATAATTGGATATACTTAGAAAATTCCTATCCGAATCAACAGCTCAATGTGGTTTCAGAAAGAACAGGTCCACTTTAGACTTAACGATAAAAGCAGAAAATAACATCTGGAAATGATTTTTTATATAGAAAGGACGATACAGCATTGCGATATGGAATACCTAAAGACATTTATAACTTTGGGATGAGAGGACATCTCTTCAGCATTTCTTGTCACTCGCAAAATAGAGCGCCAACTGCAAACAAAAATAAATAAAGTAATGGATCCAAAACAATGGCTTTGGATTCTCTATGCAAAACACAGTTGGAATACACTTTTGTCGAAAACGAAACTTACACCCAGAGCCAGAACTAAAGCTAGAAGGACAACTAGTCCCAATAACATCCGGCACAATTTTTCGTGGACTAACCCTTGATGAGAATCTGGCCTTTTTAGATCATATAAGACGTCTTAGAACAAACTGTCTAAAGAATTGAATATTCTGAAAGTTATATCTGCAACAACGTGGGGAGCAGACAGGTACACTTTGTTACATCTGTATAGAACCTTGATAAGATCCATAGTCTGATCTTCACAGACTCCCTCAGTATAATGCAAGCAATAGAGTGCAGCACAAAGCAGCTCCTTAAAAGAAAACAAAACGTAATCTTTTGTTGGATCCTTGGACATACAGGAATTAAAGGGAAAGAAGAAGCTGACCATGCAGCAAAAACGGCAACAGGCATCATACCGTCAACCACCAAAGTACCATATACAGACTATAGGCATACCATCAAAGCAAACAGCAAGGAACAATGGTAAAAAAATATGGAGCGAGCAAACTTATAATGGACTCTATCAAATTAAACCAGATTTAAAGAAGTGGAAGCCCAGCGAAAGAGATATACGAAAAGAAGAAGTAATCCTTGCCAGGTTAAAGATAGGACATACATATCTTACTCATTCCTATCTACTTAGAGCTCAAGAACCGCATCATTGTAATCAGTGCCATGTTCAACAAACAGTTAAACATTTGATACTAGACTGTCCAGCCTTCAACAGCCTTGAAATCCGTAACTAAAATTCAAAACACTCCTACTTTGAAAAAACATTAAGTGAAGAAAATAATATACAAGAGGTCTTTCACTATCTAAAATTAATAGGCTTTTGTAATAAGATTTAGAAAGCAAAAATCACTGTAAATCGATGTATACAATCAAACTCCCTCTCTCCACCAAATACTTTGTGAATAATTTTTAATCAGGCATTAATTTGAACTGCAATTACGAGAGATCAGAGTAGCAAATGCAAAAGATTATGGCCATAGAAGCCGATGCACCAACAACTAACAAACAAATATCAACAACAACTTCATAAGAGTTGAGTTCCTTCATGGGAGTTGATTCCAGTTTTTTCATACGAGTTGAGTTTTATTCGAAATACTTCTGTTCGTATTTAAAATTATTTTGGGAGGAATATTCGCCATTCGCGAGTAATCTTTTGTTTTATTTATTAAACTTCACAGTAAAAGGCCAACTCAAAATATCCACTCCATCAGATTCTCAATTAAGTGGATATTCTCTAATCATGTTTCGTATCTTAAAATATTAAAGCGTCAGTTGATTCCTGAGTCATTTAATCAGCATGCATGCGAATACGACATATGAACAGTGGTTAAAGGCAGCTTCAAAGAAGATCTGAGAGATATTCAAAGTTATGACAACAACTGTAAAGTCTCAGAGCGACTTAATCGACAACTAAGAAAATGTGGAATTTTACAGGTGGGGTAATTATAGTGTTTAATGGAAGTTTCACGAAGAGGGTGGACTAATACAGTGATATTTTTCTCCTAATACAGGCAGATTACGAGAAATATTTGGCAAAGAATGCGAAGAAAAACAGCAAGGACTTCTTTATTTATATAAACTCTAGAAGGAAGGGGATGAATAAGATTAGTCCACTTGATATCGATGGTTCGACTGTTGCTGATCATGCTCAGACAGCTGATAATCTGAATGAGAATTTTGCATCTACATTCACACATGAGGAGTTGTTCAAGGAGGAAGGGCCAGATGTTTATCAAACTGCAACAGGGGAGCTTAATGATTTTGTATTAACTTAGAGCAAAGTGGAAGAGAAATTGTTGAAGTTAAACATAAGAAAGGCACCTGGAGTGGATGCGATCTATCCAGTTATATTAAATGAGACGGCAAAGCAACTAAGCAAAGCCTTAGCCATAATTATGAGAGCTTCCTTGGACTCGGGGGAGGTCCCCACGGACTGGAGATGTGCAAATGTATCCCCAATTCACAAAGGGGGATCGAAAGGTGACACGAGTAATTACAGACCAGTTAGTTTAACTTCTGTTCCGGGTAAAATAATGGAGTCACTGGTTAAAGATGCATTGCAGGATCATCTAGACAAGACTGCAGCAATAATTCAGACACAGCATGGGTTTGTTAAGGGAAAGTCTTGTCTGACAAATTTCATTGGTTATTATGATGTGGTTACAAAGGAACTGGATGCAAAAAATAATTTTGATATCATATATTTCTATTTCAGGAAAGCTTTTGACACTGTTGCGCATGGAAGACTATTGTACAAATTGGAGCAGAATGGTATTAAGGGTAAGTTGATACAATGGATAAAAGGATGGATGAGTGGAAGAAGACAGAGGTAATCAATGGGTGCTGCTCTTCGTGGACTAACGTTATTAGTGGAGTCCCACAGGGTTCGGTGTTAGGTCCACTGTTGTTTTGTATATTTATCAATGTTTTTGTATATTTATTTTTTTATATTTATTTTATATCAATATAAAGGTTGGCAAGGTTCTTAATGACACTAATGGCAGTGTGCTACTGTAACAGGGTCTAGAAAAATTAGGAAGATGGGCTGAAAAGTGGCAACTGAAGTTTAACATTGACAAATGCAAAGTACTGCATATGGATAGAAGTAACCCCAGAGAAACGTACCAACTGTGTGGCACATTTCTACACCACACAGTTGGTACGTTTCTCTATAAAATGAAAAAGACCTGAGAGTAATTGTGCAGTCGGATATGAAGGTTTCTGAGCAATGCAGATAGACTGCTAAAGCAGGTCATGGGGGTATTGTTAGTGATATACAGGAATTTTGTTAGTAGGGAAAAGGAGGTGATTGTCCCTCTGTATAAGGCAATGGTCAGGTCACACCTTGAGTACTGCATACAGGTCTGGAGGCCTCATTTTAGGAAGGATGTAGATTTACTTGAGCGTGTACAGAGAAGGGCAACAAGATTGGTGAGGGGAATGAAGGGATCCTCTTACCAAGAGAGGCTTAAGTTCTGCAAATTGCAGTGGCTGGAGACTAGGCACCTGCTCGGTGATCTGATTGAGGTGTATAGGCCTTGAATGGGTTGAGCTGGCTGAAACCTGACGGGATTCTTCCACTTGCTCAGATTACGAACCTAAATTTAAATTGAATTCAAATTGAGGAAAGTCAGTTGTAGAATAGATGTGAGGAAATTTGGCTTTAGCCAGCGGGTGGTTAATGCTGGAACAAAATGTCATCTGTTATTGTAGAAGCTGATTGCTGAAATGAATTCAAGGAGGAACTGGACAAACTTTTAGAGGGAATGGATGTATTAAATGTGTTTTTTTTTTGCTGATGCTACATAAGCTCATACGCTTGCTTTCTTGAATCACATGCCGCCATTATTACTACTATTTTGGAGCTTTGAACTCATTCAGTACTTCATTTACAAAGCTTATCGTAGAACAATGGTTTAAACTTCTCTTATAATTTTACATCCTTTAGGCTTCGATGAGAAAGCCGTAGCTTAAAACAGTAAAATGCTAGCATGACATGAATAGTTAGAACCAAGTCGATTTTGTTTTAGTTATAACTTAATTTCCAGCAGTGAATAATTAACAAAAAAAACCACGGTTTGAATAATTCCTCATGCACGTATTCTTACAAAAACCTCTACTCAAAGCAAAGGATTTTACATCTTCAGGTGCTGTTAATTGTGCATCTACAGACTAATGCCGCACCCAGGCTTTTATAATTTCAGACGAGAACAAAAGTATTGACTCAAAGTCTAATTACTGCGTACAGCGAACAAAAACTGAGGTGACACTCCGAATGTTGTTTTTTCAAACTGCGCAGTGGCACAATTTTTCTGCAAAGGTTTCATTTAAATAGAGTTAAGCCACAAGGTAACCGCCGAAGTGTGGTGTCAATTATTAAGGGATGTAATGTATTATGCACGAGGAAACAACAAAAACAGCTCTTCTAACTTCCCATGTAAACTGCTTAGCGTGTTTCTGGGTAGCTCGTTAATTTTCTGTGTTCTTTTTTTTCCCTCATTTTAAATGGATCACTTAGTCTCGATTAGGGGCCATTAGAAAACTCCGCGCACAGATAGATCACCCTGGGGACATGATTGGGATCGGTTATACGAAATAAATCGGTCGTTGGAGAAAGTTACACTCCAGATTACTTCTTAATGGAATACTAACTTGGGAAATTTTCTGATTTTAATTTTAATTTAATTTTATTTTTGTACAATGCGGTCCGAAGACTTGTTGTTTGATGTAAGAAGTTCCACAAGCGTCTGCCTTTGACTTTCTCTGTCTTAAACAAAATGGATTCGTACATTAATGTATGAAATATTGAATTCTTTGATGAAACGGGTCTTTAGATTGGAAAGGAACCTTCAAAAATTACAACACAAGAATTGGCAAAATTGAGATGAAAATATGGTGGTTAATATATCTTATGTCATAAGTAAGCAACCCAGACCTCGGTGAGTGATAAATAAGAATCTATCTTCTAAAACGGATACGTTTCTGATTCACAGAACATCTTTAGTACTGAGTGAGTCAATCGAGTCTTCTTACAAAATTCCTTGCACGTTTTTCATGGCTGGTTACTCACGAGGTACTTTACAAAATAGCCTCAAGTTATTACATGATATGTGGGTAGGCTAAAGTTGAGGAAGGGGGAGCAAAATTTATACAATACACGATGGAAGTAGCCAAAGTACAGGACCAAATATCCATAGCTGTGCTTTCATTCTTGGACCGCCATATTGCATCAACCGAATTTTATCTCTGCATCGAAGCAGAAGGGATTCTTGAAAGGGGAAAGTTCCCCCATATCAAATAATTGAACATATCTCTTGGCTGTTTAAAAAAGAATCCATTTCTCTTTCTTTGTGAATTTTGACTTGGTTTGGAATCCATTAACCGCTGTCTGCAATTTCGTGTGACCTCTCAGGCTTTCCTCCCAATGTGTGCATGAATTGTAAGCGCCCGCGCATACAAAAGAAAAAGAAAAACACGTCATATCTTTCAACCCATAAAGTCTTTACATTTAGCGACAATAAACACGGTTCGCAGACACTCCGCTGACTGCGAGCACAGCGGCGTGGTACAACGCGAACTTTACGACTGACAAATACATTTGGTGACCCAGATACGGGCTCATGCAACTGCCAGTATCACCAGATAAAAGGCCGATGTTCTGCTTTCGGAAAATATTGACTGATAACTGCTGAGATGGGGTGAGAAGTATTGCTTTGCCGGAGGATTTTTCATCTCTCGGCTCTTCCTCGGGAGGTGGAGCTTGCTTGCTTCTTACGTCATTGTCTTCTGAATCACCCTGTTCGTAATGTCACGTATGTCTTTAAAGATAAGAAGATAATTGGTAGTTGAAGTTCCAGGGTAAAACAAAATGTTATGTAAGGTTTTTTTTACGCTTATTTTTTGAAATTGGAAATATGCAAAGTACAGTTTTTATCCGATAAAATATTGGTAACGATCATGATTAAAAATAAACGAAGTAGCATCACTCATGACGTATTGATGCTTATGGATAAAGAAGCACAATCTTGTATTTTCTTTCCAAATGAAGACATGTGATTTTCACTAAAATTACCAAGAATTCTTTAAATTTCATGTTATTAAAGACGGATTTCAGGAAGAGGTCAAATATTTGTTAAGACCAGCTTGCTTAAGTTTCCAATCGAAGTAATCATAACCATCTCCAACTCAAACATAGTATCCACTGCTTTTATACAGGGTTATCCATTTATCACGAACATCCCCCTCCCAGTGCTCAACTGTACCGAGGTAACTATAGCAACAGAGAATATGATGCCATATGCTCTGTTGCCATAGCACTGGAGATCTATGACTGTTGGGTATGGAGTTTTGACAGCTGGTATATGAGGAGCAGTATAGCCTTTATTAGTGCAGTGGGTAACATGGGTTTTTCCCGAGAATACGTGTGTTTATCTTGGAATATTACCTTTCATCCAGTTTTTTATTTCCCTTAAACATAAAGCAATAAACATTCAAAGAAGCCCGTATCAAATAAACTAAACAACGACATTGAAGTTCATTGGCTGCCTTTATTATGAAAACGTATCGAAATTAATCCTAAACTGTCATTTAACATTCTATTTGTCTTCATTTCCTCTTATGACTTCATAGAATTCGACCAGCATCATTTCTGATTCCATTTTTATATCTTTTAACGGGAATATCAATTCGGATTACTTCTTATCCATCATAATTTTCGACCGAGTGCAATAAAAATCTCCCACTACAGTTCACGCGCTTGTTAGTGGTCCTTAGTTTTTGCTTCCTGCTCAATACCAACTCTCAGAAACATCACTCGAAATAAAAATTTTATTTGCGGTTAGAAAATATGCCAGAAACAGTGAACGTGTGCTCGTAACTTGTATACTAAGCACCTCTCATCTGCTACATTTGTGGACACTAAACTTTACTGGCTACTGCGAATGACAATAAAATGCTCGGTTTCCTCAATTTTTCTTGAGAAACGCTAATAAATCACGGCGTATGTTAACGTCAAAAGATATCGTTAAGAGTTGAAATGTAAAATATGCTGTGGGTGCGCCCGGCATTGCAGGCCTTTTATGTCTACCAATAAGTCACGGAGGAAGCTATTTCTTCAGGGACGGAGGACCAACTAATCTATATATGAGTTAGGAAATAGCTGCAACCAAGTGTGTCATATCAAAATTAATCCCACGTTTCACTGTCGGTTTGAATATAAACTACACCATGGACCCGGCCAAAGAAACACCTTAATTTCTCCATAAATCCAATATTTTTGTTATAAAGCTTCTTGTTGAGTTCCTTATATTACATCCAGTGAGTATATGTAGAAAATCAAACAAAATAAAAAACAGATGATAAATATATAAATGCTAAGCATCCATAGAATGAACACAGAACTCATCATTTCACCAGGTGAGACAATACTTCCCCATAGACCTTCTGTCGTCAAATTTATATTAGTTCACAGCACACAAAATTCATTTGAACAATCCTTATACATGAACCTAAAGAAATGTTTGAATCAGCTGACCAAATCCAATGAGGCAGTTTCATTGGCCAAAAATTAAAAACCTTTATTCAATATCTAGTTGGGACATCGTTTATCCTACTAGTTTCAATCGAGCAATTAAAGCCCATACTCGTCATGGCATGGATTCCACTAAGTGTCCGGGTGAGTCTAACACTAGATGTGTCCATTCTTCTATTAGAATATTTGTTAGTTGGTGTACTGTGGTTGATAGAGAACTGAGAAGACGAACTGCTGTTTCCAATATATTCCAAACATTCTCGATTGGATTCAGATCTGGAGAATTAGGCTGCCAGGTTAGTTGTTGGAAATGTTGGGAACATTCATCGAACCATTCAGTTGCAGTTTTTGCAAGGTGGATAATCGCGTTTTCGTTTTGAAAGAATCTTCACATACGAGACAGTCTGGATGCATGGCTTCGTCTGGTTCATGTCATATTTTCACCCTATCATTGTTGGAACAAAGGGTAAATTGAAACTTCTCAGATCATGTGATATTTTTAAACTGATCCATAGTCTAGTCTTGGCGTTCGCAGCAACCAGTGTCGAATCCTTTCGACTTTTTACAGAGATAAGTGGCTTTCGTATAGTCACACGACTGTCAAATCCCACATTCTTCAATTTCAGCGCTCAGTTCAGTTGGATATGGATCATTCTTTGCATAAATTGAACTTTTCAGTAATTTTCTTCTATTATGACGAATTATTTACTTTGAGCTCCTATGGTCTCGTTCATATATTACGAACTTTCTGGCATTTGTTCCTTTTAGAGATACATTCGCCTTCCACTCACTGTATACTTTAGAGATGGTTGCCTTTGTTTTCTCAGTTGTGGCTCCTGTTAAAAGGTTTGAAAGCATTTTGAAAATCAGAAAGATTACCTGTGTTCCTCATGGCCGGATCGACTAAGAAGCCCCCGGAAAGCGTATAGTATTTATCTGTTTCCAAAGCACTTCGGATTATGCCATGTGACAACTGACATGCGCATACTGTACGTTTAATTACCCGTTGATGCCAATTGCAAAATTTTCCTAATTATTTTTGTCAGCGAGTGTATGTCATGTATTAGGACTATACATTCATATAGAGTACTATATATATACATTATTGCTCATGTATATTAACGAATAATGAGGAGATGATTTGGCTAGGAAGTTGGATATCAGTAATGGGTCTACCTGAACAATCATCCATGGAGGATTGCAGTACAGGAAGGTCAGCGCGAAGTTCCCAAATGTCTCAACATTGAAAAGAAATGTTTGGGAGTACGGGTTTGCAGTAATCAATGCGATATGACTAGGAAGGGACTTGTATCACGTGGTGACTGTAGATGAAGAATGGTATTTTTTGAACCAGAGAGTAGGCGATGGTCCAATCATTTGAACCAGAGAATAAGCGATGCAACAAGAGTCATCGCCTCAGCTGAGGAAATTCTCTACTTTTGAAGCAACATTATTCTCATGCTGTTCTTCGAACACAGGGACTGCTTCTGTGCCATTTCATCTGTAGTTCAGAAATAGTCAGCTCAAAATTATGCATGAAATGGATGCGTGCATAATCTTAAACTCAGTTACTAAGAAGCGATTGAGCATCATCTGTGGTTTGGACTTTGCCGTCTTGCGATTTTCATGTTCTCAGAGACTAAAATAAGTTGGTGGGATTTAGATTCCATCGGACGATTACGTGAAGAAAGTGGTATACTGGTGTTAACAGTAAACAAAAGGCTTTTCAATTTTTGCTTTCTTATTGATAACAAGACAAGAGGCATACGCTTCCAAAAGAAGGTGAGAAAGAAAGAAAAGCCCAAAATCACGTGGGTTTAACAAATTTTATTCACTTTGTAGTCGGATAGAGAACGACGAGTCGAATGGACAGGATGGATAATTCAGTGGAGAGAATAGAGTTCAACAAACATTGAGAGTTGTCAAAAAAAAAGTCAATGAGCGAGCCATTTGTTGATGTGATGATTCTTTTTAGTGCGTTGAACTTTATAATATCCGTGTTGACAAGAGTCAAGGCGAAACTGTGAAATTCCTTGCTTATCTTGGATGAGCATGGAAGTTGATTTTCCTTAGGATGTCAATTGCTTCGTAGATTCTATCGATTACTTTGGCAAAGAAGATAATAGCAATAATTTTTCTGGTGCTTAGAGGCAGGATGAGCGGAATATCCAAAACTCTGCTGTAGAAATTATGGTCCTGTCCTTTAGAGGTCCTTACTGGGAGTTGAGTTGTTATATGCAGATGGATTGAGTGAAAAAGACAGTAGTTGCATACGTTTTTGTGCGTGCATCAAAACTATCACGAAATGTGGAAGGGTAAGAATAATTAAATCTTTCTAAGGAGTTTCTGGATATTATTCAAAACCTTCAGAATGATTTTTGTAAATCAAGTAGGGAGTATCAACCTTAACTGTTACCGGCCCTTGGGAAACTAGCGATTATCCACCAGTTCAAAGCATTTTCAGCGAATATATAAATTTATCCGCAAACCTGGAAGAAATTGTAATCAGTTCGTAGTTGTGATTTGAACTGCATTAACGATTGATTTAATGTCCGCCTTTGGATATTGGCTTTGCCTGAACGTGAATGAATAAATTGTCGCCGGATTTGTTTACTAAAGCCTTCTTTTTCTCCATCGGAAAAGCAGTCTTCTCGACTCTGGAGAATGCAGTGGCTACACCGAACTAAGCCGATTAAATCTGCTCAGAGAAAAATATCAAAGAAGCAGAGGAGAAAATAACAGATTAAAATGCATATAAGAAAGAATCTTCTCTTAAAAAGCAACGCCGAAATCAAAAAAGTGAAAGTATAAAAACAGGTTTATGTATTATTCGAGTGACAGGAAACACAAAAAATGTTTCACGAGAAAGGGACTTCCCTGTAGCTATGTTTTTTGCACCTCCTTTTTCACCTTCGTATGCAAATATTTCCATGACAACCAATTTAATTATGCGAGTCAACTGAGGAATAGAGGAGTTTATCTTAGTTTCGCTATGCAAAAGCGAATGAAAAAAAGGCGACAAAAATGAAAGCAAGATGGATGTCAATTCCTGTTTTTCTTATCTCGAGCTACTTATTTTACTCTCGTCAACGAAGTTATAGGCAATAAATTAGAAGCAAACCCCGTTACAATGAATTCCTCTGACGTCTCGGTGATACAACTGGTACAAATGGCTGTTTTTATGTACCAAGATAAATGTCTCCAGCTTTCTTATAATCTTTTTTATCAAATAGAAAACTCTTCCATCTTTTATTAGAACCCTGTTTTCGTTCGTAATTTCATTTAGAAGTGTTTCCGGATTCTTTATGACGCGAACATTTTCTCTGAAGCGGCGTTGCTCTCATCAAACCCGAAATATGTTTTTATTCTCCTCACTACTGACTGCTTCATTAAATGGATTTCGCTTAAGATGCATAAGAATTTTATTTCAGCATCATGACGCCTTGCAGTTGTTGTATTAAGGACAAGAATTTAGGTAATATATTGTGAGTGATTTGGGTGTTTGTGATACTTTGTAACTTTGATGTAAACTCTCCAGGAGTAGTGCACCCCTCCTTTCCCTAAATAGGTGCTCGAAGCAGTTTATCTGATTCGAGAGTCTTTAGTTGTGCGCCCGAGATACTACATGCTTCTTAAATAGATGGATAACCTTTTCAACCAGCGCTGTGGCTATAACTTCTACAATACGGAAATGTCTGGATTCGTTTCTTTTCTTATCTTAAATTGAAGTCCCAGCCAGAGACTGCAATTCTGTCTAAGATTCAGGCAAGTTGGAGGCAGGACCGCTTTGTCTAATGTCTAATACAAAAAGAAATGACTTCTTGGATTGCATAAGAACCCTGGATGGTTGTAGTCCATGTCTCACAAGAGTCCTTGATGAGGCATGATGTAGGACATTTGTGGCAAAGAACAGCGATTCGTCGTGCAGTAGAAACAACAGTCATCACAACGACCGAAGAAACTCAAGACTTTTTCGAAAGCATTGAGAGGCTATACTCTTGCTTTTCTTCGACTCACAGGGACTGCCATTGTGCATTTCATGTGTGGTAGTGAAACAGTCAACTCACAAATTAGGCACACATTTTCTAAACTGGTATGCGATATTACCATTAAAAATAAGACACCCATTGGTGTCACTGATGGTGTAATTTTCTTGTAGGAATATGAAAGATTACGGGCGGCTCAATACACTTTGAAAACCATCCAGAAATTGTATTGGGAAGTAACTGAGCATCCTCCGCGTAGTTCAGATTGACACCCTGCGATTTTTTTGACGGATGAAAAATGATTTTGAAGGATAATTATCCACTGGAACTGGATGATGAAACGAATAAAGGCACTCAAATAATGGTGCCCACTGCGACCAAAGATTTTTATAGTCAGGGTATAAAAAATCTTCATATATATGTATATTATTAACACTCCAGTTTAAAAGTATTTGATGGTGAGTTGTTGTTTTTACCCCCTCGTATATATGAAATTTTACTACCTCGTGTCATTCGCGTTAGTGTAAAATCTGCGAAATATTGCAGACTTACCATAAAAGATTCATCGCTGGAATTCCTGAAAAGATAGTCTCTTTATACGCAGGAGCGGTGTCCATTCTATTATATTATTCTCTGGAATAAAGCGATTTAAATCCTTCAATGATTAACTCAAATATTTATTGCAGTAAACTGTACAAATATGATTTGGACGCAATCTTTGAAAATGGGTTGTTTGTATATCGTTTAGTAGATAAACATGTGAAATGGATGTGGGCACAAGAAAGATTTGTTCAACTATTAACGTTGCCCCTATTTGCCAAAACGCATTTCAGATCGTAATGATATCTTCTGTGGTTTCTTCTCGATTCGAAATTTGTTTTGGAACAGCAAGGCATTCCAGCATTTAATAGCTGAAATTGTTTTGTATTATTTTTGTAAACAACAAATACACTTGGTTGCCAAAAACAAATAAATGTGATTCTTCTTTCAGCTGCTTTCTAAAACTTTATTGCAGTCAGTATACAGGATAAGTTTTCCATCTGGAATAGCCCCGAATCGAAGTTTTAGTTCCTGCGAGAAAAGGCAGTAATTCCTTTTCAAGCAGGACTGAGTTAGCGGGTCTTAGATGTAAGAGTTTTCCCTGTATTTATTCTCATTTAATTCTTCTCTGGCTCTTTATGTGCTTGATTCATCTTAATGAAAAGTTGGGATCGGATTCGGAGCTGTGGTATCATTTTCATGGTCCCAGCATACTGGAGAGCCGTATCACATCTTCCTGCTTTGGGCTGATAGTGTTTAGGCTCTTAATAATTAGCCCACAGCTGTCTGAGTTGTAAGGGCTTTCCCTTGAGTTAAGCTGCTAACAACTTGTCTGTTCCCAGGTGGCGCGTGTTCTCGTGATAACGCGCGTCTTGGTATGAAGTGAATTCCAAGACGTTATCGGCCTGTTCCTTTGATGTTTCATCGCTTTAACCCCCAAATTCTCCACACCTTCGTGTCACAGATGTCAAGCGCTCTCTCCCTCATCGGTCAACTGACTGCGTAGCCGTAAGGGGAGAAAGAGAAAGAGGGAAGGAGAAACAAATACGGAGACCTTTCCGTCTTTGTAGTGCTCCGCTGGACCGGAAACAGACACATCTGACACGTCCTTGGTTGTTCGGATAGCGTGATTAGATGGACTTGCGCAGGCGCCGAACAACGCGTACGGTACTCCAGATCAAGCGAAGCGAAAGACCAAATCAGAGTTCCGTTAAAAGTTCCGCTATTCCTACTCGTACGACTGAACCTTGACGGCTTCCTTAGCCCACCTGCTGCCTCTTTTGGACATTACTTGAAAAGGATGTAACGAATGAAGAAAGTTTGGAGAAACATATTACGGACAGAGAATATTGAACTTTGAAGATTTTCATTTATTTAATAAGGGTAGATGGACATGCTCGAGTCTGTTGCAAATCTTCTGTCGAGCGGTTGTTGGACAACAAATAAAGGAGCAGAGTTAACCAGCTTCACAGATAATGGACACGAATCCACAGGCGGACATTTGTTAGAGATGATTATAATTCATAAGAGATGAAGATCCTGACTTCCTTGAGGGCTAGGGAGTGTTAATGAAGCGAACAGAAGTGTTGGATATAAAAAATTAAATAGACTTGTAGTTTATGGAGTTGAAAGGTTTAGGGTTACCATGGGATTCGTTTTATTACTCCAATAAGAAAGGACCTTTGTTTAGCGAGCGGTCATACGAAGCGAATTTCATTAGATGTTCATCATTTTTATTAAAGTATTTGTTTTTATAAGATTCCCCTATATGATGCACATATTTCTTAAAAATTCTGTAAAGCCGGTTTTTATTTTTAGTGTATTAAAATTGTTTACTGAAAAAGGAGCGTGCGAAAAGTGATTGAGTCTAAGTTGTAGAAATTGTTATCTTTGCGTCTTCAAGCTCAAAGAATTGTTAATACAGTATTAATTAATTACTTCTTTCCCTGCTTCTTTTACCTCGTTGTTATTGAAGTAACCTTTTTTTTTTCTTTCTCAGATAACTTAAGTTGGATATAATTCATCACTTGAGACTCCAACAGCAGAGAAAAAAATATCAGTTGATTAATTAACATCATATTCACTTCGTTGTTCTTATCTGACTTTTTAATACAAATTGAAATGGAACACGTATTTCAGGAATTGTATGTGATAATAATAAAGCAAATAATTCATTATTTGTATACGGTGTTCAAAAAGTCTGACGGGAAGGGGGATCTGATGCACAAAGTGACGTCACTGAGACATATGGTTCTTAAGAATTTACAGCAGCAACTTCAATGTTTCGTCTGATTTTAAAGCTAGTTTAAATTGATCAGGCCTTGGGTTTTTAAAGTACGGTTGAGTTAATGGTCCCAGCTGGAGGTGTAAGAATATACCCTGTTATATTTTCGACAAAGAGATCTGTCCCATGGAACTTTTACAATATACAGACAAGGACCATGCATTCCTCATTGTCCAAGTTGTCTGGCCACTCAGAAATCTAGCCTCCTAGAAATATGTCACGGGTTTTTTATTAATTCAAGATGGCGGCTCTGTTAATTTCAGCCATTTTAAGCAATCAGGGACGTTAAGAAGAGTATTGATAGTTAAGTAAATGTAAGAATCGTAAAGAAAGAGAGCACACTTAAAGAAAAACCACAGTGCAATGCATAAAGTGGAATGCGCCGAATTTTGTTTTATATTACTTATCCGTTGACCTGGTAGAAGGTATTCAGCAGAGGTCATTAGCCTTTTGTGGGCTTCATGAGATGTTTTGATTTCATCTTTATCAGACATCTTGCAGTGCATTGCCATAACACTATCGTGCCCTTAGTAATAACGAGGTTCCTTTTCGTATTTAGGTCGACTTCTTCAAGACTTTCGTCTGATAATGTTTATCGATAGGACCATCTTTATTATTACTCTACTTTTATACACGAACGCATAATGCAATTTGAAACAGCCACGCTCAGAAACTGGTCCATACAGAATTGCAATCATTTTGCAGAAAAAATTGCCGGTCATTGATTCTCTAAAGCCATGGCAACCAGTAAATTCATGATGAAACTAGTTGAGTCCGGAATGAGCAAATAAATGAACTCTTCCGAAAAAAAAAAGCTTATATAAAAAAAAAGAAAGTAAAATAAATATTTAATTGTATTTTACCATTGAAAACCACATAGCACTCTTTAATTCGAACTGCCTCAGCTCCATGACATTTCCGAGAGTTTTTGCTCCTTCTTTTGAAAGCCCTTCGTATAATTTTATTAATATAAAGTACAAAATGTTTAATAATCTGGATTTATTTAAGAAATAAATCATTAAAGCTTTATTTAACTGACGAATCAAGTACATGGTTGGGAAATTAATTTTAATGATCAGATTCCATTCTTGTAGTTGGACTTCAGGATGAATCTCTTTTAATTTCTTCTTTCTTCTAGTTTCATTCGATAAAGCCGGTTGTCCATATAAACTATTGAACCAGGAAAGTGCGTTCTGACACACGTTTTTTTGTGTGCGAGCCCGGATTTTCTTCTTTTTTCGTAGCCGGTACTAAGTATATTAATTTCACCAAAAGAAAGTTTCTGTCATTTAATAACGTGGTCAACACTGTTACCTTTTGATAAAAAGGAGAAAGACATCTGAGGTCTCTGCCATGACCTCGCTTTTCCGTTGGGGTTTGAAGTGTACGTCGTTGGCGCGCGCTTTTTCGGAGTAGACCAGAGATCAGCGGCGAGCTTTTCATTCAGGCGTAGACTCTATCAGAGTGACAGTCCATTTCGTTGCTCCATGAGGTCATTAGGTGCCAGTGGTCGGTGTATGTCCGATGGTGACACCCTCTTTTATAGGTTCGCAAGCAGCAGCGGATCCATTAGCGAGACTGCTGGAAGGCTTTGGTCGGGTTGCCGGTTTTTCTTTTCTTTTTTTTTTCCCTCCTCCTCAGATGTATAGAAAAGAAAATCTTTGCTTTCCTGACCAAGGCAAAAAGTGTGAGCGAATCTTCTCTCTTTTCTTTCTCCCACTGTGCGCGCGCGCGAGCCTATTTTTATCGTCTTAGCTATCTGTTCCATCTGTATTCATCTTGAAAATACAATTTTTACTAACGATGGAAAACACGAGACATGTATTTCATTATTGCCCGATTTTAATTTGTTTTTAATGAGATAGTTTAAAGAAATATATCTCACTAGACATAAATACTTATCGATTACTATAGCCTACCCTGTAGTTAAGAATTTGTGTTTGGAACATGTCAAAACAAGCAGTGGAATTTTTTTTTCTTTTGCATTATTGAGGTGGGAGCACAGGCGACCCATCTCTGAAAGATAATCTACCAAGGATAATAATTAATAAGTCTTTAGCAATGCCTACAAAATTATTCCATGGCTACGATGTTAAGTTTGGGCTCTTGCCAACAGATGTCGCGGATTGATAGCTTTAGCAGTTCGCCCGTTTACCATCAGTTTGCTTCTGGTTTCTCAAAGAGCTAATCGTTTGCTTCTATTCACTGGGGTGTTTCATGCAAAGCTAATATAAGGGTATAGCAGTCTCTGACGGATGTTAATGACTTTATACCATCCAGTAGCTCTTCACACATGGATCAGACATCAGATATTTCCTTATCTCAAGAAAATCCTCGGTGAATTCAGATATCTCGAGGCTGTAGGGATAATTATGATGTTCCTGACAAGAGAATGATTGTATTTTGTGGCAAACAAAAATCGAATAAGCATAAGTGGCATTCTCCAGTTAAAAAACAAAACCTTAATTGCTTACCTATTCTTAGTGTTATCTGTTGGACGAAATAATGCATTTATTCAGTTGACATTCTCGTGCAGCTGTTTCCATATCATTATGTCACGAATGTTTCGTTATATTAAGAACGAATAGAGCACTTCTACCACACAATAAATCCTCAAGAGAGACTTAAGGAAATCCTGTCCGAGAAGAGCACTTACGCGACATGAAGAATTTCTTAATTTTCTCAAAAATACCTTGAATTCTTCGGAATTTCATACAACTCCTTCTTCTATAAATCTTTCCACGTAGTGTATTCCAGTTAAAAGATATTGTTTAAAGGCTCGCTTTTAGTGTTGTTAGTTTAGATGTATGGACCAGGAATGGGGAGTAGAAAAGGTCGGAGCTCAAGGAGACGCTGGCTGTCTGCTGTGCTATGTGAAAGGCGTTATATTTCACGGAGGAGTGTGCACTTTGACAGCCCAACGAGACGTGAGAGGAAGGATAATTTAGAAGGAATGGGATTCACCGCAAACCCAAAGCATTATTAATTAGCTTACGCCTGCAGTGTATGTCCACAGTTATGGACCGATTGTTTCGCAGAGGAAAGAAAAAAAATAGTTGGTAGATTTACTCTCAGGACCCGTCATCTTGATAAATGGTTTTAATTTCGCTTGAAAGAGAAGGACAGGCACAAATGTAATTTGATACGAACACATATCCCTCAGAGACGAACGAATCATCCCTTCCAAGTGGATTCCACCAGACAGTAAATTACTTCAATGAACTCGTAATCTCTCAGACTGTTTACAGGCACGTGTGGGGAAAATGGTGCTAATCAGAACTCTTCATTTTTTGAGACGTTACATCTAAATAAAGAGATTGGTCCTCCTCCCCTCCACCCTCATTTAGGAGTAATCTACAAGTGGGGGATACGTGTTTTGGTTCACCTTGCCAAATATTCCAACATTAATTATCTCCAACTCGTGTCTTAATGTTTAAATTAGTTGCCAATTTATTTCTAATTTTTTTTTCCTTCCTCGGCAATTTAATGTATGTCATTTAGGACTCTTTCTATTCTTAGATCTTAATCTATTCAACAAAGCCTCAAATAAGACGGGTAATTGCTGTTTATTATAGGGAAAATAGAATTGCTTTCGCAATTAGTTGGGAAACTTATGCAAATTATGCGCATACGGATCTGAATGATTAATGTGGAGTGTTTATTTTTAACTGGGCAGCTGAGGAAAGAGCTTTCAAAACAGCAGATCGGTAGAATGAACACGATAAAGAAGGCATTTTTGACAATGACTTATTTTCAAAAAGCGTCGGCCATTTTGTTTTGTTAATTGAATAGTCAGTGGTCATCTAAGTATATTTTGAGACGGTTTCTTTGTTTGCTGGATGAAAAACCCAGAGTTTGTTGGCAAAAACCGGTCCATAACTATGTTTTATTTTTACCTTTATAACCTATCTCCTATAGGGTAATAAAAATGAGCTTGTGACGTGCAAATCATTCTTAGTAGTGCCCAAACCACTTTCATTCCACAATATTATTTATAGCTTAATAAAACACACAATTTTGCTTCTGATTCACAGTCTATGGTGGTTTGAACCATCTCTTTTAGTGTGGTATCTGGGTTGGGATATTACAGTGACAGCTGTTGTCTAGACTACTACTCAACATACAATACTGCTGGGAGTTTCGGGAGTGCAATAAAACCCAGACTTTTTTGCACCTTTCCTCTTTACTGCTTGGATGAGTTATTATTATTAATATAATGCATTATAGAGTAAGAAATCATGCTTAATCATAATAAATTGTCTGTTAAAGGTGTCTGGGTATCCTTTTTCTATTAACAGATTTGTTTTTCTTGTTATTTTAACTCTGATTCAGATTAGCAGAGGGACATTATTTCCCTACGATATAATGGTGAATAAGTATAAGGATAGGAACACAGCTATGAGGCACCAGAATTTACCTGAAAGTTGTCCAGTTTTTTGTTTTGCTAAGAAGTTGAATTAGTTACTTTGCAACAGGGAATTAATGCTTGTTGGTCTTCTACACCGATGAGCCAAAACATCCACCTACCCAATATGATGGTGGTCCTCCACCTGCAGTTGAAACAGCTTGTACCCAGCAAGGCATGGACGCTACAAGATTTCTAAATGTGTCTTGTGGTATCTGATACCAACACGTAATCAGCAATCAGCAGATCCATCCTTTAACTCCTGTAAGGTCCGTGATTGAGACGCCACTGATCGGAGTTGCTGTTCCAACACAAACCACATATGGTCGATGGGATTGATCAATTAATTCAAGCACAAAATATATGTTTGAATTAATTGATATTTTAGTTGGAGATGACTACTTCAACATGAATAGTTCAGGAGGCTTCCATCCTGATGTGGATTGATAATGGTTGAAGTTTACTTTTTTACTTCAAATAAAAGGTCGAATTAATTATGGGAAATTCTCTCTCTCTCTTTCCTCCCCCCTGCAGAAATCTTCATCAGCGCATTTGAAGACGAAGTCTTAGACAATTTCCCTCTAAAAATATATTTGGATAAATATGTCGATGACGTATTTACCATTTGGGCAGTATGGGTTAGAAGAATAATTAAACAACTTTCACAATTATCCACCCATAAAATTTAAAATGGAAATAAGGAGAATAGTATACTATTCTCTCTCTCTTCTAGTAATCCTCTCTGTTCCTGGATATATTTTTAAAGATATATAATAACTCTCTCCGAATAGAAATATACAGGAATCTATCAGGTCCAATGCAATTATAAAGTTTAACTCTAATCACCTCATGAACACAAAAATAGACATCCTTAAAAGTTTATTTCTTAGAGCTTGCCGGTTATGCAGAGACCAAGAACTCAACAAAATTTACCAAACATTAAAAACGAACGAATACCAACAAAAACTCAATGAAAACAATTAAAAAAAAAAGAGAGAGATATTTCAACACACACTCACCTCTTTTTCTGGTTCTTTGAAACCAGAAAAAGAAAAAGAGTACATTAAAAAGGTAAACTGCAGCCATTATCAATCCACTGCAGGATTGCAGTGGATTGATAATGGCTCAACGATTTATGTCGAGGGAAATGGACCAAAATCTGCTACGTTGGTCCAGTGCGGGTTGACAGAGCGACCGTTGACAGTTAGGGGCTTGAACCCTGGTCTACTCAAAGAGCGTGTGCTGCTGCACTCCCACTCCTGATAACTCGGCTAAGGAGGCCCTTTCAACAGACCAAAACCACCGCCAAAAGTATGGATTGTACGCCAGATTTACAAGAACTAACCATTAAAAACATGATAAAAACTCTTTCACCCGCTTCATCTCTGACGAAGACCCTTTCCATTGTGAATTATACACCCAGTGTATAATTCGCAATGCAAAGATTGCAAAAAATTGTAAATTGGGCAAACTGTTAAAAGATTATTGAAGAGAATTAAAGAGCATAAATATGATATAACTCTAATAATAAAATAGGATTCTGCGCTTGGTGAAAGGATCACCAATGGGATTTCAACAACGTTTCTATTCTAATCACTGAGTACAGGAAACGCAGAATAAAAAATAAAACCATAATAATTATACCTTGAAAAAAAAGAACCTCCTGTCCCCCTTTCTAACTTAATCTTGAATCCACCCACAGAATTAAGATCCTCACAGAGATTAGTCACCAAACAGATCCCTAATCCTACATCCTCCAAATCCCTATTCTCCCTCTGAATATCCTCACTCTCATGTACAAAAAACGGTTGTCCACCAGGAAACCTTAACTGGAGTTTTGATTCAAAAATTCTTAGTTTGAGAGTACAATATAGAAGATGAAAACCACTGTCTTAGTATGCGAGGCTGATGGTGTTATGAGGACATTATTACAGGAATGTAAGTATTCATGGCTATCTGTTTACTTTGATTTTATTAATTAAATTATTAACTGATTTAAAAACATTACTTAAACTGTTAAAATTAATCTTATCTTTACCAGATGTTTACAATTAGCCATCTGCGCATATAATTTAATATAATAAGAACTAGAGGTTAGCCCAAGTGGGTAGCACAATTGGTAGGATCCATCCTCCCCACAGCAGGTGGAAAAGACATGAGTTCGAGTCCCGTCGATGACGTGAGGAATTTTTATGGGCCTTTTGCACAACGTGGCTGAGTAATTTGGTCTAAGGCGAGGGTAGCGTGGTTTTTTCTCCCGGAAACTCGGGTTTTTCGTCAGCAAACAAAAAATCGACTTAAAACTCTAAAAAATCAATCAATCAATTTATAGAGCCTACAGAATATTATTTAAGTGACCAAAGGAGAGCCAATACGGGAATCCTAGACAGGCGTATGCTGGTAGGAACTTCCATTCTTTCTTAAAGCCAGTAATGATTTATTTAAGATCATTTTTAACATACTTCAACTTTAATTCCTTGTTATTTTTCAAAATAAAAAAGTTTTAAGACATTTTTTTCTAAAAAGTTGAACTGAGAAAAGTTAAACTGTGGAATGTTTTCATTCGAAACCAAGCGATTGGATAGATACAGGCTCATTCCTTACATTCATTCCTTTCTCTGATAATTTCATATTTCTTGGTTGATTTTCCAAAACGAGTGCAATTTCAAAGAGAGTTTGAAATAGGTTTAGTGGATAATGATTATTGCCTACTGAGTGAAAAGATCTAGGAAGAAAGTTCTGAGATTTATTTCCGGCACTGTCATGTTTCTCGAACTTAAGAAGGAAGCTGTAAGGCGCTTAATCTTAGGTCTGCTTCTTCAAAAGAGACCAGACAACATTTGGAACACGCGAACGTTTCCTACACAATACAACAAGCGTCTTTCGTCATATGTCTTTGCTTCAGTCCACCTTCTAACACAACCCCACATTCCTACACTGATTTTCAACCCTCAAACTTGATCAAACCAATAAAATAAATTACGTACTCAGGAAAAATAAGTGTATTGTAGAATCCATACGAATTTCATCCCGGTTATGAACATCAAGATCTGCCTCTATTCTAAAACAAACGCTGCCTGCACAACCCCATTTCGAGGGAAATTTAAGAACACTAATGAAAGCTCTATAATCTCCTTCACTTTACGGATGCTGAATAAATCATTGCCTAAAAGTGATACCAATTAACTTTCTGTTGAAATACACGATCTTCTCATTTGTTATCCTCTATTCCAACTTTATCTGTTATCAGAGGCACACATCAAGCTTTTGTTTACTTGACTGTTCTGATTATAATGTACAGAGTATTCTTCAGAATTTTAATTCGTTTACTCCCAAGAGACCAGGCACATTATTAGTGGATGGTTTAATATTCATTACATCGTTTTCTAATTAAAGCACACTTGGAATAACGAATTTGAATTTTCACGTTTATCTATTAGCATCGAAAGAGATAAAATTCTGGCGATAATTAATTCTTCAATGGTTTACAAGCTCTCCTACTTAATACTCTGTTAACACAATTGTCTATGTATTAATGTCTTATTCAGGGACACGATCAGACATTATCCCTTAGTTGGTATACTAGTGTCCAGTGCTAACTTAATTTATCGAAATTGAGACATGAAAATTATGCCTTCATTTTAACTTTTTAATCGCGTGCACCCCACCAAAGTTCTTTTAAATAAATCGATAATTTCGTTATCAAATAGTAACCTGTTATTTAATTAGATTTCTAGAAATTTAAATCGAAAATAAAAACGAAATCGAAAAACTATTTTAGATAACTTGAGCGAAATATATTTTGGTATTTCATGTTTAAAGTAACACCTCGTCCTTCAAGTTCTTAATCCTAAGCCTAGATGTAAAAAAAGTTTGGTACTTCACGAATATAATGCGTTATAACCTTTTTAGATTTGGTGTAAAGACGTACGCTGTAGATATCTTCCAAGAATTTGATTCAGTTCATTCTATCTGATAAATTAGTTGATGCTGAAATTTCATGAATCTTTGGCAGATTTCTTTCCAGTTAGAATTTTATTAGTGCGTTTTTTTCACGCTTATTTTTTTTAATACTTTAATCCTATCTATGAAATTAAATATATAAAATCTCGTAGGTATCTCTTCCCCCTGTATAATACCTGTTATTCAGTATATATATATTTTTTTTTTCGTTCTCCATCGACTTATTTCTCCTGCCCATAAAACAAAAATGCGTAGTAGGAATTTCACGTCCTGTTTATTAAAAATACGAACAACCGAGCTAAATTCACTTCATCTGTTCGCATTTTTCCCTTTTTTGCAAACTGACATGTCAAAACCGGTTTGTGAAATCCCGGGGCACAGCTTGTGGAGCTTTGTGGAGTTGAGTACGTCAATGCCGAACACTTTGTCTTTCAGATAGTCACACGGGTTTAAATCGAATTACAAGGATGGCCAAGCAAGACCTCCGTCGTGAACCTTTGGGAACTTGTGTGAGAGCACACTTTTCAAATGTTTACTGAAAAAAAAAGTGTTTAACGCATTCCTGCTGCATGAGACCTTACGCCACCTTGCTGGAACTAAGTGTTATCAATATAAACTACATGGCCCATGAGAGAAAAAGGAATCAAGTACGTACTTTTATTTTATTTGCAAGAATAGTTTGCTGCTAAGGGTTTTTTTGCGGGTAGCAAAGCGAAGAACCTTACTTCTACATCCCTTTTATAAAATACACAGTTAATGTTATGGGGAACAGGAACAAGAAGATCTGCGTTGCCTAGGTGAAGCTAATAAAGTTGTACGATGCGATGGTATCAGCTATAACACGAGAGGTATGACCAAAGATGCTCACTAAATGGGGTAGCAACCTCAGCAGTAGCAAATTTCATCGATGAAGACTATATTCAGCCGCACTCCTCTTAATATTTTTGATAGGAGTATCAATTACAGATCCTCCAATTCTATGTGCGACTTTTTAGGGGTGCAATTGGCCCAGATTTTCTTTTCATGCACAAAAAAACCACTGCACATAGAGTTCAAGTGGTAGAAGAATATCTTGAAACTGAAGATATCCAACGACTGCAGTAGCCAGCACGATCACCAGCTTAAATTCGATTGAACATGCGTGGGACTTCCTTGGGTGTCGCATATCAAGCCGACAGCCAACTTCTTGGTCACTTGGTGAGCTAAGATCTGCACTGGTGGAAGAATGGGATTTGTTGCCACAGATTCTTACAGACACCCTAATATCGAGCATGGTTCACTATTGGTCAGGCCTGTTTATCCGTTGGAGGGGATCATACGCCGTATTGATTTCGTGACCATATTTTTGAGCATCTTGTATAGACTTTTGTAATGTGACCTTTTTGGTAATTCTTATACAACCCTTAGAAAAGTCCCTTATGGTTTTCCGAAGTTTCCAGCTGTCTCCTCATTTCATCGTTATTCTTTGGTACACCAACATACCAAATTTTGTCCCATTTCATTGCATGCTGCTAGAGTTATATATTGTATTATACATATAATTTTAGGCATTTATCTCACTTTTGAAGGAGGAGTCAATTTGGAAGAAGAGTAAAGCTGCGTGGAGTTCTCTTCCAACATCAAGCGAGTTAAGGGACTGTATCGTCCAAAATTAATTCTCTGTATACTTGGACAAAAAGTCCAAGAACCTTGCATACCACGGTGAGAAGCATTAAAATTTACAGCCGAAGAAGCACCAGACAACCTAAATAGGCTTTAATAAGTGTTAAGAAAATACAAGTCGTTATGTTTTCTTCAGGAATTAAGTTTGAAGACATCAAAAAGTCGATTCGTTCTTGTAAAGGAGGAATTTAAAAACCTCCTTTGAGACCTTTCGTCATCTTCCACATGAGTGTAAGTTGTTGATATGGAAGATTCCGTGCAGGTGATGAGTAGTCTTGACTGGATGTTACCAATGATGAGTAGAGCAAGACTAGTGGCTTGTTTGATGTAACTTTGGATCCATGCCTTCTAATAAAACCTGTCGTTCTGCATGCTGATTTGGTGACGTTACCAATGTTTTTATCAAATGATACAATGGATTCTAAGGTCACTACAAGATCATTGACACTCTCAGTTCAGTGCAAATGATTGGTTTAAGGTGGTTGTTTAATTTTTCATATATTATTTTTTCAAATATTTTAGCAGACACTTGAAATAGAAATCGATCTATTTATGAGTATCGGTAGATTGCCCTTTTTGAGGACTGGTATAATATTGACTTTTTTGAAAGGATCGTGGAATTTTCCTGATTCTATAACAGCTTATTGTAGAGCAATCGAAGTGGCTCCAGGAGCATATCCTTACACTTCTTAAAAAAATGGAGGAGTGATTCCATCTCACTGAGGGTGCAAAGGCCTAGGTTCCAATGCCGTCAATAACGCAAGGAACTTTTATGGGTTTTTTCGCAATGTGGCTGAGTTAGTTGTTGGTTGGTGAAATAAAATTATTAAATGATAAGCTCAAACGACGTACAGAGAGTAAGCTGTTTCCTTTGTTTCCTGCGCTAGATGAACAATTTCAGCAGTTTTACAGTGTACAGTTCTCATCCGTGAGCAGACTCTCTCTAATTCTGTTGGTGATCCGTCAACCTTGTACTGGAGAGGAGGATATCCTCTCTAGCAAGAATGTAACCTGAACAAAGCAGAAACATACTTTTCTGAATAATGGACAAAGGAGCGATGCAGTAAACAAATAATTTAAAAAGATGGACGGATTCCTCTTAGGCTTATCGTATACTAAAGCTTTAAAAGACTCTGCCAGATTCACCAAAGCGGAGTTATTTGTAGCTTTCCTTTCGATCTCAGGAGCGTCACAACTTCCTCATCAGCTTTACTTACAGTTGTTTCCAACATGACAAAGTCTTTGAAACAGCGTTCTTAAATTGTGCATGTTCTCTGGAAAGGTTAACCCAAGGAATCTTGCAGGGCCAATCACGGTTGGTTGCTCCCCAGCACAGAACAAGCCGCTGAGGTCAAAGATGTCTGCTTTCAGACTGACTGATCGCCCTGAAGTCAGCGGTGAGGAAATTGTGATAGTCGCTTTGAACAGCGGAAGCGCTTGCAGGCGCGTGCCACATTACCATACCGTTTCGCCTTGTTCCGGAAGATATACGACGTGTGGGACCTGCGGGTCACTGAGGGTTGTAAGTGTGCCTGGCGTCTAACTCCACACAATGGGATGGTAGGAAACAGGAAACTTGTTGCGATGAAATGGCTGAAAGACTCTCTGCGACACCACCCTGATGAACAGCCCATGATGGGGGCTGTAGTTCGCCAAGTCGCGAAAGGTGACGAAGGCTGCGACTGGGAAGATCAAGCAACACAAAGCAGCCAGTGTATTAGTGTGTATGTAGTCCATTCGCGATATGAATGACCTTCCTCGCTCTGGTGATATTTCCGGTTCCTGTTTTATTCTTAAAGTCCCTGCTAGAGTTCTACAAAGACACCACCGTTTTCTTTCTTGATTTTCGTCTTAGTCTTTAAGTTACCGCTCGCAAATACCCATCATTAATGTAGACTGGATTTGGCAAGCTCAGTGTTCCATCACAGTCATTCATTCGTGTATTTGTTTTATATACTATGACAAGTTGGTGTTTGGTTATATCTACGAGGTCGTGTTGTTTGTGGACTGTCCCGGGATTTTTCCACAGAATCTTTTCTCTCCCTTTACCATCACGAGAGGAATTGATAAAATTCTACGTCATAATCCTCCTCCTCCTCCTCCACTCTGAACAACCTTTCTGTCATCTGTTCACCATTTCTTATAAAGAATTCGTTTGCTTCTGGAACAGCATCGTTTTGCACACCTCAAGGAGTACCTCTAACATAAAGGATGAAAGGGGATGTGCATCCTTTCTATGATGCACATCCCCCCTTTGAATTTTATCGAAGATATAACCCAACACCAACTTTTTATGATATTATCCTGTGTTTATTCCACTGGTATGTGCATAGCACTCATCCACTTCCTAAACCCCACTTTGCTCCTCCAGCGAAGTGGTTCCATAGCTCAATGGATCAATGAAAATTCTTTGGGAAAGGTTCCGGTTTCGAATCAGTCGATTCCTCATATAATGTAGACTTTTTCAAATAGGTATGAATAAACTGGTCAAGGCGATATTGTAAACATCTGTTTTTTCCATTTATTTTGGCATGTTTATTCTGTAAACAGACAAGCTACCTTCCAATGCTCCTAACATTTAATTTAGGTCTTCTTTGAAGAATATTCTTTCAAAGATATTTTGAAGAAAAACCTTTCAGAATCCAAATTTTTTGGATAGATTGATATAAGATATTTCTGTTAATGCATTTGTTCATCTTGATCATGTATTTTGGTGTTTATAAATCGCTAATTATTTGTAGATGTTTATCATATACTTCATAAACAATATGTAATGAATAACTAATAAATATCAGTTGTCTGATTTTGTTCGCTCTTAATTCTTTTCCTAAATATATTTCTCGAATGAAATCCTGAAAAATGAAACAAATTGCAGAATTTTACAGGGAAAATCATCAGCATGTCGACTCATGCGCGTATTAATCTCCATCAAACAGGAAACTCTCCATCATAAGATGTTCCAAACATTATCTGGAGTTTGAGACAGTTTTTGGCTGCTTCAAACAACGTTAGAATTTTATTTTTTATTTTTGTTTCAATCACTTGAGGAGGTTGATGTAAACAAGGCAAGGTAATCGACGCAAAGAATGAAGCTCTGTATTCGAAATATTTCTCTTTAAAACAGTTGTACCAATTCCTTCTGAAATCAATAAAAAGTAATTTCTTCAAAACCAAACTTCGGGGGTGTGCCTTATGACGAATCTGTTTTCGGAGTGGAAATGACAGTTGCACACTGATTATGGAATGCGCACTGATGTGAACTCTGATAGAAAAAGTGTTCGTCATTCTTTCGAAAACATCAGACAAAAACCAGTTGTAAGAGGGAGATTAGAAAGGGGTTTGTGCGCCAAACGCATATTTCTTCAAGGATTTCTCTTTATCGGAAACAAAGATAACTCTGTAAATAAATTTGTGGATCAAAGTGGATTTTTTTTTGAGATTTTGGATCGTTGCTGAAAAGAAAAATTAATTCCGATATAAACAGACCATGATATGAATTTTTTTCTTCTTATCGAAACTGGTTTGCTTAGAATTCTTGAGTGCATCGGGTTTTGTTAATGAATAGTTGTGATACACTTGATCATCTCCTTGAATAAAAAATATACAAGACTGTATCATTATAAAGTAGTTCCACTAGTAAGAATTCAGATGGAAGATATTTCTATCCTTTAATTCAATTCAAGTTTTTTGTTGCTGGATGTCTAGTACTTGTTCTCAGACAGAACGGATGGGCATGCATATGTTGAGGTAAGAATAGAGCACGCTTTCAGTCATGTGAGATGCACTGCTGGTAGTCAATGATGGGGGATTCAGGAGAGAGATCAATATGATTTCAAGATGTTTTAGCGTTAAATCTATTTATGTAATGCTTGTCAATTTTTCCATTCCATCCTTTACAGGGAAAAAGTATCAGGGGTTCATGAAGTGTATCACAGTTGAATTAAAGAGAGGAAAGGATTGTTTGGTTAAATAATAATCGCTCAGAAACAATTTTAGAAGTCTGAATTCATTTTTTAAACGTTTTTCTTTAAAATAAAATAAAATCGAGCATACAAATGGCGTCAAAGGGGATTTTCAGACCGACAGGCTTGCCTTTAGGCATGAATGATAGAAAATGTTTCCTTTTTTGAAGTTACAGAAAATAATAATACTTTAAGATGAGCATAATCGCATATACTGTACTAAAAGCTGATAAATAACTAAGAATTATATGTTTAAATTAATGATTTCAATTACATTTGTGTTTTTTTTATTTATTATTAAAATCGTATTATTCACCAAAATCACCGCGATGTAGACTTTCAGGTAGTAGATTGTGTGCTACAGTCCCTCATGCATTAGTATTAGTAGTGGCAAATGATGCAAGAAAGCAAGCTTATAAAGCATCAGTAAAAAAAACACCTCTCCTACATCACCTATCTATCATCTCCAATAATTTTTCTAGTTCTTCCTTGAATTTCAAACTACCCACTTCCACAACAACATTTGGAAGTGCGTTTCGACAATCAACCATTCGCTGGCCGAAGGAAAACATCCGGGCATCTATCTTGCAACCATCCTTCCTCCATTTGAATTTATGCCCCCTCATGTGTGTAATCTGGGCAAGAGGAAGAATCCCATCAGCATTGAGCTTGTTCAATCCAATCAAAGATTGAAACAAGTAGAAGTGCAATAGGACAATAATTGGATAGGACGAATTTGTCACCCTTTTTAGGAACTGGCTGGATATGACCAAATTTCCATGCAGAAGGAAAAACAGCAGTGGAATAAGAAAGTGTAAAAAAGGCGAAACAGAACAGGAGCAAGCTCAGGACCACAGGTTTTGAGAACAAGTGGAGAAATGCCATCAGGACCCGGAGCTTTCCTGGCATCACAATTGTTTAAAAATCTCAAATCTTCTGGAATCCTTTTGACGGAAGACCACATAGGCATTGGATGAAATGTACTGGGAATGGTAGGAAGTTTTTATTAGCTTCTTATATGTCTTTTTGTACTGTAAAATCTGTGTTTAATCTTTCTACTTGTATTTCCTGATAAAGTTTCTGTAAATTATATAATTTTAAAGATTTTCTGACCCGATTCATATTCCTATTTAGAGCAAATGGGATGAATTACGTTGTTTGAAACAAATGTAAACAATTAATATGTATATTGTTAATAGATGCTAATTTGTATACTGAACTATAAACCGATTTTAGGGTCTTTTCTTCGATATCATGTATGATTTTCCTATTCATTAGCCTAAATCGCAACAGCTTTTCTGTATACTGACTGTATAATTCTACTGTACCCGGTTATAACCATAAATGAACCACCACTACTGCTGCATCTTGAAATAATGATATTATTATTTTTAAATAATTTATTTGAAAAATTTATTTGAATTGTACTCAATACTTTCTGAGTAATTGATATTAAAAGCGTAGTAATCTGATAAAGATTGTTAATAAACGTTATACGCATTTTATGAATCGGAATTGAATTTATGAATTTGATAAACTTAAAAACTTACGTAATCTAAATTAATTTCAAAACAAAATTATTTCATAGAAATAATTCTATTTGAATGTATCATAATTATTCCGGCTGTTCTGAAAATTATCCTGTGAAATAGAGGATAAGTCACATTAAAGGAAACGAAATCGAAGTGCTGTAATTAACTGTAATTTTCGAATTAACATAGTTTGTGCTTGCATTTAATATAAAGCAACATAAATCATTTAGTATTTTCTGTTGCTTTGCACAGTTTCAGAGCAGTAGCTGAAGTGTAAAGCTCGTCTGACATGCAGTGTAGCATCCTCTACAGGGGCAATCATGGGCAGTATAGGATGGGACTTACTGAACTATACTGCCCACAGATGCTCCTGTATAAACAGTAAATAAAATAATTACATGCTAGAAGTACTATGCACATTAGTTGGTCACATCATTGGAAATGTGGCAGAAAAATTCCATATATGTAGAAGGAGTCGCCGCATCATAGCGCGAGATTTAAACTCGGGGTCTTATGCATTATTATGGACACATGGTTATACTCAAGAGATAGGCATTGCAAAAATATACCAATTGATGATCTGTACCAAAGAGAAACTGGAAAATCTCTATATATCCAAGAAAACTGGATTTAATTATTGGATATTTTGATAAAGAAGCGTTAAATGATAAATTGAATACTCCGATAAAGAAAGTGACAACGTGTGCTGGTTTTAGCAACAGGATTTTCGGAATGATTCATAAAAAAGATTCGAGGCCAAACAAATGGTAAATGTTGTCCAAGTTTTTTATTATCCAAGAAACGTGAAAAAAAGTAAGAAATTATTTTCTGGAACAATCTAATCGCGCAATTATAAGATTACCATCCAGGATTTTTGTATTTAAGATAAAAATGTACTAACTATATCTATATTAATCCCAGTACTAAAACTTTTAAAGTTAATTGTTAAAATTATTAATTATAATTCCACAAGTTATTCGAACTTGTGGTGGAAAGCGATGCTTGTATATGTCGCTTATTTGACTATCCCTTTTCCAAGAATGTCTTCTTTATTTGGATTGGACTGTAGAAGACAAAATTTCAGTTTAATACGGTATTACCGGATAAATGAACGTTTGGAGGATATATTATGTTATTCTTGTCACATCTCTTACGTACAGAAGATCCTGCTTTGCACACCATCTCATGATTGGCATCCTTTTAGTCACCATGTCAATATGACCATGGAGACTCAGTTTCGAATGAAATTTGATTCTGAGATCTTTGTTTTTTGATTGTGATTCCGCCATCAAATTGGATAGTGTGGACTTAAGGGAAAAATTCATAACCTCGGTTTTGGCCTAGATTCAAGTGGAGCCACAGCTACTTAAGGTATTTTGCGAGATGAGCGATCTTGCAGTTGATGGGTGACGCACATACTTGTAGTTGTACTCTGGGGTGGATGGTGTAAGGACCTTAATGTCATCGGTATAGGGCAGGATGTCTTCTTGGTATTCAATATGTGGTATGAGTGCAGCTGTAGTATGTGAGCTCTGTGAAACTGCAACTGATGGTTTTAGTATAATTCGCTTTTTTTTTTATCTTGACTACGATTTGATTTGATCTTATGACTTTGCCTAGCTATGACCCTGGGGTAAAAATAAAATTGCCTTATAATGGTTATCCGAGAACAAACTGTATACACAAGATGCGTTTGTTCTCTGGTCGGTTTGTCCAATTTTCTGCACAAATAACTCGAGCGTAAAGCAGAGCGCAAACCCCTGCTGTCCTTTCCTGAGACCGACTAACTTCGCCACGAACTGAAAAAAGCCCAGAAAAGATCCTCGCGATATTAACGAGGTTCGAATCCGAATCTATTCCACCCTATTCCGTTGTGGAAAAAGACGGTGATTATAATAATTGTTTTGGCCGCGAGAACGATCCTGAGGTAACGGACACTGGCTCGCGCATTGCGAGATAAGAGTTAATGATATATAAATCTTTTCCATCGAGCCATACGGTTGGCATAAATAACTCACTCTGATTCATGATAGAAAACCCAAGAGGCAATAAAACTCAATCTTAAAATGTTAATAAAGCTTTTTTGAACGATTCGAAACGACCTTCATCCTTAAACATTAATTCCCAACTCGTATCATTAAACATTGTTTTAATAACTGTTAAAATCTGCTCGTTAACTCTTTCCATGACAACCTACAGTTTGAACAGCAGAAACGTTCAGAAATTCTCGGTTTTTAGAACAGAACTTGTGTTGACTTTCTCTGTGATGAAACTATAAAAATTCTCTCTTCCATGGAACGTCCGTTATTTCTTCAGCTAAGTAAATTTTTCCGTTAAAACTGCGGAATCCAATACGTCCGTAAAACCAATTCTGTGAAAGTCCTTAACGAAATGGAGGAGGAGGAAGAGAAAAAGTTCTTAAATCTGAAAGCAATGGTGAGCCGACAAAGTAAAGGATGTTCGCTAGTACGGCTGACGTGTTTCCTCGTCTCTCGTGGCCACTGAACGCTGGAAAAGCACTCACTGTGACGTTCGAGTAACCTACCATCAGTCCAACGGTACGGCGCCAATGTCCCACTTGCATGTCCTCATTTTTCCGCCACCATGGCGCACTGTGTTTCCTCCGCTTACTCCGTTCTGAAGGAAGTGGCGCGAGAACTGCTGAACGTGCGTGTTCTTTACCGCTCTTGGTCACGCGCCGCTCAAAATGTGGGCCCCCTTGATGCCGGTGTTGGATAACGTGGCTGGTAAATAACAATTCGAAGGAGGGACTTAAAAATGGCCTCTGTTTTGGCCACATACAAAACGTCCTTACCACTACATTTCCTGTGGAGCTTTTGCTTGTTTGTTTTTAAGGAAAATGGAAGTTATTTTACTGCACGTACTGGGGTCGCCCACTTTCGATTTTCTTCTTAAAAACTTTAACCGAATTGTATTGAAAAATTTCTATTTATGGATGCAAGATAACTTGGGTCGTTTTGACTCATCTTACCAGCTAAGTATTAATTTCTTAAGACTTCTGTAATAAATCAAAACTGTTGTTTGGGCATCTTTTATGATCACCTTTCATAATGTCTTCTAGCAAGCTTGGTACTTATATTTAGGTATACAAGAGTGTGTGGTATTGTTGGGCAAAACTTTTGATTGACGCTCACAACTTCCAGTACTCTAATAGGTTGAATATGTCCTTCATCTTTTCAAACAAAAGGCTAGATTAGTGTTGTGGGCCGTCACAATGTTTCCCAGCAGTGCAAGTGACGAAACAGAGTATTCATTCCATTTTTGGACAAGGATTCAAGAAACTGTTCCTTCGAATACAATGGAGAACAAAATATGATCTGCTTATTGCTCATTCTTTCTGTTTCTTCATGGAGAGTTCCCATCTATGAGCATGTCGATTCCTAGGACTAGTATTCTTAATACTATTCCGCAGTTTTATCATTCTTTTTCCAGGTTATTTTTTACAAATAATGTTCCAATTTATTTAAATACAACTTTGGACAAAGTTCCCAAAGGATAAAAGAAAAAGTTCTTCAACTTTAGATGCTGTTTTTACCTCCATAGAAACAAATCGTATCGTGGCTTAATGCGAAGCGACTCTCGTGTGAAATTGCTAGTACAGTACTTTCGCAAAATCCAGATCAAACAGGATGGAGTAACTTAATAAACTCACAAATATCCGCTTACGTCATCTCCATCTTGCCTACCGACGTCAGCCATGTTCGTCCCGTAAATATCTATTTCCCATTAGCCTCCTTTGAGAATGAATTCATATCCAGGAAAACCATCACTGCCACTGTAGAAATCTGTCCATCAAATTTCCTAACGATCTGCAGCGATGGTAGAAGCAGAAGCCGCCACACTGACGAGGTTGTTATGCAAATTTTATACTCGGCTGAAGATCGGTTGGAAGTTAGTGATGGAAAGAAAGATGTGGAGAGAGAAAGAGAGACAAGTCTGCCCTCTTGCATTCGTGATGCACCACTCGCGAATGTTGTTCTTCCTTGGAAGCACGGAACGACGAATCTTCATCATAATTTATGTACTGTCAAAGCACCAGGACTCTTGCGAGTTTGAATATCTGAGCGGGTTATCTCATTTAATGAGGTACAGTTGACGAGTCCAGAGATTTTAGGATCCCGTTCAGTCTTGCCAAGCCATGCGTCTCTTGTGATAAGAAAAGAATAAAATGCCAGCCAAATGCTCACTAAGAGTCATTTTCTGAATCAACACTTTAATGTAATGTTGTTAGGATAATCTTCTGTTGTAGATTATCAAAACTTCCCATTAATATACACATTTCATATTCCTCTGGAGAATAGTATAATAGATAATTAGCAATATTTGGTAATTTATATATTTAATAATATATGTTTGAATTTGGATTTCTGTTTGTAAATGACAATTGGTACATTAATGAGAAATTTCTCTCATCTGGGATGTGGTGATTATTTTTCTTCAGGACTTGAGCAGGATTCCCAGGGTAGTCGATCTTAACTAAAATGCTAGAGGATACTGTACTTCACCACTTCTTTCGTAAAATATTAGCCAGTATTCTGTTTATTATTTTCATTTGAGAATTTACCAGTTTACTAACCATGTGACATAAGAAAGTTGGTGAATAAAGCTCAAACGTTTTAATCAACATCTTACTGCATTCCGCTGGTGTTGTGTACCCTTAATCGTGGACACGATTCCTAAAATCGTTTCTCAGATGACAGAATCGTAAAAACTCTTAAGAAATCCCTTGGATTGACAAAAGCTATTAAGATTCTCGGTGAAATTCTAGTTCATGGTACTATCATCACCAAGTGAACGCGTCGACTGGTCCGAACACTGGAAGTGTAAGGTACGCTTTACTGGAGTATTACATATTTAATCAATAACCTCCCGATTTACAAAGAAATGCATTTCCTTTACGGCAAGGAAAAAAAGTACAGGAAATAAAATCCCTGTAAGCCGTTCTATTCAGCGATACCGTCACATCTTAGGCACCGTGGCGCACAAAAACATCCCTTCCCATCTGTCGTAGTTTGCTGAGGCGGAAGTTTATTTGGAAAGTTATGGGCAATATGCAAAATACATCGCGTATCTAAATGCTGCTTGCTGGCGATGTCTTTCTACCAGTCCGTGAAATGGTATTTGGGATGCTCGAATGAACGAGAGGCATTCTACATCTCTAACGACCGTGGATCTAAAGATGGGCAGAGAAGGGAAGATGTCGGTTAACTACGCGTCTTTGGACAAAAGAAAATGAAAAGAACATGGGGATCTCAGTGCAACAAAACTCCTGATAGCTTCAGGGTACACATAGCAACCAAGGACACGCAGCCACGTATCCAAGATGCTGTAAAAGTAATGTCAAACGCATGACTCCCTGAGTAGCTGGATTTTTTCTTTGTTTTGTTGGTGTTTTGACTTCACGATTCCCTTGTGTTTCTTAGCTTTGAACCGGAAACTCACAAAGCAGTACGTGTTAGAAGAATCGCTGATGGAAAGAGGATTTTTATATTACGAGAGCGCGAGGAGTTATGTATATTTAAAGCAGCAGCATCTTATAAGGAGAGGTCTGGCAAAGTAATCATTCTTTCTATTCCTGTTTATTGACGCTACGCTCTGTCATCTTTTTTTTTTCCACGGACGTTCATTTGATATTTATACCAACATCGGGGTTCTAACCTTGCGTGTGAGAGTAAATAAGATTAAACTTTAAAAGCCTTAGAGTGAGACTTTGGTGTAAAGATGTTACTCCCAATGATGTGCCTGCTTAAGTGAACCTAACACAGCGATCAGCCCCTGAATGTGGAAGACCCGAGTTAGCAACGGATTTAATAAAACACGCATTATTATTGGATAACTCATTTTGTATCAAATATCTCGACTATAAGAGTCAACATCCAACGCAGCTCCATCTCACAGATGCAGAACCATTTCTCTCGATTGTAGCTGAAGTGAATGTTAAAAAAACATAAATTTAATTAAGTTATTTATATAAATGTAGCGAAATGAAACTGAGATTACTAACCTACATTTGCTGATAGACATAACTTTAATTATACGATGTTCTCACAATTAATTAATTGTGAGAACATCGTTCCAATTTTAATTAATTGGCTGATCATTAAGCTGATGAGTTCATGGGCTTTCCGATCTTGTAATGAGCGGGGGTTATATGGATAAGAATACTAAGTCTTTTTACGTTTATCTAACTTTAAATTCCTAGAGAATTCTTGAGAAAGTAATTGTAGAAAAGCAGGTATACAGCTACCCTAACATTAATACCGTTATAAAGACAACGCATCCTATTTCAGCATCCTCTCTCAGCTCCAAATAGGTGGGGGTATTAGTGTTGTTTACAACTGAATATGATTAATTAAGATTAATTGAGTTTCGTATGACTTTAATGACCTTGAGGTTTGTACTCAAGTGTAAGCTTTCTAATAGCTCTAAGTTCGGTTGATGAATTGAATTAGTGCAGCTGATACAAACTCCACACGAAACGGAAAATTTGCATATGCATATTGTGACCTCCTCCCAAACAGACATTTAAGGAATGTTCGCTGTGAAGTAACATCCAGATGTCCGAGAACAGTCCGTGGTATAAATCTTTATTTCCAGCAATATTAACAGGAATAAAATATTTAGAATATTAGTTGTAGAACAGCTCTTCTTATCCTTAAAGAGGTCACGGATCAGAAGAGCACTGATATTATTTAAAATTTAAACTCTGAATTTAAAACAATTAATTACTGAGATTTTGTTCTGTTCTTTTAAACCAAAGATTGTTTTCCTAATAGATTTTAAGAAATTAAAGTATAAGAAACGTTTTAAACATTTTAACCTGTAAACTAAAACCCGTTATTGACTTATTATTTTTATATTAATGAGAAGACTAGTGGTGTCTGGGTAACACAAGTTTAGAAAGAGTGGTTTCGATGGTGTAAAGTTGAATCCTCAAAATCTACTTCTTCGTTCTCTCCATTTCTGTGTTTAGAGTTCACGTATAATACTCATATCTTCCTCTATGATTTGAAAGTTTGGGGTAATCTGATCTTATAAGTAACTGAAAGTACAATCGACAGTGATTTTCAAGGATCAATCGAAAGAAATCTCCACACCAATTTTTTATCCCTTGATGTGAAACCTTGAATGCTGCTCGCATCAGCATTAAATGGATCCGTAGTCCAGTCCAGATTTATGATTCAGAGGGAGGAATATAATAATCGAAGCTGCTCTTCAAAGCTTGCACATGAAATCTTACTTTTCTTCAGGTGCCTCAACGTTATCTGCTCTCCTACGTCTCGTTGGCCCTCGTGGGTAGCACAGTTGGTAGAATCACCGTCCTCCTCCACATCGGTTGGAAAAGATCTGAGTTCGAGTCCCGTCAATGACGTCAGCAATTTTTTGGGCCTTTGTTACAACCTGGCCGAGTTAGTCGGTCTCAGGGAAGTGTATCATGGTTTTTCTCCCTGAAACTCGGGTTTTTTTGTCCAGACAACAGAAATTCTACCTCAGAAGACGCGCAATTTATAGACAGTATATACGGAGCAATTTTTCCCTTAGTTCCTGATGATCTTAAAAAATTACGTCTACAACAACGTCTCTTTTAGAAGACCTACAAATCTTGGAATTGAATCATATATTCCATCAGAAATACGATTAGTCCTTTGGAGAAAGAATCATATCTATCAGAAATACCAATCCTGTGGGGAATGGTATTGAATGATAAGACATTTTATTATATCTCTCTATGTTTATTATTATCCTTTGTATTATTTGTTCATGCAATACCTTTCCTATTTATTAATTCGCCAGTTGCGATTTTATTTATAATTATCTGTACACCTTAGTATTGTTCACAGACAAATGTTGTCTTCACCACTCAGGATGACATGTCATCGTCATTTAGATAATTATTTGAAATGGCGGGCCATTGAATGACTTGAAGCAGGATAGTCGTAGGCGGAGGTGGCACGTTGGCTTAATGTGTCACGCAGTGCCATCTTTATGGAAACAGTTTTAGAAAACAGGAACCATTACAAGAAGAGATGGCCAAGGTCGTCCGAGGACTATGTCAACTAGAACAGATCACGATCTGGCTCTAAAAGCAAGACGAAACCCTACGATGTCCTGTCATCAACTGTCTCTTGAAGTTGCTGTGGCCACAGGTGAAAACATTTCCAACCGGACTGTGTTAAAAAGGCTCAATTCAAGTAGACTCTTCACAAGGAAACCAGTGGTTTGTATCCCATTAACCCCAAACCACCGCACACCTCGATTAAACTGGTGCCATTAACATGTGATTTGGAACTTTGACAAATGGTGTACAGTTCTGTACTCTTACGACTCTCGATTTAGCCTACAAACAGATCTTTAGAAGTTATTTCATCTGGAGACAACGAATAATGCGATACCATCCCTCCAACATCAGAGAAAGGGACACTTACGGTGGAGGCGGTTTTCTTGTGTGGGGAGAAATAACGATCAACGGCCGCACCCCCTCTTCATGTTTTTGATTGGGATACCGTAACTGCGCAGAGGTACTGAGAACAGATCCTCGAACCTTATGTGCGAATTTTTAGGGTTTCCGTTGGCCTGGATTTTGTTTTTATGCACGATAACGCCACTGCACATAGAGCTCAAGTGGTAGATCGATATTGATATTTATTAATTAAAGCGGTCCCAGCCAACCAATGGCAATCCCGCTGTCAGTTACACATAATTTAGCAGTACGCTTATATACTCCCTCTCCTGTTTGCCCAAGTACAGGGAGGGAAATAACCTGCCATGACCATAAAAGATTGATATGAACAAACTGAAAATAATAAAATATACATATAATTAAATTTCAGACAAAGTCCAAACTTCATTGGAAAGATTTGCATCTATTCACAGTCTGTTGGAAAGCCAGCAGCGCCAGGAGCTGCCGAGAGCAGAAATTCCAGCACAAGAAACTGCCGAGAACAGAAATGCTAGCACAAGGAGCTGGAGTAGCAGTGGATATAGCAGATTCAAGCCTCCACGATTTCACAGAACTTTAGGTAATTGAGCACAAGGAGCTGGAGTAACAGTGGATATAGCAGACTCAAGTCTCCACGATTTCACAGAACTCTATGTAATTCGGCATACACCATATCGCATTACAAATCCAAGGCTTCCAGATGCAGAAAAGTCTTCCGCCTAAGAAATATTGCAGTTGCAAAGGCTTGGAAAGCCAAGAAGTTCTCCTGTTTATCAACTAGAATTATCTCTCAACCTTCTGTCATAAAATTGAGATTACTGACCCGAGATACCAATTCAATTCGTAGATCGCTGTACTCCTCACAGTTGTACATAATATGTTCCCATGATTCTCTTTCGCCACAATGGCAACTAGATCTTTCATTAATTCCTAAATCATGCAACTTTGCATTAATGGAACCATGACCAGTTAATAAGAACATAGCTTGTAAGTTTGGGGCAAACCATTTGGATTTTATCGAGGCTGCATTCCTTAAATCTGGGAAAAAAATTTGTGTAATCTGCCTTTTATCACAAACGCTCCAAAGCTCTTGCCAGACTTTTACCAAAGCATCCCAGATTCTTGTCCTTTCCTTCCTGGGATCTGCCAAAATGTCCATCTGTATATTCAGAAAAGAACAGGGAATGCCACGGTGGATGAAGTAAGCCAATGCGCTCGAGTGGTGGAAGAATATCTTGAAACCGAAGATGTCCAACGACTGCCATGGCCAGCACGATAACAAGACATAAATCCGATCGAATATGTGTGAGACGCCCTTTGGCGTCGCATTGCACACCGACAGCCACTCCTCGGTCACTTGGTGAGCTAAGGTGTGAACTGGTGGAAGAATGCGATTTGTTGCCACAGAATATTTTAGACAGTCTAATATCGTGCATTTTTCACCGCTGTCAGGCCTATTTAGTCGTTGGAGGAGATCATACACCATACTGATATCATGTGACCATATTTTCGTAAATGTAAATCGATTCAAGAACTTGTTATTCTAAATCCCATATGTCCTCTATGGGATGTAAATCTGATGGGTCGGCTGGCTTGCCAGTTTAAAACAATAGAGGCCATGCGAACCGGACAGCTGCTGTTCCATCCTAGAGTCCAGAAGTGTGGAAATCTTGAGTTTCCCCCAAATTTTCCATTTTATTTAGCTTCATTTTTTTCTATTTTTTTCAATGGATCATATCACATAAATTTTTCTACCCAGTATTAACACCACCTTTCAATTTAATTTCTTTACCTGGGGCAAGGCTGCTGTGCATATCCCAGGCTCGATACGCACACCTTAAGTTCTTTACTCCTCAAAATCAAAAATGCCTTCCACTCTTCTCAGTACCACACTCTCGTTGTACACCCCTCGATACTGCCAGAAAATGTGTATATATACTTCACTTTCAAGTATTATAACTCCTCCTCCTCCTCCTTATCCTTTATAAATTGTCTAACGAGAACATCACTTCGGAGAACTCTCCTTTTCCTATTCGTCTAAACCTTTAATTTTATGAATAGTCAAATTTCTTTGTTTACTGCATGTTTTATGTATGGAAAGTTTCTCATGTTTGTTTATTTCCTAAACTAATCTCTCCACTGTGTACACAAGCCTCTCTGCTTTGATTCCTTCTCCAAGATCCTCCATAAATGTCTTATAACTCCCTCAAAATTCTTATGTATGCTACTTTCTGAGTATCTATTTCTAATGGGAATGTCATTCATATTCCACCATATTCCTCGTCTAAATCTGAAACTCGCCGATCCTGTTCTTTGTTTTGGTCCATCCACTATGGGGTTTTCTCTGATAAAGTTCTTAAAAATTCCAAGACACCACAGCTCATTCTCTGAGAAGAGACTCGTTTCTATTGTCAATGCGGTTATGGTACTTATTTCAGCTCCTGATCCATGGGAACGTGTCCACTTGTAGAATTCCATTCTGTATCATTCGGGAGACTGCTTTAACAGCTACTAAGAAGCAATCTGCACATGGCTGATGGATTCCTTCACGAGCAAATGATAAAGATCACACAGTCACCTGATGCCAACCTTTATAAATTTGCTATCAATAAAAAGTATCGCCAGAAAATCTTAAATCAGAGCCAGAATATGGCCATGTTCTTACGCTCTAATAGAGTCAGCTCATTCCCATCCCTTCTGATCCAAGAAATCATTTTCACATTATAATAAATGCTCTCACTAAAGCGCCTGGAATCCGTCAAGGTCCTTGTTCAGTTGATCTCTTTTCTATAAATTTAATCGTATTCTAACGCATATACACTGTATGTAATCCCTGGAAAGTCCACTAAAAGAGCATTCTTTGTTCAACGTCTATTGCATAATCCGGTTAAAAATCTATGCATAGAATATTTGATGCCTGCAGCATCTCTTTAAATTATAGAAATATTAAAATATACTTGACAGGTTCATCAGGAACAATTTGTTCAGTGGATAATAATAATTTATTATCCCCATTATTCGAATTATTCCCGAAATTTAGCCTTCGATGGCAGCACCGTTGAAATAATCACCATCCTTCCCACAACGGATGGAAAGGACTGGAGTTCGAATCCTGGAGTTCAAATCTATGCAGTCCTCACCGGTCTCAGGCGAGGGTTGCATAGATTTTTTTCTTCCGGAAACTCAGTTCGGTTTTTTCATCCAGCAACCAACCAACTCATCCGATCTTAATCCTATTGAGCATGTTTGGGACCTCCAGTGGGTCCCAAGAGTGCTGAACATGTTTGGGACCTACTGGACGTTTATAATATATCAATTAATTGAATTGATATATTATAATATGTGACAGTGTTACATTTAAAATATTAACTTATGATTTGAACCACATTTATGGAAACAGAAATATTGTCAGAAAGACAATAAAACAATGTAATTGCAGTTACGTCGATGATACCACATAATACAAAATAAGTACTTTAGAACCAAGGCACACAATGTCCCCTTTATCATGGAACCAGAGTGGCAATTATTGTAGTTCTTGTTGATAGTTTATACAGCATAGAATATCTATGGATCCTCTAGTTGCTCAGAACATATTAATGCGGTTTCTCTCATTGATCCTTGTTAAGGGCAACACTGTGATGGCGTCTTTGTATGACATTCATGATTAGGCTTCTCATAGACAAGGCTTAAGTTCGCGCAGCGTGTGAGCTGTAAGCAAATGCTGTTGCCTGTTGGAAGCGTCACAGTTGCAGACTAACAAATCTAAATCAACATAATTCCTTAGTGTGTTGCCAAGTTCCACCTTTACTGTGCCGATTAGAATAGAATCTGTCTGACCTCCGCATTAAGTTCATCTCCGACTTTATCTAATGAAGATAACAAGTGATACTCCTCAATAATTTGTACAATGGAACAATTGTGTTGGCTTAACGGATCCTGTGATTTTATGAGGCCAATGTCAAAAGATTAGCCTCGCTACGATTCAAAATGGCATGTGTTCACGAAATAATAATTCTTCCCAACAGATGACATTGTGAACTTATGGAAAGGTTCTTCCATGATGAAATTATGGAGTAAGTATTGATTTGCGCTCTAAATGATTCCGAAGACGACCTTTTCTTTGGAATCATTTGTACTCCAAAGCATTTTGATTGAGAAGATGCTTTGTACGAAGAATAAAATACAAAGGAGAAATTAGCGCTTTCAAAATTCTTTGGGAAAACAAAAAAGAAAAAAAGTACACGAATATAAGAGAAGACCGTTGAGGTGGGGGGGTTGTTTTTGCCCATCGGATCTGTTCCTTTATTACAAGCAGAATACCAATTCGTGTAAAAACATCTGTTCCATGAAGATTAACTATTAACCCGGTGTTTACGTGCCATCTTCTTGCAAATTAAATTCCTCCTTATTCCACGGTGTCTGTTTATAGCCGGGTTTATGCCATAGGTAATATACAACCGGAATATTTATTACTCCAACCGCCATTTTATCGATATTCCGAATTACAAACCGACTGCGAGTAACTATGGCAACGGCTGATGCGCAGGAAAATGAGAACAAAACGAGATGCCTATTTGAAACGCTAATCTGTTTTATGGGCTTAAGAAAATAAGCGCGAATACCGTGGAAAGTTATGAGAAAAAGAATAGAAAATATATCTGACTCTCAAACACGCTCTGCCCACTAACATTTGGGCACACCAGACATAAATGAACAGTAAAATCTGAATGGTATTGAGCAGCTTTGAAGAATCTTGTGGATGCAGTCGGTATTTTCTCCATGATTTCTTTGGGGTTTAATACGGCTAAAAATAAGTGTGGGGGGGAGGACAGGGTGGGCGCCGAATGCGCGTGTCTGGAGTTTTAAGATGTTATTTAGAGTTTCCCTGGCCACGAAATAAGAACAGATGTAGTCGCTCCCAAAATCATCCCGTATTTATATGCACACCCATTACTCGAAAAGCCCGTGTTCCGTCTGGCGGCGATCCTTTCATTAAACGACCAAAGGAAAATCGTAGATGCAGAGTTGATTTGCGCAGAAATTGCCCGATTTTTGGAGAAGGAGGATGAAAACATATGAAAAGCGAGCAGATGCTTAATGAATATAGAGATCCACTGTTCTCGGGTTGGTGTTCGCTGCATAATAATAGCACTGGCTCGCGAAATGCCAGAAAACTCTGCGAATTTGCTTCTCGATTTGTAAATAAGGTCGGTTTAGTCCTTACAATAAACTAAATCCCTCAGCATGTACTGCGCATACGTTTTCTGAAACAATAGTAAGAATCACCTTCTCATTTGATGTACTCTGACTAGAAAATTTAATATACTCATTCATCAAAGAATTGGAAACTTTTATTCAATATCTAGTAGGGCCATGTTACGCCCGAATTACAGAGCTTAAACATCGTGGCATGGATTCCACCATTCTACCATCGGGGGATATCTTTCAGCTGCTGTGGTTGGTAGAGAAGTAAGTAAAGTAAGCCAACTACTCCATCTCAGACATTGTCAATTGGATTTAGATCTGGAGTATTAGACAACCAGGGTAGGTAATGGGAATATTGGGGATGTTCCTCGAACCATTCTGATACAAACTTTGCACGGTGGTGGATAGCGTTGTTGTTTTCTAAAAATCCATCGCATTCCTAATAAAAATGAAGTAACGTAGGGTGAAGTTGGTCTGATATGACAGAAAGATATTCATTGGAGATAACACGACTATCTAACGGCAGGAGCGGACTTAGTCCATACCAACAGATCATATCTCATACCATGATACCATCTTCCACCAGCTGAGACGTCTACACGACACAATCTGGTTGCAATAAAAAAGTAAATGTTCCACAAATTCAATCATGCTTTTGGTGGTACCATTCTAGTCGAATCTCTTGATTTTTTGCAGAAAGAAGAGGCTCAGGAAAGCTTACAGCATTCGTCCGATACCAAGGAACTCCCGATAGTACAATGTGACAATTTATATTTGCATACCGTACGTTTAAAAGGTTTATTTATTTGTAATTAAATAATTTTCTTCACTTTTGGTAGGAATTACCAACTCCTCTTGTAGCGACTTGGTTTGAAGCCATTGGCGTACAAAAGATTTCTTCAGAATTAGTTCGAAGCTACTGAAAAGTATTCAGTGTGCAATTAAGGCCAAGATGGGCGGATATCTTAGAAATATAGTGTATCTTAAAGTTGTTTTGAAGCATATAAGTGTCCAGTTACTTTTGGCAACATAGTGTATTTCCGAAACTTCGTGTCTAATGTGAAATGTTATCTCCTTGTGTCATTCCATTACTATTTAATGTTTAAGTGGGGCTGGCTGTGTTTTTTGCAGGCGAGTCGAAGAACAAATGAAAATCTTGAATCCCTCGGGCTTTTTGAAAGATCATTGAAAGATTTATTTACTTATCCATTTCAATTAGATCAACACCCCGACACAACCCCAAGGGCCCAGAAGGTTCTACATTGTCTGCTATGTAAATATTAGCTGATAATACTGTATAGAATTATTGGCTAATTTAAGTAAATTTAAAGATCGGTATTTGAGTTTTGTTTATCCGCAGATGCTTCTGTATATTTTATCTCTTTGTTAAAAGGAGTTATCAGTGAACGTTTCTTCATACGCAACATAAACTCTATATACGTTGCAAATTTACATGCATGTAGTCTGTTTTTTTACTGTGATGTTTATTCACGAGATCTTTGTTTCTGTTCTGAGTTTCAATACTTGGGGTTGATATTTTGCTTTCCAAATCTTCAACATCTTTATCTGATCTGAATATATGCATTTGTGCAGCCTTGTTATCTTATTTAACATTTATGCTTCCGTTAGAAATTCTTTCTTGTGATGTTTGTCCACGCAGAATTATTCAACCTTTATTTTAAAGCTTGAATAATTGATGGTTGCTCAACTATATGATGTTTGTAAGAAGCCTGCCCTCTAGGATTTTTATTGCGCGCAGTTAAAAGATACTTCTTTTGTTTCTTCAGTAGCTGGAGAATGTCATCTTAAGATCTGTTTCTTTTGTGTCATATTTTTCTTCTGAACTTTGTAGCTACAGGGATGAAAGTTTAAACTTCGATGAGGGATTGCTCTCGAAGTGATGGTGTATGAGTTTCTTCATTTACCCTCTCACAAACCCTAATTCAGCTACCATCATAATCTGTGTCTGACCGAACAGTTCTCATTACTCTGAAACTGCTCTGTACAATACTGTGGTGATGCTGTTCATATCGGATCTGCTTAAATGTCCTCTTGGATGTTACAGCTTTTCCTTATACGTATTCCAAATCGATTTCTGGATTTTAAAAGCTTTCTCTTTATCCCCTTTCAGCGTGTGGTTATCCATTTTCTATCTGCCTACTCAAGGACGTTGCTGAATCCAATTATGGTTCCTGATCCTCATATTTGTCCAACTTCTGTTTTAGTCTGCTTGTTAATTTTTATACATTCTGCTAATAATGTGGCTCTTTTAGAATGAATACGCTCCATTTTGTCTAGGCTTTTAGGAAAAGTGGCTTTTAAAGTTTTGCCAAACCAGATTAACTTCCTTTGCTATATAGAACCACCTTGGGTGCCTCTAGAAGCTCAATGTCTGTAATTTTTAATGAAGAGGTTGCTTGGTAGTTTAATCCAAAAGAGTTTATTTCCAAATTAAGTCCAGGAAAAATTTCTTTAAAACATTTTTTGAATAGACTCTTTTTATATTCTTTTACATATACTTTTTGGAGATTTTGATGCCTTGCGAAATTATCTTATGATCCAAGTTTGAAGTTTGAGACCAGGTTTATCTCCAACTCATTATTATTTTCGTTTAAGCTTTGTGGCATATCAAGGTGTCTTGTGGACTCTCTCTGGAGATTCAGGAATATATTTTTTGAATACTCAACTGGCGTTTTTTCTGCTTTATAGCGTAATTCATTTGTGGTGGGGAAATTTTTTTGTTGATGTGTGGTATTCATAAAATTCGTGATATTTTGTTGCCAGAGGGACTTGTCTTACACTAATGTGTTCAGTACAATGAGCCGTAATTAATTACACGTTTATATTCAAATATTTCCCCTCAGGATATGAAGAACTTCTTTGGATGTTTTTCGTTTCTTTTTGCCCCTTTCTTTATAACATGAAGTTACAAAGAAGGGGGGGGGGGAAAGAAATGAAAGAAGAAGTGAAAGTTGCATAGTTTTTGCCCTTCAGAAGACTTACGTTTTTCATTCGTAAAAAAAGGCAAATACTCTGGGGAATACACGCAATGCACAGAAACTAACTCCTCGTGGCCACAGCTGACTCAGTGTTTAATCTGAACATTCCAGCTGGTAGATTGCATTCGTTGGTAACGTTCAGTTAACCTTGGGCGTTGATGTGAATGTCTTCCGGTTGAAGATATGTCCCCTAATTTTTGGATCTTCCAGTTCAACTACTGTTTCGCCAAAACAATCTAAGATAGAAGACATCCTTACAAACTCAACCTTTTAATCAAGAGGAAGTTGATGGTACAAATGCAATTTCTATAAAGAAAGCAATGTCCACTTGCTGGCTTTATCGACGGTGAAGTTATAATTCAGTTTCACAAATGTAGATGTTTTGGTACAAATCCCGGATTATTCCAATATCAGACTCGGCTTTTCCTTTGTTTTGGAAAGAAGCCTTATTTAACTATCTTGCAGAACCTGGACAAACCTCAGGACTAACCAGCAACATAGCCTTAATTTCCGGTGCTCCTAAAATCCAATAAGAACAACAACTAATAATCTAGAATTTCTAAAACTAATACAAAATTAATGGTCTTCAAGGGAATCTTCGCTTCTACTAGACATCCTTTATAGAGATCAACAACTTCTTTGTCCATTATGTTTTCCCAAAACCGGGTGGAAAAGGCCCTAGTTCGAACCCAATCAATGACGCAGGAAAACTTTTATGGGCTTATATAGTTAGGAAAGGACGTTACATAGTGATTTTCCATGATATTTTTCTCTATAAATAACCACTCTTACATCATGTGAATTTTTTTAAAGTTAGTTTATTTAACCTATTGACTAATTTTGCTATACAGTTAGGTAATGTTTCAGGAACTCTGCCAAGTGTGGTCTGGTGATGGGTTCTGGCAAGGTTCCTGAAATGTTACCAGTAGGCCATCGTAGAGAAAGTCCCCGCGTAAAGCGGGGACTTTCTCTACGATTTGGCGTCTGTAGGCGGACTGGGTTGTAAATTTATCCATATCCATTCCATCTGCTTCTAGTGTTTGAATGACTGGCAATGATTGCACAGGCGTGAATCTTTCGCTCAGTTTGAGTCCACGTAACTTTGGCAACAGCGCTGTGGTTGACCTAAAGGATTGTGCAGATGTGCATCAGGTACAGAGATCCCAGAAATTTGGGGATAAAATGACACCAGACAGTTTGGTAGAAGTTGTGAGCTTTTTGATGTTTATTGTGGTTAGTAACTTTGGCAGCTCTATCTGTCGCGCCACTTTGGTTGTCCTTACCTGTGGAGGAATATGATGTTTATAAAGGGCCCACTTAAGTAGCCAGTACTCTTCGTCAATGCTTTATTTATTGTCGGGACCGCCTGTGACCAAATTCTGCCGCACAGAATACCGTAAGGTAAATTACAGTCTGAATATATTTCTTTGTTGTTTTCGAGTCATCTTCATAAAGAAGATTTTGTTTGGCGCACCATATAAGGCTATATATTCTTCTTACTATTGATTAAAAATGCTGATGGAATCTAATTTTTGGTTCGAAAATAACCCCAGGGTCTTTGTGGCTTTTCAATATGGGAATCTGGGCTCCACGGAAAGAGAATTTTGGCTTGTGGCAACTTTAAAGAGAACATTATCATCTCAGATTTACTGGGATTTGGACGTTGCCCAAACTGTTCAAGGTAGAAAGCTAACTCAACGGTCCTATTATTTCTTATAGATTTTGTAATTTTGGCAAGATATCAACAGTAGGCTAACCTTCAGTCGCACATAACAACGTTTTCGCGAAAACTGAAATCCTTCTTTTTCAAGATAATTTGGATAACCAGACAGGGATGAGGTTTAAATTATAAAAACTCTTCGAGTAAAACATAATGCAGCTCTCTTAACAATAGAAACATGGCGCTACAGCTGGGGTTCACATAACTAAGTAGGCAGCTGTTCAAAATAAACTTGGTTCCCTTTGGATAAATTTTTCTGGTCGTACAAAAGCTTGAAGGACAACTCTTACCCTACAGATTCTATTTGGATATGTCCCACTTCATCTCTTTGTAATTTACAGAGGACTATTATTTTAGTATAAAAATCTAGCAACTGAATTTGATGGCATTATTATCAACGCTTCATAAGCATTCCCTACGCCTGACGGGGGCAAAGTTACCTCAAATACGGATTAGTATTCGTAAATGGCAAACAAGATGGTCTGATAACACCAAATGCCCTACAGTTTAGTAATTTATACCCAGTGTAAATTTTTAAATACATTTACTGCAAAACCTAAATATTAATTTTATATTAACAGGACATGGGTCCTTAAATCAAGTTAGTCAGCTTCAATATTTGTAACACCAGTTTTTGCTCTTGTGGTGTCCAATCTTGTTGGGCACCACAAGATCTCAGACTTTAGTAAAGAAGCTATCTCAGACGTTGTCCTGAGATAGCTTCTTTACTAAAGGGTGTCCGAGAAGTCTGGAATCATAGGGAAAAATGGATACGGTTAATGCTACTTTTCGTTGCTCTTGTCTCAGAGAATAATCTTCCCAGAGACTTTTTGGGACTTTTGCTGAAATGAGTGAAGATGGCCGTGGCTGTGTCATCAATGGCACTTCTCGAAGGTTAACTGCGTGATTTACCCTAAATGGATGCTGTTTTCCGAAACATTGCAACAAGTTTGCTCACACAGCTCTCTGTTATTGGCTCGCTGTCTGGATTCAGTCTGTGAGATTCTGCGGCGACTGCTCTCTGACTCCAATTTCCTACGAGAAGGATTATCTGGACTTGTTCTTCCTTACTCAAAGGCATCTTGGGGTCCAAAGATGAAAATATAAGAATTAGTTTCTTTTCTGTATGGTTCCAGACTTATGGGATGCCCTGTATTTTTGGCTATTGGCAATCACTAAATGCTCCAACATTAATGTCTCGCCCAGAGCATCCTATATGTGTTTTTCGCCACATTGTATTTTACGGTATCATCGGGATGTGAATCTGCTGCATAACTCTGTACTTAAAATCCTACCACTCGGTTACTCTTGAGTTTCTTCGGAGGTTACATTGAACAACCCAAAATGCAATGCAAATTTTCATTTAATTTATTTTTATATTAAACAGCACATACATAACAGTGTGTAGAGTCTATGGTTTCTTCGACATTGCAGTATCCAGTTGAATATCAGCTCTGTCCGCATTCCATAGATATCACCAACTTATCAGTCACTGGTTTCCAATGGAGCAGTTTGCTCTGCTCCATTGGAGATACCAATGATATGGATTCCGCAGTTAGGTGGCATTTGTGGTGGTAGACACGACAATAGTCTTTGTACAGCATCACGTGAGTTTATTGATTGAGATATTTATGTAGTGGTATGTGTTCGGATGAAGCAGAACTTTTTATAGGCAACAGTGTGATGGTGCGGACGTACTTGTGAAAGAAACAAAATAATTTGAATGTTTTAATAATGTTTTCTAGTTTCATCTGTTTTTGGTTGTTTTTATAAGTTTATTATCAATCTCGAAACGCATCGAAAGTACTTTGTGCCTGTTTGGTTGTTAAAACCCATTTGGGTGTAATGGACCGAGATTGAGGTACGATCACGTAGCTCCAGTGGCCATCCTTTATAGGTGCAATAGCAACAAACTGTTTCTTTAAAAAAAAAGCCTTCCAGTTTCAGAATAACAGTACGAAATTTTTGGAACATAAACAACTCGTACGCATTTAAGAAAGAGAACTGTTCGCTATCAGCGAACAATCATTTTAGAGAGGTCATTTAACCTCGATTTGGTCCATCAGGATCCCAACTGCACCATTCATTTGTTATAAATAAAGAATTCAAAGCTTTCCAAGAAACTGTTCCATGCTTTGTGAGTAAGGGATGTTCCGTGCGAGATGTTTATGAGGATAAAACGAATATAAATGCAGCTATAATGGTAATATTTTACTGATGGAAGATACTGTAATGCTGTTAGGCGAAGGGACACGAAAACTGGGGATTCGATGGGGGGAATCCAAGATACTGGTAAACGGAAAGCTGAAATATTAATGCGGGCGACTCCTCGAGGAGGTTTCTAGAAGCTAGTAAGCCGGTAAAATCACTTAACACGGCTCAGTAGATGAGATCACGTGGACCGAAATAGAAGCCCCCCCCTTCTTCCACCTAAAAGTAAAACTCTACACGACTTCTCTGTTCCAACGTCACGCAAAGCGCGCACTGTTTCCGGAATGCAAATCCCGTTCGGGTCACGCGAGGGATTTCCATTGACTAAACTGGAAACTACAAGAGACGAGGAAAAATTGATTTCCGTTCCTAAAAATAGCCTTGCGCTCTGCTACTGGTCGGAGCAGTTGTCGTTCTCGGGATGGTCACCGGAGTTTGGCCTTGTTGGCGGTTTACGTACCCGTTACAAATGACGTATCTCTTCGCTGTGTGCACGCTCCGCTTGTCCACAACTAAACTTTTCTTCCCGGTGTCTTTTACAGCAAAGAAACGGAAGAAAGAGAAAAGAATTCAGAGTGCTTTTGATACCAAGGTTACGCGCCGCTACTTTGGCCCTCCCGTCGTGGTATCCATTCTGTCCGTCTTACTCTTTGCAAGACAGTAAAATATTTTTGATTGCAGTACCTACCACCTAATAGAAAGAAAGTTCTTTCTGGCCTTGGATTGTTTTGATTAGAAATCTGTTCTGAATGTTTAAAGGAATCGACGGAAATCTCTGCGCAACCTCTCATAATCATTGTCTTTTTTCAGCTCTTGGGGCTTCTTTTTGCTATAGAAGAAGAGTGCTGCATCTTTTACCATGGCTACTGTTGGAGGAAGCCGGATCATTAGCAATAGATAATCCCACAATGGCAGGAAACCCATCTATCATGTCTGGTACATTGTTGACGTGTATTGAGAATCTCTTTTAATTGAAGATTGGGTAATAATACGTTTCCTGACCTTGTCCTTTTGATTGATATTTCGTCACACATTTTATATAAATATTTATCTCCGTATTTATATAACACAACGTGTAAAATGTACGAAATATGTATCACAGATAGCACAAAGCATTTCTTTGGTAAGATGAATACCCTACCGAATATATAAACTCACTTGTCTGCTTAGATGCTTGATCAGTCTTCTTTTCTAACTCACATGTTAATTCCTTGATGGTCTCTTAGTAGTGAGGAACTTAAGAGCGCTTCTTGTTTAATTTAAATTTATTCTTAGCTTTCTTTAATGCTAACGTTTTCTTATCTGACTCGTGTTGTACTGGATTTCTCAAAATACTTTTCTCATTGCTGGAAAGGACATTATCCATATTGACTCAGTTGATTTTCCACAGTTTCTGCAAATTGGATAGTTCCAGATTTCCACCTCGAAGAGCTCGTTCCACTCCACTCCATGTCCAAAGTCTCATTTAAATCTTTTGTCTTGGTTATCCTTACTCTGAATTGCACGCATGCAACATCCCCATGTATCTGTCCCCGAGCTTATGTATTCTGTTACTGAAGAAGCGTTCCATTGCGTGAAAAGGATAGGTGTAGCTAATAAAATGGCGACTTAGTGTAGATGGGTACTCCATCTCGAGTAATCATTATCTGTAAACTCTTGAAGGTCATTAATTTACGTAGATCAAAATATTTTATAGGCCAATAAATTCTGCTATCAACCATCCCTGTCTCTAGAGAACCCATCATCTTTAAATTTGAAGTTATCTCTCCATCCTTCGGTTTAAATTTGATTATCACGTTAGACTCAAATTATCGAGTGACAGCGAGCACTCAAGTTGAGATTAATGACGAGGCAGCATCCTTGCTGGGGCAACTTTCATCCCATTTACAGGCAGATCCACGATATCGAAATATTCAGAAAACAAAGAATACTTGAAGGAACACTGAAACTGTTTCTCTACTGATTTTGATGGAAATACTTCGCATGTAACATTCTCCTGTTGACATTCTGTGCCAAGACAACACAGTTGGATCCTGCATTGGGTTTATTTTCTGTTAATTAAATTTTATGAAATTAAAGCAGTTGTCATAAAGTGGACCATAATTTTCACTCTTGTGTTACCATTTCAGTAAATTCAATACTTGAGTACGAAACCCTTGAAACGCTGTGCAAGTTAAAGAGATTAAATTTTACGTTACAGAGGAATTCTTTAAGGACATCGTCAATAGACGACGAAGTTAACTGATTTCAGGCGAAGAGAGAGAGAGAGAGTAGGGCTTCATCTTGATCCATTTCACCATGGGAACTGATGGCTTATGACCAAAGAACCTCTTACAGCCAACCAATTCCGTGATATCTCTGTTTTGAAGAATTTGCGAAACTTAAGACCGTCCATTGTGGCAGGATTAAATTATCAAAAAAAGCAAAGGAATTCGATGATATTTTTATGCAGTTTCAATGTTTTTCTTATGACATAAGCTTATGAGTGGACTTCAGAATTGGTTTAAGCATATTCATGCTCAGAAAGAACACGCATATTATGGAACAGCGTTTTAAATTTCTTTGATATTCATTTTGAAAAACGCAACATCACTAATTCTTTGCTGGTAATGGAATAAACCGTGTTCGCTGGGGCAACAGTAAGAGGAAAAAATTATAACAATAATGAAATTTATTCAAATAAATAAAAAAAAAATAGACGAGGAAGATCTCCCTTCTGAGAAGAAATTGGTAAGCTCATTGGTAAGTATCGAATTTACTGTAATCGTAACACAAGAGTGAAAATCCGAGATATTGATTAGAGTGCGATAGATTCTTTCAAAGCGACAACCCAACTATCCGCAGTGCAAAAACTGCATCTGAATAGATCGAGGAACATTGCCAAGATTTCCAGTATCTATCCTGGCAGCCTAATTCTCCAGATCTAAATCCAGTTGAGGATTCTGTGATATGTTGTGAAGGGCAGTTTGTTTCCTAATTATCTGCCGACAATAATTGAGCAGCTGACTAATATTCTGATGGAGGAATGGTCAAATGTAGAGCTTGAATCCCTCAGACACCTAGTGGAACCTACCATATGGTCTGTAATTCGGGAAAGGTGGCTCTACTAAATATTGAATATAAGATCCTTGATTTCAGTCAGTGAGTGCACAAATACTACGGTTATGGAACGGCTAAGAATTAATTACAAAGTAGTTCGGTTGTTTTAAGTTCACTCTGAGGAGGTAAGGCTATGAGGTATCAGTGTATTTTTTTTTGGAAATCGTTATCTTCAATGGTAGCGCCATGGTTATAATCACCAACCTCCCCACACCGTATGGCTAAGGGCTGGATTCGAATCCACCAATGACACGAGAAACTTTTATGAGCTTCTTTTACGGTGGTTGAGTTACTCTGAGTATAGCAAGGCCCCCTTTTTCTAGAATTCCCGGTTTCTTCGTCCAGCAAAACAGACAAACTGATCAGAGAACACACGCACACACAATTTACGGACATATACAGTGAGTGGATATGTTTCTCTTATCAAGTAACTCTATTCTGAAATATACATATTTTTTAAATCATGTAAACTCTCCACTGTGGATGGCACAGTTGGTATAATCATTGTCCTCCCCACACCGAATGTAAAAGACCTGAGTTTGAATCCCATCAGTGACGCGAGGAATATTATGGGCTTTTTTACAACATGGTAGAGTTAGTCATTCCGAAGGGAGAGTATCATTGTTTTTCTTCGACAACTCGGGTTTTTCATCCAGAAAGAATGCAAATTGACCAAGAACACACGCAGTTTACAGACATTACATACGATTCAATATTACCTAATTTTCTGATGCGCCTAAAAACGCCCTTCAACAACAACCCTCGATCGAAACAGACTAACTCGAAAAGTTTGTGCAAAAAAAAACCCATAAAAATTCTTCCTCGTATTGGTCCTTCCATCTTCCATAAAGGGAGATGGGACGAATATACGAAGATTCAAATATAGATATGTTTGCCTAAATTGCGACCATCTTTCGGATTATTAGGAACAGCTATAGTATAGGGGCACGCAATTCAGATGAAAAATTTCGCCGTGGTGTCTTCCTCAATTAATGATCCTAAAGTGAACCATAGAGTTTCCTTGGAACAAAAAGCAGTTTCAGAATATATTTTTAAGCTTTACAAGACTCAGTGCATCAGTAACCTTTTGGAGCCTTACAAGACGTAGGGCATCAGTAACCTCCACGATACCAATACAGATTGAATCTCTAGCGTTTCTGTTATTTTCTACTCTACTATAGTCCAGAAGTTTCTATATTACTCTGGAGTACAAAATATATTGGTTACTGTTGATTTAATTTCCTCTTCAGTCGAAATTTTCAGTGATATGAGTGGACTCAGTATTTTTACTTCCGTGTACCTATCCACTTCATGTTTGTGTTACCAACATTTCCTCCATTGTGGAACAACAAATTTAACATGATCTATCCGCACGCACAAAGTTTTTTGCGTCGTCTAATGATAGGTTCATTATCATAATGGAAGTAAGAAAATTAATTTCCTCCGTCATAAGAGAAACATGTCACGGTAAGAGCGGCGCTCTATTTCGCTATCAACCCGCTGCCTGTTTTGTAAGGAGAGGCACACTCCATTGAACCAATTTCGTCATCTACATTAGATTCAGAAAGTAGTATTGTAGGTTGGTGTGTAGTAAAAATACTTGAACATTTCTTTAAATACTGAATTTAGACCATCTAATTATACCTAGTTATACAGGGTGTTTCAAAAGTGATGGTCAATAATTTAAAGATGAACTGTGCAGACTACAATAAGCAAAAAAGCCAGCCTAGTAAACATGGGTCCTTTAGTGAATCGTTTTCGAGATATTGCACATTTCTAGGTGGGATCCATCACTGACAAAGTGAACTGTACAAAGTTGGAATCCACCACTGACCCTTTCCCCTCTCTCAGTGTTCTGAGACGTAGCAGGGATACTGATATTTGCCAAAGGATAGTCAACATGGAAAGAGGTTACAGCAACGAAGAGTATGCCAACATCAGTGCACTCGAGGCTGCACGTCTGTACCAAGAAACGTTTCCCCGGCGAAGTCAGCCCAACAGGCGCACATTCATCAGAGTACATCAACGCCTTAGACAACATGGGCTCTTCGCACATAAGAGTACGAGCAGGTAGGCCCAGAAGCATAACACCTGATGTTCAGGAAAGGGTGTTAGAAAGAACAAATCCAGGAATTTCGACAAGGAAGGTTGCTCTGCAAGAGCGTGTACTGAGCCATAGCAGTGTGTGGCAAATTTTACATCGCCAATTACTGTACCCCTACCATATCCAGCGTGTACAAGGTTTCAGCAATACAGACTACTCTCCCAGAGTGAACTTCTGCCAGTGGATGCAATAACAGTGTGTCCTGAACCCCGAATATTTAAACAACATTTTGTTCACTGACGAAGCTGGGTTTACTCGTGATGGTATTTTTAATTTTCATAACTGTCACTTTTGGTCCGACGAAAATCCTAATGCAATTCACGAGTCACGACATCAGGAACATTTCTCGTTGAATGTCTGGGCAGGACTACTAGGAGACCGTCTAATTGGACACCACTTTCTGCCAAGCAGGCTAACAGAAAAGCTGTACCTTCAGTTCCTGCAGAATTGTTCTTCCAGACCTCCTTGATGATGATAATGTTCCACTTCAGTAACACCAGAACATGTGGTTTATGCATGATGGTGCACCGGCACTTTTTGCTCGAGTTGTGACTCGGTATCTAACTAGAAGGTATGGTCAACGGTGGATAAGTAGAGGTGGGCTTGTAATGTGGCCTCCCAGATCACCAGACTTAAATCCTATGGATTTTTGTACCTGGGGTCATGTAAAAAGCTTAGTGTACACTTCTGACATTAACACAGTTGAGGAATTGCAGCGTCAGGTTGAAGGAGCCTTTCAGCAAAGCAGAAATGACCCAGGAATGCCTGAGAGGATTCGCAACTCAATGAGAGAAGACTACAAAGCTGTGTATGGATGCAGGGGTAGCATTTTGAACACCTTTTGTAACATCTGTAAACTCCTGTGGTGTTGAAACCAAAAATTAAAAATGTATTATCTCTCTTATGTTTAATAAAACCACCCTAAGCAAAGGATTCACAACTTTTTGCTAAACTAGTGCTCCCATATTCAGTGGCGGATCTTAACAGAAAATGCTCATTATTTCGAAAACGGTTCATTTGCGTCCCTATGTTCACTGGGACTTTTTTGCTTATTTATTTTTTTTTTTTTGTACTTTTCACCTTTAAATTATTGACCATTTTTGAAATACCCTGTATATTGGTGCCTAAAAGTTAAGGAACTAACAAAAGACATAAATCTTGTAAGAAGATCCCCCCCCCTCTCATGGATCCTTCTATAAATGATATTTCTTGGATGCAGCCTCTCCTGTGGGTCTGTCAAGCTTGGACTAATGTTGCGAAGTCTCGATGACACTTCGCATTTGGGACCAGATAACGATAATCTTCGTGGAGTTGCACCCAACAGCTTTGGACAGGTCTTCGAAAGACTGTTTTGGAAATGGTTCCTCACATTGCGAGTCGCATTTAGTCAGCCACTTGGATACTCGGCTTGTCTTTGTTCTGTTTCCATTCTCGTATTATTCTTCGCCTTAAAGAATCATGAATGGTAATCTTCGTGATATTTTTAGAGTGAGGACTTCAAAATCCATAGCTCGAGACTGTTTTACCCAATTGGCATGTTGCAACAGGTTGTACGCGACCTGTTGCAACGTGTAAAGAGGTTTTGGCACGGTTTGTTAACATGGTAAGAATAAAAACTCAAGTTTTTCATCCAGAAAAACAGAAAATCGACCACAGAACACACGCAATTTACAGACATTTTATACACTGCACAATTTGGCCTATATCGCTGATGCGCCTAGACCTTACATCAATCAATCAATCAACCGCCATTGACTGCATCTTCATTGCAACTGCGATCGACAGTTTACGCATGTCTATTGACTGAGTCTAAGACAAAACACACCGTTGCTGTTTGTCTTATGTGCTGCTTAGCGAACACCTAACATCTCGTTCTTTACCTAATGCAGCGTATCTCAGCTCTCTAAGCGATGTTGAAGACCTCGTTGACTAGCTGCAATACGCGTCTTTGGATGTTTAATCCGAAAGTCGTCTTTAAGCTTCAATACTTAGGTGCTGCTGGATAATCACCAATGGCTCGCCAGATTGTGCCACCCTGCACTTGAGTTGGCGTAGTAAAACATTGGAGAAAATATTGCATCGATTGTTTTTAATCACTATCATCGACCACTTTCAGAAATGCGATAGGTTTTCGCAAAACCCTCTTCAAACTGCGTTGTCAAATTAAATTTAAACACGAAGAGTCCATTTGCTGGGATATTTGCGTGGCATGTGCTCATTATTTCCAACAAGTTAGGTAATATACGATTGCATTACATATCAGGTTTGTTCGATTATCAAATAATGTACATCAAGAGTTAAAAACTTCTGTACTGTACTTAAGAATTGTTTGCCAAAACCTCACTGCTCGATGGATAGCTGAGGTTTGTGTAGCAGTTCTTATTTTAGATGGATGGATTAGATCTTTGGATTAGTAAATCGGAATTAGATCTCTACATCCTCCACAGATCTTTAGATCTCTAGAACTAAAGATCTGTGGAGGGTGTAAAGATCTCTAGATATCTTAGAGATCGCTAGAGCTATAGATCTTTAGATCTAAAAATCTAATGATCTTTGGAGCTAAAGATCTACAATTACATCCTCTTCAGGACCAACAACGCATTCGCCGAAATGTGGTATGAATCTGATATTTCGTTATCGAGTAACTATCACACATCCGGAATATACTTCCATTTATGGAAATGTTTTTATAGAAAACTCGAAAATTTTACAGAAAAATGAAAATTGTTGGTTTTCTATTGACCCATTTTAATCAAATTTTGATTCGCTCGACAGATCTTTCTAAAAGAATGAAATATGAAATTTCATCGAAATCCCTCTACATCGAGTCGAGTTATTACGTGCGGACGGACATAAAGACAGAAATCGCTTTAAAAAAAGCGAACCGGCCTAAAAAGGTACAAGAATAAATGCGAATGAAAAATAAAATTCGACCAGAGTTGATATATTAAGAATTCCATTGTGTGTGCCCAGCAAAAGAATGCTCCAATTATTTCGAAATGATTATCGGTATAAGTTAAGTGAACATAAAGTCGTTTCCTGTCCCGACAGAGCAAAAGGTTCATCAATCTAAGACGTGGATGATATAAGCCATACACGATTTTCCTTAAATTAGATTGGGTCACTGCCAGTACGTTTTTCTTCAGCTGTTTTGTTAATACTTCTGGGACAACTAATAGGAATTCACGTGAGGCTTGATCTTTTCGAAGAGTGCGACTTTTATATTTTAAAAATTTATGTTTGTGATTCTTTTTCAATTTTTAATGAGTCACACCAGGAGGATATCATCAGTCGATCTTTCAAAAAGTGAAATTCCGAAATATTCCTTGAGGGATAAAGAGTGTTATTTGGTACCTTCCTCCCTTGGTATTATTATAGGCTTGCATAATTTAAACTTGGGAAATGTGCTAGTTTCTTTCTCAGCCAATCGATAAGAAGGCATATTGGATGCTGAGGTACAACCTTTAATACCTTTCAAACTCACTTTCTCTATATTACGGCTCTTTCCACATCTTTAAGATGGACCATCCAAGGTACTAATTAATGCCATAATCTCAATCTCAGAGCTAAAATTGCCAAGTAAATTAAGCATCAGACTTAATTAGTTCAGCTAAGGGAGAAGAGTTGAATGGAGTTCTGTCCCTGCAGCCTGTTAAATCACTGCTTGGGCCAAGTAATTGGAAAATGTTGTTAAGGAGTCCTGATGGAACTTCGAAAGTAATTTTAATGTATTTGTTATGGGACCTACAAGCAACATTATATAGCGAGAAAAACATCTATACTCACATGCGTTATATGGTTACCACTTCTACTAAATCATTGGTTTACAATCTAATTACAAAAGTTTCTTACTAATCTCTTCTCTCTAAGCCAAAACAGACTTCGCAAATGAATTTATGTTTCGAGACACAAGACGAAGGAATTGCCAGTAATATTACTGGAACGTTTCGTACCTACAACTAAGAACACAAACCCTGTCTTATTCTTGTGAAATGGAATGGCATTATTAGCTTGTGGGCGTTTTCATTTGGACAAGATTAAGTTACTGCATTGCGCTGATAATGCACGTACATTACTTTAATAATCCGTTCTTCTCTGAAGCTTTCGTTGTCTCGTTGAATATTTTTCTTCTTTGAATAAAATTTTCAAAAATTGGGTACAAAAGTGTCCCACACTGGAACCTCGTTACTTATCATTCTAATGTACGCAGGCTAAACATTTAATTCACATGATGGTAGCCACGGTACAACCATACGTATTCTGTGGTCGATTTTCTGTTTGGTGGACGGAAAAAAACATGCAACCCTCGTCTGAGGCCAACTAACTCAGCCAAGTTGTGAAAATTTCCTCACGTCATCGACGAGACTCAAACTTGGATATTTCCCACCGGGTGGGGGGAGACTGCGATTCGATTGACAGTGCTACCTAAGAGGGCTCTGTAGGAGAGTGTATCTCCAAAAATACTGACACGTTTGCAAGTTCTAACATGTTGTCTGGTAGGCAACATATTAGAATTTAGAGATCGATCAATACAGAGTTGAAATCATTGTCATTATTGTGAAGTTCTCTTTGTAGTCTGGGACACTTGTAAATTCATGGCACGCTTACATGAATTTTTATCATTTGGGCTCCATACCATCATGTTGGAACTGCATTGTATAGCACCTGGTGAAAGGCACATCAAGGGCATATCAAGTCTGGTACCACAGTACCTCGAACCCAGCTTACGTTGGTTCGTATCTGATTTTTTTACCTCGACCATCGAGTCACAGTGTTTTTAGACCTTGCATATGAAACATAAACGTCGCTTGGCTAGCTTGAAGATGCAATCGAGTATTTGGTCATCATAGGACAACCGTCATAAGTCGAACCTGAATATTATCGCCGTTGGCGATTTAGACTTCTAAGTGGCAGCTTTTAAGTATCATCAGAGGAAGAATATCCACTCAGACTTCACTACGTTAGGCCATCATTCATTTGCCTCATGCCTGGAGTACCCATTGAGTACTCCAGGCATGAGGAAAATGAATCGTCAAGTGATTCAGTTGCCGATTTGTTAGTTCGTCCGTTGTATCCACAATCTGGTTAGGAGCAGGAGTCTAAATGGAATCTACGAAACGGAACGCTCATTAATAAGCGATCTTCTTTTTAGTAAAGATATTGCTGATGCTTGTGACGAACGAGAACGGCATACCGATGCGTTCGAGTCTGTTGCAGGCGCTGGTCAGGATGTAAATTGATTGCGACAATATTTGGGTGTTTGGAATGGTGTCTCTTGGGTAAAAGTTGAGTTGGTTACACTGATCGCCCATAACGGGGCCGGTCTTCTTCCCTTTAAGATCAGTATTGATTTGTTCTTCTCTGATCGGTATGTTATATTTTCTATTTAAAGTTGCTCTGGATTAGCAGTAGCTTAGACTATCAGTGCAGTAATCTTCGACCATAGTTCTCTGACCATGGTTATCTTACTATGATCCCCATTTGCCAGTCAGCTGAACTGTTGACCATTACCTGCGTTCGGGCTGGAACTTATTATTCATGTTCGGTACTTCACACAAACAGTCTTATAATCATATCTGCGAATCGGAAGGGCCTGAACTACGTATTTAGTTAAATAGTTTATAGGAATATTCTCTGAGGAATGATGATGATGATTGGTTAACATTTTCATCTATCGTTTTGAACAGCCCTTCAGGGTACAGCAGCGGTTATAATTATCGTCCTCCCAGAGTGTGAAAAAGGCCTAGGTTCCATCAACGGCGGGGTGAACTTTTATGGGCATTTATTACTCAGTGGCCGAATTAATCGGGCTGTATAGCATACTTTTCTCCAAAACAACTAGCAGTTTTATGTTCATTAAAGTCCGCGCATGGGTGGTGGTTGTTGTTGTTTTTGGAGCATCGGCGACTAAGATAAATTGCGCGCGCGCATTCTGTGGTCGATTTTCTGTTTTGCTGGACGAAAAACTCGAGTTTCCGGGAGATAAAATCAAGCTACTCTCGCTTGAGACAGACTAATTCAGTCACGTTGTGAAAACGGCACATAAAAATTCCTCACGTCATTGACGGATTCGAACTCGGGCCTTTTCCACCCGGTGTGAGGAGGACGGCGATCCTACCACTGTGCTACCACGAGGGTATCAGCGTGTGTAACACAGTCGTTATAATAGCCTTCCTCCCCACATCGGGTGGAAAAGACCCAGGTTCAAGTCGTCCAGTTTAGGAGGCGAAAAACCTTTATGGTTTGTTTTCAGTCCATGGCTAAGTTAGTCGGTGTCAGGCGTGGACAGTAAGGTTCTCCCCCTCCCCCGAAACTCTGGTTTTTCATCTAGCAAAACAGGCAAATCGACCAGAGGACACAATTTATGGACATAATAGATCGTCAAATAAGAGAGCTCTTGGGCGAGTTATGTCCAGAAAGCAAACTCCAGAGAATGCGCTAAATTTACAGCAATAATATACAATGGGTGCATGAGCTAGAACCATTGTATATTATGGGTAGTGGCATGCACTTTAAAGAGCATTATATGCTTCTCCATTGGAGCAGTGCAATTCCGTTTAGAGCAGTGCAATTCCAAAGCAAAGAAGTGCCACCACAATATGAGTTGGATGCAATAATAGCAAACTTGTTTACTCAAAGCTGTGCATGGAGAGAAGCTACGCCAAACATGTACGATGACTTTATATAGCTAACATAGATTGGACCTTTTGTCTTGAAATAAACTATGTATGGGCTGCGTGTTAGGATAGATTGAAAATATTTGTTTTGTATTACTTTTGAGTGAAGATTAGATTGAGCTTTTCCTGTAGTGCATCTGTGACTAATTGGAATGTGATTCTTGTAGAAAGTCGTGTTTTAAAGACTTCAGGGTGAACTTTTCAAAGTGTGGTTGTTTGGTTGGTCTGATGCATCTCTATGATTCCGATATAATTGTAGTTCCAGTCCATGTTGTACATTGGCAATAAATATTGCAATCAATCAATTGTTGCAATCACATCAAAGGTGTTGCCAATGTACAACATTGGCAACACCTTTTGTCTGTTTGGAATCGTATTCCATAGGAGGTAAGTTCAATGGTCTTAAGGTGCAACGGTTTGCCTTGCATTCAGGAAGCGCTAACGCTTGTTTCTTTGGTGGAATCATTGTTCCTCGACAGGTAACAAGAGATTCTAGCTTTGCACTGTTTCTTGGGGCGATTGACAGATTCAGTTGAATATTGTGAAGGAGGATAGATGAATCAGCATTTTGGTGATTAGCTGTGGGCAACTGCATTGATAGGCTGAGTTGTATCTTCGTTATAACCCTTCGTGATATTTGACTAAGGCATTTGTTTCTAGAAGTTCATATTGTTTGACTGGAAGGGGGAAGTTGAGCTTCATTAGTGGTTGTGTAGTCTTCTGGGATATTTTTAATTCTGAACTTGAGCGCATGGTGGATTGCCCAGCTTTACGTGGAATACTGACAGGATCGATATTTTCAACCTGGGAATTTCAGTGTCACGAGGAAAGGGTTTGGAAATATGCATTGTTCTGTCTGTGCAGGGAATTCACCAAAGCAGGATTTTCAGTAAAGGTAAATCGATAAATCTTTAATGTATGCTAAAATTACTACAGAATTTCTCACCACAGCCTAATTGGCCAGGAATTAAACAATAGACATCAAAAACAAAAGACCGAGGTCAGAGGATTCACATCCAGATTTCAAGTTATTGGTTATCAGCTAATGAGAAAAGAAGTTAAAGTAATATAGTTCGAAGGAACAATTAACGGTGAGGATTTACTTAAGTCACAAAATGTCAAATAAGACAGAAACGTCTGGTTTTATATATAAAAATGAAGAATTAATACATTAAGATAAAATAGAAATACAAATAAGAATAATATATAAAATATTTGAATAAAAAATGAAAAACTAAAATTATATTATGCATATTTAGTGTGTTGTTCGCATCACAGTATTAGGGCGAAGGGGAACTTTCCTGATAGCATATGCGTCTGTAATTCTTGCCAACTGTGAATCTCGTGAGGTCAGCATCACGTGAACTCACCTTCGGTAACATTTCAGCTGGAAGAAATCGGCTAGATATGTGCAGCATGTCCTGCATGGAACAGGAAGATGGATTTGTATTAGGAAAAGGAGTCCGCCATTTGGTATATCCCAGATATTTGGAGTCGTGTTTATGCCTGCCAATGATTTATGGTCTTGAAGAGGTGTCTGTCTAGAGTCAATAAGCTTGGTAAGTCTTGGGATTACAATAATTTTAGCCATATTGGTGGTTGGTCCTAAGCTGTTGAAGTAAGTTGTAAACCACTCAATTTAGCAATTCTGCCGCGATTATTATTGGGGCCCATATTCCATCCTACTGCCTGCAGAATGTTAACGAGTTGAGGATTGTCCGTATTGCTGCCACGTCCTGGTACTTCAGGTTGGCTCTTTGTTTATTTGACAGCAATCCGTTTTTTCCTGCCATTGGGAGTGCGTATGACTGTTCTTGTTAGGGAGGATTGAAATTAATTCGGCAGCTGATCGCTATGAATCGTTTTCTTGCTGACTGTCAGTTTGAGTTACTTTAAAAATTTATAGGACGCTACATGTGCTATAGGTCAAGTTACGACACCTAATGTAGGTAATGACACCTAGAATGTTCTGGTGATATAAACTGCTGAGCTTAAAAATATTTCACCCCTCAGACTCATAATTACACTGGTGTGCAAAACTTAAAGACCAGTCAGGTTTTCACCTGTAGCTTCTCATAGGAGTGGCCTGGATATGGGAAAAGCGTACCAAAGGAACCTCATAAGGTACAGAAATGACGAAAAAAAAACCGACACAAAAACGGAAACAAAACGGTATAGAGGGACTTTATTCAAAAATGGCAACATAGCACTGGCTGCCATGATACAGTTGCATCGCTGCCAAAGATGGAACAAAGGGAAGAGGTGGTCCTCAGTGGGAGATATGGCCACCCCTAATGTCGATGCAGGCTTTGCATCGCCTGTCCATACTTAGAACAATGTTGTTGATAGGTTCTTGCGGTAACATCGTCCATTCCTTTGTCATCCCCATTTTCAGCTGGTGAACATTTTCTGGTGGGTGTGGACTTGCTGCTAGGCGTCTCCCCAGAGCGTCCGATATGTGTTCGATAGGATTTAGATCGGCAGAAACGGGCAGGCCAATCCATACGAACAGTGTCCTCACTTTCCAAAAGCATATCAACGGCTGCAGTGCGATGGGGTGTGGCGTTATCATCCATAAACACGAACTCGGAACAGACGCACGTGGGGAAGGATTACCTCAGTACAGCAGCGTGCACCGGTTACAGTACCGCCTTCCAGTATCTGAAGTTGTATACGTCCATCCAAGATAACGTCTCCCCAAACGAGAACACCTCGACCGCCATATCGATCAATTTCAGTGATGTTTGCGGGGTGATACCGTGTGCCAACTCTCGCCAGATTAGGTGATGTGCAGAATCGCTGCTGAGACTGAATCTTCTCTCATCAGTAAAGAGTACCTTACCCCATTGCACTGCTGTCCAATCCTTGTGTTCGATGCACCACTGTAAACGGTGTCTCCGATGGGCAGGTGTTAAAGGGACACAGCATACTGGCCGTCGGGCAAACAGTCCACCTTTTGTGGAGTCACCTGGCCACAGCAAACCGCGATGTCCTGCGTCCTGTGCTCCTGTGCAACTGGTTTGCAATGGATCTCGCTGTCTGGTGTCCGTCCCTCTTGGCCTGTAGGAGTACATAGCGGTCATCATTGGGCGTTGTTTTTCGTGGACGACCACCACCACCACTGGACCTTCGAACAGCTGTACCTGTCGTTCTGAAGGCCGACCACGCACGTGAGACGATGCTATGAGCGATACCGAACTCTGCAACCACACTCCTCGCACTTCGAGCTTCCAATTATTCGACCCCGGGTAAAGTGATCCAGATGTTGTCTGCTGGCCATTTCGTTGTCTGTAGTACTGTATGAAACCAATCGAACGTCTCTAACAACCGTGCTCACCATTCAGTAATTTGTGCATAACTGCTGAACTGCTGCTTTTATTTGTTTATGTGAGTCCTCTCATCACGATTCAAATTTTTGCATGTGCACCAGCTTTCAACTGAACGGCCACAATTATGCAAATCGCTACAGGCTGTTTCGTTTGGTTTTAACCTTTTGAAATAGTGTTGGTCCTGTGCATAAGATTTCAAGATATACATTTATTTAACTATAGTTCAATTTAGTGGCTGAGGAAGTATATCTAGAGGATGGGTCTCTGTCCATAGTTTGCTGTTCAGTTGCAAATATTCGGTTGCAAAAAGGGGCGATCAGTTGTAACCAAGGTCCTTAAGACTGTGCTGCTGTTTCAGGTTGATGATCAGATTTATCCTGCGTGTTGATCTCGGCTATGTAAGAAAGCGCTGTTCAAGAAAGATCAATAGCGTCTTAAAATATATAAACTATTTATTAATAATTAAGAAATCGGCAGTATAATGTGGCTCTCATTGGATTGAATCCTTTGAGAGGAATTGATGTACATCTAAATATACTAGGTAAGCGTATTTAATATTTGTTAAGAGCTGTTTGTATTTGATGAAGTTCCGCGAAGCAGACCTATCACAGATGACAAAGATGGACGATTTTTAAAAGATAAACAGGAGGAGGAGAACTAAGAATGATGTTCGTACTTGTTTTAATTTGTTTTATCTGTATAACGATACAAATAATTTCATGGAGCTTTTGAAATTAGTTAACTGCATTAAATTATCTAATACATTACATTAGAGAACAAATTTTAATCTTCTGAATTTTTCCTCCGAAATAGTGCAGTATCATGGATTTTGAAGAGATGCATCCAAAGTTGGAGTCATATATTCCCTACCACCCGCAGATTTACAAAAGAATGTAGGTTACGCTTATTGAAAATTTAAAAAAAGTATTAGATTAATCGCGTAAAATATAGTACGTTTTGTTTGCTTGTTCTTTTGTAATGATCACAGTCCTCTCTGATCAATGTCCAGGAATAGTGTGCCAGCACACTAGGCTCCCTCTTTGCTTGGTAACTTTTCTCTAATACTAATAACATCTTGATCAAAACTTTCACTGTGTTCATCTTTGACTAGTTCAAGATTATTGTTGAAGTTGGTCCAGCACAGCAGAATGATATTCATTGGAGATAACACTACCTTCTAACAGTATACGCGGACCCAGAACGTATTCTGTGCAATGATACCCCTCCATCCATTTGAGTGGTGGACATGAACAGTCTCGATGCATGACTTCATGAGGTTCACGCCACTCTTTCACCCTACCATTAGTGCAAAAGAGTAAATCGAGCCTCAGACCACATGATTTTTACCACTGTCCGGTCATGGTGCTAGTGGTACCACTCCAGTCGAATCTTTCTATTTTTAACAGAAGAAAATGCCTTTTGTATAGACGCACGACTACCAAATCCCAATTTCTTAAACTTCCACCACATAGATCGGTTGGAAATGGGTCTTTCGTAATCTAAATTGAATTTTTCGGTCATATGCTGCACACTGTACCTTCTATTCTGACCCGCAATTCGCTTTAAATTCCTACGGTCTCGTTCCTGGAGTGCCAATTTTCCGTTACATTTTTTCCTTTTAGGGCTGCATTCTAGTTTTGAGATTGTTGCTTTTGTCACACCAGTGATTTCGTTCTCCTCAATTGTTGCTTCTACTAAACGTACTGGCTTCCCCATGAGCGGATACTAAGAATCCCCAAGAAAGTGTACGGTATTTAACTGATTCAAGGAACTTTTTATCATATCATTTGACAATTTCTATTTGGATACCATAAGTCTAACCCTCTCTTGACGCCAATTGCAGATGTTTCCAACTTTTGGCCAGAGATTGTACGTAATAATTAACTCATACACAACTGCTACGGACTGACATCCCTGAAAGGGTTGTTATCCATCCGTTTGACAAGAAAATGAGGATAGAATAGTTGAGAATCTACCTGAAACCGATCATTACAGCAGTTCTATAAAACTCTGACTCCAGGACTTTTCACTCAGCGGTCCAACGAATTTGGGCTACGGGTACAGTACAGTATACTCTAGCATTTAAGATTCATTGAAGATAGGTGGATAATTGAAAATGTTTTTGCATTTGGAGAGAGCAAAAAGTCAGTTGTGAGCACTCTCTTTTGTTTTCCTGATTTTAGAAATAAGACTGCGCCTAGTGATAAGAAGAGCAGTTGAAAATTGGACAAAAAAGAGCGAAGAAGAAGATAAAATGATGAAAGAAGAGTCTTAACAATTTGAAACGTGAGAAAAAAACCAAATGAAAGTGAGGTAGATAAAAAAAAAAAAGTAACACCCAGACTTGGACAGTGAAAAGAAGCTACAAAGAAAACATCGGAGATGAATGAGTCTGTTGAGAAGAATGTGATGAACATTACACTGCCCCAATGAACGTTTTTTAACACTTCTGCTTCCATAAAAAATGCAGACGAAAAGCCTCTGGTCGGATATTTTACGCATTGTTGCCATAAGGGAAGGTTAATTTATCACTCCGGAACCTTGTTCGTGTGTAATTGAAAAAAAAAAGGGGGAGGGAAAGAAAGAAAACCGAAAATAACAAGCAAAGGTACACATTCTACGAACTCGGTGATTCATGGACTTTCTGGCGACATCCTTGACCTTTATTTCCTTCCGTGAACAGAACGGACTGCTCGGTACGGTCTCTGTTTTAAAAATATAAGCGAAGTTTGTCGCAATGCACGCAACGAAATGAATTAATCTTTCAAACCGCTTATGGCTTCCATGCCATGTTTATGGTTCAATAAGCGGGCCATAATGCCACCATTTTTCGGGGTTTGGCACACGAGCATTTTGCAGCCGCGTTATTAATCGAATTTCAGTGGAAAGTCTGAGTTTATGAGAATCATGTTCACCTTTAAATTATAAATATGAATTTTTCATAGATTTTTCCTTCTTTCACACTTTTGTTGAGTTAGTCAGTCTTAGTTAAGGTCAAATCATTTTTCTCCAGCATATTGGGGTTTTCATTCCAAATAAGAAAGATAGAACGATCATAGGATACAACAACAGTCTGATTTAGAGATCATCTTAAACGTTTAACAAGATGATTTGCCATTTAACAAGATGATTGTTGGTAGAGACAGCAGAACTGGACTTTGGGTAACGCCTTATATTAAATACAAGCAATTTGATGACACATCCGACCCATAAATAACGAGTAATGTGTGTCCAAATTCAAAGTGGATTCTAAATCACCAAGGATGATCAGAGCATTTTAAACCACTTTAAGAATATGAAGTCGGTGCAGATATACAGTAGTCTTCGACCAAAGAGCTAAGACAGGTTATCCGAGTGTTTCACTCGATCAAAAATGCTTTTAATTTTAAACAACAAACACCTGAATTATGAATTTAAAAAGCGAAACTGTAAATCTCGATTTCTGTGTTGTGGTTGGTTAAACCATGCAATTCTCGTATGATTTTATGTTGGTTTTTGTTCGCTGAAATTATCTGAGTTATCCGAACAAATCATTTCCTCATGACGTCTTTAATATACCGAGACGAGACTTTTCTATGATGAGGAAATTTCTTACAAATATACATTACCCACTGAAAAAGTCACTGAGCTCAAGTGGGATTCCCATTGACGTCACTGCCATTCACTTCAATAACGTGCATGTTCCCATTTGGTGGAAGGCCTGTCCAGGAAAGCTTTCCCCCAACGAACGATAGATTGCAATGTGTATAGTGCACCATTCCTCTTCCAGAACAGTGACTAGTTGGGTTACCGATGTGAGACGTTTTGGTCTGGACTTCATCTGACATTTCAGTTCAGTCAGAGGGTTCAAATCAGAGTCCGCGCTGGTCATCCCAAATTTTGTACTTTCATGAAATGAATCATTCTCGAAGGGCACTGGCAGTATGACACTGGTAAACGAATTTGGAAACAAACATGACCTGTGCCAAAGAACTGCCACATCGTAGGGAACATGGAATTGCCAATATGTCAAGGTAGGCGTCGGCGTTCATGGTTCACCGCACTACCACCACCGCCAAAGGTCCTACCATGATAAACACAGCCACAGTATACTGTCGCTTCCTCCGAACTTTAGTATTGGCCTCAACATCCAAACCACCCATCTTATCGTATGAGAGCACCCTTAAGGGTGCTCTCATAATCGTTTGTATTCTTTCTCTAGAAGTGTGTTCACGGGGCCGATTTGCATGTTGTGCAGGTTGATATCGTTTAATTGCAGCCTGGACTGCAAAGACCTTGGAAATGCTTTCAGTAATTGATTGAAATCAAACCGGGACCTCTCCAAATGAGTGACAGACTGCGATGTATCATGTCAACTAAGCTGCTACAAAGGGCTCGAAATAGGGTGCAGCGAGATACAGATTTCTAGTACTCTATGGACCAATCACGACGTTGGTTTCACCATGCAAATCGAGACCACTGAATTACGGTTGTTGATGTTTGGCTTAAGCCCCACCTCTCTACTAATAAAACCTAGGCTGTGAACTTCGTATGCAGTGTGACCTCCTTGATGGCTTAAACTCTCGGTTAATGTTTTGCAGGTTAATGTCTGATGAAATTATCGTACTGCCCTTCTGACAACGACAGCATCGTCAGCACAGTCTTAAATTATGTTTCCCTGACGGCGCTGGTAATGGTATCTCTTTAGTATCCACACACACACACACGTGTCTGTATTATGTAGCAATAGTTCTAGTGCAATAAGTAAATGATGCAAGACTTAGTGGACATCTCTGCCGGATTTTTCCCTTAAATACACCTATTTCTGTGCAAAAGCCATTAAGCGTGTTCCACCTGATACGCTGTGCCTAAATGACATCCATTAACGTTTTTCCCACTTGAAAGTGCTTTAAAGTCGAAAATAAATGTTGATGGGATTACACTATCAAAAGCCTTCCTGAAAAGTATCGTGATTATGCCAATGTATAATGTTTCTGCTACTCACAAGTGTTGAAGAACGAGCAAGTCCATGCCTCGTCTTTAAGTTTGATTGCTTTTAACAATAGTTTCTAAGAAGAACTGTTCAGTATTATGGATAAATACACGCTTTGAGTGATCTTGGTTCAAGCTCACGTGGACAACTCAGTACGGTGCTGTTTCTTGTATCCTATCTTGTGAACTCCTGTGGTATAAATAGAAGATTTATTTATATGGTCAAAATGTCAGCCCATTATTGTTTTACACCATCCGGGCTGCCGTCAAATTTCTAGTTTTTGAGGCTGAGTTACTCCAACCGCGCTTTCCAATTTCAACTGTTTTATCTACCTTCTGAAAGATCAAACGAACTTTGTTTTTCGGCTTCGTCCATATATATCCCAATCTGCCTCCCTTCTAACTCCCTCTTTGCATGATGTCTGAACAATCAGTTGTTAAAAGATTTGCGTTTAACTTCCAGACACCAGAGTCACACCCTAAAGGCACTCGTAACCTTATTTATGCTTCAGTTAACGAACAAAATCATCCATTAACAACTCTGTGTTTGCCACCATGGCAGAGCTTTTACAACATCCAATAAATCATACTTCGTACATCACAGAGTAAGTTTGCTTTCAGAACTAACAGCGAAATCGAAGGTTCCAGTTGATTTAACATCTGCACTTTAAGCCTAAAACAAATAAAAGCCAAAACAAATTGCCAAACGAAGAATGAGATGCATAAATTGATCGTGGGAGGAGGGGGGGAGGGGGCGTCTTTAATTCTTGATCCCTTGAAGTGAATGATGTTGGCTCGATTGAACTAAAAATAGTTCTCGTCCCTTCTTTTTACAAGTAGGAAAAAAAAAAACCTTCGAGTCATTCAGCGGCGATGTGCACGTGCCGCACGGAAACAGCAACCGCCGCTTCACTTTGCCGTTGAATTAAATGACGGCATGTGCAGAAACGCGGGGAAATTGTAATTAAAAGACAAAACACGAGAACACGTAAGAGGAAAACACGAATTGCGTGACCCAGGCGTCTCAAGAAATCATCTGCGAAAGACGGCCGGGTTCACTTGGAACGCAAAGAAGACTTCAGCGAGTGCTGCACGCTTCCACTTGAGCGTGGCGGTTTGGCCGTGGAAATGAAAGTTTCGCAAGGGGACACTGAAAGAGATTGGAGGTGGTGTCCTTTGCGTATTTCTTAATGAGCTTCTGCAAACGAATGTTGAAAATAAGGAAACCGCTCCGTGTTGTTGGAGTGAATAATAGTAGGCCTTTGTGATGCTCTCGCGAATCTGTAGGTGCTCTTCTGCATTAAGTCAGCTGATAGAATTATTTGAAATAGGACAGAAAGAAGTGCGGCCCATAATTTCCATCCACGAAGAAGAGAATGATTTTACTGTTAAAAACTCCACAGCCTTTTTTTAAATAAATTCTCTGCGACTGTTCAGAGTCCTCCACGTGTTTATATTTCGTCATTCACAATTAACTAGGACTACAAAGTCCATTTTCTACCTACATTAAACCTCGCAGTAGTTGTAAAGCAATTATTATTTAGTCCAAACTCGATTTCAAATAGGCTAAAAGTAGAAAACTGCCTTCTTATCAGAATGGTAGTTAAGCATTCTGGTTTCTTCACAAAGTTGTTGGCCACAACTTTTGTCCATTACAATTCCCACCACTGTTACAATCTGATATTTCTATTCCATCTTCAACTAAAGATGAAGCCGACCTATTAGCATCCTATTTTTCTTCTAACTCATATATCACGATCTTGATAAATCACCTCCATTATATCCATTACGCTGCACTCAATGCTTCAGTAGTCTCCAGCAGAAGGATTTCAGAATCACTTTGACTAGTGGAGACTCCAAGGAAGCTTCGGGTCCTAATGGAATTTCTCCACGTGTTCTCAAAACTCGTGCTTTCCTTCTGTTTGGAAATTTGCTCATATCCAGCGAGTTCCTAACAAGGGTAACAAATCTCTTCCATATTGCACTTACATCTATTTATTGTCAAAATAATTGAGAAATTCATTAATCACACCTCTCTGAGATTATCCCGAAAACTTCCATGTTGTCAATAATCACCGATGTGGATTTTTTAATTGGTATCATACTGGCATATGTAACTAAACTGTGTACAAATTCGATAGAAATCTTTGGCGAAATTCAAGGATACTAAATATTATAGGATCCAATACTTTTCGCGTTCCTGATTTTCATAAAAAGATATGGTTCGAATCATGGGCGAAAGGATTTACAATTTAAAATATTCCAACAACAAAAAACTTAAAGAAACCTTCGCGATAAGCACGTAAATCTACCATTTTCAGTTGGTATTTTCCTCTTAATTAAGGGATTTAAAAGATTAGAACTTCAACTGAAGGCCCTCATCTTAACACCATCTAGCGATGATTCCCATAAGTTGTTAGAGAGTTTCCGTTATCGTATTCTCTCACTGTGTACAGTATAACACAGTAGTACTGCGATATTACCAACTTTCAGAGAGGGTGGAGGACAGTTATTACGTTGATGCTTTCATGATTCGGTTGAAGTCATCGAGACAGAAGTTAGTAAACAAAAGTGCTTTAATAGCTCTTATCGAAAACGGCATCTACCTATTGGTGTGTGTGTGTGTTTTGGAAGTGTAGTTCAGAAGATAAATGTTGTAAATCGCACGAAACGACTCCGTAACCAAAGACGAAGTGGACACACAAACGTTGGCGGAGGAAATGTCAAGTGACGTGGACAAAAGAAGACAGCTGAAGGGAGTTTGGCATGGAGCCTGCATGCAACAGAAAAGAATGACCCATATAGCTTTGGTTGGCAGAATGCCAGGTGTAAAGGCTGGAAATGGAGAAAGAAGATATGGGGGTGTGTTTTGTAGTGACTCAGATTGGAGCCAAAGAAGAAGAAGAAGAAGAAATGGTAGATGCAGTAGAAGCTGTACTGCGAGAAAATCCGAGGGTTGCTCTAAAATTCTGGGGGAAACTCTCCCCACACTATTTCGTATACCTGACTAATGAATCTAAATGATCCAAAAAGGAAACTGCTACAAAATGCACCAACCTCGTATTGGGAAGTAAGACACCACGAGTAACTGCAGCCTTATACTTCAAATAAACAGCAATGTTCTCTAAAGAGAAGTATGGTACTGTTTATTTGTAATACGCCATTATCTAGACGATCGTTTTAGATATTAATTTGTGTTCAATATGAGATTGATGTAGTTTGTGCCAAACTTAGTTTGCTTTTGGCTACGCGCACACAGTTAAGGCTTTCACCAACTCGTGCATATGCATGTTTTGTAGCGCTCATTTGCCCGAAGTCTTCGCCCTAACTTTACAGTTACGTTTCCAATTAGTAATTTTAATATCTCGATTGCTTTCTTCTTTAAATAGCTCGAGTAGTTAGATATTTGCTGCAGGAATAATACAGTGATTTAAATCTTCTGATTTAAATCTTCTGTTCGTTGTAATCACAGTTCCTTCATCGCGAGATCTACAAATGTTAATTGGCTTCCTGATAACACTCGTTCTTTGCATATTTATGCTTATGTCTAATAACAAACTCTCTGGAATCGCACTTAAAGAAACAAAATTACATCTGATAATCACAAAAAGATTCTTTATTTCCTTCACACGATCATTTCGATGTGTTTATTAATAATAAAATGACTGTTCATGAATATGAATAAAATCTTAGGCTGTATTATAGTACGGCCCAAGATTTTAAAAACTGTTATTAATCGATGTTGTTGTCCGGTGTTAGATTGCCCCCTTTATGTTGTCTGTAAATTGAGTGTAATCTGAGGTCGAATTTCTGTTTGCTGGATGAAAAACTCTAGTTTCCAGCAGAAAAAGGCGTGCTAAATCAGCCACGTTGCGTAAAAGGCCCATAAAAATTCCTTTCGTCATTGACGGGACTCGAACTCAAGTCTTTTCCACCCACTGTGCTACCCACGAGGGCTTAATGATCGAGATTTTTTTAGGGTTCGTGGTTGATGACAATAATGTTGGATAAAAATGCTAAAAATACCTTTGTTTCTATAAACAATGTTTAAGCTAGCCAGAATCTGAATATTTTACATTTTTTTAAGTTATTTCGTGTAATAGGAGAACAAAATTTTCAGGAAATAACTTAAGAATTAAGACTATTAGAAGTTTTTCGTATTACGCTTTCATTTGTCTGTTCTTCACACTCTACTGAAAGAAGGAGTCCGTAATTACACCATACATTAGTGTGGGCCATAGTAGGTTAAAAACTGCGCTTAAAATACCTGCCTGAGTTACAAATGCGGCAACGTAAACATATTTCAGCCAAATTAAAACAGTTAGGGAAACTTAAACCGGAAAACTCGCACGCGTAGTTTGGTCCCAGTTGTAGTTAGCTTCTTTAGTGGACATTTTATTTGAAATTCACAAAGAAACCGCGCTAATATTAACAAATCATGAAAACTTGCCGGTTTGCTAGATATCGACTACTTTAATAGTTTCTATTCGATTAGTCTCGCATTAAGATGCACGGTTCCTGCGTTTACCTGCGGGCAGATAGCTCGTATCTCGTTTGTATCTTTGGACGATTTAGCGGCAGTGGATGGGAAAATTGCGGCCGTAGATGGCCGAAATACTTTCACACTGTCCTTATCAATTCCTTCTTTAAAATTAGTTTCTTTCCGGTTTCATTATGTCGCGCAGGAACGGATTCTGTTTTTACATCTGCATCCAATCCTTACCTTCGCTATTTTGTAATTCCGTTGTCCATTAGCGAGGTCATTATAACATTCTCTTTTCCCTTTCTTGTTAAGCTAACTTACTGAGTAACTGCACTCATAAATTCTTTCCTTAATCTAAGTTTTGGTATAATATTCAGGTGTACGAAATGTACCCACTTTATATCGCGGTCAGTTGTTTATGATCTGACTTTAAAAAAAAGATTAACTTTCGTTATAAAAAGAAGAAAAAACGAAACATTAACTGGCTCATTTTACAGATAAAGGCAGTTACTTTTAGGATGAAAAACCTGCGTTTCTATTAGGAAAAAAATCATAAAATCTAGCTCTGTCAGTGTGCCAAAATATCCAAAACAGTTCTTGCTAAACAATTCAAATAGTTTATGATTCAGTCCAATCCAATTATTCCAAAAGATTTTGTGATTTAGTCGAATCCAGTTATTTTCTAATTTCGCTCAACTTGTTAGATAAAATCTGAGATAAATAAAGAGCAGTATTTTTTCCTATTCGATCTTAAAATTTGATACGAACTGCTGTTACGAATAATGGGTCAAAGATTTTTAATTTTGTTTCTCAAACAGAAGTCTGCTTCCATTTGTGCACACTTTTAGCAAATCGTTGAATGCGTAACGGGTTATATCAGCAACTTCTGATACCGCATCCGGGTGGTGATAGCGTGCACGATGTCATTTATCAAAAAGATGCCATCCCACTAGTCACTGTACTTCCGGTGTTACCGTTTCAACAGCTTAAGGAAAGCTGGCGTGAACCCAGAGCCAATTATTTGGTCAGTAGATTCGCTTGATGACACACACACTGCACGCACTTCAGCGAGTGTTTTGGAGCCACTTTAAGGGACCTGCTTATGGTCAGCGTCTGGCAAATTCCAACTACCCAAATACAAACATTACATCGACATGACCAGGATTTCGTATGAGGGTTAGTTTTTGTCAAGGCTACTAAGACTACAAGGCGCCACTTTACTGCGTCTCTAATTTGGTTTTGCAACCAAATCACGATGACCTTTGTTCATCTTTATGTCCTTAGTCCGGTTCTTGGTTACGCGTGTTGGATAATCTGTTGATTAGCTTCAAGGCAAAACTGGGATTCATAATTTCAGTGAACAGAAACGGTGAGGGAACTTAATGCGTTTGTGTACAACACTTTTGATATCATCTAGTAAAGTGCTTTATGAGGCTGCTATTGTAAATGGATTCTCTCAATTTAAAATGAATATTAATCTCATCTGGACATTGGGAAGTTTGTGAAGTGGGGTTTATTGAGACTCCAGTTTTGCTGGTTTTAATCAGTCGAGCAGTGGTTATTAATTCTGTAGATTTTGACAGTCTGCTTATTAATTATTTATGTTGTCGAGAGAGCAACTCTTTTGTTGAATAACTGCCACTGGAAGCATCTATTTCGAGGAAGGAGGCCAATTCATTTTGGCTAATAAAGGAATTTGTATATTTGAAATACAAGACACTCTTTAAGTGGTATTTCAAATCTTAAGAGGGACGCACTTTTACATTTGATCGAACTGCATAACAAAGCAGCAACTTAATGTTCGAAATGTCTTCAATATCTGCAGTTTACTTAAAGACTTTGTCATTTCTTATATGTCTTCTTGAGGTACACCTTTTCGAGAAGCTCGTTGGGCGCGCGGGATTATATTTCACTAGTAGTCCAGATAGACTAAAAATTAATTTTTAAATGTTCAATGCGGCTTCAAATGCTAAATTTGTTCTCGCGAAGCATTTCTCATGGCCGCCATGTATCCATTAAAACTGCCACGTGTTGGTCGAAGAACTTGGAAGCACCACCCACTTTCTGTTCCAAGTTCAAATAAAAAAATTAACAAAAAATGTACCTGTAATGCCAGACCACTTGGTCTTCGCTATCTTATCACCCTTCTTCGAGAAGATGCTATCAGAGAAACCCTTGAGTTCGCTGGCTAGAATACTGTGCCACTTGAACATAATTGCTTTTCCTAATTATGCAGCTTTTTTATTTAGATCTTGTCGAAGAAACCTCTTACAATAGCATTTGCACGGGGTGTCCGATGGTTCTTAAGAAATGACTACCGTAAATGGATTTTAACGGCATCCAATTAATGGAAAATTAATAATCCACTTAAGGACCAAGTTAAGAAAGTTGGAGAATGGGAAGAAGAAGAAAAGAATCTCCTTTCCGCAGTTATAAAATGAAGGCTGGTGTTTACATGTAGGTTATTCATTCGCGTTAGTGTATTTGTTCGAAAAATCCAATAAGAAAACTTCTTGGTACCTTCTTTAAGTATATAGAGCTCTAAGTCTGCATAAAGTGTGTAAAATACTTGTAAACATAATCATGGAATGCTAAGCATGCAATTCAGTACGTGCAACAATGTGGCGCAGATTGCCATCATTGCGATCTCATTGTTGCGAAAGAAGCACCATTGTTGCATAGCTCCAATCTTTTTTCTGAACTAGGAATGCATTGTTTATTTCACTAGCCATCAGCTACTAATTACCAAAAGACTTTCATTATCTTTCTTAACTGGCTATTTCAGATTAAAGAAGAGAGAGTTTAAAATGACTTAAAATACCTTTTCTTAAAATAAGAACCGCGAAGCTTTACTTCGTTTGGAACTAGACTTTCGATGTAAAAGATGTTTCAGCTAATTTTCTCTTAAGCGATAAAGAATGAGTTTAATATATCCTCTGCCTGCGCGAGAAATTTACTCCGCGTTCTCCGTTTTTACAGCAGAAAAATATTCCGGGTTTTAAGCGAAAGAGAAGTCAAAAGTTCAGCCGAGGATGTGCGTAGGGGCTTTCAGTGATTATCACACGTAGCCTGCTTACCGCAACGGTTAAGGTAATTAAAAAGAACAGCTAATGGAAGAGGCTTTCTATTTACGGCCGCCATAAAAGTAAAATTAAGTGGGGAACTGGAGAGCCGAGTTAAGGCCCCTGCAGCTACTCAGGTCTTATCCTCGCCAAAATATGACTTGTTCCTTATCATTTAAATACTTCCTGTGATTATAATTGCTACTCGGTTCTTTACGCGAGATTTGTGTTTCTTTTATTAATTTACAGGATGGTCAAGAGCGTCTCCGGAAATCGTTGGCTGTAGTCTTAGAGTACGAGCTCGAGGATATTAGAGCAGAGAGGAAAAACAACCAGCGGTTCAACGTATCTCAGTATTCGTTCTCCTTAGCGTCAATACGGAGTGGGAAGCCAAATAAGTGACCTTTAGCCGCTTGTTGTTTTTCTCCCTACTATACATATTTCTGATAAATAAGACCGCAATTTTATTTTTTAAAAGAAAACCACCTTGCATAAAGAGAAAGGCAAACATAGTCGATTACGTATTATTCACTATTTTCCTCCCCCCTCCCCCCCCATATTTCTGATTTAGGGGTGGAGCTCATATTTAATGCGAAGACTACTTTTTTTTTTATGACGCATCGCAAAATCTTAAATCTAAGAAGGATGTTTTCTCGAAGTCACTGAAGAGAAAGATCGCTCGCGCTGGAAAATAAAAGTAATTTAGCCCCGAGCTTTGTCATCAGTCTTGTTAACTTTCGTTTGTTTGTTTATCTTTACTGTTAATACGAGTAGCGCCGGATGAATGAAGAAAGAGTTCTAACGGCAACTGAATGCTCACCTTCAAAGAAAACAAGGTTTAAGCACACATTTCTGGTGTTTATTTTCTTTATAAGCCATTCGCAATTCTCTTAAGGATTATTTGCTGGTGTTTTTCTTGAAAAGTAGTTCTGCATTACTTCCCGCATATGTACAACCCCGGTGGCATTAAAAGACACGAAATGAATGCTCCTCCGCCCATATTTCCATCGAGGAAGCATAAGAGGCTTTCTTCGCTTCCTTATTTAGGGAGAAGTACTTTTCACAAGGCGTTCTTATTATTACAACTGTCAACATTCGTTTGTGTTCCAGAAGGAAAAAAAAGGGGGCTTCTGCTCGCTCATGCCTGGCGAGTGAAATAAGTTCATTTCAATATTTCTGGTACAAAGCTTTGCTCATCGATTATTTGGCGAATAAAGGTGGTTATACCATTTAATTCGGTTTGTTTTTATTAGTTTTCTTCGTTCGGTTTATGAAGAATGATGAATTAGGTAAGGGGGATTAGCAAGATGACTCAAACCACGATGGAGATAAGAAAGAATTAAGATCTAAGCGATTATACGGCTTAAATATTCTCCTTTTTGTTTAATGGCAGCTCGTGAGCGGTCACGAGCTGCCATATGCATCAGTTTTACCATTGTGGGTCCCAGATCCATGAGTTATTCCTTCAGAATGATAATTTAAGTCCGATTCTGTTGTTCGGATTGACTCATGGTACAAATTCCTGAGGATTCATGGCCATGGATCCTCAGAACAAGGATCCTTGTCCAGGACTCCATGGATCCATGGAGAATCCTTAGATATTTCTTACAGATACAAACATAAGGACGTTCAGCATGCTTGTCTCACGTACCGGAAATTAAGTCATGTTTATTGCAGAAGATAATGGTGGTGTGGGACATTTTATGCAGCACAGACGGTGTTAAGAGGATAATTGCCTTCTTTGCAGACTTCTTCAACCCATTGGTGTGTCGTCGAGATCTTTGAATCATATCCTTTGAAAAATCCCCATGGGAGTCGGTGTAAGAGGAAAAATTCGACTTCTAGGCCACCAATCATTCATTGTTTGCAGTTGAATCGATTCCCCAAACATCAAGCAGATATTCATGGACACAGGTCGTATATTGCGAAAGCTTCAATGACAAACGTAGGCTTGAGGTGTTCACTCGATGACGTTCCGGTGGTCCTTTATTGATTTCGATGATCTGTCAAATGCTTCTTTCTTGAAATTTACCCAGAATGTTTTGAGTTCTTTCATTCCTACCCTTGTTGACTCTTTTCTATGACAAATGCCTTATTCTTCAGTGCTCAAAAAATGAAGGTATTCGCTATTATCTCTTCTTCGATGCTGTATGAACTGGCATCCGCAATACGCAGCAAATGCATGATTGAATCCGAAAAAAAGGTAGGTTAAAACTTTTGGCACACCCTGTACATGAAAACAAAATATTTAACATAAAGTATCTAATAGTCTTTGCCGAAGAAAAACTGTGAGGACACTACCAGTGTTTGTTTTTTTTTCACTCTCAGCGAGCACTAGAGAAAACTTTTTAGTATTAAGCATGTTTAAGCCTATTTTGCCTGTTCTGTTTCAGTCACGCGATTCCAACTTATAATCATTGCAAGAAAGCAATTACAAATATTCGCGTATTTTCAAAGTAAAATGCAGTTAGTGAATCATCTTTCAGCGGGCTTTCAGGTAAGATAAATAGCTCTGTGAGCCACCGACTTTCTTTCGTTATTTATAGCTTACAAAGTTTGTGAAGTCACGAGCGAGGAGCACTGCTTGTACGGGGGTTATTGATCGTCTTTTGTATTAATTGCGACAACCGACAAATCAAAATGGTAAAGAATGAAGGTAGTTCAACCAAGAGCCGCCCTATTTTGGTAAACACCAATAAGAAATAGAGGGAAAAAGGAAAAACCCAGCGTATGTACCCGTACGCACGAAAATTCAGGAAGTGACTGAAATGACGTCATTTGCGTAATTTCCGTCTCGAATTTTCGTTACAGTCGGTTTTATCGGGTTCTATTTAGTTGAACGATGTAACGTTTTATGCGCCTGCCCGCTACTTACTCTATCGAATCAGTGTTAGTGACTGCATTAGGAAGCGACGTAATTCGCATCATTTCCGTTTCACGTTTTCGTGACAAATTGGTTTTACTTCAGTCCGATTTTTAGTAAGAGCCTCCAGGGATGTTTTCATAGCACAAATATGGTTACAAATAAATAGGGTTCGATTCCTAGGTAGAGGTAAGGAACTTATAGGTTATTTTCACATCGTGGCCCACTTTAACCGATCTCAGAAAGCAATGCACGCGATTTACAGACGACATCCGATGCCTTTGTTGCTTTATCGAACAATAATTCTCAATAGAAGTGCTTTTTATTTGTAGTTCAGCTGTGAGGCAAGTTAGGACTACAATGTGAGCCAATAATAGTTTGCAAATGACTTCGTCTTTTCAATGGAAAACTAAGGTTTTGTGCAGCTTGTCTTTCTCGTGAATGCTGCTATTAAGCTGAGCCCGTTTATACTGTTATTATCATACACACTTCCATCGGGAATAGCTTTTTTGGACAAAGTAAAGAGAAGGGTTTTATAGTTGCCGTGCTGTATCATTAAAAGTTAGCAAAGCAAACAGAATCGAATGCAGTTGCATATTAAAGCAGAAATTATAATGATGGCCGGTAATTTCTATCGACAACGTAACAATCGTAACGGGTATTGTTGATAATTGCGGGCCTCGAGGGCATTGTTTCAGTTTTCCGTATCTTCTGCCCTCGCAAATATTTTATTGTTGCCATAGAAACTGTTCATTATATTTTCGTTCAAAATAGACTGGAAAATATTCTGATTCCGTTGTTATAGCAATTAAGGCGATGAGTAAGAGAAGAGAGAAGAAGAAAAAAAGGATTTTGTTGCATTTTATGTTGCTCACTTTATGGAAATGCTGGCTAAAACAAGTCTTTTTTTGGAATACACGACCTGAAGTTCGTTTTTACTGAAGCAATTAAAAATCGCTGCTCGCTACAAAGAGATGATATGAAAGCGAACTGGGCTGTAGAGCGGAAGCAAAAAGAAGCTTTGTTAGGATAAAAATAAGTAGCCGACTTTGAAAAAGCAAGACGAATAAGCTAAGGATGTTACAAGTACCTGTATCCTCTTGTTAATCCCGCTTAATATTTTTATATTCAGTTCTCGCATTTATTACCTAATTTCAGTGAAGGGAACTCATTTGAATGCTCTTAACTTGCGCAGATACACTGCTTAGAAAATGTCTTAAAAAACATCGTATGCAAATTAGTTTAAAACTTACTTTAAATGCGATTCATTTAAATAAAGCGAAAAACTCCATCCCGTGTAGCGTATGTGGTTCTTGGAGGAATGCTTGCACTTGAATCTACCGAGTTCGATTCCTTACCAGCCTTAGTAGAAGAATTGCCCAAGGGTCCATCCTATGGAAATGTAGAGGATGCTGAATGTCCTTCCTTGGGAGCAGTTTAACCAACGGAGGATTCAATATTTGAACTCTAGGAGACATTTAAACTGAGTTAGAGAACTCCACATTACAGAATCATATGGAGCTTACAGGTGGTCACAGCCCTCTCAATGTACTGCATAACAGTGAAGGGTGGAAGAGTCGTATAGGATCCTGTTTGGCTATTAACAGTGTCCTTAGGGTTTCCCTCTTGGTAATGGCATGGTGCGGTCCAAAGGTCAAGCAGTTATCCCAAACTATGCCCAAGTTGAGGTTCTTTTGGACCCTTCTTATGTTGTGTCCCTGTAGTGAGATTGTGATGCTGTTATTTATGAATGTGATTTGTATTATTTGCTGGGTTAAGAACCAATCCAGCCGTTTTGAGGAATGTAGCTAGAGATAGAGGTTTCAGGATGGTGTCCTTAGAGACATCAGGTTCATTTGCGGAGTCCTTTGAATAAACAAACATTTTGATACAATCTGCATACGAGACAAAGTCGCTATACAGGGCATGAAAGGGTCAATGGAGGAACAAAGAGAAAGCGGGACACTATCCAACTCTGGGGGACACCCCTGTTTATGGTAACTTTATAGGAGATTTCCATCTATAACCTTAATTTAACTGTTGATCTGTAATGTCCTGAGAAGTGAGAAAGTTATGTGGAAATGATTTGGAGGATTTTGAGAAGACCTTTGACTACGAGCCTATCATATGCGGCTTGGATGTCAAGAAAGACGACGTCAACTGATCTCCATTGTTCAGTGCATGTTCAACATGTTCCTGTGGTTTCGAACAAGTTGGTGGTAACGGTTTATTTCCCCTTTAAAGTTGAATGAATAACTTTGTATACATCAAACTGCTCAGCCGAAATGTCTGGGATCGAAGGTTAAAGCTTTTCATAACAATCAACAGTAACCATATCCCCCAAAACAACGAGTCCCTGTCAAGAAGGCACAGCCTCTCTCCTTCCCGCTTACTTTATACTGCCAGAATTCTCAAAGCATAAGTAATGAACTTCATGCATTCCATGCAATGTTACTTTCGGAAGAATTCACAGAATTATGTCTAGTAGAGACCAGGCTCAATTCACAGAAGCAAATCACACACCTTAGCGGAGGCAGCGACTATTTTTTCGTCAACAATGAGCGATACCACAAAAAACAGGGTGGAGTCCTGATCTGTGTTCAAAAACAAGTTTCCTCTTCCAATCACACTTCCTCTCAATTTCAAAAACCAATACAGTTAATTTTGAAGTCCTAGAAATCATTCTTAAGATGCATCTGCCTCCACGCTCGATGAAAGCTTTATTGTTGTTGTTGCTGTAGTTGGGTTTTACGAGCATTAGCGACTATGGCCATATTGCTCCGTATATACTGTCTTTAATTGCATGTGCTCTATGATCGATTTTTTGTTTTCTAGACGAAAAACCGGAGTCATTGTGGCTTTTCGCTCACTGACTTATGGCAGTTTTTGTCCTTTTGGGCAATTTCACGGGTTGTATGGTTGCCATGGTTTGGGCGACGGGTCTTGTCTGTCATCGGTTTGCGCTTTCTTTTATAAAGCGATTTCTGGGATGATCTTAAGAAATACTAGGTTATCTGAAGGGCACAAAAACATGACTAAACTACGCCGTACGCGAAGGTTGGTAAAGGTTCCTCTCGTTCCGGTGGGATTCCAACTCAAGCCGATGTGGAAACAGGATGGGGAAAGGCACAATCGTAAGCACCCTGCTAATTAGAGAGATTCTTTAGTATTACATTAGAATGTGTACTTGAACCATATATCTTACCCCTCGGGGGCGCAACCCACCACTCTTTCTCCATAACTGTATTTATAATTTTATATGTCATATATATTCACCTTCACCGGTTACCTGTAATTTTCCTTCCTGAATGGGGATCTTCTGTATGCGTATCCCATTTTTTTCCCCTTCGAATATTCCCCTAACTCCTGTTAGTAACTCCCTTCGAATCATTGATTTCTTTTCTCATCTGTAAAGATCATTTCTGTCTGTGAGTTTATTTATTTGATCAAGAATTGTTAAGCATTATTATTCACGGGCAAAGTCCATCTCTCATTCCAACCAGTTTTAAATTGTCTACTTTTTTTTTGTTAGTCCCACTTAAACATCCTTAAAGGAAAAACATTCCAATATCATAACACTTGACATACCTCGAGAAAAGTCGCAACTCCTCCCCGTAATCTTACATTAACGTGGAAAAGAATTTCTATATAAATTCACATAATGTTTCAATTCTTTAAAAACATTTTTCCCACAAAAAAAAAACTACTCAGCAGCTCAATATCAAAAGAAATATTCATCTAATACTCTACATCATATAGTTCCTATTATTCGAGGCCAGCTACCACGAGATTCATCACCAAATTGTCCGACAAGAATACAACGGAATGTCACCGACTCCATTAAGCAATTGAAATTCCTGCACCAGGAGAAGATGATCCATAATTAATATCAGCTGTCGACCAGAAGAAAGCCATCCGCTGATTAATCCTCATTAAAAATAGAGTACGCAAAAACGCCCACAAGTAATCATTCAAATGCCACCGCACATAAAATTAGAATGGAGAAGTGTGGTACCTATCATAAATAAGCTTTTATATGTACGTATATTGTAACAGTTTCAAATTACCGATTAATACAAATAAATACTAACTGCAGTTATAAATACCAGTAATGTTTATAAAAAACAGAAAGGAAGCATTTGTTTTGCATACAATTGGTTTCAAGCGTGCTCAGCGTGGAATCGTTCACGTGGCTCGTTCAGCATACTTTGATGATGTCATCATAGGTTAGGAAACCTAAATTTAACAATGGAAAAGCGTGGTGCTCAGCGTGGAATGGTACACGTGGCTCATTTAGCATGCTTTCGATTGTTAGATGGTAATGATGATGTCATAATAGGTTGGGAAACCTAAATTTAACAATGTTAAAGAATTGGGAGATTATAGATGCTATCAGTAGCGCTGATTCTTATATCGCAGCACCTTTAAGTGTGTACCTTTTTTACACGTGCTATTTATAGGCTTCGTCATGGCGACGGGGGGGATGCGTATATGACGCAGTAAGAAATTTACCATTCGGCGTAAGCTGTTGAACATCATGAAAGGCGTATCCAAGCGTGTATTTGCATTTCGCTCATACTCTCATCATCTGTGAGGTAGCTGCCAATTGTAGTCAAATTACCGGTGTTAGATGAATTTGTTATGGAGGAATGACAAAGAGAAAAAAAATCTAGCTGCAATTTGAATGCGATCAAGCCACTGTTGGGAGTCTGTTCCTAATGGATCTGTTTGACAAGCTCACTTTTTGCGTTGCATCTGTACAAGATCAATGGTAACGGTATGGTATCGGTGATGTATTTTGTTATTAGGTTGAGAAGAAATCGAAACAACTGATTTAAATTGATTTCAAATGTTTTAGTTAACGCAGAAGCATTAACAATAATCCTGGTTGGCTAACTTGCGCCAAGAAGAGCCATTATGGACCCATTTGTGTTTATATGCAACAGGCATTGTAACTACAATCGTGTCACACGTGATCCATTGCTTATGTAGTTTAATATAAACAGTCTACAATCGCTGCATGAGACAGCTTTGGAACACTGGTGCTGCATCTCTTCCTTCCATCTCATTACGCTTTTGAAACCTTTATGTTTGTCAACGATTCAGCCGCTGTAATTAGCCGAAGATGAACAGTGGCGTGCTTGCCTTTTGAACAGTCCTCTGTCCACAAACTACAGCCGTCATTAGTCACTGGTAGACTGTTTCCAGGTGGCAAGGAACGATCAAGGGCTTGAGATAAGCACCGCGCGCGCAATTCTTAACGGGAGATACCTTCGTAATGAGAAAACGGAACATCCATCTTGAAGTGCGCTCGTGTCACTTATGCTAGAGACCTACGTGGATCAGTACAAATCCAAGGAACGCTGTGTGTATTCTTCGGCAGAATTTTGAGGTGCAAAGATACGTCTTACAAACGTAAGCCGTTCGCCGCTTTTACGTCATGGGTCAGAATGATGCGCAACGGGGGTGAAATGTTTCTGAAAAATGACACGCGCTGCAGGACGGGCCAAAGGAAGAGTTAATTTTCTTTATTAAGACCGAGGGAAGGCAGCTTAGAGTTCCGATCGCAAACAAAATTGAAGAACTTTCCTAGCAGCCCGACGAGCCATCCTTTCTTAGCACACGCACCAAGTGTCCGAGACGACAGTGATGTGGCCTTCACGTGACAAGGTACGGCTGCCTTGGAGGAGGGAAAAGGAGAGTGCCTGAAGAGAAAAAGGAGAGTAAGCCGTACAGCAGCGCGGAGTTTGACTTCTCTAGGCTGTCGGCTATGATCGATAGCATGACTTGAGGAGTTTTAATATCTCGGTCTTTCTTCTGCAGCTTCCCCCTACTCTCCCTCCCCCCCCCCTTCGGTGAGATTACTGGAAGTGCCGCCTTTTCAGGCTACCTTAGGCTCGGCACGCGGATAAGCTATCATCCAAAGGGGTAATTGTAACCTGTTTTCTTTCTTCGCAGACCTCCGACTGCAGACAACGATGCGTTTGTTGAGAGGAGGAGGACTGCTGGGCACGAGGCTGCCTCATTGCGGATGAAGAGTGGTGAGTTTCTGCGGGGCGGGGGGTTGCCCATTAAATTCTATGACGATGTAGTCATTAAGACGTTTATGGTCCATAACGTCCCCGCTCTGAAAAACAAGTCTGCTGTTTTCCTCTTTCTTAAACCCCCGTGTGTCGCCTTGAGAAACAAACCTTCACGAAGGAGCTTTATGGTACTTGTGGAATTTCAGAAATGACATTTTATACTTCTTACGACACGATCTCTTAGCAAATGACTTTTCTTTTTTGCCAAAGCAATGCACGAGTGTCCAGTAAAAATCTAAATTTTAACGCGCCTATGAAATTCTTAAGGCAGCCATTGGAATGGAATACGCCATTAAGTATTCATGGCCATTCATTCTGCTGTCTGCATCGCATATGAGCTTTGCCGCGAATGTCGGCAGCTATTCTGGGATACTCCACGTCTATTAACTTATTAAAATGCCGAAATCAATGGTGTAAAATGGAAATATATCCTGGTCGTGCCTCAGTCTCGTAATTTGATGCGGTTTTTATGACGTAGAAGCTAAATGGTATTTCTCCTTCCAGCTTGCACGCTGCCTAAAACATCGAGGAAACCAAAGGGAGTCCACGTAGTAATGTGCATTTACTAGTTTTCTAGCGAGAATAAAGAATGGATAAAGGTTTTATAAATTAAATGAATTCCAAAATCCAATTATGCGATATACATGGCGCATTCTAATTCAGAAAAAGATTTGAGTAAACCGAGTTGGACATTGGATTGGATAATAGGACATCGGATTTTCAGTAAACAGTGAGAGTTGACTGTTTTAAATCATTGTTGTCTTAAAACTTGATATGGATGCAAATATTTTAAGTCACCTAGTAGGAAAACAAAAGCTGATTCTGTGGAAGTTCCACCCGATAATAACTTTCAAAGAGATCACTAATTGTGAGCTCAGAATCTGTTAGGTGTCTGTTTTCCTAATTTTTTCTCTTCGATCGTATTTAGGGAATGCTGAAGAGCAGCCATTTAAGAACCACATGTGAACTTCTGTTCACCTTTTTGCCCTTATTATAAGTACTAGGCAGGCCCGATACTGTCATAAAGGTTTAAGAAATATGATCATGGATCAATTTGTCCTTAATTAGGACATGTATGGATTTTTCAGTTATATTCAGCCAGATCGATGTAGCTGATACTGACTTAAGATTTAGTTATTTATAATTTATTTCGTATTATTTATTCAGGGCATTCACTTTCATTTCAATGGGCTCGTACACCATTTAGAAAAATCCCGGATCGAATTCCAACTCGGAAAAGGAACGGTTCCATTTTTTTGCCATATTTTAAAGAATTTTATTTCAATATCATTTAGTTATTTTGTTTTAGTTAAAAGTTTTACCTGTACAATTTTTAGCAGTGCTTCAGTTTTATTATTGATTTAATACAATACCCTTCTTCAACATTTTGGGGTAGAAGGCACGTTTGATCTTCAGATTTGGACGTCATTTTGGGACTTCTGAAAACATTTTCTTTTGAGTGTCCCCGAATAAATTTAACAACCATTCAACTGGAAGAATTAATCAGTCCTTGGAGTGTTTCATGGCCATGCCCTTCGCTGGAAAGCCAGGTTTATCATCCAGCAGAATACACACACGAGTGGGGTGATGCAAGTTCTAGGCCTATAATAGACAAAAACAAGATAATTCAATTATTATTAGCCATATGGTGCAAGGAAGTCTGAGGCTTATGCTGCACTTACCAAAAAAAATTCGAGTTACCCAGAGAGAGAGAGAGAGAGAGAGAAGTAAAAAAGAATCGCCAAGAAAGAAAAGAATGATGATATCCAGCTCAGGACCCTGGGTGTGCCAAGCCCATATCAGATGTGAGCCCCTATACACACAGTTTATTCAACATATTCGCCTTTCAACCCCACACACTTTGGCATGACCTTCCCAGCAGACTTCTGGATGCGAACTTCTTTGGACTAGGAGAGCCACTTTGTTTTGGTCTCTGGATAATAGTGAAACAACCATTTCAGATCTTTTAGGTGTGATCGTTCCCTACGTATTACTTAGTTGTCTTAAAGACGGAGCTTATCTTCCCTTCCACCACAAAATACTACTAGAGTTCATGGTTAATAGTTCATGGGAAGCATTCAGGGAAGGAGCCATAGAAGATATTAAGCTTTTTATATTAACGACGAGATATTGTTCAAGGTTTAGACCTAAATGAATGTCAGACGAACTGAAACTAATGGTAGAGAAGAAAAATGCATGGTATGTTTATAAATTAACAAGGACACAGAAACCAACTCTACGATCAAGGCATTAACGGAGTTATACAAGATCCTGTCTTTTAACTAAGGTAGATTATGGGAAATTTTTCGCTAAGGACCAAAGGAAAGTATCAAAGAATTCTTTGCTTATGTTAAACGTAGAAGGAAATTGATGAACCACATTGGTCTGTTGGATACGAATGACATTACTATTGATAATCTAGTTCAAGATGCTGACACGCTGAATAAAATTCTTGCATCTGCATGCACGCATGATGAAGTTTTTAAGGATGAATATACCAGAACCATATCAAGTTATAATTGGGAGTCAAAAGATTTTTTGATAACTGAAAGTGAAAGAGAAATTGTTGAAGCTAAAAGCGAATAAGGCAGCTTGGACTGATGGATTCCATCCAGTTATATTAAAAGAAGAAGCAACAAAAGAGTTAAACAAACTTAGCCATATAATGGCATCCTTGAATACAGGAGAGTTCTCTAAAAATTGGAGATGTGCAAATATCTCTCTTATTTACAAAGGTGGGTGGGGATCAAAGAGCTAAATGAATAATTACATACCTGTAAGTTTGGCTTATGTTCCAAGGAAAATAAAGGAGTCAGTCATAAAAGAAGTAATGCTGGATCATCTTGATAGTAATACAATTAAAAAGAAGCACAGATTTGTTAAGGGAGATCTTGTCTGACCAATCTGATTGGTTATTACGACGTACCAACAAAGGAACAGGATGCAAAAATTAGTTTTGACATCATATACTTACAGTAAACATTTGATACTGTTCCACATGAATAGCTGTTTACAAGTTAGTGCAACGTGGATAAAGGGATGGTTATTAATGGAACTACTTTGATTTTATTAGTGGCTCAAGGTTCTATGATAGACTCCTTACTGCTTTCAATATTTATTAACGATATGATGAAGGCATATCCAGTTTAATGTCTAAGCTTTTTGATGATACTAAGATCGCCATTAAGTTGCTGACATGAATCAGGGTATTCAGTTCCAAAAAGACCTTGATAAATTATGAAGATATGCTTAAAGTGGCAGTTGAGAATTAGCAGTGATCAATAAATAATATTCAGTTTAACACTGAATAATAGCAGACCAATCAGGTAGTATACCACACTCAAGGTGGTGGAGAACGAAAGAGACCTGAGGATAGTTGCGCAGTCCGACAAAAAGTTCTCTGAGCAGTGCAGGTAAGCTGCTGGGGCAGCTCATGGGATCTATCAATGATATACAGGAATTTTTCCAGGGATAAGGAGGTGACCATCCTGTTGTATAAGGTAGTTTTAGGCCACGTCTTGAGTACAGCATGCAAGTCTCGAAGCGTCATTTTAAGAAACATGTGGAACTGTTGGAAGGGGAGGGGAGTAGAGCACCGGTTCCAGCGCCTTTCCCACCATAAAATTCTTTAAGCATTATAGTAGTGTAACTGACAAATGTCATGATTTTCAAGAGAGTCAGCAGGGCTCAGTCTTCTGATCTATTCGGATTTATTTCAGCGTGGTTCAATATCATGGAATTTATTGGGCTGTTTAATTACACCTGGGTATACTTAATTACATTTAAGTTGAGGGAAATGGACCATAATCTGACACAGTGGTCCAGTGAAAGTTGGCAGATCGACCTATTTAACAGTCAGAGGCTAGAACCTCGGCCTATTCACTGTGTGCTACTGCATTCCCGCTCCTGACCATTCTACTACGGAGGCCCTTCCCTCAACATGAATTGTTGAGGAGACTTCCATCCTGGAGTGGATTGATAATGGCTGCAGATTCATTTTTTGATACTTAATTACAAACAGATAGACCTATCTCGAGCTTATTCACACGTACCAATAAAAAATTGTTTATCTCAAACAAGATTCAACTTATTTTTGTATTCTGAGAAACACAGCATTACACAGAGCATTCAATCACGTATGCTCTGTGTGATATAGACGCTTAAGCTATGGTAAATATGCAGTTTTTATTATAAACGCACAGATAAAGGAGTTTCTAATATTTTGACCATTGGTGTTGAATACCGAATGCATTAAAGAATAAAAAAGAAATCGTAATTATGAACGAAAAAAAACTGATAACCAAGACTCAAGATTCATCTTTAAAATGGGAATAAAACGCAATTGTTGAAAACGCAAATTGGTGGTTGTAATTGAGAGGATCTTTGAGCATTGGAGAAAATCTTTTTCTGGGTTTCGAATAACAGATTCCTTTTGTGAATCCCCAGCAGTACGGAGCGGCTGTGCGCTGAGCCCAACTTGAACAAAGGAACATTCCATACTTTGTTTGCTCTTGCAGAAGCTATTCATCGATGTCTGTTTTTGCGGCGTTGTCTACACCTACGGCACATAGTTCCATGACCGCGCTGTGTGCTCAGTATTTTTCAAAATGTTAATGGAAATGCCGCAGGCCGGTTAATACGGGCATTGGAGCATTTTCAGAGCTCCATTATAAATATAATACGCACTTTGATCCATTCCTTAAACGTTCGCGTTTTGGATCAAATATTTTTCCGTGTTTACTATAAACATTTGCTAATAAAAGTATTGAAGCTTCGTTAATTTAAGAGCAGTATTTATATATTTTATATTTTTTTAAAATTAAACCTAAATTGTAATTGACAGAAGCGTTAAAATATACCTTTTCAGATCCAGTCGCAATTTTGCTTCTATGATGTATGTCCGGGGAAGAGAAAAGTCCCGGGTTCGATTCCCGTTTCTCGAAAATGTTTACAACTTATCGAAAATGTTTACAACTTTACAACTTCAATGGGGATAGAGAAACTTTTAAGGGTTTATTCTGCCTCGAGAAAGAGAGTTTCTTAGTTTAACCTCCTTAAAACCCAGGTTTTTCATCCCCAAATTCAAAGAAATCGACATTGAACAGAAGCATTTGGAGAAAAGGTATACTAATGCCCTGTGGGTTTAGCTGCCTGGCAGAAATTCTAGACAAACTAATCCATAACCTGGGAATTACTAACAGAATGCGGCTGCCCAGATTTTTAAGAATAAAACTAAGATTATTCGACAGCATACTTGGATGGACTACCGCGGTTTAATTCCCAACAGAGCTGGTTGGGCAAATGCTGCAAATGAACTACAGCTTCTGCAAGAGCAAAAGCTGCCTTACCCCTGCAAACGCTGCTTCCCCACAGGAGGGAGCGTTTACAGGGATAAGGCAGCTCGGTACCGTTTATTAACTTTTTTCTTCTCTCAGTTCCCAAACCATTTACATTTTCCACATTTTACCGCAGTCCGAGGTTAAGTGGGGTTGACGTTCCGTCATTTACGATCAACCCTTGTCTTTATTCATTAAGAATCAGGAAATGTGCTCGTCTGAATTAGATTTACTTTGACGATGGATGTTTTTGAATTTCAAAGCATAAAGAATCTTTGCGATTGCTGGTTGTAGTGCTGTTAAAGCCCGTGTATGATCTCTTGTTTAACTCAGTATCAATGCAGGAGTGACCTAAATATGTCAACAACTAGATGCCACGTTAATAACTAACGTCATTCTTTTTTAAGGTAGGAACACCCTTTGGGGAATCAAGGGTTGGAATGAATATTGCAAACGTGCAGGTGGCAACAATAGCGACTTCAGTACGCACGAGCGAAAACTGGCTTCAATGATTTGTAGAACTAAATGACGTAATAGAAGAAGTCAATTATCCTTTGAGGGAAATATGTTCTGCATTTGCTCCACTTCACAATAGAAAACTCGACTCCTTTTGTGATTTTAATAATGGCTTTTAAAATCACCTCGTTAAAGGGATTTATTCGATTCTCTTAGGAATTCGTCATTATTTTAAGGAGAATCTTTCGTGTGTTTTTCTTTCATCGTACAAAGCGTGTTGGCATTCCAGCTTTCTATGATCCTACTCGCAGATGTTTGAACATTTTATGGATATCCTGAGTACCGTTATTTGCGTTACAAAAGAAAGACAACATCCAAACACAGAGTTTATATTCCCACAGATACAAAGGTCGTTTATTGATTCAATAATTGAAAGTCTGGGTGATTTTCAATTATCTTTTAAACTCGACTTACATTTTGACTCGTATTTTAAGAACCAGTATGGGATATCGTTCTAAATATCCCTCTTTATATAGATCTGTTAATTAACATTTCCACAGATTAACTTTTTACAGATTTTTCACTAAAGTGGTACAGATAAGCTCCATCTCATTTCAAAGAATGTTCTTGAATGCGTGGCTGGACATACCTTCATGAATTTTTGCTTTGGTGGCCAGCAGCATGTGCGTGCGCTTTGTTAGGCATTTTTATTGTACGCTGTGTGCCCATATATCAAGAAACTGTAATAATACTGCACTTTTCCGACACGCAGTAGACCAACTCGAAAGGCCTTTCCCCAAAGGGTTATGTCTCGTAGCCTTATAGTGTCTGCCATTCGGAGACGTTATTTGGGAAAATGACCGCCGTAATAGTCGGTACGAGATATTCTATTGGCCAAGATTATTGTCTTGTTTACCCAAACTTCTACTGCTCTGGCTTCAGAACATTTCTGCTGTTACTTCTCTTGCCTACCATTACATAAATGAAATGCGAGACACGATTGTCTTGAAGTGAGAAACAAACTCACCCACATAGCGAGAAACAAGATGCTCCTGATTATAACTGTTTATTTTAACTCAGAACTTATTTGCAGTTTTCCATGTTTTAAAAACTTTCAGGGTTTAGAAGTTGTGTTCTGTTCAGATCCGAATTTTAATCTTTTAAAGAATACTTTCAAAATATAAACATGCCTCGTTAAATCAGTAGCAATATTTGCATTTCGGTTTCTTGTTTTGACTTGTTACTTCAGGAACAGACGTGTCTATCCGTTCTTAAATATTCGATAATAAACATTATAGTTCTGGAGCCATCCTTTAAAGTCCATTTGTCGGATTTCTACATTCGTAAAACTGCACCAACCTCGTATGACGTCACTGGAGGGACGTCAAACTAAAATTGCTTTTGTTGCTCACCTTTTTCGGCAGGCACTCTTCGAAAAGACAAAAGAACGAAACTCAAGAGGTTCTATTCTATCTTGGAGAAACTCGAGGAAGGGAAATATCAAGCTACAATGGCAATAAAGCTCTTCTTACTTCAGTGGTATCGTAGAAACTTTTATCTCTGCTCCCACTTAAAACACGTCTTTCTCGCTAACCTCTTTCTCTGAGGTTTTCTATTCTTCGAAGGGAAATTGGTGGAAGGCAGATAGGACTGTTTCTGTTTTCTCTCGGTACGTAAGAAAAAGGAGAAATATGGCAGACAAGAGAGGGAGTAAGGATGAGTTGATTCTTGCAATTAATAGTTGAAAACAATCCTTTAAAATCCCTTCCAAAGGATTCTAATAATGAAGTTATTAAGGACAATGGAATTTGAAGCTGCTGAAGTCAGACATCGATTTTTTCTTGGTAATTCTAATATCCCCAAAGACGCTCAACAGTAGGACAATTGTCTGAAAAGAAGAAGAATCTGGATTCAATTCCTGTAATTATATACCAAAAGTATTCCAGATTGTTCTAATTATTCACAGTACTTTGCCAGTTAACAATTATTTGAAAGGACCAGAGGATGCCGGAAAGGAAAACAAAACAAAAAAAGATACTTTATTTGTATGCCTGTTGTTTTAAATTTTGCCTTCGGTAGCGTCAATAGTGAATGAATCCGAGAGGACCAGCATCAGAGAGAATCCGCATCAGAGAGAATCAGATGCTGATCCTCTCTGATCAGCATCTGAATTTTCACTCATTCGTCTACGAATGAGTGGAAATTTGTATGCGGAAGAATATATGGTGAATAGAATTTCCACAGTACACGAATTACAGATCATTTAATCAAACGCGATGCATATCGTCCAACGCGTGCTGCAATCACGTGCAGTGTCCTAACACTGATTAGCTTATCGCAAAAATCAGCAGTGCTTGCGTTTTGGGTAATGTGGGATGATGAATTAGTACACTACTCAACAAAATTAACAGAAGGCGTAGAAAACGTGGTGTAACTCGTGCAGTTTGCGGTGAATTGAACGCAATTTGGTATGGTGGGGTACCATAGAATAACGATGAAATGAGGAGACAGCTAGAAACTGCGAATAGGTATAAGAGGCATTTATAGGGGTGTTGTATAAGAATTACCAAAAAGGTCACATTGCAGATGACGATACAAAATGCTCGGAAATTTGGTCACATGACATTAGCTCTGTTACTTAGCTCACTAAGTAACCGAGGAGTTGGCTGTCTGCGTGCAATGAGACGCGCAAAAGGGCATCCCACACATCTGTAATCGGATTTAAGGCTGGTGAATGTGCTGGCCACGGCAGTCGTTGGATACGTTCGGTTTAAAGATATTCCTCCACTGCTTCAGCTCTATGTGCAGTGGCATTTTCGTGCATGAAAACAAAATATGGGCCAAACGCATCCGAAAAAGCCGTACACAGGATTCGAGAATCTGTTCGCCGTATCCCTGCGCTTACGGTATCTCTATCAAAAACATGACGAGTGCGGCCGTTGATCATTTATCTACCACACCAGAACACCTCCTCTACCGTACGTGTCCCTTTCTCTGATGTTGGTAGGATGTTAGCGCATTCCTCGTTGTCTCCAAATGAAATAACATCTATAATTTGTTTATAGGCTAAAACGGGACTCATCGCAGAACAGAACAGTATCCTATTTGTCACGATTCCTAGTCGCATGTTCAGAAGGAAAAGTGGGATGGCGGGAGAGGGAGGAGACAGCGAAAGTGTCACCCCCCCTCGCCTGGGAAAGGGGGGGAAAAGCAGGCTGAAATAGATGTCCAGCCCCGTTTGCCAGATGGCCTTCCTCAACTTTCAAGGGGAACCGTCCAAGGTTCAGGGTATGTCCGTTCCAGTCGTCGTATTTGGGTAGTCCTTTCAGGAGTCACCACACCACGGAGCACTCAGTGGTGCACGGGAAAAGAGACCATTTGTCGTTTCCATTAAGTTATTGCAATTTTCTCGTTTTGTCTAGTCCAGTTTTCTGGTTATTATCTTGTCTAGTTTCACCTTGGGAGGGTTGGTGAGAACGTCGGCATTTTGTTGCGTTGTTCTGTATCACCATTTTATGTCACGCTGTGTAAGGCGATGAGTGTTCTTCGCCTGGTGAAGAGCTGCTCAGCAAAGTTTATTAGTGCTCCATATTCTTAACTAGAGTCCAGCAAGTGTGACTCCATATTTTTTGGGAAGTGCTTTATTGTAGTCATTAACCTACATCGCAGGTCCTCATAGTTTGGGCAGTTATACATGACGTGTGTCCAACTCTCCGCTTCACCACACACGCAACTCGGGTCTTCTTCCAATCCCATCTGGGCCAGCTTTTCTTTGAAGGCACCATGGCCTGTCAGTCCATATGATGTGTGCAGTCCTGGTTTGAACCAAGTGGGCGATTTCGGGAATTTCCCCAGGTCTGGGATGAATTTTTTGGTGATACAGCCTTTGGTGGCTTCAGTCCAACGACGTCGCCAGATCCGGGTGAGGTGGTTCTCCATTGAGCCGAGTCGACACTGCGTGATACATTAAGTCAATGTGCCACCTTAGCCTGCGACTGCTGGGCTTCAAGTCTTCGAAGGGCCTACCATCTCAGTAAACATCTAAACAACGATGACTTGCCATCCTGAGTACTGGAGATGTGGCTGTCCCACTGAGCAAGCCGAAAAACGGGACTGAAGTGATGTGGTCGAAATCCGTGGTTTTATAGGCATGAATAATTCGCATAATGTGCGCCTCTGTAAGGGAGTAGATCGATTTCTATTGGATACTCGGATCTTCCATGCCAGGATGCCTATTAATCATTAATAGGCATCATTTTCTGTTAATTTTGTCTGCTGATCAACACCAAATGTGTTTATCAGAAGCTCTCATTCTGAATTGGAATTAACATATACTTAGACTATTTAAACCGAGCGGGGACAAATACTCCATCCATTGAACTTTTGGCCGACTTAGGGATGTGGGTTATATTTTCTTTTTTTAAATCCCGAAACCAATTTTTCATCCTAAAAAATCATAGAACACGCCCGATTTACAGACACAATATAGTCTTCATGTTCTTAGTTGCCTTGGTGCAAGATCTGGATTCCCGTGACATTAGAAACAATGCCCAGCATTGTGTTTTAATATCACGAGGGCTGCGAATTAATTGAAATTATTTATTCCGCAACCCTCGTACAAGAAAACATAACTATACTAAATTATGTAATAGAGTAATTATGCTACGAGTTAAAAATTAAATTTTTATTAAAAAAAAAACTATTTCATGATACTGAATTTAATCGAAAAGTCTTCCTTTAATTAAAAGATAAAGATCGACGCGTGTGATAATGTTAGGGGATTATATTCTCCTGAAAGTACGAAGAAGACATGAAAAAGAAAAAAAAAAAAAGAATTACGTGCTTAGAAGACAGTTTGCACGCGCGATTTTCTTAGTTCTACGTTCTGTTAAGTCGAATAAAGTAAAACAATTTTATAAAAATCGAGTATTCGCAGCCAGTTGCGTTTCCCAACACCGACAGTTCTAATCTGTAGTTAATCTTCCTTATCGGTGCAAAATTATTAACAAACCCCTCGCTGTTATCACAATGCACAGCGGGATGTTATCGATGCCACCTCTGCCGCCAGTAACTTGCGCGTCAACAGATCAATATATTTCTATACTGCACCGAACCTATCTGAGCCAAGTAAGAAAATGGAGACCACCAAAAGTTGCTTTCACAACGCGGAATAATATTTATTTAAAAATTTTACTTCGTACAATATTGGCTTTGAAGTATGCCGCGAGTTTAATATTATATTCGTCTGCATTTTGTTGGTCTTTTGGTTTAAGATATTCCCCCAATATATTTTGTCCGTGATTTATCTTTTGGTGTTGTCGCGAGACATTTCATTAAATACGGTGTTTTACTTATTGTTAAGAACCATAATCAAAGAATCATTATTAAAACAATGTGAATATATTTGAGAACCATATGAGCTATACGAAGCAACAGCAGTGACGAGACACGCAACGGGTCACAGATCAAGAACCAATAGGGATATTAGGGCATCATTTGCGCGCATGCGTAAACCGCGATAAGTTTTTTTTTTTTCTATGTATTAGTATATGTCTGATCAGGACTTCGTAAAAGCAATAACATTAAAGGAATGATAACATTATCGGTGGTCACAATAAGCGGAGTGCGCTGCATTAAATTTCGTGTCCCAAGGGATGGATGAATGTCATTCAGGGTTTGACGCAGCAACCTGTCGCCATGACAACGCTCTAAAATATCCTAAGATAACCTATAGCGTATTGTTCACTGAGTAATGAAGTTATCTTACGGTTGATGTGAAGTGACCATGATGATTCCATGACACAAAGAAAATTACATTTGTGTTCTCGGTTGGAAATTACCCTAATGATTTTCGATTATTCTCTTGGCCCAAGGATGAGGAAAGAACGCTGGATAAATCCATTTAAGGATTGTTAAGCTGTAAAAAGCTCTACAAATTAACTCATATACGAAAAATTCCATCTTGGGGAAATTTAACCGTTGGGTAGGGAGGCGTAAAGGCGCGTTTAACATTTTCTTGTTAAAACTTGTCTCACATTCCGTATTAGTATCATCATTTATTATGAGGGAAAATTTTCCACGCAAGTGTATTTAGACTCAACCCGAAATCATTGTTACACTTCTCGACAAAATGAACAGATCAAAATGTTTTTCGTGAATAGTTTACTGTGAACAATGTCGCCGAAGACTAATATTTGACATAATAGGCATGCAAATTCCAAGTATCCAATAGAAATCGATATTCCATCTTACAGAGCTTTCCATTATGAATATTCATGCGTATAAACACGCGAGTTATGACCACATCACCTCATTCCCTTTTATTTTGGCTTCTTCAGTGGGGATGCTATCCCCACTGAGGAAGCCAAATCATTGTTTTAGATGATTTTTTGAGATGGCGGGCCGTTGGACGACTTGAAGTCGAGATGTCGCAGGCAGAGGTTAGGTGACACATTAAGCATGTGGGCTTATTGTGTCACGCAGTGTCATCTCGGCACTATGGAAGCAGGAGACAGGAGCCATTACCAGAAGAGCTGGCCAAGGTCGTCCGAGGGCTACGTAAACCGGAACAAGCCGCTAACTGGTTCTAAAAGCAAGATGGAACCCTATGATATTCTGTCATCAATTGTTGCTTGATGTTGCTGTGGCCATAAGCGAAACATTTCTAACTAGATTGTGTTGAGAAGGCCCAATTCAAGTGGATTATATGCAAGGAAGCCAGTGGTTTGTATTCCATTAACCCTAAACCACTGCAGAGCTCGTTGAAACTGGTACCATGAACTGGTAACATGTTCATGGTACCAGTTTCAACAAGCTCTGCAGTGGTTTAGGGTTAATGATTTGGAGCCCTGACAACTTACGGTGGAAGCGGGTTTCTCGTATGGAGGAGAATAATTGTGAACGGCCACACTCCTCATCATGTCTTTGATATGAGTCCCGTAAATACGCAGACGTACCGAGAACAGATCCCCGAACCCTATGTGCAACTTTAGGGGGTGCGGTTGTCCCAGATTTTCTTTTCATGCACGCAACGCCACTGCACATAGAGCTCAAGTGCTGGAGGAATATCTTGAAACTGAAGATATCCAACGACTGCCGTGGCCAGCACGATCATCATTCTTAAATATGACATGTTCGATCATTTTTAAATAAATAATAAATAAATATTCATTTATTACATATACAGCAAGCCCATCACAGCACAATGGCTAGGGGCAGATAATAATGCAAAGGGAATAACATAAAATAATCGAATATATGTACATAGCAGATTTCATATAGACATTAACGATGATTAGGAATTATAGTTATGAATTAAAAAAAATTGCAGAACAATTTTGGTAATTCTTATACAATCCTTATAAATGTCACCTATATCTGTCCGAAGTTTCTCGCTGTCTCCTCATTTCATCGTCATTCTATTGTACACCAACGTACCAAATTTTTTCCGGCTTCATTGCAAGCTGCAGGAGTTACACCACACTTTCTACGAATTCTGTTAATTTTGTCGATCAAGTGTATTTTTCCGTATCCATAACTGAAATTTTATCAGACCAGATAACCAGAAAAGATATCCTCTATTAGCTTGCATCAGGCGATCCTACTTCCTCTAAAGCGAATTTATCCGATTCCTTTTTGAATTATTCGACTCAACAAAGATAGGTTTTGGGTTTTGTTTTCGAAAACAAATTCATGTGTTTGCATTGATAATTTTATTGTTTGTCGTTTTGAATGTTCTCCCAGTGCAATGAATGTTAATAAAATGTATAAATATCTACAACTTACTTTAAAGAGATATTTATTATTTAAAAGTAACTTTACTAGCACTGGCACAACTTCGGTATAGCCACAGAAAAAGAGATTTTGGTTTTATGGGCTAGACGCACTCTTCATTGATAATTCATACGCTCGGTAATCTTTCTACAGACTAAGCCGTTTCCATAGCAACCGCTATGTGTGTGTGTGCACAGCAGGAATGTATCCGCAGAACTATTTCCATATTGCGTGAGCAATGATGCAAAAGATGGTTTTTTTTTTGCTATTGTGGCTAATGAAGAAACATCCTTTCTGGGTTTTTCATCCCTTTTTGAATTATCAACTGAACGTGGTATTCGTGGTTTAAATTGCTTACCGTTTTTCTGCTTGAATATGACATTTTAGCTAAGCTTCCTTCGATACATCGGTGCAGTTATGTTGCGTAGAATTTCATTTCTATGGGTGTCATCACCAAACAAAAAAGGAAGAAAAAGTTTTCTAAAACTGTACTATTTTTGGGCTTATGGTAATAATTTGAAATTTACTTCCGAATAATGAGAAATAACTTCCGATTTTTCATTAATATCATTTTGAGATTTACTTCCGGAAAAAGTCGAAAGCTACTTCCGAAAATATTGGAAGTTACTTCCGCATAATCAGAAATAACTTCCAACTGATCATTAACATAAATTTCAAATTTATTTCGACTTATCGCGGCAGTTAATTTTTTTAGTGTAATTACTGAATACATTATTCCATATACCGAGTTTAATTAAATACATATAAAATTTATTTTAAATGCATTATATTTTAATATCATTCAATGCGCTATTACGAAAATGGATTTTGAATTGGCTTAAGCATACAGTGTGAGAAAAACAAGGCAAATGATCGGCGATATTGTCTTCTGGTACCTGATCTAGGAAAAAACAATCTATAGTAAGGATCCTCGCTCTCGGAGTGATTTATGATCTCTCACTCAACTACGAAGAAACTCTGAAACAAGCTGCTAAAATTGAGATAGGAAGCCAGCATTGGCAGATATCTATTTCTAGATAAAGGCACCGAAAATCAAGCGACTAAGATAACAAGGGATGCGAACAGGTGACTTCGTGTTATTTACGGAATGCAGCAATCAAATCAGGTGCAATAAAAGGGAGCCGTAGGAAGTGATGAAACAGATTAAAAGAAGAGACAAAATCGGCAGAGGCTGGAATTGGATTTGGCGATAAACATGCTGAAATTTTCTTCTTCTGACTCGCTAGAAAAAAAAGGTTTTCTTATCAGGGAGATTATATTTTAAATTACGGAAGCAATTTCTTTAACGGTATATTAAAGTTAGGATATTCTGAAACTAGAGTTTTCGGAATCAAGTAGATCTGGAAGATGTCTTGAGGCCGGTAAAGAAAATCGCCGAATTCTTGAAAAATATTAAGTGAATCGAGCAGTCCACAATTTGAGTTTCTGAATTTAATTGTAACAATAGTTACTGTCATTACCAAATGTCAAATGGTATTTTCCATGCTAAGTCAAATGGTAAGTTCCTTTTTCATCAATAACTTTAGTCTTTCGTTTCTGTTTTTAACTCGTATCCGCTTCATCGCTAAGCCATCATGGGTTTCCTGATGTCTTCATCTAATTGGCCATAAACTGCACGGTCCTTGGATATCTAGCGAATTTCTTTATTTCAGAAACTTTTAGAATGAACTTCGAACACTAAATAAAGTTCAGCTCGTCCTTCAGAAGACAAATAGCCGAACTGCGACCTTGAGAAATGTGCGATCTTCAGTCCAATGTTTGTAATCCGCCCGTACAGTAGGAGCTCGGGACATCGTGGCAATTTGGGAACTCAGTTAGCATCTGTGAAATCTCTAAGTATAAAAAGCATCAGTAAGAATCCGATCAATTCTTAAATCGTGCGTGACTTTCACATTTTCTTAAGAGTAGAGGAAGAAAGCAAAAGGCTAGATGAGCCGTGACGAAAGAGGTAACATTTAAAATCTTCTACAGTGGAAGTTTCAAGGAGGGGGAGGGAGGGAAACGTCTCGAGATTACATTGAAAAGAGGAACTTCACTGGAGCAGAAGGAGCTTGGCAGCTGGTAGAATTCCAGTTTTACGAATGCTTCCCTGGCTACACACACTTCCTTAACCTGACTACGATGAAATTTTCTTAACTGATAGTTTTTATATCCGCGTTTAATGTTCTCAACAGTGGATTTAAATAATCGAAAGATATAACTGTCCATTGACAAGAACATGTAACTATTTTGCAGACATGATATAACGCCTCACGGTCTTAGAAGCCTCGGGCAAATTGAAAACAACTCAACTGACCTAGTTGTTGTTCAGCTGATGGTGTTACGTGTGCTGTTTATTACGCTGCTTTTGATCTCCTTTGTTTATTTGACTTCTGTTTTGTACTTTATTCAGTAGCAACTGGTAGAGTGGTGAATATTCTAATCCATTTATTAAATGGATTTCTCTCCTAAAAGAAAAAATATTTAAAAATATGCAAGCGCATTTTCCAGGCTTTTCGTATATTCTATTTAACACCAAACGTTTGTTAACCTTCTGAAGCAAACAACGATGGAGTGCAATCTGATTTCATAATTACAACTGGGAGACGGATGGTTATGAATCAGCCCTGACTTTGAAATGAAATCTGTCACCATCATTATGTAGCCCACTGATTTCTTTTTTTTTTTTTTTAGGAGAGGAGAGTGGAAGACGTGGAAGAGATGGTGGCATTCTAATCATACTGAATCAATATAGCGTATAATGATGTTCGAGAAGTACTTTCGAGTAAAGCATCTCTCTTTCGCATTCCAAATGGAATTCTCTCGCTCTCTCTTATTTTTAGAAACGGCCGTTTACATAAGATGATCCCTGCAAAGTTATGCAGTCCCATCTGACAAGTAAATAGGTAGATAAGGAGAAGAATGAGGGCACTGTTCGTGCGCGCGCTCGCCGAAAGACAAACGTAGGGATGGACAAACACGAACGGCTGTCCCATTAACGGTATACGTAGCGTTCACAATCAGAGAAGCTAGTTACCAGGAACTCAGATCGATGCGTTTAGGTTGGTAGGATAGGGGGGGGGAAGAGAGAGAGAGAGAGAGAGAGAGTCAGACATCACGTGAGGTTGACCTGCCAGTTGATTTAGATAAGACTGTCTGCGATTGAAAAGGGGGTAAAGGTGGGGTTTGTATCGTCAGCTGTTAAGATTCAGACAACTTTGGACAGCGAAATAAAGTTGTGCTCCGGATCGAAGGGGGATTTGTTTGGAAATGTTGTCTCTGATTGTTCCAGCAGATGGTATGGACGCTGTCAAATAAGGCGATGGTATTGGCAATAGGGGAGTACCCTTTTCTACTCAAGGTGCCAATAGAGTTAACGCGTCTAATTAAAGACTGAATTACAGATAAGCATTCGTCAGTTTTTTTGCCATGTACACTTACCAACTGTTCTCTTCAAGATATTCTGGAAATCATAAATGTTTTCTTTACGGTATACTTTCAAGTGCGCTAATATTTTTGGAATACCGTAAGTTAGTGTTGCTTTAATTTATCCTGCAATATCATCTCATTAAAATTCCCCCATTTTCTTTTAAGATTCATCAATGCTCTTTTGAGATTCATTCAATTCTTTTAAGATTCATCAATCATCATCATCATCATCATCTGAAGGACTTTAACTTCTTATCTTCCGATGAGATGACAATAAGCAACGAAATGGCTGTCTCGGTAATGCCATGAATTTCCAATGAACAGCAACATACACTGTGCTGCCACTTTATTAGGTACACCCCTGCTGTGCACACAAATGGTTTTTCCCACAATGTTGTAAGTCACATGAACACTGTTGTGGATATAAATGCAGCAGAACAACATTTCTAGTATCATTTAAGCGTAAAAACCGTACCACGAACGGGGAAAAGGAGTGATCTCACGGACTTCGAACGTGGCACGGTAGTCGGTGCAAGACGTGCTGAACAAAGCATCTCTGAAACGACAGTTCTCCTGAACTTTTCACGCACCACAGTTTCAAGGTTGTATCGAGAATGGTGCAACGAACATAAAACATCCTCTCAACGGCACTCCTGTGGAAGAAAATCGCTTATTGATGAGAGAGGTCATAGGAGGATGGCTAGAATTGTGCAAGAAAACAGACAGGCCACAACGTCGCACATCACGTCAGAATACAACCTTGGTGCGCAGAACAAAATATCGCAACGGACCACTAGTCGCACTTTGTCGCGAATGGGCTACAACAGCCGACGGCCACATCGCGTACCTTTGTTATCAATGAAGAACAAGAGAGCACGACTCATGTGGGCACAGCAACACCAGCACTGGACTATCGAGGATTGGAAAACATTTGCTTGGTCTGACGAGTCGAAGTTCCTGGTGCATCATGTTGATGGAAGGCTCAGAATTTGGCGAAAACAACATGAATCCATGGACCCGTCATGTCTGACGACTACTGTGCAAGGTGGTGGGGGCAGTGTTGTGGTGTGGGAAATGTTTTCTTGGTACACGTTGGGTCCACCGATACCCACAGATTCACGTCTGAATGCCACATCGTACCCAAACATCGTTGCTGACCAAGTGCATTTGTTCATGTTGACAGTTTATCCTCAGTCATATGGTTACTTGCAACAGGATAATACGCCGGTGCACAAAGCCCGAATTACTATGGAATGGTTCCAGGAACATGGCAATGACTTTTCTTTGCTGCAGTGGCCCGCTCAGTCCCTGGAGTTCAATCCTATTGAACATCTTTGGGATGAGCTGGAAATGGCTGTTCGCTGGTGGCCTACTTCTCCGTCAAATCTCAAGGAACTGCGTGACACACTCATGTCTGCATGGTAGTCCATTCCTGCACGTTTTCAGCATCTTTTTTCAATCCATGCCTAGACGAATTCAGGCTGTTTTGAAGGTTAAAGGAGGCTCAACACGCTAATAGGTAGGTGTACCTAATAAAGTGGCAGCACAGTGTATTTCTCTTTAAATAGTAGTAGTGGTGTTTTTATTTGAAGCAGCTGTATGATCGACTTCGACAACAATGTTTTGTAACTTTATCTCTTCGCTTACACAGCTGAGGCTTTCGCCAAGATATCTTTTATAGGTCCCATATGCCTGAAGCGTTGGCTCTAAATTTACCCGAATTCTTAGCTTTAAAATTTTAAGGTATCCTCGAGCTTTAAGTGACCATAATATAAGCAGAAAATTTATGCATCTTGGTGCTGCTGTTCACAGCTCCTAAAACGTTGATTATTCCTCATGGTGTGTCCAACGTTGTGTGGAAGCTACATATTGAATATTTTACTAACATGCTGGTGAGAATCCAATTCTATTTATCCATTGTTATTGATTTTGGCAATCGTCTACCGCACCCTGATCAACAAACAATTGAATATGGTGCAGGCAGTTAGAATCATAATCAGTACATATTTCTTCATTCACTTAAAGGAAAATTCGCAGCTAAAATAAAATTATCTATAGCAGATGACAACTGAAGAGGCAACAACCAATTGATTAAATTTTCTACAATGAGTTTCCCTTCAGATTATGTTGACATTGTGTTTAGCACCAATATGTTAGTCTTTGATATGGTGGTTTCAGCCGCGAGGGTATACTAGCATGCGTTTGAGTTGATCATGGTTCTGGCCTATTTGACTGCTAATATAGCGATGTTCTTGTACTCTGTCTACCTTGTGAACTCTTCTGACCATAAACGATTGTCCTAGGACAATCGTTTATGGTCAGAAGTCAAATCTCCGTCCCAAAAAAAATCTATTTGGTGTTAATGTCGTTTACCAAATACTACAGCACCATGTGCAATTATTGAGGACGGTGGAAGTGTCCTCAGTAAGTTGGTCAGTTTGTTCGTACAAGATACAATTATGGATAAGATGCGTTTATTTCGGAGCAGGTATCTTCCAAGACACTGTTCCATTTCACTTTACGCATCGGTGCCCCTTCTAGTATTCTTTGGAAATTAAATAAAAGATTTGTTATCACAAACAAATTCGCAGTCAACAGCGCATTTCCTCTGCGGACAATAGTTCTTTTTAATTTTTTTGCAGGCTTTTAGAACACAATATTGCAGTTTATAATACGAGGGCCTGTCCCAGGGAGTAAAAGATCTGTAAGTACACAGTGAACTGGCGTTTCATGATCTTAGTTCCCTCTGCGAAAAATTCAAAGCAGTAGGTCTACACCCAGTTATAAAATCGGATAATTCAATGATTGACACTACAGCGTTGTCAATTCTGTTTTTCTTGATCCTGGAAATTCAAGGTTAAGTACAAGAAAAGCCAATATGCCATCCATTAGTCTCTGAAGACGCCAGTCGTTTAAATTTCTGGTGAATAAAAGTTGCCAGTGAGTCTGAAGTTAAGCTCACTATGTGGCGCCTTAAAAGGATAATCACAAGGACATTCTTGCGCCTATAGGAAGAAGGTTCCACATACGAGCGACGATGCGAATAACACAGCAGAAGAGATAAGGGAAAAAAAAAATAAAGGAAATATTCTGGAACGTACTGTATCTTCCTTCAGCGACTTCCTTGAGACTTTAAATGACAAAATTCTTCTTCTGTGTCTATTCCATCTATCCCGAAAGAAAAACACCCTTAGCCAAAAAAATAACAATTTCCTTAGAACCAGTAGATGTTCCATCTGGTCTCTTGGTGGTGTGTGGATCGGGAGGTTTCGTAATGGTCATTGGCTGTAAGTATCGAGTATAGACTCGACAAGGTGCTGCTTGCCACCTGTGTCCTTTCACACGTCCAACCTGTAAGCGTCGATAACGGGCAACTTCTCTTCTTCACCTCTGTCTTATTGGAAGCTGCGCGTGATGTGTCTCGTGTATAAAATGGACCCTGTCAGCGGAGGTCTACTTAACCTGCGGCTGACGTATACCCATGAGTCGTTCAGCGCGAGGAGACGGCGACAAGATATACCGAGTTCTAAATAGCGTTACTTCTCAAGGGAATTTGGAATCTATAAAGAGGACAGAGGGTGAGATACATTGCCATCTTAAAGAGAAAGATATTCTCCTAACAGAACTGTTTTTTTTTATTTGAAGAAAGGATGGAGAATTTTTGTGTAGAATTTAATAGCATTCAGTCTATTCTTGGTTCCTTTCTGAGCTCAAAGAAATGCTTATATTCCTTGTGTAGCCTTTTATTAAAAGATTATATACGCATGTGCCACATACTGTATGTGGTGTTCTAGGCTTCTTTTTATACTCAGTTTAAATAGTGCTAGAATTTCCTAGATCAGTCCAGCTTTAATAATTTAACCATTGTCTCAACTTTTATGAAACCTAATTGGTGTATTTTGCATGTCGCTTTATATATTCTTGAAATTTCTCTTTCAGTTTGCCAGTTGGATACATTGGTTTAGAACAAGGGCTATATTGACTGACGTCAAAGCAAACTCATCTCTCTCTCTCTCTCTCTCTCTCTCTCTCTCTCTCTCTCTCTCTCTCTCTCATTCTAAGATGAAACGCTGCTTTGGAAATTGCCGGTAGATGTGCGAGGATCCAGCCCTTAACGGAACTCATGTTAGCATTAACGCACGCGGGATGGCGATTTGAAAAGCGTGCGAACTACAAACGAGAGAAGTTTCCGAAAACTCTAACCCTTAAATGTTCCCACAACTATGGTGACTGCATTATTCAACGTATTTATTCGAAACCTGGCTGGTTCAGACGCCACACGGGTTCAAATTACTAAAATCAAACAACACTTAGAAGTTTTCCCGAACGGGCAATTATTTTCAAAGAAACGCACGCCGACTTCTAAAACACATCAGCGAATGGACAGTATAAAAACGGCCAAAAAAAAACAAGGCTGCACACATTACTCCCTCTGATGGGAAACTAAACGATTCTTACCAAAGACCCTTTTACGAAGATGCAGCGCTTGAGGTGACGTTGATAATGTAGATTCATCTACACTTAATATCTATTTCTTGGAACCTCTTGCTGCGTTAGTCCAGCGTTGAATTTTTAAATTTCCAGTTGTCATTATTACAGGTCCGGCTCTATGGGTCACTAAATTGTGCACTCAATTGAGAATAAAGCTTATCGATGAAGAGGATCTATGACCCAAATAGTTCCTCCATCGTTTTTCAGTATAATTTCGTAAATCTTATCCTAAATGTGGCAATAAAAATGCGTAATAATGGTTCACTTGGAATTTATGAGGCAACTTCGTATGAAGCACACAATGGAGAGGTGTTTACTCTTTGGTGGGACACCTACGTTCATTCTAAACATTCAGCAATGCTCCGATAAACACGATTCCTTCTGTTATTCACCCGTGATCTAAATGGCTCTCACGCATACGTAATGTGAGAGTTATTTCCATCGTAATATTCCTTTGTGTTTGTATTTCGGTGCAACGGCTATTTACCAACATTCCTCGCTGTTATGACGCTCTGATAGATTTGCGATTTCCCATTCTTTCTTGGCATCCAAAGCCCTTATAGCTGAAAACTACGCACTGTTGCAGGCGCACAAACTCAATCACAAGATGCTGTGCAGTGGCAGGGATCTCATTAGCCGGTTACCGTAGAAACGCCCGTAGGAGATAAGGAATTGGGGGAAAAGAGGGAAAGCAGGAGGAGGAGGGGGGGTGTAAAGAAGCTTATCTGTCTTGGCAGCGTGGTGACATCGACATGTGAAATGAACAGCGTGATAAACGGTACAAATGAAGCGGCTCAACGGCACGTGTGTTTAACGGCATACCCGTTTTGCCCTTCCTGCGCGTGAACGAAAGATTGACAGTAAAATTAAGTACAGATCTGAATAGTTAGCACCTGTCAAGGGTTAGGGATAATTTGATTATAACGAGATGTTTGGAAAAGACATTAACGATCTGATTAATGAGGTTTAATACTAAAATCTTAGCACTCCCACAGTGAAAGTTGGTTGGAAGTGTAATATTTGCCTCCGCTGCATGCAGCGTGAGGGACAAGCTAAGAGTTCTCGTAAACCTGTTGTACTGGACTAGAGTTAATTTCGGCAAGAGGAGTTGCGATTGCTGTCCTTCCACAACGTGTGGTTTTTGCATCTCAAACGAGTGCATATAGTTTTCGTTTTTCAACTCTGGAACTCAGGTTTTTCATCCCTAAAACAGCAAACTGACCACAGAAAGTTTCACAGTCTATTAGTGTTTTATTTAGTCAGCGTGCAGCATGTCGTAGGGGAATTATTTCCAAAACTCGGGGGCTTCCAAGGTCCCAAATTTATCGTAGCCCGATTTGTGAGGTGAGGCTTGGTGTATGAACAAAGTCCGAGAAATCTTAGAAAAATCTGCATTCCTCAAAGAAGGTAGACATTTCATTTTTACAATTATTTATCGTTAACACATTTTGTTTGACTGCCTTGCGCCATATCCTGTCTAATATAACTCAATGTTCTCATCGATTGTACCGCCATATAATTATTTTGTATAGTTATTGAATTTCCAGTGTATAGATGGTCCTTTGTGAGAATATAATGGATTGTACTTGTCACTCGTTTCGAGAGGTCTGGATTCAAGTTTTGTCGGAAACCAGAGAGATTCTTAAAGAGAGTCATCTTAGCAGAGCCTCGAGTAGCGAGGCTCTGCTAAGAAGTCAGGTGGAAGGAGAAAGGCCTTCGTCAGTTGTTGGGTTTTAAGAGCATCGACAGCTAAGGCCATGTTGCTCCTTGTATATTATCTGTAAATTGCTTGTGTTCTGAGGTCGGTTTTCTGGACGAAAAATCCGAGTTTCGGAGCGAAAACAAACATGTTGCCCTGGCCTGAGACCAACCCGGTAACATTGTGAAAAAGACCCATAAAAATTTCTCCCATCATCGACAGGATTCGAACTGAGGTCTTTTCCATCCTGTGTGGCGAGGACAGCGATCCTACCAACTGTGCTACGAACGAGGGCAGTTGTTTAATCCGCTCAACGTCCAAATTGGCCCATGGACACAGACACACGATGTACAGAAATAATAATGCAAAAATATTATGCGCCTACTCAATATGTATGCCAGCTTTGCACAATTTGGCTTCATTAATATCCTCAGTACCTGATGACAGGATTCAACAGAATCTAGAAACGTCAACAATTGTTTGCTACTTGTAGTAGAAAATAATTGGTAAATTCTTCGCTGTTGAGGGACTGATATTGTTTACTGATTTTCTGGAAAAGTTCTACCTTCTGCATTCCTCGTGTTTTGAGCAACTGAGGAAGGATCAGATTAAAAAAAAAACAATTCAGAGATGTTTTTTGTAAGGTTATTTTGCTGAATAACTTCCATCAGAAATATCTCCCAAGTATAAAACTGCACAAGCAATTTTTTTTCTCTCCACGAAGGAGAAATTGTGGTTAATTAAATTATTCTTTTTTTGAGTCCGTACGAATCGTTTGTTTGATGGCCTTGCCCATTATAGTTTGCTTTCACTTCGTCCCTCACCTTTATCACCACATTAGACTAATCTACCATTTCGGAAAAATAATCATCGGAGATTATTCTCTGAAGAGGACATCGGGACAGGGAAAAAAATCTGAAATATGGGCCTTCATCAAACTGGAAAATCTAGTTTACCGGTAATCACTCATCTGGTCAATCGCTGTGAAGATTCAGCTGCCTTTGCAACTAAAGTTTCAGTACGGGGGGGAGGACAGAGAGAGAGAAAATGAAGCGGAGAGCGAGGCATGGAGTAGGAGCAAAAAAAAACTGAATGAAGAGTTCATTAAAAAAGCTTTAATTATGGCATTACCACTAGCGGGGAGGCCGGGATGGTACGTGGATATCAGACGTCTCCTCTTAAGCTTATATTACTAACAAAGTAGCTGTCTGGGCAATTCCAGATGACATGAGGGCCGTTTAAGTGCTCGCGCTGTTAAGCGGTAATGGTAGTAATGATCATTCGACGCACACAGCAGTAAAGAAGTTATTTAAAGTTCCACGAAAAAGTGGTCCCTCTCCCGACATCTCATATAGTTTTTTTCCCTCTTCTCTTCTCTCTCTCTCTCGCTCCCAGTGTTGTGATGAGGCGCGAGCCCTCTAGAGAAGAGTAAAGAAAACTGTCATTATGCCTCAAATGACAGAGGAGATACACCGGAGGGATGGCAGCTTATAGAAGTGCGTGGAAAGTCCAGAAATGCAAAACGTGTTATACATTATGAGATAATAAAAAAAAAAATAAACTACAGCCGCGCGCAAACACACGCACAAAAAGTGTTCTAATTGCATTAACTGCGAAAGAACGTTAATAATGGAAGGGAACGTGTTTTTTTTTTAATTCAAACGGAGACACTTTCATTAGTTATCAGCGATTCATTCTCATCCTGGCTACTAAATTTCTTTTCTTTAAAAACCGACATATTTTCAATTCGATAGAACTCGGGATATAATCGAAAAGAAGCGTTAAGTGAGCATTACAAATTACATCGTTCCAAAAGCGGGATATGCAATTTAAAGGATAATTTTAATTTCCTTCTTCTTCTTCTTCTTTGTCGTTGTGACTTTTGTTCAGAAACTGAAGTCATTGTCGGTTATGATTGCTACATAAAAATATAATTAGGAAACCGGGAGAAGAAACCGTTAGATCAGAATTCCGGATATGCTTGGTTGAAAGAAAAGAAAAATCTAGAATTTTGATGTATGGGAAAAATAGAAACTTGAGTAAGTTCAGTTTTGATATAGAACTAATTGTAGGGAATTCCAGTATCGTAAATTATGCTTCTCCTTTTGGCAGTGTACCCCCAGACTGCACCAGGCATTATTTGGTGCAGTCTAATGAATGAACCCGTTATTTAAAGGCAACAGTTAACTAGACGCCATGAACTCGCTGACATACACTAGCATTGCTGGAACTTGTTAAGAACTTGATCACCATTGACTCCTTCATTGCATATTCTACCTAGATCATTAACAACCTACATCCCTCTTTTGTACATCTTGTCATGGGAGATTGCAACCTTTCACCTCAGCATGAAAATCGTATGGATCTTCTAACGGCCCATCAACCACCAACTCATTAGTCGGAAGGTCCTCAGTCCCATATCAGCTGAATGGTATTCCAGTCTTTGATCTGGATGGCGTACCAATCTCAGCAGTCGTAACTGTGTCTACATACCACTGCTCACTGCATGATACAGTGCCTGCCAGGATAATCATTAGTCCAAGATTCCTTGGACTAATGATTATCATGGCAGACACGAAAAGAATCCAAAAATATATTGAGGCATTTATAATCTTTTCTTGGAATTCCCTAGAATCGTATGAGCTATCTCTAGTGGTTACATTCTTAACTTAGATAAACGCAGACCCCAATATGCATCGTCAAAGATGAGAGTCACATCAAATCGAAGTCATGGTGAAATAATGACCTGGAATGACGTACTAACTGAAGTAATTGTAACTCTGTAAAATGGTCAAATATAAGTATGGTGTTGTGTCTGAGTAGTGTGTGCGTGTCTTCTTTCATTGTTTCTGGCCACTAAGCTACTAGAGTCAGATATCTCATATTAAACTCTAGCACACAGTGCTCCCAGAGCTAAAGCTCATCCTCTTAAAAACGCAATTCTTTATTTGGAGTTATACAAATTGATCACCTAGACGCACTTGCCTGCCTGACTGATGCACCTTACTAAGCATCTACTTGTGCGATATAAACTAGATTATGTTTCAGGTATATGCATCAGCCAGAAACAGTGTACTTCGACGGTTGGATCCTATCCATCTTCAGCCTATCCATACTACTACTAGAGCATTTCGAACATCTCCTGTCTAGATCCTCTATGTACGTTGAAGCTATTGTTGTTGTTATAGGGTTTTAGGAGCATCAGCAACTAGGGCAATATTGCTTCGTGTATATTATCTGTAAATTGCGTGTGTTCTGTGACCAATTTTCTGTTTGCTAGATGGAAAACCCCGAGTTTCCTGGAGAAAAAAACCATGCTAACCTCGTCTGAGACCGACAAATTCAGCCACGTTGTGCAAAAAGCCAATACAATTCCTCACGTCATCGACGGGATCGAACTCGGCTCTTTTCCACCCGGTTTGGAGAGGACTACGATTCTACCAACTCTGTTACCCACTAGGGCGTACGTTTAAGAAAATGAGCCACTGTTATCGCTTAGACTTAAGTAGTTGTCTCTAAAGTACTCTTTAAAATTGAAATCCCTGTGAGACCATCCTACGTTGACATCTGTTTTTGATCCATGATGGGAAATTCTGTTTAATCCCCCGTCAGACTACCAATCGTCCTTTCGATATTCCTGTTCAAGAGCTACACAGGAAGCTTAATACCATGGTAAAAACGGTTGCGCAATCACCAAAGCAACCCTTCCACCCTAGAACGCATGTTCGGCATGCAACTTTTCCCTTAAGGACTGGGTAAAGTCTGATATTTTATCATCTGTCTAGTTGCAGCTCTATTTAGCACACCGAACTAAACACTCTGACTTCTTGCCAGTTTAGACAGACGGCTCGAAGTCGGAATCATATGCTGTGTTTAGGCAATGCCCCGTGACAGGCATACTACTAAAGATTCCCAAATTAGGCCACCTTTCTAATGTTATCTATTGGTAGAGCGGCATGGGTGACCCGATCCATCACAGAACCTCCCCAACGTTCTTGACAAATTCTTCCTCCTTTTGGAACATATCTCTAATTTTACATCAGATTTATCTTAATTCTTTTCCACACTAGGAAAAGAATTTATTGCTAGCAGATCCATTGAATTATTATGTTTTCTTGTAAATTCTAAAGTTTTTCTCGCAATTAACAAATTAAACGGTTCCCATCCTGCTACAATCTGTAAAACATCGTTGGAGACAGTTCAGGATCACACGAAGGAGAAACCTGCGTGCCACTATAAGAGTTCTTCTGATAACCAAATTGCTAACTCTAAAGCCCCATAACTGTATGTAATTATAGGATAAAGACTTGTTGTTTAAAAAGACAAGGGACCCCTTGACCCTCCCCCATTAACTCTTAATTTTAGAATAAATTACTCTGAGCGTTTTCCTAAGATGTTTGACGTGGAGTGAAAAAAGGCGTTCTTCATCAACCACCACCTCAAGATACCTGGCCAAGGGGACATATGAAATGGAATTCCGAAAGAAGTTTCAAAATCGATTCACACCATATCGGACGTTGCATCTCTTGCATAAAGACAGCTACGCCATGACACTAATTAATGGTAGAAAGATGAAACTAATTATTGACTCCATCACCAGCTCTTCTAAATAAAATCACCCTGGCCGGTTTGTTTGTTTGTTTGTTTGTTATTTGTTTTTTTGGAGCATTAGCAACTAAGCCCATATTGCTTCGCCCTGGCAGGTACCACAGTTGGTAGTATTGCGGTCCTCGCCACACCGGGTGAAAAGACCAGAGTTCGAATCCTGTCGAAGACACAAAGGAATTTTTGTGGATCTTTCCTCAACGTGACTGAGTTAGTTGGAACTTCTAGAAAATGGCAAATCGACAACAGAACACATTCAATTTACAAATATAACGCATACTCAATATGGACTAATCGAAAACTCTATTCTCTCCAAAAATGAATACGATTTTTATTTCAAACTGACTATTTTAACTGTCCATCCATTATATGTATCACATTTCACTAAATTTTTAAACGTTGTATTCGATACGTTCAAACTCAACACGAATCCATGGCAGTCTGGTCCTGATGAGCTTATTGAAATGTTACTGCGATTATATTTTCGATAAATCCGATCCCTTCTTCTTCTTCTGTTATCCTCGAACATTATTTAAACTCGTTCTACCTAATCTTCAACTCGTACAAGGATAAATAATGCGCGTTGTAACCGAGAATAATCAATGCCAGTTCCCTCACACACAGACACAGTGATTTAATATCCTGTAGGTGTCATTTCCGTTTTCCATTACAGAAATCCGCGAGTTCAGAGATTCTGCTGTCTCATGAATTTCCGGTTTAGTGTAGTCAACTTCCTCGTGAGAAAGTTGGTGACTGTTCAACGGCTTCCACAATATGATTTGTAGTTGACTGTTAGTGGCACGTGCCCGCTTCTAATCTGTTAGAAGGGATTATTAATCATCGGGGTTACTCTACGCACACGCGCGCGCGCGAGAGAGAGAGGGAGAGAGAGAGAGATGGGCGGAAAAGAGTGAAGCCATAGAAAAGTTTAACCTCCTACTTCTAGGCTCTCTGGCGGTAAATTAGAAAACTAACTCCGGTGGCAGTTGGGAGATCCATCACTGCACGTTAATTAACCGAACTTTGTGATGAATAAAGTTGGCAAATAAAAAACACCTCTTCTTCACTCATTAAACCTATAAATTACTTGAACCGTAGTTTAACATCTTTACCTGAAGCCGTCGTCGATCAAGGGAGAGTGACAGCACAATATTAATCTCGCTTCGCTTGAATTTTTGTCACCGAATTTCCTTTTCTTTCATTCGTTAGTTTCTTCTGCGTCTGCTTTATGCGTACACGGAAGGTTTGAGAAGGTTGCAGTAGATATATATCAACAAATGTAATACCACGTCAGGATGACGCAACTGCACCATTATTACAATGAGATGACGCAATATTACTTGTGGTTGGATGACGCAATAGTCGCTTTGTGCTAGGATGACGCAGTATTAATTGTGTAATATTAATTATGCAAGATTCACTTCTGCTAGGATGACGCAATGTTCACTTTTGCTTGGAAGATGGAGTATTAAATGTACGGGGCTAACCCATTATTAAATTTCATTGGGATGTCGCAATATTTAATTTTATTTGGGTTACGTAATATTTAAGTCTATTTGGGTTACGTAATATTTAACTGCATAATGATGATGTAACATTTTGCTGTGTTAGGATGATGCAATAAGAGATGAAGATGATATCAGTAAATGCCTTCAAACTGGTATATCATGCCAAGATGACGCAAATGTATGTCGTTACAATGGGATGACGCAATATTTATATATAAAATAATGATTCATTATTAAATTTCGCTGGGATGACGCAATATTTAATTGCCTTGTGATGACGAAATATTTAGTCTTGCATCATACTGATCAAGTTGAATAATCACGTCTTTGGTTGACGCAATATTTAATTTTATTTAGGTTACGTAATATTTAAGTGCATAAAGATGACGCAACGCTTTTTTTTATCAGGATAATGCAATATGAAGTGATTTTGTATGCCATAAATGATAATAAGATACAAAGTATTTTCTGGTCCATGCCTCGTTCCACAATCACAATGTGAGGTTGTCATGGAGGCCGGAAAATTTCCCTAAAATTCTCTCCCATTAACCGTAGCTGTCACACACACACGCTCTGTGTGGAATCTGTGCAGCGTCTCTAATAGGTGTCCCTACTGATGCTGTTAGTAGTGCGGGGAGGGCAGTTGCGGGAAAGGAACACCGTTTGTAACACATGACAGCCAGTTAATCATGTGATATTAATGAAAGAGATAATGGCAGTACCCTCAACCTCACGCTGATCATGTGCACACATACCGGGCAATAATGGAAGTCTTTAATTGCACTTGCATCCCGCAGCCAGTCATGCTATAAGGCAGTTAGAAGGTACACTGGAGTGAGACGTTCGATCCACTTACCTGCCTGCACTTTTCTCACCTCTTTGTTCCAAGCATGCGGGTAAGAGATATCGTTCAACCGACATCTAGGAACTCAATGTTGTTTAATTATTAGCGAATAGTTGCTGGCTAACATCAAATGAAGAAATAGAAGTTGGTTTGTTTTCAAATGCGTTGAGCTGTAGAGTATTATGAATGATTTGAATCGTATGTTAAGATTCATTCGTATTTCTTGCATTATGAAATACGAGTAACACGGTTGAAGTATCAAACAGTCTTCATTATAACTAAAAATACCAAGAGCAAGCATCCCAGACTGCCTATTTAGGTATCAAAACGTCTCGTCGGGTTTTTCCTAATATTATTCGTACCTGTGTTATTTTAAAATCCTGTATAGCAAAGGAATCCGATTTGAAGTTATTCCTTTACAAAAATTCATAAGTTTTCTTGGGTCCTCTGAGAATTTTCTTTTCGAAGTTTCGTGTTTTGTTGAGTCCACAGATATTCGGAAGATTCGCGAGTTTCGTTGGGTTCTCGAGTCTTCAGATTGTTGAAGATTCGCGGGTTTCGTTGGGTTCTTGTATCTTCAGAATATTGGAAGATTGGCAGGTTTAGTTGGAGTCTCCAAGGATTTTCTTTCTAAAGTTTCGCGGGTTTTGTTGGATTCTTGGAGGAGATTTGCAGAATTTATTGGGTACCCTGAGATATTTCGTTAACCCATATAGCTACAGATAGTTATATTTTGGAATTATTACTCAATATGAAGAGATTAACCTTCTCCAATAACTGTGTAGAAACTTTTAGCTGCACAGTAACTGAAAAAAATAAAAATAAAAATTCGTTCAGTATTTGTTCATTGCACGTCCACAATTTAAGATAAGATAACGCTTTTTCTTGCCGTGCGCCTCCAAGAAATGTACTTCCTCATGGGTTTTATTTGCATTCCATTTGTCCAAATGCACTGGGATTCTTATAAAAAACCGAGCTCAGGTCAGATGCCGACTCCCTTTCCATACAGCAAGCGATAAACATGCCCGCGTACTCGCCTCCTCGATTTATTTACATTAAGAAACCGCAAAACAAGGGCAGGTCTGTTTCTACCGAAGCTATAAATGAAATTTATTTTCTACGCTCGGTTTAACCCCACAATTAAGCGAACGCTGGCATTTCCTTTGTTTTGGGTCAACCTGAAAACGAGAAGATTCTTGAGTTTGGGAAAAAGTAGTTCGCGAATGAGATAATGAAGGCGGAGTAAAACCCGTGCCGGCGAGGCCCCATAAAAATGCATATTAGAAATCTAGCGGTGTTGATTAACTTCTTATTTGTATGCAAATTGATACAAAAGAGTTGGCAACTTTACAGGCCGCACCGCCGAGAATACTTCTTAAATATACACGTCTTGCAAAATGAAAAGTGATTGGGTTACGTCTGTGGCGTTGGGGGTGGTGGAAATAAATTAACACTGGAAGACATTGCTTTGTGAAGTTTAATGTTCTCGAAGAAGCCTCCGGCAAAGTCAGAAATTTGTTTATCGTACTTTCAAATTATTAACAGCATCTTTTTTATGGTAAAATGTGATTCCTTTCGAAATTCTTTCTCTGTTCTAAGGGTATATTAGAGTGACACACGATAAAACTGATTTCTGACACGCTGAATATTTTGTATTTAATTTACGAGTAATTCTAATTATCCAACTTGGCCTGACATAGTTATAAAAATTATTCAACTAACTCATCATCGACATGAAAAAATAATTATATTTATTTTAAAAGCGAATTTCACCTCTACAAAAGTTCAAGTTGGTAATTATATTCTAAAGTAGTTTTTGTCAGTATTTCCGTCTCAGAATACATATTTAGAACACATTTGGCTGCGAAATAGTTCCGCTTTCTGTTGGGCCCCATTTTATTCTTAGTTCTCATCAGTGGAAGGTTATACGGCTTAGATATAGGAAGTTATTTAGGCGCATTACCGACTTAGATCATCGTCTTCAGTTATTGTTAATTCACTACAGGATGAAGGCTTCAACACGTTTCCAGCAAGTTCTGTCTTGTGCTTTTTGTTGCCGTTGTAACCAGCAAATTTCACAGTTTTCGATCCATCTCATCTTTGGTCCCTTTCTTTGGCTTTTAGAGTCAAACGATATCCATTCTAAAATTCGTTTGGTCCATTTATCATCAGTTCTTCTTGATATATGAACGACCGGCCCGTTTCAATGATGTCACAGACTTCGGTTTGTTGGCAAGTCAATGCACATGTTTTTCAGTCTCTTTTGATTATGTTCAAAATTTGGTGCTCCATACTTCTCTGTGTGACCCTTAGTCTTTGCAAAGCTTTGGCATTCAATGTCCATGTTTCACAACCATATAGTGAGGAGTATCTCAAGGTTCCCCCTAGGTCTTCCTTATTTCATCCGCAGCTCCAATATTCAAGTTGCTCTTTATACAGATGATCTTAAGATCTACTCAACAGTGAAGGAGATTATCGATTCTCAACAGCTTCAATGCGCCCTCAATAAATTCTCAATAAATATCAATGTTTAACTTCCTGTTGGATTTCACATTATTGTTATCAACTCTGTTCATTGTTCTGCTCTCAGATATACTATTAATGGTTACCTCTTGTGTATCTTGTTATTAATAAAAATTTAAAAACAGAATAAAAAATATGTTAGGACAGGGGTGGATACATTGATCAAACACTTTTCGTTTGAGAAAGAGTGGCAAGTTTGTTTTGAAGACTATATTAAGCTTTCCAAATGCCTGCATCCCAATTTTATGTGCCGCTCAAAATTCATCATGATGTTTCCATCTTTTGAAATTTATTATCCGAGGTAAACATACCTTTCGTTTATTCGTCGTAAATATTCGTTGTAATTATTCGTCGGATTGCGCTAAAGTGAGAAAAGTGATTTTCCAAGGATCGGTGCTAGGACCACTCTTGTGTTTGATTTTCTTAAATTACATTTACGAAAGGATAGAGGACGTGATATTAAATTTTGAAGATAATATCGAGATCAGTAGAGTAGTCAATAATCAGCGCCAAGCACTGTTTCTTAAGAAAGACTTAGATATACACTGCCCTACCATTAATATCCGGACGCCCCTCCATGGATGGAGAAACAGGTTCTGTGCATGCAAACGTCAGAGAACCACCTGCTATAAATATACAAAAGTGGGCATGCGAGATGACAAGTTCAACAAAATTACTTCAACAAATGCTAGACCGATTAGCATGGTGTAAGGAGCTCGAATCCTGGACTGTAGAGCAGTGGAAAACAGTCCTATGGACAGATGAGTCGAGGTTCGCACTCTGCCAGTCTGATGACCGTTCCTGGGTGTGGCGAATGCCAGGGGAACAGTTCCTTCCTGATTATATCCTCCCAACAATGAAGTTTGGTGGAGGCAGTGTCATGGTATGAGGCTCCTTTCATGGTTTAGCTTCGGCCGATTAGTCGTTATCGACAAAACCATGAATGCTGTACAATACGAGGACAGCCTGGACAATTATGCACTTCCAACATTATGGCAATACTTCGGGGAAGGCCCATACCTGTATAAGCAAGAAAACATGCCATGCCATACTGCTGGGGTCGTAACAGAGTAGTTTGAGGACATGGGTGTGAAAAAGTTGGATTGATCAGCCCAGAGTTCTGATCTGAACCGTATCGAGAATCTTTGGGATGTATTGGATCGTCGGGTACTTGCAGTTGGAGATCGCCCAAAGAACAAGGCTGAACTGGTGGCTGCGTTAAAGGCTGAGTGGAGGAACGTATCACCTGACATTTATAAAAATCTGGTTGAGAGCATGCTGCGAATTGAAGGCCGTCATAAAAGCAAAAGGTTTCAGCACAAAATATTAAATGACACAATAAAAGCTCTTTTTTTTTTTGTCTAAAGGCAAGTGTCCGAATATTAATGGTAGGGAAATGTATTTCAGAGATGGTCAGAAAAGCAGCAGCTAACTTTTAATGAAGCCAAATGCAAGGGCTTGCATTTGAGGAACTGCAATCCCAATATAACTTACATAATTGGTTGGGTTTAACTAAAAACATAGAGGAATAAATATTTGGGAGAGTTACGATACGGTATGAAATTTACCGAGAAGTGTAGATTTGAAGCAAAGAGGACCATGATGTCCTCCTTGCATCGATGATTAATCGAACATTTACTTAATTAGGTGGTTATAATCCTTTTGTATAAGGCAATTGTAAGACCCTACTTGGAATACTTTGTACAGGTACGGAGATCGCATCTAAATAAAGACATATAGGGCTAAAATAAGACATTTAGCATCTTGAAAAGAACCAAAGATGGGTAACGTGGGTAGTGAGACCGGCAAAAGGGCGTTCATGGGTGGTTGAGACTTACAACTTGGAAAAATTCAATGTTCAGCTGGACAGATACCTACATGAAATATCTGCACATGACATTTTTTGTGGCCTGAGCAGCAAAAGCTCAAGCTCTTCCTTGCTCTCTATGGCTAATACTAAACCAAAATTGACTGAAAACAGTACAAAAAACGCTTACCACACACATCCTCCCTCACAGGCCACATCAAATTCATTATGCGTTGCAGGACAGATCAACAATTAGCAATCTGCATATGACCTCCAATGCCATCCTTGGATCGTTTGAGGAGAAAGAAGAAATTGCTATCACATACCTGGATCTACAAGCGGCGTTCTATACTGTCAACATCCCTGCCTTGCTTACGCTCCTTCAAAATTTCTATCATATCACAGGCCAAGTATTGAAGTTTCTGACATCTCTTCTTCAGAATAGAACCATCAAAATGTCCATAGGAAAGCAGATATATACTAGGCAAATACAAGCCGGCGTGCCAGAAGAGGGGGGGGAGAGAGTCCTGTCTGGAATTCTTTTCACAGCCGTAATTAACTCGTTAGTACACAACAGACCAGATATGTCATCATATGCGGATGACTTGAAGCTCTTAACAAAAATAAAATCAATCAATAAAGCAATAGACACAACAGCAACCATCAACAAGACTTTATCCGAAATAAAGCAGTACCTCATGAGATTTGACCTGCAAGTCAATCCTGCAAAATCCGCCATCATGGTCTTCTCACTGAAACCCACGCCAACAATAATTCAGCCTGCGATAGACGGAGTCTTGGTCCCCTGCGTCGAAAAGCAGAAAGATCTGGGTGTGACCTTTGATCGGAAATTAAGATTCCATAATCACATTGAAGAACTCTGTGCAAAATTGAACAGGAAACGGTGGATTGCCAAGCAGAACTTGCTACATATTCATAAGAACGTATACCAGGACGATGATCTTAGGAGGTATACCGTATGGGGTAGAGTTGTGGGGCTCGGCTGCAGACAAAACAATCAAACCATTGACCGCCGCGGAATACTGGCTCCTGAAGTGGGCTACCTGGAAGTGTCATCTCCCACCACAACTTCACACAACACCGATGGCCAAAGCACTGAATTTAACCAGATTCAGAGCCTTAATGAACGAAAAAAGAGTAATCTTCACCATTAAAATGATCGCTGGAAGAATCTCAGCTCTCAACATTTGGGACACCGTGTACTGGAGAATCCCTCAACCAGCACTCCGCTCCACTCCCGAGCTTCTTGCTCTTCCGTCGAGGTTACATTTTAAAGATCGGTTCCTCCCTTATCAGAAGCTCCATCTAGCTCAGTCCTTGGACGCCGACCTGTGCAAAATCGTCGATGAGTAAAAGTACAGACGGCGCATCCTGGATCTGCACGTGTGTTCCCCAACCATCAACTGATGTGAGATGGCTCCGGCTCGGCAAGAATTTCAGGGAAACTTTAATTCAAGAAACTCTCATGTGTTATTTTAATTTATTTTATTATTTTAATTATTCATATGGCCCAAGTTTACATTGGTTATTACGATTGTCGACGCATAAATTTCTCAATATTCGGTTTTTTGTTCTCCCGAATTCAATAATCTGACTTGCTGTCTCGGTCAACTAATTATTCACAATTAATCACCTAAGTGACAATTTTGCAATCAATTCTTATAATGTCTGCATAACTAGTACAGAGTGACCATTCCACTGTTTTTACTCTGCAGGTTGCACACTAACTCATCAAGTATTTTGAGCGCTACTTGCCTAAACTTAAGTTAATGAATAATCCGGGGCACTCGTGGGTAGCAGAGTGGATATAATCCCCGTCCTCCCACACCGAGTGAAAAAGACTTGAGATAAAATTCCCTCACAGATACGAGGAACTTTTATGGGCCTTTTTCTTAACGCGGTTGAATTTTTCGGTCTCAGACGAGGGTTCTGTGGTTTTTTTCGTCCCTGAAAGCAGTTTTTTCGTCCAGCATACAATCAAATCGACACCACAGAACAAACGCAATTTACAGACATGTTATAAACAGCGCAATATGGCCTAAAGAAATGGACGCGCCTTTCAGCTGATACACGCTCATGAGCCAAAATATTATAACCAAATACTACCAAATACTTTGTCGTGCCGCTTCGCATCGTGATGACCACTTGCACACGTAGTGGGATCGACTTCATGATATCACGGAAAGTGTCCTCTGGTATCATGGCCAAACCGAACAGAAGGACGCTTCGGAGTTCGCCAATGGAACGAAATGTGGACTGGCGAATCACACTAATGTTCAATGAGATTGATTTCGAAGGAATTTAGTGACCAGCGGAGCATACGAATTACTCTTTTTCTTTGATTATATTTGGTGGACATAATCGTCTAACCATTCCTTCGCAATGTGAGTCTTGTGACACTGGACGTTGTCTTGTTGAAAAAGTCCAGTGTTATATGGACTCTATGGTATCATGTAAGGCAAACTTTGGTCCCAAACAATGCCGAGGTTAGATCTGGTAGGTGAGTGTGTGTTCAATGGGGAAGAGAGAGTACTCGGTGATGTCCATGAAAACATCCTCAAAACCCTGCTGTCGCCCCCGCTGGCCTGTTGTCAAACCGTGCAGTCTGGTTGTGTCGCACTTAGAAGTGCCAACTTTCAACTTTGTTTCTGTTCACATTCTCGCCGTTCAATAGACACCCGGCCATAGGAATGATTGAACTGGAACTTTGATTCATCTGACCAGGCGACTCTTTTTCAGCCATCGAATGTCCTCCTGTGCCCACAGCAGGCGGAGTTGTCGATGACGATTAGTGTACACGGGCACGTGAACAGTCGCCTACTCTGTGGGCCTATCAGGAAGAGCATCCGTTGGATGGTGTGCTCCTAAACGTTTCTTTGTGCATCCTGGTTGTAGTCTGCCGTTAATTGAGGGATGTGAGCCGTCTGTTGTCTCAGACAGTCACATGCCAACCGCCATTCACTTCGACTGTCAACCAGTGGTGGTCTCTCCTTCCAGGCACATTAGGTGTTTGTTTGTGCCTTCTTCTGGCCATTCCCACCACATCTTCATTGCTGAGATGCTGCAGTCCCACCTTCCCATCCCAGCAAATTATTCTCCATTCAAACTCTGTCGATCGTGCCTTCCCTTTTCCCATTGCACGGTCTTCGTATTGATGAACTGACAAGTCCTGGATAGTGCGGTTAGAAGTGCCATCATCCCTAGGTGCTGTGAGATGCGTCCACTTTTAGAGACAGAGATGGTCATAATGTTTTGTCTCATGAGTGTATGTCTTCTTTCGAACTTTGGTTTGGTGCTCCAAAGCACAACATTTGCTTAATTCTTGATCCTTTGATTTTTTTTGCAGTTAATTTTGATCTAACGAAATGGAAGTACTCAGCAATCTGTTGTTTGTGAAGACTGCTTATTTAGCGATAATCGGGTGATTAGAATATTGCGCTGCTTAGGATGGTGAACAGAGAGTTTTACTGATAAATTTGTCAGCTCGAAATCATCCTTATCATTTCCGATGCTGTTAATAAATTAAGGAAGTTTGTCGATACTACGACGCACACGCTTTAAACCTCCTATTTAAAAAACTTTCATATTAATGAGGCTGTTTTTTTTTACCCATCTTCAGATCCACAAGTGGGAAATCTCTGACACGAGCACAGAGACTTGAACTATTTATAACGAAATATCGATTCGCATTTTGTACCAAAATGGAAACACACTTTGTCGATGAGCACCTTAACCTTATTATCAGCCTCATAAGCCTGCTATAATTATCTCTAGTAAAAGCAGCACGCGCATGGTTAAACTAGAGGTGCCTGCCTGCGCAACACAGTTACTCGCTGTATCTTTTTGACTAAAACAACTTCCAGCAGAAGATGTACATTTCGGTATTAATCCGAGTGAAAAAAAAATCGGAAATTAATTTCTCAACGCTCAGGTTGGACGTAAAGGATGTTAGAGGAAAGAATGTTGTCTTCTAATTAGAAGGAAAACCTAGTTATGCTCACGTTATTTGATGAAGAATCTCCAGAAGGCCATAAGAACTAATACCTGGCAGTAATGAAGCATATGGAAGGATTAAGAGACTTTGCGTGATAAGAGTAGTAAAGGAAAACTTCCATTATCAGGAAGCAGGGACTGATGGGGGAGGGAGGGAATCTGTGTACAGTAGAAGCGACATAATATAAAAATTACCTAAACCTGGCCAACGTAATTAAAACAGCTACTTGTTTGGAGGGTTTGGTGGCACGTCTAGAGGCGATATAATAACGTAATTCATTTATCAAATGTTTTTTAATAATCATTTGGATTGTTCAACCTTTCATTAAAGTTTTTCCTCCTTGTACGGCAATTTATCTTCTAACAAGATGAACAAATAATCTTCCTGGCACACAAGGAGCTTATTAATGTTACTGCATAACTGAATATGCACCATCGATATCTATGGATTCGAAATTTGGAGTATACCCTTAGATATGGATGGAGTATATTCAGTATATTCCATTTTCCTTTTCTTCTATATCAAGAAAAGAATCAGCAATAACTTAAAAATCAAGTCAATGAAGCTCTGTATCGAAGAATCAAAAAGTCTGCCGGAAAATCTTTTCTCAAAGAGAACAGGTACTCCTGACATTAAGGACATCGTCACCTGATAATTCTTACAGTGCATGACACTGCCATCCGAACACATCCGCCCTTGGAGGACTTCACCATACGGATGAGACAGTCTCAGTTTCACAATAAAACTAAAATTAACCTTCAAAGATATGCTACCAAAGACACACAACAAGAAAAGCCTTCAGAGCTGAAATACTCCAAATCCTTGTAACTCCCAAGACCGAATTAAATATGAACTGGAAAAAGAGCAGCAGCAATTCCCACTGTCAATCAGTAAGCCAGTCAGCTGCATTGGTATCTTTGGACTCGATCTATACCAGTTGAATGGGCATTGATATATTTCATGGGACTTTGTTCCTCATAAGGTAGCTGGAATGAATAAATGGTGGCCATTTAAAAATAACTCTACCAGAATTGATAGAATCAATATGAACTTTATCTGCTGTAAACCTGGGATGCTAAATATAAACTTACTGTTCGTATCGGTGTTCTCGAGCGCTGTGTCTATTTTCGGGGCAATGTAGATACTAGACTGAAGATGAAAAGTATATTGTTGTAAAAGAATGGACCAAGAAAATTGTTTTATCACATGTAAAGCGACAAGCTTGCGCTTTTTGTAATCTCAAAACTCGAAGAAATTCTTGACACTTCGAGGACTATGAATAAGGCTTTTTTATGCGGTGCATTTACGAAAAAGCGGTAAAGTGGAAGACACACAATAGCAGAGCGAACAATCGTTTAAAAGAAGAAGAAAAAAAGAAGCGAATATGTATCGAAACTGCACGTGAGTGGTGTCTGGAGTAAAAGCGTTCTTCGTATAGCTCGTAAACCTACCTCCACAGTACAGCACTGGGATTTTATATTTAGAAAAGAATCTCGAAGTAGAAATTGAAGTGAAGAGCGGGTGAGGAAAGGTGTATAGCGAACCAGAAAGGCAATGGTATTAAAAGAAAGAATGAACGAAATGATTTATTCGACAAATAAAGAAGAAGAAAGTAACCAAAGAAATCGAGTAAAGGACCCCATCTACAAAATTTGAATCGAATGCCAAAGCTTTACAATTGGAAAAGAAAAGAAAAACAGAAAGTGGAACAAAATTAAGGTAAGAAGGTGAAGAAGGGTGGTTACGTTTAGCTCTAGGAGCATAATTAGACAGTTTTTAAATTAAAATGGTTCATCAAGCGAAGTAAATCTCCCCACGCTCTTTGTGTACAGCTAAACGTGTTCACAAGTTCTTGAGGCAGAAAAATTCGAAGGATCCATCTGAGTATGCAACCATTATTATTATTATTATCCGTTTATTTCCATAAGGAAACCACCCCGGGACGGCAAAGTGCCAGGAGGGTGCTAAGTACATATCAGGGTACGAGATACTACGTGCAGTGGGTTACATATACTGAACACGTAGTCTCGTCCGAAATATTATATACACATTTTATGTTTAATATATACAGTATTTACACATTGATGATTCTGTACATACATTATACAACTCATATATTTACAATTCACTAATAATTCCATCTATAAATTACATATTAACATAACTGTTACAGAAGGTATATTTTTACAGTCAACAAATTATTATTGTTCTTAAAGCAGAAAGTTTCTCTTTTACTCTAAATTCTTTGGTACTTTGCAGCCGATTCATATTTTGGTAAGTCTATACGAATCCTGGAAGATCTCTTTCCGGTATGTTGCATCCTCACACAGTTTTTCGGCATCTATGTGTAGTGAGTTAAATATTTTCGCTGCATTTGATGGGAAGAATCTTTGCAGGCTACTAAGATTGTTCAGGACTGGACGCAGTGGATTATTTACTTCCCCGCAACGTCTAGCAGTGGCACGCGGTTTGACTAGAATATTATCCAGGACTGGAGCATCCACTCTGCCTGTGAGCATTTGTGCGAGAGTGTGTATGTTCCTGTTAATTGTCCGCTGCATCCAGGGTGTGATGTTAAGGTTTGAGTAGAGAATGGCCCTTGAGATAGTAAAAGGGTGGCCAGCAATTCTGTTAAGCCATCGCAAGAACCAGTACTCGATTCCAAGGACGGACTTATAATGTGAATCTGGAGCTGAAGACCAGATTTGCGAGGCATACATTGCAATTGGCAGGACACACATTAAAATGTACTTGGTCGCTAGCTGAGAATCCCTAATTCCTACAAGTTCCTGTCTAGTAGCCCATAAAGCGGCGAATATTTTTGTCTTCATATGGGCGAAGTGTTGAGTAAAGGTGAGTCTGTCATCCCACTTAAGATCCAGGTCCAGGTGAGAGTGCACTTTTACCACATTAGACCCGTTCACAGAGATCGAAATGTCATTTTTATTCTGCTTGCAAGTTATGGTCATTTGGGCAGACTTCTGCGCATTAATACGGAGCCCGATGCAATCCAGGTAGCTCTCAAATTCTCTGATTGTGCTATTTGCCATCTGACAAATACCTTCTGCTGATTCATGGTCTTTGGAAGTGATGAAGAATTTTACATCGTCAGCATATGTTATAAAATTGTAGTACCGTGCAAGAAACGGCTCCAGGGCGGCCGCGAAGAGAGTAGCCGAAAGAACTCCCCCTTGTGGCACTCCTCGCGAGATGGTAAAGCAAGATTGTAGCTTTTGGTGCTTAACAATAAGTTTTCTATGTTCTAGCAGGCTGGTTATTATAGTTAACAAATTTCCTCTTACATTAAAATAATTCTTTAAAATCGCAATGAGCGCTGGAATTGAGACGTTGTCGTAGGCTGCGGAGATATCCAAAAAAATAATATCAATTTGCTTTTTCTCATTTAGTGCTTTCTGCACGCGAAAAAGGGTTTCCAGTAAGTTTGTTATTGTTGATCTACCGGAAATAACTGAGTGCAAATGTGGTGGTCTATGGCTGAAGCAGTGTTGATTGATGGTGGGAAGCAGTGCTTTTTCGAATACCTTCTGTAGGGTGCAGCTGACAGAAATTGGTCTGTAATCCTTAGCCAATTTTGGGTGTTTAATCTTTGGTATTGGGGTTACAATGTAATTTTACCAGGCTTGCGGGAAAGCTCCTGACCTGATGATTTCCTGATAGATGTGCAGTAATAGATCTATTATAAATGGGCTACTTATCTTAAGGATGAACATTGGAAATTTGTCTGGTCCAACAGTGGCCTTATTGGGCAGATCGTTGATTGCTTTCATTACGCTCTCTTTGGTGATTTGTATTTCACTCAAAGGAGGTCTTGTTGGTTCCTCTATTGCCGAATGGTTTCGCTTGTTTAAATCTTTCAGGAATTCAAAAATTTTGTTACCATTATCTGTGTTCTCAATTTGATTCAGTCCATGCAGGTTACTAAAAGTGTTATTAGCCCATTCCTTGAAAATGCATTCGGTCATATTCTCTGTGCTATTTCTATTGCTAGTAATTCTTTTTGCTCGTTTTAGTTTGTTACGAACAACACTGCAGTGTGCCTGTCGTTTTGCTTTGATGAAATGTGCTCTTTCTTTCTTATAACGAATGTGATCGGCAGGATGACCCGTTCTTTGCCATTTTCTATACAGTTTTTGCTTCCTGAGGAAACTTTCTTTCAGTTGTGGGTTAAACCATTCTTTTGTTCTCTCAGATATTTTGATTTCTTTTGCTGCTCCTTCCAATGCTGTTTGGTATAGCTTTTTAGTGATCATTTCTAAAGCTTCGTCTACTGGCTTTTCTAGCAGGTCATTCCAGTTGTAACTAGTCAGGTGACTGAGAATGACCTCTGATTTAATATACTTCACGGAGAAAAGATACTTACTTTGCTTTTCCCAGTTCGTGCGGTTACCCTGCTCGTATTTGTGTATCTTCAGTGCTGCTTCTATTTCAATGGGATTGTGGTCCGACTTAAATTTTATGCAGTTTTGCGCTAGCCTTATGTCTAAGGAACTATGATACAACAGGTCAAGTTGCTGCATTCCCCTTGTCACTGGTGTCGGGAGCTGCGTTAAGTGCAATGCACCCAATGTCGCATCCAGCTCTTTCTTGGCCTCCCTGTGTTTCGGAAAAGGCAAATTAAAATCTCCCGCTATTATTGTGTCGACTGATGGCTTTAGATTTGCAGCAAGCCAAGCATAGAGTTCGTTTCTTGTCTCCTTTGTGTGGTCAGGTGGGAGGTATATGATGCATAACTGTATTTTCACGTGCTCTTTTGAAAAGGTAACGCAAATCCCTTCAAAATTATTTGAATTGGTTTTTCGTTCTCTTATAGGCTGGTATTTATTTTGATAGCAAATTATAACTCCCCCTCCTCGCCTATCTGTTCTTCCGGTTCCCACACATTTGCAGTTTGCTGCCGCAGTTAGCCGATCTAACTGTTTTCCATTTCCCAACCAGGTTTCGATTAGGCAAATGAAATCCAGGTCCTCGTACATCATCATCGTTTGTAGGGTGTGGAGCTTATTTGAGATGCTCCTCACGTTTTGTACAAACAGGTGGATGTGATGTTCTGCATTCCCAGCTGGGGGTAGTTTTCTTGATTGCTATTGAGCCCGATTCCTTGCATCATTTTTAACCAGTGGTCTGGCCCATCTGTCTCTGTAGGGCTTGACTAAGGTACCTACTGGCCAGGCGCTTACGTCTTGTAGGCGAGTTGCTTTATCTGGTGGACAAGAGATTATAAAGGAGGAGTAAGCTGGGTGTCGTGTTTTCACCTGCTTTACTTCCACAGTTATCCCATGTTCGCCCTCACACATGGCTTTAATGTTTCTGGGCTGTGTTGTGGGTCCCAGCCTTGATACAAAAATTTGCTCTCTGGTTGCAACGGAAGTAATGTTGTACATTTCAGAAAACCGTTTGTTTGTTTCAGGTGTGTTACAGGAAGACACGTTAATACTTTCTCTGTGAACTGGATTACGTCGTAAGCTGTCCTCGGCGAGAGTAGGCATGAAATTTTGGGATGGGCGGGTTTTTCTACCCTCACAAGTGTTATGCTTTTTAGGTAGCATAGTGATGTGCGCATAAGTGAGTGGGTTTGCAGGAACATGATTTGAGGGGGAAGATGTAACTCTGGAGTTCGTACTCTTGGAATACATGCATGCTCCAATCATTTCAGTTGATTCCTGTTGTCCTAATATTTCTGAGGCTTCTTTATTTTGGTTTCGACTTTTCCTAGTGGAATGTGTGGAGCCATTTCCTTGTGCTGCCCCTAAAGTTTTACTGGGTTTGGTGCTATTGCTTGCGCGGTCCTGCTGCAAACAGACAGTTCGCGGCTGGGCTTGAGATTCACATATTATTTGGCTGTCTTGTAGTTTTGCAATTCTTTCTGATATGTTTTCCTCCGAATTCAATTCTTTTCTTGTCTTCTGTTTGTGATTTTCAATGCTTTCTGTCCTCCTGTACAATCCATGCATATCACTTCTACTTTTCTTTGGGTAGCTCTGCCTCGCATAGCAAGTTTCGTCGGTTACGGGAGCCGTTGAGCCACCTTGTGCAACGAGGACGGATTCAAAGCATCCTAGCTTTTCCTCCAGTCGTTTAAGGGTGTGCAATATTTTACTGTTTTGTTCTTTGAGAAGAAAATTCTCTTCCTGCAGTTCCTGTAGCATTTTATGTACAGGGATGAAATTGCTCGCGAGGTTTTCAGCGTATTCCACAGCCTGCATCGAAAAGGGGCTGATGCAGTCTGCAAGGATATCCTTTAATTCCGTACGCGAGACATATTCTTTACGGTTCTCTTCCTGCCTTTCATCCGGGCTATGATTGCTCCTCTTTCTAGCGAAACCCCCTTCAGAGTGCTCGCAGTCTTCCGGGCAAATATCGCATCCCAAGGTTTCAAAAATTGATCCTTCAGGATGGCCCAAGATGCCATTTCCAAGGTCAGTCTGCGAGAGGATTTCTCTTGTTGCTTGTTCAAGGTCATTAATCTGTTCTGTGCAAGAATCTTCACAAATGACTTCATTGGGTAATTCTTCATTATTTTTCTCTGTTTGTTGCCTACAGGCGTTACATTCAAACTTGCGTTTTCTAGTTTTGTTTAATCTCTTAATATCTACAGAAGTACAATCAGGCTTATTGCAATAGTTTTTGTGACAAGTAACGCATTTAATTATGAAGTCATCATTGGTCAGGCATATACAGCAAGTAAGCGGCACGGCTGATGCGCTGAAATCTGTCATTCTGAAATGCAAATAGGGGCTGGAATTTCAGTAATTTCGAGGCAGGTAGTCTTTAGTACAACAAGATAGGGCACTTCTATCGTTCGATGACTAGCCTACGAAATATGCAGGTGGAAATGGGGGAGGTTTTAATCCCTAACTTTGTCACCGCTTGACCTTGTTCAGAGCTTAAGTGCCGTATTGCCTTAAGCAGAATATTGCTATGTTCCGCTGCACTGAATCGCTATAAACCAACCGTTCCTTTCAACTATTACGCGAAGTATGAATGCTTAAAATCAAGATTAGACATATTACCTGTTCAGGATTCCATTAGTAGACACTATATCCAGATTCCACTTCTCATAAGCTCTCTGTCAATATGCAGTTCATTTATGATCCTTTCAGGTTAACTTAGGTATTTGAGTATTTTTTAGGAGCACATAATTCAGTAACTCACTGACCTTCGCCACCTAGCGGAGACCCTCCGAAGGTGGTGTAACGCGTTCTAACATTTATTGTCATGTTTCTCTGAAGAAGAACACGTCTATTCATGCATGGAATATCAGTATGATTAAAAATTGTTTCCCATACGTAGTTTATATTATGATTCTTTCTTTTTTTAACTATCTTCTAAGATTGCTATTTTTTTTTTTTTGGTAATGTACTTCGTCTGTTTACAGCTTCCCACAGCTGGCTATCCTGGAAGTGGCTGTGTTATAAAGGATCTCTATTGTGTCCTTTATGCTCTCCAATTTGCAGTACTTCTGTATATTCCCATTGGCAGATTTTTTATCGGGTGAAACTTGAACATTGAGTCAACTGGGAGTCATTGAGGTCGTGGCCTAGCGATCGGTTTTTTTTCATAAATTAATTAATTTCATTGATTGGATTTCTTTTAAATACGTGGATGAAAACAGTATATAAACAAAGAACAGGAAACTGTCACATTATCTAAGAAATTATATCCAATTAAAACCAGCTACTTCTGGAGCTTCTTAAATATTCTACTTTCGATATTTTAAGAAGGCGAAATGTTTTTATGAAGCTTCCACGTTGTAACCTGCATACTGTTCCCTTAGGAAAAGTACATTGTATTGATTTCAAAAACGGATAAAGTATGTATCGATCCGAGTAAATCCTCCATTCTTGCACAGAATAGAAGAAGATTTACTTTGATTGATAAGTTCCCTCCCTTCTCAGAGTCGATCGTTGAGACAGAATGAGCAAAGGAGACAGAAACTCTTAACTGTCTTTTTAAATACAGAGGATTCCTAAGCCGCCGTAATCCTTTGAAGTAGCAGCGTGAAGAGGATTTATTTACTCCTTTGAATCCAAATGGATTGGCCTGGATTTGAGAATTTAATGATACAGCGACTTTAGACTATAGAATTTTTCACCCATTCGTGTAATAAAGCATTCACTGAAGAAAATGAATTAAACTATTCATCATCGGGCGCTTGATCTGAGTGAAACAGCGAATTTTAAAGATTTATGTTGGAAGCAGTAGAAAGGAGGCGGGGACTTCGATTGGCATACCTACTGTCAGGAAGGCAGCGCCTCTCTTAGATTAATTTCAAACCATGATCTTTTTCACGCTTTTTGGACAATTGTGTTCTTAATAAAGCTTTAATTATGCTTAAGAAAATCACTAATCTTAAGAACCACAACGATTTCATTTTCTATTGCAATTATCTCCAGCTTTGTCAGCTGTTAATGAGTTTCAAAGTTAATTTGAACAAGAGTAGGTTTACTCAAGAAGATTATTATTAAACTGGAGCAAGTTAATTAAATTCAAGGACCCAAAAAGATTGGGCAACAGTACTTCATGTATTATTATCAAAAAAGTTGATCATCTACATTTTAATATATCATTGGCCAGGTCATTGTACGAAGAAGTCCAACCATAACGCCTTCAATTTTTTTTCCATCCCCTCTGCGTAAGAAACAAGTAAGTGGCATTCCCAAAATAGGTCGCTGGTTATCATACAATGTTCCGCTACCTACCAGCGGAACACACGAAGTAACGGATTGTCTCCTGTCTCTATGGTAACAGTGTGTCGTTTTGGGATACAAAGTTCTCTTCTCCAGATCGATGACAGTCTTCCTACTGCACTCTGAGGCAAATTCAGCTACAGCTGCTCCTCATAAGCACTTACGAGTATAACGAACTTCCTTTTGCCAACAGTTTTCTTTGGGTTTCTGCTGAATTGCTTCAAATTATTCGAGATCACTTTTTGCATTAAGGAAGAATCCTTTGCGGATTTCGTAGAATTCGATTTGTTGTTGGATCGCGGAGATTCGAGCTAGTTGTGAGATATATGTGCAGTCCAAGCTTCGATAAAAGAAAATTGTAAAACACAACACTTGTGCCCGTTCAAATACGTATTCTTATAACTTTTTATTTGTTATGTTTTTATTATATTTCTACTAAGAACAGTTTCATATCTTAGCCTCATAGGCCTTGATTCCTTTTACTTACTATTAGTTTTTCAAACAGTTGAAAATGTGGTGGAAGTTAGTCATAGATGGATAGCTCTGATTAATTAGGAAATGCGTGACATTTCGCACAGTGAAATGAATCCTCGTTGTCAGCATTGTGGTTAGAATCGCTGAACATCACATAGGATCAGTTCTGGACCATGCACAGTCACCGCTTAGCAATATCATCTCTTTAAATATGAACTCGGTTTTAAGGGAAATTTCGAATAGATTTACTTCGATATTTGCATTTATTGGAAGAAACCTTTACAAAATGTCTTTGGAATTCATTTGAAATTCCTTCCTCATTATTTTGTTTTCTTGAAGAGATAAAGTTTTGAATCTATGTTTTTATTTTTAACGTACTTTGAAAAATCTGTGGAAAAATTTTGCTAGGTGGCGTAATGTTTGTGTACTGTTTCTGGTGATAGTTTGAAGACTCGTTAACATATTAATTATATGCAATATATGCCTCATCAATTACCCATTTTTTCTTTAAGCACACTGAAGTCCCATCTCCTGTCATCTGCCACACTGATTACAGTTGGAGTATAAAAATAAAAACATATTTTTTGTTTGGACTCGCTTTGTATAGTATAGATTTTATAAACTTTAGTTTCTGTGTAAAAGTTCTTAAACTCATTTAAAAAAAAGGTAAGGCACAGTTTTTCGTAAATTGGCCAATATTTTAGTTAAAATACATTAAGTAATATTCCATGCAAATTCAGAACATTAAATTGAAAGCGAATTACGTTCATTTCTGAAATTAGTGAACACAACAAATTTACAAAACCACTGCTATCAACATATCATTTTCGAGACTATAAGTTCGCAAGGGCGCCAACGTAGCCATGGTCGACTGGATTCTAGAGGATGTTAAGAAATCTTCAAGTTCCAAGAACTTCTAAGTTGGATGACGTAAGAAGGTTTGAAGCAGCACAGCCGCAAAGATGAAGTGTTTACCTTTCTCATACTGCATCATAAAAGAAACTAAATCCATGAGGCGTCAGTGTATATTGTGTCGTGCATACAATCTGTGGTCTTCTTGTTGAAAAATACAAGTTTCAGGGAGAGAACTGCTACTCTCGTTCGAGTCTAACTCGGCTACGGTATGAAAAACGACCATAAAAGTTCCTTCCATCCCGACAAACGCTGTCAGGCGGGTAGTGATTCTCTCCACCCAGCTGAGAGCCTTTTTCTGTTGGATTATGGAGCCATCATCACCCTCAAATGCCATATTCCTCTTAATAAATATTGTCGAAGGGAGTTAGGGAGTCTGGATGATGAGAGATCTTTGTTCCCAATTGGGACTTTTTGGAAGTATCTCGATTTTCTATTTTTGATACTCCTAGCCAGTTGAATCCTACTGAGCGGCGCTCAGTAGGATTCAAGTAGTTAGGAATACGTTTAAAATGAAGGTATCGAAAGAATATAGCAGCCACTGAGGTCATTGGATATAAATTCCATCGAATATGTATAGAATTCCTAGGGAAGCAACTTACAGGTTTTCAACCTCTACCAACAATTCTCCATTAATTGAAATTAGCTTTTGAGAAGGAATACGAATTCATATCTCACACGATTGGAGAGATTGTATTTAATTACATCGGCCTGCCTTAATATCGTATCGGTCTATCTTAATTACACACTGTATCCTTGTCAGTAGATTCTAAACAAATTTTGATAAGAGGAAGGGGGGGGGGGTCCTTCGGTCAATTCCTCCTTCAAAAGAGCAGTTAGTTCAAATACGGTTTGAAGGCATGTTTAAAGAGTCCGAAGCCGATATTTCATTTAATCTAAATGGTGGAGTTAAGTTTGGAGCTCTAAACAGGCCACTAAAGCATTTGCACATGTCTTCAGGTCATATCACTACAGGATCTGCAGTGACATAGTATACTTTCAAGATGAAACAAAAAACGGCCCGCCTCATACTATTGCCACAGCTTTGGAAAAGTGGAATCGTCCAGAACGTCAGCATGCTGCATAGAAATGGGTGTTCCAAGAACGGCGACCAATAGTCTAAATCAGGAGGAAACAACACCAGATGGTGACAACGCCTCCTCCAAATTCATAGTTGGAGCGGCGCACTGTTTGTTTTGTCCAGATACTTTTGGCAATAGTGTAATGTGTGTTAATGCCAAACAACGTACATCGCCAGCCCCTTAAATACAAGAATATTCCCATAATTACGATGACAGACATAACATACCCAGCTCTGCTGATTCATTCAATCAATTTAATTTCAAATTTAAAGCGTGGAGTTAAAAATCACAATATGCGTATTCGATTATCTTTTGACAGACCATATATATTTGCTATAAAACGTTATCTGAAAAAAGCCGTGACTCTTGGGAAAGATCGATGTATTTCGTTTGTATTTCTAAGAGAATAAAAAAAAAGTTATTCCAGCTTTTGTGATTGTTACCGTATTATTTTCCATCAGTGTACCGGCGTGATCTCTTTGTACGAGTCCGGTTTCTTGAAGGGCCACTTTGTGAACTGCGCTTGTCAGACAAACCCTCGCCGGTGTTAAACAACTTAATCAAAAGAAAACAGAAACATTTCGTTGCTCGGGCAACGAATGGAGACGGTAAGGTCTCCGTTTCCGTGGCAACCGAATGTTTGCTATGGCAACTGTTCAATACTGCTCGAGCGGCGAGAATTGGAGAAGCACCATTCTTAGCATATCAGCGTAGAAATATCGCCAATGAAACCTACTCTGGTTAGCTCGGTAGATATTTGGACGCCGCACACTTCCGTGAATAATCCGGCAACCCGCCGTATTTGTTGTACATCTGTTGGTTGGGTACCCGAACGACAGTATGCCGCTAACTGGGCTAAACGGAGAGTTGAAGACTCTAAATGTTCATAAAGAAACATTTAAGTCCTCAGTGTTCGACCAACACTATCTCATATTGTCATACTAGCGTTGTTGGTACTCCTACAGGGCAAATTCTTTCTTCTTGAATCAGCATCTTTATTTTAAATCAAGAATATAACCCAGAGTATCTTTGATGCGAGTGACTTCGAAGTATCCTGTGTAAATCCTGCACTGATATTGATGGAATATTGATTCTTCAGCTTTAATGCCTTTTGAACTTAATGTCTGGGCATAAACCCAGAACAGATGTGTACCTTCCCGAAGAGGATTAATCTTTTTCTTGGTCTTTCGTTTACTTATAAAGCAGTACAAAGAAATCGAGCTTTGCCGAGTATGGATTCAAGACCATACTGCGATATCTTTGAGTCTTAGTCCACACCATAATGATTGTTTTTCATCGTATTTAAAAAATTCATAAATTCTGACATTGTGACATTTGTTCGTTAATTAATGTCTTCTTGCAACCTTTTCAGTTCCTCTACAATAAGTCTTTAGAATCAAGAAAATTCCACGATCCTTTCAAAAAAAAGATTGTACCTATCCTCAAAAAGGGTGACCCTCGCCAACGCATAACCAGATCGATTTCTATTTTAAGTGCCTGCTAAAATATTTGAAAAAAATAATACAAGGCAAATTATACAGCCACCTTAAACCAGTCATTTGCACTAAGCGATATGGATTCATTCGTGAACGCTCTACTGTCTTGGTCATTTAAGAATCTCCCTTGGCAGCGTTTGAAAAAGCAGCTCAAAGAGATGTCATTTATACACTTTCCAGAAGCCTTTGACTCTGTGAATCACGATCTACTTGTATATAAACTACGATCGCATGGCGTTGAAGGATATCTGATATCTTTGGATTAAAAGTTATCACGAGGATAGACCACAATGTGTGTGTCATGTATTCATGTGACACTATGTCCATGCAGTTTGACTTCTTCGAAGTTGGCTCATCCTTCAAAACATCCTTAAGTGCATTACAAGTGGGGTAAATGGCTAAATATATTATATCATAAAATATTTTCAATCTTACTATTGTATTAAAACTAATCTTCTAAATCCCACATGTTTAATATTTCTCTTGTGAGCTTAATATTTATAAGCTACTCAGTTTTGTATAGTTCACAAAATACGCATGTGCGTGTAAGGATTTTCGATCGTGCAGTGCGACAAGGAGCTGCATTCCTTCACCTGGGTGGCGTTTAAAAGATGTGACCTTTTAAAACTGTTCTAAAGGACTCTTACTTCTCAATCCCCTCAAGTAGCGCGGGATGACTTAGTACAACCAGACAAATGTAATTTGAAACACTGGAAAGAATAGGTTTGATGAAGCAGCAGACAGAAGGAGGTTTCCTTTTCACGAAGCCTTACAGCCAGGGCAGGGCAGGACAGACTGGAGAAACTCGTGAAGAGAAAGAGCATTGCCCGGACGAACAAAAAGGTGGAAGAAAGCGCAGTATTTTTGTTTTCTTTTCATTATAGCAGACGATTTAGGAAACCCCAGTGATCAATAAGAGAGGGGAAGGTGGGTTCAAACCCTTTTGCGATTTATGACATTTCCGACCGTTGCCGGGAGAGGGGGATGAAGCTCCTTAAAGGGGAAGACGGAACAGCGGTGTGCATGCTTTGGACAGATGCATTTTCTGAACGACTTAAGGCAAAGCTGAAGTTTTCTGGGAAGGCGAAGGCTGGCAGGGAGAGAAGTTCGTAAAGTGTTGTTTCCGGGCTTAACCGAAGCGCCTTTTATTTCTTCCTTCTAATATGTGTAGTCATATAATCCCCCACGGCGTACAGTCGACAAGGTGAGACTCGGAATGGAGAACTTTTATTATCTCTTCGGTACTGCCTTCACTTACGGAAACGTGTCTTGGGTCATTCTTTACCGAGCGGATTATTCAGCCTGTAATCGTGCCCGGAGAGGTAATGGGCACAAGCACTTAACGATTTTTTTTTAATGGAATACAGAATGTGCTCGGGTATTGTTTGAACCCTTTTGAATGGAGTTCAGAGAAACACAATCACTTAGTGAGTTGTTTGCTGACTAGTCCTAACACCTGGTGTCAGTGAATCGAACTTACACGGAACCGTAAACGAACTCTGTGTAAATAACGTCATTTCCTTATGCTAATAGGAGGTATTGTGGTTTCACGATGCAAGAATAGTTACTCAGAAAGGAAAAAGAATCATTTAAGCAAAGTTTATCTGAAAATGGTAAACAGTTTCGTTCTAAAGTTACTCCAGCGTAACATTTTAAATGCTTTTGATGCTTGTTACCAAAACCGTCTTATTTTTGGACGCTGGAATAGCGTCTTATTTCACGCGTCTTACTGAAACTGTCAATTTTTGGACGCCGGACACCAGAATAGTGTCTTATTTCACGCCTGTCACCAAAACTGTCAAGTTTTGGACGCCAGACGCCGGAATAGTGTCTTATTTTATGCGTGATACTAAAACTGTCTTAATTTTGGACGCCAGACGACGGAATAGTGACCTGTTGCCAAAACTGTTGTGTTTTTGGACGCCAGACGCCAGAATAATGTCTTATTTCATGCATGTTACCAAAAACTGTAAATTTTTGGACGCCAGACGTCTTATTTCACGCCTGTTACCAAAACTGTTGTGTTTTTGGACGCCAGAATAGTGTCTTATTTCATGCATGTTACCAAAAACTGTCAATTTTTGGACGCCAAACGCCGGAATAGTGTCTTATTTTACCAAAACTGTCTTATATTTGGAGCCAGACTCCGGAATAGTGTTTTATTTCATGCATGTTACCAAGACTGTCTTATTCCATGCGTGTTACTAAAACTGTTAATTTTTGGACACCAGATGCCGGAATAGTGTCTTATTTTACGCGTTTTACCAAAACTGTCTTAATTTTAGACGCCGGAATAGTGGAATCGACTCAAATCTGAGAAGATAAACTTGAATGCATTCTAACATTGAACAGAATAGTTATGAAAGTTGAACTTCTTATGTTAGAATAGTTAAAGAAATTGTTAAAAGGATGGTGACGTTTCTCGGAGACATTTATCGATGATTTAGCCGCCCTTCGAAATCTCTTACCAAAAGAAAAAAAAAAGAAACTTACTAAACATATATAAGGAAGAGATGAAAGAAAGCGAAAATCCACTGGTTTGGCAGAGCGCAGCTAAAAATAGAGTAAGAACTGGCGATGGAAGATTAGATTGGAAGCAAGGGATGAGAAGTTGAAAGTGTGTGTCCAAGAAAATACAATAGCGGATGGCAGACTAAAAATTGTAATCAATACGTTGCATGACAAGAATAATTTTTTTTTGTTGGCAATGAGAAGAAAGTTTGAGTAAGGAAATGAGAAAACCGATAAGAGCCAATGTAATTATAATGATGATATTAGGAAGCAGTCAATATATGCACAACTGGAATAAGGTTCTTTGGAAGACCACACAGCTCAGCTGTTTGCCGTATTTAAATGTTATCTGACAGATATCGCTGTACGAACAGTCCATTTGATGTTAATTTAGATTTTAAATGAAAGAAAGTTTTTCAGACCGCGTTATAGAAAATGGCATCGGATTTCACAGTTTTTGTCAGGTTTAAAGAGATTTAAGTGCAATAAAAATAACTTAATCTACAAATATTCAGTGGAAACTGTTCTAGTTAAGAAGGGTTCTTTGTATAAAACAGTAATAAATCAATAGTTCTTGCTGTTGCTTACTGTTGAAGTTCTATGGCGGAAAACGTACCTCTAATAAGGGAGAAAATGTGCGAGTAAACACGGTATTGCGTTGATCTGCATTCTGGACACTGAAAAAGTTATTTTCTCTTATCATTAGATGCTCTTTCAAATATTTCTAAACACTAGCTCTAAAATAATACTTCTAAAGAATTTTCTTTCGGGGTATACGTCCCCAAACTTGTTCAATTTTGGTTTTATTAGGTAGGAGAGCTCGCTCCAACTGCAGATTAAATAGAGGTAAGTTTCTAAACGGATTTCATACACAAGTATTAGTTCTGGTCTACGTCAAAGACGCTACGGTAACCTTTCTGTGATATTCCAATTATCCGGGGGGAAATATTCAGTCGAACAAAGACATAGCTGCAGTTCTCAGCCTTCACTCTCAGTCTTACAAAGTTTTCTCGTTTTCCAGCCCAGAACTTTTCGGCTGTAATTTCTTTTTAAAACAAACTTTTCCCTTAAATCTATGTTCGAAGTTTTGTCCTCTTCCTGCGCCAACTGTAGCATGTTCGACTCTTTTATTTCAGGAGGCTTTCTCTCTTCAGGAAATACGTTAGTTAATTTTCTCTCGGAGAATTCAGAAAATCCAAGAAGTCGTAACGTACTTACCGGGTTTGTTCGTTGCTGGGGTGGCAACTGTCATATCTTGAGATGCCGGTCCATCTAATATCTAGCGGATGCAGACAACAAAAGAATCGTCTCTTTTTTTGTTATTGAACTCTTCTGTCTTCTACCCTTGGTAGTGTACGCGACAGAAGTGGATTCCACTTATTAGAGATACGGATGTAGGAGGATTACGTCCCGGTTTTCTTGGAAGGCGTAATGTACAAATGTATTTTCACATATTTCTTGCTTTCACTTGAGCCGTGCCTCTTCGCTACACTTTTCTCTTTTGTCTTTGAACCTCCAGCTTACAGCTTTGCTCTTTGTTCTGTGGACGAGTGGTATTTGATCGTGGTGCACAATAAAAAATACAAACCTGCAACTTAAACTCTAAAACAAAGAAAATAATTCTCCCTTAAGAACATAAAGTACGATCTTACATCGTACTTTATGACTCCAGTTAACAGCAACGTTGATTTAAACCTATCAGATCGCTAATTCTTGTTGGTATACCAATGTGGCATGGTAGAATTAACTTAAATGGATTCGTTATACACCTTATTTGCTTCACATTACAGTGTTTGGTTGCTGATAAATGTCTTTGCTAATGTTTTGCATATTTTGAATGCTCCACTCCTCTTCTGGCTACACCTAAGTGATTACAGCTGCCATTAGCTACCATAAGGCGTTCAATATATCTTTACTATCTCTCTCTCCTGTGTCCAATTTCTCGACAGGCCTTTTTTTTTTTCTTTCTCCATCAATCATGGAATAATCGATGTGTCTTGGTACTGCGACCTGCTATCGATAAATGTCCACTTCCCTTCTTCAATAAAGCCAGAACTCCTTCTTGGGTTGTTTGTGTTAATTGCTCGAGACGCTTCCCCCTACCGTCATGGACAATACAGCAGGTACACAAACCTTTTATCTCTTGTCTAATGAACACCAGTAGATACGGGATTCAATAGCAACCTTCTGTTATCTGTACAAAGGTCGAGTTGCGGCAGAATGCAGGTAATGATCAACACAGCAATGCCCTTACTGGGGTTCAATACTTTCGCTAAATTAGAGTCTACCGAGTAATGGGATGATGTATCTTCACTTCGTAATTGAAAGATCCTTTATAATTCGGAATAAATGAAAAATTATCCAACTGTTAAGCTAAACAGGAGAAACATCTATTACAGAAACTGAATGAACTAAAATAATTGCCCTGATAATAAGTATTGCAACAGTTCTCACGTGCAACCCGTAACTTAAAGCCATTTTGGAACTACTGGACAGTATGTTAGAACTTGACTATGTTAGTATTTTTGGTTGTATGGCCCTGGAATTCCTTGAATTAAATGATTAAAGCGCAAATTCTTGGGAGAACAAGAACTGAAGGAAACTCGTATTCATTTCATCTTTCGGTAGGTGGCGCAAAGTTTAAACCAACCAAGCAAGTCGAAGACCACTTGTAATTGGGTGTTTGTTGTCTCCACTACCTTCAGCTGAGGAGGAAACGATTCTCGAGACTCTTCCATCCTTCAATTATAATCCGCAATTACAATGACACTCACAGAATTAATATATCCCTAAAGATTTGGAAAGGATACTTGCTCAGTGAAACTTGTCATTCAGCATCTTTTGAAGAGGAGGACGTTACACGGTGTATTGGGACCGTCATCCATCTAAGGAAGACGTGCACACACAGTGAAGCAAAGTGTTTTGTTATGAGTACCATCTCTTTTCCATCCTTGGAATTGATATTATCTTACTACGCCACTAATTAACGAATAATCTGACTTTAATAATTTACTGATCCTCCAGTTTTCGTTGAACCACTCTCAACTTGCCATGATGTGAATAAAGATTATTTATTAAACAAGAAGAACTGTATACTCGTGTTCTGTTTTTGTTAAAAATTAAACAAAAGTGGTACTATCACATAGTGCAGCCATCTTGTCAGTCTGTTGAGAATTAGTTGATATAAATATCATAATGAGAGCCAATTTTGAATATAGATGGAACACAGCACAGGTATTCTTATCCTAAAAATCTTATAAGATGACTTCCTGTCTGATAAACCACAGCCAATTAAACCTTTATTATTGCTTCTTATTAGACCTAATAGTACGGCTGTCTGATGCTAGGGGATTGCGTCGTTGTATCTAAGAATAAAAAAATAAATAAACCACCATAAACAAGATTAACCCATATTCCCAGAAAAAACACGAACGTCGCTTAAGTTATATCTTAATGGTGAACGTTTCTAACACTTTATATATAACATTCCTGCATAGCATTGCCTTAAATCAATTCTTTGGAATATTTTAAAGCGCTCCACGTATAATCTCCAAGTCAGGGCCACCATAATGCTCTTAAACATGCCTTTCACCGCGTGACCCCCAGCGAACTAAAAGCAGTCCACCTGGTGTTTTCCCATTCGCAGGTGACGCCAAGAAACCTCTTTCTCACGATCATGATATTCGAAGGGTCTGTTCTCAAACTGAATGCCATTCGGGGATGTCTTTTTATTCAATAAAACTCGATCCAGCGCACTCGTAAAGGGTTATGGAACCCATTTCCATATTTATGGTTGTGTTATTAACCAACTTGAAATCTAGATTCTGAATGTCGAGTTTCAGGTGGTTCCGAAGGAGGTCATTATTTTAGAGAGCCCTAGTAAATATTTCATATTCGAGACGTTGTGCAGGAATGAGCTCTTCTTTGAGAATGCTCCATCTTCTTTCTTAGAGAAGAAGAAGATGGAGAATCATTTTGATGGGCATACGGAGAACTTTGTAAAGTATAAGTTAGCCAATAAATGCTTTGTATTGAAGGGGTTAGTGTGTGTAGAATGAAAGAAATTTCCTTGTAATAGGCAGTGTTTTCATTATTGGTGTCATAAAAACAGTTCATTGAATAGTGCTTCTCTTTATTGCCTATATGTTAACTTACAGCAGTTGACAGTTTATATGAACTCGTGTTATATATTCTGGAAGATCAAACCTCATGAATGGTGTGGTTCGTGTATTAAAAGCTTTTAAAGTGTTCAGGAAATATTTTTCGGTATAAAATGTTGATGCGTCTTAAAACAACCACCACAAACAGCAGGATCCAGTAAAAGTGGTTCTTGAAATTAAATTGCATCCTCTGTGCACCAAAAACTCCCTTTCGATAAAAATCAAAATTAAAATGTAAAATTTGACATAATTTCTTTTTTAAGACCGTGTCTGATGATTTCTTATTGCCACTGATGATGGACAACAACCTTTTGTTTTTAATAAATTCATACGCACGTAGGCCTACCTACTTTAAACTCTTAACGAAGAATATTTAATACGTAGGAAGGATTACTGCTTTGAGTACACCATTAAAGATTGTCTTGTTGCGTGTTTTAGAGTTATTTAGAGTCTTTACAAAATTCATTTTGAAATCCACTTGACCCGACAAGCGACTGCTTTCTGGAGGATTATGATATTTGACGTTTGTACAAATTAGCCAACGTTTATCAGTGGTGGCACGATATTTCAGTCTCCCCGCTGATTACTCTTCTTTCTTTACTACCATAATTACAAACAGAAGTCTGTAAATCATTGCTGAAATCCCTGCACCATCCAGATGCAGCTGACTTAATCCATCGTGTTCCTCCGAAAATTAGCCGGTGTTTTCTCTTGCTTGAGATTGACCTTTTAATCCCATAACTTAAATAACTTTATTGTCCTAATTTCAATTCGTAATGTGATATTCTTATTTGTTATATTTGTTAAACAAATCCCCTCCACAAATAGATGGAGATAATGTTCGCTGTTAATGGAAATCCAGAGCTATGTTTCGTGCACAATTTGTTTGATTCTCTTCAGTATCCTCAAGCTGCACTTCCGCTGCTGTTTTAGATTCTGAAAATCGCGAATGGAGCATTGGCACGACTGGAGAGTACTTTGAATGGGATAAACATTGAACTTTTTGGCGTTTAAAATAATAAATGATTTAAAAATATATTTCTTGTTTCTTTTTTGAGCTGCGCCTTGTAGATTCATTATAGTAAGAGAATCAGGAAATATTTTTGGTTGTTAAATCTTTGAATTCAAAGTAGAAGACACCTCGTCTACAAATCAACAACACTTAATCAAAAACAACCAAAGGTAAACCCTCTCCAGAATTGTAAGAGCCTTGCATTTTGGATACTTCAGTAATGGATTTCTGAGTATCAGAGAGGAGGACGTGAGAGAGGGGATAAATCCTCTTGCTATCTTTGAAAAAAACATCTATGGACCAAACCAGTAATGATCATCCTCGAAATACGAATCTCTCTGATGGTTCAAACGAACAATCCGGAATGTTTAATGTTAAGTGGAGCCCATTAGAATTCACTTAAGAAATTACGTGAATTTCTTCCCTTATCATTTTCTGTCGTAATTGATTTGATGTTGGTGTATCATCTTAGGACTTGAAAGGATGCCCACCGTTGGTTCAGTCAGAGGTGGGCGTTAAGGATAATTGCAAAGCCGGTCACACGAGTTTCATTTCATTTGACTCACTCGAAGTTTTAGCGATTCTAGCGGAAAACTTCCACAACTTTCTTTTAAACGAGCAGGATTTCTTTCAGACCCTTTCCCCATTGGTATCATTACTCGCTGCAGGTGTACTTCTTGTAATTTCGCGATCTTTTTCTCATAATATCCGCGGTTATTGATACAGGCAGTGGTGAAGTGTACAGTGAAATGAAGGGATAAAAAGTAGATCTGAGGGGAAAAGAATTAGCCTGCTCGAGACATTTGCGATGGAAATTAGAAAAAAAATTAGAAAAAACTCTCTCTGCTATGGTGAGGTTTATAAATGACCAGGAACAAATTAAATTTGCATTAGATGAGTTTAATGAGGCCAGAAACGTAGCCAAAAGAATAAAATGAGTATTTTTTATAATAAAATGAATAAGTGCGGAGATTAGATAACACCAAGCAAAAATAAAAGTCTACAGAGGATGTATTAAGTGTGAAAGAGTGGAAAAATGCCTGCCCAACTTTTTTTTTCTGGAAGAAAAGTAAGCAATTAGCTTAGGCCATAAGGTAAGGTGATAATGGGGGGATTGACAGAATAATGGACAGTAGACCACCTGAGGTGTCAACTACCTGCAGGGATACTGATGGCGGGCCTATTGTTGGGCATTCTTAAAATACCAAAACACGAATCCTGTTTCATGCTGGCAAATTCTTTTTTTTTTTAGCCATCACTGGTCACGTGTTCGTTTTCGGTTTTCCATGCATGCTCCCATTCCCAGATGCCGATTTCCTTTTCTTTGACTGCCTACAAGGACATCTTTGCATAGTCGTTATCGTTATTAAAAATTATAAATTGAAGTGTACCAAAATAATATTTTAAACATTCACCATATTCTCTGATGTCATCCAGGCATGAACTATTCGATGCTTAAACCATCTACTGTTTTTTAAGCGTTAAAAAGGTGCGGTGTGACTATACCTGCTTTCTGAATAAAGGAATTCAAGGTCCCCATCATAAAATTTTCTTCTAAGAATCCCAAATACGTCCACAAAAGAAAAACAGTCGATTCAAAGCCAAGCCTAAGGAAGAGTGACAATGGAAAATTCTTTGGGTGTTCTCAGGATACTGGCGCGATGTGACTAGATCGGCGAAGGGATAAGAATAAGGTTTGACATTATCCTCTTAAGGTTCCAAGCCATCCGCTGAGGATTGTCATATCGGTGGTTGAAGGTTACTGTTTGAATCAACCGGGATCCATGCAGTCCTCATCCGAGACAGACAAATTCGGCCACAGTGTGGAGAAAAACAAAGGACGAAAACTCCATATGACTTATTCCCATCGAGAACTGGAAGCTAGACTTTTCCTGCTGGAGGTTTCGTGACTATAAACACTACGCTAACCGTGAAGGCTTTCAGATAGTACTACATCCAATCGTTTAAAGGTATAATATTCAAGGCATATGTTGGTCTTGATATATCTTCATTGTCTTCCGCAGCTCATGGAGTCCCATATGATGGCACTCTTAACTACCTCAGTAAACTATCTTATAGAAAGATGGTAGCTACCGAAATCATTAGTAATACCTTTCGAAATTCACATTGTAATCATTTATATTAGATATTTATTGCAAATGGATGGAACATTATTGCTCCCATAAAAGTGTACAAAATATATGAGCAGTTGAGCGATGGGATTTGGGATTAAAAACTTCTCTTTTAATCCTTATTTTAGTGTCCTGTCCTGATTAAAATAAACATAGTATATTATGAAAATATTTTGATACAAAACTTCAGAATAATAAACAGATTATTGGCGATTCTCAACTCTCCTGTCAGAGATAATTATAAGTAAGTACATAAGGGCGTTGTGTGTTTTCACTCTTTAAGTGTCTTGAAATTGAAATCGAGTAGTTCAAACTGCCATAATTAATAACGTGGAAGGAAATTTGGTATCTTAAGTGCAGATCGAAGCAAACTGACAACTCTCAATATGGAATTTTGACTTCAAACGAATATTTGTTTATATTGCGATGTTATAATATTAAATTTATAATATTATAGTCTCCTTAGAAACAAAATTATATAATTCGTTATAACGCACCATTGGCTTGCACGAGATCATCCATTTTTCATCCGACATTAACCGATCATCGAATTTTTCTTGGTCTTATTAATCATATTTCACTTTAAATGCTCCAACCCTTTCAATTTACTTTTTTTTTCCTTTGGACTTTAGAATCTTCTAACATTCTTTAAGAGAAAATAATAGCTTAATGTGTAATCAGATTTGACATCGATTACATTGTACTGCTAATGAATATTCTCGGTGGATCCTGCTGTAGATGCTAATTATAGGTTGCTCGGGTATGTTAAGGTTCAATTACCGCTTGTCCCGTAAGCCACGAACGCTGTGGGGGCGAAAACAAAATAAGCAGTTTCCATGGAAACGTTAACCGAAGCAAAACGAATCCTCCTTAATAATTTTTTCGGCACAAAATACCAAAAAAAGAGTACGCGTTAAGAAAAAAAGAAACTGTGACCTCCTCGTTAATTCGTTTTCGAAACTATATTCGTAATAGAGTTGAATCGAGTTAATGACCTTTTATAGGAAGATTGTCGAAGTTTATCTTCTCTGGTAGTTAAATAAGAAGAAGACACGGACATAATAGAAAATGGAAGTTTAATAAACAGGCCTTTAATGGATTTAGCCTCCACTTATCGTACGTAACCGAACAAAGAACCCCATTGTGAGTACTGTTTTTCTTTTCTTTCCAATCATGCTAAATAAATAAATATAGCAATGTACAGAAGAGGGGGGAGAGAAAAAAAAGGAGGCAATTTCCTTTCTCCATCGATTTTTCTCCGCACTGTTTCTTCATAATAACCACCACAGTGGTGTCGAGCAACATTTGCTCATAATTCAGATTCACCAAAGAAAACAATTACCGTCTGGATGGAACGAGTGCCTATAAAAACCCACGAGAATTTTAAGAGAAAAATAATAATGTTCGATGATGATAATGTTTGGTCGTGTAATTACCGAACTGGACTAAAAAGGGGGGAGAAAAGCGCGAGCTTGAGAAGTTTAATTCGGATCGCGCTAAGAGATTAACAGACAGCCCATAATTGCTTCTCTTTAAAGAAATAACGCTTTGGTAAGATATTGCAGCTATTCTTTTGGAACGTATCAGTTGGAAGTGAGTCATAATTCACTCAGTTAATCCCCATTATCACTAATAATAATAACCTTCGGAGAAAAAAGCTAGTTTTGGATGCATTTAAACGAACTTCAACCTTTTATCCATTGATATGGTTGCCTGCATCCGAAAGAATACCAAGAGAAGCGCCATATTCAGGATCTCTCATTTCTAACTGTATTTATTCACCAATAGCTATTGGAATGAACTGAAAGTAATCCAACTGACGTCACTGTTTCGCTGTTTCATTCGAAACTGAGGTCACGAGCACATCAGACATTCTGAATTTTTTTCATGGTCTGTAGATTACTTTTTTTTCTTCATCTACTAACTAGATGGAAGTTGGCCATCAATTCTGAGCCATATTTTTATTTCTGTGTTCCATGGAATCTCCCGAAGTTTATTTTGCCCGAATATCCTTCTTGGCATTTTACCTTCGTGTGTCTCGCATGATTTGCAATGTCCTCTAGCGGGGAATTATCCATCAGGCAACAGTAATATGTTTGATGTATCCTCTTAAGTGATTGGATTATTAATGTAATGCGCCGATGTTGTAGAAGATCGGTTTGAAGTTTTATACGTGCGTAAAAAGTCTAATTTACATTTGTATAAAAGGTTTGATGATAAACGAATGGCATTTGTCTCTTTTGATATGTATAAATTGTTTAGTTTTGCTTTAAACTTTACCGAAGTCTTCGCCTTGATCCCCCTTTTCAGGTAATTTATCGTAATTACCTAAAACACTCCAACCAAATCTAAACTTTATGAAATCCAACCTTTTGTTACTCCCGAAGATATACAATTTGTGCCCCTGGTTCTTCTCTCTCCTAAGAGTGGAAAATATACATCCTCCATCGATCATTTTACTGATCCATTCAAGGCTTTTCACCATTTTTTTATCCTGAACATCTTTTAACTTCTTTTCCCCCCAAGGTTATAAGTAACTCCCGAATTATTGTTCTCCAGGCGCAAAACCTTACATTTAGAAACATTAAACTTCAGTTCCCATTTTAAGACAATGTCTGTAACCCATTCGGTTCAGTTCGAAGTAACATATCTTGGTTGTGTTTGTCAATCACTGTTTCTACCTTTAAATAATCAGCAAACATTGCAGCCAGCTTTCACTCTACTCTTCAGTATTATTAAGGAAGAGTCGAAAGAGAAAAGCTCCAACAATGATCCATGAGGTATACCAGTTTCTTTTCTGGTCCACCTTGAAGTATGTCTAATTAGATATACATCAACGAGGGATCCTACCATATATCAGAAGTATTATACTTTCTGAAGTCCAGGTAAATAATGTTCATTCTGTTTCTTACATCCATCTGTTTTATAATTTCGTCATAATTAACCAGATTGGTCAAGCGATACTTCCCATCACGAACCTATGCTCTGATCCATAAGGATATTATCCCTATTGAGATGGTTGTATAGCTTATTGTTAACTACAGACTCCATAAAATTACTGACCAATGATCGAATTTACCAAACTATAATTATCTATCACTTCTTTTGAATCTCCGTTGCGGATTGAGACTTGGGAGCTTACCCATTCCAAGGAATCTAATAATACTCTCATTAAAATTTCCAATGGACTGATGCAATATACATCAACAGTAGGGTTGCAGAGTTTTCTCGAGTGAGGGTTGCAGCGTTTGCAGCTTTCGGGATGAAAAACAAGGAGGATTCATGGAGGGTTCATTCCGGGAACAGAAGAATACTCCATAACCGAAAATGGAATACAGAAATTTTATAAACATAGTGTACTCATGTCCCGAGATGTCGAAGGGCGAATTCGAAATAGCCCATCTCTGACCCTGATATAGGGATCGTTGTGAGAATGTCCTCTTTGTGGATTAAACTACAACAACTTGTAAATATTCACTCATTTGTCTCAAACACATTATTCACACGAAGCACAATACCCAAATATTTTGATACGCAAGTTCTCCCTTATATAATCTCCAACTCTCCATTGAGTCAATACAGAGAGGCTGCGTGCCCTTTTCTGTTTTGAATCGATCCGGACAAAGTTGAAAGGCTGCTCGCTGTCTCATCTCTACCATTCAAAAGCATATTCACGCCTCTGATTCTAACTTTGTAACCGCACTTTTCAAGTACTTTGTGCGAATGTGTTTTAAACAGTCTTCTCATTATCTAAACTTAACCAAGAGAAGCCCTGTTATATACAGTAGTTCATTATCTAGCTGCAGCAGACAGTCCGGCTATGAACAATAAATCAATACTTTCCCCATCACTCTTGCCCGCTCTACAAATGGTAGTTTGTCATTCTAACCGTTGGCCAACGAATATATTTGTTCAGATTTCGAAACTGCTGGAAAACGCTTAATTGTTTCAAAGCAGTTGACATCATTCATCCGGGCGCTTCAAAGTGGACAGGTATTGTTTGGCCCACTCCTGACGAATATATATTGATTACAACCACACCACGAGCCCTTTCTGGTAGGTATCCTTGCTCTCAAGTGCTTGACTCGACTAATTAGAGGCTAGCCATATAATGAGGGCTTTATTTAAGCGGCCTCCGCCTCATCCTCTCGAGACGGCTACACAGGGCATTTATCTTGCACGCGAGACCTGCCTCGGCTCTTTCGGCTCTTCTAAATTAAGCTTTTGTTTGAAGGGTTCGCCATTTCCTCGATATTCCACCATTAAAGCATTTCTCTCCCAACTTTTACCGAGTTTGTCGGTGTCCACACTCACACAGAGTCCGCCATTTTTCTGTTCCATTGTATGCATGGCGTTTCCTGGGTTTCCACGCGCAAAGTGCGCTACTAATTGCGACCGTAATTATCGTTTGTCGCTAAGAGACAGGGCACATGAGTTGCCCTTTATTTATTGACAGCTTGTTCGGTGTGTTTATGCTTGGCGCGCTCCTGAGGAAAATATATGGAAGGAAATGATGTCAAAGAGACACCGGAAATTAGGTTGAGGTGACGTAAACATGAAAAATAACTTTGTTTTCATGCTCCCACATTATGAATGAGGTCGATCGAAAGGCCAGGACGCCGTCAGTTACTTCTTTCGCGTTATTTTTACGAACGCAGACAGTTGCAACAGCAGGCTGATGGGAATCCTTTAAATTCAGTTAACTTTTTTCTGTAATTATTTTATCTTCCATCTTGTGTCTTCTCTTAGCTGTCACTCTTTGGTTTCTTTGACGGTTCATTCTGCTTCTATCAGCCACTTATTTTTACTGAATTTCTAGAAGTGTCGTTTGTTTGGCTCAAATTCGAAGTAATCCAAAACTCTGCAATGAATATAACAAGAGTAATGTGAAGAGGAGTGGTCTAGTTTTCTTACCGATCTTGAAATAAAAATCTGACGTTACTATTGTTATTATAATCTTTTATGAATGTTTTTTTATTATTTTACGACTCACTAGACTTATATTACACAGGACGGTACAAAGTAGGCGTCTCGTTCATGTGTGTACCCATGTTGACCTACACCTCCGCCTGCAGTGGGCATGAGAGCACCATTCCTGGACATTGGACGACTGGAAAAGTCACCTGATCTGATGAATCAAGGTTCCAGCTCTGTCACATCAATGAACGGGTCCATATTCGAGAGCAAGCAGGTGAACAGCTGACCCAAAATGTACGGTTGGACGAAAACAGGCCAGAGGCGGTGGCATCATAGAAACATCACTGGGTCCCTTCGTTCCCGTTGAACACACCCTCACTGCTAGTTCCTACCTTGGCATTTTTTCAAAGCAAGTTTTGCTCTACATGATGACAGTGTGTCCAGATGGCACTGTGTTCTTTCAATAAGACAACGACCCGGATCACAAAGATCGCATTGTGCAGGCATGGTTACAGGATCATGTCCAAGCATTTCGTAAGCTCCTCTGGCAGCCAAATTCTCTTAACATCAATCCCGTAAAAATTTGTGGGATGCTGTGGAACGCAGCATTCGCCAGTCCAAGCCAGTGCCTCGCTCCGTTGCCGAACTCCGGGATTCCTTCTGTTTAGCTGGTCCAGGATAGCTGATGATACCTTTTGTGGGGTCGTGGAGTCGATGCCACGCCTGATGCATGCTGTTATCACGCGAAATTCGGCCCAACGTGTTATGTAGGAGGTCAAAATGTTTTGGCTCAGAGTGTATATTTTGTCTGTAAAATATTTTGTCTGTAAACTGCTTGTGTTCTATGGTCGTGTTGCTGGTTTGTCGGACGAAAATCCGGAAATTTCGGAAGAGAAACCATGTTGCCCTCTCCTGAGATCGACTAACTCGGCCACTTTGTGAAAAAGGCCCATAAAAATTACTCATCACTGACGTCTTACTTGTATCTTACACCGGAGCATAATTAACAACTACCAATATATTTTTAACATATTTTAACATTAAGTCATATTTTGTAACAAAAATATGACTGCGTTAAACGGGCTTTAAACAGTAAAAACATATCGTTCTGGAATGTAGCACAGTAAAAAAACGGCCTGGTAAACCCCGAAAACTAACAATGTAACAAGAGAATTCTGTGTAAAATCGTAATTTACCATTGTCTCAAGTGGCACAAACTGTCTGTGAGAGTATTGGGACTGGTATCAGCTTCTTCTTCTAGCGTTATAACCCAGGGTGTGGGTGGGTCTTAGCCTTCTCAACGATGTTTCACCAGTAAGCCCTCCCAGAAGTCAAACTTCTCCACCTTCTTATTCTCATGGTCTTTAAATCATCTTCTACATCATCCATCCATCCATCTATCTATCTTTTCCGTGGTCTTCCTCTTGCCCTCCTACCGATAGGTTCCCATTCCATTATCCTCTTAGTTGTTCTGCTGTCATCCATTCTCATAACATGCCCCAACCAGGCAAGTCTCTGGCTCTTCACAAACCTGACGATGCCCGCACCCTGATTAATATTGTCAAGTTCATGGTTCATTCTGATCCTCCAGGATCCATCAACGTCTTGTACCGGCCCGAAGGCTTTTCGCAAAATTCTAAGCTCGAACATTCTCAACAACCGCTCATCTTTACTCGTTAATGCCCAAGCTTCACAACCTCAGTCTCATTAGTCAATGAGACTTTTGTACATTCTTAATTTTAAATGTAAACGGGACTTAATTGCATTAGTAATAGAGTTGGACTGGTTTATCTGCGAACCTAAATAGGTGAAATTTTTTAACATGCTCAAACGAGAAGCTGTTAGTTCTTAAATTTTCCGTGTTATCTGCCGCCGTTCTCCGGAATTCCATATATTTTGCCTTCGCTTCATTTATCCTAAGTCCTCTTCTTTGTGCTTCACTATCCAGTCTGGCCACTGTTTCCTCCAGTGCTCCTTTAGTCCTACTGATAATAGCAACATCATCACCATATGCACAGACCTGCACTGTCTTTGTGCCTATGTGTTTAGTCATATTAATTTTCTGACAGCTGTTTTGATCTTGTTGATTATCTTATTAGCTGCATTGCCAATTGGTTACATACTTTGGATCTCGAATAGAGTGATTGTGTGGTTTATTTCTTGAAATATAGTTTTCGTATTTAAGAGGAGCTGACTCATTTAGAGAAAAACATAGCCTTCTAAGGCACAATGTCCAAAGGTGAAGTTTTCTTTTCTTTTCTTTTTTTTTACAGTTTTAGGAAGAATATCCTAAACCTTGGCAAGGAAAGCGCTTTCGCACTGGTACGAAAGATTTGAATCTGCGGGCTGATCATCCAAAAACAGCCTATCTAGCTTTCTAATGTTATGTTATGTTGTTATTTGGTTTTTAGGAGCATTAGTAACTAAGGCAATATTACTCCGGGGATATGCGGTGGTCATTCTCTGACCTTTCCACATCCTCTGTATTTTGGTGGTCACGAGCTCGAAGTTTTCTAATAACTTGTCGTAATCTTTAAGACCTTTCCCTACTAAGTGCTTATCTAATAAGGCATCTAAAATTTCCTCTTTGGAGGTAATTATATTAACCTTTGTCGCTGCTGTGCCAGTAAAACTATAATCCTCTTTGGAGAGATTCTTGTCGATATTATTGATAATAAAACTGGATCTAAGCTTCTTTAGAACCGAAGTTTCAGAAATTGAAGCTTCTCATACCAGACCAACGTTGCTGGCCAATTTATCCTTAGAATCGAGCTCAAGAAGAAAGTTTGTTCCACAGCTTACGTTGGTTATGTATTCTTCAATTGTTCTAAATTCGGTTTGAGTTTCTTTAGAATTTCTTCTTTAATAGCCTCACTCCAGGGTGGGGTGGGGTGGGACAGAGAGAGAGAGAGAGAGAGAGAGAGAGAGAGAGAGAGAGAGAGAGAGAGAGAGAGAGAGAGAGAGAGAACAATCAGTCTAAGATCTGATAACAACTGCGTTATTACTTTTGTCAGTTAGTTTACCCTCAGTAGAGGAGAATTCTTTCACCACAGTTAGGACTTTTAACACCTAAGCAGAAATCATCCATCTGCGTCAAAAGGAGGTTGACGCAGATGGAGGTTGTTTTCAGCTCACGTGCTTCAAACGCTCATTTTTATCACTAATGCATATACAGTTTTCTCAGTTTTATCCAACATTTGAAGACATGTCTTTGTGTAGCTTTCACTTACCCTGTTCCAGCCATCATTGATGTATTCCTCTAGATTAGAAGTCAGTTCGCTAATTTGATATTGATCATGGGATGAAGGAGAGAGAGAGAGAGAAAGGTCTCCACTTCCTTGGACACACGAGAACCAACTGCCTCGAAGTAATAGGAGACATATCTTTTACTTATAACTCCAAGTAAAACCGATTGGTCATCATGGTAACGCGTTCCTCAACTACCACAACAACAACATTTAGAGTCATTTCTGATGTAACGGTGGTAAGTTACACTTATAATTGTTTTTAATGTTTCAAGTTCATAGATTTCCCAATGCCCACAGCATTTGAAAAGAGAAAAACAACTTAGAAAAGTTTTTAGTTAACATAAAATGTCCAGTCCAGTCAAGTGAAGTTCAGCAAGAATTCTCAGAATAGTAGCAATTAAACAGCTGTAGCAGAAGTATTGAAGTTTTAGGACCAACAACCCGGAGGAATGCTAGACCCACAAGGGGAAGGGAAGGGAGGGAATATTTAGAGCGTTTGAGGGCAAGATACCCAGAGGTATAAATGTTTATAACCCACTTTAACCTATTTACACAACATGAGAGACGCTAAAAGGTGTGCTTCTTAGACTAATAATATTTTAAGTCAGAAAGCTTCAAATTATGTAAAATTCAAACTATGAGATTAGTGCATTTGCATCATAATGATGCTTTTATGGGATTACCTTATAATGGGAGTGATAAACTCGCCTTTGCTTTGAAAATTCTGTGCATAAGCCAGCCTTGAAATGAACTCCACCCTATTCTCCTCTAAAGAAAAATTCCAGAAATTCTCCATAAAATTTCCATTCTCTAAAATATTCCTGGTAAAAAACGTAAATATAATAACCCAAGCGAATAGGTCATATCTGCTTACAATAATCCAGTTCAATTGGAAGCGATAACATTTGTTGTGTTGTTATAAATGGGATAGTTCTAAAGCTGAGTCAAAATACTTGAACTTGTGCAGAGCTCCTCTCTGATGTTTTCCATCAGGTTTGTTAGTCCTTCAGTTATAACAGAAAACAGAGTCATTCCGCCACTTTAAGCTCTCTTCAAAAGGCTCTTCGCAACGGCTACGTCTTCTAACACCCCCTGGAATGTTCAATGAGGTTTATGTGTGATGAGAGCAATAGCCAGCCGTACGTGCAGCCGTGTTGTGGAGTAGCTCAATAGAAAGGTGGTGTTATTGACCATTAAAAAACAAAAGGTGGAAACTTCCCGAGAAAGATGCAAGAAAGAGGATTTTTGGTCCCCATCACCATAAAATTGTGGTTCTGCTATTGTATACACTGGAAGCTTTCTCGGTAGTGTTGCAGCGTGTAATTTTGCATCCCTTGAGTAAGTGTCCATTGCAATAGCAATGAATGAACTGCCCGTGCAGGAAACTTCTCTTTTAATATCTCTGAAAGGATTATTACTTTAAAATGAGGGAATATTAAATTTTATAGAAATCTCTTTTGTTAGTTAAACTATTCACTTTTATACAGGAATATTTATATAACTGGAGGGCCACGCGATGTACAATATAATGGCAAGTTAGCTGGCTAAAACCTTCTTATTATTTAAGCTAAAGAAAAAAATGAAAGAACGACAGCAGTATGAGAAATGCCGTTTGGTATTTCTCATACTGCTGCTTAATTTAAATAACTGAGTAATTTTGCTTTTCATTCACTAAGGGATCGGAAATCTACCTACTTCTAACTGCGCGATTCACATTTCTTCAACTTATATGAGGGCCTTCAAGTTTTCACTTTTCATCTTTAATATGTAAGGGAGAAAACCGATGAGGGTCGTTCAGAAAGTAGTGGGAACGTACACAGATATTTAATGGTTACATTCCTTCATAGTAAGTAAGCTCTAGGAGGTTACTATTAGACAGATGATGACAATCCAACGCACAACTAATTGGATTACCATTAGTTCTGCGTTGTGTGTACTTAAGAAAGTACACAAAGCTTGCTAGGCAGGTGATGCTGCCTGGTGGTATGAAATTCTTACCATAAAAATTACGAATAATATAAAGAATTTTTTCTGAGGTCTCATCTCAATTGGTACTACAAGACAGTGAACAAAGAAACAAAAAGAGAATATCACATTTTGATAAACCCTAATCCCAGCCATAGGCCTTGATTGACTGGCTGTGTTTCTATGCCATGACAGCCTCGATCACTAGCACTTACCATCTCAAGAACTAAAGGAAGCTGTTGAGTCATGCCGTTAAATAACCTCCTCTCGGATAATGCTCTCTTAATGTAAGTTGAAATCAGAACGTTGGAACAAAATTCGTCAAAAAAAACCCTCAAGAGGGTGAGGATATAAATTAAAGAATAAAAATAAAACTGAAAGCCGTGTTATTAAGGACTTGAAAATGGAAATTCTTGGCGATCGCTTAAGACAAGAATATTCGAACTGAATGTAGTTCGTAACCCAGAGAGCTTTAAAAGCAGAATAGAAATTGAAGGCTTCACCTGCAGTTGTTTTACTTTTTCTGTTTAACATTTGTTAAAGAACTCTGAATATAGTCTAATATAAGTCGGATTAATCAACTTCAGGCAACACCATGTGCGGAAATCTCGTTGAACCGAAATTGTGCTTTGAAGCCTAGAGCTGAACTCCAACGGTCTTTGTTTTCTCTGTAAAATTCAAAACAACAACATCAACAATCGTATTAGAAGCAATTTTAGAATTGAACTCCATCAATGAAACCTTTTGAGAACAAGTAGGATGTAGCTTTTCATCCTATTTGTCCCCATTATTAGCAACCTTGTCCGGGTGCAGAGAACCTTAACCTTCTGTTCTCCTTGATGAGCTGTAACTAACAACCTCCGAGAATTCTCCTTTTAATTAGTACATAGATCCTGTTGTGGATTCTTTCCAGATATAATTTTCGGAACTGAAAGTTCTTCCAAAGTTATTGTTCCCTCGTTTTCTGGTTGTACAAAAATTGCAAATCCAGAAAACTAGACTGCAAATAACATCCAAAACCTGATCAATGGGATTGAGTGATTCCAACTTCGCAATTAACATTCTAGTTGTAGTCAGTAGAAAATTGTTAGGTGGATCAAGGCCTTCTCACCAATAAATTGTTAGTTTAAGGACAAAGGTGAATTGCATGGTGTTCTGAAGTTGCTTTATCTGTTTCCGGGATTAAAAAAACTGAGAAATTACTTCAGCAGTCGGTACCATGAATTATGTATATGGGCTAAAGGTATTGTACGAAATGAGAGAGAAGAGAAGAGCTAGTGAATTGTCTCTAACAGCCTGTAGATTTCTCTCCTGATCAATGATAGAATGATTATTGTGATATTGTTATTATAGATCTAAGCCTGCCGGCTCCACAAAATTTACTCTAGGGTTTGGTGGACCGTAGAATTCAATGGGATCTTTAAATAGATGGAAATCCTCTGATCTTGTATCTGATCAATACGTCTATTTTAAATTTTGGGTTAATTTTAATAAAATAAATCAGAAACCCTTAACCATGATCCATGCGGAAAATGGTCATGCAGCTTCGTCATATTCGCTGTTTTTTTTTTTTTGTTTTTTTTTGTGGAACATGCAGGGAGATTGTTTGATATTTTTATCGAACGCTTCCATTTCAGGAAACACAAGCTGGTTTCTTTTGATGTTTTGCAAGCATCATCACGAGATTAGTAATTATTCCTGTCGTACATCTTCCATCTGGAACTTTCATGCAGAAAAAAAACAAAAAAACCTCAGATCATTATCAAGTATATTTGATCCCTTCACTTTTGAGCCTTAGTAGCATCAATTTCATCCTTCAACCTTCAATTTCATCCCAAAATACCGACTTTTTCCTAAATTACACAGCACATTTGTGAAAGAACTTTGTAAACAATGCAGTCCATCGTAGACACAATTCCTCTGAAGCATTATATTATTTAAAGAAACCCCAAAATTTACCCACTAAATCGCGCATATAAGAAAATCTGAAAATGCAATCCTTTATTCAAGAGGAAGCATGTTCATTGGAAATGAACAGCGAAAATGATCCATCTGTGCTTCATAACTTTGTTTCAAAGTAGTAGTAGTTTATCCAGTCATCGCGAAACCAGCAAAATAACAACGCTTCAATTATGCATCAACAGGAACGATACGGTATTGTCAAAGATCCAGCTTTCTTTCTGTATACGTATATCTGCACACAACCGATACCTCCCTGTAAAAGTCGCTTTCCCACATAGCTTATGTGTCATACACTGAAGCGAGCTTTCAAGGGTACACGACGAAAACCATTCTTAAAGTTTTATGATTTCAATAACTGATGGATGGAGGATGGCGTTTCAACTACTTTCCTACACGCAAACAAAAAATCGAAAAATCTAATAATACTTGGTATGTTCGTCATGTTAGAAGCGCCTTTGTTGTTCCCTTTATTTTAGGGACTTCTCCCGGCCACTTTGCATGAATGCAGCTGTGTCCTACATAAGCTTCCAATGTCTTATCTCTTGACTAAAACATTTTATGCAACCTCATCTTCAAGACGTTCGTGATTGCCTTTGCGGGCAGCTTCGTCATATTCGGTGTTTTTTCTGTGGACCGTGTAGGGAGATTGTTTGATATGTTTATCGAAGCTCACATGCTCTTCTCCATCTCTTGCTCTTCTGCCTCTCTCTCTCTCTCTCTCTCTCTCTCGTTTCTTCTTCGACCCGTAACAAAGAATACAGAGAATGCTCCACTTTCTACCTGAAGGAATCTTTTCTCTGATAATAGTTTTCAATTTCACTTGCAGTTACACGCTTATATAAAATCGATGTTGTTGCTGCAACATTCCTTCTAGTTCTATCGAGCTTACTCTCAATATTCCTTCGGTCTTAAAACAGTACAACATCGTAATTTCCTCCCAATTCCCAATTCATTGATAGCTTCAATTTCAGTTGATACCATATTATCCACATCTCGCGAATTTTAATGAATAAACATGCACGCTTTGCAATTCAAGAAGGAAATCCTCCACAGTAGATGTCATGGCAAATTATTTTCAGAAAAGTAGATTTACTGGTGTTCCATTCAAAAAATCTTAACTGGCTTAAAGTTGGATCCTAGTTTAGTTCTTTAAGTGTCATTACGGATGACTTTAAAGTACTCTTCTTCGATATAAATTAAAATATTAGCTGGTCTGGAGCTCGTACATAGGTTGACCTTACTCAGAGAGCGAGGAAGAGGAGACAGAAAAAGGAGCATTCATTTCCTTCTGTATTATAAAGTTCCGAAAACTAGGATTTTTCTACATTATTAATGCACTCAATGTAAATTTTGGATAAAATAATGGAATTCATTGAAATAAATAAAAGTAATTCGTATGGTATCTCGGTTGTCTGAAGAGAGTTAAATTCGAGTTTAACTCTTTCCAATTCTACAGGATCAAAATACTAATTAAAACTTTTATAAAGAGGTTCTAGAGCTCATCGGACAACCGGCAGGTTCGCAAACATCTAGAAAAATGGCAGACTACTCTTAACGGAAAATGAAATGAGGCAACTCACGTTGCCCTCTCTCTGAGCAATGATTTATGGTCAAGAACATGACTTTGGGCCACTCCGAACCCTCCGTACTCACCTGATCTGAATCGCTGCGATTTCCTTTTGTTTTATAGATTTAAATTTAAATTAGAAACGAGAAGAATCAACGAAAATTGAAATAGGCAATAGTAGAATTTCTGGCCGAGATATAATACATTCTAATCTGCAAACTTGATATCCTCGAGACTTCATCCTTAGCGAATCTTGGAATTTTTTGAATTTCTGATACTCTTATTATTGAAACCTTATGAAAATCATTAAATGAGTGATTTGCCGTAATTTAGACGATTAAATCTTCGTGAAGCTGCAACTCATAATTGGTTCTACATGAAAACGATACAAAAACCGATGGGCCTTACCTAAGTAGTATTCTAAAGAAGTTGGAACGAGATAACGAATACAATGGATCGTAAATTATGAGTAAAATACCGCATTGAAAAGTTGGTAATCCTTTAAGACTTTGACTAGATGAAAACTTTAAATAATCCCACCTCCCTTAGATTGAAATGGAGAGCGTAAAGGAACCTTGCAGCAAGCGAAGAATTTTTTTTTGTTCTTTATTTTTTGTCTTGGGATATTTCATTCCGAAAAGAAAGGAACGGTTAAGGTTTTCTTAGGAAACTTAAATTACCCAAAGAAACTTGTAAGCGGATTTCCAGTACTCCCTTGAGATTAGTATACGATGTTTTTGCCAAACAAACTAAAAAGAATATTGAGGAAAGATTGAAAATTAATTTCGTTTCAAAGGCCTCCCCACACCGGATGGAAAAGACCCGAGTTCGAGTCCCGTCGATGAGGGAAGAATTTTTGTGGGCCTTTTCACAACGTGGCTGAGTTAGTCGGTCTCAGGCGAGGCTAGAATGGGTTTTTTATCCAGAAAATAAATTGACCTCAGAACACACGCAAATTGCAGACAGTAAATATAGAGTAATATTGTCTTAGTTGGTGATGTTCCTAAAAAAACCCTACTCCAATTCCTTTCAGCTTCTGGTATTCTTTCTTGGTTGTATCGACATTTTTAAAAACATACCTACGAATTTCTTGATCTTCTCTTATCGCATCAACATCCCCGATTTATTCAATCTATCCGCTATCATCTTTACATCTCTATTCAAAGACCATTTTTCATCCTTGTTCACCATCCCCGATCTAGCTTTCTTTTAGGCAGTTTCTTTTGTGACACGTTCCTTGTCTAAGATCCTCGCTGTGTTCCGTGGCTAATCTCATCCATTATTATCTTCCGCATATCTTTTTTTTTCTTTGCTTTTTTTTTGTTTGTTTCCTGTCCCATGCAGTATTGTCGTATCTTAAATTTTGTAATTAGTGTAGAACTTTCCACGCACATAATTACTCCTTTTTCATACTATCTTTGTAAGCATTCAGCCTAATGAAAAATTAGGTGTGTTATACACACACGCCCAAATATCAATCATCTAATGTGCAGAAAACTTCGAGGCTAATTTCATCTCACATGCTTGGATATGGTAGCTTCAACACTTGAACTGTTGTAAAAAAGACATTTTTTGCCCCGCATCTCTGATCCTAGACTTATGCGTTGATCCTGTAAATTTATGCTGGTTGAGAATGAAACAAAAATGATAGAAGAATTTTTAATCCACTGCAGCAAAATAATATATCAGATGGAGCTAAATGAGATAGGCGAGGGACAGGCACATTCAACAAATTCATTTTGGTTTTTTCTCCGATGTATTTCATGGGAACACTTAGAGAACCTTTCCAACATCTTTTAAAAAGTATTTCGGCAAAAAAATCTCCATTTTGCGAATTATTATGGAGTTTATCAAAACTTAGAAATAATGAGGAGAGAGAGAGAACTTGTCTATATTAAATTTATTATTTATCAAAATAACAAATATAAGCAAATTCTTGCTTTTGTAGCAAAGCAGTTAAGGCTATAAATAAGTTTATTTTTTGTAAACTGCGTCGGTTGAACCGACTTGTAATACAGATTTAGAAATGATGTTCAAGTTGTTGGTTATGTCCAAGTATGCAGCAATTAGTTTCTGTAGTATAAAAATATTCCAACTTCCATGGTGTCAGACGAGATTTCAATACATAATTAATGCGTATATGTTGAAACCTTCCCCCCATAAACCTAATGAGTCCTCTAATCATTCAGTATTCTAGGCCTAGCAAACTCTTTGGATGCTGACGATCAGATTACCAAAGCATGTAATGGAATATGGACAAGGACTTGAGAATTTATTGGATGGACGATTTAGGATTCTTCTACCAACTCCTGTCTAGTCTCCCACACAACTGCAAGGGTTTTAGTATTGACGTTGGCTGAACATAACATCTTCATCCTTGGTCACTTTTTTGGTTACTGTCAACGAAGCATGTTAGACAGGTTTTATATCCGGACCTAGAGATTCCAGAAACCTTTCGAGCCTGCAAATTTGGATCTTGGTTTTTTTATCACCTTTCCAGGAAGTTTTTTGTTCTTTTGTGAAGATGAAGAAGTTCAAATTGTCTACATCTGAAGTAGCTAGAGAGCAGAGAGGTCTGTGTCTCTAGAGCCACCGCAAAGCGACACTAGAGCCATAGATCTCTCTCTTTGGTAAGCGTTTTAGCTTCATAGATCCCTTGTACGCAGATTTTTTAACCTTCAGAAAGATATCCCTTTCACTTTTCAATTCTACTTGATCTTTCTATGAGCTTTTTCTACAATGATGTAAATCTTTTTCAGATCAAAGGCCATTTAGTGTATTATTGAACCTGGGATTTGTTTATGAAAACCCCAAACACGAGAGGTATTGGAGCCTGTAGTACTTACTACTGTGCAGGGGTTGGAGGTTGAGAAGATGAAAGATATTTGTTGATATTAGACTTGAACTTCTGTAGATTGTAATTTTCAGGGAATACGTATATTTCTTGAAAAATGCATTAATGAAGCACGGGATTGTCCTTAAAGAGGTATAACAAACAAAAACTAGTTAACCCTAATAATAATCTTGATATATTGCATAATTGAATTTTTTAGCCCTTGGAGTTGAATGGGTCATGTTTAATTTGGGTAATGTATTTATTTTTTCAGGAACCCCTAAAAATATTGTAAAATATGAATATTTAGTTTGATTTCTCTATTTTAGATTGGGGTATCGTGGGAATTTCTAAGCAATCTTGACATATCTCGATCCCTGTGAGATGGAATAATTCTAGAAGGACTTGAGGAACAAACTTTTGTCTATTTAATACAATCACATAAATTCCTGTTAAGCGAACAGATAGAACTACTCAATTTTCCCAAAAGCTTTGTAATGATTTCGAATAGGATGAGGGTTGAAGTGCAATCGAGTTGCATAACGCTAACAGAAGATGATTTCGTGATGAACTACCAGAACAGCGATCAATCACACACAATGTAATCTCTCTGCAATAGTACACACGCTTTAAGTACTTCGATGCAGTAGTTTAAAATAGATTCCATAATTTATGGAATGCCTATTTAATGCTATTCAACGTAATCGTTCGACTAAAAGCTTTCTCCAATATGAATTTCCATGCACAGTGGCTTTGACATCACTCCATAGTGCATTCAACATGAGCAGCAGGCTGTCGTTCATTACGTACATCCATCGGAGGTCATTTCTACATTCCAAACTAATGGATGGGACATCAAAACATTCGTATTTCGCCAAATTATTTTTGTTTTCAGCTGCACCGATTCCGTATTATGTTTATATGAAAAGGATATTGTAATGAAGCTGGTCTTTATAGAGTTTAAGACATTGACCACATTTTGATATCTTAAAAGCAATAAGAGTTTAAATCTCTTTGAACACCAAAGCATATTACCATGAACATATTAAAGTCTTTTTTGTTGTTTAAGGAGAAATAAATTGGTGCTTACAAAACCAAAATGCGTACTCGCTAGCCCTTCCCATGGCACATTACTTCAAAAGTATTGATCGTGATGAAAATCTGCTATTTAAACTCATCCCATCCACAAACCTTTCAGAAACATTTGTGTATACTTCGAATGGAAGTGGCAGGAACAAAATTAAGCCGCTCTAAAATTAATTACTGGACTCTTAAGCAGAAGCCAGCAATGTTTCTTGAAGACGTTTACTTTTTCATTATGATGCGAGCGTGTTCTTAAGTTTGTTTCCACTATCGGAAAACTTTGAAGATATTCACAAGGATCCAATTGATTCCAAGCTGGAAGTTATAAAACTAAGACTTCACAAGGATCCAATTGATTCCAAGCTGGAATTTGTAAAACTAAGACTATTAAAGAGATTACAGTAAATCCAACCGTGTTATTCAATACATAAAAACTGTTTAATAGTTGAAAAGTATTAAATAGGAGTAGTTATGTTAACGGGGGTCAAGTATAAGCCAGAATCTTTTCAATATACTGAAAATAAGTCTCTCTCTTTCTGTCTCTCTATTAGTTTATAAATAAGTTAAAAATCTCCAAATAATATTAGCTTTTTAACGACCTTGCTTTCCCTTTAGAGACTAACCATTGATATTCAGCCAGAAGTGAATCCACTACAAGCTACCAACAATCGTTTTATTTTTATTTTTCTCTTCTGCAGGAGGATTTGTCATCTTAGAGCACAGCGCTAGTCCCGGTCTAGTGTCCAACTGCACCCCTTCCACGCTGACCTGTCGCACTGACACATCGGATGCCGACGTCTCATGGACTTTCTCAAGAAGGAACATCTCCCAGCTGCCCAATGTTGCTATAGTGACGGAGCATGCCAAAGACGGCGTCTGGCAGCTGCAGTTGCTCTGTCCAACACCAGAGCATTCTGGGAGTTACGTCTGCATCGCCCGGCCACGGAACGAAAGTGTAGCCACCCTCCGGCAGGAGAGTTCGCTTGAGGTGTACGGTAGGTAGCCGTGTCTCTGTACTGACACCGCGTTGCACGTTCCCTCTTAACTCGCAGGAAACACTGCTGTCGGCTCTGTGATACGCATCCGACTACCGAAAGGTAACTGAGGTAGGTGAGACTTATTTCGAGTTCAGCCTTTGCGCGGCGTTTAAAAATCTGGCGATCGCTCTTCAGGAAGAGTTTTTAGCCTTTACTGTATTGTTCGTTTTGTACGCGCAGTGCAAAGTGACAAATGATCGAGTGACATCAGTGTCTGTTTTGCTGGCGTCCGCTAAAGGTCACGGCAGTCGGCACAGTTCAGAACTGTCCGTTGCATCGGGTACTGAAAAAGCGCGAATGTGTTTTTTGGGGTTACGTATAAATGGTACCGAAGAAGCGTTCCCTACACCCCTTAGTCACTTTCGCAATGTCCTTTAAGGTATCGATTGAATCATTTTCTTTTTTCTGCCCCGGCATTCAGCTTTTCAGATAAGTAGGCTGTGACCCCCCAGATCATCTAACATTCTAGATGTACGAGGTGTCATCTTCTGGTGTCGACCAATTGCTTTCCAGGGACGCGAAGGTTCACTCTAAATTCCAGCAGCACTTCAAAACTATCTCGATGCCTTTTCATATGGTAATTGCTGCGTTTGACGGCTTCCCTCAACGACAGGGCGATGTGTCATGGAACATTCGGTACTAACCATTTCGGACTACAGAAGAGAGAGAGATTGAAAAGCGGAAGTGCAACGCGCTCATTCGTAATGGTCCTGGAGGTCTATTTGCATTCGAGCAGTCATAACGTATTGTAGAAGTCAGTATCGTTAAGTTCAACTTTAATTAAACGGAGTAATGCGAATGGTTTGGTGTTGTACCTTGAACGATGCAAATTCGCATAAATTCAAAGGCAATTTCACAAATCCTTTGAACATTTGATGAATGCTCCATAAATTTTAAGATTCAGCCAGAATTAGAATTGTATTTATTAGAATTATTATTATTTTCAAGCTCCATTATTATTATATTTTATGTAATTCGACCATATTGGGGAATCTATTGAATCGTAGTTAAATATAATTAGCAATGAAAGCTTGACGGAATCATTTGAGAGTACAATGGCGAACTTCTTGAGGTATTTTCATTAAAGCAGGCCAATGATTAAAGGGCAGACTCTATTTGTCTCTAATTATAGCGTTACTGTGTACCTACATGTGATTGTATGTGTGTGAGTGACGATGGAGGCAATGTTCTATGGAACTAATTTGCAAATGTTTCTGTTCTGCGCGTGCGCAGATCAATAGAAGGCCAAGTCGTAACAAACCAGTAGATAATTGATGCGGATGAACATTTCACGTATTTATTTTCGTTTTCCTACCGGTGAAGAGATTGGAGTTATTAATATCCGCACAACTCCGCTATACCCCCCCCCCCACACCAGAATCCGCAGACTGTAACAACGTTTCATCATCTGTCCGAAGTTCATTAAATTGAAATGCGGACAAGAGAGAGAGAGAGAGAGAGAGAGAGAGACACTAATGAAATCATAAGACATAGCCGGAGTAATTACGGCTAACATGCCCCGTATTATGAACTACATGCACCGTTCGTAGCGCGGACGGTGGATGTACGACGATATGTGAGGAAATTAGATGTTGTCCCATAATGGATTCATACACGGCCACAGTTGCACACCTTTTTTTTTTTTTCTTTTTGCAAACAGTTCATATTAACGAAGGCTGGAGGTTGCTTTTAAACCGAACTAATGCCCCCTCACACCAAGTGAATATAATTGTATAAAATCACACGCATTTCTGCGATAATTAATGGCTGAAATAGTTTGCTTATCCGATATATTTAAACAAATAAATACAGTTGATTAGTTATATGTATGGTGTGACGTCATGATCTACGTCATTGGAAAACTAGCTAAAGTATTATTTATGTTCTATAAAATTAAGCATTCAGTTTATACGTTACGAGCTGTGTCCTCGAGACGTCATTTGGCGTGTTGAGAACACGCGAAATGACGTTTCGAGAGCAGATCACTCATATTCACTCTTCTTTAACCTTTATAGGCAGGTACAGTATTCGTTTTTTTTTTTGCATTTATGTGGATTTAATTACAATAAATAAATAGCTAAGGTAGTTTAATTAGTGCTTTATATAATTGATTAATAATTCTGCTTAACTGTAATTATCGGGCTATTGTGCAACGTTTAGAAGTGGTACTTGGTGATTCGAATTTCAAATTTGCTGTTTGTGCTTGCGCAGATCAATACTAGAAATTCGTGCTGCTAAGAGAAGCTGACGTAATTATTATTGTTCATTTGTTCAACTGGATATGATATTGCCTTTAGCGTGTGGTAGATGTTCCCAGTTGTTGACTGATAATATGGTTATTGCTGGTTTTTTGTGGGTCTGATATCGTGAGGTATTTCTTGCATTTTTGAGATATTAAAAATTTCGGTAGAAAATTCATTCGCTTTCTTTTTATATCTGTAATCATTCCAGACTTTCCAAAACAGTCTTGAAAATGAACATTTCTTTATGAATCCCTTGGAAATCCCAGAAATTATTGTAAGTGCATTTCTCGGTCATTGACTGGTTTTTAGGAAAAATATACAGTCAGACATTAAGCAGTTCCCGAAAGACGAGATGTACAATTCCTCCAAAAGTATCGCACAAGGGAGCAAAGACAATGGTAATGTCTTCTTTTATTGGAAATAAACACACCCCTTGTTCGAGAGAGTGAATATTTAAAAAAAAAAAACCGTTACCCCTCACTTGGCGGAGTCCTCATTTATCGAGCAATGTCCGCGAGTCATTTTGTTCTCCGAGGATACGGGTTAACTTGCGTGTGTACAAGATTTGCGATGTCAGTGACCTACTTTTATCTGATTGGCTGTTTTTTATGTCTTAATACAGAAAACTAAAGTATCTTAATCGTTACTGGTTCACCGACGTACACCAAACTGCGCTGAACAATTTCTCGGAGGATATTAACAACAGTAAATAGTGTACGTAGATATGATAAGCTCGGATAACACCCCTTTTCGATCATATGCCCATATACCTATCGATTCATAGTGCGTGTCTGTGCGTTTGTACTCGCTCTTAGCTTGCCGTATTACATTCACGCCCAACTAATACTTACTTGGTAAGGGCGATCTCTAGAGAGGCTTTAGGAATGCTGTCACGTCCAAGAGAAATCCCTGACCATTTGATGCGCAACATCATAGCTAAAGCTCCTGTACAGGCAATTGGACATCTATCCCTATTCTAGTGAAGATGCCAGTAATCCTTTCAATTGATCATAATGAATATCCAGTGTAAAGATGTGCTTAAGGGTTATTGTCTTAGTGGTAAGATAGAAGCTTTGCGATTGGTCTGGGCTTAATCCTGTTAAACCTTATAGTCGTTTTTCGAATTGGGCTGAGTTATTTGGTCTTATACAAGATCGTTGGGTTTTTCATCCCGAAAAAAGATTAAACTGACCTTAAAACACTGGAAATTTATATGAATGGTACATACACTTACCCCTCGTGCCCTAAGTTTTCTAGGTCTAATTCTAAACTACACATTCTGGTATAAAACCGTAACCTACCTTTTCAAAAAGCAGGGATGGAGATCTTTCCCACTCTTACACGAACGCAGGCCGTGCAGGATGGTTGCCAATTCAGGATATCTAGATTCTATAGGTGCTTCAGAATGCTAGATGCGTAAACTGTACATTTTGGAGTCCAGACTTGTATTATACTTTTCCTAGATTGGCGTTTCTAGAGCTTAGTTTTTATACTTTTTATTTTTTATCTTGTGGTTGCTATGGAGTCAACACGTTCGAAGAACTGAGTATAATACTGTGATGAAATACTATACTTTGCGTTTCAAGGTAACTGGCATCGGCACTCTGACGACTTTGAATTGACTTGCCTTAAAGGATACCTAATTAATAGATGACTATAGTAATCAAGTTCCACTGGGAGGGAGGAGATGACTTGATGAACAAAAAATGTTACTTCTTTAGCTATCTTTTACAATTAATTCAGTTTGATCCAGTTAACCTTCAACGGATCGTGCTCCGTTGCTGTTTAAGGAGGTTCATTTCCTCATATCAGCATACAATGTTTCCTCATTAGAAAAGCGGTTGAACCCCAGGAAAGGACGCACTTTGAATTTAGTTTGTCAGCGAATTATCGAGTACTCTTGTGGTTATATGCGCCATATATCGTCAGTTTGCCTAGTAATAAATTCATAATTTTCTTTTCGGATTTCGGATTAGTAAATGTTAATTAGAATTCTAAAGACACCATGTGGGTAGGTTATGCACTGAATATCGTATTTTGGCTGGTCCGGTGGTTTTTCAAGTATTATTTTTTTCCCTGAGAATTTCTTTGATAAAAAAAAAACTTGTGCGAAGTGTGTAAGTTTAATAAGGTTTTAATTTCTTTCTACGTAAACAAGAATCTAAGAGAGAGTGCGTCTGAATCATTAAATGGAAGTACCACTCGATAATTCACTGGACCATGGTCGTGGTTGTTAGGGTCTGTGGCAGACTACAGTTCAGTGGACGACATCCTCTATGAATTTGAAACTGACGCATACTTTACCCAGGATTTTATCGGGAAAAATATAGTAGTGTCCAAAAGTTAAGCTTCAACCGAAGTTCTTAGCGTAAATGTTTATATGAAATTTGTCCTGACATATTGAGCACCATAAATTTCAGTATGGCGTGAGAACAGATTTCAAGCTCAGAAATGAGCAAAGAAAACATACGGCTGGTTTTAAAAGTGTACCCTACGGCACTATCAACGGTTTATAATATAACGGTACGAAACAAATCTGATTAGGTTTTTTACTTTTTGCAGAATGCAAGGAAAGGTTTTGAACCGTGGATGGCTAGACGCAGGACCGTAGATGTGTAGATAACTAGTTCCTTTATGTTCCAGGAATAATAGTTTCAAGGTTATGGTAATGATAAAAAGAGAGAGAGGAGAGGCGTCTGGAAATATCCTTACAACGTCTTGGGATGATGACGACTGTCTAGTTCAAACAGCGAGACTCCATTGGGAGAGGACAGCAAGGTGGGGCTTACAAAGTCTCTGATTAGTCACAGCAACGACAGTTTCAAGGCAAGCCATATAGGATACGATCCATAGTCTGTGTGTGTCCCACCCCCCGCCTCTCAGAGGACAGTAATTTTAGTCCATATCATCTCTGGGGCCAAGATCAGTGGCGTTCTCTTTCCAGATGAATCAAGGTTGTCTTGAAATTGATCCTCGATGTGCTCTATTCTCATCTGAAATGAAATACTCCCTCATCCCTCAAACGTGATGGAGTACTGTCATGACAGTGGTCTAATGGTTTGTTGGAGGCATCATGATGAGCGGCTGCATTGATCTTTGTATCTTTGAAGTTGTGCCTTGACTGCCCAGCGGTAGACGGAATCTTTGAACCCTATGTGAGATTTTTTCAGGGTTCAAAAAGGCACTGAATTTATTTTCATGGACGGAAATGCTCTTCCAGCTCAATTTTTCCTTGAATTCCTTAAAACTGAAGTTATTCTTTGAGTGGAGTAAAGCAGTCAGATCTATTTCATTATGCATATGAATCGAATTGAGAATATGGGGGTTGTTTAGGGAGACAAACTAATGGTAAAACCTAGTAGTAATTATTCTCTCCAAGAGTAGATTTTAGTCCAGCCAATTTCTAAGTTCTGAAAATCGGTTGGCATTCATCACAGACCATTACTGGGCCTTATCATCAGCCATTGAAAGTTCTGAGAGTTTTTCTTGAGAGCATCATACAACCTATTAAATGAATAAATTATGCAGGGTCTCGTTTTCAGTTTTGGGTTGTCGTAATTTGGTGATTGTGGTTGTTTAAAATGTAAACATACAGGTATTTCTTTCGAAACTATATAATTCTGTTTTATTCAGTTATATTGAGTTTGAAAAGAAATGCTTTATCACACAATTTGTATACTCAAAAGAAATAGCTGTTTTACTCAATCTGTATAAAAAACTCTCCATAAAAGATTTCGTAGAATTCCATAAAAATATATTTTTCTTGATAACTCACATTTTATGTTTGTAACTTGACTTTGGACACCACTCGTATTTTACTGAAGTAAAATCGAAAATTTATTGGAAGTGAAATCAAAAATTTCTGTTTATTAATACCAACTACCAGAGTTAAACGCCATCTGCGCCTAGGAAATATCTAAAATTTTGAATTAATTTTTCTCATTTCAAAACCGACTAACTGACCTTTATAACAATTAGTGCATTGTATGAACTGTTTGTTAACCTTCAAACTAATTAATAGAAACTAATTAGATTTCTACATCTGTACCATCAAATTGGAAACAAATGTTTTCCAGAGTTAATCGGAGTATGCATGTTTATTCTATCTATGCTTCTGAGGACTTACTTGCTGACCAGTACCCTCGTTTCTAAAACGAATTTTGTCTCATCATTGCTATAGCGGACGATGTAACCAAAAAAATCCAACTAATCAGAAAGCGTATGCTGAATTCGTTAACCGTAAACAGCCCTCTATTTATCGAAATGCCATGGTATCTGTAAGCTGGACTGCAAAACATTTGTTGATTTATAATAAATGAAGAAGTTGGTGGGAACGGCACACATGGAGCGTGCCCGCTTCCAGGAGTCAGTGCTGGACTTAGCTTCAAGTTCTATTCATGATTTTTTTACTCACTCCCTGATGATTTAAACTTCACAGAATTCCCTCACGACCATTAGTAACGCTGCTTCTTAGCAGGCCTATACGGAATATGGAAGTCAAGTAGATTGAAAAATTGTGGTATCTAGTGACCCAAGGGAATTTTATTTTGTAGAGAAATTGCAGATCAGCATCAATCTTCTCTCCCTCAAGTGACTTAATAGGCGTGCACTGAATGCACGGTTTATTAGGTAAAGGTAAACTACAGCCATCATCAATCCATTTTAGGATGGAAATCCCCCTCAACAATTCATGTCGATGGTAACGGGCCATAATCTGCCACGCTGGTCCAGTGCGGGTTGGCAGATAGACTGAATTTAGCAGTCAGGGGCTTGAACCCTGGTCTACTCAAAGAGCGTGCACTACTGTTTATTAGGTAAACTTCCATAACCAAGGAACGAACCATTCTTTCAGCGACAGAGTTGTGTACGTACCATGCTTTGTAAAGTGAGTAGTCAGATACAGGGTGGTAATATGAGGAGCTGGCTCGACCATATAACTAGGTTTGCTGCTCAGCCAGAATCCACTACACCAATGGAATTCCCAATCAATCCGATTTCGATAGACCCTTTAAATTTAGTTCACCTCACCAGAGACCAGCTGATCGACGTAATGAATAGCTTAGCACCTACGGCCGCATCAGGTGCCGACGGAATTCCTCAGTTTATGCTGAAATGCCTCAGTACATTTGTTGTTGATCCAATCCTGTCCTTATTCAACAAGATCCTTAATCAAAACTTCTTCCCGCCTATGTGGCATGTCTATCTAGTAAGACCGCTGCCGAAAACACGCTCTGCTTCTCAGCCCAGTCACTTCCGTCCAATTTCCTCTGCATCATGCCTATTAAAGCTCTTTGAAAAAGCTCTTCTAAGAACATTAACCATCCAAATTATTCCACAACAGCTACCGCAGATCCACTATGCTACCCGGTCAAGATCCACCGCAACAAATCTAGTCACCACCACTACCAAGATCCTCGAGGCATTTGAGCACCGTTCGGAAATCACCGTTACGTATATCGACGTCCAGGCAGCATTTGATTCCGTATCCGTTCACGCATTGGCAAGGTTACTACGTGAGTATTACCTCATTGGTGGAGACGTGCTCTGGTTTATTCAGAAAATGCTCGAGAACAGGACCATTATTGTTCGCGATGGCAATCTGCGCTATACCAGGACTATTACAGCTGGAGTTCCACAAGGCGGGGTCCTGTCCGGAATCTTGTTCTCAGCTATTCTCGTGCCATTTGTGATAGGCCGAACTGACATCCTCACCTTTGCCGATGACATAAAACTGTTTACTCCTATCAACCCTGGAGACACTGCTGAATACATCAATACCTTAATCCTTCAGAAAATCCAGAACCTTGAGGCCTTCCTCTCCGCTTTCGGACTTCAAATCAATCCTGAGAAGTCAAAACAGTTGACTTTCTCTCTCAAACGGAGCCCAACAATAGTACAACCCATTTTAAGAGGATGCGCGATTTCTGCCGTCCAACAACATACAGATCTGGGCGTTATTTTTGATCAAAAGCTCTCCTTTGTACCGCACATAGACAACTTGCAAATAAAGTTCTGTCGACTCCGGTGGATGATTAAACAACAACTATTGCACGTCCATGACCAGGCTGTGGGGTGCAGATATATTAAGACATGTGTTTATCCGGTAATATTGTATGGCGCCGAAGTCTGGACCTCAACTGCTACGACCCATCTTAGAGGGATTTTCGCGGGGGAATTCTGGCTACTGAAGTGGGCCATATGGAAATTTCGGCTTCCCTCTACACCAAGGACCACCCAGATGGCGGTAGCTCTCAACATGAGACGTCTTCCTGCCATCATTCACGAGAGAAGACTCGTCTTTGCCATCAAAATGATGGTCGGCATTATTTCAGTGCCAGATTTCTGGGCTAACTGTGGATGGAGGATCCCGGTCCCAAGCCTTAGGGCTAATCCAATCCTACAGGCCATTCCAAACCGGTTAAAGCTAACTGAGCGGTTCCTACCCGTGCAAATGCTGCAAGACATACAGTCCTTGGATGGCGACCTCTACAAATTCGCAGTCGACAAGGAATATAGGCAGAAAGTACTCGGTCGACTTCCTTCCCAGGACCACGTTGGAGGAGAGTAGACCCTGCCCCCGGAGACCTATTCATCACTGCCCTGAATCCATCATCTCAGTGTACAAACTTTTCAGGAGTCATAATGCTCTTTTTTTTTTTTTTTGTGTTTATTGTATTATATGATTTCTTTTATGTAAACCCCTGGCTTGTAGACGTGAAGGGAGTTGTATACAGCAATGTGCTTTCTGTATATAATAAAGAATTCTTCTTCTTCTTCTCTAATATGTGCGTGAAATTCAGCGAGAGAGAGAGAATGGGCTAGTAACGCAATCTAAGCTATTAGAACAATCTCTCCGGTTAATTACCGGACATCAATGCAGTCCTGAAGGAAGATAGCTTGATGATATGACAAGCCGACGGAGAGTTAAAGGAATCGTGCATTTTAATAGATGGATCTCAATCGGTCAAATGATAATGAAACACAACACCGGTGATCAAAGAAAACACAAATGCGTAAAATCCTTCCACAGATGAGCATAAAAGCAAATGCCCTCACTGGATTCAATTCTGGTAGAGTGGACACTGAACATTTAAGGGAAAAAGCAAAAAAAAAATAACCGTTTCCGAGGAATTTGGTTTCTTGTTTGTCCATACTGATGACACGACTAGACAACAGCCCAATTGCGCGGATTGCTGGTGGGTTGTGGAAGTATTATGGCGTGGGAAGCATTTTCATAGTACGCCTGATACACTTCTATCAACCAATGAATGCTACAGGCTATTTGAGCATAATTTCGGACCGACCAGGTGCGTCGCTTCATTTTTTTTTTTTTTTTTTGTTAGTAGTTGTTGGCGCGTCGGCTTCTATGGCCATATTGCACCTCCCAAGGTTTTTTGAATTTTTTTCTACTCTGATCCAAGCCCGAGGCCGGATTCGAACCCGCGACCTTTGGGTTGCCAGGTAGGCACTCTACCCACCCACCTGGCTAGCCCGGTCGGCGCATCGCTTCATGTTCACGGTTCATTCATCTGATAACGGTTACTTCCAACAGGATAATAAGCCATGTCGTTAAGTCATGGATATTTCAGTAAATGGTTCCACGAGCAAAAGGGCATTGTTACTTATAGTTCATTGAGCTGGTGAAACGAGATGTTTGTGGCGGGCATCTGACACTGCCCATTCTAAGGAAACCTCTAAATTTGATCGTGTCTACATGAGCAGCATTCCTATGGTAGGAATGATGCCCATGCAGGCTCGATTCTCTTAGAAAGTATTTGACCGCCGATAGTTTCAGAAATATGGAATTATATCAAAGACCCTTTGAGTGCGCTTGTATATGCCTGGCCTTATACCCGGATTCCATTCTTCGTGGAAGACTTTCGACCAGTTTATAATAGCAACCAGCTGGAATTTTGATGCAATTGCTATAGTTGCTGATGTCGAAATTAGTTGTACTCACCTCACTCTGACTAAGCTTTCCACTTCCTGTAGGACTCTATTCCATGAGAAGAAAGGGATTTAGGAATTTCTTTCTTCTCATGGAACAGAGTCCCACTGAAGAAAAGTGGAAATTACGATACGGTCGAACATGAAGTTTTCCGAGCAGTGTAGAAAGCTCATGGTCTCCTATCCATGATTTATCGTACATTTGCTTGTAGAGGTCACTGTCCCTCTGTATAAGGAAATTGTAAGGCTGCACTTTGGACACTGTGTTCGAGTATGCAGACCGTACCTAAAGAAAAGCATCGACTTCCTTCATGTGAGCTATAGAGCCTGACAATCAGGCACTTTAGAGGAGACCTGATAGAGGCCTATAAGGCTTTGAGAGGGGACAATGAAATTAATGAAGGTGAAATCATCAGTTTTATATAATAAAAGAACTATTAGCCATACATTCAAATTACGGGGGAAGAGGTTTAGATTAGAATACAGGAAGTTTTCTTTTAGCCAGCGAGTTGTTGTTTACTGGAATGAGATACCTTCGTGGTTGGTTGAGGCTGACAGTTTGCTAAGATTCAAAATTAGGTAGATCATTTCATTTTATTTCAATTTTTTAATATAATATACATGTATTTATTTTATTTCAATTTTTTAATATAATATACATGTATTTATTTTATTTCAATTTTTATTATTTATTTATTTATTTTTATAATCTTTTTGCTGGTGCAGCAAAAGCATTCGCTTCCTTGTGCCGTCTGGCTAATACTATAACCTAAAGATTCAAATTAGGAATACGGGAATGTCAAGCCAATTCCAAAATCTTGTCATTCTCACCCGAGCCATATACAAGCATTTATATGAGGGAAATTTTTCAACCTGGATCTTGAAAGGACCAGTTTTACTAATTGGTCAAAGAGTCTGGTACTACAGAACTGTCTACGATATATGACAATTTTATGATACTGGTTTGAAACAATATCCTCACGGGTATGGCAGTAGGTGTAATTCTCGCACACCGGGTGGAAAAGGTTTCATTTCGAATTTCCCGAATGATGAGAGGAATTTTTTGAGTTTTCCCCCCTAAATAAAGGTTGCGTTAGCTGGCCTCAGGAGAGAGCCGCTTGGTCTTTTATTTCAGAAACTCTTGTTTTATTCCGGCGAACTGCAATGAGACCAAAAAATAATTAGAGACACAATACCACCATTAATATCCGGATATCCCTCCATGGATGGGGAAACAGGCCCTATGCATGCAACATGTCACGGAACCTGCTATAAATATGCACATTGGGTTTCGAACAGACAATTGCAAAAGTGGGCATGCAAGATGACACTTTAACAGAATTAAAAGACCTGCAACGTGGAATGATAGTAGGATGCCACATAAGCAAGAGTTCTGTACGAGACATCGCAGTCACTCTGGGGACCCCTAGGTCAATGGTTATTGACGTCATATGCAAAAAGAAGAGACATGGGACTGAATTTGCCAAAAATGGCCTGGTAAACCTAGAAAACTAACAGAATGGGACAAGAGAATTATGCGAAAAATTGTGTGCCAAATCGTAATTTGACATCATCTCAATTCACACAAACCCTAGTAAAATACAGCTGTTCACAAGCCATTGATCACCTCAACAAATACTAGACGCCGATTAATATGGTGTAAGGAGCGCGAACCTTGGACTGTAGAGCAGTGTAAAACAGTCCTATAGACAGACGAGTCGAGGTTCGCACTCTACCAGTCTGATGGCCGTTCCTGGGTGTAGCAGGTGCCAGGGGAACAGTTCCTTTCTGATTGTATCCTCCCAACAATGAAGTTTGGTAGAGGTTTGGCTTGGGCCCATTAGTCATTATCGACAAAACCATGAATGCTGTGCAATAGGACACCCTGGAAAATTATGCACTTCCAACATTATAGAAATACTTCGAGGAAGGCCCATACCTGTATCAGCAAGACAATGCGCCATGCCATACTGCTCGGGTCATAACAGAGTGGTTTGAGAACATGGGTGTGGAAAAGGTGGATTGGCCAGCCCAGAGTGCTGATCTGAACCCTATCGAGCAGCTTTGAGATGTATTGGATCGTTGGGTATGTGCGCGTCGAGATCGCCCAAAGAACAAGGCCGAACTGGTAGGTGCATTTAAGGCCGAGTGGTGGAACATATCACCTGACATTTATAAAAAGCTGGACACAGGACATCGAGAGTACGTGCGCGTCGAATTTCATTGGTAGAGAGTATGCCGCGAAGATTGAAGACTATCATAACAGCAAAAGGTTTCAGCACAAAATATTAAATGCCACAATAAAAGCTCTTTTTTGTCTAAAGGCAGGTGTACGGATATTAATGGTAGGGCAGTGTATACTGACGTTTCCCACTCTTAGTTTCTTTGACGCTTACGACATACTTAACTTAGAGGGTCTGCTCGGGTAGCACAGTGGTATCATCAGGGTTCTCCCCACACCGGATGTAAAAGTCTGGTTTGAATCCTGTTAACGAAGCGAGGAACTTTTATGGGCCTTTTTCACTCTGTGGCTGAATTGGTCGGTCTCACGCGTAGACAGCAATGTTTTTTCCCCCAGGAACCCGGCGTTTTTCGACTAGAGAACACATGCAATTTAAAGACACAATACACATGGGTATATGAATTAACTTTCCGGTTCAATCTAATAAATGTATATATATATATATATTAACTTCTAGAGGCAGTCTGAAATATGAGAAGCAACCTCACAGTTTCTCCTCTGAACTTCATTGCTTGAACGATCAGCTGACGTTCTTGGCCAATTCTCCAAATCCAAGCACTACCGGCATCTAGGAACGTTGTTCGTCATTGTGGAAGATATCTGAGTTTGATTTCCTTCAGGAATCAAACCCAGGAGGGGACAGTTGATTCATGAACATTTCCCCGGTTAGTCGGTCTCAGGCGAGACCGACTAACCGGGGTAGCATGGTGGGTTTTTTTTTTTCGGATTTCTCTCGACTGTTTCGTCCAGCAAACAGAAAATCGACCTCCGAACATATGCAATTTACAGACAATATACTCGGAGCAATATGGCCTTAGTCGCTGATGCGCCTAAAATCCTACAACAATATCAGCTTGGTGAATAGCTATGCAAAGACCCACAGATCTCAACAGAAGATTAGACTAGTGGTTCACCACTCCTTGAAGTCAGTCAATCGTTACTATGAGCAGTAGACTATAATACGTTTTAAGCAATCCAAAATCGACGTGGCAGTTGTTGTGATGGATAAAGATGTTTAGTTGGGAACCTACCAAGTAATGTCAACAGGATTTTGGGCATTTTCCCAAGGAGGTGGAGCGGACGCTTATTGTAGTAAAGGATTTTACGAAAGATGGACATTTACAGTTCGGTGCCCTCGTAGGTATCACAGATGGTAGAATCATCATCCCAACCACGGGTGGAAGAGACCTGAGTTCGAATTCCTTCGATGACGCGAGGACTTTGCGTGGGTTTTTTTCACAACGTGGTTGAGTTGGTGTCAAGCGAGGGTTGCCCTTTTTGTTTCTTTTGGAAACTCGGGTTTTTCGTCCACAAATAGCAAATCGACTACAGAACACACGTAATATATATGGCGCAATATGGCCTAAGTTTCTGATGTCCCTAAAACCCTACAACAACAACAACAACAAATCAGAGCTACATGAAAATGCTCCATTTTGAAATTGCAATACGCCATCTAGTTATATTGAAGATTTAGAAAAGATGCGAATCAGGTCAATATAGAGAGAATTCCTTGTACAATAGGGGAGGATACGCTATGTGCAAACGCCCAGTTGGTATTCGATTACTTTAATCCATTACATCTTCTTGAGAGAAGCTGTTTGTTTTATCATCTAGTCTGTGTGATTGCGATACAACTGTGGAACTAAAGTATGATACGTATCTGAATACAGTTTGACTACACCAGAATACTCTGAGTATTGTACATAAGGAAACATTCGCAGGTTACTTCCTTGGGATTTTTCCTGAACAGAATTAAAATGTACAAAATTAAGCAAAAAAATATTTCTCCTGAATTTTCTTATCAAAGTTGGGGGAGGGGTAAAAAATTTAAGGTAAATCTTTGAAATAAATAAATTAAGAACATTATAAGAAAGCAAGTCGTTTAAAAATTATCTTGTTTCGCTGCATTATAATTTTAAGAACGTTGTTCCAAAGACCTGAGAAGTTTAACAAATTCCTTTGACATTCCTCTCGAGGAATTTTGCAAACTAATTACGAAGATTTTAATTTCTGTGACGTAATCGATCATGTGACTGCTGCACATATATGAACTTGGAATGTTACGGGAATCAACTTTCTGACTTCAGCAAGAAGACTTCCAATATGAGATGTTTAATTTGCAGATTTTCTTCTTATTCTAATTTTCTCCCATTAAAGAAGGGGTCTTTCGTTGTACGCGCGTCATGCAAGCCTCCAGTTTTCGCAGTTTGCTTTCTTAGCTCCTGGAAACATCCAGCCTCCCGAGTGAGGAACTTGTTATCGATTGTTCGGAAGATTCCCTTATTTTCTCAGCTACCGATTAATAAACTGTCATCCCTGACTAGACTTTAGGGCTGTGAAACGTGACACGTGCAGCGTGACTCCTGAAATGCCGGAAATCAGGTCGTATTAACATCAGCTTGAAAACTGGCGATCACGCAACGTCAAAGTACATGAGCGGAGTAGTTTAGTTAGCCAACGTTTAATCTCCCCATCCGGGCTACCTGTCAGGACGTGGAAATATTAATAGAGGGCAGTAATCTAGCTCAACGCGATCTATAGCAATTTCTCCATCATTATGGACCCCGATAGGGAACACGGTCATTTATATTGTCTTCAGTGCCGATTATATTACCCGACCCTTCGTGTCGCCATTAAAAGAGTACAGGGGTAGATGAGGAAGTACCAACCTATCGACCTCAGCCATTGAGATAACACATTATGGGGTCATGCAGTCGGCAGTGGCTGTTTTTGTCTCAAAGCCATTACGTTTGTAGGGATCCATACCCTTATCAGAATTATAGTTTATACGAGCCACAGCGAATCTTGATTAAAGTGTTAAAACCCATTAACTTTAAGTGTTAATTGTAAATCTGAAGGGTTAAATGTTCATCGTTAACCCTCGAGATTTTAAACTAAAGATTGCCATTTTATAAACTAAAGATTTATATCTGAAAACTCCAAAGCTTGTTTTTATACAAATCCGTTGTCGAGGATTCAAATTTTACGCCTAATTTTAACCGTATGTGTTCAAAGAGCACTGTATTTCGGTAGAGATTAAATGCGTAACTCTATTTGGTTAAGAAGAGTTGCATATTATGTTTAGTTGAGCGCTAAATACTCAGACTCTGAAGATTGAATTAATTTTTTTAGAGCTGAAGATTAAATTTCTAGGACTAAAAATTTTAGAAATAAATTTTAGTCTTTTAATATTCACGGGTTAAGTGATTTCTGCCAGCAGTCACCAGTGTACCATTATACTGAAATTTAGTTAGCAGTTTTTAAGACGAGTAGGAAATGCTAATTTTTTACATCCAAATATCAAGTTAATTGAATTTCTTTCTGTTTTCTTGAGAATAGTGCGGCACCGAAGTGGTTATGAGTGATCATGGTTCTAATGCTCTGTGTCGTGTAAATCCCCTCTGTGTCTCCTCTATTTTGTTTGGACTCTAAAGTGTCTGGAATCTTATTATTAATAATCCCTCCTTTCTCCTCTTTAGTATAGCTTTCTCGATTGCATCTTACGTATTCCTTAGCTTTCTCTTCCATTCTCCTCAGAATCATCAATCACTCTTGCAGTATTTCCATCTCGGCATCTTCCATTCATCAAAACAGTTTGCGTGTAGCGTTTCTCTCCCACCCTCCCTTCCTTCTTCTATCCCTCCTTCAGTGTGCAGTTTTCATCTTCACTATTTCTACCATCCTCTCCTGCAACATCTTTTTGTTCTATTTTTTTAGAACCTTGAAATATTTTTGCTTCGCCTCCTTTAATTTCTTTCGTATTTTTGTTTATATTTGTTTCAAATTCCTTACACTTAATGTTGCGAAAAGCGCGAGAAGAAAGTTTCAGGTGCCACTGCATAAAAATTCCTCCAAACTCTATAAAAAAAAATTCTTCCACTTATTTATTATTTCAAAGTGTTTATTTCGACCATCAGCTGCATTTTTGGTTGAAATACATTTCGCTAAGTTTTCTATTACCCTTTTTTTTTTCCTTCCTCAATCCTTGTCTTCAGTAATCGAGTCACGTGCAAAAATTCTCTTTGCTTTTCATATCCTTTAAAAAACCCGATTTTATTCATAGCACTGAATGTGTTTTCGTGGCTTATTTACCTTTTGGTAAAAGGCTCATCGCAATCAAACGCCTAACGTGTTTTATCTGCACTGGAAAGCCTAATAAAATTCTAGTGTTATTTGCTACTATCTTGTGGAAAAAGTAGATAAAGATACGCATATAATAATTGATTTAACAGAGGTCGATGCTGGTTGACTAACAGAACCAAATTCTTGCATTATTTTCTAATTAGTAAATAAATCTTTTTCTATCAACAAAAATAAATGGTTCTCTTCTTTATGCTGTTATTAATTCCTGTGTGATGCAGGTGATGCGTAATGGCATCTTTAACTATTTCTACTCCATCAGATTTTTTCCATACTTCAAAATTCTGGAAATTGCAAGGATTAACAACATCAGCAAATCCATTACGTTGTGGAACAGTCTCCGCTACCACAAATACACTTAATCTCTGCCTCAAAAACCAGCTCCCTTTTGTATAGATGATTAAGTGGGGCTTTTGAGCTGACTTCTACTGCTAAAAGAAGAGAATGGGTGTCGTGTACCGCAGGCTGGAGAGAAACAATAGCGTCTGCTTTAAGCCATATACCACACACACCAGAACTCTAAAGGATCCTCTCTTTCTCTTGCAATACGTCCACTGTCTTTATTTTCTACAATTCGCTAAACATTGTTTGCTTCATTACTAAATTGGATCCTTTCCAGTATTTTGTTTTAGTGGAGGTTTCAATCATTCGGTTGGACTGCTAATCGCATTGTTTTCTTTGGACTTTTAGGATATGTTTTGGTTTAATTCTGAGTATGATATTTAGCGCACAATTTTTGGCATCCATGAACTATGGTTCGATAATTTTCCCAGCCGTTCCATATGCTCTTTCTCAAGTCCAAGAAAATGTTATAAAATCTCCATCTTTTGTAAAAGTAAATATAAGAACTTTGTGCAACTTCGAATTTCTTCTTTTTCTTTCCCCTTCATTCAATATATTTAAATTACCTACTTTTATAGTATATTTTTCATCACATTTTGATTATTGCTTCTGTTTTGACTTGAAAATGTCATTAGTTTACTTTCTTTTCATTGATCTACATATCTGCTTTTCTCGAAGAAACAACTTCGTTTGACGTATTCCTACTTCTGGATTCGGTAATCAGTTTCCGTGGAGGACTATATAATGTAATCTGATTAAAAATCAAGGCAGAATGCAACGCTATCGAAATTCAAATGATTTCAAACAACTTTAATTTCCAACTTTCAATTTGCGCTTGTTAAATCAAAACACGACATGTGATAAATGAATTTCCATCGATTCTACTTCAGTTGTGTTCCTATTTTTTGTTCTATGGATGCAATCGTATTATTTTCATTAGATTTTAAAAATATTCGATTATAAAGATACAAGGGTTTTTCAAAAAGTTGTGGCAACACTGCTGTCACGAAAAATAGCCTTATTTACAATTATTTGATGGTTACCTTCTCCCAAACTTGTTTACATTCTACACCTGGATCCCAAACACAGAAAGCGCCTGATGCGAATAGCAGTCTTGTTTGTTGAAGACTGGCAGAGCTATCAGCTTCTCACAGAATGTTTTGTTCGTCCGAAAGTATTTATCCTAGAGTGGCGCCATCTTTCTGAGCAAATCAGAGTCACAAGGATCCATGGCCGAAGAATAGAGGTGCTTAAGAGTTTTCCAATTCAACCACTTCAATAACCATCCCAGCACCAGCTGCATAACATTTTGCATTGCCACTACGCAGGATAATTGGCGTTGTCTCTAGAAAACGATGGCACTTTCCTTCTATTACTCAGCGAAAATGCTTCTCCATTAAATGCAGAAGCATCATTCCATTGTGTTTCCTCATCGTTCGACTTCAGTTTTTAACCAAGAGCGCCTGACATGATAAAGAGCAACTGCAGCACCCAGAGGGGAAAAAAAGTGAGAAGGATTCTTTGAGATCGGTGGCAGTCATTTGATGGAGAGGATTAGCTGTATCGGTGATTGAGTAAAGTCAAATATAACTGTAAAATTAAAAAAGGACGTTAATAAAGAGCATAAAATGAACTTGAAAGGTGAAGGATACCTGGATTATTGTAAATCGGGATATTTAAGGAAATATGAAGATCGGTAATTAAGGAGTGGTGTCAGATGGTTGACATATAGGTTTTCACATTCAGTTAGGTCTTCACCGAGCTTCAATTTTTTTTTCTTTTCGCTCTTCAACAACACGTCAGTTAGCGACATTTGTGAACATCGCATTTTAAGGTGATGTTCACAAACTGGTGAACCTTAAATGAGGTGAGGAGAGGGTCAGTAATTAGACGATGTTTGCGATATAAATTACTCGTAAAGTACTGGGGACTAAGACACAAAAAAGAGATACCGGAATCACTGAGAACCTGATAACGAGTGGATCTTTCTATTTCAGTTCCTTTCTTCTGTGATCCTCCTTACAATGAACTAGGAAACGGTCTTCCAGCGGATCAGAAAGAGCGATCTTCTGCCGTCCAAGGCAATAGATCTGAGTTTATCTTCTTTCAGCGCAGTCGTTTCCCGGGATATCTTTCGCCTTTGTCGGTCCCATCCTGTCTCGTCTATTCTTTCTCGCACGTCATTGCCTTCAAATAATTTTTCAAGTATGTTCTGCTCTAACAGTTATTCCTCGTGCCAAGAGTCTTATTCTATCAGCAGCTTCCCAGCGCACTCGGTATTGACGGATGGAGGCTGAATTAGTTAGTGGAAACGGACTTTTATCGATAAATTGTGCGCGCGAAACGGTACCGGAGTCGAGGGTTTGTCGTAATTCACAATTATTGTCGACCGAAATTACTCTTCATGTCGGATATTTGCATAAACCAATTTTCCTGCATTCTCCGCGATTTGTTTTATTGTTTCTCATTTTCTCTCAAACGTATTTACCTCTTATAAAAAATCCTTCTTCAAACCAGATGCTGTTTCCATTACTTCTTCGCTTATTCTGCCTATTTTACTTTCCTTTCTTAGGGATAAAAAACCCTCTAAGGATGCTAGTGAGTCCGTTTTCCTCCGCCTTATTTATCACGTTTTCTATGTCCTGTCTCTTCCACCTGCACGCTTATAAAATATAAGCGCTAGGACAAATGACCGAAAATTCCTCTTCTTGCTATCATTTATTTCGATGGAAAAGAGAAACTCTTTTCTCTTTACAGGTGTAGATCAGAATGCGATGAAAACACTCTGTAATGAAGTGAGCTTGAGGGATGCTCTGCTCATTTTGGAAAGCGTTGGCCTGCAGTACCTCTGGATTGTCATACACAGAGAAAGAGAGCGCGGTAAATCTGGTTTTTTTTTATCCATCAGTAAGCTGTTATTTTTTCATGGTTAGCTGCTTTCTTTATTGGTTCCTTTTTATATTTTTAATAGATTTCACTTTTATTTACACAGTCCTCAACTTCAGTCTGTTTTCTACCTGTCTGTAGTTCTGTTTTATCCGAATCAACAGATAAACTAAACATTTTAACAATAGTTTTTTCTACGGGTTTCAAATGACATCGAAGATGCTTTGGATTTCATTCATGGAACTCTGACCTTTTTCTCTCTCTCAGGTTTTGCTTTGTGCGTGTGTGTGTGTAATTGATTGCTCCGCTTTCGAAAGGGCAACAGTACAAACAATACACAGCTTCTACTAAACCAATTCGCTGCTTGAAATTTATTAGATAGCACCCAAGGGATGCGGTACAGGTCCTGGGGTAGGTATGTTTTATGTCATGGAGATGTTGCTTGGCAGAAAAGTCGCTAAACCATTTTCTGTAAATGAAATGCATCCCGAGGACTTAAACTGTTTACGTTATACAAAAGATGCTTTAATGTATTCACCTTATCATTTTAACAGGCTTATGATTACTTCGATAAATATTTTTATTCTGGAATTTAGCTCATAATTCTTACTCCGATCGCATTCCCCACATCTGTAAGTACTATATTTTTTCTTTACTGACTGATATATTTATTTATTTAAATCACCTAATTAATTATTCTTTCGTTCGCGTTACAAAATTGAAATAACTGAGGTGTTGTCGTTCGGAGGTTTTAAGAGATAAGATGCTTCTGGAAATTATCCTTTTATAATGATGTTGTTTAAAATGAGGGTTTAAGTCGAGTTATGTAGGAGAAGCTCTCCACAATCACAATTTCTCAAACTTCAGCTAACGTTAATGAATTTGGAGAGAAACTTCATATAAATATCAGTCTGAATGAGCGTGTGCGTTAAAATGGCGCGTGATGCACAGGTCCTCTCAATTATATTAATTTCATTCAGGGTAAGCGAATTCTGAATGTGCAGAAAGGACTTTGCTATTTGAATGCCGTCAGTTAACCTACTGCACTCCCTGGAATGAATAACAAACATTGGAGCCTTTATTTATCCCTACCATTATGAGATCTTTGAGAGTTTTATCTATGCAAACATTATACATCTTCGAATTTCTATGTTAAGTATACATAATGTTCTTAGGCGGTCTCTGTGTGTGTGTACCTTTCTTTGTAAACACCGGAACCACTTTGAAAGTTTGACATAATTCCTTTAGGGAATGAATTAAAGTATAAATGTAGTCTGAACAGGAACTCTTTAAATTTCAAGTCATTTTAACTCATTAGAGAAAGAGTTTATCTGGATTGGAGCTTATCATCCGCACAATTACCGGAGAAACATCATGTTGAAATATACTTCGAACGAAGTAGGAAATTTGTACTTCCGAACTCCTCATTTTGAAACCTTCATCGATCTTGAAATGTCGATAAAATAAATTCAGTAGCCAGACAATAGCAGAGCCGGTGTTCTCCTTCTGTAGTTTCACTACAGAAGTGCATGTGTAGAATACAGAACTCCACCCTCCTTGGTGCTGGGTGGAGTGCTTTCAGCACTGATTACACACTGACCTTCACTGGGGTTTATGGACCCGTTTTGGTGGACGTGAATGGACTTTAAAGTAACTCCCATCTTCCTGTAGTTTGACATTTATAAATTACCAACGTTTACATTACAACATCTGCTCTCGTTATCTCAAGTGCGTCCATGGGTATCGATACTTATAGAATCCATCTTTAAATATAGATGGCTTGTATGAATGCGTTGCGGTAATACGGAAACGCATTAGGAGTCGCTACTGCTGTCTCGGGTTCGGCGAAGAGTGGAAAGATCGTTAAAATGAATTTTTTCTATCACCCGATACGTGCATCCGGCCTAGAATTACACAAAGCCACTATTAGGAAGGTTAAATGTTTTTTTGTGAAGAATTTTCGTTTTCGCTAATGAACTTTTTTGTAGTTTTGATCGTAGATTCTTTCGTTTTAGCTGCATATCATTGCGGCATGTTTGGGGAAATAAAAAAGAATTCATTTTCTCCCATAACTCTGCTAGACAGATCTGGCAATGTGATCTCTTGTGTATTCTTTGCAGATCCTGATAATTACATTTGAGGAATAGCACCCCCAAAATAACTTACACCCTTGGTGAGGTTGAACCAAAAAACAGTAGAGTAGGAAAGTGATTTGGAATTTATGATACGGACATAATTTTCTGAGCAGTGTAGACAGGCAGCGAGTAAGACCAATGGTGGTGTCCTAGCGATAATTTATCTAGAATTTCTAGAGATGAGAAGCCCATAATACCACTGTATAAGATAATTAAGAGACCACACTTGCAACACTGTAAAGGTTTGGTGACATCGATCTTCTTGAAAGGATCCAAAGATGGGCAATGCGCCTGGTGGGATCGACATACGGCGCTCATATTAGGAAAGATTTCGAATATGTGGGCTGCAGAGCTGGAAACCAGACTCTATGGGAGATTTTACTGAGGTGTATAAAGCTCTGAGGACTGGAAATAAAATGAACGAGGGTGGAATTTTGACTGTTTTTGACATGAATTCAAATTACTGGAGAGGTTTAGACTGGATTGCAGGAAGTTTAATTTTGTCAGCGAGTTGTTAATTTGGCGGGTGCAGCAGAAGCCCAGGGCTTCCTTGTTCCACGCCACTAATACTAATGGCGCCTCCGTAACCAGGTGGGCAGGAGCAGCAGTGCGTAGCACACTCTTCTTGATTAGACCGGGGTTCGAGCCCGTGACCACCAAATACGGAGGTTGCGGAAAGGTCAGGAAATGACCACCGCATATCCCCGGAGCAATATGGCCTTAGTTGCTAATGCTCCTAAAAAAATAAATAAATAACTAATACTAATGTTTATTACAACTCGCTCATGCAGGAAGAATAATCGAATATTATGAATATTATTTTTCCCATATGACAGCGATAATAACAATTCTCTTGATCGCTAATCTGAATAAATGATGTGTAATACGTGTAAGCAGCATTTAATACCATTACTTCTTTCTATCCATCTAAGCTTAATGAATCTTATCGGTGAAATTCACTCTGATGGAGAGGATTACATTTCTCCATTGAAAGAAAAAATGCTAAGGCAATTTCTGTCCAAATTTTCCAATGAAAAATTCCGTAATTATTCCATAACTCTACACTTTTAATAACAACTGACTCAGAAACAGCTACGCCACATAAATATTAATTTATTTAAGTGTGGCATATTGTGGTTATTTTGGGATCCTTGAACTTTTATATTTATCAGTCAAGGTTTATTATAGTGCCAACAAACACTATGTTTACCTACAGGACATTTGAATTAGATTTATATTGGTGAGGTAGATCATGTTGATAAACTCGTAATCCTTAGCATCTTTCTAAAAGCTCTCTCTCTCTCTTTCGAAGTTCTTTGTAAGATAGATATCACTTGTTAGTCTCGCTCATTCGTTTCATTGAAGTGTTGCTTATGTTTGCTATTTATCGCTTTGTATCCACATGAGAACTCTAAACTGGCTTTTAAGTTTAACGTGAAAGCACAGAAGAGAAAATAAAAGTAAGAAAAAGTGAGAAGGATGCTTTGAGATCGGTGACAGTCACTTTGATGGAGAGGATTACATTTCTCCATTGAAAGAAAAAAGAAAAACACATTTTCCCGTCTGACTCAGAGAAAGGACAGCACCCTGCACGTGAACATAAGTGCATGGATAAGGATAGCGGACAAATTGAACAGACAGAAGAACCTTGTGGGGAGATGTTGCGATAATAAGTTGGCAGTCTGATATGTTGTGGCAGTGTATAAACTTTCTACATGGATCTTCTTCTCCGGAGACGTGTCAAGATTAATGAGAAACTTGCTGCAACTCGTGTTTTATGTATAACGTCATCGTAGACTTAGAGAACAGCTTCCTTTTCTCTTGCTGGGCTTCTGCAGCTGGATGATCTGACCTAATACTGTTTTCGTGCCGTGTGTTATTGGAAGGAAGAATATGTGGGAAATTGCTACAAAAGTTCCGCTAACTGTTTATCTTTATTTGTTTAGAAAGCTATGTTTTAAAAATATCTCTAATGACGATTTTATACTTTTAAACCAGTTTCCCAGAAACTGGCAGACCTTTTATACGAAGAATATTGTAAAATCCTCTGACTTAGTGGTCGCGCCAGAATATAAACAGAAATACACCTTGACAAGTATTAACCACAAATATTAAATTTCACGGTACAGCGCCTTTTTGTTCCAGAAATATGTCTGTTTTTCCAATAAGCGTGTTATCTATGGATCATTAGATCCCTGGTTTATTCGCTTAACTCGTGCTACATTGAGAATGTTAAAGGGGGATAGCTATCAGAATCAGCCTTCTTCTCCTTTCTTGCCGTCATTTCTTATTATTCTTGACAATAGGTTCTTGTTTACTATTGGTACATATAGTACTGAGATGGTAGAGGGTTATCGTAAAACGTCAACCGGCTGTTCGCACCGCATCACGCTAGATAAATAGCAGTTATAGATGTGACTTTTGTACGACATTTAGGTGTCTGATCGTGCTCTAGGTATCTAAATAACTATAAATAAGAGGGATTTATAACAGCATTCGCTCGCTTCGTCAAGCAGCTGATTCTGAGATGCCTTAAATATTATTTAATATTCTTCTCAGGGAAGATCTGTACCCGTCCAGGGAAATAAATGTCCAAATAAAGATATCCATTTGTTTTCTTAATATGTACAGTTCATTTATGCTAAAGGGCATAAACGTCGTTTAAACCTACCTAAAATTAAAATATATTATTTTGAACACAATCTTTGACGTTGTATTGAAAGTGAAGAGTTCAGAAACGTGGAGGAGGGCCATCCAGGCAACCGCCTCCCTTGATAACTCTTCTCATGCACTGATGTCCTGATGAAATCTTTTTCATTGTTCTTCGCAGGAACTATCAAGATTTCTTGGAGCAGTAATGCAATGAACCTTCGAGCTCATATCTCATCCTAATCTTTGAAATTTTGTCACTGTATCTTCAATACTTAATTTGGATTCTTTTTTTTCTCCAAGAAAATTCTGAATGAAAAACAAGGAAAACGTCAAAAATTGTGAAAAAGAATGTTCTCTTTGTATGGTTAGTGTTTCCAAAAATGAAATGAAGGCAATTTTTCAGAAGGGCAAACTCCAGAACATCCGTAAGACAATATAATTCCTTGATTGACTAAAGCTGTTACAGATTGAAACAAAATTTTAGAGAGGGTGAAATTAATAAAATGGAGGTCGTCTCCATTTTATTAATGGAGACGACCATTAATTTAAATCACCTAATTAATTATTCTTTCGTTCGCGTTACAAAATTGAAATAACTGAAGTGTTGTCGTTCGGAGGTGTTGTCGTTCGGAACAATAAATGCAAAAACCTGAGAAAAATAGAAGAGGAATTTAGCCGCCGATTCTCCATCTTTTTAAGGGGTAACAACAAGACACTCCAACAGGCGAAGGAGACAGACATAGTGTTTCGATAGTCCCTAAACCCAGAAGAGTCTAAGTAGTGTGGGGACTATACCTCCTTGTTGTCAAAAAAAATTCATCCAGGAACTCTAGGGCATCTCTGGAGAATATTCAATATTGCTAACCAAATATCTAATCCTTTCTGTACAGAGTAATGATGTTAGTCACCTTCTAGTGTACTGTGCTGTCAAAGGGTTTATCCTTTGTTTGTGCTGCTTGTAAATAGTTTCACGGCACATGAACCTTACAGTATTTATAAGAAAATTAATAGCAGTGCACCCTTGTGGGTAGCAAAGTTGGTAGGATCGCCGTCCTCCCCTACAGAGGGCGGGAAAGACCGGAGTTCGGTCCCGTCGATGGCGTGAGAAATTATTATGGGCATTTTTCACAACGTGGCTGAGTTAGTAGATCACAGGCGAGGATAGCATGGTTTCTTTTCCGGAAACTCTGGTTTTTCGTCCAGCAAACAGAAAGTCGACTTCAGAACACACGCAATTTACAAACATTATACACGGAGCAGTATGGCCTTAGTCGCTGATGTTCCTAAAACCCTACTACAACTATCGCAGTACACGCATAGGCAGGACCAGGTTACCAGGATGATGCATCAGAAACTAGCCAAGAAATACCAGCTGATTAAAGAAAGTTTACCGTATTACAAGTACGAACCTAAGGCCGTACTAAAGATTCCTTCCCACAAGTTGTATTGGGACTGCGCCATAAGAACGGACAGGATGATCCTGCACGTGATTATCCTGTCCGTTCATCCATCCATCGTCCATCCAACCTACCTATACCAAATCGACATAGCAGTGTCCAACACCAGAAACCTCCAGAAAACATATGAGGAAAAGATGAGGAAGTACTCAGACTTAAGACCCGAACTCAACGAACTCAAAGAAAGAGATGTGGGCATATGGAACAAGTAATGACCATTACGATCACCATGTCAACCATCGGAATGGTGCCAAAGAGCCTCCATAAGAACCTAGAAGCGCAACAATACGCCTCCCGGAGAACACTTACACGGAAGTCCAGAAATCCGCGATCCTGAGCACCGGTAGGATAGTAAGGGGGTTCCTCGACCAATAATGGTAACCGGACATAAGAGTCACCCGACGTACGTCGTACCAGTACCCATCGCAGGATAGAAAACCGATAAAAAAGAAGAAAGAGACAATAACAGTAAAATTTTTAAGCTTACAACTCTGCAAAAGAACTTTAATACCAACACTTGCTGTAAAGTACCTTCGAATGTAAAAAACAAATAATTCGGTGCAGACGAGTGTTATCTTTTGAAGCTTAATAATTTTTAAATACATTTTGTTCATCCGGAGATGAAATTGTGAATTTTGGACCATTAAGACCATCTTTTGTCCATGCAGACTATTGTTTGAATTTTGGATAATTTTTAGCGCCTTAAACATGCTGAATGATTTTTCAGCATCCGAATATTTCACAGTATTCTGCAGCCGCCTTTCTTCCATATAATTGACATTATTCCTTAAGGTAAAAAATGTAAATGACATAACAGCTTGGATACCTTTAGCCATCTAATTGAGAAATTTTTTACGTGCCGCCTCTCTCTCCCTATGTGATTATTATTTCTCTTATTCTTGGATACAAGACGGCTTTTTATTACTCGCACCAATTTCGCGTAGTCAGCATTTCTTATTTCTTAGATGTTTTTCACACTCCCGTTAATCTTATTTGTTTTAGATTAACCTTGCTAATGTGTGAAGTCATTGTTAACATCTCATTTCGCCTTTGCTGGACGCCTTTCTTTGTGTAACTTTTTCTCTCTTCTGTTTTTGTTCAATTACCATCCTTTATTATGCCCGTCCCTCTCTTCGAAGCAGTAATATAGTGATGCTGCAAATTACTCGAATCGCATTTCCCTGCTTTGGTAATCTCTCATGCATACTGTTGCTAATAACCTCCTTTTTCCTCGGTCTTTGTTAGCGTTGCATCTTTGTATCCCAATGGAAATCTTGCAATTGAAGTAGAAGTTCGTGACTGGATATTAACGTATTAGATCCTCTTATTTATTCTGAAACTCCGCTGTAGTGTAAATGCACGAAGCCATTTGACCAGGAGTTAAATATTCCCTTACAATTAGTATATTTTCTTATCTGTGTTAAATTCTCCAGTGAATAATTCACAGAAACTCGCATCTTCGATGCATTTCTGTAAATTGCTAGTTTGTGAATATTCGTTGATTTTGAAGTACATTAAATATTTAACAGTATGAAATTCAAATAGAAACAATCTCTAACATTTTTTCCCATTTCATTGCTATTAGTGTTCTGAGGAATAAATTTCTCTTCAAAGAATCATATTTCTTTTCATATGGACTTGAAGCCTTCCATCTTCGCCCTTTCCATCCTATTCACTTCTGACCAGACAAGTCACTTCATCTAAACTTTTCTAAAATCCATCAGCTGGCAGTCATTCCACCTCTGCCTGTCTATTTTAAGATTTATATCCATCCTTCTTTGTCAGAAGGATCAAAGGAAATTATTTTAGTACGGAATTCTTATTGGTTATATGGTCTCTCTTTTTTGTTTCACTAGGAATCTTTTGTTGGTGGTTTTCCAAGGTCAGTGATGCCTGCCCATCAACCATAAAATCATCCTTCAGTTCATTTTTTTCCCAAATAAAGGTGATTGTTTTTTTTTAAGATTTCCTGCTCCAGCCCGATTTAGTAGAGAGGAAAGTTACACATGCGTTACTACGGAAAACATCTGTTTCTGAAATCATGTAGCTCTTTTACTCTCTCGGAGCAGCCATGAAAATAAAGGAAGATGTTGCCAAAACTTATCTTTCGCTAAATTGTAAATGGAGATGTAAGTTTGATCGGAAACCCAGAAGAGCTTATCCGCATTGCAGATATTAATATTCTAAAATATTACAACGGCGAAATGCCCAGAAACTGCATAGTTATACTCTAAGAACTCTAAAGGAGAAGTAATTTATTTTCTTTAGGGCCACCACTTCCAAAAAACAAAAATCCTTTGTGCCGACATATGTACTTAACATTCTGCTGTCGACGATTCACCAAACTTTAAAAACTATTGCATTATATATTAATAATCAAACATAAAATTCCCAATTTCTTTGAGTTGCATCCTGATTTCACATAAAGAGAATTCATTATATATGTTCATAGCGCAACTAATGCGTTTCAAAATTTATAAGCTCTCGTCAATTTAATAAAATTTTATAATAATGCTGAATAATAAAGTACCGAAAGGAAATAAGAAAATACTTGACTTAGAATGGGGTATTGTACTCTATAAGCACGGTTATTTATTGTACAATGCAGTCTTCTTTAAGGGAAGACTATCAATAAATACATACTTCAAACATATGCTCCTCTTCAGAAGGTGGTTATTCTATAGAGCCACAAAAGGTCATTGTAGGCAACCTCAAATCGGTATGTCCCTTTGGTCGAGGGCAATTAAATTCATTCGGAATACTGATCTTTATAAAAGCCTTGGAAATGCAATATCTTAAACCACCTGGAGATCTGAACTCGCCTTAAATCAACGTTCACAGCGGATAATGTTGACGATTTATCTTGTGAAATCTTCGAATATGGTTTTAAGCATGCACACAATACTTATATTAATATCAAATACATAAAATACGCTATTATAAAAAATTAAAATTAAATTCCTTTTAAATCTTGGAACATTTTTTGAAAATATTTATAAATTCATCTGTATAAGAGAAATCAGTTCTGCATTCTCCTCTACATAAACCTAGACTAAGATACATACAGTATATTTTTAAACTTGGTCACGAAGTCTACTTCAAGGTCAAATTGATAACGTAAAAGACCTTTTGTGTTCGCAAGACACGAACATCCTTTGAGTAACATATCCCATTTATCCTTCTTTGAAAAGAAATTCGATCTACGTTATCCTTAGATAAATGCCAAAAATGTAGAAAACGACACGAACTATTACCCTCTGAGAATAGTACATAATAAATTAAAGACGAAAAGCAATGTTTATATTTGTTATCATGTTATAAGGAAGTCTGGGTCACTCTCATATTTCAAATAGTAAAATAGTAACAGAACAATCGAGAGCTGGATTACTCTTAGTTCACGAAAGAAGATGCAGATAAAAATGAATATTGTTGGGGTTACGTCAGTGTTATTACGTTCTCTAATAAGCTAGTGCTAGGAATTAGTGGTGAAAAGATGTACTTACGGGCACACACGTTTGACCTCGGAGTCGGAAGGTCAGCCGTACCTTTGGAGCTATATTTAACGATCTAACTTTGTCGCTGCAAATGTTCAAGGCATTTTGTCTTGTAATCCGTCATTACAGAGAAATGTAAAATGTATGAGTTGGGCCAAAATGGAAGATGAACGCCAAGTTTTGAAGATCACATGGTCCCTAGTTTCATGACATTAAACTTTCATTCGATGTGATGTATACTTGCTCCATAGCTGATTCACCTGCCTTGCTGCTATGTACATAGCCCATAGAATAAATAAACCAGCGGATGTCCTCTTTCCCTGTTAGGTTTAAGTTATGTGTGTTCGTGCCCAGAACTTGGTATCTGTCGTACACAAACATGATTACATGTCAGGCGAATTTTTTCTTCCCCGTTGACTATCGAACACATTCTGCCTTGTCATTGCTCCTTCGAGTTCTTCCATTAGAAATGTTTTGGTCTGTATGTTTTTATTCGGTTGTTTTACAGAAGTTCTTTTGACAAAGGAAATATTAAAATATATTCTGTAGTGTACAGCGTTGGTAGTGTTTGTACTTGTCTATTTTTTGTACCTTTCCTGAAAATGATTTTGAAAGAAATATTGAATTTAGATGAGTTTGGCATTCATTGAAGCATCATCGTATTTCTAAAAGTCAGTTGATTCAGTTCTCCACCACAGTAATTTCTTTTTTATTCTATAATTTTAGCGGGTATTTTTATTGAAATATTTATTCATTATAAATAATTAGAGATATGTTCACTCCTTTGAACTATCATTAAAGATTGAAATTTTAAAAATATATATATAATAAAGTAGTAATAATAATAATAATAATCGAACGCGGTAGACCATATCGTTAGTGTGCATTTCAGGTAGACTCTGATGGTTCACAGAGAAGCTATTTGTACAGGGGAAACTTAATATTTCAGTGAGTGGTTTTTTTTTTTTTTTTTTATAATGGTATTATTATATGGAGAATGCATTTCGATTAAAGTGCCTCATGACATGCACGGTTTCTCAGCGAAATGTTTATATCTAAGGTTAAAATTCATTTTGTTAATGCATTCTGATAATGTAGCGATAAGAAATAGCTTAAGCTGGTGCAGCACTGGGATTTATAATAAATTTGATTGAATACCAAGAGAGTCGAGTATGGTATTTAAAGAATATTAAGGCGAAATCCTTCTAAAGTAGCACCACGTGAGATATAGATATTTATTATTTTGTAAATGAATATAATTTTCTTTTTTAAAAAATCCAAATTTTACAACTGTGAAATGAAAAACAATCTCCATCTCGAATATCCACATCATATTAACCAAAGTTAATACTCGAAATGACTTCAGTAAAATTATTATTCGAATCTTCAATAGCCAGTGCTGTTAACGTGCTGCCCATTTTGTCTTTTAATCATTTTGATTTCTTTTACATTTCCACATGTTTTGATTGTAGGTATTATTAGCTCTTTGTTGTTCGTCAATGTTATCATCCACAGAATCTATATTCCTTCATTGGCCCACTCTGTGACAAAAATAAAACGTAAATGAAGTAATGTTTCCCATGCGTAGGGGAGGGGTGGTCTTAGTAGGTAAAATGAAAATAATAATAGCAGAAATTAACTTACGCAATCGATGTAACTGCCTGGAACTAAAAAGGGAAACTCGGATATCTTGTTCATTCGTGACAGATTTTAGGAAATGTGCCAACATCATATTTCTTGAAACACGAAGACACTTTTCAAATGTTTATCGCCGATACTGTACCGCCACACCATTACCTCAATTCTGAACTAATTTTGGACCTCTGAAGAATACATGTTGACTTCGGAAATAGCCCACTACTTATTGAATGCATTCGGAAGAAATGTGGTATGATGAAACAGATCATGGAATTACAAAAAAAAAAAAAAAAAAAAAAAAAAGAAGTTTAAATTTAGGAGAAAGCCACGTAGAAGAATTGTATACAGTATTTATATAATTATACCCAACTTAACCTTTTATGTGCACTCAAAAATGTATATGCACCTATTTTAAATTTATCCTGGCCGTCTGTCTGTCCGCATGTAACAACTGGAACTCTCACTGAACGGATTTTTGTGATATTTTGTATTTTCCTCTTTTAGAACGTTTTGTTGAGCCATGTAAATTTAATTAGAATTTTATAAATAGAAATCCGAAATATTTACGCATCTTACGTTTCATTTATCTGTTTTAAAGATGTCTCGGGTTTTATTCAATGGATTTTCATAAAATTTTATAAAATCATTTATAAAGGTAATTATAATTATTTATAATCGTATTACTTTAAGAAAAGAAATCCTAATGCACCCGAAATGCAATGTGGTGCATGTGTTATCGAATGTGTTTAACTTGTTTAATATTTTGAGAAAAATATTAAATAAATTAAAAATTTTGGAGCAGTGGTCATGAAAACCATACCGTAGCCTATGTATGCGGACTTTCTTCCATCGGCCATCAGGATCCCTTAAAACCCATAACGGTTTACCCACAATCTTTCCTGCTTATTGAAGAAAATGAAAATTGTTTGAAATGTCTCAGAAATTCTCCAGAAGTTGCAATAACGCGAGTATATTCTTCTTTTTCATTAAAATATAAGATCGGTAGGTCCAAGAAATGGTAATCGCGGAAGAAAATGCATACTAAAGCACTGTAGTAACGAAGCAACTCCTTTTAAAATTTCACATAATACCATGTTGAAAAAATTTTATGTTAACGAAGAGATGATGGTGTTATCTCCTTTAATGGATGTTTCCTTGGCTATTACAAAGGCTGTACGATCTCATCTGAGGATTAAAGCCGACGAAAGTCAACAGATTTTTCTCGTTTGCCTTTCTGCAGATTATTTTGAGAATATCGATTTTTTTTAAAGTTTTAATGAACTGTGTCGTTAACTATTGAATAAACAGATTGGCTGAACAGCGATGTCTCGCAGAATTTCAAAAACCCTGATTTCTGCACAACCATTTTAAACCATTAAACGTTAATAAATAAATGCCTCATTGCTTTTGTTTACAGTCTTTATATTCGAAGAAAAAAATCAGAAAGGAGATGAATGGTAGATAGATATTTTACACCTTTAAAAAAACCTAAATAAATCAGATGGTATCTTGATGTACCTTTTAAAATTTTGGCCGATATTTTTCCGAGTGACTCAGAAACGTTGACCCAACTTTTTCTTAAAAATTCAGACATATTTCTAATTCAAGATTCAACCTCTATCTTAGTTGAAATCAATTTTTTGGAAATCTGTCATTCATAACTCGTAAAATTAATATACATCTCATGATTCAATATTAATTCCGCAGAATATGCACACTGAGTTTTTGGGTTATTCAAATACTTGGATTTTCAGCTCGCTCCAACCAAGTATTAAGTTTTATCTTTCTTGGACTTCGAAATGTATGCACTGCCTTCCTCGAAGCACGAATCATTCTATTGAACTCTTTCGGAAGTTTCTAGAAATTAATAGGAGAAAAGAATTGCTGTGAAGTTTACGAGGGTTTCTTTCTACAGAAGTTGTGTCGCGCGGGAGCATTGGCCATCCGCTTGGATTTAATGTTCTGGAGCAGCTGTTTTAAACCCTTTTTTGCCGTTGTGGATCGCTTTCCCAGTTAGAGTCCTTTTCACGAAGCACCCGGTGTGTTATCACAAACCAACCTATTTATATTTCTTGGGCAGCTGTTATTTTCGCGAAGCAACATTGATCCGTTGATCACATAGGAGACCCGCTGTTCCGGAGCATTACACCATTGATTCCACGAAGCACTGCGGAACACAGTTACCACCTCTGCAAGATTACCTTTTGGAGTTTGTTTCTCTAAATTGTAATGATGCAAAGGTAAACGCTCATTATATTTTTAGCTACGCGTTTCTGTGTGTCTACAACTAACACGAATAATTTCAAAATAATTTTTGTCATCTCCATCTGTTCTTGTAATCGTTTTCGCAGTATGGTAATTGCATTTGCATTAATGTGAGTTCTTTTAAGATGACAGCAGAAAAGGTTTTCATCTTCGCTTCTTCTAGATGGAGTCAATACAAGAGTTTGGCCTCTTTTTCTTTTATAAACTCCAAATTGTATGCCATCATTTCGCTATTTAAATCCCTGCTACTGAAGAACTTATTTTCCAAGTCTGTCGCTTCTCAGTTAGAGATATCCTCTTCGGAATTAATGGGTACCTTCCATTATGAGATTGGTATCTTTATTGAAAGTATAATGATCTTTTTCCCTTTGTTCTTTCCTTCTGACGAGGTCAGTACCAGCAGCAATTCTCTTGTCTGATAATAACGGCTGCTATTTGTTTTCCAGTGTAAATATAGTTTGAGGACATTAAGCTCTCCTTTAATCTGTCCGAGTTGCACAACCTTACAATTGTGGCCCGAAGACATCGTTTAATTTCCTTGAAGATTTCTAAGATTACGATTTGTAAGTTTGTCGTGGATGAGGAGCAGCTAATTAGGGAAACTTTGTTGAAGACATTGCGATATCCATTGAGTGTAAAGACTTCAGACTGGTTGTTTATAAACAGTACCTTGCACTACAGGGATGAAGAGAGTACTGCTGCTACAATTTCTCGTATAGCCACGCTCCACTCAGTGATACGGTATTTGCTTGGTTAATTTCCAGCGAAAGAAACCTTTATGTTCTTATAAAACAAGCTCTCCTCTCGCTGTATTTCATAATACCAAATGTGTTTATCCGGATGCTAAATTGGTTTAGGAGCATAAAAATCGCTGAACCATTAAGTCAGGCTAGGATTCTGCATTTAGAGGAGTTAAGTGCCTCAAAATAGAACCGAGATAAATATCTTTATTTATCCCTCAGTGGAAAAGTAATGTAATTTTGAAGTTTTTGCATTTTTATGAATACATAATTAGGATATAAGTTCTCTAATGCTCGTTAAACGATGCAGCTTCTTTTCAATATTTGCTTTAATGATTGTAAATAACTAATTGGCCTTTTTAATGGCTACAAAGGTACACTTCCTCCTTAGCCAATTGCATTTATATTACAATTTTTTTTGTTTGCAAATTTGTATTTCAGGCTGTACCGAACACATGAACAAAAATACTCTTTTCGAAATCGGAAACGAATAATTATAGGAAATAGTGGAAACAGACCTTTCATAAACACTGGAACAAGAGAATAAAATTAAATGAAATATTTTCTGGTCGTACATAAAAATTTGCTGATACGGTCAGAGTGGAAAAGGGATTAACATGAATTATGAGACAGAAAAACACTGCGTTGGAGTCAGTTAACAAGTCCAATGGTTCTGTTGTTTGTTTGTTTGTTGTAGTAACCAACATTTCATATGAAAAAATATTTGAACGAAACAAATTACTGGGTTGAATAAAGACAAAAACAAAGAATTTTGAATCTCAAGAATGAGATAGTGACTGATACTTCATTTATCAAATATTTTACAGAGCTTTCTTGTATTGTTTATCACAAAACAATATGAGCCGATGAGCCAAAACATTATGACCACTTACCTAATATGATGTTGGTCCTCTACGTACAGCCAAAACAGCTCGTACCCGGCGTGGCATGGACGCTACAAGATTTCTAAATGTGTCTTGTGGTATCTGGTACCAACACGTAACCAGAAAATCCTTTAAGTCCTATAAGGTCCGTGGTTGAGATACGCAGATCGAAGTTGCTGTTCCAACACAAACCACAGATGCTCGATGGGATTGATGTCTGAGGAATTTGGAGGAAAGGACAATGCCTAGAAGTCTTCCTCATGTTCCGCGAACCAGTCTCGAACAATCCGGGCGGTGTGGCATGGCGCATTATCCTGCTGAAAGACGGAACTGCCAGAGGGGAAGACCGTTGCCATGAAAGGGTGTACCTGGTCAGCAATGATGTTTAGGTAGGTGGTAGACGTCAGAGTGCCCAGCACAATTTGGATGAGTGGACCCATTGTATCCCAGCAGAACATGACAAAGCATGACACCACTGCCACCGGCTTGTGTTCGTCCCACGATGCATCTAGGTACCATCACTTCCCCAGGTAAACGATGCACACGTAACCGGCCGTCCGCATGGTGCAACAGGAAACGTGATTCATCGGACCAGACCAAAAGTGCTTGATGGACTCCCCCTCGGTGAGGTCCAGTCCGGGAGCTTTTCCATTTTTGATTTTATAGACGACCATCTTCCAATCATTCAAGGTCCAGTTCCGAAGCTCGCGTGCCCATTGTAGGCACTGTCGACGGTGAACCGTGGTTAGCATGGGCACTCAGAGCGGCCTGCGGCTACGCAGCCCCATTTTCAGAAGGGTTAGATGTACTGTGCGTTGTGACACATTACTCCCGTCACCAGTATTCCAATTACCGGCGAGTTGCGCCACAGTCGCTCTTCTGTTGCCACGTACCATCCTGGAGAGCCTTCGCTCGAGCATCGATGAGTTGTGGTCGTCCAACACCTCGCCGGTGGTTCGTGGGTTTCCCCTCCTCGGACCACTTCCGGTAAGTACTAACGACGGCTGACCATGAGCACCGAATCAGCCGTGTCGTTTTGGATATGCTCTGACCCAGTCGTCTGGCCATTACAATTTGGAATTTGTCAAACTCGCTTAAGTCGGCTGTCTTTCCCAAATGAAGAACAAGAGTAACACTGATTAATGGAGCTTAGTATCAGGTGTTTTTTATATCGTGTCCCGAGCCGTGCACGCGCCGTAGTTCATTTGCAGTTGCTTCGATTTGCATGACTCGCTGGTCATAATGTTTTGGCTCATCGGGATATAAGAAAATCAAATTCCTTTCGTATGAACTGAAGGTATTAGTATTAGTCATATGGTGGAAGAAACGTTAAGTGTTGCACCAGCCAAATAAAACTTCTTAATTAAAAATAATAGTAACCATAAATAATAAAATGAAACAAACTACCTATTTTACTCACTTCTCGCATATTTTACTCACTCCTAACCTATCCAATTGATCATCGAGTCTCCTGAAGCTGTCAGCCTCAACCATCCATGGAGGCAACTTATTCCTGTAGTTAACAACCTAAAGAAAACTTCCTGCAGTACAGTCCAAGCCTCTTCTCCCCGTAATATGTCCCCTGGTTCCGAAATCATTTATGGCCCCTAGTTTTTGAATCATGTATGGCCCCTGGTTTTGGAATCAGTTATGCTAGTTCTGGAATCATTTATAACAGTAAAATTACTCTCTCGTTTAATTTACTTCCACCTCTGAGAGCCGTATGCACTTCAATTAAGTCTCCACTAAGGTGCACTAGTTTCTAAGCTCTATAGCCCACAAATTCGAAGTGTTTCCTCATATAGAAACTCTTCTGCCAATCTCACCAGGCGCCTTGGAATGAACAGTAACTGATACAGCATTTTACCTACTATTTGACCGAATTTTCTGATATTGTTTATTATTAGAACCAACGGATCCTTTTCATTTAGTCCGCGGTGACCACTGGAAAAAAAAATCAGTATTTAGCCTTTATTAAAAGGTTGCCCATCCCTGCCCTGAAAGATTTTGCTTCTAGATAAGTCAAAAGGAAAAAAAAAGTATACAAGGTAACACTCAACTGATTTGCCTGAATCCAGAAGTAGCTCTTCTAACGGTCTATGATACATCATTGCCATCTCACAAAATTATTTCGTTTTATTTATATTTTAATCTTTATTGAAATCAAAGGCAGAACCACCGTTCTGCTTGCAAAACCACACGCGACGTGTGCCAGAAAACAGGAAACGAATCAGCAGAGAAAATCCAACATCACGACTTTTCCTCATTAGTGACCGTTGTTGCCATCCGCCGTCCTCTCTTTCTACTAATTCACCCTCCATGTATTGTAAGTTTGCTTACGTGATCTCGAGACGCACGTGAAAGCACCACTGGGTAGCCACCCATCCCGTATTTACCGCACGACCGGAGGTCTGAGTAGTTAGTAATGAAGACGCCGTAGATGAGAAAATAGGAGGCAGTGCGTTATGTATATCACCTCTTGTGCGGGTGTGCGTCGGCGGATATACTTCTAAGAACGTGAGCTGGGGGTTTAAATGGAATGAAAGAGAGAAAAAAATAAGTATAAAATGAGAATAGCATTCCTCACGGGGTTGCCATAACTACGCATCGAATTCGTTTTTTTGTTGTTGAGTAAGAGACAGAAATATTGGGGAGATAACGAGTATATATGTTTTTCTTTTTTTTGCTTTCGCTTTTGAATTAGAATTGGAGAAAACAGTAAACGGCACTTGCGGTGGACTACATAATTAAGTTTGTAAAATATGCACTCCACAAAGTAGGAAATGCAGTTTCGATCAATGAAATAACTGCAGAGGTTGACATGATTTCATAGAAAGTTTTCTTCTCATATACTTGCCAGGACCTTTGCCAGTCCCTTGGTCACTCAATGCACTACTACGAGATGACATAAAAGAGCGATTTACCAGTGATTAATTGTGATAGTCAATCAGAGGGGCAGTCTAACGATCAGTTCCCTTGTAATTGTATATATATATAATTTTATAAACAAAAGAAAACAAATTGGATATTTTAAATTGAAGTTTTATATTCTCTTGCTGGTGAATTCATCCATAATGCATCTGTTTCTATCCACATTCTACGTATCGCTCGATCTATCTTTAATTTTTTTTTATATACATCGCTTCTTTAACTTTTCTTTTGATGCACTCCTTTCCTCACTCCCAGATTATTTTAAATCTTTTTCATTAAAAGCGTGAGAGCCTTTTTAAGCATTTTCAGATGCTCCCGATTTGCTTGTATTTCTCTTTTCTACATGTTTACATTGTTCAGCAATTTTAGGTTTAAATAACCTTCCTGTCTTTCCCGCACGTACTGTTGTATATATATTTTATAAGAGTAATCCCTTCTCTTAAAATATTGATTAAGTATATTGGTCTAAATACCGCACGCAATCCATATTTGTCGTGTATTTTAATAGTTTTTTGTTCCTGTTCCCTTTTATGTATGACCACATGTTTTATCTTGTCTCTGTTCTGCCCTTATTTTCTGGTGAAGTCCAGTTCTCGTAATTAGCTACATATACTCACTGGTCACTTTATTAGGTACACATACAGTGGCGGGCAAAAAAACTGCATCACCTTAAAAAAAGTAACATTTGTAGTGAAACGTATAAGATATTGTTTGATTACAGTCATTTTGTTTGTCGCAAAGCAATGGTATTGCGTCAGATAACGCTTCTATTGCATCAGACAGTTATTGCATCAGCCGTTTCTATAAATACGGCGTTGGAAAGGTATACACGCTCATTAGTATCCTGTTTTACGGAGGTGTAAGCATGGCTCGAATGGGGAGCGATAGGTCAGAAGACGAAAATCCGAGGCATACCATGCTGACTGCATAACACCAACTGTAAAGTTCCCCGCCCGTCGGATGGTCTGCAGATGCATAACAAGCAAAGGGGTGGGGCGAATTAAGTTTATTAACGGAACAGTGAAACCTACACTGCTACCTTGGAGGAGTGCCTGAAACCCATTATTAGGGATCACCACACAGACGTTCAAAACTGCATTTTTCAACAGTACTCAGCACCTTGCCACACAGCAAAATTGGTAAGTTTTATGCTATTTAGATTTAATGATGAGTTTGTCTTCTTGTCTCACAAAGCTTAAAGCATACTTACCACACCAATGTTTTCCCTCGTTTTTCTCCCTTAAGGTGCAGTCATAATTCAGGAATGCTGGCATTACAGTGTTGGACTGGCCCGGCAGCAACCCAGATTTGAACCGTGCCCAATAAGTATACGTCATGTATACTTATTGGGCACGGCTCCATCAACTCCAAGTATTTTAAATTTGGCCTGTCTGACATAAATCTCTGCTTGTGTGGTGCTGAGGGAACATGGACCCACATTCTGTATCGCTGCAATGAATACCACGATGACAGATCTAAACTACAAACGGCTGTTAGCAGTTTTTCTTAAGGAAATGAAGTGGCACTGACTGAAAATTCTCTATCGTTCTCAGCTCTACAACAAATCTCAGCTGTATTCACCAAAAGAAAGCAACTTCTCTCGGGTCTATCATTATCTCAAGAACAATAAAGCAACTAACCCAACTTCTGCAACTTCTATCAATATCTCTGGAGACTGACTTTACCTGGCCATCCTATCATCTACGTTACAGCATCCTAAATTTTTTAGATTTAAAACAAAATTTCTGTATCTTCACAAAGTACCTGAGCGGAGTTTAAGGTTCCAGAGCGCCGTACATAAGATACTGAATTTGTAGATTAGTGGTCAACCTTTCAAGAAGTTTGAAAGTCACAATACCTGTTATTATTTACAATATTTTATTTACAGTAGCATCTAAACCTTTTAAGTCATTCAGTCTTAAAAGACCCTGATTTAAGCGATTATAGTCTTCCTCACTTTGCGTCAATTGACTACAAAATTAGATTTTATCCCCCCCGTTAAATATTAAAGAAATTTGCTTATAATATATTTAAAACGAAGTTTTCCCGCTGTCGTAAATTACAGTATCCCTTGTCGCAAGGAATTATTTAAGCATCACCAGCAGAACTTTAAATTAACTCGGTCCAGCTTCGTCTCCACCATTCTCCACATAATTCACGCTACACCTCTTCCATGGAGACGTTTTAATGACCGCCCTGTTACTCTCCTTGGACAATTTGAATTCTGCATTAACATCAAAAACTTTGCAAAGTTCAGCCGAAAAGTAGTTGAAGTGAAGCGGATTTAATCTAAAAGTAGCTCGTGGTGAATTATTAATGCGAAATTTGAATAATTCACAGTTGGAGTTTCTACGTGGCAAAATAATATACATCACCGGGTGATTAGATGACACGGAGCCTCTTCTACGTACAGGAGTCAACCTGGTTTTCAGATGTACAAGACAGCCATCCTTTGAACTCGCTTAAACTGTTTCCGAATCAGCGGGATTGTGTAAAGATTTTGGCTGCAAGCCAGGTGATATTCAGAGATGAATGGGCCGTAAACACATAAAGCTACTAAAGACAACATAAAACTCAAACGATGGAGATATTGTTTGCCTTCAATGGACACATTCACAGGGAATTCATCCACCACTATATTTATTTCACGTATGCTTTTGTAGAGGTCCGTGTTCTTAGAACACACTTATCTCTAAGGTCACCCCAAGTCTGGCTTTGGCAAACAACCCATGCTGTTCAATACCATTAAATACCTTCGCTCTCTTAACAATTTCTCCATTCAGGCTTTGAAATTATTCCCTTTATCTTCGCTATCAAAAACGTTCCGGGTTGTCTATTTATGGGGGTCGTTTAAGAAATAAAACGTTAAAATTTGTTGAAAGAGAGTTTTCTTTCTTTGCTTGAGGAAGCGTACTTTTTTTCCTCAAAAAAAAGTTTGGCAGATTAAAGTTTTGGAAACACTGGAAAGTACTCGTCGATATTTGAGTACAATCTTGGCAGTAAGGTATTTTGAGTAGGTTCCTGATCGCATGGAAATATGGGATTATTTTTATTTCTCTTTCATTATCTTGAAAGCAAAAGTTCGTTTCCTCTAAATTTTTATGCCAATCCGTTACCATAAGTCATCAGTCTTAACAGGACATGACATATAATCTTGGAGAAAACTTTGAAGAGTGGAACACATTCGTTGTTTATGCATTTTGCCTTCTATTCCCAAAACTCCCTTTCAGAAGGATACATTTCTGAAATCAAATGTCGGGGTTCCGTATGATGGATCCCTCAGCGATGAAAGTTCATAATTTAGTAATCCAACGATCACTTATTATGGTGGTGGTCGAGTTGGCTTAAATAGTGAATGGAGCATGAATAATAAACCTTGATGAATACAATGCATGATTATAATGCGGTGTCTCGTGTGGTTTGAGCGCACAAATGAGAGAAACATTTCATCCATTTTGTAAATGTCTTTGTTGTCATTCAATTCAGTTCTTCGTAAAACTACGGATTCGTCCCCCTCAATGTAAAGGCAGCCATGGTATGTGTGTACATCCTTGAATTATTAGCGAAGAACGGGATTATTAGCAAAGAGAATTGAGAACAGTTCTTTTGGAGACGCTAAGACAACGCTCGGTGGGCACGGTGTGATTACGTGATTCGTCAAAGGCTCGGCGCGTATTCGTATGAGAATTCCAAGTGCGATGCCTACTTTGCAAGCTATCTCGCCTTACAACGCAGAAAGTAATTTCTTGTGATGCTCTCTGTGCGGCCATACCGACTAGTCTTGCTGCGCGAATCCTTCCCATTACCATAAATATCGCAAACTCTGGGTTGTTATATTTTCTTCCGAAGAGCGGAAACTCAGTCATCAGAATGGAATATCACCTCCGCACCACAGATGAGGGCTGCGAAGGGACTTGGAGGAAACGATACATGTGCTACAAGTGGAAACCCATTCAGCGAGCAGAGAGCGAAGTGGTAACCCAACATAAAAGGAAACTAGGCACCTCACTACTGCAGTTATATATTGTTCGCAGATACTTTTAACCAGCTCCCTTTATAGAAATGAGGTACTGGTTATTTGTTTTGCCGAATTTATTCGTGCCATATCAGTCCGAACACGAGTGCCATGTTTTCTCGCTCTTGACTTAAACACAAAGTTGTGATCCTTACAATTCAAAGGACATATCGCATGTTGTGCGTTCTGAACATAAAATGCTCAACTTATCGAGAATAGTCTTTGAGATGTTACTTATGAATTCTTCTCTTTGTTTTAATCCCTTGTTATCCTTCTTAGCAGTGTGGAAACTGTCTGGATTTCATGCGTCTGCAGATGAGAGGGCTTTTATGTATTTTTCTTCAACATGGGCCAGTTGGTTCCACTTGGACTACGATTGATAGTTTCACAGACATTATGTATTGACGCTTTGTGGCTTTAGTTGTCCGGTCAGGAATTCTAAAACAAGCAACAGAATTTAGGGAGAGTTATTTTGCATGGATCTGTTTTTTGTTCTCAAGGAATTAAGGTCCCAACGAAAAATTATGCCCGATTATATCCTTTTCCAATTATCTATTTTATATTTTTTTATCTACACCTAAGAGAGTGATATCAAGAAACCAGGTTTCTTGATATCACTCTGAAGAAACCAGGAGGTTTCTTCTGTGGCGAGTCGAACTTTGACTGGAGATTGAGAATTAAGGCAGTGTTAGCTCCATCTTGGTATCTTTGTGGATTAAATTTCTCGTAAGAGACTAATGGATTGCCTATTTGTTATTTGTTAAATTCCTTTATCTTGATACAAATATGGCGAATTTCATTTCACTTCGAAATAGAGTCAATCGCGGTCTAATCTAATTCTCTCTCTCTCTCTCTCTCTCTCTCTCTCTCTCTCTCTCTCTCTCTCTTTCTCTCTCTCTCTCTCTCTCTCTCTCTCCACACACACACACACACACATTCACAGCTGCCACGCTCACGGTACCAATCAGATAAACCAATAAAATTCGCATAAATAAACCTCGTTTTAGAAACATTTAAATGAGATTCGATGTTCTTAAGCGTATTATCGATTCTTCGTTCGGTAATACTTAGCTCAACTGATGAAGCAGTAATGTATTCGATGAGATTGTGATGTATATTTATGGGAACTTTCATCGAAAATTCGGGGAGAGGATAACAGTTTACTGTCTGTGGATAAATTGAGATTAATAATTAAAACAGTTCGAAACAGCACGAAGAAATCATGTAAGATTAAAATGGAAAAGAAGGAATTTTTTTTCTCGATACTGAACACATTAGTCCGACTGCGCATTATTGTAATGGGTCCGGGAGGGATTCACGCTTAAGCAATTTGGAACTGGTGCAATCGAATGGAATTCCAGTTATTCGTAGAATAACAGCACGTTTTTATCAGCTGATTTTTTTATGTTCCTTGATATCTTAGCATCGAGATAGAATAAGCTGGAAAGATAAAGAGGCAAACTTGGCTGAGGACTGAGTTAGTAGCCTTCAGCTAGATATTTAAGTTTTTCGAATTGTTCGGCTTCTCCTGAGACAATTCGTTCTTAGATCACACTTGGAACATTGGCATATTAACTAACGATTAAATTAGAAAACATGAGCCATCGTGGGCAGCACAGTGAATCACTGGTCTCCCCACACCAGTGATCGACTGAGGTTGAATTCATATGGCTGAGTTAGCGGATCTCAGGCAAGAGTTGCCCGGAAATGCGGGTTTTTCATCCAGCAAACATGCAAAATGATCACAGAATACGAAAAATTTACAGACACACAATATACTAACACCTTAATACATCTTTTTGGCAATTTCGAGCATCTTGTACATTTCTGTATATGTATCCCTCTGTACAGTTTGTACTTAAAGCATATTTTCATACCATACATTCATGTACGCTTAAACAGCTTTAATTTACAAACGTTCCCCATTTTTATTAAATAAACAGCGTTTCACGTAGTTCAAGACATTTCTAGTATAATCAATACGATGAATTCTTAATTCCAAGCACAGGTTAGCCAAAGATAGACATCCCCTGTGTTTGAAACACTGAGTTATAGAAAATAGCTGCTTAGCTATTTTCTATAACAACTAAGCAGCTCCGGCTAAATGTGAGAGAAAACATTGTTTGAAGAGAAGATTTTTTCTTGAGCAATATATCGTCGATTCAAAGACCAGTTGTGTTTTTTGATGAGAGATCTGCTGTTTCTTGCAATAAATTTCAATAAACTGAATTACTGAACAGCATAACCATCTTGGAGCATTCCCAGTATTCTCTAAAAAAGACATAAATATTGGGTTAATCAGGTAATTCAAATTTGAAAAGAGTTGTTCTGTCCTACTTCTCCAGAACAGAACAACGCTTTCAAATTTGTACGCACTTCAGAGAGAGAGAGAGGGAAAGAAAGAAAAAAGCGTATTAAGATAACTTTGCCACTGCCTGTCTGACAAATTTCGCGATACGGATGGCCGATCTAAGAACTTAACGCGAAGGGATAAAGTGGCAATCACGCACGAAAACGGCGATGTTAGCTTCAGGTCTCGCCAGGTCTAATCTTATTTGTAGAAAGCCTGTTTTCTCGTTGACAGCTGTATTGGAGCTGTTTGCTATTACAAGGGTTTCTCATGGGACCGTATCTGACTGAGTCCGTTCTTTCTGTATTGCAAATCATTGTTACCTCTGACGTCAGCATGTCAAGACAAAAATTACCACTTGACCACCGAAAAACGGTTATTCGACAGGTTTCTCGAGTTATCTGGTCCCCAGGAGTTTTGCAGACTACTCGCTAATCAATACTACTTACCTCAATGTCCACAGGTCTTCTTCGGGCTAAGACCGTATATAATATACCAGTGATGGGATCGTCTTGTTCCAATAGTTTGGTACACATAAATAAAAAGAAAATGGGATCTGGTGGCATTAAACGGCCCCACAGGGATCCGAAAACGAATAAAACGGCTAGATTTAGTAGTGGGCAAATAATGATGACTGTCAGTCGATGGACATTACAAACGATTACATTAGAACATTCGATTGCTTTTCGGAAAGTTTGCCACCGAAGAATTAGCAGTAAAACAAAATCGGGTGGTGCATTATTTCACAGTAAACTGTCTTGCAGTTAGCGCTACTGAGTTAAGAAGGTTTTGTTCTTGATCTGCTCATTTATTAAACTGAACTCTTCCATCCATCTAGATTTTTTTTTTTTGTTTTTACCAAGGTCACCTAAATTTCATTGTTTCTGAAGATTCGCTTGAATAAAAGTAATTGCTGTCTGGATTCTTAAACTGTTACATACAAGGTGCTTCAAAATTCATGCAACCAAATAATTTTATATTTATATTTTTATATTCTTTTCCTCAACCGATCTAATTCCATTAGGTCCTGGATCATCAAAAAGGTATTGTAATATCAGAAGAATAATTTCGATAAAAATTAAATGTCTTATGACGCACGGTCCATCATGTTAAAATATATGATTTAAGTATTATACGAGTAATAGAATAACAGTTTAAATTTTTATTTTAATAATTACAGAAATATCTTACATGTGGCTACTAGACTCTTCCACCAACTTTCTATTCTTCGCTGTTGGCCAAACGTACGCGCACAGATTTTTAGCAAAAAATTCTACAAAGATAAATCTTCCTAAATTTTAACCATGCCGACAGTTTAATCTTTTATTTCTGAAAAAAAAAGTTTGGCTTCTAAAACATCCTAAAGAAAGATAGCGAAGATTTTTGTTGTTGTTTTTCTCACTTTATTAAAGTTTCCTCGCTCAAGGCTCCAATTTCTTCCCCGCATGCTTATCCTGTCTGTTTGGTCTACGAAGAGAGCTTGACATTCCTCAAACATCTTTGGTTAGTTGATCTTTTTATCGCTAAGAGGTGAGGTATTTGCTGTTCGTGACATGTTTGCAGAAGCAAAAATGGTTATTCGTTCTTGACTTCTCTTCGGACCACTTTATGGGCAGCCTTAAGAGGTCGGTTTTGTCTGGAGAAGAGGTGTGTCGTCCGTTCGGAAATCTCTTTAATTTATTCGAGCAGTTTCATCCCCCGAAGCCAGATAGCTTTAGGGAAGATAGCTGAACCCAATCTTATCCTGCACACGCGCCGAGAAAACAGAGCTCGCGGTGAAAACGTAGTGCATTACAAAGCGTGTAGAAAATTTGAAATCCCAACCACCTCTTGCGCAAGTTCATTTGCTTTTGGCCTTCGGCGATGCCCGACATACAATAGTTCTCCGCACTATCTTTTATTCTCTCTCTTTCCTTCAACAGATGTTAAACAGGGCATTTACTTTCGAAATGGGAACACTTGGTTTGCATCTGTATACTCTCGAGACACAGAGAATGTCTTGGCTGCGTTTGCAGAAGTGAGTAGCAGTCGTTGACAGTCCGCTACCAACTGGAGAGGCTTAGTGATAAATCGCATGATCATTTTTATCTTTTCTCTCTGTTAAAAGTACTTAAAGCTACTTTTAAATTTAGAATATCGAAATTTGAGAGTTTTCAGTAATTCTCGACATATTCCGATGTACATAATGATTAATGTTTTGAGTATATGCAACTCTTACAAGTGCAAGCCTGATTAGAGTCATGTGGATGAATTTTAAAACTCGCTCCATTTATATAATATGAAAATCTTCATATTGATCTATAGATTCAGGGGCAAAATCAGATATCCGTACTTTAAGAGATTGAAAGAATAGTAAATGCTTTCATGCATGCTCACAGGCCGATTTGCACGTTGTGATAGTCAAAAATTCAGTGATCTTTCTGTCCCAAACCAACGCCCCGGTTGAGGAGGTCTTTAAGAATTCAGTTCTCTCTCTCCAGACGTGTTGGTCTTTCATTTCCCCTGGAGTTATCTTCGCATTCTTTTTTATTTAATTTTTCGCTATAATTTCGATTAAAATATAGTTTGATAAGCAATGGATGCTACCAGTTGGCTGCCTTCCTTCTGGTAAGCGTCTTCCAACTACGGACAGCAAAATCCGAAAATTCAATGTTTACAGCGAACACATGTATCCCATCGTGTAGCATAAACTGTTGTTCTTATAAAACCAAACACCTTTCAGTCTCTTGAGGCATCCATGCCCTTCTTGTACCTCATGAGCAACATCGTGGTAGCTTGTTTACGTAAACCCATCTATTCTGTTCCTCCTATGCAAATGTTTATTGATTCTGCCACCGATTCTCCTTGTCGTACTGCGAGTTCCTACAGATCAGTACGTAGTGTCACGAAGGTAATCCCACCAGATGTCGTTTCTTGTTTCGTATGTGACGTCAAATGGTGGCGTCTGGCCTTTCAGTCTTCAGCCGATGAGATCCGAAACTGTGGCTTCGTCCAAAATGGCTGAGAATTTTCACATTTCTAGAATAAATTTTTATCTAATGGTCCTCCATAAATAGGACAGGCATCTCCTTTTAGCAGAGCGCTAATACGGGCCGCCAGTTATAAATCATTTCTTAACGACTCTAACCACAAGTCAGGCCCCCAGATAAGCGAGGGAACAGAATTCATCTGAAACTCTGAGGACAGGAGATGGTGTTTAAATCCGTTCCAAATAATCGTTTTATATGGACGCAAAAGACTATCTCGAAGAGATAAGTACTGATTTCTCGGCGCTTTATCCACCCTACTTGCTCGCGATGGGCCTTGGTCACGTGCAAGATCGTGACGTGAAACGCACTAAAAGTGAGTCATTAAGCTTCGCGTTCTTTTAATTCTTTCTATTTCGTAGCCGATTTCAGTTCGACTGAGAGGCTTTTTTCTTATCAAGTGTCATTAGAACGATGCAGCTAATGCATCCCCGATCATTCCATAAATTCCATCAAGGTATTAGTGGAACTCAATTGTTTGACACATTGCTTGCCATCGATTAACTTTCTTCACTGCGCAGTCAGAGATTTTTAAAATATCGTCGTCAATTAGTTATACTCAGATATCCCACAGTTAAGGGTCGGACTTCACTTTTCTCTTCACTAATGTTATCCATTTCCGGATTGTTTATCTTCGCGATAAACTCTGGTTATTTTTAACTTATATGTACACTCCCTCCTAAAAGTTTGGACTCACAGGGTGTGTCAATGTAAGGTTTAATATAAAAATAAGCGACATATAATGTATTTTAATATTTTTGTTAAAAAAAAGAAATATCGAAATGATTAATATTAACAACTAAACCGATTTTTCATCAAAATATTCTCCACGAGGCTTTATCAGCGCCTTACACAGGCTAAGCATTCTGGCGATTAATTTTATAGTTCAGAATATCACATTCAGAAGTCTTCTACACCTTTTTGGAATATTCTAGAATTTTTAAAAATATTTCTTAAATATTATTTTAAGTTTATTTTTGATTTTTATACATAATAGAAAATATTTTAATAAAAATTGATAAACAAGTTGGTACTATTTTAATAAAAACTTGAAAGGTTTTATTAAAAAACTTTTAATAATGGCACATCCATTGGTATGCTTTTGAAACCGATTGCCCAATCTTTCTGCTGAAGAGCGACCTTTTTTTAAATTCTTTTCTATGCATCGTAATAGTCAAACTCTAATCAGTAAGAGTCGCTTCGGTTGCTTTAAAAATTAAGAACATTAAGTCTATACACAAGTATAAAATCTAAGAATACCGATGTTATTTGTAATCTTTATCTTAAATGGGGAATGGAATTCCTCCACAATGTATGCACTGCGTTTTTGTTCTTCAAATAAGTAATTTGCGATCTTTGTAATAACGAAACGGCTTGGGTTTGGTTTTAGTTTTATCCTGTGGTTAGTTGCTTGTTTTATGGGCAACCAGCCAATCACAGAATATACTTAATTTACAAAGAAGTTTTCCTCAAAGAACCAGAGTATGAATATCGATTAAACCATCTAAGCTGTAATTTTAAAACATCTCACGAAAGTATATTTTCTTCAGTGAAATGTACTTTTTTATTATGAACATCTCAGCTTACTCTCGATTTCCCAAGGAAGAGAAATGGTACCACCTACCTTGATCTAGACAGTGATAGCAGAAATCTCATAATAACCTAGTCATCGTATTCGATTCTTGTTCAAGTGTTTTTATATCAGTGCTGGATAGACACCGTGGGAGTGATGCGATAATACTCAGTGCCCTTAGAATATACTTTGGGACCACATTGGTGTCAAATTTTACCGTTCTCTTCCTGATCTGTAGATATAAGGGTATCCAAGTCTAGTCAACACCTAGTGGAACACACAAAAGGGCCAAAGAGAGGGTGAAGTGAAAGTTGGGATAACCCAGTTAAGATTTATCTCCGTTGTCCATGCCGTGTTGCTAATAATGGGCTTTAGATAGGAGGAGATTGTTTCAACAGTCAGCCAAACGGAGCACAATGATCCCTGAAGAAATAATGGTGCCGTTAAGGGGAACGATCGATTGCTGGATGTTGAGATAGGCTAGATACGTAGGGAAGGAGTGAAGGGGAAAAGAGCGGGGAGACGTGAACAGAAAAGGAGTAATGTAATGTCTGATCTTCCGCATCCCCTTTTACCATCCCCATCTTCAGTCTTTCTCTCATCTTTTTCTCTGTGTGTCGCAACATTTCGTTGTGTTTCATCCATTACGGAGAAATGGCTTGGAAAGCGTGCTTTCTACGGAACTTGGCTAAATGGACTGTCAAAGACAAAGTTTTCTGCTTAATAGTAACTGACTGAAATATTTTGTCCAAGCTGTCCGAACTGTTTCTTTTTCCTGACGCAATGAAGCCAATCTCATCTCTTTTAAACTCCATAAAATAGGAATAATATTAGTAAGGGATCTCTAAGATAGCACAAACTTGAATTATCACTTTAAACTTCAGTAACTCAAATTTCACAGTCCGCTGTACTGTGGATAGAGATATATTCTTTGGTTCATTGCTTGTTGTCAACGGTCTAGAGTTAAACAGGAAGACATTTCAGCTTCCTTCAATGATATTTCTATATTTACATGTTTTTCATTTTTATTATTATTTTTCTAGACATCACGATAAATCCACTATTTTCCACAGAATATTAACTCTGAGGTTCGCCGACTTGTAAACGTCACGTTCTGCCCAAGCACACGTGACAATTATGGTAAAATCATTGAAATTAATCAGTTATTAGAAAAGCATTCGCTGGAAAAAAACGAAGCCCTTGCCTCAGACCGATTAACTCGGCCACAGTGGATAAACTCGTAAACATTCCTCCCTTTTCCATGGAATTCTTTCACATGGTATGGAAGGACAAGGATCCCAATATACTTGCTGGTAGGACGAATTAACCGTAGAGAAGGAGTAATTGGGAGAGAACAAAACCACCAGCAATTGTTATTAAATGATGATTAATATTCATTTAATAATCAAAATCTTATCATTCCATTTTAGATAATATTTATTATATAATAGTTATTTGTTTTCAATACAAGAAAAAACTGTTGAGGAGAATGAACATTATTTTGGAGAAAAAAAATATTGTTTCATTTTTGCGAAATATAGCATGTGGTTTGAAATGGAACGTGTGGATATGTTGTATCCTTAGAACTCCCAAGAATTCCCTTTTTATCTTTTTGGCGACATTTACAGTTTGGAAGGGGGTGCAACCAAGGATCACCTATATTTTGTGGATCAGAACAAAGCGAGCCAGGAGCGGCGAACTGTAATGCGCAGGTGAAACGGAAATTCCTTGTTTATTTGTAATATTGCATCACTCGAATGAAAATTTCATTATAACGACCTGAGCCTCGGTTCAGGGGGACAAAGTCCCAAAAATCTTTCTTCAGGGAGAATTTTGTATCGTTTTGCTTAGGCTTTAGTATTTCTTTTTTTATATTCAGTCTTCAAAAAAAGAAAATCCGCATCAAAAATTGGAATTGTGCGTGGGGCAGTGAAAAATAGTGGGTGGTGTGAGTTATGAATGAAATTTTTTTCCATCCTAAGACTTTACAAGCTAGAAACGAAAGCATTCTCTCGTTGTAATTTGAAGTTCTCTCAGTTGTCGTCAATATTTATTTTGAGATTCGTAAAGATTATCGATAAGAATTATATATTTTTGTTATAAATAAATTTTGTGTTCCTTAGTAAACAAATGGAAACCCAGGAAATATTAAAAAATTACGTGACTTATTTTATAAGAACATTTTAAAATCCTAATTAATAAAAAGAAATGGGACATTAGGAATAATAAAGAGGAAGAAGTGAAAATAAAATTTAAAAGATGATTTTTTTTTAAGAATTTAAGATACAAATTTGCTCAAAAGAGTTCTGAGTGATCCCTTACTCATTTCAGAACCGGCCACTGAATAATGTCGTTCTCCGAAATTCTTTTACTCATTTCTTTACCTATGTAAACTCTAGAAGGAAAGGGATGAATCAGATTGGTACACTGGATATTGGTGGTTCAACTGTTGATGATCCTGCTCAGGTGGCTAACAACAAACTAAATGAGTATTTTGCATCTACATTCACCCATGATGAGTTATTCAGGAAGGGGAATGCCAGAGGTAAGTTAAACTCTAGCAGTGAAATAGATGATTTTGTAATAACTGAGAGGAAAGTGGAGGAGAAATTGTTGAGGATAAACATAAAAAAGGCACCCGGGGTGGATGAAATCTATCCAGTTATATTAAAGGAGGCAGCAAAGGAAGTAAACAAACCCTTAGCCATAATTATGAGAGTTTCCTTGGACTCAGGGGAGGTACCCATAGACTGGGGATGTGTAAATGTGACCCCCAATTCACAAAGGAGGAAAAAAGGCTGACACAAGTAATTATAGACCTGTGAGTTTAACTTCTGTTCCAGGAACATTAATGGAGGCACTGGTTAAAGAAGCACTGCAGGATCATCTAGACAAGACTTCAGTTATAGCTCGGACACAGCACGGTTTTGTTAAGGGGAAGTCTTGCCTGACCAATTTGATTGGATACTATGATGCAGTCACAAAATAACTGGATGCGATGAATAACTTTGATATTATATATTTGGATCTTAGAAAGGCCTTTGATACTGTTGCACATGGAAGGCTGCTGCACAAATTGGAGCAGTGTGGCATTGGAGGCAAATTGTTGCTGTGGATAAAGGGATGGTTGAGGGGGGGGGAATACAGAGAGTGGTAATCAATGGACACTGCTCATGTGGACTAATGTTATTAGTGGAGTCCCTCAGGGTTCAGTGTTGGGTCCGTTGTTGTTTTCTGTATTTATAAATAATATTGATGATGGTATATCAAGCTTAATGTTCAATTTTTCAGTCGATACAAAGGTTGGCAGGGTTGTTAAGAACACTACTGACAGTATGCTGCTGCAACAGGATCTGGAAAGGTTGAGCAGATGGGCTGAGATGTGGCAAATGAAGTTTAACATTGACAAATGTAAAGTACTACATAGGGGAAACAGTAACCCCAGAGTGATGTATCAACTCTGTGGTACTACACTGACAGTGGTAGAGAATGAAAAGGACTTGGTGGTAATTTTGCAGGCAGATATGAAGTTTTCTGAGCAGTGCAGAATGGCTGCAAGAGTAGCTCATGGTGTCTTGTCAATGATATACGGGAAATTTTCTAGCAGGGATAAGGAGGTGATTATTTCCTTGTATAAGGCAATGGTAAGGCCACACCTTGAGTACTGTATACAGGTCTGGAGGCCTCATTTCAAGAAGAATGTAGAGCTGCTGGAACGAGTACAGAGAAGGGCAACAAGATTAGTGAATGGAACAAAGGAGTGCTCTTACGAAGAAAGGCTTAAGTTTTGCAAATTACAGTGTCTGGAGACAAGGCACCGGCGAGGTGATCTGATAGAGGTGTATAAAGCCTTGAATGGTTTGAGCATGCTCAATGCTGATGGGATTCTTCCTCTTGCTCAGAATAATCACCTGAGAGGGCATAAATTAAAATTGAGGAAACACAGATGTAGGATAGATGTGCGGAAATTTGCGTTCAGCCAGCGGGTATTTGGTTGGTGGAACAGACTTCCATCCCTTGTTGTGGAAGTTGATAGCCTAAATAAATTTAAGGCTCAGCTGGACAGGTATTTCGAACGAACGGAGGCGTGATGTTGAAGTGTTTTTTTTTTTTTTTGGTTGATGCTGCATAAGCTTGCTTTCTTGCATCATATGCCTCTACTAAGGCTAATGCTATTCTTAACAAAAGGAAAATAAAACAAAACGGCTGATGCACTATAAAGACTTGGCACTAATTGGTGAGATTAGATGTAGATTATAGGCTTATATTTCATTTATTTCATAAATGAAATGTAAACTATGAATTTAAGCTCCCACTCTCACCAACCAGATGTCTTACTTTCCTTTCAGGAACCTTATGGACAAAAAATTCCTCTGTATCGCATTCTTGAAAACGTTGATAAGTGCTCGGTAAAACAGACCCTAGACTATTCAACTGTCTTTCCGTGGATCTCTTAATCTGATCTACAAAAAATCCTACAGTTCTAGTATTTTAAAAGGAACAGAATCTTGGTGGGAAAAAAAGACAGCCTATCAAAACCAAAGTTGATTTTAGTGTTTGTTTACCAATCTGTTTATGAACTCATCCACGTTCGTTGCATCTGGTATTTCCATCAGCTTTCTGTATTTCAAAATCAATGTAGCTGTCACTTTCTATAACCCAAACTCGAATTTCTGTCGGATAGTTTTCGACAGATCTCATTTCTCGCTCTCGTAGTGTATCCTTCCACCAAATCATCCCCCGGTTCAATACATGCCTTCTGACACGTCTCATACACAATGCCTATTTATGGTCTTTCTTTCTACTTCGCTTCTTTTTTCAATTCGCTGCCTCCACCAAAAGCTCAACAGCGGTGTGTGTGTGTGTTCATGTGCGCGCACCCTAATATTTTAACAGCATCTTCCATAAGACGTGCCTTCTTTCCAGCCCACAGTGGCAAAGCGGGGATTCTACTATTCTGCTCGTACAAATGGGGTAGTCATTACGGTAAGAATTACGACCGTCATTATTATTATCATTACCAGTGACCATGGGCACACACACACAAAAAGAAATGACAAGCAGAAGTCCGTGCTCATGCATTTTCTCTCCAGCTCTTCGTACCCGACGTTTAGCCTCGAGCGTATATGCCTGTCGAAGCTGAAAACGTATAAGAGACTGCCAGTCACCACAGATACACCCTCATTGTTTATGCAATTTTCTTAAAAGTTTTTAAACTTTAAACAGCAACATCCAGTTACCATGGTTACGGGCATCCACGATGAGAAAGCCGAGACATGTAGAAAATTTAATTCTACTTCGCAGTAATGGCTTCGTGTTTGAGAGAAATATGTCTTCGGAGGAAGAAGAAGGCAATGGGTTAATAGAAAGAAACGTTAAGGGAATATAGAGGGGGTAGTCGCTCGTTTTATACTGCTGCTGCTGTCTAAATCCAACTATATTTAAAGAAATAAATGTATTGTTATGCGGATTAAACATGAATTACATTAACGAGCAGACAATATATAATCCGGGGGTTTTGGGGGGCTGTTACCTAATAATGTGAAGTGAAACTTACATATGCTATTGACTTAGTTGCTTATTACCACCGGATCTCTTTGATACCTAAATATCCTGCCATCTTTCTGCAAGACGCTGCCTTTGGGATGATCAGATTTATAGAACTATTAAAGTTCCCATTGCAACATCTTAAATTCTCTCTGTGTGTCTCTCCTTCCCTCCCTACACAAGACGATGAGAATTCTTTGCGTGTCAACTTCCATTACGCTCGATAGCTTTGTATTATATTGCTTTCATATGGCTTCTTTCTCTAAGGAAAGCGCAGACACGAATCCGTTATGTGATCGTCGAAGCCATGGTAATTACTCAATAGTACTGGAACACGGCCTCCTAATTATCGGAATAGTGCTGCAGGTAGATGAACTCATAATTCTACTCGCCCACCATTCTGCCATCATTCTCAATTAAGTAATGGAAATCTTTCACTTGGAACACCGGATTCATTTTATTACCCGCTTCTCCCTTACTTAGGCCTCCGACCTCCAATTTCCTCCTAAATGATCCCAATACGTTGTAGATGTCTAACAGCAATACATCACACGAGCTTCCAAAGGTTTGCTGACCTACCACGACTAATTTGACGTTTCAGAAGTGCGTTGTTTGGACATTCCTGGTTTGTACTACGATAATAAATTACGATCTTTAATTTGTAACTATGAGGGGATTCTTCTACAAGTAACTGATATGCCCATTTCCACCAAAAGAAAAATTTGTCTTAATCGATGAAGGCATGCGCGTACAGAGGGGATTCATGTAGGTTCGAACCAAGTGGAGGGCCGTTTTTCTTTGCTGAAATTCAGCCGCTACTGAGTTATATATAAAGGGATAGAGCATTAAGGTTTTTCATTGGAAACTTTGGTTTTGTTTTTCACTTTTCCTAGCTTAATGGATTCCAAGTTCCTGAACGCATTATTACATGAAGTTTTACAAATAAATATAAAAAGAGCAGAGGATAATTATCGTGCCGGTTATGAAAACTACAGTCGTCGCCATCTGGTGAAGACATTTCAAACTCTGAGGTGATAAACTTAACTAGTCATTCTATGTTATCTATTGCATACCCCCTTCTTAAGTAGGATTTTCTGGAATTATATTATTCAGTTGTTTAATGGCACGTATAACAAAATATCTAAAGGTTTCGGTATATCAAAGTCCATCGAGTAATTTTCGAAGTTGGTATTTCTCTAGCGAACTATTTATTATTGATATAAGCAGCCATCAAATCTGCAGTGTCTGTTGGATGTCCAGAAGTATCTTTCCCCAACTGGCAATGTCTCTGTTGGTTATCTTTGCTTAATGGTTGACGCTGAAACGCACATAGTTTCATTATCTGATTAGAAAAGTCCTATCTGGGCTCACGCACACACACACTAAAGGAAACAGCGTGATCAATACTTTGAAGTTTTATCCGTGCTGCTGAGGAAATTCTTAACGAGGCATTTAATGAGGTTTGCTACATGAATGTTTGATAAAAAGGAACACTGTCTTCAAAGAGCTTCATTAGTGTGATCTCAACCTGTGTACGTCCGTCTTTGAGGCATTTTAAAGAAGAAAAATAATTCCATCCTCATTATACACGCACATCTACCCCGTGTTAAGAAGTTTATCGTATTTTTTTTCCTTTTCAGCTATGATCTGAGAGGTTAGAGTAAGTGCATATGACTTGAGATGATTAATTCAAATGGCCTTGAGATACAACACCCATCTGTAGGCAGGATACTTGTTAAAGGAGCATTTAATCCGTCGTTTTCTTGTTTTAAAACGAACTCGCGCTTTGCAGACATGACACGCCGTAGCCTCGTGGCCTGACTTTTCTTGGTACTAATCAAAAAGCAACCAAATCTGTTTATGTGGAACGTATACATCGCTTCTATCTATCTGTATGGGGAATAGATCGTTAAATCCAGGCTTGATGAGAATGGTTCTCCGCACTGCTGTAGCTCAATACGTTCTATGAAGCCGTCTGTCACCTTGATAGCAGTAAGAAAATGATTGGACAGACGTCTTCAATAACTGAGACAAATTAGAACATTCATTTCGAAAATGTCCCAAGTGCATTACCGATTGATGGATCTTGGAAGCAGCACTTGATCAATTTTAAATTGAAAAACAGACATTTATATGAGATTGGTCCTAATTATTCACTCATATATAGTTCAGACGAGTGACTCAACTGAATGTGATCTTTCTCAAGTGCAGAAGCATGATCCTTCTACACTTGAGAAAACGATGATTTTTAATTAAAATCACCACTTTCTTTCAATTCAAATCATCACTTCATTTCTGGATGAAACATCAGGAACCCCGGTTTTTCATCCAAAAATGAAGTTTGAAAAACAGCTTGCTGTTTTTTTCGGCGCCACAAGAGAAGAAACAAAAGGCTTAGTAAGCGACAAAGCTGAATGTCCTTGAGCCTTAAGTGAGAGCCTTGCAGCCTTTTGTCCTCGCTTTAAGGAAATTTTTGAATATTGAGTGAAGCGTGTAATTAGGCAGGCAGCACATCATGGCACGATACTAGAATCAATCAATAATATTAATACTAAAGTTTGACAAATCAAAATATTTTCTAGATGCACAAATCTGTTTCTCCGAGAAATTTACAGAAAATTGTGTAGAGGTTAACAAGTGAAGAAAAATTATTGGTATTTGATCTTCATATCTTGCACGGCCTTATTAAGCTTAAATGTATGGAATAATGAGAACTCCCTTGAAAGCTTTGTCAACTGGAAGTAGCATAGTTAGGAATACAGTTGTCCTGGTCGGAGAGACTGTCCTCACACTTTGGTTTCACGGTATTTTCAATAATTTAAGGGAGCCATATTCTCATGATATTTCATTTTTCTTGTTAAAAAACCAAAAAGGGGAGAATGGACCGGTATGTGCCTTAGATCAGCCAAAGGTACTTTCAAGGATTTAGATACTCGTGATAATAATTTATTCCTGTTGGATAGTTTTGTTTTAATGAATGGTAAACATTTGAAATTCAATTCTATGGTCCAAAGTTCTCCAAATGCCTCAAAGAGTTCTCCAAATTGGCTTCCTTCACTGCTTCTCTTCTTCATCCCATTATCGATTTCTAAGCCATTTTTTTTTTTTTTTTTAAGATTCAGAAATTTTTGAATTCTCTAGGAAATCGTCGACACCAGAGATGAATAAGGACCCCTGAACCTATAACACTGGTCTGCAAAAAGAACATTTCTTTCGCTCCCTGTTAAACTTCAGGATGATTCTTGTAGATTTGACGTTGTTGAATTTTAATATGGCAACCATATTGCTGTAACACCCACCAATTTTAAGGGAGAAGGAATTCAAGTCAAAGCTCTGTCAATTGAAAGTAGTATAGGTAAGAGTACAGTCCTCTCGGTCAAAGAGACTGTCCTCACACTTTGTTTCTAAGTTTCTAGTAAAAAATATTTCATATATTTTAAGAAAATGTTACATACAGTATTGAACGATGAGCCTATTAACCTTATTCTATTTACAAAAATATTTATCTGATAACAAAATACTTATTTTGTGTCTTTTTTGCCTTTTATAATACAATCGTCAAAAATGTGATTCCAACAGCAGTCTGCCAACATATTTGGACTCCATTTTCTCTCGTATCTTTCACAAATATCTTAATCAAGCTTAGCACCGAGTGCAATGGAGGTAAATAAATGTTTGACTTATCCACTAAAGTACAAGTACAAAGTACAAAGTGTGTTGAGGGTCAGACGGCACCAGGAATTTCTCCCATCTCCGCGAGTGTTCGCTGTATCGAGGGACAGTACTCTGTCAAGACCAGAGATTTAAAAGTGTGTGGATCATGTGTTGTGCCCATTGCTCTTCTGGCCTATTGGCCATCGAGCCCCTGATGGGACCCGACGTTGTCCGTACTATGCCAACGAGGAGGCTGGCCAGGTGTACCTTGAAATTTATTATACTCTGGCAGGTCCCGCCGCCTAATTTCCTGGGATTTCAGCGACTGGGTCCTAAAAACAAAAGATAATCGCGGTTGTATTGCAAGATCGCTATTAAGAGATTGTATGTGGGGTTTGTTCGCTGAAATGACCATGGGGGTTGTACGCTAAGATGACAAGTTCTAGAGGCCTAATTTGTCAGAAAAACCAGAAATATTGGTCATGCAAAAGTAACAATCGTTTATGTGGTCTTTGAGGTTCCCGCCATATCACCGGAACAGCAAAAGACATTGATTTATGACTACCTCTAAACCAGCCAACTAATGTCCTTGAACATGAGCTACAGGAAGTCTTTGGAGCCCATACTTTATCTTGATCTCCAACCTTACATCCAAAATAGAGTTCATATGCACACAACACTTGTTTACAAACACTTGTTCACTTTGTTCACCACTCGCTCTTTGAAACACACGCTTTTTGGAAAGAAGAAAATGCTTGCTTGGTGCGGAACCCACTGTTATATAAACCGGTAGAGAAGTTTCAAGACGGCTAACAGTGTTTCTAGAGAACTCCGTCGAAAGATCTAGGTCCTTCCAGAAACATTAACATTCCGATCTTTCTTCCGAGCGTAACAATATTCTAGAACATTCCCGAACATTCTGAAATGTTGTAGAAAGCTCCCAAACGTACCAGAAATCTCCCGAATGTTCTAGAAAAAAAATAATAAAAGAATAAATAGATAAAACCGATGGAAAAGATGATTAAACTAATTACTGGTCTTGATTTTCGGCCATTAACCTACGATATTTGAAAACTGAGGGTGATGAAAACTTTTTAAGCACATATCTGAGTTTTTGAACATATTTCCTACGTGTATCTGTCAAAATTATTTCTGGTGGTTTCTGTTGGTTTCAAATCGCAAATTGTCCTCGACGTATTTCGAATTCTCTTCGGACAATACCTGAAAGTCGAAGGTGTCCATGATTACGTTATTATCCCAAAGATTTGGCACTTTTTGATTTAAAATTTGCTGTATAATCTTCATAACGCTGGCAATATATCTTCCACATCTTTCCCTTCGAGTTCCTCCCCCAATTTCTCCGAAGAAAACAACCGAGATAAGACTCCGGTTTGTTCGCTCGAATGCGCGTTTGTTAATCACTTAATTGAACAAAGTATCGGGGTATCGATTGAGGTAATTAATGAGTCTTTGGTGCTAGCTAATAGGGATTAACGATTGGTACGGAAAGGTCAATGCTGCTGGAGTTTCCTCTCAGGATGAAAATCAGAAACAACCCTCTTAGATTCGGAACGATTTCTGGCCAAATGAAGCTTTTAGAATAGAATCGGGTTTATGGCTGTGTTGATTGCTGTCCAGTAGTCATCGAGTTGGGAAAGATTCTGACGAATTATATCTGTGGCCAATACAACTGTTGTTGCGTATTAAATTACCCACAGATTATAAATTTCGAAAGGCGTCGTGTACTTTTGCAGAAATGTGTACTTTAAGATGAAAATTTGTGAATTCTTGAACCGTGACATTTCCAGAATTCTTCCATTTTGTTTAACCAGAAAAGCACTTGATGGGGAGAAAGTTTGAGGCATTGGAATGGCACCACATTAATCTACTCCTCTCTCTCTCTCTCTCTCTCTCTCTCCAATTCATGTGTTTTCTCAAGTTCTCCAAAGAGTAATCTACCTCATTACTTCTTCCCTCCATCGACACCCCAAATGTTCCACGTGCACTTCCCGAACACTGTGCCATTTGTCGACGCCATTAACCCTACATATGTTCCAGCTAGCTGCCTACGAAAAGAAATAATATAACAAACACTCCATTTTTTTTTTCTTTCTTTCTCTCTCTCACTCTCTCTCTCTCTCTCCTGTTCGGCCAAATGGGAACCGTTCGATAAATCGACTGATGGTGTTAGCCGGTTGCAATAACAGCGATAGCCGCCGCCATGTCTAATGAAGGGAACGCACGAGCAAATCGAACGATCCCGAAGATACCGAACTAGTCGAAGATTGGATCTCGAACTAAACTCGTAAGAATTGCAGACGGAACACCTCATCCCCTGCTGTCGTACACGAACAGCCATTAATAATGTGTGCGTAACTCGCTCGCGAGCGAGCGCGTGCACGCGCAGACAGAGATAGAAAAAAAAAAAAAGTGACATTTTTCTGGCACGACTAAATATGAAATGAAGTCACGCCCGTGTTAAGTTTCGAGGATGTGATACCCATCCTCGAAACCAATATTTATCGCCGCATTTAGAGAGATTTGCAGATACTTTGTCACCTGTCTGTAGTGTGCGTGACATTTACGTATCCATGCGATCTGAAGTCAAAGCTTGATGTCTGAGTCTTCGGCTTTGTTAGAACGACTTGATAAAAAGGCTTTGACCAGTTAAGTTTTGCGCAACAGGTTTTTGGCTTGTCTTTTCTTCAGTAGTAGTAATTTTTCCACTTTGCTGTTTGGATTTTGTTTTGAATTTGCGCAGAGGAAACTGAGGCCCACGAGGCATCGATATGTAGTGACAATAAATTATGTGTATTCTGTCATATCGATTTTGCTGTATTTCGAGGGATGAAAACCCAGTTTCCAATAATAAAAATCGGTGCAGCCCTCTCCAGGACCACCCAAATCATCAATGGTGTGAATAAAAAAAAAAAACAAGTTCCCCCCATGGAGACGGGATAATTGATAGGGTGTTTGAACCGATCTCATTTCCCATCGTAGACTTAGTCATGTGCGTGTGCACAAACTGTTAAGTTATTTACAGTAAACTGGAATACCCGGATGAAACTCATACGTGAGTGTGCTCGTGTGCATATTGAATCCCAGAAGAAAAAGCTTAGGATTTAAAAACAAGATGTTTAAAGAAGACACTATCAAGAAAATGAGCAATAGAGACTATCCATAGACATCAATTTAAAATAATGCTCAGGAGGAGGAAGTAGGACTCCCCCATGAATTGATCTGGGTTTTTCATCCCTCACAACGTGCAAATCGGCTCCTGACCACACACTTGCACAGACGGTATAAACAGTCCAATATGGTCGAAGTCAGTCGATGATGCACCTAAAATCCAACAAAGGTTCTGAGACGAGTATAGCTGTACAAATGTGTAGTCGTTTAAATTATTGTACCCCCACCTTCATCTTTAAGGGCGTCACAATAATATCTCCAGCGTTAAAGCACAACTTATAAAATAATTTTTGATATATGGCGTTTGTAAAAATCAGATCGAAGATGATAAAAACTTGAAGTGCCCCAACTATTGGTTAAGTTGAATTCTTTAAACATTTCAAACATAAGAAAATCATAAAATATTGTGATTAATGGGAAATTCATTTTATTCCCTGGTAGAGTTTTGTTTGTTTTTCTTTCTCCTCATTTTTGTTTTTCCCTGTTTACCCCTTATTTCCAAAGTTGCCCATAAAGAAAGCTATTTCTTCCTCCTCTGCTTAGGCAGCAGCGTTCTCTTCAAAACAGATATCTCACTTCATAAAAGCTTTCTCATTAATCCTTTTTTCTCTTTAACGAAATCTGAAGATCGGCGAATGGAGAGGCGCGAGTGAGTTAGGACACACACGAACGCGCGTGCGTGCGTGCTTTGTCTCCGGGTGCGTGAGAGAAGAATGGAGCATCATCATCTTCGTCCGTTCGTTCGTTCCTCACACCCATCCCTCCACCCTATCCCACCCCCACCCTTCCGAACATCACTTCTAATATCTGAGAAAATCTTTCTTCCCCATCATTAAGTTTTCATCTGCTAAGAATTCCGGGAATATTCTGCAACAGGCATCATAGCGACTGCTGATGGCGGATAATTACAGAGCTTACTTTTACGTTTCGGAGGCTGCTCCAGCACGTGCATTTCTTTATATTGGCGACGCGACATACGTTTCGTAGGCAGTCACGATCAGCAGCTAACGACGGAGAGAGAGACGTGAGTCAGTTCTTCCTTTCTCAAAAGGCATCAGTGGCCCTAACTGGCTTATCACATGTTCTAATACGTGTAGTATCTCTACTTCAGTTAATGCTTTGTTAAAATCATCCCTCTTAGCAGTTTCCAGCATTTCGATGTGGGATTACTCGTTAGGCTTAGTCTCTAAGAACAGAAAAAGAAATTGGACCGTAATAATAGCTGTATGTGTCAAGTTATCAAAAGATAGTGCTCTTTTAATGTACAAGGATACGCTAACATTCTACAGAGTACCATCATCTGGCTTATTTTTTTTCTTATAATGATCTTTGTACATCAGATTAGCTACAGTGCTGCTCATCAGCTGTTTTGAGTTTATTTTCGTGTCAATAAGTATTATTTTAATTTTAATACATTATGTTTTGTATAGTACGCCGGGGTTTATTAATTAAAAGTAATAAAATAATTAACATTGTGGTTAATAAAATTTGGGCTTACTAATAAATACTAAATTCATTCAGTGTTTCATTTAGGCATACTAAATTAATTCTTTAAATTTAGGCCTACATCCATTTTCCACTTCATATTTCACCTCTTCCGAAATCCTCGCAAGAGAACTTGTTCTGAAGAAAGAGCATCTGAAAGCGGAATTTTAACTTTGCAAATATGCTCCAATCTTTTGTTATTGCGAGTAGAATATACAAAACATATTTCTTAAAAAAGAATTATAAGAAATAGTAGGCTTTTTTCTTAATATATATATTTATTAAAAGTCGAAATTGACAAACAGCCCTTTCCAATCTTGCCACATAGTCATTTTATAAAGACAGTGCTATACCGAAAGCCCTCGTGAGTAATACAATTGATAGAATCACCGTTCTCTCCACACCGGGTGGAAAAGACCCAAGTTCGAGTCCCGTCGATGATGGAAGCAATTTTTATGGATCTTTTCCACAACGTGGCTGAGTTAGTCGGTTTCGGGCGAGGGTAGCATAGTTTTCTCTGCTGGAAACTGGGTTTTTCATCCAGCAAACAGAAAATTTACCACTGAACACGCAATTTGCAGCAGTACATACGGAGCAATATGGCCTTAGCTGCCTCCCCACACTGGGTGATCTTTTCCACCCGGTGTGGGGTGGAAGGCGATACTACCAACTATGATACACACGAGGGCAAATTGAAGAATACAGTCACGATATAGTTGCGCAAAACTTGATGCAGACAGCAGCAGCCTTGCTCTAGTTGACTGTTAAGGTGCAATGAATTAATATTAAGACTCAACCCGTTTGGAGAAACCATAGGAAAAATAGTCTTCGTATTCCTAGTTGCCATGGCTCTCTCATCACTTACTGCCATCTCATCCATCTAGATAAATCTTAAGAAGTATTTCTCAGTTGCGTTATATCACAATATATGACTCGCTGCACAATTTCCAAACTGTAAGTAGCCCGTATGTTACAATACGTGCAGTGCACGGGTGTATCCTGTGGGTAAACAGAGCGTACCAACATCCTCTGTAAAACACCATTTCTCATAAAAGCCTGGAGCATGTGAAAAGCAACCACAGTACAAGCCTTAAGTTATTGGGGAGAAAACGTTTTCCATTTATCACGAATTAAGAAAGCTATCCATGCACAGTGAACACCATTCCCATTCCCTAAAACATTATAAATACCCCAATCTATCTCCGAGTCATTTTGCATGTACACTGCTTCGACCTTTCGTGACCTACTTTGCCTCGCTCGCGTAAAAACATAGGCATCGAATGGAGGTCTTTAATGCGCATGCTCACTTGATCAACAACTCGAATAACGGTGGCAACACCTCTTCCCGCAATTGTGAGCACGCTTGCGGTATAAAGTGGAAGGGAATTCGCAGTTGGGATGATAATAGCTAAACGCAGTTTGATTCTGGCTTGGGTTCTACCACTCGTTGTTTCTTAGCTCTTGCTTCCACCTTTGACCTTTACTTGATAAACGTTTGAGAGCACAGATGACTACTGGTATTGTATCTTTGTGATCAATGCGATGGTTTATCCCCGTTTTACATCTGCTTTCGTTCTTGGAATTCTTTCTCGATTCGGCTTTGAAAATATTTTTGAGTGATAGTCACCTCTTTTGTGTAAATAGAAATGTTTTTTTATGAACATTTACGATCTCTGGTCTTCCAAATACAAATTGGGAAAGACCTGAGTTCGAATCCCGTCCAGTCGGGTGAAATTTTTTCACAATACGGTATATTTAGTTAGCTTCAAACATTTAAACATTTATTATTTCTAAAAACCTTAAAGGGTGTCATTATTATTGTTTGGGAAAAAACAAACTATTTTAATTACCTCTATCGGAGGTTGGAAGAAGTTTTAAAAGATTTTATAAATCAAATATTTTAAAATTCTACACATTGTCGGGTGTAATAAACTAATTATATTTATTTGTTAATATAAATGGGAATTAAACAGTGTTATTTCTGTTATGAAGTAAGAAAGAAGTAAATCGCTTAAAATATTTTAATGTCCTATCCAGAAAAATATAATAAACATCGTACAGTTACGATAGTGTTCTAACAGAGGCTCAAAATTAAGCCAACAATCCACCATTTTCAGCCTCCCCCCAATGCTTGGTGGATCCTGCACGATGCTAGATTAAGGACCGTACATCCTACACATTATTCAGACACAACCCTTCCAATACTTTGAATAATTATTTTTACAAAGATACACAGAAAATGAGAAACTTACACATACAGGATGATGCCAAAGTTATCGGTTAAGATGAGAGTTAAAGAAGACAGTAAAAAAAAAACAGTACAAAACACGTGTGTGTGTGTCCTGGTATCAAGGGTGGCCCCTAGGCATAACCCATCTCCACCTAGTGGATCTGTATTGAATGTAGGACCTCTGCAAAGGAGCAGCCAATACCTGTGCAGCTGCTGTCTGGTGCCTGTCCCCAGGCGCGAGTAGCCAGACCTGGTTTTTTTTTAAACCTTTTACATGCCAAAGTGCACGAAATCCTGCGCCCACTGGAGGTAGTGCAATACCAGTGGGTGCCCGCTATCCCGCTCACAGGCTGCCCAGGCCTAGAGCCAGCAAAAAAAAAAAAAAAAAAAAAAAAAAAAAACAAGGCTGGAGCTCCAAAAACCCATTGAAGTCACACAGCCAAGACAAACATTTGTAAAGAGACCTGCAGTTATCAGTAGCATTATACATCAGTTATCCTATTAAGTTTAGCATTAACAAGGAAATAAACTGTTAACATTGATCACTATTTACATTACAGTGAGATTACCAGTCTCTCTGTTTGACAGTTCTAGCAACAGAATTTGAAAATTATTTACAGTCGGTTTTACAGCAACATAAGTTGTTACTTACCAATAGTTACATATAAATTTACATTTACATATAAATATTTAAGTTACATATAAATATTACAATTCTTCGAGGTTAGCTTCCTAATAATTTAGGCCAGTTTATACACAAAGCTTCTTGTAATCCCATCCAGCATCACTTAGAGGAGAAAGGGGTCCACCTGTTATTTCCTGTTGCGTTGATGGCTATCTTCCGATATGTTCTTCCCAAAAGTGAGTTAATCTGGATCATTATGACACCACAGTAGAGTTTCTAGCCGCGAGTCTTTTCTTGAAAACTGCCGCAGAGAACTGTTGAAATGTAGTGAAGACATCAGAATTTTCGATGAGCAAATGTACATTATTTTCTGAGAGATTATTTATTTTACTCAGCAGTACCTGTCTTTCATTCGAATAATCGTTACATTCAAAGAGAACGTGCTGCCATGTCTCAGATGCTCCGCAGTGACAGAAAGGGTCAGGCTCAAGGCTCCTTTCGAAAAGTTTAGCCCTGAGCGATCCGTGGCCAGTCATTAAATATGATGTAGTCATGCTAGGCACAAACCATTTTGAGACTGTGGGTAATGATGCGAATTCAACATTTGAAATGTATCTTCGTGTGACTTCACCATGTTCACTTTCAGCCCATCTTTGCTGCCAAACAGCGGTGAGTTCCTTCCAGAGTCTTCGTTTTTCCTCTTTTATTCTGTTCGTAGGGTCTGTTACAATGTTAAAAATATTTACAGAAATTCCTTTTTTGAGATTGTAGATCATACCCCTGTAAGAGTTATAAAGGTCCAGAGGCAGGGTTCCTGCTAGAACTTGTAGGGCATTATTCGACACCGTCCGAGGAGCTTGTAGAAGTGTGAGCAACACCGAACGCTGTAATGAAAGAAGTTTAGTCCTGATCTTAGTTTTTGAGACCCTCCAGAACCAAACACCTGCTGCGTACGCAGCAATTGGTAGGAAGATAGTCTTATAGTATAAAGACAACGTCTTTTTGCTGAGGCCCCATTCTTTTCTGGAAATCCTTGCGATTCCAGCCGTGAAGTTTTTAATTTTCTCAGAAATTTTGGATACGTGAGTATGAAAGTTTAGTTTGTCATCTATTGTAAGTCCCAAGTACTTGGTGCTGGATACGTAGGGGATTTGTGAGCCATTTAGGATAACTCTGGGAGGTCTGCCATAATTGAATTGCTTTCGAAAAACCATGAAATTTGTTTTTGTAGGGGAAATTTTGAGCTTATTTAGATTCGCCCAGTTGGATAAATCATCCAATATTGTTTGGATCTTTTGTTCCAAGATTGTTCTTGACATTCCAGTAACGCCAACCGCCAAGTCGTCTGCATATGCAATTTTTTTGCAATCTCCATTTTTCTTTGTCAGCCATTGGTCTAAGACCGCATTCCAGAGGAGAGGCCCCAGGACTGAACCCTGCGGGCACCCTCGGGAAGCAGTCGTGCTGTAAGTCAGGTGTTTGGCACAAACCTTGATCTGTCTGTCTTGAAAGTATGATCTCATAATTTGGTAGATATGATTATCACACATGGCTGAACGTAGCGACCCGAGGGCGCTCTCCCACCATAGGGAGTCGAATGCGCCCTCGAAGTCCACGAACACCACCAAGACATACTTACTGTGAGAATCCTGGATGTATTTCAGAAGAGAAATTATAGCATCTTCGGTCGAATGACCCTTTTTGAATCCGTGTTGATGATCTGAGCACAATTGCTTGTCCGATAACATGCTTGCAATTCTGGGAGAAATTAATCTCTCAAAAAGTTTCCCTAAGTTAGCCAGGAGGGATATTGGTCTGTACGCCCTTGGGTTTGTTTTGACTTTTCCAGGTTTATATAAAATTTTCAGTAGAGCTAGTTTCCAGGGTTTGGGAAAAAGTCCTTCGAGGAAGCATTTATTGTACATATTCAGTAGTATATTGGGAAACAGTTTAAAAAATTTCACAATTACCAAATTCTCTAGCAAGTCAATGCCAGGGCATTTTTTCTTATTGAGTTTAGCAGTAGCAGCTCCTAGTTCCACGAGAGTAAAAAGGCAAACATCGGTAGATCCAACATAATTCTGGTTTTTCCTCCTGATCTCTGCCTGTTCTGGAGTATCACAGTGAGGTAGATCCTTTGGAAACAAATTATCAACGATCGTTCCGACAGTAGAGTGCCAGTCTGTTGTTTCTAGGTTATTACTAATTACAGTCTGATAGATATCTCCACTTATCAGTTTATTCCTCATTATTTTATATATGATCCCCCAGGGGTTGGTATTCCCAACATCTTTGACCAAGTTTTGCCAGCAGGTCCTCTTACTTTCAGATATGGCTCGATGGAATAATTTTCTTTTCTCTCTATAACTGTTTTTCAGCCTTTCAACGTCCTCGTTAGAAAGATGTCTACTACGCTGATATAAGCGTCTGGCTTGTTGAGTTTGAAGCCTCAAAGCAGAAAGCTGAGCGTCCCACCATGGCACTGAAGGCTTTCTTATATGTTTCCTTTTACTTGAGTTTGACATAGCTATATATAGATGTTGCTGAACAGTGTCTACATATTCTGAAGCCGATAGTTGGTTTAATGCTTCTGCATCCTCCCCATTAAATACTGTACGCAGATAATTCTCGAATTTTTTCCAGTTGACTTTATCCGTACGGTATCTTCTTAAGTCACGGACAGGGACAGTCAAGTCATTGTGTTGGGAGTTCTTTGATATGTTGAACGTGATAGCCCTGTGATCGCTGTTCACCAAGGAGGGTTTCACGTCCCAGTTTCCAGTTTTGTCATCCATCCTTATGGAAGTAAGTGTGACGTCAATGTTTGATTCTCCGTTGGTAGTGGAGAAAGTAAATGGTTTATTTTGTACATTTTTAATACAAAGGCTGTGAGCCATAATTAAATTTTCAAATCGGGCTCCCCGAGGATCAGTGAAGCCACTGTTCCAGAACGTCGATTTGGCGTTCAGGTCCGCCGCCACCACCAAGTTATTATTTGCGAATTTATCACAGATCTTGTCCAGTAGATGCAATGCTATATGCACATCTTCTGAGGGGGGACAGTATAGTGAAGTTAGGTAGAAAGAGATGGAACTAGAGGATACGAGGATACAGGTAGCATTCGCTGAGCATTCTCCTGTAATCGCAGTAATAACTAGTTCGTTATTAAACACAACAATTGCAGTTTTGGGTGGAGGATCACAAGTTGCTATGATTCTAGTGGAATTGGGGTAGCCCATGATTTTATGCGCCGTTCCACCTACTTGGGATGAATAATATGGTTCCTGTAGACAGACAATGTCATAATTATGTTCTATGGCTACGTTTCTGATCTCATCAGCTGCGGCTCGAGAGCGCTGTGCGTTTATCTGTAAAATTCTAATTGTGTCTGTATTTTGAGAATAGCCAAAGTTATTTCTGCTTGTAGTTGTATTATCCATCAACGATACGCTTATTTGCTAGTTCCATCGCTTTTAAAAACTCGGGGCACTTGCCATCCCTGACTGAGTGATTGGAGTCCTTGTTCTTGCGTTTACAGTTTATGCATTTTGGTGATTCTTCTCTGTTGGGGCACTCTGCGAAGATGTGACCCCCATTGGCACAGTGACTACATGACACGGTTTTATGAGAGCAATTTTGTGCAGAGTGCCCGTAGGCCAGGCACCTGAAACATTTGTTAACTACGGTGAATTTTCTGAACTTATGCGATGTAAAGCCTAAATATATTCGATTGTTTTGAAGTAAACAGTGGAGAAGTTCAGGATTGAATCCAATCACCCAGTTAGTAATACTGTTTCCAGAACCTGAGCTGAACCTAAATGTTGTACCCTCGTTTACCTCCTGTTGTGAGAAGGAATAATCTTTTAAATTTTTATGATACAGGTCGTCCAAGATATCTGCCTTACTATAATCTTTTGGAACTCCATAGACTAAAATTGTTGGGTTTGACATTTTTGGCTTTTCTATTGAAAGTCCTGCATTCTTGAGTGCAGGCAAGGTACAGATTTTGGTGGCATCATATGAGTTTGTAGTCTCTACTAACAAACCCTTGTTCCGGAGGAGTCTGATGTTCTTAACTTTCATTTCTTTATACTCGGTTTTGAGTGTGTTTGTCACCGCATTCCTAATGTCTTGACTGGACTGTATCACTGAGTTAGCAGTGGGTCTTAGGATTAGTATATTGCGTGGATCACCAGATCGAGAAATCCAGGGGGTTTTGGCAGACTCTGAATGGGCCACCATCTGTGGTTCATTTGACATTTCTGTTGATAGTTGTCTAGGCTTTTCGCCCCGTCTTCCGGAATTAACTTTCTCCAATGGATGGGATCGCTCAGGATCAAGTCGGCCCCATTTTGATTTTGCAGCCTCTGCAAAAGTCTTTTTCATCAACGATTGATTTCCTCCATGGGAACCTCCTGGGGAGAGTATATGTTGATCAAAAATATCTGCCCGACATTCTGTGCTGGTCGTCTTGGCCTTCAGCCTCTCATTATCTCTTATTAGAGCCATTGTTAGTGCCTCCATGTCAGCCCAAAGGCTGTGAATGAAGTTTGATGCAATTTTCGTAACCATACTGGTATCTGCTGACATAAAATCTCCGAGCGCCTTCTTTATTTTTACAACTGTGGCGTGTACAATAGTTGGATCCAAAGAAGCTCCAAGATCCAAGGTATCGGTGAAAGACGTGCTTTGAACCCCTGTTGTCTGGGAGGGGCTAATATTTTCAGTATTTTCTGGATTTGTTGGTTCTGTTTTGTCACCAACTGTGCCAGTATCTTTCTGTACTGTATTTTTAGACTTTGAATCTTCCGGATTAGTGTGTGCGTTTTGGTGTGAACTTCCATTTTCGTGGTCTGTTCGCTCTCCTTGAACAGAAACAACTCCAGCGCGGCCGTGTTGTTCAAGTTGGGTGAAATACACCTGGCTGTCACTGGCGTGCCGCCTTCTACTATGCTGCAGTGGGCTGGGCGACGCCAGGTGGGAGTCGAGCAGCAATTTCGGGGGGGAATACGGTACTGATTGGAAAGGGCTTACTTGTCCATTCGTCGGCTTTTTCCGACAGCAGTAAGCAGTGAATTTCGCGCGTGCTGCGCTTGATAATTTTTTCAAGCTTATCTGAGACAGACCTGAGCAGCTTTGGCAAATTTGGCATTTGCACTTCGAACATTTGATGTAGACTCCTTTGCAGTCTTTATTAACCTCTTTTTTGCATAATTTGCAGTTGTCTGTATTTTTCGGTCTAGTCTCCCCTTCCATAGAGAACGGTATGAATGAGAGTGGGAACTACGTACAGTATATCACCCGCGCACTCAACATAATCCCGTTAGTCACTGCTGCAAAACCGAGGCTCTCCCCAAATGTGAAAGGGACCTCCTGCTGTACAGTGATTGCCGCAGGCAGGGAGGTGACACGGAGAGAGCGAGAGCGAGGGAAAACACTGTTGGTCAGTTGTGCTAGTGTCCACTAACTGCCATCGTGCTATATAAGAAATGACAAGATATCGTCCATCTTGGAAAAATTCATTGTCGCAGGCCAAAAAGGGAAAATTATAAAATACTTATCTTTGGCTGGAGCAACGCAGCTGAAATTTCATGCACCAGTAGACAGGCACTCACTGATGACCTCTGTATCACTTGAACGGTCGAGCATTCACTGTATTTCACATAAATCACCTTTAATTAGGAGCACGAAATGCACAAGCTGTATAACTAGACGCCACAGTTAAAGAAGACACCATTATGAAACGTCAGAGAAAAGAGAACACTCCATTGGGTAGATGGAATAATCCGTTGGATAAAGCAAATTTTGGAATGGGACGCTAGTTGTATAATCTCCAGTAATTCATAATAACGTGTTTTATAATACAAAGCGTTCTTTTATATCTTTATAACCACAACACGATGAATATTTTTACATCGCTGTATTTAATTTCCACTTGAACCGAAAGAACTTCATATTTTCATTAAAACAAACAAAAGTGTTTGTTTTAATGTGTTTGTTCACAAGATGGCGTATGACTACGTAATTATACGCTTTCAATGGTGTGCTCGCGCTGCTATTGAATTCGCGTTGTCAAATTACGTGCAGATGCAGTGGTGATTTGCTTACGAGTACGTAACAGTGAACGTTGTCTTTCGAAACAGCTAATTAATATGCAGCGCGTGTCACTCATTTTAAGGTTTCCTTCCTAAAATAAGCGCAGTTTAATGACAATATAACGCCGAATGCAGCCATAACCGAATTTATTTTTTATTCATCTATTTCCAGATAATCTTAGCTAAGTCGCGAGGAGACCCGCTGATTTTACAATAATTTAAAAGTCCATTATGTCTAAAATAACGCTTTACTCTATTATCCATTTCTCGAGCGCGTATTATTAAAAACGCGTCTTCACTAAGGATATTACCGTAGCTCCTCCTGGTGTTGGGAAGTTGTAACAATCGCTAAATAATTCGACACTTTAGGTAGAAGCGAAGTTTGGAAATGGCACAAATACAAAAACCTCTAATTTATGTAAAGTATCTCGGCCAACTTGTTATTCAACTTTCCGTGTACCTCACAATGCATCGAACTGCACTAACAAAAACAGCCCCGTTACTTCTGACCCGGAGCACGCACTCGCGCCACTATTTTTACCGTATGCGTGTTATTAAGGGCCCAGCTTTAGACAGTATCCGAGTTCGTATTAAAAATGCAGCAAAAAAAAAGTTTCGTACCGAGCCTAAATTTTTTTTTTCTTTTGCCGTCAGCACATAGGAGCCAATTCCCCGCTTCCGTCTCTCGCCCACCCCCGCTTCGATCCTCCAGTGCCCGGAAGTGTTGCTCTTTTGTCTACGGAATTCATATCCCAAGTGGCATCAGCACTCCTCACTAACTCGCTTTAATGTGTCTACTTCAGGAAGTTGTGCCTGAATATTTAATACCTGTCGTTCGGTACTTCTCCTCCCTCCTCCTCCTCGTGCTCCGAGCACGTGAGGATGGAGCTGACAGTGGCCTGCATTTTACTCTTCCTTCCTTTTCGCTACAAAGTTCTTGTTTTTTAATGGAAAACGACTGAAGATCGTCTTTTTTCCTTTTTTTTTTTTTTAACTCTTCGGAATAATCGAATTGCCTTGCAAGCCTTTCAAAGCTCTGTTGTGTCTTCTCGGGGGTTTTAGAAGGTGGGGGGGAAAGAGGTCGACAGGAATAATCGGCGATAGGCAGGGAACTCCGATAAAACCATTTTGTTCTCTCGCAATCCGTCTATCTCTCTTATGTTCAGAGTTTCCTCTTCCTTCGCGGATGTTCTGTTGACTATGGCAGGGATAAGTCATTGGCTCGAACATGTAAAGAAGATAAAGAGGCTCACTTAAACTTTCCTTGCGCAGTTCCCGTTAAATTTAGAGGTGAACGTAGAATGGGGGAACGATTATAAAAGTTCTTTTATAATGCGCTACATAAGGACTGAAATTTTTAAACAACCTGTCCTATCAAAAAGCGCAGTTTCTGAAACAGACGACCCCTGATGATAAGTTTTTGTATTAGACTATATATATTTGATATTTGAACATAGACTTCTGTTCGAAATCTTCTTAGTAGCAAATTATATTGTCAGACAGATCCAAGATAAATTTACATTAATTTTATAATGCAAAATGTATATTACTTTTTAATGTTAAAATACTGCAAGAGGTCGCCTTAATTTAGGCTTATTTTATATAGCCAACGTGTACATAAAATCACGAACCTGGATTTGGAACAAAAGGCTTGCAAGGCAATTCGATTATCCCGAAGAGTTAAAAATTATTGTCCTGAAATATAAAGGATGATTTTTTTTATTCATTATGCCATTTCATTCATCTGAAGAACATAAAACATTGTTTATAAACAGAAATTAACACTTGAACTGTATTTAAGTGTTGGGATATTCATGTCACAACATGTCCAACGTGCCCTCCACGTTTATTAATGATGCATCGCAGTCGGAGTACAAAACTGCGAAGAACATACTCCAAAGTTTCGTGGTTCGTGGATTCTTCTGAAACCCTGTGTCTTTGGGACAACCCCAGAGATAAATATCACATGGGTTTAAATCAGATGACATTGTAGGCCACTCCAGCGCCTTGCCATACAACTCAGGGCAGTGTTTATAAATTACTCTATTGTCAAAAATTACATCCAGGAACTCCAAGACAACTCTAGGGAGTATTCCCTGTTGCCAGTGACATCTCCAAACCTTTATCTACAGAGTAATGATGTTCGTACAAAAAATTTGAAGCTTGCTAAACTGCAAAGTACAAAATAGTACGATGAATAAAAAACCACCTTGTATATTTCTTAAAGAATTTTCTCTTCATTCCGTTCTGTAGCCACATCGCCGAAAGACTAGCTCGATGTCTGAATTATAAAATCAATCGATTGTGAAGGAAGAAAAAGGTGACATCTTGACAGTCAATAGAAGGGGGTTTGTTATTCGGCAATGCATTAGTCTGGCGGACAGAATGTTATTCGAATGGTTGAAATGAATCAGTGACATGGCATAGCGAGCCTTCGTTTCATTTAAGGAAAATATCGGCATAAAATATTGACAGTCGAAGGGCGGCGGTAATAGACAGAACAGAGCAAACCACTCATAAACAATCTCGGACACTACAGGAAAGATCCATTTGAATTAGTGGATTTTCTTGCGAAGAATAATTCGCCCACCTTCTGGAGTACTTTCTCAGTACGTCATTGAAACGACCTTGGATAAACTACGGCGAGCTATTTGATTCGGGAGGAGCTACCTTCTAAGGAAAATGCTTGTGGAATTCGAATAATTTTTAAGTAAAGTGAAAGAAGAAGTGGGATTGTTTATTTTACGCCACTGGTACCTAAAGTTTATTATAAAGTCGCTAATGATTTAAAGAGTTTTTGAATTTGCATTAAAATTAATTATAGGTGTCTTTATCGTTTTTTGAACAGTATTCCGTTGAGATTATTATAAACAAGAACGCTCTTTGAGTACGCGATGTAGGACGCTCTCGTTTATATGAATATTGAGTGTATTTTTGTCATATTTTGTTTGTATGTCGTCTGCTGTTATCAGCAGTCGACAGCTAGTAATCGTCTGCTGTTATCAGCAGACGATTACTCTTAGAAACCGTTTGCTAAAATTGCTACCAGTTCTGGGAATTTTAAATTGATTAAAATCATTGGTACTTGGGTGGGTGTGTCATTAAAGAACTAAAAGACGATCTTACGACAAACTAAATGTTTTCGGAAGCAACGCTGATGCTTCTAGTTGATCAGGGAGAAACTTCTTGACTGAAAATCAAAGGAAGAAGAATAAAGTTCGGGAAAATTACAACGAAAGCGGGCGAAGATGCCTTCAAAAGCAGTTTTATTCAGTTTGTTGCTTTGAAATATTGATTGAAAAGACAACTTCGTTTACGGTAATCCGTGGAAATTGTCCCCTCATGTCTACATGAAACAGGCAAAAGCATACACTTTAATTAATGTATTCGGAATCCTCTTAACCGTAATGATTAAAGTCCATTACTCTAAGAGGATCCCAACACACACACACACTGATTAATTAACTTAACTCGATTGGAAGTGTCTTCGAGCATCTCACCAAACTTTTAATTCAAGTCAGCTTCCGACAACGAAGGAAACTACAGACTACCCATCTGAAGGCGCTGTGGCACTTCAGCGTAACATATACGTGCATATCATATGAGTCTCATTCAATATTACCATAAATAACCTTACTTTGACCTTAATACGACAGTTGAACGATCCCTTCATTAAAATGTTTCTTGACATCCCTCCTCTTCTCTTTGTCTGTTAGAATTACATAATTGAAGTTTTAGCCCCCTCCCAATGCGTTTCCATGGTTTCCTTTGACGTAAAATAATTGTTAGCAGTAGCTGAAAATTTTCCATCGAGAGGAATTGTCAAAATAGAAAAATATAAAATAATAAAATAGCAGAGTTGTGAATTAATTGATAATTAAGTGTTATTTCATCGTAAATGCTCATTTATGTGAAAATTCATTGATTATTGGAATAGAATCTTAAAGCACGCTTTAGCATTCAAAGCTGGGTAATTTTAACGTAACAATATGGGGTGCTATTCATTGTTACGTTTGTCACTACATTTCCAGCTTTGCTGAATATACTAACTTCCCTCTTCTGTTTTTTAAATTTTCATCTATCAGCGCATCACCAACACGAATTCTGTTGCTCCTGCCATTGCTTTCGAGATTTTAAAACTATTATAATCGTTCTCACCCCAGTTTACCTTAATACGCAGCACTCTGATTACTGCTCTCGTGCATATTAACTGCACACGTTACAACTCATCGAGATCACTCATCGCACTGCAGTCAGATATTTATAGTCGTCTGCAACAGCGACCTGCTTGAACCAGCTGTAGCTTTGCGCACGCTGATGGGCAGATCATTCCAGAGTTCAGGTGTCCCGATAATGTGCAACTCAGTTTTTTTTTAAAAGTCTCATCGATCGCATGATTAAGCTCTAGAGGGCGTTTATTACATGAACTAGCAGTCAGTTTATTAACACGACTCGCTTCCAATATCCTGAAAGTAAGTTTCTCGAATGCACGTGGATTCTGTCAACCCTTGCAGTATTTAGCGATTTATTTAATCGGCGTTGTCTAATCTACTAATTAATGCCTTCCCCTCTCCCTTTCCTGTATGACCTTTTGGTAGAAACAACTTCATATTCCTTTGGAGTTTCAATTAACTTCTTCCAAAGCCTTGAGGTTGATTTAGCTTCTGCTGGCATTTTCCATTGCCTGTAGCGATCCATTTAAATACAGTTGGGTCTGCCCCTTTTTCAGAATTGTCCAGCATGTTTCATTAGATCAAATGAGTAGCATATTACATAAGATACTGGAATAAATACAACAAACACACGTAATACGCTTTACAATCAGTCGGATGCGCAATGGACGTGGATACTGAATGCAATTGGTGTGTGTGTGGTCCAGAAGAAGAATTGTCCTTCCCCCTTCTCTGTATCAGATGATATCTAGAAGTTTCTAGGATCCCCATACATCGATGTTGGTACGGTGTTCTTTTGTCTCTATTCGGGAATAAAAGTTCACAGCTTTACTCCACGATAAAGCGGATAGCTGTCGTGCAGCAGCGATCCAAATAACTGTGCTTGCACTGTAATTTCAGACCATCAGTAATCCAGACGTTAACGTCTGTTATTGGAAGAAATTCCTGAGCTGCATGTTTTTCTTTCTTTTTTGCATGTTGATTGGCAGTTGAGAAGAGCAGAGCATCGTTCTATACAGTTAGGAAAGCGAAGGTTTGTTAGCACAGCGACTGAGGAAACTGACAGCAATATGTTAACTGCGCAGGGGGCAAATGAACAGAAGGTACTGGCAAAGAGACTGCGTTTCGGTAATGAAAGAGCCGATGATCAAAGAGCGCAAACAAGTTCCTGCCAGAGAAGCTGTCTCTCTTGCTTGAATAACAAAAAAGACCAGTTTCATCAATATAACTGGGATGCGGATCAGATCTCCAAGACATGACACATTAAACCCAAACCACATACACACACGCGCGCTCAGTACTCATTATTTCCTGCATATGCCAAATTAACTTCATTCCCACGCTTCTTCCATCTATCTTAACCTGAAATATCGTTGATTTGCGATTTATCCCATTGTTTTGTCTTAGCTTGTCATTCGAAATTGACTTTCAGATGCCTTAATCCTTTTAAAGATGACTACTGAAGAAACCTTTATTTCCATCTGAAATCGCCCACGGCAGGGCCTCAGTAATGAAAGGTCGCAAACATAAGGGCTTCCACAAGAACTTCCATAAGGACTTCCAGAAGATATTCCATCACTATCCATCAAGGCTTATTGTGATTCCCCAAATTGTCCACTCTTTTATCCAAAGACTAGCAAACAGAAAATCCATCTTTAAATTATAAGAAACTAAGCAGACAATTACAGGAGAAGAAAATGAATCCAGAATTCTCAAAGGCACGGTGAAATCACGACAGGCCAGACTACATTTTGCCATTAGCGCTCATCAGTGCCATCTAGATGGTCTGATGCATTTAATTGGTACTACAGTTCGTGTGTGAGGTCGTTTCTCTGTCATCAGAGGCGTAGTTTAATGTGTCCCTGCATAACTATAGGCGTCTCTCCGCGAATATTAACCCGATCGTCAATTTCATCGATTTGCACCCAGTGAGGGTACACTGAAGCTCTACTTGGACTAATATGGCAATGAGGCCCAATTACTATGGAAATTACCATTATTGGGTTGTTTTATTAGCATAGCTAACAGTAAACGACCCAATCGATGCCATCCTGGTATTGGTGCTCCCTTTCCAGGATCCGATAGTAAAGCTGGAATATTTGAGAACCATGTGAGGTCTCAACACTGCGAAATCCTCCCGAGAATGAACTTTTCGAACTTCCCATTTCGCTTTTACTGTGGGGTATATAAAATAGGACTGTAACATAAGCAACCCGAGTGACTTTTGATCGCAGCCCATAAACTCTGAAGGTTCTTGAGTGCCTAATGCACTTGTTTACGCAGATTGGAAAACTTCCCCTGTTCACCAAGGAACAGTATTAGCGTAAACTACCTTCTTTTTAGTTTCACTTATCCACAACATTTCTGATTGCGTGGCTACTTATATCATGACAGGAAGATGTATTAGAGCTTGACAGAGACCTAAGAGAGGTGCTGAAATTTATATCCCTGTTGTTTGTATAATCTGTATTGGGTTTTCAGTTGGAAAATTCTAAAGACAAGATGAAATCTGTATTTGATTCACTTGTCATATTTGAGACGTGTAAGATTGATTAGGCTGATTATGGAAAGTAAAATTTGAGTAATCTTCCTCGGTTGTCAATTGAATAACTGTACCATAGTTGAGATTTTGAGGTCGTATCCATTGTAATTAAAATACTGAAAGATCCAAGGGTTTCAAAGGAAGAGTTGTACAGAAGAGAAGAATTCAAATATTCAGAAAGAAGACAGTACAGGGACAAAAGGTAGAAAGAAAGCGTTGATATTGTTACAAGTAGAGTATTGATTGCATAGACTAGAGATAATAGTTATGTGAAGGTTCTTGTTTAGGATAATTATAGCAGTTTTAGGATCAAGATCCTAAAACTGCTAACTGGTAACTCGAGTATTACGACTGAAGGTTGCAATATTCGAGTTACCATGGAAAATCCCAAGATTTTGGAGGTATATTCTAAGCAGTCACTTTGAATATACCTCCAAGATCTTGGGATTTTCCATGGTAATTCTTTCATGGTAAGTTACCATGGAGGTATATTCAAAGTGACTGCTTAGAATAACAAAACTCCTGCCCTCATGGATAGTACAGGTATAATCACCGTTCTCCCACACCGGATGGAAAAGACCTGGGTTCGAATGCCGCCAATTACGCAAGGAATTTTTATAGACCTTTCCCAACGTGGCTGAGTTAGTCGGTTGCAGGCTAGGACTGCGTGGGTATTTTTCTCCGTGAAAGTCCCGCACGAAAAACTTCTGGAAAAACTTAAGCAATATGGTATCCGTGACCTTCTGCTCTCAAGGCTACGCAGCTATATTACGCATCGTTCCTTGAGCGTTATCATCAATCAAGTGAACTCAGACCGTTTTAATCCACTAAGGGAGTACCTCAAGGCTCTCCTCTAGGTCCTCTTCTTTTCAGTGTTTTCATAAATGATCTTTCTTCTTTCATATGCACCTCCAATATTCAAGTTGCTCTCTATGCAGATGATCTTAAGATCTACTCAGCAATCAAGGAGATAACGGATTCTCAACAGCTTCAATGCGCCCTCAATAAATTATCTCTGTGGCTATCTCTGAATGGATTGTCAGCTAATCCCTCGAAGTACAAAGTAATCTCTTTCTCATCCTGCAGATCTCCACAACTAATAAATACAGAGTACAGTATTAACTCTGTGATCATCGAAAGGTGTGACCAAGTTAACGACTTGGGGATTCTCTTCTCCAGCAGTGCTAAATTTGATGCCCATGTTCTTAAAATCACCAGTAAAGCATTGAAAACACTAAGATTTATCAAACCGAACACCTACAAGTTCAAAAACTGCAGATATGCTATCATCCTTTATAAAACTATAGTTCTCCCAATCCTGGAATCCAGCTCACCCATCTGGAATCCTCACACGAAAACTCTAATTAACAAAATTGAAGCAGTCCAAAAAAAAAAAACATTGTCCGTTACCTTACGCTCCGTAGTCCTGTCGTTGTGTGATTACTTTCTTCTGAGGCCTCTGTACACCAGAAGAGTTACTGCTGACATTACCCTTCTAGTCAAAGTAATCACTGGAACTTATGAAGCATCTGATATCCTCAATAAAATCAACTTCAATGCTCTTTATAGACAAGTCAGGAACCTTACACCGTTTCGGCTTGACTCTGCCACCACGGACTTTATGAAGTTCAGTCCACTGAACAGAATCAGCAAATGACTCCCTCATTTGACTTTGACAACTCCCAATCACTGATGAACTCCATCCACAAGTTTGTCTCTTCTCTTAAACTGCAAAGTGACTAGCTCTCATCTAATTATTGTAGTTTATTATTATTATTTTTCTGTTCTCTGGCTAATTAATTTATTATTTGTTTTATTGGTAACTTAATGCAGTCCTCTTTTGTACATATGATTTTAATTTTAAATCTGTATCAGTGTTTATCTTCCTGTTGAATTTCATATTTTTGTTATCAATTGTGTTTAATGGTTACCTGTTGTGTATCTTGTTGTTCATAAAATAAAAAAAAACTGGAGTTTTTCGTGCAGCAAACAGAAATCGACCACATCGAACACACCAAATTTACAGACATGTACGGTGTAATATTGCCTAACTTTCTTTATGCGCTTAAAACCGTACAACAACGAACAAACCCCCAAACAGTAAAGCCCCTTACGTATTATATTCATTTGATAGCTTTAGCTGCGAAGAACATCAAATCGATATGATTTCCGCCATACTACCGACTCATATTTGACTACGTTAGATGAGGATGTATCATTCATACTGAGTAAGTATTCGTACTTGTTCTAATCCTCTGGAGTACTCTGGACAAGAAATGTCTCTAACTGAATAATTAAAATCTCTTCTGTTTCGCTTACAATTTGATTTTTCTTCTGTATGTGGACAATTTTTATCCTTCGTGTGTAGATAATTGGCATAAACGTTAAACAACTACATGGATATGTGGACATGTGTTGTGTCTTAGGAAGGGCAGTTGTTGAACTAGCTCAATTCTACCTCTATGATGATTACAGAACTCTGTAAAATGGCCAGAAATGAATGTCGCGTTAGATTTGTATACTGTGTGGGTGTGGTCTTCTTGTTAAGTTGCTTCTGGTCACTTGTTACCGGGAAGCAGCAATCACGAGGAAAGTTGCTTCTTAGTACCCATACATGCCATGAGGAGGCGGGATGCAACTGTGCGTGTACTGACCAGTCCCAAAGGACTAATCTAAAGACTCCCAAAAAAGACTAATCCAAAGAACAAATCTAATAATAATAAAATAAAATTCGATAGGGAGCGCCACCTATTGACTAGAGGAGCCTTATCTTGAATCTTCATTGTAATGTGCAGTTATTTTATAGTTTCAAATTCGCATAAACCCGTTGTAGTTACTAAACGTAACTACCAACGGGTCCTACCTTTTTAATTAGCAAATAAACCTTCATCTTTGTGGAAATTATTGCCATCTCTTTAAAACTTGTGAAGATTTTCATCAGTTCTCTCTCTCACACACACACACACACACACACACACACACAATTGATTTGTCTCTTTTCCTTCTAGAGATGCCTTTCGTTCCTCACTCTTTAATTATGCTACCCTTCTTCATTAGTTGATTATTTCTAATGTGTATTCGTCTCTGCATTCACTAAGGGTTAAGTTACTGTTTAAACTTTAATTAGACTAAGAACTCACTTGAGATTCTCACGTTTATTTCGCGTGTGTTGCGGAGTTTTCTGAATTTCGAATACAGCTAATCAAGTTGACTTGCCAATAAAAATAAACCGAACGACTAATGACGTCAGAGGCGTCTATACGACCGCAATGATGCGTACTTTGTTAGCTAGTCTTTCCTACTAAAACAAGCGAGCCAATTATTTAATTCCTGCGTCTGGAGAGCTAGAAAAATGAACTTCAAAATGGAGGCTGGCTGCTATGTTTACATAGCCCGGAACACAATATTTTCTTTATAATTTCCATACCTTAAAGTTGCTGTTGAAGTGTTTGAGTTTATTTTCCATTCTCTGCGAACATTCCTTCAATTACGTTGCTATTTGTCCGCAAAGGGGTTGTGCCGCTAGTTAAACACTAAATTAGTGTGGAATAAACTTGGTGGGTTACTTCCGATGCGCGCGAAAAACATGCGTTATTAGGCAAACTCACGAGGAAAGAGGTGCACGAAATGATGTGCAGATATCCATACTAACAGGTGTTACCTTTACATCGGTCTCGGGGGATGTCATTAAGGTGTGTCAAGACTCAGGTTGGCACCAATGTACGTCATTTAGTTCAGAGACATATAGAAAGAGGGGTTTCTTTACGACGCAGATATTTTCGACTGAAAAACTTAGATCTCCAGACCTTGCCACGTTTGGAGTAATAGTCAGGGTGGAGTAATGGAAACCAATGGTTAAAACTGCGTTTTGAAGGCGATGATCAACACAGAATCCCAAAAGATATTTAATACCACAATTATATGAATAGATTTCATATAGAGTACGAAGTTTCCAGTTTCCAAAAAGCCAATAAAATGCTGCTTATGTGGTTTAGTTTAAAAAAAAGGTACAAAATCCAAACTGGATTCTCTGATCTTACGTAAACCATTAAAGAAGAAGTCAATTACGATTCCAAAAAGAAACGGGCGGCTGCAGAAGGAGTATCCATCGAAAGAGATATTAAACTGCAAATCTTGCAGGCAAATATTAAGTTTCCAGCATCTGTCTGAACTTTTTTTGAATAATCAAATCCGTCCATGGTAAGTCAGATCCAATTCAAGTTTATAGTACACAAAAGGGGATGCACAAAGAAACGTGTTGAGTTCCCCCCAAATCGGTCATCTTGAAACAAAATTAAAACAGTCTGTATTACTCAGAATAAAGAATCCAAAAAATAAACTAATTATTTGTACTTAGAACTTCAAAGTAAATTGAGTTAGAATATGTAGGAAGCATTAAATGCATCCAGAGGAAGGTATCTTTGTTCAGCTGTTTGGATTTCTGCTTCGCTTTTCATCCACAAAAGTCGCTTTAATAAAAATAGTTTCTTGGCTGATTAGGCTGGCTTAATAAAGGGAAAAAAACTTCACCTCCATCCTTAGAAGTCCAGAATCTTCTCTAGATAGTGAACGCGAAAATATGTCTTGGGCAATGGAGTTTTTCCCTAATTAAATCTACACAGTTGATAATGATTTTCCAGAATGACACCACATTGGCAAACCCGCCCTTTATTGTACTCCCTTTCTACCACAAAGAGGTTGCATACCAAATCATTACAAACAGCGGTCGATAAAGCTTTCGTAATATTCAGTTACCCAGCAACAAGCTAGCTAGATTCGTACGTGGAAAAAGTAAGAAGAGGAAAAAAACTAGTGGAAAGGCAAACTGGAATAAATGATTAAAATCAGCGGTGCCCTACTGGTGTATGATTACTGAACTTAGCTGGGTGAAGTAAGAGAGAGAGAGAGAGAATTACTCCTGCTGTAAGGTAAACAGTTTAAACAGTAAATTCAGCAATATTCGTACGGATTATTTGGAAATACTGAAGAGGTTTTACCATCCGCAGATCAATGGATGTCTTACTACAAGAGTAGATAATAATCCACTGCTGTCCATGATAATCATTAATTACGACACTATTGTCTCGTGCCATGTATGAACACCACACGCGCGCACACACACACGCACTCACACGGGCGCATTCTGTTCTAAGTAGCCAAGAATGAAGATGATTTAGGTGGCACCGTATCAAGTTGTTCCTTCTGGATGCTTCCAGACCATATTGAAGCGATTAATGCAAATTTAATAGAGCTCCCCCTTACCATAGATCTCTCACTAGTGGCACCTATATAATTATAGACGTGACATCCTTAATGAGGAAACTCGCCACCGAAATCTTCTTTATTTTCCTGTCCAACGTTCTTAGCAACAGCAAAACTGATTTTAATATATAACTTGATTTGTAGTCGGGCATCATCGCTCAGACTAATTAAAATTAACTCTAAAAAGCTTCAATCGTCTCCTTGCTTTCTTAATATAGTTGAGTTTTAGACCTCATGGAAGAGCGAGCTCCGGCAAGCGTGATAGTAAACAGAATTTCTCATATAATTTGTTTAAACCTTGTTTGTAATTATCCAGCTAAATATTGCAGGAGAACTAGGAGTAAACACATTATTAATGTATGATTTTCTGCTGCTTTTTAATACATAATTAGAGAAATAGACATAGAAGACTAAAACACAGAAAGGGGAAGCCTGTTCAAATGTATTCATCTTAAGGAATCGATTCTAGATGTAAAATTCTTGATGATATTAGCCAAACTAATTCTGTAAGCGAATTTGATTCTTTCCATACGTGTATTTTGGATTAATTACAACCACTATCCTTTTATACTGCGTGGAAAAATCCTTTGTTCGAATCCCTTCTAGCGGAGAAAAATTATGAACTTATTTTACACCATGGCCCAGTTAGTCGGTTTCGGGTTACGATCATAGTTTTCCCTAAGCATTTTAGTTTTTCATCCAGAAAAATAGTTTACAAACCAAGGAATATATATATAGTTTACAGACAATATATTGATACCACATAGCCGTAGTTGCCTCGGGCCTAAACAAGACGAATTAATATTTCTTGAAGGACATAATACTGACATATGAATCACATTGTGCCAAACGATTTTTTTAAATTCTTTAAATTTCTGGTTAAGATTACAATCAATACCCTTCTTCTGCTTCAAGTGACCTGAAGTTGATGCACGAGCCAAACTTAATACAGTTTTTGCTAGAGATTCTCATACTTTACTGTTCTTTTCTTTGTGGTAATTTTGCAACTTCTGTTACATATGCAATACATCAGAGAAGCTTGATGTCACAGAATATAATATTAAATAACTTTTCTGACGAATATTGGCACTCCTTTGTTGATATAATACTGTCTGTAACTGTATATTAGCCACAATCATTTCTGGGTTGTCTTACTGTATCAAAGAACACATTTGTTCGTATGATAATGTTGGCTGAACTCCAAATATCAATTGTCTTGGGAATCTGCCATTTGTATTCGCAATTTAAAAAGTATTTGTCAACTACATCCATTACCTTTCACCTGCCAAGTATTCTAAAATAACTTGGAAACTCTATGCGCATGCCTATGAATTATTTGTACCGATGAGTAAAATAGCATGGCATTTCCTTTGGGGATGACAGGGTTATTGTAAGTTCCCCAAGGATTAATTCCTGTGCTTAGGTCTTTCTGGAAACATCGTAAGCGTCCCAAGAGAACAACTAATTATAATCATAACCTGGAAGGAATGGCAAGTATCTGCTATTTATAGTTGGCGACTGTCGACACGATTATTATTGGGAGTGAGAACATTGGAAAAGGTTGGCAGTGTCCATTGCCGCAAAACAGAAAGGAACCTTAGGGGAGACCTGAATAATGCTTATAAGGGTCAACACAATCTCGACTTCTCTATAAATTATTGGATTTGTCAAGAGAAACATAGCTTAAATGAAGCAGGATAAGAAGAGCTGAAATCGGAGAGAGAGAGAGTGATTTTACTCTATCTATCCTTCTAGTTCACTGACATTTATAAGATCTCTGCGGTAATTTAATTTTCTGTAAAATTCTGGTAGAGTACCTAAAAATCCAAGTAGACTTCTGTATAAACTCTCATAGTAGGGGCCAGCCGAAAACTAATTCATGAAACCATGCATATATTGTCCACATAATCGGTCTCTATGCCTGAGACCGATTATGTGGGCCACATATTGAAAAAGCTTATAAAATTTCATCACGCCATTGAGAGGATTCGAACCGGGGCCTTTTCTACCCAGCGAGGGGAGGACGTGATAATAACCCTTGTGGTACCGCACAGTGACCTGTATATAGAGAAGAAGATACCCAATTTATGGTTTTTAGAGAAATTGGTTGATCCAGAGTGATATAACCATCCGAAAAATTCGCCAAAATTCAGTAAACCCCCATTGGAATTTAATATGAAATCGATTCAGGAGCTGTATTGATTGCTGAATATCGGAAAAGTTTTGTTAGGCATTGTAAACTATGATCAATGAAAAGAAGTACAGTTTCACGAATGCAAAAAGAAACATCTGGACTTTACATGGTAAAGTGAATCTGTGAAGGAACTTAATAATTTAATAAAATTATATTATTAAGTTCTTCTTGCATTCCCGACGACTGTTTTCTTCTTATTAATGATGGGAGTCGAACAAATTACACTTCTGCCTTTAATTTGTGAAGTATTCAATTTAAAACATACAGTCCAGCGATTTAAAGTCTGTTTTCTTATACTCCATTTCTGTGATGTAACCAAAGACGGAATACCCAAAAAAGAACTTAATTATAAGTCTAATTAACCTTAAAGATAATTAGAAGGGATTATCAGGTCAGTTGGAAATTACCAACATTGTATAAAAGCTGTGGCTGGATGAACTCACACGAAGTTAATTATGGATCCTTAATTTAATAAGGAAGGTAACTTTACCAGCATTTTGTCCCTCCTCCTTTCATAATTATGACATATCTTCGTTGGATAGTTTCTTTATTCTGTTGTGGTTCCCAACTCAAGTACAAAACTGCAATGGAGGAAACTCCCCAGTCTCATTTTGTCTCAATTTCATCAGTTATTGTATTTTTACTAACTGCTTCTTTACTATTAACTGAGTGTTTCTTCTAGACATTTTTCTGTCAAAAGAATCAAGGGACAAAACAAGTCTACATCTGGAATTGATCACGTACACCCGAAGTAACAATTTATCTTTGTAGATGCAAATCTGGAGAGTGATACGGTGAACAAACGGTTCGATATTGTTTAAATAAATAATTTCTTGAGTTATTATAAACGTACAGATGTTCTGAGACTTACAAACCAAGAAATGCATCTAAGAAATATCGAGATAGCACTGTAATATTAAGAGAAGGTAACTTGGAACGCTTTTATTTAATTCCCGTACGTTTACTAAACGAGAACTTCCAAATTATAAATTATAATTGCGGTTGTGGCTTGACTTTCAATTTCCACAGTTCTCACAAAAAGAAGAATAAAAATATTCTTCTTTTTGTTGAGAGCTTATTCGAAACATAAAATTCAATTTATTCGAAGGGTTGGGAAGATTCTTTATGAACATTATTTTAAACTTAATGCTGGTTTATAAAATAAGGCAGACCCATTCTACCTAAAAACCGCATCTAATTCCATGGAGTTGAAATTCCTTCACTGACCTATTGATCGTACCCAAAGGTCAAAAAGCGAGCATCATTAGAATGCGTGCAAACGAAATCGCTTCATCTTTTTATATTTCCCCCCAGGAAATACCCGTACAAATTTGCATTCACTTTGAGCTGGAAAAAAATTTAATTTTCCCTGCCGAGGCAGTCGGACTTTAAAATCCCGCTTGAATTTCATCAAATGGAAACTTCTTGGATGGTAAAATCCAGTGTGGTGGTGGATACGTGTTTTCTACTCTCCTTTATTGGTATCATTCTGCGCTAAAGTGTAATTACCGACAAGCGAATCTCCGCTTTTTTAGCATCAGTTGAATTTGACCGGATTATATGGGATTAACTGGTTGGACTGGTATGAAAAATGGTGGATTTAAATAATGAGACGTTGGGATAGGATTCATTTTCGAGAAATGGCAGGTGATGTAGAACGTATCATTAAGAGATAAATTTTAAATGTAACGACAAATGTAAATGTAATGTTTGAGCTTCTGTTTCTAGGGAAGTCAGTAACTGGAAGCGACACGTTAGTTTAGACATGCGCAGTGGAGTGGAGTGGGCTTCCTCAAAAAACTTAAACGTAGAGAGTATGGGACTAAAGTGAAATAAAGGAACTTGCTAGAATAACAGAGCATGCGCATTTAAAAAAAACTTAAAACGTAGAGTAGGAGACCAATAAAGGAACTTGGCAGCGCATGCGCATTATTCCAGCTAAAGAAGTAATATAATTCAACCCTAAATTGAATAATTCTCATAAAAATTCTTTCTGGAAGTTCCAGGAGGTTCCATCTTCATGTATTTCTTCCGTTCTGCAACCAGCAAAATACAAACGACGTAAAGTGAGTGTCGTCTGGTTCTGTTTTTAACATGAATAAACACGTTTCACAGGGACTTCAAACAACAGGAAGATGTGATTGTTAAAAACATATAAATAGAATATGGTTAAAATTCTTTCTGGAATATCAGAAAGTTCTTTCTTCTCCCTTATGTATTTCTTTTGTTCTGCAACCAGCAAAATACAAACGACGCAAAATGAGAATCGAATCGTCTGCTTCTGTTTTTAACGTGAATAAACACGTTTCAAAGGGCATAGGAAGGTCGTGAGCTCAGAAGCTGGTCTTCTGATACTGAGCATTGTTCAGAAGGGAAAAAAAAATGTAATTTACGTTTGAAGTTCTTGATGATGATGCCTTTTAAGTTTTAGTAAACTACACGGTGAACTTAAAATATGTTTATCGTGGGAAAAAGTAATACATCGTTCTTACAGTCTCTCGGTAGGATTTCGCAACTTTTTGACTGCTACTTTTTATCCTACCTGCGTAATAAAATTCTCATTATACACATCTTCGTCATTATGCTCTCACTCTCTCTCTCTCGTGTGTTTTCCTAGTTAAAAAAAAAAAGGTCTCTAATTATCCAACAGTCGGAAAAAATGATAGGGAGTTGAAGTTAATTATTTTTCCATATTTCGAACAAAAAAAAATATCCTCATTTAGTCACTTTTAACAGGGCAGACACTTTTCGACTTTTCCCCCCGTGCGGATGCGAGTGTGAGTTAAAAAATCGCCATTGATTTTGTTCGGTGATGCCTCGTGAAGGATGACTCTAATGCTGACGTATTTCTTTACTAGAAACTGCAATTAACATGTAATTTTGATTTACGCCTCGTCGTAAAAATAATTGATCTTTGCCATTTTATTGCTCGAAGCAGTCGTAAAGAGGTGTGTAATGGGGAGCATCGAAACTGGGAGATTGATACGAGTTATCCGGCTCGAGCCATACCCTCGAATATAGGAACGAAATATTTAAAAAGAAGTATATTTTTAAATTGTTACGTTCATCATTTGAGGGGGTTGTTTTAGCGAATAAATGGGGGGTACAGATATGCTGCTGAAATATGTTGAAAGTTATTTGAAACTCTAATCTTGAGAGCATTTTTCATGTTGAGAAATCGCTTTGGTGTTAGCCACCAATTGATCGAGTAAATATTCCAAGAAAATCTTATCGTTTTAGTTTCTTCGTCCTCGCGATTGCATGAGGTCGCGAGGTTCCTCGGAGCATGACGAGACATGGGTATTCAGCTTTAAGAAATAGGTCAGTATGCTGCCCGTGTTTAAATTTTGTTCGTATGAATGGTTTTCTGTGGCGGTCTGAGCTTCTTTCTTTTTATAGTATTTTAGGATGAAATTGTTGTAGAATTATTGTTTTCTTCGGTCTTTGCTTCCCCCCACTCCTTCTCCTTTCTTCTTTTTCCTTCTCTGTGCTCGTTTCTTTGGTCTAAGATTACCTTGAAGATGAAGGAAGAACAGATTTCTGCTTTCTCGCTAACATATTTCGAAATGCCAGTCTGCAGGTCCTGTCATTCTCTTTTCTAACATTAGGCAATGGCGAGGGGATGCCTTTTTTATTTTCTTTCCCCATTTCAGAGTAATTCCCTCGGTGTCCGAAAGGGATGCTACTGATGCACTCGTAGACTTCCCATATCAGCTTCGGTAGCTTCCATCTCCAAACAAATGGATTTCAATATGATCAATGGCCTCCATGCGAGTTTTCCTTAATTCTGTTGACTCCTGCAGGAACTTGAGTTCTGCAGATGTTTCGTTTCAGTGATCCCAAGAAATAAATAAAAAACCTTAACAAGATCTTAATGGATTTTCTCATTTTCCTAGTTCTTAATGATGTTTAACACTTCTTTTTTAGGTGCGCCTTAATCGTGTGCAGAATGTGTAGATCTTTTGATCGAGGCGCATAACTAAATGTCCAAATAACCACTCCTAACACAATTTCCCAATCAATTTAACTGCTTTCGTTTTTTTTGGAATTTTTCATCCATTATATCATCAACGAAATCCCAACTTCGCCCGCTCATCCGAGCGCTATTTACTTTCTCTGCTCATCGGATGTAGCAGTCCCTCTGCGATCCAACGAGTGCTATTTCAGGAGGCCACTTGAGTCTGTAAATTCTTAACACCCGTAACAGATTCTCTTCCTTGTTCTTCTAGGCCAGAGGTGCATAATCAATCAATCGGTAGGGCATAAAACTTCTTGTTGCGTCACTTCTGACATGGTCCACGTGCAAGGGTTTTTGTTTCTTATCTTGCGCTTAAGCTCCACCTGCTCTTTACACTCTGCTGTCCTACTTTTTAAGAGTTTAAGATTTGCTTTTGAGAACGATGATTTATTTGCATTCCGTTCTTCGAGACCGCGCCAAAGACCATCGTTGTTATAAAGGGGGTTGTTGAATGAACATTTGAGTTTATGAGGTCACACTTAAACTGTTTATTTAAAGTTTCAGTAAATAGGATGATAATACATCGAGAAGTTTCTTACGTAGTTTTTAGGCCAATATAGATCGCAAGGGTTTTCGTGAAAGACATTATTGCCAATTTGTGCAGTGACTCTTCTTGTATGTCCACAGAAAATTTGAGGATTGTAACTATATTTTTCTACTTTACAGAGGGCGTTGAAGTGTGGAAGGTGAATTAAGATGGCAACTGTTGAGAGAATCAAGCACCGTGCAGTCAGTCAGTACTTTCATTTAAAGAGCATGTCGCTGAAAGAAATTCATGAAGATATGCAACATTAGGAGGAATCTTGTCCTTCCTACGTCACGGTCAAAACTTGGATTGCATAATTTAAGAGTGGAGGAGCCAATGATGAAGGTGCACTGCGCAGTGGAAGGCTTATTACCGTGTCGACACCTGAAAATGTCGATGCCATTCATGACCTGATCATAAAGGATACCACAGAATGACAACGAAGCACATTGAGCTCGCTCATGATATTATGGTGAATGTTTTAGGAATGAAGGTTTTTTCAAGATGGGTCCCTATAGCACTGAATGAAGATCAGAAGCGGGAAAGAGTGAGGTGTTGTCATGAGATTGTGCAGCATTTTGAAGCTAATGAAACTCAATTTTGGAGGCGGCATGTCATGGACGATAAAATATGGGCTCACCTCTTCGAACTTAAAACAAAAGAACAATATAAACAGTGGAAGCATCCATCTTCTCTCCCTCCTAAAACGCTTCGAGTGCAGTAGTCAGCTAGGAAAGTCATGGCATCTGTCTTCTGTGATGCAGAAGGAGTGATCGTGGTTTATTTCCTGGAACGAGATGCTACGAACACTGCCTTGACGTTTTCGCGAGAAATTGAAGCTCAAGAACCACGGGAAATTGGTCAAAGGAATCATCTTGCATTGAGACAATGCACCGGCGCACACAGCATTTGTGCTTCAGCCAACACGTCATGATTGATGGTTCGAGCTCTTACAGCATCCGCTTTAATCATCAGATTTGGCTCCAGGTGGTATACAACTTTCTTTACGTTATAAGCAGACTCAGTCTATACCAAGAGAACATTCCATACACTGAGTCTGCTTATAACGTAAAGAAAGTTGTATTATCTCCAATGAGTGAATATCTTCCCAACATCTATCCTGTCTGCCTGATTCTACAGATTTGAATCCAATTGAGAATGTCTGAGATATATTGAAAAGGACAGTTTGGCTTCGTAATTCTCTACGAGCACAATACATCGGCTGACAAATATCCTGACGGCAGATTAGTCAAATTTGGAGCTAGACTTCCTCCTGGAATCCATCATATGACTTAGAACTTCTATCTTGAACTCTTTTATTGCTGACCTTTTTCACTATGGGAGGTCGGATGGGATTTTCATATCTGTAAATGAAATAAATACGACGAGCGAAGACGACCTCCGTCCACGGGGCAAGGACAGTAACAAGTAGGGCACATAATCGGGATCATCTACACAAAAGAAATTTAAATAAATATACTTCAGGCAAAAGAAATGGCCCCTATTATCTACTCAATAAAGGTTTCTAATTTTTTGGCCAGCTAGTGTAGTTACCGAAGGACATTATGAGAGTGTGTATATTAGATAAACAAACTGAACATTAAATATTACCTTAGGAAACTTCTATTTAACCTTTAATTTTAGGAGATTAGTTGTATTTTCTTTTTAATTTGTTCTGAAGAAGAGGTTTTCTAACTACCCTTGTAACGTAAGCGGTTAAATTAATTACGCTTCTGTTGATAATATAGGATTTAATGTTAGCTTTGCTTATCTAATTCTAGTTTCTATTTTGTGTAATTTATTTCGGCATTTATATTTGTCTCTGGCTGTTCCGATCTAAACATCACGGTTATTATGAGTTTAATTAAAAATGTGCGTTACATTCATTTTTTTTTCTTAAATTAATTGGTTTACTTCTTTTTCTGTGATTAATAGAAATGAGAAGTAAATATAGTTATCTCTTATCCATTAATTACTAAGCTTATAACTCTAATAAAGCTCTGTAGTTTCACCTTCTGTAAACTTAGCCAATTAGTTTAATTACAACTGTTTATTTATTACTCTTCTCACGTATACTCTTTTGTAAGTCTGTCTTATATATATATATATATATATATATATATATATATATATATGTGTGTGTGTGTGTGTGTGTGTGTGTGTGTGTGTGTCCAATTTTAATGAAATCTGGGATAATTCGAGAAATCTTTATAAAGAAATAAAAATATAAAATTTCGTGAAAAGTCGCCTACTGTAAGCCGACTTGTTACATGAGGACGGACGGATGGACAGACACGGTGAAGACAATTGGCGTTTTGTAAATATATGTGCGAACGCGTCTAAAAATGGAACATTTTGAGAAATACGAATTTTATAAAGGTAGACTGCATTTTAAAATTACGTGGATGCTGAGATTTAATGGCATATCCCTTACGGATTATTCTAAAAGCCTTTCAGACATCTTATCTTTGATAGATGCGTGTTTTATCAAAGATTCTCTAACGTTATTGGAGTAGCTTCGAAGAACTGCGTAGATCCTTCTTTACCAGATATATCCAGTAGAGAAGAAGGATCAGAGTACCTTGGTATGCGCTATCGCTGTGATGAAAGGATTACAGCTGAAGTTAGTCTGTAGCCATTGTTAGTGATTCGAATGCATCTTAATGCAAATAACACCGACAGAAAACCAAATATCCCATCTTTATATTGTAAACAGCTTAAACTGATTTGAGAAGAAAATCTCCTTAGTGGAAAACACGAAAATGAAACACATATCCTGCAATGTCTGTAAAAACATAATATTGCACTCATTCAAATATTCTAAATATCTGTAAGAAGTCGGAAATCCAGTTAATAATAAATCGAATCAGGTTGAAAAATTTAAATTTATTCAGATGTCGATTGATTTTAAGAAACTCTTTGAAGAATCGGAAGAGAAACCTGGCTGAAGTAATTGCCATCATTGGCGAACTCTTTGAGAGGAAATTTTAATTTTGCAACATATAACTGCAGAAAAGTGGATTGCGGAATCTCAGGGTGGAACTTCTGTAAAAGGAGTAATGACAGGCAGATGTTTTCTTGGATATGGTTGGCTTGTTCATTTTTGAATCACATATTTGGAAATCCATGCATGGTCCACTTCTAGATGTTACTCTGCTTCGAATGGTGACATGAAACAGTTCAAATTTCTGATGACCCAATTACCATTACAGCTTAACGATATGAAAAGTTAGTGGTCTGTATTACCCAAGTCCCAAGTAGTTATAATCTTTTGAACTTTACTAAACCCGAAATGTAGCTTCCCTGCAGTACTCTTAAGTACTGCAGCAAAGCTCCTGTACGTACTTTACTTATAAAGCTGAAAACAAAAGGGGAGAAATGGGTAACTTACCGAACTCAAACGATGATGAAGCCCCTCAATTTTAAGAGCATGCTTCGTCTAAGTTTGGGGGGATGCTTAGTCTAAAATCTGAACTAATTTCTACAGTTTTCTCTTTACTGCATCCCTATGGAAACTTTTCTTTCTTTTATTTTATTTTGACTCAAACTAAAAAATATCTTTTCGCTACTTCTTGCTCTTTCTAGACAGTTTCAAACGAACAGCTAATGCGGTGCTGCCACCTAGTATTGCTTTCATTGCAGACTATTCCGCAGGGGAGGAAAAAGATCTGAATATTTTAACAACCGGAGCAAAGTAATATTTCCACTTTATAAATTATGGAGTTCGAAAGAAATTATGAAACTTTTCTTTTTAGAAGAAAGTACGATGTCTTTGATATTCTAAGTAGCAAATTCGACAGTCCCATTCATTTCTTTAAGGATTCATGGAGTGAAATTGAGGGAGGAGAGTGGCTAAAACGCCTTCTGAAAAATTCAGTGGGACTTCATTCTTTTGTATTGCAGGAGTCAAATCGTGTCATCCAGGGTCAGCCTTTGTTACCCACTTCACGTGCTATTCAATGAATTTTTTATTGTCACTTTTTAAGGATTTATGAAGTTTTGATTTCCTTAGATGATTGATAACCATGTATGACGATAAAAAAAACTCTTATTCGATCCTGGTGGATGTCTATGTGGTTGTGCCTAAAAAAAAAAAATCGTTTTCTTGGTCCAGTGACGTGTTACAAACTGGACCATAACAATTTGGGGTTATTTTAGCGCTATTTTCGCACTTTCCACTGAAAATGTTTCTTTCTACGAATTTATAAAATAACTTTTTATAACTTTTCTATAAAATTATTTATAGAAAAGTTATAAAATATTAAAAACAATAAAAGCACATCCATGGTGCTCTTTCGTTCTGTAATACTAGATTCTAAATATCCCCAATATTTCACGGTTGTTTCCATGGCGCCCTTATTTCTTTTATCCCTCTGGAAGAGTCATTATTTATAAAAGTTCTCAGAAACAGTTGCCTTTTACTGAAATATTATTCAGCTGCCCGAAATTATGGAATTTTCCGACACTATCACGCTGTGATTAATGATAGATCTGCTGAAGATGTTATTGTGAAGTATCATTCCGGGGGTCCATCGGTGGCTGCAGTGGAAACGGAGGGTCACTTCACTGAACGCTGCTTGAAGATATCGCTGGCGCTTTTCTTGTCTCTGGAATTCGCTTTTTATTTTCTTCCGTTGTTGTAAAGACCGCATACTCCGCTTTATCTTCCACTGGCCTTTGTGAAGTTCTGTTTGTTTTAAACTCCAGAAAGTAATGAGGTTCACTGTTATGATGATGAATATCGCGTATCATTCCTTGATCAATGCCTCTTCGTTTTAAATATAACAGCCTCTTATTTTGCAGTTGATTATTTTGTTTATAAGAGATAGGTAAGGTGTATTTTGACTTTTATTTGATTACTCAGCATCTAGAAAATGATAAACAGCTTCTAGAACAACATCAAAAATTAATTGATGGCAACAAACATTTTTTATTGATTTGTTTCATAAAAATCCAGACAGTCAGTGAACTGCGTAAAACAGTGCAGACTTACTCAAACTTGTTTTTGATGCTGTTTTTTTTTTTAAATTTTTATTCCGGGTCGAAAAAAACCATACTACCGTGGCCTGAGACCGACGAACTCAACCACATTGTGAAAAAGGTCCATAAAAATTCTTCCCATCATCGACAGGACTCGAACTCAGGTCTTTTCCACCTGCTGTTGGGAGGTCCTGCGTAGCCAGGTGGTCAAGAGCGGGAGTGCAGTACCACACGCTCTTAGTAGACTGGGATTCTTGTCCCCTGACTGCTAAATACGGATGGTCGATCTGCTAACCCGCACTGGACCAGCATGGCAGATTATGGTCCATTTCCCTCAACGTGAATCGTTGAGGAGGCTTCCATCCTGCAGTGGATTGATGATGGCTCCAGGTTACTTTTTACGAGGAGGACAGCAATCCTACCAACTGTGCTACTCACTATGGCCTCACAAGATGTCTAGCTGTCAAGCTTTGTTGTCCTCACATTCTTTACGTGGACATCGATTAGCGTTACTCACCAACGTGATCGCACTTTTTTCAACCATCTTTAGCCTGCAGATCTAAATACATTCTAAATCGGTTCTACCATCGCCTTATACATTCATATCAATGTATAGGACGATAGTATGATATCTTTCTCATTAATTGCAAATGTTCTAAAAATCATCGATACAACTTCATATGCATTCCTGGTCGTCTTTACACTGAATGGTCTATATTGTCATAACCTCCGAAGTCTTTTCCTTCTTGAACTCTATCCGATAAGTAACTCGTTGGACTTTTGTACCCCCATAGCCTTACATTTAGAAGTTTTAAATTTCAGTTGCTGTTTTTTGGATCATGCTACAATCATTTCGAAACATGTATTTGAAGCAACATGGCCGGTTCCGTTCATTAATGATCCTTTTAGTTTTAGGTTATCTGGCAACTGTGACGGTTTCTCCTCTCCTTTGGCCTCAGTGTATTTAAGAGAGTTAGAAATAGGAGTCCCAATACTGATACTTGAGGGACTCCACTTGCTACACTAGTCCACCCTGAAGAATATCAATTTATGACTTCCTCTGCGCGCCTATCAGGTGTGTGTTAAGCGCCGAAAATCAGGTACTATCTTTTAGCCAAACCCTGCTCCACCGAAGAAATCCCCCAGTTTGCTCCAGTTAATATAATAGCCTATCTTCTCGGATTAATCTTTCTCTGGAAGATAACCTTGGGTCAGGTATACCTATTGTTCGTGACATTTCTAGTAAATATTATTTTTTTTTTTTTACAAAAGGAACCAATCGGATAAACATTAGCGAAGATGTGCGGGAACCTTTGTTGCGTTAACCAAATACCGCCCGGTACCTGGTGAGCGGCTTATGCACGCGAGACCTTGCAACAATAGCTGTACCGCTGTAAGTGGCTCTGAAGCCACTGAAAGCAAACAAAAATTAATCTGCAGAGAAACGAGAAGCAGATTCTTCTTTGTAAGACGAGATCGATGAAAGCCTAAGGGGATGGGGAAGAGGGGGGGACACGGTTTATGTTTGTGTTAACGCCACTTAATACGTATACTCGTGTGTCCACACACGATTTGGGTTACAGTTTTGAATTTATTTTGATAAAAGGCTTCGAGATTGATCTCCATTTCTTTTTTTTTTTTATCTGCTGGCATAAACAGTACTGGATGGAGGATGACGACGATAAAATTACCATCCGATAGAGACGATTAAATAATCCATTTTAAATCTCCACACCTTTTTTTTTTTAATTTATTTAAACTGCGATAATCACGTGGTCTTCCAGCTGCCTAGCCAAAAGCGTGTATTCAAATAGGGCGATTACGGTTTCACACACATGCACGGTAGCTAAAATTTAGCTCTATCCGCAACATAATTAGAAAAGAACTTGTAGTCAAACGGCACGCGCATTTTGGTAGTTATCTGTTAGGTGTCCTCTGTTGTTATTTACTATTTGTAGAATTTTTTATTAAACTTTAAATTTTTGGGCAACGGGTCTTAACTGCATCCACAGCATACTTCACGCTTACTGCAAGCCATAGGAATAATCGTTGTTTCATTCCAGTGCACCTTCAGCACGCACTTACACTTATTCACTAGCAAAACAACTTTCCTATCCGGTTATGAAACTGCTTCTCACGTTGCCACCTTTCACAGGCGATGCATGCTCAAAAGTGCGTGAGCATAGTGATCATGCCACTACTTTTCAAACAACCCTCATGCCACTACTCTTTAAACAACCCCCATATCATTAAAATCTTAAAATCATGACCGTTTTAACTTACTTTTTATCTTATCTTTGCAATGAAAGTTAAATATAGTCTAAATCACTACCGTGACTTGAACGATTCGTTTGTTTAGCGTTGAATTTTCTTACATGGAAACTTTTAGTGTTTTTAGAATTGTCTTCGGTTCTCTGTACGAGTGCCAAAACATCATGCCACTGTTTAAAATGACTGCAGGTCCATTTGGCGTGTTCCCTTGAAATCCTAACATGCGAAGGAAACAGCTGTAAATCCTTTAAAGTGGTAATTGTTATTCCAAATAGACACCTACAACTGTTATCTTACAGCAAATTACCACTCACGCGAAACATCAGACGTGCGTCACAATGATCGCCACGCGCAGAAGTCATTATTTTTTTTTCGTTCTTTGAAAACGTTTCCATTGTTGTATAAATCCATGCCATCGCGCGGAGAATTCTGTCACATGCACTGGTCATCTGTACTCAAAAACGCGCTGGTTTCTATTAAGAACAAACGCTAGTTACTGCACTTGTCACGTGCAAGCTATTTTTACAGTGAACAATGTATTGCGGTATAGCGTCTATTGATCACTGCACATGACACTGTTCGCGCGACATCGATAGAATCAGCAAAGAACTGTATTGTTGGATGAGTATAGCGTTTGGCTGAACAGAAGCTGATAATCATTAGTGCCCTCTTTGGGCTAAGATTTTCTACTTCCTGTTATCAAGTTTTCAAAGTCTTAACAGGAAGTAGAAAATCTTTTGTACTTCCTGTTGTTTACAAGAACCTTTTGACTTTCGAAGTTTCAAATGTAGATGAATATTTAGCGCTGATAAAAAAATTAATCTTCTCGGCCTAAGCAAGAGACGTCCTAATGGCCTGCGTGGAGGATATTTCACAAACTGTTTGAACTCTTTATTGTGGAGGAAGAAACGAAAGGTGTTACAGAGAATAGCACCCGGGGAAAGAGAGAGTGAGAGAGCCAATATCGGAAAACAATAAATTTCATTATTATAGCTGTGTAGCGTATCAAGTCTATTTGGCAGACATCGATTCTGGATAAACTTGGTCCAGTAGTGAAAGGTAACATGGCTTACTGCTTCTAATGGCCGCATGCCACCTCAATGTGAAGCCAAGTGCTGGGTTTAATAGGGACAGCCTTCTGCTAAATGCGCCTCGATGTTTTCTACTTGTGGGAAGTATGCGCGCCGTTTAGTTGGCTGGGGAAGGGAAATAGGCACGCGATGCGTTGGTTCAAAAATTTATTCTGAAGACGGATGGCAGATGATACATCTGCTTTAAGTTTAACGATAACCACTGCACGAAATGAAAGACCAAATCGTCCTCGAGATAATTAAAAAACACAATGGTAAAAGCATATATGGACGCGTTCCACGTATGCTTTTATGCACGTGATGTCTGTGCACGGTGGGTTTTTGCAAAGACGAATATATTCAGACTTTAACCAATTTGCGTTTCATTTTTGTAAAAGTTTTCAAAAATAGTGGACTTATACTTCAAAACTGGGTTGTCACTATTGCAACAACAGGATACCTGCCCATCCACCGATGAGTAAGCCAACAAGCTTCGAAACGGTGCAGTCTAGGTGGTGGTATCCGCCCAGAATAAGTAACAATAGTCTTCTCCACTGGTGAAGCGGTACTTATTCAAAGCAGTGCAATACCTCGGCAACTCGTTGTGAAGGTTGTTTCACAATATGGGATACAATTAAAACGATGCATTAAAACTACTTGGATAGTAGAAGTGATGTAAATGCAGTACTCATCGTTACTAATCATTATTAATTACTACTCATTAATTTCTTGAATCTGGTCCGAATTCGTGGCGTCAAAGTAACATTACCTTTTTTTTCACTGGAGTGCGCACCCTGTTCCGAATTTTAGCCAGCACGCATGACTTCATGGCTGCGACTTCGGTTCTTGTGTGTTGTAAACTCCATTATTGGCCTGAAGGTGATCATGTGACGCATTATAAGCATTTTGGCTGAATTTTATGCGCTTTGACCGTGAAAATGAAGATTAGGCAAAAGTTCAATATCGGGGACACATCGCGTGTTGAAGTGGCGTCTACAATTTCAGCAAGATGCTGATCGGTTATAGTAGTCTTGGCCAAGTTATGAAACTAGATGGAACAGTTAACTTAAAATCCTATATTATTTCTGTGTAGTTATTTTGTGATGTTTGCTATTCGATAAAGACTTAATAGTATTTTTCAAAAGAATGTAAATTGCAGTGATGATCGCCATACTAGAAATTTCTTTTAATTTTATTTAAAATATTTTATTATGAGGTTATTGTAGTATAGATTGTACTCGGTTCCCAATTTTTCTAGTAAGATCCATTATTGTAGCCTTTAATTCGGCTTGCCTTATCTTGATCCATCTTCACTTTCAGACAAGACCCGATGGTTGGTGCGCATTGACTCAACGCGCATGTTCTCTTCCACTTATGGGCGACATCAAAGGAGTAGACCGGGGTTCAAGCCCCCGACTGCTAAATACAGTCGATCTGCCAACCCGAACTTGACCAGCGTGGTAGATTATGGTCCATTTCCCTCAACATGGATTGTTGAGGAAGCTTCCATCCTGCAGTGGGTTGATAATGGCTTCAGTTTACCTTTACCTTTTTTCTACCAAAGGATAGAACTACTTAAATACTACTAGGTAGTAATATCTCAATTGCAGGAGCTTCAAAAACAGAAAGAATTTTTCGATGATTTTATTGATCAAAAACCCCAGAGTTCACCAACCCCATCGTAAATTAAAATTAAAAATGTTTAACTTTATAGTTAAACACACGTTTCCTAGAAAGATGATGTTATTTTTGCAAACACTGTTCTTTTCTGTGTCCAATAAGAAACTTTGGTTTTGTATTAACATTTCTCCCACCAGCTGTGCAATAATGAATCTTTAATCTTAACTTGCCCTAATGGTTAGTCTCTAAGACAATATTTGCGGACACTTAAAATATCCATTCTGTGTAAACAAGGATCACAAGGATTAGCTTCAAATGTAAGACAGCGCTGCGTAACCGAAGAAAAAGATAGACAAAGGGTGAATATCTCCCTCCCTTCCCCACCTTCAGAATGAAAACTCAACTTAATGCCTAGCCAGCTTTTATTAAATGAAGATTGAGCTTTAAAATACGTGGATGAATATTAGTTTGGTGCATACAATATATAAATTAAACACTCTAAGAAATACTTCTTATAAACTACGTTTTTCTTTAAGGAAATGGGCGTATTGGGTCCAGTTGATGGAAGCAGCTTCCATAATAAGCAAATGAGTACCTCGGCTACACATATTTCCGCATAAACATCAAAATAGCAACCGGAAATTGAGAAATTCTATATCTGCAAGGCAAATCCATAATAATAATAATAACCGCGTATTATTGTCGAGGGTTTTGCAAAGTAATAGACCAAAAATTCAGATTTTTCTCTATTTATAGAAAACATATGGTTGCTTTAATAACTTTCATTGATCGTTCCCACAGCAACGTCCATCATAAACATAAATGAATTGCAAATACTTCCAGTAGCGGCATGTTCTTGGGAGAAAGCGACTGAATTGTAAACCAGAAATATTACCGAAAAATCTGCGATGCGCTAGATTACGACACGCACTGCTTATGCACGGATATTTCCCAAATCTGGATTCGCCTCTCCATTATAATCGCATGTGGGACCATGCTCTCCCTACCCACGCTGGCAAACGATGCAATGTCGAAGGAATATTGCTCGGGAGGGCTTATTACCGCAATTGATGTAAATCCATTTATGGGTCGTTTTTTCGTTAAAATGGGACCGTGTGAAAGGAAGGCGGTTGCTTTATGCCGCAGCCATAAGTTATTTTTAAACACATGTGGACTTACTGGTACATGGGATCCTAGAAGATGGTTTTTATTGGGTTTTAGGAGCTTCGGCAACAAAGGCCATGTTGCCTTCGTGTATAGTGTATGTAAATTGCGTGTTCTGTGGTCGATTTTCTGTTTGCTGGATGAAAAACCCGAGTTTTCGGGAGAAAAAACCACATTCCTCATCGACGGGACTCGAACTCAGGGCTTTTTCACTCGGATGGCGATTCTAACAACTGTGCTAGCCACGAGAGTTGTAAGGCTGGTAGCTTCAAGCATTAAATAACGTTAAAAGTGCTTTTTTTAGGGGGGAAAAATAGAACTTGTAATCAGACCAAATCGCTTTTAACAGTGCATGTCTTCTGTTAACTTACAGCGTATGTTAGAATCTACAGTAAACACAATAATAATAATCGCAAGAAACGTTTTATTCAGAATGTACTGGGCTCGATGCCACATTAATAGATATCATTTGCATATTCTTCTCTGAAACATCGAAATTTTCATTTAAAAACTTGCCAAAGTTGATGCAATTTAAAAAAAAAAAGAAAACGGATATTTGTATTGTGCGCCATGCCCCCTACTGTACGTTAATGTCAGTAATTATTGCCTCCACGGTGAGATCATAGAGGAAAAAGCGAAAGGCGCATGACCAAAATGTGAACAAAAAAACAGCTCAACCATCTCTTCACCTAACAAGACTTTGTTCGTTCGGAAAACTTTTGTGCAGTGGGTTTCTTTGGGCGTGGCATCTCACGGGTACGGCTATAGCTGCCGGCAATGACGACAGGTGTCAAGATAATTACAGATCATCTTTTTGTCATCAGCTTGTCTGGAGAGTTTGTAAGGGACGGTGCTGTGCAAAGATCTCCAAGAAAACAGAGAAGGGTTCTCTAATATGACACGAACAGAAAGAAAAATAGATAAGGACACATATCAGTCTCTAATAATCCGTATCAAAAAGAAAAACTTGGAAAACAAGCAAAAAAATTGTTTCTTTAATGTGGAGTGATTGTAGTGCGAACTCGCTATGGTACAAAAACGCATTTAAAAGAACAGGGAAGTTTTCTTTCGCTCAGTCTTCTGTAAGACGTAGCGATCTCCAATAAGAAATGTATGAAAAGAAATCGAAGAGGCTTATTGGCACAATCTATGATTTGGGATCATTCTGTAATGTTTAACGCAATGCTGGACTACGTATTTCAATGTATCTGTGTTTGTTAGCTTTAGAATTACAACCAAGGCATCTGAGGCCACGAGATTGGCATATAAAGTCTACTAACTGTGTATTTAATGGTTTGATTGTATTTCTGTATGAAAAACCAAGTTTTAGAGGAAGAGACCGACTAACTCTGCCAAGTTGTAAAGAATACTCATAAAAATGACTGTGTACCCACTTGGGCAATATTCTTTTGAACTGTGTTTTTATTGTTGAACTCAACAGTACGTGTTAAGCCCTGAATTTCGATTTGAACTGTAACTGAACGTTGGCTGCTCGACCCATGTGTTCCCTCTAGTTGAGAGGAACGTGGTATGTTTTACAAATGCTAGTTCAGAGGATATTTACTTCAAGATAGCGTTGCGTTGACCCAGCAACTGGAAAAACTACTGGCTCATTCGAATTAATGTCTTAGATCAAGATACTGGAACTCATTCGGATTAATGTCGTAGTAATCAATACTGGAACTGACGTCATTACAGTAATTCTAGCAATGTTCCCGCAATTATACTACTTTTAGGGAAACGCAGAATAAAGATTTTCAAGCTGCTTCCCTGGATGAAAATTCTCTTTTCTACAAGAACTTTTAAAAGGTGAATATATAAGTCGAAAATTCGAGAAATTTCGAGTAATGTAGTGCGTATTTAGTGGTAAAAAAACAATACTGCTGTATTTCAAATACAAAAGCACAGTCGTTAGCGAACAAGGAACGCACGTACGATATGGCATGACCCACAATGCTCCTTTCGTGCACAGCGGTAATTATTGACCACAATACCATGTAAGCCCGCTCTCAAATGTCATTCTATTACATAAGTCCTGGTACAATAGTAGTAGCTCTGTTTTCTCGATAGATCTATAATAACCAAGGCTAAAGCAGGGTCACTTAACGCTATTGACCATAACTCTTTGCCTGGAGACATCAATAGCGTGCTATACGGGTACAAGCACCACGTAATGCTTTTGGTGATTGTGGGAGGAGGGGGAAGATTTGTTTCAATGTATGGAGGATCCAAAAAGGGATTAAGATAGCAAGATCGTTACCAGTTTTATTTAAAATTAAGCATAAAATAATATTGTAAATTTAGTCTTCTTTCAAAAGTGGATGAAGTCCTGGCCACAGTCCATTTTGGACTGGAGTTGTAGTAATGACAGCCGTAATGTCCTTACTTTACCAAATCTTTTTGAAAGAAATTGTTTAATAAATTACTTAGTTTCAGCTACATACTTGGACTAAGGAAATAAATTTCCAGTTTGTCAGTTTCTTCAGGCTTACGCATGAACTGTCATAATGGATCTCACTCTCTCAATGTGGTAATTTAGCCAGTGTGTGGCTACAAAAGATGGAATAATTCTCTTTGATTCGACCACTTTGTTCATAATTCTTCAGTTAATGTGATCTTTAATGGGTGTAAGGTCTGTATATTCACTGGCCACGTTGTACTGATGATTAAAGAACTTGGAGTAACTAACGGGATAAAATGGCCGACTACAGCCCAAAGTAAAGAGGACTTTATAAATCCAATCTCTCTATATTTTTTTTCCAAGGCTATCAGATGTCAGTGTACATCTGATCGCCTGGGAAATAAACCATACAACTCTGGCCCGAGAATATCTAACTTGGTAAAGCAAATTCCCATAAAAATACCTCTTCCTCGACGGGATTCGAACCTAGGCTAATGCGGAAGGATCACTGTATATCGGTTTCGCTTGGACTTTTCATCCCAAAACATGAAATAGACAGCAAATTACTGAAATTTGATGCCTCACGGCCCAAGACGCAGTATAATATCAGTTCCCAATAACCACCTTCGTACTGAGATGTAGTCTACGCTGTTTGGCGTTGATCATTAATGAGTAACTTTTGCAATTAACTGGACAGCATCATCGGAGGTAATAAAACTGCCACTTCGTCATATTTACGGCATCCATCTGTCAGTGTGATGAACGAATACGAACCCTTTCTTCGTCGCTGAGTATAACCAGGAGGATAATTCATTAGTGAAGCGTGTCAGCCATAGCCTGTAATTGATAAAAATCCACTATGGGCTACGCCTTATCCATGCATTCAACGTACACGGTCAACCAGCAGAGTTAATGCACTGTTTGTGGAGGAACTAACATACTTGCCTCTTCATCTCCATCATATGGTCCAGCCAAAGACACCCCAGTGGCGTTTATCTCACTCACAGCTGCACCAGAAACCTCTGCTCGTTTCGGCAAACAATGAAAAACTAAAACAGCGAGCATCCCCATGCGACACATCCCTTCGCCCCCTTCTTCCCCCGCACATTACCACACACGTCCGTTGTAATATTCCTAAGGACAGAGATTTACCTTAGACAACTACCGCGCAAGGATGGGGACCGCATCAATCACACACTGTAAATCCCGACTCTTTCTCCGCCTTTCTCGGGTACAGCTGGGATATTGCCGAGTGCCGTGCCCGCCATTTCCTTTCGTGTGGCTCCTGTGCGACGCTACTTTGGGTCTCCAGGGAGTATGATGTTAAACACGTGAGTTTGCGTGGAGCTAAGTTCTGGTTTCATGCACTATGGGAATGGAGGAGTCAGCTTCGGTGGAGGCAGTGCCTTACCGTGTGCCGAATTTGTCTCGCAGAGAAATGTGTGGTTTTACTGACGTCTTGCTGTTTTCGTATCCGCTGCCATATCATTACAGTCTAAACTGATGTCGTTTATAACTTTCGCATAACTTCCCAAGAAGAAGGAAGTCTGTAGGGTGAAAACCAGCTGTAGTAAAAAGCTTATTCAGTAGCTATGTTGCTGCTGTGAAATTTGTATATAAAATGCGCACATCATTGTGTCTATACAGTAGTCTTATCAACCAAAATTATCAGTAAGTTTGTTCTATGAATTCCAACTGCCCAATGTTAATAATTGAGCCAGAAGTTCACTGCAGATGTGAGACTGTCGCAAAATGTTATATTTCACTAAGTGGCTTTAGAACATGCCAAATTTACAGACATTCACCGATACATAATGATATGAGTTGCTGTCATGCTAATCTAAACATTCTAACTCAACTATAAGCCCTGGACCATCATACACCTTCGCTTCCAGCACGGAAATTACAATCACTGCCCTTTCACACTGCGGACAAGACTTGGGTTCGATCCTGTCTCCACTGGATGAACTTTTATGGGCTGTTTTTCACACTGTGGTCGATTTATTCGGACGAGGTTTGCATATTTTCTTGAAACTAGAGTTTTTCATTCCGATAAACAAATTAACAGTATACGTGAAGTTTATAGAGTGAAACATTATTACCTTCATATATTGCCTCAAGAGGAAAACTCCTATTTATGGGAGGGCTAAGAAAATCAGAATATCTTTGCACTTGGCAGGTACGTTGAAACTGTGTTAATGTCCCCAAGCACTTCCATTCAGCTCTACTTGTTTCCAGATGTGTCTTCCACAGACAAGATAATGAGCTAAGCAATCACATCTTTCTGTGTTGCAGTCAGAGAGTGTCTTCAAATCCCTTTACATGCCATTTGAAATCTACTCCGGGCACCAACAAGAATGACAGGCCACCTGCAACCAGACATCTACCAACTAAATTTCTTCCCCCGTAAAGTTCTCGCTTGGCTCAACGAATCAACTGTCACAGCCGAGGGCGATGTTTGGACAGCTGGTTAAGTCATACAACTGACATCTGATACCAAATAACCGTGCCTGCTTTACTTGCTTGCTCGTGCAATGACTGACCATTGAACGCAGTTCCAAATCCGACAGCTTCGAGACACATTAAGGCCATTTATCTTAAGACGTGCTTCAAGGTTTACAGATAATTGCTTTAAAGTCCAATTTAAATTATATTCTCTTGAAACGTTTTCGGATCTTACCAATTCGCTAAATATATGAAATATACTAAAGACCGATCAGTCCAATTTGCATTGGACCGAATTCATATTTTATTTTTTCATTGTAGGTGAAATTGAAATTGTCAATTCTTCAGAATCCAAAATGTTTGACGAAGCCCCTATTGGATTCTTATGATTCCAATATTAGGAATTAATTGTGAGGTGATGTGTGTTAAATGCCAAAGCAGCTCAGGCTGTGAGACGTCAGATACATCATCAATTAAATGAACTTTCAACTTTCAGACGTTGTACAATGGACTCAATTGTGGCATGGGCTTGATTATAAGGGTTATCCTCCTTAGATCCATACATTCCCGTTAGCTGCTGGCCTATTACATTTCGCCATGTAATTCGGAATATTGCTGCTCGATTTTACTATAATCAGCAATGACTGTTCTTCGACTTATTTTTGTCCCCATGAGCTACATGGCGCTGTCTATAGCCAAGAATTTTGTTTTCTGTTAATTGAAAGAGAATGGAAAGGTGGAGTCTTCTAATCCTTATTTGCTAGTTAATAAAAATGTATCCTACAGCAGTCACTCCGCATTTCTTCAATTAGCAAACCACTATTCTGAAAAATAACAAACTTCGACCCATGACTGTAATACAAACAGCGAAATGATTCTGAAAGCACCTCCAGATTAGTAGGAACTTGTTTTGTAAATGAGGAGAACATTAAGCTAGATATTTAATACCCTACGCTGGTTTCACGTATTAAAAAATAATTCGGACAGCCTTTGTTATAGCTCATAGACTTTTCATTTAACAAAAAAGACAAAAGGATTCATGAAACAAAAGAAAAATCAGCTGCACAACAACAAAATACGATGCAGGTAGTTCAAATATAATCCGATTGTAATTAATCTCATGATCAACTTTGCTGGTCTTTCTATGCTCAATGCATAGCTCGAAGACATGATGACAGATAGACTAAGAAAATAACAGAATGGTACCCAAGAGGAGCTAGAAGAAAACCTGGAAGACAACAACGGAGATGGACAGATTAAATTCACGAGTTCGTGGGCAGTAATTGGATGGCCATTGCACAAACAGAAGGAACTGGAAAGTTGCTGGAGAGGCCTTCATCCTGCAATGGATTTAAAATGAACGATGATGATATTCTCAATATAAGTTGAAGTCTTCCTCATGGTTGAGAATTTTTTTCTCCGGGTACCCTCCCTTCTTTTTTCCAGATAATCATTGAGGCCGACTTTGGTGGACTCAGCTGACCAGTTCTACTTGTACATAGCTTTGCTGTTTGAGAGAGTTTCTCGGAGCTAAACTACCTTGTTTGATTGAAGCAAAAATAACATCCATTTCCAGACAAATAGCACTTCAGATTGGGAATATTTAATGTTTATTCTTAGAAAGAGTTTAATTTTGAAGCAAAATGAAATACTTCAGAAGTTTCTATTCACTTCTGTACTTTTTCTTTGAACAAATACTGAATGACTGTAGGCTTTAGCTCAACTTAAGTGAACGTTTTCTCATCCACGCGCACACTATCGACCCCATAATTAATTTAGTGTTCTTCTCTTTGGGTGACTCTTTATAGATCAGCTAATCTTTTATACCTAAAACATCTAAGAAGAAAACCAAACCAATTAACTGTGGCTTTTGTTTCTTTGTTAACTGGAAAATCCAGCGTAGGACATGGTAATTCACCAAAAAAAACCAAGCCTCATTACAAATTAATGAGGCCATGCGCTAATTATAACGGTATTCGATGAAATAACACCTAAAAGTTGATATTATTGCAAATTAGCCAATTATCTTAGTAAAGATGGTAACCTTTAGTAAAAAAAATTGACGTATAAATAACAAAGGAGTATTTGTCTATAAACATTCCTTCTTCTTTTACCTTAATTTCGCTTGATAAACTTTTTGGAAGATTTGATTCTTCAAAATTGACTCTACACAGAAATTCTCCAAGAAGATTAGAAAATTTAAGTCGAAGCAGAATGAAAGAACACGATTTAAGAGAGAGAAAGAGTCCCTTAAAGATTAGACGATCCACACTCCCACGACCACTTTCCATATCTTACGGTCGCGGTCATGCCATTCACACATGTTGCTTTTGACGAACGATTCCTCGGGCCTAAACCCGATAAATGGTAAGATTACATTCATCACCCTTCTGACATTTCCAAGGCAGCCCGAGGTTAGAATAATGTGGGTGATAGATGTGACAGAAAAGTTGCGAAGTAGTGGATGAAGGAGGAAAAGCGAACGGCAAGAGTCGCGTGAAGAATGACCTCGCTAGATACGGCACAAAGTCGACCATGTTGACACTCGGAAAAAGTCTCCGCTATCGCAGTGCCTACAAATGCGCCTCCTCGTGGCTTATAACCCAAAGCGTAATCTTGGAGAGGAGAAACAAATCCATTATGAAGTTCATCCGCACACAAACAGTGTGCATTCAAGCCGCGTGAAAGTTTCTGAAAAACAACCCTCATTAGTTGGGTGTTCGTAGCTCACGTGAGTTTTGACGCCGTTACTTACTACATCCTTATTGCGCAGGTCAGTGACACCAATGCTAATCTGGAAGCTGGCGTCTTTGCGTGTGTGCTCCACCAACTTATGAATAAATAATATTTGAGGATTTATTGTGATTAGGTAGTCAGCAATTCCTGTCATAAAGATGGGGACACTGTGCCTGTCACTGCTCGCACTGTCATAAATAAGACACGTACATAATCTTGCTTATTTAACCTCCACTATTGTGAACTCCGTGTTGCCTTCGTCTTTTTAATAACAGTTCAGTTCTGACCTCGCGCGAGCCGCATTATACACGGGGCGCAACTTTCGTTTATGATTAAAAATCCCCGTTACTAATAACAGTGGCATTTGCGTGCTTGTACCTTGATTTACTCTGAGTCGGTTTTTATTGTCTGTACGCATCCTATGATGTTATTTAAGATTTCATAATAATCTGCGCATGCTTACATCAGCTGTTCTGATCTTTCTCAAAAGGCTTTTGTTGATTCAAGTTTTCAATGTTTCCTTTTAGACTTCAGAAATATTTAATAGTGGATCTGTTATTCCTCTTAATCTGTTATTGATTATCACACAAATTTACATTCAGACTCGTATTATTAACCAAATATTTATATACGAAAGTAATCAAAGCTTTTTCTAATACTAGCAAAATGGTGCATCTTTGTTGTCAAAGCGGTGGTGTGAGAGTGTCACGAAATCTGAGCTCATTTCGATTTTACCTTTCCACTTTATTTGGAAAAGGCCCAAGTTTTAAACCAGCCTAAACGTGAGAAATTTTATGACCTGTTTCTCACCCTGTGACCAAGTTAGTCGGTTGATGGTTTTCATTCCACAACACAAGAAAAACAACCGCTGAATGCACCCAATATACTGATGTCTCATGACCCTCGTTACCTTACCTTGAATAATAAATAAACAGCATGTACCTTCCAAAACCTATGGTACACTTCTAGTTATAAAGAAAGCATATATTTATTGAAAGATATTAACAGAGTCTTGGCTCCCCTTGGTTCTAATGGCCGCACCATTGTGGAAGATAAATACCACCAACTTTATACTTATTTCTTGTAGAGTTGATGGTATTAGGCTCAACTTCCCTTCCTCGTCCTTGGCCTCTCTCTATTTCTGCTTTCGTCTCACAGACGTTCAATTGGGTTTGGTCAGTGCTCTCTCCTAGCCGCTGCAGTGGTCCAATATTATTCTGTTCAACCCACGCATCCACATCTTTGCTTTATGACACAGTAAAGTTGAAAGATAAGAGCTGTTCCATAAAATTTCCTCGATGTAACGACACAGAATTGTCCGTAATAAGAGTTCCGTATACTGAGACCAGTGAATCCATTTCTTGCCACCGCCAACATTCCCACATCATGACACTTCTGAACTTCGCCCTCGTAGGTAGAATAGTTGGTATAATCAACGTCCTCCCCCACACACAGTGTGGAAACGATCTAAGTTCGAATGCCGCCAAATATGCGAGGAATATTTATGGACTTTTTATCCCGGAAACTTGGGTTCTTTATGTCCAACAAACAGCAAATCGACCACAGAACACGGTGCAATGTAGTCTGTTTCTGTTATGCCTAAAACCCTACAACAACCAACCTCCGAACTTAACACACAAGATGAATAGGTTCGTTCAAGGCTCCTATCAATCAGCAAGTTCCACCCAGTTGGTTGTTTCAGATTACTTCAGCACGTGGTTAACTGTCCACTTTGGAATGTTTAATTCTCAAGCAATTGCACTCGCAGACATCCCCGCCCCACACTTCTAACGTGGTGTCCAAATATCTTTTCCTCCTCCTCCTCCATGAAACTCTGTTAGCTCTTTTGTGCTCATTGATCAGCGTATACATTTGAACTGAATTCCGGATTAACTAATAACATTTATAGACCAAAATATTTGCAGTTCCACGATTTCTTTCAATTTCCTTCAACGGCAAGCAGATTAACTTGTATGTAATTTACGTTTTATTCAGGATCTGTTGCCTATTTTGCGGGTTACAAAAACATATTCTTTCATAGTTTTTTTAAGAAGAATGATCCCATTTTTCTTTCTATTTTTCTTCCATTTAATCCACCCTCCTTATGGACTGTAACGTCATATTTCATATATAAGTCGACGATGCAAAAATAATGTCGTCATTGGCTTCGTATGAGCGTTGTACCTCTTTTCAAATATTTTAGCAAGATTTCGCAATTCCCTCTTAAAAAACTTAAAATTAATATTAATAAATGCATTACCATTTCACATGCAAATCCGATGATAATTTTAACTTGATTAAAACACCAAAAGATCTGTCATCCTCTGTGATAAAAGCCTTCGGAGTTAATTATATTAGTAACTGCATTTTTTTAGAAATTCTCTCGGTCTTATCGTATCTAAGACTAAGAAGTGATTAGTATTCATTAAACGGTATGCTAATTCACTAAAAGAAACTCAATTATTGTTTGTATTTATATGACAGCTAGATTTTTCTTTATAACAGAGTCTGATCTGTCTCTAATACAACCGAAAGCATCATATTTTAGACCTTGAAGGAGTACCATTCTGTTACACTGAAGTTTTTCCACCAGAAAAAGAGCACGCAGTTTCTTTTTCATCATTATATTTCAGATTACCGCTAGAGCTACGTCACAAGAAACTAAAATCATAAATTAACATCCTATTTCAGTTTTAAAGTTCCACACTTCTATTCCTGACCCATGACCAATTTCACTCTATAAAAAGGATCATTCTTTAACGTTTATTCTCATGAATTTCTTCAATTATTGTTTCACTACACTGATCACTCTTAAACAGATTCGGGTCGGTGTAAATTTAAGGCTGGAAACAAATCTAATGACTCTCGTTCACTCAGTTGTTTGTTTTCAATCTTCTATTATGAGAATTACGCTACAGTAGTAACTGATAATGCTTCTTCACAACCTTTTCATGTAGCCTCAGAAGCTCCTCGAGGATTGTCCTTGGGACCTTTATTATTTTTATCAACGGTGTTTCAAAAAAATACTGCGGAGACTTAAATACATCCTTTTTCTTTTCCTTATACCACTTCATAGAATGAACAATACTTGATTAGTTATTTATTTATTTATTTTTAAATAGCATACGATTAAGTTGATAAAAGAAACAGCTGAATCGCATATCTCTAACAGCGAAGTCTCCCCACGAATTTTAACTTTCAAGTAAACAACCGAAACAATTTACACCGTCTTAAGACATTCGCAGACTGTTTCTTAAGACAAACACGTGAAGCGAAAATAGGAAATTTTAATTGCTGAGAAATTTTTGGTGTAAAAGATGATTAATCTTAACGAACAATCAATCAGCACTTCCAAAACAGTGATGAAATAAATTATCGTCGAGAGAAAGAAAGATTACTTAACACTCCAAGAAGGAAAACACGGCTATTAATCACAGCAGTCCATAACAAGGATAAACATGTCTTTCTCAATCTCAGTATTCACGCATAGTTGTGCTCCCAGTGACAATAATTTCTTACTCCATTTGGAAAACCATCTCAGGAGACGCATTCTTTTCTTAGAAAGGAAATTCTCATATAAAATTATAAAAATTGTTCTTGAAGAATTAATGTCTGCCTTACAGGGCCAGATCCTCGATTGGTCTTCTTTTATCAGAAGAACATCAGTAGAAGAAGACAACCAATTGAAGATCTGGCCTTCTGGCTCTTCTGATAAAAGAAGACCCATGGAAGATCTGGCCGTGTTTTGTTTCTGACAAATACAGATAGTCGATTATCTTCTCCCGGGACTGCGTTCATTTTGGGCTTCATTCCTCCCCTTACACCCTCATCCAGAACAACAATTGGTAATCTCAGCTTAGCATTTTCTGCGCAGGTGGAGGTGGGAATACCTTAAGACAGATACCGCGACTTAAGGGTCATATAAACTGCACCTCTGCTATCTTCTAAACACTATTTCACTGAAATATCCACGGCTGTTCGTGTTCCCAAGATGGTGGTATTTCTTTTGTCGGGTCACAATGGAAAGAGGCGATAGACGGCACGTGTTTACTGCCTCGCAATTTATGCAGAAAGCTGAAGAAAATTCTCGGAAAACGAAACATCGTTTGTATTTCTTTTGCCTTCATCTTTCTGTTTGCGAACAGTCGTAATGGCGGACCCACGCAGCACTGGTATATGATACAATCTGAGCGTTCCAGGAGACGGATGATTTACACTTCGTCAGTCTGTGCGCCAGTAAGCCGACGGCGAAATTTACTAGTCCACTTACAAAGTTTCCTACTAGCGTCCGCCGTGCCCCTAGTGGCAGGGTAAGTTGTCAAGCACGTTCTCTCGAGATAATAAAACTATATTTTATGGATCCCAAAAACTGTCTGCTCGAAGACAAACCACTTATTCCCCCTCAAAGAAAAAAGCTCGAGTTGGGGCTTATCGCTCTGGTTGAGGATAAGCTAACAACCATTGGTGACCGATGGCGTTCGCTATGGCGAGGTTTATTGCGAAGGTTTTGCATTTCACATTCATAAGGAATGCAAGTGGTGGGTCCCAGCACTGAACATTACAGCAGACAACGCGAACTGCCAACAAAATCACTGCAGGATGGAAAATGCATTATCTGAAAGCAGTGCAGCGAGTAGATATGACACAGTAGCTTATGTCGGGAGCTGACACCTCTCGAGATTTACAGCCACGCATTTGGTATAGTGTGAAACAATGGACTCTGAAATGCTCATTGATCCACGCTGGATGTGCAGCTTGCATTTCACGCGCCTATAGTTATTCCTTTGGATTGGTGTACACTATTATAAAGTGATGCGAGGTGATAGCATTCAATACCTGATATTGAAATTCCATCATTGTAGTATCATGGATTCCGGCATCGTGGAGTTCTTGTAAGGAACTTTGATATTTCAGAGATGTTTTGCTCCTAGTTTCATCCGTTTCTGTGGTAACCAAAATTGTTTGAGAACTTGATCTTAAGTGCTTTTTTCTTGCTTAGTTCCCTCTTTGGGCGTATGGCGAGATTTTTTTGGAAAATACCTAGAAAAGAGTGTAGTTGTCACTGATTTGAACTGGCAGTTCGCAATGTTTGTTACTGTTAGTAATTCCAATGTAGCACTGAGCTTGCTTTCTGAAGAACTTGACGTACATTAAAGCAGAAGAGGTCTGTTTATCGTACGGTGGAAACAGGAACATATGGCATATCTGTGCTGTTCCAGGTGCATTCTAATAAATTTTCCATCTGCCCGGTAATCTTTTCCCTTGTCTAACTGGGCCTGCACACATCACATGACTGATCAGGACATGACAGAGATGCTTCTGACAAGCCAGTTACTAGGGACGGACGTATTTGTTTTCCTGCCAACCTCTTTGTATTCCATGCCACAAAGCATATCTGACAAAGACAAATTGTTGTTTTGGTCAATTTGTTTTCCATAGGAGACGGCGAAACCCCGCAATTTCTTTTGTTGCCATCGTCCACAACAAGGATAGGTTTTTATTTTTTGTCTTGCCAAAAAAAAGAGTTCAGCATTGCGACCCCGTGTCTGCATTAATTCTGCAACCACAAGTGCCCTAAAAAGCGGCCAATGCGAAGCAGCTGTGAGTAGCTCTCGGACTTCGATGCATAGCTCAAGACATGAAAACTTTACAACACAAAAACTTTTGCATATATTCAGTTCTTCTGAAGATTTTCAGCTTGGCAGACATAAGTTTACAAAAAGGAGTTTTGCAAATGATGCCTGACTCTCTATACACGCGCATGCACGAACCCGGGTATATCCGAGTATATACTCCATTTCCATCTTCAAAACTACAAGTGATAATCCAAGAAGATAAATATTATAAGGATACTTGATACTATACATCGACGTTGATTGTACATCATAGCTACTGTACGCTTAATTTAAGTACAGAGTGGATTATAGAATCCTGGTCCGCGTTTTTTGTTTAAATCCAACGAGGGCAAGTTCTACGTTTTGCAAAGGCTTTGTCATGGCAGGGCTGTGCAGCAAAGGGGGACTCAGAAAACGATGGCCTGTCACGAAGCAAAATCCTAAACCATTTCTATTCACAACATAAAATGTCTCCGCATAATTTAAGACTTCAATCTCTTTCACGTGCTTGTTCAAACTCCGCCACATTACGAATTATTAATAACGCCTGCCTTAATTTCATACGCTACACCATAATGGGTTTTCTCATGAATGAGGTTTTTTTTCCCCATCTTCGTTTCATTATTAGGATGAAGAGACAAAGTATTCTCCCCCAACCCCCTTCCTTCCCACCACACTGCTTTTAATGACCAGTCAGGGACCGCTTCCTGAAGTCGATTATTCCTCGAGTCTCCACTGAATACATACACGTAGTTCCTCTGCCTTGCTTTCATTTATTATGTCTTAATATTTTTCTCTCTCTCTCTCTTTCGATCCATTTTTCACTCCCATATGTGCGCGATTTTAAAGAGAAACTTTTAATTTCACTCTCCTCATGAATTTCCTTTAATTTTTATCAATATTTCTTTATTTGCATCCGCGTGATCATTATCCTTTTTTTTTACATCTCCCTGTTCTTCCTATACAAAAAAGCATAAAAAATGACTGAGCGCTAAAAGTATTCCATCTCAGCTTGTTTTCGAACACTGAAGTGCTTTGGCCACTAGTCAAAACAATCCTGCATGTTAGAATCGAAAAAAGTATACTTTATTATCTTAATTTTTACGTCATTGTTTCCAATTAAGCTTCTCAGATCGCTTCCTCCCCATTTCCATCAATTGATTAAAAAAGATTGTTTCAATTTATTTGTGGACAGAAGAGAAAACCTTCTTTTCCATGGAACTGTGATAATTGATGAGTCTTCCGTTAGAAGCGTATATATTATTGACCTAATAAGCTGATGGGGATACAAATGATTTATATACAAACCCTTTGTTTTCCATCAATAGCTTACCACATAACCTCTTAAAAATCCCTATATTCGATCAGTTGATAGAAAGTAATCTAAAAAGAAAAATCTACCAAATGAAGATCTACAGATAAATCTGTGCAGATGGCAGAAGTGTCTGGATATAACGAATTAGGCCAATTTGACAAATATTAAGCCAACAACTGTCTGACAAATGTCTCCAGACCATCATGCTCTAAAATGCCCGCCGGCGAATGTGAACTAACTGTTTATAGCAATTGAATTCCAGCTTCCTGGCTTCCACTTGGATCGATCCAACCATTAATTCCATATATGAGTCAAGTTGCACATGTTTTTTCATTGACCACTCGTGACTTCCATTGTATTAAGATGTCATTCATCTTTGAGTGATGGTTCGCACTTCCATTTATTAGCCGGTCGGCATTAGCGAATAAAAGTCAATACGGTACACGAAATCTGAAATCCTCAGGACTACTGAAAATGGACTTTTCAGCTTCACTTCTCCAGGAACTCATCGGAAAGCGTGTTCAGTAATCGGAAGTTTTGCTAAATCGAAAAGACATGACACGTGTTGGCCGGTAATTCGTCACAACATCTATTGATGTTGCCTGCAGATTTTCTGACGTACCATTCGGATCAAAGGCGCTCGCCGCTGGCAGTGACGGGTCTCGTGGTTCTCGGGCCTGGAATTACTAAACTAACCCATTATTGGTTATCGTTATTAGAGCCAAGGGCCTGTGCAGATTTCCTTCCTTTCACATGGTCCGTTGTTAAAACGGGAATGTTGCAAGCTGCATTTGTTTCGTCATGAACTGGAGCATGAAACACGTGCGTTGAACTCGCAAAAGTGCCATAACGAGCACATAGCGTGAGAGGGATGTAATATTGCTGTCATAATTTCAATTGGTATCGGCTGTCGCAGTCGATAATTTAGTCCTTGGTGTGGTCATTCATTTTGAAGTCTTGAGAGTAGTTCAAGTCTTGGGAGTAGTTCAGAAATGACCACGTTGTTTTGCAAATAAGTGGACTTTCCAATATTAATGATTTGTTTGGATTAGATGGTTCCATCTCTCCTGGAATAAGGAAATGGCGAACAAATGGAGGAATTATGCAGTTGCTTTGGCAAATGATGCAAATACTTCACAGTCATTAGTGATCATTTCGACAATGTTAGAGCAGGAAAAATAATTTCTTTGCCAATTCATTCGCTGCATATTTAAAGTGTGCGATAAAAATAAATTAAGGCTTAATGCTCAATTACCTAATTAAGATAGCGATATTTATTTTTGTACTTGAAAAGGATAGTTCGGAGATAATTAGCTCCTCCGATCTGTTTAAAAGATCATGGCTGATGAAGTGATTTGCAAACTGCCATTTCCAAATGAAGTCTGCCAATTGGAAAAGAATACATTACGGGTTAATTAGTGAGGTCTACTCAAATGAATTAATAAAGAGAAATCGCCATTTGGAAGTCTTGTTTGATCTTTTAATGTCATTTGTCCGGTAATGATTTATTCTCTCAGACACGGCCGATTTGTTTTTTTATGCAGAGCTTTGACCAAATCATCGGACTGTGAGGTCACAAGGGTGTCATTTAGATGCAGACAACCCTCAGGAGGGTTAGCCATTGTTTCTTGGATTGAAGAGGACGGAATTCAGAAATTATCTGATTCCATTATAAATTAGAGTAATATTTGGTATCACCTTCTCTGTGATCTCGTCTGGATGGAGCGGGGGAGGTCCCTTTCTCAGGATTAGATTATTAATTTAGTTTTAAAATAATGGATTCGAACTGCTTCGATTTTAAAATATAATAAATTATTTAATACACTTAAATATTTGTCCGTTTCTCGTGCTTTAAAAGACAACGTTAACTTCAACAGATCTGTTTTCCTTTACCTGTTCTGTACAACTTTGATATATCATTAATTTTCTACTAAGATTAATTAGAATCATTGCGCCTACCAAGGAACATTTCTCACACTTTTGGTTTACATCTTGCTACACTGTAATTAATCACATAATTACTATCGCTTCTAGTAGCCACCTAATGGATTATGCAACTGCAAATATTTTTCCGTATACTAAGGGAAAATGTCGCGTGATATTCTTAGCGTACGAATATCTTTTTAATTCCGCTAAAAACACCTTTATCACATCAGTAATAATCGTTCATCTTCAAGAAAGTGGCAGATACGACCACTCAAATAGATTTTATCTTGTGCGCATTCCTTCTTTTCATTAATAAGGGGGAATGTCTTTGAATTTTGTTCTCATTTGTCTTACACAGAAACATTAATTATTATTTACTTAATAGAAAAGTTATCATAGTCAAAACATAATCCAGTAACTTTATCCACCATTTCGGCAAGGCAACAACTGCGACTAGGCGTTATTTGTTTAAATCGCGTGTGTTCTGTCGTCAAGTTCATGTTTTTTGGAATGAAAAACCCGAGTGTACGACGAAATAAACCATGTAGCCTTTGTCCAATATAGATATTTTCGTATATTTGACTTCAAAATAGTCGATTTACAATTTGCAGGATGAAAAACACGAAATTGAGAATAAATCCTGCAATGATCATCTATACCGGCTAACTCGGCCACGGTGTTAAAAAAGCGATAAATTCTTCCATCGAGATCAGATTCAGATACGTATCCTTTCCTAACGGTGTGAAAAAAACCTTTTGTTAGTGTATTAAGTAAATCCAGTAAGTGGTGCTATAAAATCGATAAGAAGAACCACAGATTGTCGCTAGAATTCATAACTTCCTAAATATCTACACTTATAAAACGTTTCATATTTAGTATGTTTTATTTCAAAAAAAAAAGTTTTATATTGCGTATTTCCAGCGTGCCTTGGATTTCTATAAAGGCGCAGTGCTGTATTATAATGCTTGTCTGCGAATATTAAAAGTTAATTTAGTACAGCTAGTACTCCGAAGAATGTGCGAATTATTCGCAGATAAATGGCCAACACCGCCCCGTCTATTCATTTAGTTTTGTTTGCAGGAAGCTCCACCAGCAGCAAGGAAATAGATAAAACATGTTATGGGACAACTTACTGGTAGAATATTTGCATACCGCTTTCTCCTGCTTCTGTGTTTGTGTGGGTAGTGCGGACTGTTACATTAAGGAATGAGAGGGGAGAGAAAGTGTTTGCGTGATTCAATTTGCCTTTTTACCCGGATCTCGTTTAAGTGAGGTTAAGAAGTCATCTCTCTCTCCTTGGTAGTCTATTAAATTCATGTAGGCTACTCCTTTCCCGGAAATTGGTTTCACGTGGTCTCGTTAATTAAATTGGTCCTATATTGAAGGAAAATCGTAGTTAAGCAAAGGATTGAGATATGTGGATAGCGCAGATACCTAAAACGATATATTTTTTGTATACTAACTCTAATATTTAGTTTGCAATTTAAATATGAAAAGCGTGAATTGTGCTTCGAATGGTTTGGGTCGAATTTTAATTGGCCTTGCGCCAGGTCAACTAAGACTGTGAAGGATCTGTAAATTGTGCGTATTTTGTGTCAATTGGCCTCTTTTTCTAGATTGAAAACTCCGAATTTTAAAGGAAAAAAACAGTACAGCTGTTAACCGAGACCGACTAACTTGGCCACATTGTGTAAGAGTCCATAATTTATTCTCTTCTTGACAGAATTCGAACTCAAGCCTTTATTGCAGACGATGTGGAAGAAGAGTAATCGTAACAGGTGTACTACCAGCAAGGGTGGCACTGCCTTAACTATCATATCTCAAAGGGACTCCCGAAAATACAATTGCAGTCGCTGTTGGGGATTATTTTATATTTTTAAGGAAGGGTGGGGCGTAATCCAAAAAGGCATAGTTACTCGAATGTGGGAAGGAAGTTAATTTCTATCTTTCGTTTGAAAGGCGTTTCAGATCCACTGGCACAGTTGGTTTTCATACTTTTATAAAATAGTTCATGATAAAGCCTTGTTAGCCCACATTTCTAAATCTATTACACGTTTGTTACTGAAGGCTAATATCAGCCCACAGGAAAAATATTTTCGCATGATGTTCAGCAAAGCAGTAAGCAGTGCCAAAAATACCAGTGATGGGAACCTCAGTTGTTTTTGAAGGCTTTATTTTGGACAATAAAAGACCTGAATGACCTTCAAAAACCACTGGAACGATATGCAGAAGTCTCTTGTTTCTTTTGAAAAATTGCCAACGATGTCATTCCGCAAAGTTAATCAAAACGCTGTCTTCGCGAAATTTCGCTTATCATCGGGCTGAGTAACTGATTTGCTAAACCGATGTGAAGCATGTGCATATTTTCTGAAATTAATGCTCATATTTATGCTCGATGACCAGTTGTCTTTGTTCCCTTGATCCTTATACACGAAATAGCACTCACTTTGCTGCCGACAGCATGTCAACTAAACTGAAAAACGGGCATGATTCGAGATAGTCTTCAGTGGGATTCTGGAAACGCTTTCAACTGGAGGGAACGGAAAACAAGATTCCATCCTCTAGCATCGTGAAAGATTTAATCCCATGGAGATCTTACACCTTATTTGGGAATGTTTCCATGGATTGTCGACATGACATATTTGGGCTTTCACCAATTCATTTGCATAACAATTTGAGATCGAAATTTGTCCGATCTTTGTGCACTATTAATTTTTCTTTTTTGTCATAATCTAATAAAAGATTTACGTTTTCGAGTTTGTTCCTTAACCAGTGTATTAATTAGAGCGCGCAGAGCACAGAACTGTTTATATCTGGGATTAAACAAAAACCTTTTCATTATGAAGAGTTAGAACATAGCCAGCACACATCGTGATTGGTCAACGCGGTTAAGTTGCTGTACTTCCACGCAAAAAAGGGTCCTGGTGTTCGAAACCCGCCAAGACTGAAAGAATTTGTATGGAATTTTCATGCTGTTGTCGGTTTAGCTGGTCCCAGGAGAGGACTACCTGTTTTTATGTAGCAATAAATATAACTACTTTGCATATCTCCGAGAAACTCTGTTTCAATTCCAAACAGCAGCAACTCCCTCCAACACGTACATTAGTTGGTCTTGCTGCAGATCAAAAATAAAATGTGTTGTCTTCACTCTGTTTTCGAGGTTACATCAAAGCTGTCGTGCAGCGCGAAATCTTACTCTCTAAATAGAGTACTACAGATTTCTGTACTAACGAAATCCCATAATTCCAGGATATATAACAAACCGACTCCATGTAAACAACTCGGTGTAAAAAAACCCGGGTAACTCCATGTAAATAAACGACTTGACTTAGTTGCTGTAGTTTGAGTATTGGAGGATGCAACCACCCCTCTGGTTCCCATCAGTTTTATGTGTTTACGCGCGAGGATTTTTACTGCAGTTTGGTTCTTCTCTTCTTGATCATCTTTGCATGAAGCCCCCATCATACAAGTTGGTAATCCAGGTTTAGTGCACTTTTATGTATCTCTTCGAGGGATGCTAAAGTTCGGATTACGGCTCATTCTGAAATATCTCACCTTCTTTTTCGGGGTTAAACGTAATTTAAAATGTAGCATGCGCAGATAAACTTCCCCTAATGCTGCTCTATGTACAGAACGTGATTGCAGCCCTGCCCAATCACTCCCGGTATTAACTTATTTCTGTCGAGGAAGGACGTTTGTACAATGGACTCCATTTGTTAAAACAGCGCACCAAGTACGTCACTGGCCTCGTCACCAGAACAGGGGCATTGCACGTGACAGCACTTTATTGGAATACAAAATCAAGGCAGACAACAATAATCTAATAAAAGAGAGAGAATAAACTCGCGAACTACACGAGTATCCCTTCTTTCTCGAGACAAAAAAAAAGGATCTGCGCGTGCTTCTATGCAGGAAAGACCAAAGGCATGTTGGTTAAATTCAAGTGAAGACTGTAATGAAAGAAGTGTGTCCATAAAAAAAAAAGAACAGTGTCTTAAGCTGGTACATTACAGTTTCCAGGCTCAGGTTGATAAGAGAATAAAGGAATTTCTTTGATGTGTTGCTAGGGACCGTGCTCAATAACATGTAAATAGCTGGTGAGTAGCATCAGGTGTGAAAATGCGAATTCACTTGCTGAGAATATTGTGCAAGTCACCTTACAGTGCCTTAAAGGCGGTAGAGATTTGCCAATGACATTTCTATGGACAGCTTCGTGTGAAAACACTGGAATTTGCATGTTTCTTAACAATCATTGAATGTTTTTTTCAGAATAGCTTTTTCTCAAATATTGAACACACGCTACGAATCCATTTGCTCCCATCAAACAAGGTTCAGGATTCAATTTACAGATGGCAGTACTTCTGTTACAGCATAGTGTATTATAGCCACAGTTGTTGATGCACCAACAAACTCAACAACAACATAGATGGCCTACTGAATTCGACATTATCATGTAGGTTTAACTTCAAGCGCAAATCCATAAAGATTAATTTTGGCCTATTCAGCTTAAAACCGATGGTGCGCGCTGTACTCGCAAATAATTATCCTCTCAGTACCCAATGGGTTATTTCCTGTCAGTATCCTTGAGAATCAGAAATATCTCAGGATGTGAACTGTTCCACGTACAGGGGAAGCGCATAACTGTTTATTTCCTGCTGATTCATTAACAGCTCATCCTGAATAACGATTAATGGAAATTCTAAAACAGCTTGGTGCCGATGAAGTGGGATGACGTTGGATTAATAATAAGCAGGAGAACCCTTTTATATTCTTATTTAGAAGAGCAGAATTCTCTTTTACGAAAGAATCCGCTCTTCTTGTGCAAAAGGGAAAAAAAAGAATCTTTGAAGTATTTTTACTTTCAAAGTAACTTCCCCTCCCCCTTCGTCTCCGTTGCCGTGGAAACCGTTGTTGCGCGTGTTGTAAACTTTCGAGGCACGTAAGCTTTGTTCTGCGACAAGACAGACGACTCGTTTCTTGCATTGGAAAACACTTCGCAATTTTCTCCCTTTTCTTCGCGATTCCCCATCTCAATGTGTGTGTGTGTGTAGTTAACTTTTTTTTTAATTATCGGATCTTCTCGTTTAGTAATTAAAAGTCCTCCACTTGAATTAAATGATCTTCGCTTTGGAGAGTGGAGTTGTGATGGAGAGTAGCGTCCGTCACATTTCTGATGTTTATTCAGTGTAGCAAATGTTATTTCAAACGCCTCACGTGTTCGTTTGTTAAAAACTTGATGGTTACGTTTCCCAACTGTATGACAAGAATATTTATTGATTTTGGTGCCCATAATGCACAAAACCCTTGTCGACTTTTGTTTCACGTTTTTCCAAAATTGACTTCTAAATCCATTGTTTACTTTGGTACATTGTTTTGGGTACATTGATCCTGGAAAGATATATTTTTGGAATGACTGCGTAAATCTGGAAATAAATCATTCTGAAATGCATCTCAAGACAGCAATTTTTCAGGAAGCGAATTTATAGAGAAAATATCCGCTTATTTTCCAAAACCATCATTCGACCAGAACAGTAAAGACTTTTTCAACCTTTACACTTGTATGTAATGTTAAACGTAAAAACCCATCAGAAAGTTTGGATAATAAATGGCTGATTTAGTTAAAAACAAGATATAGGACCATACTAAGAAGAATTAAACCAAAAATGCTGAAGAATAATTTCTTAGATTATGCTGATAGAAAGAGTCGTGTCCGCATCCAGCTTTCTCAGTTCCTTGTTCTATTAAAAGTCTTCCATAGAACATGAAGCTTTCCATATGAATCTTTAAGAAAAACAATATTAAAAGTCTTCCATAGAACATGAAGCTTTCCATATGAATCTTTAAGAAAAACAATATTTATTCATTATTTTAGAACAATATAATCAATAAGGTATCAATTTTATTATAAAAAATAATTAGATGAAAACGGTGCATCATTCTTGACAAATTGGTGGCTCAAGGGCCGTGTGCAGTCCTCAAGAGTTTGGTATCCATTTAATCCTCCTTTGATCCTCCATTTAATTGTAAAATAATTCTTCCAGCGCCCCTTACAGTTGTTGCTGCCATGTTCTTCTAATAAACTTACATTGCCAGCTTCTTCCTTTAAGTCTTCACTTATCGTAATATAAATCTGTTACATCTTTTTTCTTCCTTTAATTACCTTTTTTCTGTATTGATTTGGTTCATCTTTTTTTTTTTGTTTCCTTCTTGTTAGTGAAGAAATAGGAATCTCTGGGATAGAGAAAAATATTTCAAAGGGAGAACAAATTGAACACTACGTTGGAGAATCTGGAAATGGTAAAACATAATTGCAATCGATCTGTGAATAAGAATTGAAACATTAAGAATTTCAAAAGTAAATCTTGACTACTTTTCGAGAAATCGGTGGTCTGAAAAGTATCACTTCTCAGAGAAATAAAAATGGCGATACTATACTTATCAAATCTAATTGAAACAAGCAACACCCTATCCTGGCTTACCTTAGCGATGTAATTCCTGTGAGATCTCTCTGGAATTCACCCAGTACAATCTTAATGAGATATCAATAAAATTACCATCCCCTTGATTCTATTATCCTTATTATTTGGACTAAATCATTGGAATTAGGAAGTAAAGATCTTTCTAATCCAGTACCCATTCACCAGCACCATTTTACGAGAACTAATCTTTTTTCATCTCATCTATTCCTTCAACGTTTGATCTTTGGAGTATAAACTTTAAGCACGTATATGCAATGTCAATAATTTCATTCTTCATGGATCCTAATCCATAGAACTACTAAGAATTACTGTATGTCCACAAATCTCCAATATTTTTGACAAGCATACAAAATGTTAATTCTACCATCTCACTATCCATCCTTACTAACCATCCAGTTTAAAGGGTGGTGGTGCATCCATTTTAAAATTGCAGAAGTCACTTCGAAAGTATTTTTCTTGATAATCCTTGAAGACTTTTCTCAAAGAAATGGGTCCCTCATTAGCTCGTACGAAACAGAAAGAAAGAGGATGAAAGGCGTAATTTGCACTGGAAAAAAAAATTTAACGATGGAAAAATAAAGCTACTGTGATGTATAATTTGCATCGAACACAGCGTGAGTAATTCGATACATCGGGTGGACTGCTTACCTGGTGGATTTAACGTTCCCATCTGTGATCATTAGTCTGTCCTATCCGATTACGTCTACTTACTTACTGTGATGGCATGCGATATTTCACCGTAATAATCTCCCACGTTTTTTTCTCGCTTTAGTGGTAGGTTTTTGTTTTACCCTCTTCTCTAATGTAGGTTTCAGTAGCTACATTACGGATCCCTTATCACTGCAAGCAAGAAATATGAAGTGCCATGTCAGATATTCTCACCACCCATCTCGCTAAATAGCTTGTTCCACTTTTCTTGCATAAGCCACTGCTGTTGCTCGTAAGCCAGACCTTAATTTATGATAGCTATAAACGTCCGCTGGCTATTACCTTAGCCAGTTCTCTCGATCCGGTGGTTACACTCTTTCTTCCACCTCTGCACCAGTCACCTGCTATTAAACGCTTGTGCCTTTCTAATCTTGTAAGCGCAAGTTGACTGCATACGCCCACGCTTAAATACTAAAAATTGGTGTTGGTGTTGGCTTTTAATTAATTCTAACTAATACATAAGTTTGTATTCGTTTTAATGAATCTTTAATAATTTAAAAATTTGAACAAAGGCATTGAGGATTTCCTAGATTCGTAGCTGCAAGATATAACTAGAATTAGTGTTTTAAATTTGCAAATTGCGGTCTGTTTCTGAGAAATGAACTGGGGTCTTCCTGGAGAAAAATTATGATAGCCTGAGTCTGGAAAGATTTTATGCCTATCTCATTTTCCGTAATCCGGATATAAACCTCATAACTGACAATTTCCAATTCTAATTACCACTCAATTATCCCACTGAGAAATGGCTTCTTAAAAAAGAAAAGCTTTTACAATATCAACCTGTTCTAGGGGAGTTGAATATGTCTAGGAGAACAAACTTTCTCATCAATAACATCACATCGATATGAATAAAAACTACCTTAGGATTGGGCCCAAATAACATTCCAGCAGCCTTGCCTACCCCCTCATCTCACCTCAGACTCCATCCTCTGAAGGAGTTCTGGTTTCAAGGTAGCAGATGGAAGATACCAAAGTTTGATTCTCTCCTACCCAAACAAATTCCTTTGACTAGAATTTAAGCTTCTACAGTCTGAACAGAGTTTATATTTCCAGATTCTTCCTCCAAGGATATTTGGGCAGCACACACTGAAGACATGGGATGATCTCAAGAAACCTTCTCACACTGGCACAGTTCATAATAAGTGGAATAAACGTTTCATCTGGCGTTTCTTTAATCACTAATCCACAAAGGGGTCAGATGACCTAGACCTGCACTTCTCTGTTCGCCTGACGTTTTACAAATCTGAGTTGTCTGAGAAGATAGGCTAAAACCTACAACCTGTCCCTGTTGAAGCTTTTCAATAAACCAACAAGGATAATCTCGTAGTATTTGTTGAATATTTAAGACGATGTAGAGTAAACAAAGCAAGCCTTCAAAACACATAATTTGAGATTATTCTCTAAAGTACGGGATCGCCTGAATAATGGTGTTTCACCTTAGGAGCTTTGGTGTCGCCATGGATATTCCACAGAGTCTAGAAAGCGAGAAACTAAGGGACTGATAAGAATGAACTTTCTAAGCATTCCCTTAGACATTTCATAAACATGATCTCGGAAAGAATGGGATGCCTTGAATAGAATGTCTTAAAGATTCTTGATCTATAGGTTAGTCTAAAAGACTCATCCCCAAAAACCTGCGCGTGTTGTTTGGTAAGTCTGATTGCCATAGACATTATGGACAGTTCCTTAATTTTTCTTATGACGCCCTTGCCTGTTATCGATTGGTTATAAAGCAGATGCCTTTTCTTGGCTACTTGGTTTAGATTTTATTGTTTGGAGAATTATCTATCATCCGGATATTACCTCCATGGCTCCTGTCTATATATAAAAATCTCCAATTGCCGGCGTTACCCTGACCTATAAAACGTAAACTGTTTTAATAAATACGAACTTAGTTTTTATCTGCAGTTCTGAAAAACATAAAGCAATAAGTTTCAGTTGACGTTAGATTAATATCATTATTAGAAATATCGCAGACTCTTCTAAGGTCATGCAGCAGAAGCAGCAGCTCTCTCTGCAATGTACCAAAGAAATGTGGCGAATCATATAATTCTCTTAGATTATTTTTTTTTGTGTTTAGGTAAGAAAAGTCTCGTTGTCATAGTAACCGGGGTTTGTGTGTGTAGTAGGGTGAGTAAAATGCTTGAGTTTGAATTGATTTTTCGGCTCCTCAATAAATCATTTAACTTAATATGTTTTAGTGGTCATGAGAAGGTCATGAAATCTAATCAGATCGATTTGAAGTAAGACGTGTTTTAAAAATTTCATAAACCAAATCCAGAGATTCCCATTTGGGCTCGTTGGATGAGGGTTTGGAGAGAGAGAGAGGGAGGGATGGGATGGAGAAAATGTTAATTTTATTCTTCTTACTCTTCTGTATAAAAGGGAATTCTCCATGAATCATTTCTGCTACATTACTTTGGAATATAGGGTTTTTGCGGGTATTTATCTTTCTTTACGCTGTATTCGAGGAATTTCTGCCAGATTTGCAAAACCTGGAACAACGCCAGATAAGTCCTCGCGAGTGGAGGGAGTCAGAAAAATAAAACAAAACGTACAGAGTGCTCGATCTCCGAAAGGGAACACTCCACGAACACCCCAAACGTATGCGAATGCTATGTGGACAACTGGCCAAGAATAGTTGCGCCTAAATGTAAATTCTCTTGGAAAATGACAGAGAAGGTTTGAAAGGAATGCTATCCGTGCGTCTAATGTTACTTGAACGCCGTACGGAATTTATAACAGCCCTCCTGCGACTATGTAGCTAATCACCTGATCGTAATTTCCAAAAGTTCGTATTCACCTGAGCCTTTCTCGAACATTACAAAGCTTGCACAAGAGATTCTTAAATTGTATTGTTTGTGTTTCAAAGCTGTCCCATGAGATGACATAATCAAACAGCTTACTGAAGAAGTGTTATAGTCTAGAAATTAGCATACTCGTCAAGCATGCCGTTTATTCAGCTGAATTTGTCTAGACAGCTTTTTCTCCATCATTCAGCATCCCTCAGAACATCTTCTTTAATTTGTGGTTTATCTGCTTTTCTCTGTTCCCAAAACTAACCAACTGTTTCTTTCTTTCTTTCCCATTCCTCTCCTCATTGCCCATCACCGGTTACATTTATTCTAAATGTTTTCTTTTTGCTACGTCTACACCAAAATTTGTTTCAGTTACTTTTAGAATATAGTTAGAATTACTCCTAGAAAATAATTTGATTTATTTTCGTTTTGAATCCCCATTATTTTTGCATTTAATTGCGATAAAATATTGTTCATAATTAAATAAATTATGTAGAATTTTATCCGAAATTCGTCAAATGAATTCCGCCTTCGTTTCTTCTTTTAAATGAAGCTCTTCTGATCGATGATCTTGAAACAGAGGCAGAGCCAGTTAGACGAAGAATCAGTTCAACCTTTTGGGATACAAGTATAGTTTGTTAATCTCCCATCGCTGCTCTTATACAATACTCCTCTCGTAGGAAATATTCTATTTTTATGGTTCCATTAACTAAATTACTGTCTTTTCTCTCACCGAAGAGATTTACAAAGTTTTACAAAGAAAATGCGCTGTCAGTCAGCTGTACCAGCTGCTGTAATTCTACCCCTGAGGTAGTAAGATTACGCATAAAATCCACAGCAGCTTCCTTGCTAAATATAACGTGATAATAATTGGCATTAACAATTTAATTAGAAACAGATTGTAACTTTACGTGGCCATCAAACACCCATAAATACACTATTAACTCGAAGTAAAAAGTTAATGTCTGCTAACAGGAGCACATAATCATTTTGGGACTTAGAAATCGCATATTTCATCGGAAACTTAATTATCAATTAGTTTAGCCACCACTTAATGTCTATTCAAGACTTCGAAAGATTAGCGACAGCGCACCTTAGATTAAAAACCGCTCTACTCTAACTTGACATCTAACTGACGTCGCCCATGCAGGGGGTTCAGAAGAATTGGAAATTGATTGATTTCGTAAATAGCATATCTTAATTAATTTACAATTAGTGGCTTTAGGCGCTTGGCGCTGGATTCTTCAGATATTCGTCGATGTCCCCCCAAAAGACGCAATGCTTTTTGTTTTATCTTAAGATGGAAGTGTTCATACCATATTTGTTATCGTATTTGGGATATGGTCACTTAGTAGATTTGAATCCTTTGGGGTTTAGGAATTCGATTAAAGTCAAGTGCAGTGTATCCAGCTCCCTCTTGTAGTGTAACATTTATGTATGGAATTTAAAAAGCATTATTAAAAAAAGAAAGGAAGACTCCCTCAGAGGGAAGATCTCAGGAGAAGGATGCAAATATTCGCATCGTTCTCCATACCAGAAGTTTTGTAATTCGCACTTGAACTAGGAATTCGTTATCCGTAGTTCAAACCATGGCAACCAGTTACTGTTTACTACGAAGGTTGCATTAGGAAGGTTCCTACATCTTTAACAAGGTTCTTCGGAGTAACAGTTGAAATTTAAAAATGCCATGAATAGGCTCCAAAGACTGAATCTTCTTATGGTAAAAGTTTTCTGGTATTAATTATTAAATAGATGGTTGTGCCCATTTCAACAATTAATCAAGAAAACTTAAGATAAAGCCTTATATACAATTATATTGAAGCGTTTCAAATGTCTTCGTGTATTTGTCCAAGGAGGCACCGGAATGTTCGGTTGCGTGTAGGAAGAGCAATTGTTCTAGTAATACGTTAGACTGATCTCATGTATTGCAAATGTAATACATGTGGCAGATTAAACACAAACAGAGGAAGATTAATAAAAGAATGGAATTGGAAATGTATTAGAAACTGCATACCCGCTGCTGTTGCATCTACATGATCACGCAAGACCGAGATATCGATTGCAATATGAAGGGGAATCTCTGTTTCTCGAAAAAAATGCATCGACCCGTGTAATAAGTGGTAGACATTGGAACCACTGTTTTATTTTTTTCCTCCTTCTGGCCGTGGACAGAACTAATAAAATTGGTAATTGTGCAATAAGCTGGAAAGTGTTGGCAAAGAGGAAGGTCGCTAGATCTGCAGTTGTTTTTAATGTGTTCTTGGCAGTTATGGAAACAAGAGTATCCAAAATGTTCTGTAGCGTGAAAAAACTTCATCCCCATATCCATGGTATGTTTATAAGAGGAAGAGGACTGCTGTTCTTATGCAGTGTTAGTCTATTTTGTTCCCGATGGCTGTTTAGATACTTCTTGGCACCTTACTAGTGGGAGTCTAAGTATCCTTCTCCGCCAGTACAACATCTGAAGGCTGTGAAAAGAGTTTCGATGTTTGGGCTGTTAACTGCTCTATTAGAGAAATGGATCTTTTGTCCCTCGTTCTGTTATAGGCAAAATTACTTTGTACAGATCGACCTACAGCAATAAATAGCTCGAAATTTGAGAAATTTCAATTTCTTTTTGTTGTCTCTCATCTTGTTAGTTAAATCATCCCTGGGTTGTAAGATGCTGCGTTGGTGACGCGTCTAGACACCCACCAGTGAGATGCGAACAAACATCGAGGGATCAGTCGTGCAATACTCACGATATACTTATTATCCGAGGCTTGAGAATATCCGAAAAAGAATGGTAATATTTTAAACATATAATTTAAACTGTTTACTTTATTATTTTTAGAACATCTTTATTAGTCATTAACATACAAATATATGCTAAAGCACTTATTTGTCTTCACCATGTTCGTCTTTATGTCCGTCCGCATGCATTAACGCTCTACTCCCAGCAATTTCCATACAATTTTATATTTGTAGTGAAATATAACTCGTTTAGAAAGATTTATCGACAAAACCCCAAATTTCATTAAAATTTGATTAATAGTAACCGGGCAGTTATTATTTCTCTGTTCGTCCGTCCGCATGTAATAATTCAACTTCCAGTAGATGGATTTTATGACCTTTTTATATTTGTTGCTCTTTTAATCATATTTGATTAAAATTGGTTCTGAAGCACTAGATATTACATTTGTTTCGACTTTGAGTTTCATGATCAACAATTCTTACTAAATTTATTTCTATCTATTCCGCGGGCATAAAGTTAATACGGATGTCCCTAACGTTCCAGAAATGGTTGGAAATCCACGGTTTGGAGATTGATTCAATCCGTTGGCAATAAATAATATCGTATCTCATTTGTTTTCTTGTCAGCAACAATCTCTGGGTTTAATTTGCCGTTTCCAAGATTCATCAGTTGCTGGGGAGAGCGGGTTGACTAGCCAAAGCATCATAAATACGTAAGCAGTCTCCGATAGCAGTTATCTCCAAATACCATCCGTCTATTGCAACCACTTCTCCAAACGCATCGCATCAATAGGAGGATGAAAAATTCGTCCACTTATCTCTGTCTCAAAACTTTGTCTTTGAATGCCCACTTTCTGTGAATACAAGAGTGACAATCCAGCGTTAGATGCTGTTTGTTCCAACTATTACGTCTCCCGGTATCGGACTGTTCCTGTATTTTTAATCCGCAACGCAACTGGAGCATCGAAAGTGCCCTGGTATTTGTGTATAAATTGGCTAACCCACTGTTGGAATATCCAATACGCTTTCCCATTACAAAGCAAATGTGCATGTTTTTGTGCTTCTCGTTGACATAGAAGGTTGTCTCGCTATCGTGTGTGACAGACGTAATTTAGATGTAAATAGCACCAGGGAGTGGGAGCAATTCATATGCAAAATGCGCCTCTCTCTCGGTGCTGGGTGAGGGAAGAAACAGGGGGAGGCTAAGCAAGTATTTGCCTTCCGGATTTCTAGAAAGTTCAGAGAGATCGTTTAGCCGATAGTTCCCCATGCTGTATCTCCATTATATTCTTAAATTGCTAAAAGAACAAGACGTAATAGACGCAAGCAGGTTTCTGCTTACCATTGTATCTGGAAAGGGATGAGGATTGTTACTGAGTTTGCCAACTTCATAAGATGGATATTGAACGATTGAGAAGGATCTTAGCTTGCTGACCTTTGAGAATTACGTTTCAAACAAGTATATTTTAAACGCGAACTGTGACTTAATGCGTGTTTCACTAGCGTACATAATTCTGTACGTTAGGACGCAATGCCAAAAAGCCATAGAAGACCCACGACCTCTTGAAAAGTAGAGATTATTGAAAGTAATCATTTGGAGTAATAAAAATTATCGCCTGCATTTTCTGTCTTCTTCATTATGCATGCAGCATACATATGGATATTCTGTCTGTCTATTGAGCATTTTTACAGTTGGTTTGTCTGTTTTTCTGTATTAAAGGAAAACCTACCAACAATTGAGTGATGGGGGCTTTCCAATGTTTCTTTCAGTAATTTGGCTGCGTACTCAGAGAAAGTGTTGATGATGTTGATACTGAAAATGGTATTCAAATATCTATTTTTGTTAAATAATTATTAATTTTATTTTGTTTATGCTCCACTTAAAAGTTTCTTCATTCCAATAATTCTAAAATAGTTTGTTTTATTCGTGATATGAAAGTGTTTAATTTGATGAGAGAAATGTACGTCCATTGGCCACTGAATGTACATTAACGTACACGCGCTTCCAGTCTCATGAACGTGTTTGAGCATGAAAGATGTCTGGAGAAGGCTTGCCACTCCAGTGTGTTGCTTCACTTGTAAAGATGTGATGAGGAGGTGTCAAGGAACAGATCCATCTGTAGCATTTCATGGAACCATAAAGTGCTACAGATGGATCTGTACTGTGTTCTATGTACATGTACGGCGTGGCCGTTTTGTATGCAATGAAGAGTTCTTCTTCTTCTACTATGACACATAGTACTGTGTGTCACAAGCCCATGTGGATAGCACAGTTGGTAAGATCGCCGTTCTCTCCCCGCGCCGGGTGGAAAAGACTTGAGTTCGAATCCCATCGACGAGGGAAGGAATTTTTATGGATCTTTTTCACAACGTGGTTGAGTTAGTTGGTCGCCGGCGAGGGTAGCATGGTTTTTCATCCACCAAACAGAAAATCTACCTCAGAACACGCAATTTACAGACAGTATACACGGAGCAACAAGGATTTAGTTGTCGATGCTCCTAAAACCCAACAACAACCAATCAGTATCTCAAAGCAAGCACTACGAAAGCTTGATTTGAAGAGAAAAACATCGGTATATTACAATGGCCGGCACAAAGCCATGATCTCAACCCAATTGTGAACACGTTTGGGATGAGTTGGAGCACAGAATTCGGGCAACGCTAAGATGGCCCTCTTCATTAGTAGATCTCGCAAATGTTTTAAAAGAAGACTGGAACAGAATACTACCAGTTTCTTAACAGAAGTTAGTAGGAAGATTTCCAGCAGGCATTGAAGCATTCACTACAGCCAGAAGAAGACAACAAGAGTATTAATTTCTTTGAATAAAATCATGTTTTGCTCAATAACTACAAGTGACTGTTGTTTCCGGTAGTATACTGTGAAATATGAGCAGAAAAACTAATAAAACCTGTCACACCTCCAATGAATTGTTAATTTTAATAGAGGAGGTAATTCCGATGGCTTTTAGAGAACTTTACACTTTGTTTTCATAAGCAAATATGCTTTGTATATGTGGGCGTGCGCTAGATGAAGACAAAAAGCGTAACTAAAGAGGAAAGATGGTTCAAGTTTCCACTGCCTTGCTTAAGCTTCGTAATAAAAGTTCCTTTTAGCGAACTGTCTTCTTTGATCAATATTAAACACACTCCCTTAATGTGCTCTGCTCATCTCCGTGCAGTGTCCATCTATATAAAACTTTAATAGGGGCATATTTTACGGCCGCTCCGCGTCTTTAATTTTTCACCGGCACCTAAAGGAGTCTAAAATATGGGAACCTTAATTAGTCAGATGTTAGTAGGCACCCTAGACGAAAGCGTGCTTAGCTCGTGACTTACATATGCTCTACAGATTGCAAAACTTCAATATTTCTATGAAATTTAAGTTTAAATTGAACTTAAAAGTACCTCTCTCACACGCACAAACTTTAAATGTTGTCCAATAATTCTTACATTATTGATTCTAAAAATTAATTACAAAATAATTTAAATTAACTGATAATTAACCTGTATAATTATGACACCTGTTTGAGCCCGCTTTTGAATTCGTTTTCAAGTCTGAAAACTTGAAAACGAATTCAAAGGGGAAGTCTCCATCCAGACGGCCATATTTATGAAAATATGGAAGAAATGAGAGATGGAAACTTCTTAAAAGATTCTTTTTAGAAAACTTCTTAATACGAATTGGCCCAAACCCTGTCAGTTGAAATATTTTGCTTTATCAGAGGCTGAGGTTCATTTATGATAATTTATAAGTCTTTGTATTAATTTCATTGGTTATGACTGTAGTTGTATTTGGAATTGAGAGATGAACACATTCCAAGTATCGATTTTGGAGAAGCATCCAGACGGCCATATTTATGAAAATATGGAAGAAATGAGAGATGGAAACTTCTTAAAAGATTCTTTTTAGAAAACTTCTTAATACGAATTGGCCCAAACCCTGTCAGTTGAAATATTTTGCTTTATCAGAGGCTGAGGTTCATTTATGATAATTTATAAGTCTTTGTATTAATTTCATTGGTTATGACTGTAGTTGTATTTGGAATTGAGAGATGAACACATTCCAAGTATCGATTTTGGAGAAGCTCAATATATTTTCTTTCTCTTATGATTCCACTAACTATCTTGGTATTAAATAATCTTAGTATCTCTTTCCTTTTCGTCCACTCAATATACTTTCTTTTCACATCTTATGCACGCACTTACTTACAGCTAACTGTGAGCACATTTACATTCTCAGTTTATCCAGGCAAAAGTACGTCACTTTTATAAACGTGACAAGCAGGCAAGAGAAGACTGAACTAAACTTTTTCCCCAACATTAGCCTCTGCTGTAACTTTACTCTCGCTCTGAATTACCCCTCAATAATGCTATTCTCCGATCCATTACTTACTGCAGCCTAGTTTGCCTTTTCTTTGCATCCATCTGTCATCAAATGAGTTTATTCGGAGACGTTTGAGTAGAAATGAACTCATAGGTGTGTCTGGTGAGCGCGAGCATTAATACTAAGTGGGTGTCAGTCGGCAGTACGAGTTTGACATCTTTGGTGCGTACAGTTGTTTGTAAATTGGAAATCCGCTTAAACCGTCAGCTGACTTGCATCCCGGTCGACTCCATTGTCAAAGAGTCCATTTTAATCTTTTGGCTCAGATGATGAATGATGGTGGTGTTGCCGATGTATCCCCGGTGACTAAGGATGTGTCGTCGTCTTTCACTCTAATGCTGGCACGGACAGGTACCGACTACACCACATCTTCTCTAGTGATGCGGAAGAGAGGATTTAGGAGACTGCACCGATGGAGCAAATGCACGAGACGATTGTTGTTCTCAGCGGGAGTTTGACGTTTCGGGAATCTTTCGGTAAACTTGATTAGGTCTTCCGCTCGCCGCTCTGTTTTTATTAAGTGATACTCGTAGAGTAGCTGCCAATGAAAATGCAGAATTCTCTGCAAAAATCACAATTTCCGGTTATGAATAATGACGCTCTCATTATCCGGTACGTACTTGTGACGTGTATTAAAACATTTCTTTTAAAATAAATGTCTGAAGCATTTTGGTAGCGATGTTGCGTTATCACTCGCTTTTTTCACAGTTCTCGACAAACCGAGAGATGTTTAGTTCTTAAAAAAAATTCTTCTTAAAGGTATTTGTGACCGTGAAAAGATCCTAACATTTTTCCTTAATATCTTTAAGTGGTCCAAACATGTGAAAATGGGAATATTTTAATATAATAGACATCCTGGAATCCGATCCGAGTGTCTAATAGAAATCGATCTGCCTGCTTACAGAGCTGCATATTATGCAATTTATTCATCCTATATAAACCCAGGTTGTGACCATATCATTCCATTCCCGTTTTTTGGCTTGCTCAGTGGGATAGCCACATCTCCAGTACTCAGGATGGCAAGTCATCGTCGTTAAATTATTCTTTGAGATGGCGGGACCTTGAAATCGCAGACGGAGGTGGCACGTTGGCTTAATTTGTCACGCAATGTCGTCTTGGCACGGTGGAAGAAGTTTCAGGAGAGAGGAACCATTACAGAAAGAGCTGACCAGGGTCACCAAGGGCTACGACAACTAGAATAGACCGCTATCTGGATCTAACAGCAAGACAGAACCCTACGATGTTCTGTAATCAACGTCACTGCGGCCACAGGTGCAAACGTTTCCAACCGGACTGTGTTAAAAAACTTCAGTTCAAGGTGGACTCAAAGCAAAGAAGCCAGGGTTTATATCCCGTTAACCCTAAACCACCACAGAGCTTGTCGAAACTGATGCCATGAACGTGTGACTTAGAGCCCTGATAAATCGGGTACAGTTCTATTCTCTGATGAGTCCTGCTTTAGCCTGCAAACAGATTCTAGGCGTTATTGCGGTACCATCCCCCCAATATCAGAGAAAGGGACACTGTATTCTCGCGTGGGGTGGAATAATAATCAACGGCAGCACCCTCCTTCGTGTTTTTTATAGGGCTACCGCAACTGAGCAAAGATACCGAGAACAGATCCTCGAATCGTATGTGCGATTTTTCGAAGTGCGATTGGCCCAGACTTTCTTTTCGACAACACCACTGCACATCGAGCTCAAGTGGTGGAGGAATATCTTGAAACTGAAGATATTGACCGACTACAGTGGCCAGCACAATCAGCAGACTTAAATCCGATTGAACATGTGAGAGACGTTCTAGGGCGTCGCATTGCACGCCGACAGCCAACTCCTCAGTCACTTGGTGAGCTAAGGTCTGCGCTGGTGAAAGAACGGGATATGTTACCACAGAATCTTATAGGCACCTTTATATCGAGCGTGGTTCACGGCTTTCAGGCCTGTTTAGCCGTTGGAGTAAATCACATGCCGTATTGATATCACGTGACCATATTTTAGAGCATCTTCTATCGACTTCTGTAATGACCTTTTTGGTAATTCTTATAAAACCTCTATAAATGTCTCTTATACCTGTCCAATGTTTCTCGCTGTCTCCTCATTTCATCGTTGTTCTATTTGGTCCCGGTTCATCGCAAGCTGTACGAGTTACACGACGTTTTCTAAGTGTTCTGTTAATTTTGTCGAGTAGTGTATTTCCATTGTAATTATAAGCCCAATGGTATGGATTGTTTGAGATCCCAACCATCAAATGGTGAATGGAGTTTATCAAATATGACAATCATTTCAGCTATATTTTATATTATTCTACAATATTACAATTACATTTTATCTTAAAAATATATAAGATTTCCCTGAGCTATGATAATAAAAGAAGGCAACGTATCTCTGTATCAGAAACTTTATTTCTTCACACTTTAATGTTATTTTCTCGCTGCCTCTCGAGTTTTCTGAATTATTATCAGTTATCAGATACAGTCTGGTTTCCTCTTGCAGACACACAGGACGAGTTATAACACATGGCCGTCTTAAAGAAAGGCTTTTAGAGTCGGAAACTTTCAACTGAATTTACGAAGAAATCTTATCTGCGGCGAGAGCTTGTCGTCACGAAGTCGTAACAAATTGAACTCTTTGTCCTTTCTTTTGGGAATAGAACTTTGGCCTTTTTTTAAAAAACTCTTTCTTCTGGCACTCCAATGGATAGGAGCCTTGTTGTCATATACGAGTACGCCAGCACGGCGTAGCTTAGTGGCTTGTGTATGGGGGGTTCTAAAACAAAGAAGAAGAGCTAACGCTACTTGGGCATATTCGTATCAACCACGCTTTCGAAAGGAACCTCAATAGGATATTCGGAAGGCCGAATGAATCCACTTGGAAATTGATTCACTTTCGGGTGTAATGTTTATTTATAGGAGATATATATTTAATCATTTTTCAGTATGTTGATTTTGTTATTCAAACTCGTAGTTTGTTAATCTTACGATTCACACTTGAAGTTTCAATTCAAAGCTGGAGTTTTCTTTTGAAAATTCAAGAAATAGTCAATATAAGATGAATGTGCTCTTTTTACTATGGTTTTCTTTTACAAATTGTATGTTTCTAGAAATATTGAAGGAAGATACGGTATTTTGGAGGGGAAAACCTATCCCTCCACGGTCTACAACTTCACTCAAATCTCAGACCGTTCCCCATCTGGCGATGAATGGTTCATGATATGTTTTTCCATTTTAAGACAAATATCTTCAATAAAACTTTTGTCTGGTCCCTCTCTCTCTCTTCTTTATACTACCAATTGTCTGTAAAAGTAGCAAGGGCATTGTCCACGTACTCAACTTCTTTGTCCATCAAACTATGACAATTTGTTGACGACAAATCCAGCCTTCAGAACAAGTTTGATGATCTCGATGATCCTTTTAATGCTGTCAACAACATGTCGCTTATCTACAGAAAAGCCTAACAACAAAAAAAAACTGCCAATAGTTTTCCTCTATTGTGCGAACACGTAGAGTTCATTCCTTCTGCATTGAGTACTCGATCCACTGAAACCATTGTCGCTAGGTAATTTGTCACACCACACATCTCAAGATCTTACAGCCCTCCGTTCTTCTTAAGCTCTATGAACGCTACACCGCCTTAGGGGAATGAAACAGTGTCACCACGACCAGCATGAAATAAACCCACGGAAAATGCGATAACTAAAAATTTCCAGTTCTGCGCATTGCAACACAAGAAAGGCTGCGCGGTTGTAAAGTATTCTTATCAGGGTATAGAAAGGAACTAAATATCTTTCGCAGTAATGGCTGAGGAAATCAATAAGTGCAAACAGCTCCATACACTCAAAGGTCATAAAAGGTTGTAGAATTTGTTTAGCGCTTTGAATCCGTGGTTTTTAAACATCGTTTTCTTCAAAAGAAAACCTAAACAGGTGCGATTTTCATTCATTTATTTTCTTTTCTTTGTTTTTAATTCTGCACGATGAGGATAGGAAGAAATTGCACTCTTATCGATCCAGTTAAACCTGAGAGAATGCGCATCACATCTGATTATAAGGCACTACGTTTAATGCAAAAGCTTTTAAAATGAGCGAATTATTTATGCTCTGTTTTTGTGTTCGGAAACCTTTTCGTGTCTTTTCACTTCTAAGGCTCTGAAGACCTTCAAGCATCTCAGACAAAGAACTTATCTGGTTTCACCTGGTGTCCTCCACTCTTTGAAATCCGCTGCCGCTTTCATCGGGATCTCCCAGATGGATTGAATCGGCGAAGTGCGTTAATTCGGCTTATTTTAAACCCATATATTTTAGTACCTTACATACAGAATTACCTATGGCTATACAACTTGGTTGATAATGACTTATTGTTCACGTTATTAATTATACTTTGTAGGAAAGCGTGACCTAACAGCATCGTGGTTTTATCCGCTTTAGAAGCAGCATTAACTCGATGAACGTCACACCTCATTGGTTCCTGTTTTAACGCAATTAGGCCAAAGTTTAATACACCTTGCAGGTAATTCATCTACGGCTGTTCTCTGTCTGCTAGATGTGATTTCATCTCTGTATCTTACTGTAGCATTAGTGTGCATTGTTAGTTAGATTTGTCTATAATTAATATAGTCGTAGATGTATATTTATTTTCCAAATATATTGGTACTTTTTCAAAAGAAAAGTTAAACGAACTACGTATAAGAAAATATAAAAGGCAGGACGATAAAAAGAAATATGGGGAGGGATATAGATCCACTGAAAATGCATCTATTCGGTCCTTGAGGCTGTCAGACATTCTCTCAAGTATATCAAGTTGGGCTTGCTACTTGGGAGTCTAAAAAGATGATGGAACTGACATTCTGGTGACGCTCAAGTCGAGTGGACCTAATTTCGGCAAAGACCAGTCGCGGTCGGTCTGAGAGCCATATTCTCTGCTTGTACCTTCACGATGGTGGGACCGTAGTAACCCTGGGTATACCTCCATCTGCAAGACCTGAAACACAGCACCTAGCATACTGAAGGTGACCACCCAGGTACGAATCAGCGTAAGTAGAAGCCGAGGTGTGCTGATCCTCTGTGTTACCAGGAAATACTAGGTGGTATATGACTCCCATCAACCGGCAAAACCACCACTTTTGCTTAATGGAAGCTTGAAGTGGTAGAACCCATGTTTCGTCTCCGGAGCAGAGCTCCTGAAATCCCCCATCTCTTCCATCATGCAGTATAATTGATGTATTTTGAGGTTACGATGGACATCATGGCGAGATCCAATCTTCCTTACATTTCTAGGGTTCAGCTCTAAAACCAGGTACGCAGGCCGGCCGCTAGAGAGAGTCCATCGGACTAAACCTATTGGTAACTCTCTAGAAGGCTTCCAGACCATCTAGTTAATAATATCACTGCCTCTACTCTGACAGATAGTGACTGGAGAGAGACCGAATAGGGTGCATGCGGAGGGGGGGGGACATTGTCGAGGCCATGTTATGCCAAGGAGCTGGGCGCATTTTTGCCATATCCAAGAACTTCATTACTTCACACAGCAATTCCCCTCACCTTTCCTTACTGCTGAAGACACCATGAATTGTGAAACTAATAGAACAAATATATCTGCGAAAAGATCTAAACCTGAAATATACGCGGTCTCGGTTCCAACCTCAATGATGTCCATTTCCACTTACATTCGCTCTCTGCGTTACTTTTCTTTCAAAAAGCTGTTCACTCTGTACAAATCACAAATCCGTCCTACCATGGAATATTGTTCCGAAATCTGGGACGGTTCCCCCCAAAACCTCCCTCAGCCTTACTAGGCCATTCAAAAGATGGCAGTTAGGATAATTAATGACTCATCTCTAACAGAGTCTCTCTCCACTCGCTGTCTCATAGACGTACTGTTTCTGCTGCAAGCCCTTTCTAGAGATTCTTCCATGGGCACTCTTCTTCTGAATTTGCTTCTATAATTCACGCTCTCTTTTCGAAACCAGTTAACATCCATTTACTGTCCAATTCAAACTCACAGAACCAACTTTTCTTCTTCATCATTTATTCATTCAACTTCCGTTTTTCTTAAACAACTTCTCCTCATACATATTTCCTGAAAATTACAGTCTACAGAAGTTCAAGTCTAATGTCAACAAGTAGCTTCTTTCAATAATTTTTGAACCTTCAATTCATGCACCGATTGATTAGAACCTTTATCAGAGGAGTTAGAACCTAAGTACAGGTTCTAACACCACTCGTGCTGGGGTTCTCACAAAAAACAATTGGTATCATAATATAAATTAAATTTAAAATAAAATCCGATGTTTTTTTTTAACCCAGGGATTAAAATCCCTATATATACACCCGAAGGGACAATTGTAATACCATCCCATATTCCTATCATGCGATATAAAGCAGGTGGGCAGGTACAGCGTGCTGTATGTGGGCAATACAATTCGGTGCCAGAGTGGGCAAGACGAGAGCTTTAAAAGTCACGCTGAATGTCATTTGCAGTCGGCGCCAGACGCGGTGTATTAATATCGCGGAGACTACAACCCTGTTGGTGTCCAAATAACATCCAGCGAACGACTGTCCTATGGCCGGAAACAACTCGTTCGTGCAAAAGGACAACGTAATCTGACAAGACTTGTGCAGAGTAACAGAAAGGCTGCAGTCAATGAAATAAAAACTCGATACAACAGTGGCAACTAAATAGGCATTTCCAAACTTGACAGTTCGTTAGTATCTTGTCACTGGTAAGGTATTGTTGCAGCCGACGATCAAACCGTGTTCTGGTCCTATTAGCAAAACGCAAGAAGGTACGAACGAGGCTTGCAGTGAGCTCAGAAACACCAACATTGAACGGTGGATGAATGGAAAAATGTTGACTAGTCTGACGAATCCCAATTTTTGTTGTTTCACGTTGATGGAAGGACAAACACATGGCGAAAACAGCATAAATGCATGGACCCTTCCTGCCATGTGTCAGCAATGCAGGATGGTGGTTGTGGCAGGGTAAAGGAAGTGTGTGTTTTCATGATGTACATTGGACTCTAGGACAACACTGGAGCAGCAGTTGTTTGCCAGAGGTTATCTAGAAACTGCTTTCGGCCAAGCGCATCCATCTGCAAAATAGTACACAACTGGTTCCAGGAACATGAGAGTGAATTCAGCCTATGGCAGTGGCTCTCCCCCATCTAACGATCTCAATATAATTGAATACTTCTAGAATGTAGTAGAGCCGTCTCTTCCGAATAGAAGACCGAAACCATATAATTTTCAGATTCTGGGAAGAAATTGTGTCAGCATTGACCAACATCAGTGTTGCATCTTTCGACGCCGCACTGATTACATGCCAACGAGTCCAGGCTGTCTAAGGAGTAGGGGAAGGTGGGCCTAATACAGTGGCAAGTTACAAGAAAACTGATGTTAAGAGTTAGGTTACTGGGTTTCTCTGATTGGGCGCCTCCGTAGCAAGGTGGGAAGGAGCAGCAGTGCGTAGCACACGCTTCTTGATTAGACTGGGGTTCGAGCCCGTCACCACCAAATACGGAGGATGCGGAAAGGTCAGGGAATAACCACCACATATCCTGGAGCAATATGGCCTTAGTTGCCAATGCTCCTAAAAACCAAACAACAGTAACAGTTCTCTGATTGACCAATCAGGGGTGAATCGCTCTCGTGTGACGCCATCTCCTTTCTCTTACTTTCCGGGACATGCTGATCGCTGAGAGGAGGGGGGATGGGAAGCATGAGACTAAGATAGTAATAGGGTTTCCGAAACATAAAGCTATTAACAAAGGTAATAATTGCGGTGTAATAATTTTATCTATCCCTTATTGGTTTATTTATAAAATAATTATATTTTAGAGAGTCGCGCTGACGAGAGTCCCATAGGAACTTTGATTTTCATCCCACAAAACAAGCAAGCCAACCATAGAATATGCGCAGTTTTTATCAAATATACTGACGCTTACTTACTCCTGACTGCCTTTATAAAAATTTCAAATAATAAGAACGAAATAGTTTAAAACTCAGTAGAATTTGTCTTTAATCTGTTTGTTACGTTGATTGCGAAAATTTGAAATCCTAATCTACAATACAGACATCCACTTTCAGCTTTACATAAAATATATTAAAATTCCGTGTTAAATTGTTCGGGTTTCTTCTGTTATTTCGAAGTACCCGCTGACCTTTGATATTCCTGTAATTTAGAAGCAATTAAATGACCCACTGTGCCTTTTCTCTTATTTAAACCACCGTGTGATTGTCCCTCGGTTGAAATTGAATCCAGTGAGATTGGTTTTGTTTTTAATAATAATTTTAAAAGTCATAAACATGGTTTATATTAAAAGAAAATTAAGTTTTATTTCGACTACTATATAATAAATTCAGAACAGGTGACTTTTTAACAAATTTCTTGTGCGACATGCGCGCCGGTCCTTTGTTATCCGGCCGACATCCAAGAAGCAAGTTCCTGCATTAAGCAGATGAATGTCCTCTGTTTTCACACCGCCCTTACATTATTGATGAGAGAGTGTACCGTGGCTAATGCTAGATTTATAAAAATGCCTTTAATCAAGGTGGAAACCACCAACCGTAACCTGTCGATAGGACTGGGGGGGGGGAGGATATTTTGACGGCCCTTGTCATCATGTTGCTTCCGTGACTACAACCGTAATTGTGTGTTATTAATGATAATCCAATAGTGATGCCACACTCACGTTAGTAAACAGCTTCTGAAATCAATAACGACATTAAATTGTTTAGGTTCGTCTACCGTTTCGGCTCATAGATCACTGTCTTCTGGGAGACGAAGTGTGCTAAATTAAATTAGTACCATCAGATAATGATATTCCACTCCAACTTAAACACTAAAACAATAAGCCGAATGCCTACCCCTGTAGATGTGCTTTCTCTGTCATGCACCGAAGCTGTGCCAGGAGAATTGCCCAATCATACTGAAAATAAGGTACAGAAAATAGCAAAAACTGAACGGCTTTTTTATATTTATTTACTACAAGCGTTAAGTGTAGTAATAATAAAGAACAGTGCATTGTGGGCACGCCCTCAGATGTTGCTTTTTCAAAAATATCTCTTCATAAACATGTAATGAAACACAGCAATCATAATAATGCATGTAAAACAAGACCGGCATTATAAAACTTTAATCTGTGTTGGTCTCTCACTCAGCCAAATACCATCATAATTTAAGCTAGCGCTGCTCGTGTCCGTGCCTGAGAGTAATGCTACTTAAATGGTAATAGAGACAGCTATCCAAATACACACACATTCACTCATTTGTCCTGACCCTGTTATAATTCTGCGCGTACCATTTGACGCCTGACTGCTATCTGGAAGTAATGGATCAACTGGTTACTCCCACTCATTTATTCACGTTTTGTAGAGTGACTCATTCAGTTCTCTGCGGTATGAAAATTTGTCTGTTTTGTACTTTTTTTTCCCTCTGTTTATTCTACCCGATCTCTCTCTCTATAGACTGCTCTTTCAATGCATCTAACCAATATCTTACTTTTTAATCAACTCAGTCTCATATTACAAATGAATATTTCGCGCCACCCCATATAAAGTGTGGGATTTGTGTTCCACCATACGTGGAAGCTGCACGTGATGTCTGTATTGCGGTTTGTGTGCAGTGAATATCTGATTTTTATGTGAACTGAATATTGCGTGATGATGCCAAATAATATATGTTTATTGAACGAATAAAACAACGGTATCAGCAGAGTGACATCTTTATGAACAAGCAGGATAACAGATTTCAGAAAGTAAATGCAGCATCTATAAACTAATATATTACGCAAATTTACAAGAATTTTACGTAAAAGGCTTAGGGTCTGTTCCATACGAAATCGATTATGTTCTTAGAGATACAAGAAGTTGCACGACTGCGTGTTAGAATCCACATGCCAATAAAATATTATGCTGACAGGACAGCTCATGGGGATTTGCCAATGATACACAGAACTGCTAGCAGGGATAAGGAGGTGATTATCTCTTTGTACAAGGCAATGGTTATGCTGTATCTTCAGTATTGTATACAAGTCTGAAGGCCTCACTTTAGGAAGGATGTAGATCTTCTGGAACGGATGCAAAGAAAGCAACCAGATTGATGAAGAGATCAAAATGGAGACTAGGCACCTGCAGGGTGATCTAACTGAGGAGTTTAGGGGTTTAAATGGATTGAGTAAGCTCAATGTTGATGGCATTCTTCCTCTTGAGACTACAAATATAAGGGGGCGTAAATTCAAATTGAGGATGGATGACTGCAGAATAGATGTACGGAAGTTTGCCTTCAGCCAGCGGGTGGTCAATTGTTGGAAGAGGCTTCCATCTGTTGTGGAAGTCGATGGTTTTAATAAATCTACGGAAGAACTAGGCAAATTCTTGGAGAGCATGGCCGGGTGAAGTGTGTATTTGTTTGGTTCATGCTATATAAGCTTGCTTCATTTGCTACTACTACGACTTTACTTACCAGAGTGAATAAGAGAGAGAGGAAAGACTTGGATATTCATAGTATAGCGTATTTGAAATGACGACTACCAGTGTTGTATTATGAATTATACAGCATAAAAGCTAGACTTTTATATAACTTAATAATAATAAGTTTAGCTTATAATATAATTTAATTAATTTTATAATCAGTATTATTAAAATTAATAAATAATATTATAATTCATTATAATATTAATTTCATTATAATATTAACTTTATTAAATTATTTAGGCACATTTTTCGAACTTTCCATAAGTGCCAAAAATTCTAGTTATGATGCTGATTATGAACCAAACGTCAGGATAAGTCAACCAATTTGGTGAACAATTTCTTAACGACCTTCTTTTTCTTTAATTTTAAAAGGACATATATATTTATGTACATATTTATAAATATTAAAATATTCTTATATATTTATGTATCTTTATATATTTATTTATATATTTTTTATTCCGAGAGCAAAATAGTAAAACTTCGATCGAACTTAAATGTAGGCTAGATCATCGGCCTTAATAACTTTAAATACTTCTTATAGACTTAAGAGGGGATTCTTTAACGAATACTCTCAAAATGTACCCTGATAAGTACCTTTAAGCCTGTCTGCTCACAAGCATTAAATTGCAAATAGGAATCCAGCCTTCCTCCACTCCTCCCATTCTCAGAGGATGAAGCATCTCATTAGGGCAAATCATGGCAAGATGAATCTTTCTGTCCTGTTGGACAGTTCTAGTAGGGCAGGAAGAGCTTTTATGGACTTTTCCCACACCCTGGCCAAATTATTTTGTCTCAGGCGAGGAATTTCTTCTTTTAATCCCGAAAAAAAAAACTGGGAACGATTCTAATATACAATTGATGGACAAAATATATTGATTCTTCATATTTTAATTGCCTCCCCGCGTACTCTAAACAACCCCACCCAACTTTGCTTTCTGAATCAAGAAAAAAAAATGAATTTCAGGAAGTAAACTACAACAACTTGCTGGATTTAGGAACTCTTCAAGCTGTCAAAGGTTCCAGCCCCACTCTCCTCGAATAGTATTAATTTTCCATTCCAAAATAGGTCTAATTGATTTGGAAATTGATCAGGTAGCCTTTTGGCAAGAATTGCAGCGGTCCTCCCCTTTTGCTACTGTTAACTTGGTATTTGAGCCTGGGGAAAAATAAAATTTCCTCTTGTCATTAACCCGAACAGGCACAGGAAACACGCCCGGCATTCGTGACTCCAAGCCATTAGAACGTTCATTCTGTTTCACTCGTTCTGTTTATTTGAAATTGTTCCCACTTTGGGGGAGTTACTGCTACATTTGTCGCGTTGCTGTGACTGTTATTACCTTTGCCTTCCCCCACCCCCCACATCTATTGTCTTCCAGACGGGCCCTCCACTTCAATATTTGCTGCAAAAAGTCTTAGTAATCTTTCCTTACAGAACAGTCTGTTATTTTATTTATATACTTTCATATTTTTATTGCCCTTCACTTTTGACATTTCATTAGTATTTCTGATATTTATTAGCTTCTTTAATATACTTGGAATTTCTTTATTTCGCTGCCGTGCATAGCGAATGAATCGATTTGGGACTTCAGTTGACCCGTTCACCCGTTTCTGTAAAGTACTTCATTTCATTTATTGCATTTAAGAATCCAAACTGCACTGAAACATAAAATGTTAATATCGAGGCCTAATAACTCCTACAAGCTTAGGTATTAAAATCCTTATTAGTCGATGAATATGTATATAACAAGATAATTCTTCTTCCTGTGTTTACCAATCCCCAGTCTGAACTTTAAGCTTGTAGAAGGGGTTTGAGGAAGCGTTTAAACACCCACTGTGAACCTCGCACGATATTAGTTTGAAAACTCACGAGAAAGTCTTCTGTTTTGTAAGAGATCTCGACAGATTCTTTAGTTTAAGAAGCCCCGAGGTGAAAAACAGTTGCTGGGTAGAAATTCTACGCAAAATAAGGCTATTTTTGTTGTTTAACACAGTTTTAAGCCTAGTTGAAGAATTTTTAACAAAATTTAGTCCATTGCCGGATAACGGGCAACCGTAGTTTAATTGGTAGGTTTTTGTCAACCACTGACAACGAAGAACCTAATATTTAGGATTTGATTAAAAGTATTTTAGAAATGCAGTCAGCAGAAGTGGTTACTTTGCTTCGTGGTGTAGCATCGATTAAACTCTCCACCATTTACTTTTAACGTATCTTCACGTGTATGGTTTATTATTTCTAAAGCTTCTGTTCCGTATCTTCGACTTGATCCCATGAGGCAATTTATCCCATCGCTGGTAAAGACAGTGAACCAAACATTGCCTCTTTTTTTTCCAATGGCTGAAATCTGCAAGCCTTTTTCTTGTCACGTTCTAAACCCAAAGGACTATCTGAGTCCAATTTTAGATCTTCTGATAAATGACGCCTCGCTCTTGGCAAAACCGTAGCTGACACTCTAAAATGTGAATGGATGACTCACGTGACTGTGTGTACCACGTGCTCACGTTTCCAAGGAAACGTGTTGAGGCTATGAATAAACAGTAAAATGGCAGATAGTCTGTTCTTTCCTCGGTTTTTTTTTTCCTGGAAAAATCCTTGGGTGAAAGGAAATAGAATAATACCACTCGGTGAAGCTTTATTTCATTTCCTCTAAGAGCGTTGGTGACTACTGCAAGTCGCTGCTCTATAAAATCCATTCTCTCATGAAATAAGGCGACAGTTGACAAGAGATTGTGGAGTGGAGGAGTCATTAATATCGCTAGGACTAGATCCATAATGGCTGGCCTGATGAAATTAAAATATGGGTAATTAACAGGACAAGTCTGCTGGAAAAGAAGGTAGGAACCATTTTGTGTTTTGTTATTTAATAAAAGTAGAGTCTGAGGTAAGCGGAATGTTTCCATAAATGTGATTGATTTATAGTGTTTATCAAGCGGTAATCCAGCCATATGTAGCGTCCATTGTCATGTGCATTTGGGACTTGCCAGGAGAAGGTGGACCTTTCTGCTTTTTGGAGGTAAGGCCTTTCTAAGCTTGACTAGATGGTTGTACAAATATAAGAGCGATATTCTACCAAAAAGCCTCCCTAACTTATTTAGAGATATGTAATAATGGATTATCAAACAATGCTACCAAAGCTATAAACTGAGAACTATTGATTCTCAGTTTATAGCTTTGGTAGTTTTCAGCGTAATATTTTGAAATTTTCTGTGTTCATTTAAGAAGATGAATTTCCCCCGAAGATACAAAATAGGAGTTCCAAAAGGACAAAATGTATATGTTCTATGAAATTTATGCATACAGGAATTGTGAATAACGTTGAAATTGTTGAAAGTAATTGTTCAGCATTCAGAGATACAATATCCTTGAGGGATTTTAAACATCTTAAGAGAGAATGATTTCTGTAAGATGACGCCAAACGTCACGTTCATAATTTACGTAGAGAGAAAGAGGGAGGCTATGTACGCTCACGTGTGTGAAGGGGAAAAGAGAACAGCCCAGGGATATGGATTGTTCTAAGTACTATATATAGCTAATAGCTATCAGTGATGCATGCAACTTTAGAGAAGTTTAAGGCGATGAAAGCTTATTTAATATGTATTAATAATTAATATTAATATTAGAGTAATGAAAACTAGTTTAATAAAATCTGATTCTTTATTCGTTTTATTAATTATTCAGATAATTAAATCCTAATTATGGCATTGTAACTACGAACGCATTTAGAGAATTAAATATTAAAGTGAAGAGCAAATAAATGTTATTTTGTAGCTGTTGTGACAACTGTGTGTTTATTGAAATACTCAAATGAGATTTTGGTGCGAAAGCATTTTTAATTCTGGCACATATGGCCTGTTTTGTTTTTATTTGTTTCTCCTCTATACGGCAATGTTGTGTACTCATTGAGAACAAAATGGCTGTGCTTGTTTGCGCTCAAATTGTTTGGGACCTGCACCAACTAAATACTCTGCTGGAATTTACACGATGGAGGAAAAATATCTGTACATAGCGTAGTGCGTGTCTGCTGTTATCAGTAATTCGAGTTCGATCTGTTGTGACCAGCCTAATTACCGATTCAAAGAGAAAGTTACGAACTCATCTTATCGTCATCAGCATTTTCAATCCACTGCAAGATGAAGGCCTCTCCAGAAACTTTCCATTTTCTTCTGTTTTGTGCAAGGGCCTTCCATTTACTGCCCACGAATCATCATCAGCCATTTTCAATCCACTGCAGGATGAAGGCCTCTCCAGAAACTTTCCAGTTCCTTCTGTTTTGTGCAATGGCCATCCATTTACTCCCCACTAACTCTTGAATTTCATCTGTCCATCTCCGTTGTTATCTTCCAGGTTTTCTTTTAGCTCCTCTTGGATACTATTCTGTTATTTTCTTAGTCCATCTGTCATCATGTTTTCGAACTCATCTAGTTATACTTTAATGACAGAAATATTAACATGCACACCATACTCGAAGAGTGCTCAATTACAAAGCGCAATAGACATAGTAGTTAATGACGTCATACTCAGTCGAAGTCTGAATCCTTTGAAAGTGAAATAAACAAATTGATACCCCCTTGAGAATACTGATTTTTATATTTTGAGAAAGATATACTAATGCATACCTTCAGCTACAAGTTCCACTAAAGATACTCGCATTCTTTGATCTAGTGAGGAAAGGAAAGAAACGAAATTGCTTTAGCAACAAATACATTAAAGACCACGAAGCACGGTTGGCTTTATGGGGATGTATCCTTGATTCATTTGTTCCTATCGGCTGCAATATTTCCTTTTCTGAATCTCTTTCTGATCTAAACTTCTTTTACGTTGTTGGTGGGGCGGCTACTTTTCCTTTTCTAAGAAAAATCAAATTAAGCTTTCATTTCGTAAATAAATAAGCTGCACGAGACAGAAATTTCGTCTAATTCTGAATTACACCACTGACGATCGAACTATCCGTGCTGATGGAGAGACATCGCATGAAAATAAATAAATGAAAGAAACCGGACGGTGTGTGATCTTCTGTGGTATCTTAAGAGAAGAGGTAGACAAACAAACAAAAAAAAAAAGAAAGTAACTGTCTTCATTAAGACGTGAAGATTTTAAAAATTTAACGTTTGTGTACTGCTTTACTGCCAACAGAACACAAGTTTGCTTTTAACCTAATGAAATTTTGACTTAGCTAACACTTCTGTTGGCTGACTGTAGCCAGTCTGCTCAGACACATGAAACTGCCTTTCTCCATGGCGTACCAACAAAAGAGCACCCAGCCGTGTATTCATAACAACAGTGGAAAGCATTTGAGGACAAGAGTTGCGTTATTTAGATACAATCAATGAAACCCAAGGCATAAGTCTCAGGTGTTGGCAGACTTCGATTTTTTTGTGGCAGTCTCGAGAATTCCTTAAATAAGGTAGGAAAATAAATTTAATTTGCACTCAAGGATGTATTTAAGTAAAAGCTTAGCGACTTGGTAATAGAGAAAAGCCGGAAACATTAATGCAGACTGTCGTAAAAATAAACTTATGTACGAGATCTTTAGAGGAACTTAATGATGAAGTTATTCTTATTTCGATGGGGTGTACTCCTTTCTAGGGGAAGTTGTCTTTCTCCCCTCGTGTCTTTTATTGATGTTTTGTTATTAGATTTATTGATAACTGACTTAAGAATAAATCTATTTGTTTAATAGAAACAGCGTGGTGGAAAGACAAAAGAGTTTAAAAATTTTTGAACGTGGCATGGCGATCGGCGCCAGCCTCTTCTGGTATGAGTACCGCATCTCAGGTGTCTCGAGCGTGGTACAATAACCAACATCCAGTTAATGGCGTCCCCGGGTTAGAAACAGTTCGTTGAATTGAGGTGCCAACGGAGACTGACAAGACTTTGTGCAGGCTAAAGGCTACAGTCAGTCAAATAGCAATCTAGTACAACAGTAGTAACCAAAGAGGCATTTCAGAAAACGCATCGTATTTTGCCATGGATGAAGTATCCCAACAGACAACCGAACCAGGTTTTACTCCTGTCAGATAATAACAACAGGGTACGATTATAGTGGACCCAAAAACCAACACTGGACAGTGCATGACTGGAAGAATGTTGCCTGCTCTGACAAATCCGGCTTCCAACTATTTTACGCCGATTTGGAGGACCAGAATATGGTGAAAACAGTATTAATCCATGGATCCGTCTGATAAGTATCAACAGTGTGGAATGGTGACGCAGGTGTAATGGTCTAGGGAGTATTTTAGTGGTGCATATTTGAGCCCATTAATATTAAGTGCAACACTTGGATGCTGCAGGTACCTGGAAATAGTTTCTGGCTATGCACATCGCTTTATGGCTGCAGTGTATTACAAGGTCAAAATTCTACAGAACTAGTTCCAGGAACATGATAATGAATTCTGACTTCTTCTATGCAATAGAGCTGCTTAATTGGATCTCAACGGGATGAGGTGGAACTAGCTGGTCAACAACCATGAGAAGCAGTTGAGTCAACCGCTTATCATAGTTGATGCAAATGAGACACAGCCGTTATTATGTAGATGTACTTAATAAAGTTGCCACTGCATATATAAAGATGTTATAAGGTCCGCATCTGGTGTTGTTTGGTTCCATATTAACCATCAATTAAATTTCTTTCTGTGGTTTTAATGGCTGTGGATATACTCGTGCTGCAATTTTTTATTTTAGTGAATCCTTGTCGAAGTGCTATTTTAGTTTTTAATGCTTGATGGAGGTCACAAAAAAAATACAAGCTCAAATCGCCCTTTTAATGATATAAAACAATTCACGCGTAAAGAAACAAGGCTGTTAAATACCACGTGTAACAACTTTGCTTAAATGAAACAAAGAAAACAGTAGATAATCTCGCAAGAAGCCTTAGGCCATGCTTCTACAGAAATCATAGCAAGAAGAACCATGCCGCTGCTCCGTTTACTGCATCGTTTATGGGCAAATGCAGCACTTTGAGACCCTTAACGTCCTGTAGGGAATGCATATAGGAGTTTAATGAGATTTAGATGGGCAGAGGAATAACCAGAGTGTCTAAAAGATTGTCCTGTGTTTTCTGTTCATGCCTTGTTTGAAAGTGTTGCCTAGCGTTAAAAATAGTACGCAGGTACCAGTCCATAATTGGATTCTGTTTGGTGCTCGTGCGAATGATAGTGCATTTGATTCGGCAGACATACAGCAGAACAGTCTCTCTCGTAAGTTGACTGCGTTTATCTTATTCTTAACAATATTACGGATAAATTATTCTCCATTATGATTGTCATAGCCTGTTTAAGAGAAGCCAATTTACGTTACTGTACGTATTGTAACATGAACTCTGCCGTGTTAAAGGGGAAAAACTGACAACTTGCCCCAGTGCTTTGTGCAGCATACGTACATAAAGTGAGAGGATTGAGGATCCTTATTAATACTCCATTAAATCGGGCGCATGAATAGCTTTTGATGCAGCGAGTACATAATTGGAAATCGCTTCTGTATTCGGTATTAATTAGCGAATTAGTTTGGTTCGAGGTTATCCAATTACCAGTGTCATGTGGTCACAATATGACTTAGTCGGGAACGATGAGATTACACGGACTCAGAGTGGTCGAACACAATTACGGACAACTATTCCTACCGTTTCACTCATTATAATCGAAATCTGGACCACATAATCTGCCTTTATGTTCTCAGATTGGTATTCGCGGTAGTAGACTGGATCACGTTGCTGCACTTTCTTATCCATTGTCGTTCCAGCTTCTTTCCGGGTCGATAAGGAAACCAGTCTTCTCCATTTAGTCCATCGTTTCTCTCTCTCTCCACATCACCCCAGCAAACGTCTCTTCTCTCCACGTCTCTCTTTCATCTCTTGCCATCTTCTTCTCGGTCTTCCTCTTGGTCTTTTATCCTCCATTTTCATTTCTAATATCCTCATTGGCAGTCCGTTATCCTCCATTCTCTTTACATAACCAAACCATCTCAGTCTTTCCTCTCAATCTTCTCCTACATTCTCCAGAATGGTCGCGTTTCTTACTCTATCTCTTCTGGTCCTTCTACACACGCCTCTTCAGAAACTTCATTTCCATCGCTTGCATTCTGATAATATCCTTCTCCCACATTACCCATGATTCCGATCCATAGTTTATTATTGGTACTTAATAAGCTCTATAGAGTATCATCTTGCACTGCTCAAGTGCATCTTTTACACAGTTATAAAACATTCTTTCTTGGTATTCTCCTCTATATATCTGCTTATCAATTCTCCCTTCTTTATCTACTGTGCTCCCTAAATAACTGAATCTATCCATTTCTATCTTCTTTCCCCTCAATAAATTATCCCCTCCTCTCCCTCCTTCCATGTCAGTCTCATTGCATTGCTTTTAGCATCACTAAACTTTAAATTGTATCTCTTTGTCTCCCCATCCCAGCTTTCCACCTTCCACCTGATCCCCATCCCCATAAATCAACAAATCATCAGAAAACACCATCCCTTTCATTTGTTCTTCCCCCAGTTCTTTTCTCCACAGCATTCGTTGATAGATCCTCTCCAAAGCAGCACTAAGTTCAGAGAACTGAAAGTCGGGTCTGATATTTTCCAGAACTGATTGAGCGATGCACCTCCAAATTATCTCTGCTGATGTCGCTGATAATCAGAGCCGATCTGTGTTGCGAAAGACTGCGGTTATCTGTGTCATGTCAACTTAAACGCGCCGCATTCTGCTCACCATCTCGTCATGTACGCTAACAGGCAAGCTGTAGCCGTCAGCTGAGAAAATCCATCAATCTTTCATTGCAGTTGATCTTTGTACTTAATTCTTCCGTCCAATTAGTGTCCGGACACACCTCCCCACTTTTTTCGGCAACCCATTAGTGGTCTTCAAGTGCGATTTTCTTTCTTTGTTTCCTCAGTCTACAGGGAGCTTTAGAGAACACGGTATTTCTTGACTCGGTTTAACTTCTTAAGTGAGTTGATATATTGTATACGAGCCCTTCGGTGTGCTCTGCCAGACACGGCTCACTTTAAAATAGAAAGCTGAAGATCGACCAAATAACCATTAGAAGTCTTTAAGGCAACTCAAAAACCCGCATCACATTAACTTCGACTATTTGCTTTAGAGATTTTTCTTACTTGCCTGTTGCCCTACCACAAGAAAGTACAAGAAATATTTACCGCTTTGCTGTTGATTTAATCCGTCCATCTTATTTCCAGGCTTTCAGACGTTGATCAATACACTTGCGATGATCCCTGCATTTCTTTTATGCCAGTTTTTGACACCGTATTTTCTTTATTTTTGAACATACGAGGGTTCAATAAAGATTCGATTCACCCAGAAGTAGTTTTAATAGAAGGATACTTTTTGGTTGATACCTTAATCTCTATAGCAACCACACAAATTTTGGTTTTCATCTGGCAATTCGTTTTTTTTTTTCCTTTGCAGCTCTTAACGAAATGAAGTGTCACAATGGATAAATTGGAAATGGTTCAGTGATTCGGTTCCTCTTTCTTCAAAGGAAAACACACAAAACAGTCCAAGAAAAAATGGTCGCTGTTCATGGAGAAGGCTGGCCAGGTTACAACAACGTTGGTGTACATTGGTTTAAACAATTCAAACGTGGAATAACCTCAGTAGATGATGAAGAATTCTTTCCAGGATGCCCAATAAATGCAGTAACAAAAGAGAGTTGTAAAATTTCAAGCGTTGATCCTGGAAAATCCAAATTTAGTAGGGTCTGTGGAGAACATCATCCATCAACAATTGCATTTGAGTGAAATGTCTACTGAACGAGTTCCCAGACTTCTGACTCATTACCAGAAGAGGAAGGGAAGGGCACAATATGCACATGAAATATTTTCAATGTGCCAGAAAAGGCGAGAGGAGTATTTTTTCACTAGTCATCATAGATGAAACTTGGATCCATCACTATGATCCGGAAACTAAATAATGTCTAAACAATGGAAGCATGCACAATCACCATCGCCCCCCCCCCAAAAAGGCAAAGGTGCAACCAAATGCTGGCAAGGTAATGCTGTTAGTTTTTTGAGATCAGCAGATGTAATACTAATAGATCGAGTCGAGGTTTGAAGGAGAGTTAGATGTTTTAAGTATCTTGTGATTATCCTACGATATTTCAGTACTTTTAATAATACAGTGTATGTTATAGCACCTTTCAGTATCCCGCTGCCTTGACCAATACGTTTTAATCACTAGTCATGGAAGGACAGCATTTGCTGAGCGATTACTGTCATGTTTATGGCATGATGGTATAAACAAATATTGCATTTTCTTTCTGCTTGCTTAAAGAATAAATAAAATTATCTTCAATCTGATTAAGCTGAACCAATACTTTTAATCATTCATTCCCTCAATGTGCCATTAAAGTCAATACTGTCCATACATAATTATCTGTAAGACAAAACTGTTAAATCTGCATTGGTTAAATTAAATTCCATTCCAGATAGCCCAGTTCTTATGGCATACAAAAAAGGCTCCAAAGGTTTTTGTACCGTGTCCAGAAATGTTTGGTGCAAAGAAGGGGAGGGAGAAAGAAAGCGCATATATATATCGGAAGATTAGTGAAATATTTGGGACTTGGCTGCCAAAGTGCACTTGGCGAATATCGGATGTCAGGTCTTGCCGACCGTAGTTGTGCCTGCAAATGATTGATGGTTCTTATACTGCCGCTTCCTTCTGCACGCACTAAAGATTGTGGACAACTACAGATAAATTTCTTATACACTTACAGCTCCTCCCTTTTGGTGAACTACTCTCAGGATTCGATACGTGCGCGTGCTATTTGTTCAAGCAGGGAATGACGCTCGCGTGAGTGAAGGTAAAGGATTTGTTCCTGCTATTCAGAGAACGTGAATGACATAAAAACGGTGCTCCTTAGGCAGGGTAGGGATGGAGTTTAGCTGCGAAAAGATAGAAGAGTAAAGTGAATGTGAAAGGAGCTTAAGCCCGTAGCCCATTCCAGTTGTAACTGGTGGAAAGAGAAAAGGAACGGGAAGTCGTAATGGTATGAAAATGGGGGAAGAAAACACAAGAATAGTGCGAAGAAAATAAACCTTGATAACAAAGAATGAATCCGCGAAACGCTTGAAGTAAGTGGTTTTCCGGAAATCAACGAATCAAATTGAGTTTGTGGTGCACTTTGGCAAATTTAGAAACCGCGAACGGTCTCGGCTTCGAATTGAACATTAAATTATTAATAAAAATTAGTATAATTTAATTAATAAAAATGACATGGATCTTTTATTCTTCTGGACACCAATTTTTGTTTATTAGTGTCGATGTTTTCGAACTTCTGTATAACTACAAAGTATGATTCCGTCTTGACCACAAGGCCAAGAATGATCTCCAACACAAATCATTCTACTGTCGCTGAAAACATCTAGTCCTCTGCAACAGTAGAGTTATTTGCCACTTATCGCTTATTTTGAGAGGTCTGGGTTCGAATCCAACCATAAGATATGCCTGGTTTTCCAACTCACAGAATGTAAATTGCGCTGACATAATACACAACAACGACCATAAGAACTCGCGTACTATGACCGGGGTATTCGATAACTCAAAAAGTGATAATATACCAAGAACATTTCATCCAGCTACTTGGTCTTTTAAACAGCCATATACTGTCCTCAGTGTTCTTGGAAGATAACCGGTTGCAATATCTCTTCATTATGTGAATAACTAACCAGAAAACATCATGAATTCCGAGCATTCGGCCGTAATATTTCCTCATCATCTTCTTTTCTAGAAAGAATTAAGTTTCTGCTTTGAATCATGCGTTGTGTACACCCGCGGAACAATAAGCATATAATTATCAATCCGCAGCAATTTTTCACACCACGCTAACGCTATAAATTAAAAGGAAATCCCAAAATTCAGCCGCATGAAGACGAGAAAACAAAGTAATTACAACATCTTCAAGCAACCCCCCTCTCCCATAAGTAATCTCGATGGTGGTAGGAAACCTTTTGTGCAGAATTTCTGTACTTGTGTCTTGCTTACGTTAATGATGCGTCTGTTTAAAAATAGATTATCTTGTAGAACAGAGCTCGTCTACAATAAAGAGATTCTGGCAAGATTCTGGCAGCTTGATAACATTAGTTGTTGGCGTATCCAATTTATAAAGTCAGAGGCGAGATTTCTTTCTAGCAGCAGTAATTGGATGGATTATTAAAATATTCAAATAATTATCTCTACAGAGGCGCTCGTTAATAGAATATATTAAAGCTATTGTGACTTTCCTGGATTGCTGCAAATTCCTCGAAGCTGATAATTCTAATTTTGTGGGTGAATTGCTGATTGAATCAACTCTTCTGTATGGAAAGAAAACAAACTATAATTCTCTCGATTTTGTAATTTATCGTAAATAATAATTGCTTCAGTAAGTTTAAAATAATATCCCCAAGGAATGAATCCTCAATTGAGTTGCTTATTATCCTGTAAATATTTTAAAATAGTTTTAATTAGAATTTAATTAAAATATTTCAAAATATAATTTTAATTTAATTACTCTCACTAATTTAAAAATGTTTAAACTTTATTTAACAAATATTCAAATGTGTTTTGGAAAAGTTTTTCTTCATTCTATTTTGATTTAATAATAATTTTTTGACCAAAATTTCATGACGCCATATAATGTATTAGGTGACCAAAGAAAAGGCTTTAAAGGCTTGATCTATTTGGGTAGCATATGAACCGGCTGGCCAGGTCTAATTGTAAAAGTCCGGGCTTGAATCCTGTGCCATTACGCTACTTATCAGTCTTTTAAAGAAAGACGTCGAAGTTTTTCATCCCACAAACGAATAAGGCCCAATTTATATCCAAATAACCCAACCAAAAGCAGTTTAAGTGCAAACAACGAAATAATCCTTTTAAAAGGCCAATAATACTGAAAGTTGTCATTGAACACGACTGCGGGATCCATTACCAATTAAACTCAACTTGTTTTATTGTCTTTGCTGAACAGTAAAGTTCTCTGTCTTTAATTGTAATTGGTGAGAGATCTGTGCCAATACTTCAGATAAATAGTGTTGGTGCTGTATCGGGACATCGATACACGGTTCACTTAACTTGTTTAGCAGCAGCCTCCCCTAATTCAAGGTTGGATATTTGTAGTGGGGAACTTTGTAGCTGTTTGAACGTGTAAATGGAGTTGGTTCCACCGAAGCGAACTTTCACCAGCCTCTAAGCACTAATCTGCGCATTAGTAATCACACTCACTAATTACTCTTCATATCGCGCGCTGCTCGCGCCAGTCCTACATGCCAAATTAGAGAAATCAATTTACCAGCCGTTAGACAGATTTCTGTGAATAGCTGCCGATCTGCTTTCATTTGTGCCCAATTCGATCGGTAATTTGAGCGAAAGGTCAAAGCCTTCTCGTGCACTTTACCACACTTTTATCAATACCACCTCTAACTATATTTAACATCCGACAACTTTTTTCTCCTCTCTTCTTCCTTTTTAAGGTCATTCGGATTTTCAATTTTCTGGTTGTCTCCGGTGTCGAAGTGATTATTCTAAGAAAATCCCGTAGGTTTCCTGCCTCTTACAAACTTCTCCAAGTTTTCACTCCATCATTCGTAACTGTCAGGATGTTTCTGCACACGGCGCTTCTCAACAGCACAGCGACTGTATATCCCTCTAATTTCTGCCGTACATTATACAAACTCAGTGGCTATAATCTCGTTTAGATGTGCATATATCAGACTTCAGCGTGCCGTGGGATTTATGCACGCAGATATGAACAGAATTTGGATAACTGCCAGCAATAGTTGGGAGAAAATTGCGCTTTTCGGAACGAAATTGAGGAAGAGGAACACACCGAAGCCCACGGGGAGGGGAATCATATGGGTGGGGGAGGAAAGGAGAAACATATAGAAACAAGAAGTTCGATATAAGGAAAAATAAGATTGCTGTCATATAGACATCGAGACTTCGAATGGTTTTTTAGAACCTCCTCAGTTCAATAAACAATTGTTTCTTCTTTTTCATCAAAATCTTAATTAAAATGATTTATAATTTGAATGGCAGTGCTTATAATATCCCCATTTTCGATGTCAATTAGGCATTTTCATAACCGCATTAATTATTTAATTTCTTATTTAAAAATTAACTCGTTAAATGCTGGTTAAACTGGAATCCTGGTTGGGACTTCTCGATGATCAAGTCCCAATCCTGAACAAACTATTCAGGAACAGTTTTGATAATGCATAATGAATTCGCATCAAACGCAGAACCGCAATTGCTTCAAATTGTGGTTAATATCATAAACTCCAGTCCTGATTGGGACTTTTCGATGATTTATCTTTGTAGTTGCAAAACTAAAGACCAATATCCTGCACAGACTATTCAGGAACAGTGCTGATAATACATAATGGTGAAAGATCCATGCAATTGCTTCAACTAACAATCTAAGACTTAAATATGATCCCTGTTTAAGGAACTGTCATATCTTACGTTAATGAAAATCAAGAACACAAAAAGAAAAAAACTTTGCGTAACAATTTCAACTATCTGTACACCGCTCGGATTTATTTTAATTAGAATTCCTGGTCCCACTGAGTTTTCTCTCTAACTCCTGCATTAAGATTCATTCCCTCGAAAATAGGGGTTGATGATGTAAAGAAAACAGCAAATGTCGCATGCAATATCCTTCTGTTGCGAACAGTCTCACGTCTTATGACAAGAAACTTTATTTGCTTTCTTTATATTCGATAAAATGTCACCATCGCCAAGAAATGCTAACAGGGCTTCTCTCCCCTTCGTGCCAACATCTTCGTTCCTTTAGAAACACAGAACAGAAAGAAATGTCTTTCTCGGTAACCAAATACAATGCTAACTTCTTAAGTACAAATGACAGCGCATGCAGAATGCTGACATCCCGTTAACTCCTTCTTTCACCGGATAAGAGTTGGTTTTGACGAGTTCAGTTTGAACCTTTGACAGTCGCGTTACGTCAGGCTCTGTCGCAATGGGTTCGCAGACTGACTCAGAAACGATTTTGTGTTTCCTTCGGCTTGTTTCAATGCATCTTACATAGTTAAGAACTTGGTTTGCTCGTTTCTTCTAGGTACACTCTCCTATATGAATAAATTCTCGCTGACAAGATGTTCAACTTTCCGCGTGACAATCGATTCAACGCTTAAACGGAAATTCTGCATGGTGGACTTAGTTTCAAAAGCTTAGAAGTTATATCTAAATACGTTCTCTTGAGATCATCCGCGTTGTATTCTCCATCAATTGAAAGAAATTGTTTAAGAGCTTAAATTTTTCTATTCGACTCTTCCAACAAAATCGCTGTTATTATTGCGTCACGTACCAGCAGTTCTTTATTATTGATTTTACTGCAAGCACATCTTTTGAAGATAAATCAATGGAGTCCATGTTACCATGAATAAACATCACGCCTGTAGAAGTAATATTTATTCATCCTCTTTTTTTTTTTTTAATAATGCTGCAGAAAATGTTAATTACATTTCAAATTAAAGAAAAAAAACATTGAAAAAGCAATAAAACGTGGAATTTTATTTGAATAAATATTCATATTAGGTGGATTTTATCTCGGTATGCGCATTCATCACTTTGATGTAGGTTCTTGCCTTTCTCTATTTTTGATACGCAACTTTCAAAAGGAAACTTGCGTATTAGCGATATTTGTAAATCACATCCTCTGCTCTTTCTAACGAATAAAACCGAAAACTATTGCGAATAAATACATTCGTACGAAATTTTAGTTTTATTAAATTCAGCTAAATATGCGATATGTACATTATTTTAATAAATCGGTCATTTTGTAAATAATTACCCAGTTGGCAATTATGGGACTTAGTTGCTTCCAATTAAAAGATTATGCAGCAGAAATCAATCAGTGACTTTAAGCACTCGATTCCACAGCTCTCGGCTAAAGAGCTTTGTTGAAAATTCAAAGATTCGCGCAAGGTTTGAAACAATGGCACGTGGATAGCGAGTAATCAAACAATAGCATAGCGCGTGATCCACGTGGATAGCGAGTAATCAAACAATAGCATAGCGCGTGATCCATGTGGATAGCGAGTAATCAAACAATGGCATAGCGCGTGATCCACGTGGACAGCGAGTAATCAAACTGGCATAGCGCGTGATCCACTACAATTTTTGCAACTAGATTAGCTCAATTGTTAAGAGTAATTGCTTTAAGGCACGCGTAGCTGTTTTCTATTCATAATATGCGTAGAATTTTTGATCGTTTTTTTTTTTTTTTTTTTAAGATTTTATGCATATCATTCAACTTCCTTTTGGACATAAAAGTTCACTGTAATACAGCAACGCAAAGTAACTCGAAGTCGTCGTAAGTACTTCAACAGCACTTCTCAGCGCGTAAATCCGTATGAATATTTAATATCAAGATGGAATGTTTAACTTCATCCCTCGGAATTGAATATTTCCAAAGACATTCGCGCATGTTTTCCGTCACACCCGAAGCTCCTAAAGCTACAAATGTAACTATCTTATTTGCCCAAGTCTTCCATCTTAGCGCAGTCTCAGAATTTTCATTAAAAATAAGCAGTAGATTCCATTATGGCTCTGCTCTCGCTGCTTCCATAAATTTAATGGCGGGTCCATACTGAGAGCGGCGATTATCAGTGCGAATCAATTGTGACATCTTCCAGATGCACGAACATAACAAACCACCTGCTCGAAGCGCGATACTGACTGACCTCGCAGTATGCTGCTTGCTTGGAGGGGGGAGGGAGGGAGGAGTTCTCGTTCACTTGCTTTAATTGGACCCTTTTAAAATCGAAATGTACTTCGGCGAAATCTTAAACGTGTGATGAAGTGAGTGCAGCTTAAATGGAATGTATGCGTACTGCAGTAATTTTTGAAGAGCTGTCGATGTTACACCTCGCAAGCCACCCCCCCCCCATGCAATTTCCTCCAGTTACGTTAACAAAAGCTTGTAAAAATTCCTTCCGCTGTTGAATGTATCTGTAATAAACAGCAAATATACTGAGTAGTCAAAGTATTTGAAAACCTTTTCTGACTTTGTCACCACTAACCTTCGCTTTAGTGAAAATCAGTGGTGACAGTCAGAATGGCTCAGATAAACAAATATTTTTGTCAGTAGTCAAAGGCGAGCTCATAACGATCCTCAGGATAGGAGTAGAGTTGAATTTGTTTTAGAATAAGTTCTTAGGTAACTGAAGCCACGAGGTAAGTCGGTATATGGCATTAATTGCTTGTATTCTACGATTAGTTGCCTTCTATTTAGACAGGTCCGAATCCAGGTCTCTTTTATGCACTTTACGTATGCTGATGCATTCGAAATAGCTCAAGCAACAAAAGGGATCTTCGTGGTACGATGGAACTCATGTTTGCAAATAGGCTGAGTTTGCCCCTTTCAGCCAGGGATGTGCCTTTCTTTTTGATTGTACCCTAGATGTTTTCATTCCTCAAATAGATTAATGTCCTAGAACGCTCAATTTATAGACATCGATGTCTTATGGTCCAAGTTAGTTCTTGGTCTAGTCTAAGCAACCAATGTTGTGCTCCCTATATAACCATTCATCGCATTAATGAAGGTGGTATTATAGAAATATCTGGCATTTATCCGAAATTATTAATCAAGAAAAGTTTTGCTATTCATCTTTCTCTCTTTGACCTTATTGACGATTAGGCATTGTTTTCTTTTTCCTCCATAAGCCCTCAGACGCCGTTTACGTCTCTCATTAAGGGGTCATTGTGCCTAATATTTTAACCCAGCCTTAAAAACAAAAAAAAAACTTCATCCGGATTCACAGTTATGTGACGTCACACTTTTTTAAATCCGATGTCATTTTTATTTCGCGGGATTCCTCTCAGCCTGCCAAAACTAAATGAGAGAGAATTAAGGCAAGGAGATATTAAAGATAGCACGCAGCAGTGTTTAAATGTCGATTAAGCGTTGGAAAAGAAGGATGGGAAAAGGGAGGGAGGGAGGAAAGAGGATGCACGCGCTTTACTTTCCATCTCGTTGACGTTTTTGAGCCGGTGGCGCGCTACCGAAGGCAACACCCCAGTCTCACGATCCGCCGCATGCTGTTAACCTTTACGTACACAAGATGGCAGCCGTCATCTGTCACCCGAAGTGATAACTGCAGCTCTTTACTAACCCTGCAGATTTCCGATAAGGAATGCATTCACGGCCTTTAATTAGAAAACCTTGTCCACCGAGAAAATACTCATGAATATTTAAGCGGCTTCATTTGCACGCGCCGAGAGCGGCGACACTTTGTAATTGTCATCCGCAGGTATTGTGCGATCGCAGGAAAGTCTGCGGGAACACCTCGCGACACTCGGATTTACGTACACACATAAAATATATATTCATTTATTTCTACGAGTGCCGAAAAGCGGGGAACAGTCGATAAAACTTGTTCCTCGCGTACGCGCCGCCCGCCGCAGCCGCCCCCGCCCGCCGCCACCTCTCGAGCATCCTCGCTGTTGCCGGACAAGGGCGTAATTGATTTTTCCGCAGAAAGAAACCCCGGGGGGGGGGCAGAGTTTGTTTTACCATTTGGCACTCGAATTTCGCCGAACGAAGATGGTTCATTGGCGATATAATTGCCGTCCAAGGCGCGCGTGCCATTAGAGTACACCCAGGCTAATAATCCGGATAGGTTTCGTCACTTGCTGCGCCGAATACAATTATTTCGCTGTAGTGGAGACAGGTCACCTCGCTTTCTCTGTGGACCGTGATTAATATACAGCAAAAAATTAAACCAGTTATCTGTCTTTAAAATGGTGTTTCTTATCTCTGTTTTTCCGTGGTGTTTAGCAAAGGTAACTGCTTATTAGAGAATGTGTGGTTTGATTATTTTTTTCCGCTTTGGAAACCGGAATACCTCGAGAAAATCTTCACTACTTTACTGAGTACTAATTGAAGTAAAGAGCAGCATCCTAAAAACTTTTCTATATGGAAAGGATATCTACAGAAGATTATCTTCCATCAACAGAAAGGTGGTAAGTTTCCAACGATTCCTTTAAATAGATCTGTGGAATTTATTAACAGGTATAACCCGGATTTAAGTTTGGACATCGAGGAGTTTAACAGATCTAGGATCTCTTATCTTGATGGTTGGTTAAACCTGAAGTGGAGTTGTTTCCCTCTGCGATTGTTAAGAGGAAATACCAATTGAAAATTAGGAAAATTTGGAGCTCGCTTTGTCTCTGATTCGTATTCCTTCAAATTTTATATATCGGGAACATACCAGAATACTTATCGACTATAATTGGACACATATCTGTACTACACTTTCAGTGGCATAATAATCTTGTTTATGGAAATTTGCGCAAGTTTTTAGCACGAACAAGACTCGCGCAGGAACAACCAAAATAAAATACATCAGCTAAAGAATATCGGACTGAGTTTTTAAAATGTTAAAACTGCATTTATTCGCGCGTTAGATGAGAGATTCCAGAAAATTAACGCTTATGGGATGTCTGTGGAGTTCCATAGAAATAGTTTGCAGAAAAACCATTCACACAAGAATCCTTCATCTATAGCTACCCAAAGAGGGTTAGCGACCTAAATATCTGCGCTTTTATACTTAATTTTCACCCTTAAGAATCCGACCAAAGGCGTGTACTTTGTCCCCTACAAGGGGTTCTTTAATGTGAGTTCCGAGATTCATTCACCCTTTACTTTAAATTCCTAATCTTAACCTCAATGTAACCTCTCATTCCATTAATGCACTCACTTCTTCCTTCTCCCATTTTCGTCACTGGCCAGGGAATAATTGCCCCTTTAAACCAAAAGTGGTGGAATAATGAAGTAATGAGAAAAATGTTGGTAGATGGAGGTGAATGATGTTAGGCGTGAAGCTTAAGGTTACAAAAAAGAGACAGAACTTTTTGAAAATGGCCACTTACATTGCTCTAGTTGTCATAATGACATCAACATGCAAAATCCGAAGCAACCTTACGGTTCAGTGGGCCAAAACGCCCGTGGGCAAAATTGTAATTTTTGAAGCAAGCGCGTATTGTGTGAGGAAAAAGATGTACAGTTGCTCGCGCTTCGAGAACACTCATCGGTCTGCTTCTGCGCTAAAAGTTTAAGGGATAGTCAACAGAATAACCCAATGATAGGCACCTCAATAGAAAGTGTGAAACAGTGCCTTTTTTTTAGCTTTGCTGTCATGGAAATTGCAGCGAGTTAAAAACCCTTTTGCATAAATGTAATCAACTTAGCGAGCTGTTTGTTGAAGTGATTCTGAAGATATCGAGCAGATTTCCTGCTTTTTTTTTTTCCTTTTTGGGAACAAAGGAAGGTCTGTCTGTCATACGATATAGGAACCTTCTTAAAAAAATGGCAAATTTTGGGACCCATGTTAACAGAAAACTGAAACTTTCCCCAGTTTTAGCTGTAGAATATGTTCCTACGTTTGTTCCATGTAATTTTGAAATACCCTGTATACCAAAAAGGTTTCGCTGTTGTTTATCAGAGAAATACGAACTAAACTTGTTTGTTTTCTCGTACTCTGGTCATTTTTAACTGAAGGCGAACTGTGCTAGCTAATTGACAACTGTAAGGCCGGCTTGGAAATGAAATCATACAGTCCTGCATCCCTGTAAAAGATAATATTGGACAGGAATGTCGTTTACAAGAATTCTTTCTAACATCGCGAGAGTCGTTTACTATCATTATCTCAAATACAAAAGACAAACAGAAGTTGTAGAAAACTGCATCAGAAAAGTTTATCGAATAACCAAGAACACGTTGAGTTCCTTCAGAAAATTGCTCCGGTTAGAAGCAATCAGCGAAGTGCTCAGAAAATGTACCAAACAGCTAAGATACCGGGACCATTTCTTGTGTCAAATTACGTTGTTAATCTCTTTCTCAGAAGAAGAAAACAATAACATTTATTCTGCCTGGATTAACGCGTGTGGGTAATCCAGCTGATCACACGCCTACCTCTCTGTGAAAAAGAACAAACGATTTAATATCGCCGCTCAGAAAATATAAATCATTCTCGAAACTACTACCTCCTATTCAATGTGCTTCAAAGTAGGATTTCTTACAAGCTTTTCTTGGCTTCTCTTCTCAACAACAAGCCTCTTAAAGTACTGATTAAGGTAGTGAAACACTAAATTGATCTCCACCACTTTACTGAAATTTTAGCCTTAAAAAACGCCCTTATTTTTAAAAACAATACAGATAATTCTTTTGTATTTTATGACAGCTCTAAATGTGATGTTAGTGTAAGTCTGCAAATTGATTTTTTTACAAATAAACTCTAAATAAAGTATTTCAAATTTCGTTAGATATTAGTTATCATTCAAGATTACAGTGTTCAAATATTTGATTTAATATTAGTGGTTCTCATCAAGTCACACCACTGTGTAGGGACTTTAGTTGAGTCACTGGGCGTCTATGTCCATTTGGAAAGATATGGGTGCACGTCCCATCATATTCTAAACAATAAAACCCAGAAATTGTCAGCGTTTAATTTGCGGAGGAGTTGCTTCCAGAATGGTAACGCCACATAGGACGAGTTGCACGCAAGCTTGGTTCATAAAGTATTTTGTACTAAAAGAAATCTTTCGCGCATTAATATGATCAATACGCTAGATAGCCTCGTATGTTTTTAAGAAGACTTTGAACGAGTCTTTTTCTTCGTGGGTAGTATCCATTAAGATTGGTACTAATTACTTTTATTCCTAACAAACCACAATGAAATTATTTATTATTCAGCAATATGTTAGAACACCTTGACCATTTTCAAAGCTGAGTTTAAGTTATAAAGACTATAAGTAATTGGAATCAAACTTTATCTCGTTTGTTGATTTAAATCCAGTCGAACATGTATTCGTTAGATGGTTTGGAGACATTCAGAATATGTTTGCTTTAGCCAAGAAACTTCGACGTAACTGCTGGAAGAAAAGCGGTCAAATGTATCCAAAGTTATCTATTCTGATTTAATGGCGCCTATCAAATACTCCTTAGTAGAGACTGGTAAAAAGGTACCAGCCATTTGCTAGCTTTATTCTCTAATGGTTCACCAGGCTAACGCATTTGTATTATGTACACATACATTCCGTATATGGACTGTATCTAACTTCTTGAAACTTTCCTTTTTCGAGTTGAATCAAAGCAATTTCTTTGAAGTAGTAAGTTAACACCTGACCAATTCACTTTTACAGTTTTCTCTACTGAAGCTCGCTTGTTTACCTTCTTGTTTCGCTCCCGTCTTATCCCTGTCTGTCTATTCTTCTCACATTACAATTCTCTTCGTGACTGTCCTCTGAATCGCATGCGATTCTCTTTATCCCTTGCGGATACCATCAATTTGTTTAGCCACATTTACCTCTCCTCTCTTTTCGCTGAAACGGTGATAGCGTGCTAATACTCTTTTCTTCTGAAAGAATAACGGCTTTAACTCAGCGACAATTCAATAAAAAACTCTAGCTGCTACAGTATTACGTATCAACTTGTAAATATCTTGCAGTTCAGGCAATTTGTGTTTGATCCGTTGCTTTAAAAGCGGATTTGTAAACAATTTCCCAAACCTGCCTTCGTTACCAAAGACAATATCTAGATGGTGGACACCATCAAATCAGATTTAGAATACAAATTGCTTTCGCCAACTCAGCCACTGTGATACAGCTGTAAAATTCATTATTTTCTTGCATATTTATCTAAAACGGATTAAATTATTTAAATTTTAAAGCCACAAATCGAATAGCATGTCATGTCCATTACAATTTTCAATCGAAATTTGAATTGAAACGCAACTACGAGCTCGTAGATTAGTATTAAAGCAGAATAGACAACTTCTAAAAGACCTGGGGGGGCCTACTAGAATTTTTTCATGCTCTCAGCAGGCCAATACTTATTTCAATTTCAAAACTATTTCGCTATAAATATTCATCGCTGTTATATTGGAAAACTTATATAAAAGTTGAAAGTGAAGACTATTTGGCGTTAAATTCAACAAAATATCAATAGTTATTGATTTAACCAGAACAAAAATAATTTTAGTGGCAACTGTGCTAAAGTTGTATTTGAGTTTTCTTTATAAGCTGCTGGGAGAAATGTCTCTTTTTTTTGCTTTGGCTTTTCATCCCGAAAATCAGGCAAGGCTATTGGAGAATTCACAGACATGATGTATTGAACGTATCGATGCCTTAAAGAATTAGCTGTTGTGCGTTTATAAAAAAATATCCCAACAACAACGACAGCTTTCGCTTGTTTTGTACAGAAAGCTTTCTGAAATACACTTCTTCGAAATTTCTTGCAAACAAACAACTTTCTTTCCTTTATATTTTTAGAACTTCTGCTAAACAAAGTAAAAGTCCTGAAAGAACTCGAGTGCTGTTGCCTTACTTTTCATGGCTTCGTCCTTTCATAAAATACTATTTCACTTAACCAATGTTTCTTCGTGTATTCAAAAACAACCTTGTACTTTGTTGTCTGTCTCCTTTCTTAATTTAAGACTTAATTCCAGAAACGCCGTGCAAATTTTAGAACTCCTGCCACGAACCAGCTCTATTTTAGTTATCCTAGTCGTCCACCTCCTCATCCAGCAGAGAGGATCTTGAATCTATGATCTCGCATGTTGTAATAATGGAAGGACTCACGTGGAGTGCATGTGTACTATTTTGAATATTATTCTGTTTGGAACACCTCTTGTAATTAGTGCGTAACTCGTCTTTGTGGCCCTCGGGAACTTTGTGTAACTGTTAAAACTGGCTCTCTCCTCGATGTTTATCGTTTCACTGTAAAACTACACCGTTTATATGTACTGCTGGGACTGTCACGTCACTGTATACTCCGGGAATAATGACGACATTTGGGACTTCGTGCACGGCTGTTTTCAAGTTGCTTGTTGAGAAAACTTCCTCAAAGTTTATAAATGTAAAAAGACGACACAGATGGCTAAGTTGAAAACTTTCAAAGAGCATTCTGCACTCTCTTTGATGAGCTTCAGAATAGCGAGCTAACTGAATGACCAGTAGAAAGGGTATGAGTTCTATTTGCGTTGTAATGATTCAGCCAGAAACAGTTTAATGATGGTTAACTAACTCCTATTCTGTGCTCTTATGTAAGTTATTTGTTTAGCAGGACTGTACTTAACGTCCCCGTCTTCAGTTAAGTCTCAAGTTGTTTTTTTTTAGGCATGCTATAGTCTTGGGCAAAAGTATTTATACAGTCGTTGACCTGAATGAATGTCTCGTGCATTGATGGTCAAGCTAATTCTACTGGAATCATCATACCTCGAATCCCGTCAATGTTGGAAGGAATTTTTATGCGTTATTTTCAAAACGTGGCTGAGTTCGTCGGATTCAGGAGAGGGCTTACTCTGGACTGACGAGCACAAACATCATTAAAGGGCAGTGCTTCTAAAATCGTAGTCACACGCTGTCCTTGTATGTATTTATTATGTTGTATTGTGAAGTCAGTGACATCGCGAGTCATTGAACTGCTGTATATTCTCCTCACCAGAAAGTTCAGCATGCGCATTAGTCATGATGACCACTGTATCGTATAGATAAGGCTTCATCGTAAACGCACGTTATGCCTCCAGCTACCGACCGGTTTTTCCCATATGGTGAAGATAACTAAACTGATTAAAGCTAATAGCTGTAGAGAGAATTGACTCATTCATATGGACCTTTAATATTTCAATGATAGATCCATTCAGAAAATGGACACTGCACGTATCCAACTTCACGCAATGCTATGACCATAATAATAAATGCATGTCGATATGTGCCTCTGTCTCTGCTTGTATTAAAATAAATTAGAAGGTATTAGGCAATGGCCATTACTGAACTCTCGTAAATTATCTTCGGGTACGCTAATTGTGGGCTTGCCAGAGATGCCGGTACCAGTGGCAATTAGCATTAAGTGGAATTAACACTAAGACCCTGTGACGACGGGCAGCGTCCCCTGGGTGTAGTGTCGTCCGGCTGGCAGCTTTGCGGTGACAGCAGAATGAAACTACTCATGAGCAGCAATTAATGTATCCCAGACTTCACAGTGTTTCGTCTCGAAACTACACTCATCAAAGGCGCGTGCAGGGAGTTGCGGAGACTTCAGTTGACGTCATTAGGAAAACACAATGGAGATTTCGAGCAGAGGTTCGTTATCGCGCAAAAGATTTATAATTGACCTTCGTAATGATGTTGGAGTGGGAAAATATCACTACTATCAAGGAACACACCAGGGACGACCACAACTCTGAGGAAGGAGAGAGAGAAAGGTCCAGTTACAGCCAGCATGAGACAAAAGACGGAAGGAACTTAACAGCGGTGATGTCGCAAACCCTCCCGGCAAGGGATGTTCTCTTGTTTCCAATTAAACTGCTCCCGAGCACAATGTCCGATTCCGTTGGGATATTTTAATTTCTCTTACTCAATAAATCACATTTAGTCTTGGTCCTGATGATAAAAAATGTGCAAGACATTCAATTAACAGACGTGTCCGTCCATAGTTCATTGCCATCGTAGAGAATGCGTCCATGAAGTAAATATACGACCTTTCCAAACTTTCCAACAGTAATAGTCAGCTTTATTAGCAGTCCAAAGAGCTATCGGAAATTATTTTTCAAGTTACTCCAAGTTCAAGTCTCAAATTCAGGAAATTGTTCGTCGTTATTGGCTAATTACATTGATGATGTACTCTCCAATCAAAAACATCAAACTTTCTGCTATAGATAGAGAATTAAATACTAATCCGAATCGGACAGCAACTGAAAATGAATTAGGAGATATGTAATGAATACATACAACGGAAACTAACAGCGGGTGAAGCTTTTATCACCTTTCAGATCGCTGCTACATGGGCTGAATCGGGAAAAAAATTAATGAAAGCCAATTTACTGTTTAATAAAAATATAGAACCTTGCATTGTTTCGGGTAACAGAGATTCTACTTTAGATTAAACCCATCTTGGTGCAAATAACGTTCAAAGAATGGCCAAAAATAAATGAATTCATTATTAGATGTATTTAGTGTGGCTCAGTCCAACAAATAAACTTACCACTTCTCAGTGCGCTTTCCATCCAATAACCTTTTCATAGTACTAAGCTTCCTCCAAGTAATGAGAGCGGATTTAGTTGGCAAAAGCTTTAGTTAAATCTATAAAAACACCTAATTTGTTCCTTTGTGGTATTTACGTCCAGGAACTTAATGATAAAGTATGGTCAATAAAATCTCTATTAGGTGTAAATGCAAACATAATTTCGGAAGTAATCGCCTCATCTTCCAACTATAAAGGGGTTTTTCTATTAATAATATCAGTAAAGAGCTTGCTTTAGGCACATAAAGTTATATTATGCTTCGTAAGGACTATAAAAGTTTCGAGGGCTTATGGTAGAACTTCGCTTGTATTAAATTGAAGTCAACGTACCAACAGATAATCTCAACGCAAGAAATTTATGAAGTTACATTATCCATAATGGGAATGTTAATCTAATTATAACGCAACCGCTGAATATTCAGCTTGGGAAGAAGGATTTTGCTATATAAAGGATGTTTCTAAATGTTTATTTGGGATTTTTATTAATTTCTTTCCTCTACAAGGCTCACATATATGGACTTTGTAAACGAGTACCTATTATCGTTTTGAATTGATACAACCATTCCTAAACTTCAGTGGAAAACATGGAGGTGAAATCGAAAGACATATTGAAGCAGACTTGAGGTTATTTGTCGACTTTCATAGGGAACAGCTTCGAGGAATGCACTTGACTAACGCGAAGCGATATTTGAGAGAGTACAGCTACCATCTATCGATTTTTTTTTTCGCTTCTTCTAACCACGCTGCCATTGTGATGATTCTTGCCTAACCTTAACATATCGCAATACAACAGTGGTGGGTTACATAAAGACAGCCACGCTACATGTTCCCTCCAACAACAGCTCGAACACACAAACAAGAAAGGCAGATTGGGTCATTTACAAAAGACATTGGGAGAACTTGATCTATGGCATAGCGGAAATAGGAAGGCGGAAAATCGGTTTTTCTCTTCAGTCTTTTGTTTTTTTTATCGTCGGCTGAAAATGAGATAGTTTAGAACTTTTATTTGAATAATCTGGCCATCGAAATTTGAATGAAGTGAGATCTCTGCTAAACCAGTTGGAGTAATTCTGGTTATTTAACTTGCCTGTTGTAAGAAATGGTTTATAAAGTTTATATTAGAGCATCTTTTTATCATATATTTGTAATTATTTTTAAAGCAATAATAAGCTTCTTGGCAGACTTAGAAATACGTGCTGTTTTCGTTTTGTGCACGTCATAGTATACATAGCCGGGTTAAGTCTGAGCTATCATGCTCTGAAGATTATCCATTGTTCCCTCCAAAATCCCTTAGCACAAGGTTTAAAAACTTTAATATTATTTTATGGTTTTAACGTTAAAGTAATACTTTTTAAACAAAAAGGAACAAAATGATTGTTTATTTTGTTTTGGAAACAGCAATAGACAAACCGGAGTTCCAGCAATGTATCTTTCACATGGCCGTCGTAGATAGCACAGTTGGTATAATCACCGGCCTCCCCACACCGGGTGGAAAAGACTTAATAACTGGCGTCCATCTCTAAGGTTTTCAATGACTGGAAAGCAAGCGCTTCTTCTTCCGTATATCAAAGACGTGAATGTGACAAAAAATATTTCAAGAGCGAAGCCGCCATACTCTAAGGAGGACTGTATGGGAAAAAAGAACATCCAGTATGCAGCAAATAACATCTGAATTCAACCAAGCCCAGAACTACCCTATTTCAACCCATGCCATGCTCAGGGAATTGAAGAAATTGGGTACTGGCAGTCGCCAGTACCCAATTTCTATTAAGAATCCACTTGTTTCAGAAAATTCCGCTTGCAGTGGCGCCGAGAGCGTCGTGATGTTATTGTACAATAGAACGATAGAAGAATGTCATGTGATCAGATGAAACACGATACACTGTTTTATATTAATGGTAGACAGAGAGTGTGGCGAGAACCTCACGAAGTAATGGACTCTGTTTGCCTTGTGAAAACATCTGGAGGTGGTGTAATGGTATGGGGAAGGTTTTGTTGGCACCGACTGTATCCTTTTATACCAATGGAAGGTATATTATCTTCCAGGAAGTACCTAAATTTTGTATTAGACTGCACCCTGCAATGTTACACTTTTATCCCGAAGGTGATGACCACTTTATGGATGACAATCCAACAGCGCATCGTGCCAGAATCATGCTGTTATAGTTGTTGTTATTTGGTTTTTAGGAGCATTAGCAACTAAGGCCATATTGCTCCGGGATATGCGGTGGTCATTCCCTGACCTTTCCGCATCCTCCGTATTTGGTGGTGACGGGCCCCGGTCTAATCAAGAAGTGTGTGCTATGCACTGCTGCTCCTTCCCACCTGGCTACGGAGACGCCCCCAGAATCATGCAAGAATGGTTTTCAGAACGTGACACTAATTTCCACCATCTTCCCTTGCCCCCACATTCACTTTGATCTCAATCCTATTTAGAACGTGTGGTATATGCTTGAGAGGGCTATTCGGCAACGAAGTCTTCTTCCTTCAATTTTGTCGCAGCTGCGCGATGTTTTTCTGGAAGAATGGTTACAATTAGACCAAAACTCACTAACACACCATATAGAATCCACACTTGCTGTTATTTGAAACAAAGGCTACCCAGTAAAGGTTTTTTTTTTTTGGCTAGTGTGTGTTTTATATTAAGTTCGCGATCGACTTTTTGAAATAGATGAGTTCATTACTAAAGGATGATTTCAAGCATGGTTATATATATATATCCGTCCAAGATGTAGCTGCTATAATACTTTTAAATATCCAGATTGTTAAATAAGAGATCAAAACCATCTCTAGTCTGAATATATGTTGCATGTCTGCACTTAAAAAAAAAAAAAGAAAAGAAATACACCAATTTTAAAGTTCCAAAAAATGTTCGTAATCTTCTTCGCCAGGACTTTCATCCCAATATAATTTGTTTCTTCGGGGCTGTATGCGTCCGTACTGTTTCAGTAGCTAATTAATTATTTGAATTGAACGATAGTGTTTGATAAAATGTTCTTCGTTCTTTGCGATTTAATGAATTAAATGTCCTCCAGTATGATAAAAAAATAATAATAATACAGTAGAAATCTAACTTTCCGAGATTAAACTTCAGGGATGCAACTTTGGCCATCATTGTTGGATTCATTTTAATGTCATTTTCTACGTTGTCAATGGATTAATTTACATAACTAGCCTTGACAGTATCAACCTTTGCTGGCCATTTTGTTTTTTGTAGTGACTTTATAGCATTGTATTGCACAGATTTTAGGTTGCTTGCAAGGATTTCCCGTAATCCAGGTGGATTTTCTGGATAAAAAATAATCTCATTATCATACCTGGATCAATATCGGGTATTCCTAATTGGATGGTTGGTTATTGTACAGTTTTAAGCTCATTAGCCACTTAGACCACTTTCCGCAGTATATATTCTGTAAATTGCATATATTCTGTTGTCTATTTGCTAAAAATAATCTGTAATCCGAGTTTCGGGAGAAAAAACCATGCCCTCACCTGAGACCGACTAACTCAACCACGTTGTGAAAAAGACCCATAAAAATTCCTCACTCCTCACCACGCCGATGATGTGAGGAATTTATATGGGTCCTTTTCACAAAAATCTTTTAGACTGTAATTATATCAACTGTGCCACCCGCTAATATCATTGTTCTGTAATAATCCGTGATATAATTTCATATCTGTTAAAGTATAAATTCGTTTGTTCTAATTCTAATGATTATTTTTTGTATTATAAATACAATTACTAACTTAATCAGAACATTTTTGTATTTTTTCAAATTTAAGAAAGTTTTAAACATAATTTCCATCTTGTACTGAAGTTCTGCCTTACAGATATTCTTTCTCCTTACTTCCCCCACCCCTTATTTGTCGCTGTAGGCTGCAGTCTCAGTAGCCTTTTGTCTTAACCCGGCCCTGCAGCCACCTACTTTACTTTCCCACACCTCCTTATACGTATAAACAAAAGAATAAGAGCAATTTCATCTGATCTTATTTTGAAGTATGCATTCAAATAGATATTTGCTATTCAGCTTTACAGAAGTATGGGTTACCTCATTTCTAACTGCTCTTCCGAAGCTCAGCATCCCCCATCCTACTTAGTGCCATAATCAGCATCCCAGAAACAGCACATCACTATTGAAAACATGTCGTTTGGAAACACTGCGTCGTCTGTAAGGATTTGGCCTTTTCACCATTCCGCTCTGGTGACAGGAAATTTATTTTGGCCTTAAGATCTCGCGTGCTACTACAACCGCCAATCCTTTTCTATAATGGCGCGCGCTGCACGTGCCGGGAATTCGAAATCAGCGACACCCAGTGCGTGCGAAGTTCATCGACGGACTAATAACAAAAGTAGTAAAAGTAGCTCTCGCAGTGTCCAATGCCGAGGACCTTTCTGGTTGCCAAACCACTTCACTTGCAGACATTATTACCTTGTCGCCTTCCTATGATATCCCTTGATGCTCCACACAAGTAAACTCCCAACCCTTTATAAACCCAAGGATGCTCCTGCTTCCGTTTCATTTATTACTTTTGCGTCATTGATCTTTTATTAGTGTGTACATCATGGAGGTTGCTGCTTTCACTTATTGCCTCCTTTAGCACTTTGAAAAACACTCTTCGTTTCTATAATGCGGCTGTTTTATTGATGCAAGTTTGGACTCGCCATATAGTAGTTTTTTTATTGGCCGTATATATTTAGTGACGCTGTCTTTTTTGTGTACCAAAATGCAAGGCGAAGCTGTTGATCTGTAATCTAGTTAGCTAGAAAGTATGGACAATTGTTTTCTGAAAAAGAACTAGATTCGTTCTTTATAACGCGCTATTTGACTTTTACGATTCTGTTTGCCTATAAAATACGTTTGTTTATCTTTCTCTAAACCGGTAACATTTTATGCTCTGTTTAGATATAAAAGAAAAGGAAAAAAATACGCATCCAGTCCTTATATGCACTCTAATTACGCAGATTGCGCATGATTCCCATAACAAAACGAATTGCTGTTATGTACGCTTTGTTAGATGATCACTATTCAGTAAAATGTTTTGGAAAGATCCCTCTTTCCTTCTTCCAATACCCATTAGAAATTTCTGTTCAGATTAAATGCAAAAAACGTGTACCGTGAAGAGAAGACATCAGTAATGTCTCAAACTGGCTACTCCCTAAAAAAAAAATTCTAATGGAAGCTCCCTCTTGGAATAACAACTGTACCACCGTTCTTTTCTGAAGTAGCTGTAGGAATGGCCAACAATAGTGGTCTTTGTTGCTAATAGGAATGGCTGGAGGCAGTTTTGCATCTTGCGAAGTAGACTGCTCAACGATTCTGGAGACAGGTAAAGTACTTGGAATATCTTCACGGCCCTGTGGACACTAATAGCACAGCAAAACTAAAACTCCAATAATGGCAAGTGCAGGATACAAAAAATATTAGCGCTGTTGTTCTCTTTAATGAAATGTGCTTCCACTAGCGTACCCTTATGGAAGAAAAGCTAGTATGTGCAGGTTCTTAATTAGGTAAGGCAACAGTTTAGGGTAACAATCATCTCTGCTAGTTGGTGGAGTCTGATCAAAAGAGGACATCACTCCTGCAAATGGCGATAGTCGTCAGTAGACTGAATGCAGCATTTCTATTGATCTCTCTCTCTCTCTCTCTCTAACGCTGCGGTACACCTTCAGCCTTAGATGCGAAAGTTGTCGACGGTTGTAAGGAGTAAAATAGGCTGCTTGTTAATCGAGCTTGCCTTAGATTTGTTGAGCTGTATCATACAGACCACATCTCGGATCAAAGACAGTGATATGTGGCCCATATCCCCACTTCCTTTTACCCACGAAATCCAGGCCAAAAAAGATCATCTGTTCGTCCTTTTTTTCTGTTCCAGGCGAAAGTAGAACATCCCTTTAAACTGAACCCCCCCCACCTCAAATTCCTTCCAAGAGTCTCAAAAACTTAGAAGGTAAAGGCGACAGATGTGCTGCCGTGAATGTGAGAGTCGATTACTCCTTTTTCTTCTTCTTTTGCTTGGCTAGAAGCCGCCCCCTCACAGACCTATGGTAACATTATGTGGCGTCGATTATGAATTTACATGCCGACCAGGCATTCGAACGCTATTCAGCATTCGGAGACAAAGCTCCCCGCTTGTCCTTCGCTGATCCCATTGATCTGCGCAGCAGAAGATGGATCTGGCGATAAATGACAGCCTCTCCACTAAACTGTACAGAACCTAGAAAATTGAGATCGTTCTTTAAAAATACACGCAGTAGTTTACCCATCCCGACCTCTCTCTCTCTCTCTCGCTTTTTTTTTCTTTTCTTTTCTTAGATGGAGGCAGTTTGTGCCCGCGAGAGTCCTATAAATAGAAAACCTGAATTAGCCGCGGAGAGAACAGAATGGAGATTTTTCCTTCAGCGGTTGGGCGACTGCGGACTTTAAAGAAGTCATTTAAATATAATTGACGAATAATTATTTATTCTTTTCAGAACTTGGGGTGGGGAGGAAGGGGAAGACTCTTTATCCCACGGTCTTTCGTCTTCAATTATCGTAAAACGGAGTAAACAACAAAAAGGCAAATTTCCTTCTTTTCCTCTCTAAAATAAAAATGCAAATATAGTCTGAAAATAATTACCAAGCTTCTTTTGTTAGCCGGTTTTTTTCTTCTGCTCTTAGTTTTGCTCATTCGGTATTCAAATGGGCAAAAATGGTATGGATCCAGTCATTACTGGACTCGCTAGAAGATTAGCTCCAAATGAAAATAATGTCTCTGGAAACAAATGAAGTTCTGCTATTAGCGTTAGAAATCAACCTAAATTATAACTATGTCATCACTTCTTGATGCAGTATATACAAACGTGTTCACCAGATTTCAATGCTGTTAATGATGGAGATAAGGAACTGGACATTAAGCAAAATTACCGTTGTTGTTAATTGCTATATTGGCAATTGAACATTCAATAACAATTTCTGTATTTCGCAGTTGTTCTGTATTAAAACAGCAATCATAATTAAGTCCCAAAGAAACTAATTAACATTCACTTCCTCAGCGCGCTGTATTTAATATGTTTTGAGCAAATATCTGTAATGCTACAGGAAATGGCGAATTAAAATGTAGTTTCTCGCGAAGTGGTTGCCATAGCAAGTTTGGTGTTGCCAGAGATTTTTATATCGTTGTTTTTGTTTCTAAGTGCAACAGACAGGCGTTGTTAAAGGGCGCTGATAAAAGGGGTTGTGATTAAAAATCGTGCGATATTCTTGGACATTGCTGTAAAGAAATAATCAATCTTACATCGTAGTTGACATTGCTTGGAATAATGCCAAATTTATTCTTTGTGGTTTTTAAACAAAATTCTACACATGAAAACTTTGCTGGTTCGTTATCAATATTTCTCAATGGCGCTCTGCACAAAGTCAGATTGGAAAGATAAGATTCCCCCCTCCATTTAAATCCTAATCCTCCAAGCAGTAATCAACATGAACCTTAATGTTCATTTGCGTTAAAGAGTTTTTTTGAACCCAATAGCAACTGTAGAAAATGAATTCAAGCAAAAAGAACAGTGGAATTGAAAATTGTCTTAAATCTTTAAGTTATTTGATGGAAATAAGGACTGAGTCAACCAAATTGAATGAAGCTGTAGGTAATTCAAACATAAGTACATTACTGTTAATGATGACGTATAAACAATTCACATGGGAGTAGTTGGTGGTAACAGTAACCAGTATTCACTTTTGGAACCCGCAGTTCTCCGTGGTAGTGTAGTGGTCTCGATAATATCATTCATTTGGGGAAGTCTGTGTTCGAGTTCCGATTGAAAATGTACGAATTCTTAAAAAGCCTCTTGCTCTTGCGTAGCACAGTTGGTAGAATCGCTGCTCCCCAAACCGGGTGGTAAATACCTGAGTTCTAGTCCCATAGATAACGTGTGGAATTTTAAAGGGCCATTTCACAACGTACCTGGGTTAGTTGGTCTCAGGAGGGAAACTTGGTTTTTTCTCCCCGAAACTCGGGTTTTTATCCAATAAAGCCTTAGTCGCGGATGCTTCTAAAACCTTATTACGACAACAAAGGGCTTCTTTAATCTGGACTGTAGTTGGCCAATTTCGGAGTGGAGTACGGTTTTCTCCGTGAGTTATTCTTAGTTTTCGACCCGCCCAACATGTAAATCTGCTCGTGAACTCACCTGTACACACTACTCACTTGTACTGACGTTATACACAGACAGCGATATGTCCTTAGATGCTAATGGCCTATATAAAGAGCAATAACAGCGGTGGAACCTGTGGTCATTAAGACAACCACACCATTAACTGGTAATGATACGAAATGCTTTCTACGTTGTCGGAATTACAGTGGTTAGGACTGGACTTAAACTGCAAAACCAAAAGCTCTCAAAAGATGCAGATCTTGCTGCTGTATTAGAATAAACACTAACAGTATTAAAGATATCGTGGCCACTGTAAGTTTGGATTTAAACGTTGTATATTTAATTTATTTAATCCTTATTATATCACACACGATGAGAATTAAATAATAAATATTTAATTAATTAAATATTTATTATTTAATGCGTGTTCTTTTACTTTTTCAGTTATTCCTCAACTATTTAAACTTCATTGCTTGTTCTATTATTTTTTTTCTTCTAATTCTAATTTTGTAAATTAGATCTGAGTGATTCTTTTGATATTTTGAGCTCCTCATTTTCCATTATACTCTTTTGCCTTCTTATTCAAATTATGTAACATTTTTTGTAAATTGATTTCATTTTGTACCATCAGTACTGCATCTGCTAAGCAGATTATTCATTAATTTCTTCCACTGCTGCTTCTGCATGCAGCAGCCTGAAAATCAAAGTGTGGGTGGCAAGCTTGGTGTTCGCATGGACCACGTTGTATAAGGCATTCGCTAAGCAGGATCACTGGGAGTACTAAAACCTTCTTATCATGACAAAATGGTGATTCTGCATAAATACCAACCAAAAACGCAGTATGGTTATGTTGAAAACAAGACAACTGGATCTTATTTAGAAGTGATAAGCTTCCATTGGTGATTTATCCGTCAGACTTTTATTCTAAATGTACCACAGTTGATAAATATTCATTCCCACAATGCAAATTTATTTCCCTACACGCCAAGAGAACCCTTTCTCGATATTTATTGAAGTTTCTCACAATAACTTTTGTTAGAATGGTGTATGTGTTACTATATCTGGAGCAGCGCTTATAAATGCCAAAGTGCCATGTTTAGTACGAGACTACTTACAGATTAGTCATCCCACGAGCGCTTGCTACCTGTATCTCGAGACTAGTAGCAGCAATAATAGTTTATACCTCACTAAAACTATTAAAAATACATCCGAGCACACCCACGTATCTGTTTCAGCGAATGCTTGTAGTGTAACTGCTTTTCCCAGTTGGAGGAGGGGGGGGGGGGCAACTGCACGTGACTGCCATAAAGGGGCGAGTAAAAGAATAATGAGCCCAATAGTGGCCAAGCTGGCCCACTTAGTTCTAGGAAACGACACAAAACTAAATATTACAGCTGGTGCAGTCTCCATCAATTAATGGCCAAGATGAGCGCTCCCAGAGTAATTCGGCCACTTGTTTCTCTCGAAGTGATTCTGATCGTTATTACGCCGGATGTCAGCATCGTCCTTAATGGTCGTCTCCGTGTGCGCTGGAATAACTGGAGAATTATTAAAGTCGGTGAATTTTGAATTTCTCTGATCAGTCTTGTGACTGGATAATTACGAGACATAAAAGATATCCGAAGTCGCCACGACTCTTAGGAGTAATCTGCCCATCCCTTCATATTTCATGCAATTTATGATATCAGTTGAAATCCCCGAGGCAATTAGGCTCCCTCATCCCCCCCCCACCCATTGTTATCCCTTGCCAGCAACGGCGTGTATAGATATTAAGTGATAATTCTCTCTCCTAATCCGTACAGATTTTCCCAATAGACCTATGTCAACTGTGATTATGAGTTGAGAATGACAAGTAAATTCCTTCTTAAAGCTGACCAATAATTTATCCAAGAAGAACTCTCGGAATTCAGCAGATGTCGCATTTGAACAAAATATTTGGTTTATTATTATTGACCATCGTATTTAAGACTTTAACAAAGTCTGACTGCTGTTATGTGATGTTAGATTGTGAAAAAAATTAATAATAATAATAATAAAAGAAATCAGAAAACAGAACACATTGATTAAGAGACTCCATGTTTTTTTTTTTCCTCATTTTCTCTTCGCTAGTTAACATTCATAATTCATAGCGAGGTACCACGAGAAAGGTCTCGCGATCCAGTCTCGTTCTATCCTTCACTTTTCTGCACGTGTCCATTGATTGAGTTTGTAGAAAAATTGTATTGTAGGGTAAAGTTGTGCTGTGACTTAGTGCGTATTTTGAGAAAGTCTTGCTCAGTTCCATCCCTGCTGGGTTTACACAGGGTTAAATTTTATCCCTTTTTTTAAATTAATTTAAGCTTAAAACTATCGTTGCTTGAAAATGCGATCCCCTTAAATATAACACGCATTGGTGCATTTAGGAAAGAGAGGGATTTAAATCCCCACTAATTGAAAGTTAGTTTAAAAAACAACTATGTTAAGCTGAGAGCTATCTTGGATACAACGTTCTCACGAATAAAAGTTTGGAGACTTTTAAGACTACGAATTTCTTGCCGTAGTGTTCAAACCTACGGGGGAAAAAAACGGTTCCAGTTTTATTTTTAAGGTCTTAAAGTTTTCAGGAATCGAGCCGAATTTAAAGATGGATTAAATCCATCTGGCAAAGTGATTTCCGATACATTCCGTTGATGAAAACGCTTCACGTGCCACTAAGACCCATTGGCTCACCTCTAACAAAGCCTGTTAGGACCATAACACAGTTGTATTGCCATCGTGGCTGCACTTAGCCGTGTTATGTCCCGCTTAATTTCCACGGCTGCGGTTAGAGCGTTTGCCAGCTTAGTGGAATATCGTCTGCTAACTGCATATAACGAAAGGCACAACCAGACGATGTCAAGTCTGTGTCGTTTACCCTGACGCTTAGGGGCAATACTCACAGCAGTTTTGCGAGCTATTCGTTTGTATGACTTCTGTTTGGTTATAATACTGGAATTTAATTTAATACTTCCGTGTTATCTGCCCCCTAAATTTCAAGAAGTGGCTATTCGAGGGAAAACGGGAGTATATCCGGTTTTCCCTCGTCTGCCTCTTCATATTGATGCACTGAGTTTAAAGGAGCGTGAAGAAACGCCTCAAAAGGACGCGTCTTTTGTATTTATTTTAGGCCTAAGTAAAAATAAAGAGTTAATTACAGTTTTTTGTTTCGCTTGGGCTGAGGCTTACCCATCTTTGATTGTGTTTTGGAGAAGTATTAAAGTTAGGTATAACATACAATCCGTCCTTGTTTATTCCTTACAATTCGAAGAAATAAACGAAAGAAAGGCCAAAGATATAACTGCGAAACATTTACGATTTAAAACATCCTTCAAAATGAGGGCAGTTTATGGTATCTCTTGGGTCTCATCTGTACTTCGGAGGGGTTTGGCAGCACGAGTCAAAAAGCAAAAAATATTAAATCACACGAAACTACTTCTAGCCACCTTAGAAATGTGCGTATTCTACAGGGACAGATTATCAAAGGTAAAAATAAAAAGAACTCTTGGGAATAATATCAAACTGACGCGCTGTGTGTCCCCCTTTCTTATAAAAATATATCTGTTCTAAACTGCGTAATTAATTAGTGGATTAAGACTCTGAGACTCTAAAAGAATTGGAAATTTCTCTTTAAAAAGTAAGAAAGTTGTCGTCAAGTGTCAACTAACTTCGCATCTCTCAAACAACCGGGTTTCGTTTGTTATCCTACTCCTGCTCATTATTGTTTTTGATTCGAGATGGCAAAGGAAAAACATATTATCCACTTAAGCTTCTTCAAGAAAAACTCCCCGTTCGCTAATTTCTCTTCCGTTCTGGGAAATAGAATTAGAAAGAAACTTGTAGACTCCTTCATTTTCTTAATTAATTTGTCGAAAACGAATTCCTCCGAGATAAAATGAAATTAAGAAGTGGAGAGAGAGAGAGAAGTGCTTATCTTCTTCTTGTTGTCCTTATAAGGCTATTATTACTCCCGTGGTTATTAACTCCCCCTTAATGTTGGTAACACGGCTGTTGTCCCCCCTCCCAACCCTCTCCGTTTTCTTTGCAAACACCAGGCGATGATATATTTACGTAATTAATTAATCACTAACTTTTGACATCCCGTTTTTTTTACTATGTCTGAGCTCACAACGGAAGTACACAGTCGATGAGGTCACAAGAGAGAGAGAAGGTGGGGAAAAGGGAGGGAGAGTTTCGTAACAGCGGTGGGCAAAAGAGAGTTCGACTTCCTGAAGTTGCTCGGCTAAGCGAGACCAGATTACATCGCTGCATGACACCCATTCAAAGTTCTACCCTTCTCAGAGGTTTTGTAGCTCTATCATTTGTTTTTTTCTCTCTCTTTCTCTGTGGATGTTTTTCTGTATAACCTAGCTACTGTGGATCGATATGAGATTGTGATCCTCCAGTCAGTGTTTAAACTTGTCTGTCAAGAAATGACGCTCGTTATAACATACTACCCTGCAAAAACGATTGCCCACATCCAACTCTATGTTCATACAGCATCAGGGGAACTCTGGTGGCATTTATATTTTGCAGCTGACGTCAGCATATCGTATTACATGTCTCTGCATGGCGATTTGATTGATTTTAGTCGATTGCTTAAAATACAATTTAGTGATTAACTCACAAAAGGACAGCGTTTATTTCTTCACGTAACTCGTATTCAGCAGCCACTGAGCTCTGGACGCGTTCTTTCTCCTTGAAAGCCAACCTACCCCATTTTATAAGTTTGGAACTGAAATAAAGGAAGTTGTACTTTTATATTCCATCAATTTAAAAGATAAAGTAGCAAAAGAGGGTTCATTCGAATTATTTTTGACACTCTATAGTATATTGGTATAACAGTGTACTCCAATACGCGTCTTTTGCTATTAGTTTTCTGGGTGATTAGCAGTAGTCAATAGTGTCTACCTATAAGCTGCCGTGATGGTAAAAACCAGAGTACCTGGAGGAAAATCTCCGAATTCTGGTTCGTATTCAGCGTTCTACTAAAAATCGAGTCTCGGAATTCAAAAACAGTCTCAATTAGGCATTTTGTTGTTCATAAGTGCGGTGACGTTTACTTATTCCACACTAGTGTACCGAAGAACCGGAATTTGCCTTCCCAGAATTCCTTCTATTATGAATTTTGTTAGAATAGAACGAATCTGTACACTATACTGAACTTTGAGAACTTATACATTTTGGCGCACCACTTACTTATTTGCAATAGTGTATGTGTTAAAAGCTGACTTAAAACAAAGCGAGTAAGAATCAATAAATTGTATACTTTATGTATAAGTATTGGTCGTTTTTACAAGATATTCTTTACTTTTTTCTCTTCGCAACAAACAAACCTATTGAAGAACACATTCAAACTAACCAGACAGAAAGAAAAAGACAATAATAATAAAGGAAAGCTGACACATTAGAATAAAACAATAAATTAAGGGAGTGGAGACACTCCGATGTGGGACTTAAAATTAATTCCTAGTATTGCGCGAACCTTCACAAGTTTCCGAGCAGATACGTCTCCCCCTTGGCGAAGTCTTAGACTTAAATGACAGTTAATGCTTTATATCGGTGTACGCCATCTAGCTTGCAAGTTTGTCCATTTTACAGTTTGTTTTGCAAACCTCCCCCCGCTCCACTCCCTCAGGCCTTCCCACGTGTTACTTGAGTTAACGGAAACAAGCGATTAATGCTGATTAATCACCTCGCCACCCGACATATCATCAGGGTTGATAAATTGCGCGCATTAATCAAACAAGCGGTGTCTGCAAGAACACGAGAAAAATCCATTTGTTGCTTCGAATCTCCCATGAAAGGAGCAGCAAAACACAGTTCGGACTAAAAGCTGTAATCCCGCTTCCACCTTATTACTGTAAATTTCCGTCACATGTCAGCGGCCATATTACGGACACAGGAAACGTATCAAGTTCGTCAGCAGCATGATTCGTACAAGTAGCAGCATCCATTCATCAAACGACACACGTGTTGATCTCAGCTTTGTATAAGGTTTCTGAGCGAGAAGAGATATAATGTGATAGCGAAGACAGAAAGATGAAAACACATCCATCTGCGTTAGAGGTGGTTCTGGAGTTCCTCCGCTTCTGATCAGTTACTCACGATCTGAGATTATTCGGTTGAAAGTTCAGCTTTTATTTATTGCTTATTAAAAATGGTTTCCCTCTGTGCAGTAATCCATTACATGTGTGTGATCAGGTTGGTATTGCAATTGTTATACATGAAGACCAATCATGGTCTAATAACTTCGCTGTGTTGTACTTTCCAAATTTGACCTCGTTGGTGTTTAGTTAACTCTTTCGTTGCAAATTGGATCTTTATTGACATTTGGATAAATTCTACACTACAAAATAGTTAGAAATCATATGGATCTTTTTGTTCGATCAGTTGTAATTCAGTTCATATAGAATCTATTGTAAGGCCTTATTGCTCCAGTCTGTTATGTGTAATTCTCCAGTGGAGCAAAGATAACTTAGTTGATTTCAATCCTTCTAAAACTCATTCCTTCTTGTCTCTTGCAAAAAAAAGGATTCTTCTGCTACTAAGCTTATCTTTGATGATTTCTAGACAAGATCATATATCTCTGTTGGTATTAAACTGACTTCTAATCTTCCTTGGCATAAGCACATCACAAATGTTGCTTCCTCTACATCTAAAAGTCTGGGTTTTCTCTTTCGCTCTCGGCGTTACTTTTCTTCGAAACAGCTGTTCACTCTGTACAAATTGCAAATCCGCCCCATTGAACATTGTTCACTTCTAGGACGGTACTCGCACAACCTCTCTCAGGCTTCTAGATTCCATTCAAAAGAGGGCAGTTAATTAATGGCTCATCTCTAACAGAGTCTCTCCACTCTCTCTCTCATAGACATTCTGTTTCTGCTGAATTCCTTTTCTAACTTCAAACTCGCAGAACCAACTTTTCATCTTCCTCGTTTATTCATTCAACTGCCGTTTTTTGGAACAACCTTCCTTCATACGTATTTCCTAAAAATTACACTCTACAGAAATTCAAGTCTGATATCAGCAATTATCTTCTTTCATCTTCTCAACCTTTCAACCCACCTTACTAAGTATCATGTTTTGCGGGCTGAAACACTCGAAATAAGTTACAGAGAAAAATCTTTAGTCCCACAGCCTGAAATCGTCCAATTACAGTCCCGATTGAAGAGGCCTTTGAGAATGTCTCCAGTTTCCGATGGGCTTTGAATCCAGACCTTTCTACTATACTGCCATGAAGGATGATTCTGAGAGTTTGGGTTGAAATTTGGATGGATATTGACCGGTTTGGAAGAAAGAGGCGAATTTCAGCCGTTAATTTAAAAGAACAGTGCCCATGGAAATGTCTATAGAAAAGGCATGCGACAGAAGCTGAATGTCTAAAAGAGGTTTAAGTTAAGTGAAAACACCACCACATATATGGGAATGGTGTTCCATGGTAGGATAGCTTTTTAATTTCTGAAGTCAGTAGCTGTTTAGATTATAACGTTATTCACAGTAAAGGTATGTGAAATTTAGGTTTTCTGCTTTATTTTAGATAAAAATAAAGCAGAACTGGATTTTATAAGGATTGAACTACTGAGTTCTCTTCTCCACGCTGGAGAGTGGCATTAAAAAAACTAACAGGTGAATATTCTTGAAGTTCTAGAAATATTGGGGAAATATAAAAGTGTTTTTTGAGCCGAAAAGTGTTTTCACAAACTGTAAGGGGAAATGTAATACGATGTAGTAGAATATTATAAAATATACAATATTCGATATAGCAAAACTACTCCAAATAAATGTTCAATACTTAAATAATATGAATATAAATAACGCTTTTCTCAAAGCTTCCTTCGTTGTAAATTGAATTAAAAGCTACCATGAGTTGTGAGGAAGGCTTAATTTTTAATTTGACTTGGTGAAATAAGAATAATTGCATGTTCCTGTCGTCAGATAATTTACATTAAAAGATTGCAGTACATCGACAAAACTAACCGAAATGGGCACCAATGGCTAAAAGAATTATGACGGAACACTGCAAGGTGTACGATTTGATTTCGTTGGTGTCAAGTATCCAAGTTATTACGGAACTTGAGAGGGCAAGATGCGTCAGGGAAAAAGAAAGCTCTGGAAATTAATGTAACCTTCGGAGTTGAAAGAACAAACGAAGTCTCAGTTGTAGTTGTTCGGACAATGGCAGGCTCAACGTTCACGATACGTTAATTAAATGCAAAAATGGCAGGAAGAAAATGCCCAAAGTGAACTGGCAGGGAGAATATCCTTTGAAAGATAATGCAAGTGGTTTATCTACTTTTAAATCTCTTTCTTGCTGTGTTGAATAAAGCCATGTCATTTAGTCACAAAAAGAAATCGTTGCGCATGCCTTATCGCCTCAATCGCTTTCTTGGGTATACAAAATGATGGCTTACCATACGTCTTTAAGTATTAAGGTTGTTCTCAAAAGTTGCTCGGATTAAAATTATTTTTTTGATCGGTTTCGCAACTCTCCGCATTCATCTTCCAGAATGTTCCAGGCTCGAACACCTGCTTCCCCCTTGTCGACTTTGTTTTCAGAGACCACTTTCGCCTCTGTCATATTTTTAAGAAGTACCCTCTTATAGAGATTATCAAAGTTTCCTAACAGTGGAAAGTGCAGTCTCACAAAAGGATGCTATGATTGATTCCCATAACATTCAAGCGATCCTTTCAACTCGCACGTCCAATGAGATAACGATGTTGATCCACTTCGGCTCCTTTAAGTTTGCGATAGTTTGCAACTTGAGACAAGCCCGTATAATCAACAGCTCATTAGGTTTGTGCTTTGAAGATAGAATCTTCTGATTTTCTACCCAGTCGCGTAGAAAATTTAACTTATAAACTCACCTGTTAAATAAGCGTGAAAAAAGAAGAAAATAAAATATTTTTGAATAATTAAAAGTGCTTATGTGGATTAATGTATTTTCTCTTGAAATTGGTAAAACGCAACTTGCTAATTTTTTTTCATATCTGTCCGGCTTATGGTATTTTCAAACTTCTAAAGGATTAAAAAGGTCAAACAGAGAGTTATCCGACATCATTTATTCTCTTAAACTAATTGAGAAATAACTATGAAACATCTTTACTGCTTCGATTAGTGCCTTATATGAACATGGTATTAACATTCTCTGTAATACCGTGCGCGTGTGGGTGGTGTATACATGTCATTTTGGACAGAAAGATCAATGAGGTAAGTCTGTTCTCACTCTCTTCTAGGTATTCAGCAGATAGGACTCGAAGGTTACTCAAGTTAGCTGGTTAACTACAGTTATGGAACTACCATTAGAGAATATATTATAAAGATTCAACCTAAAATCCATGCCCAATAACAATATGTATAATAAAAATTGAAAGCAGGTTTTTTTGTATAAAGATGGACTAAAAAATAGATAAGAACCTTTCTTAAAACACCAGAAAAAAACCTTTTCGAGAGAAAAGTAAGGTTTATCTTCACCTGGTTCAATATTACATCTTGGACTATGTTTTTTTTTCCTTCCTTTCATCGAGAAACTCCATAAAAAAGCACACTCCCCTTGACTTATATCATTCAAAACCCTACGTACTACATTAAACGAGTATGAAGCCGGGATAGTTTTATTTCTTCTACTTTGCAGAAACATATACTTAAAGTAATCGTGGTTCCGTTCATATGCAGTCCACCTCCGGAAATCGTTTCCATTTGTTCTTTGACGGGCAAAGTTCACCTCAATTGACATTCCAGAAGTGGCCATTACAGAGTAAAATATAGGGTGTGGTCTAAGGACATGTTCTGCTACCATTCTCTTCATATCGGGTCTAATGTCTAAGTGAGACCCCAGTAATTACTTCCAGGCCGTTTCTTTCTTTTTTTTTTTTTTTTTTTTTTTTCATTTGATTGCATGGAACTAGCGTGAGCTTCTTAAGTGTAAGGGGAAAGGAAACTTGCGCATTAGCGTTTCAGTGATTCTTATGATGAGAATATTTAACGAGAGATTTTAAATGAAAAACTGACCAATTTTAGGCCAATAATGTTAAGGAAATTTTTTTAACGAATTCTTTTTCTTGACAACTTTCCCCACAGACGTCGACTTCTTACAGCTGGCTACAACTTGGTCAGTTATCTATAAAGATCATAACTTGCTTTATTAGAATTGGTCCAATGTTTGAATGAGAAAGCCCAAACGAAATTTTGCCTATGTTTATGCTTCTGAAAATTCTTCGAAAGAGAAAAATATAATTCATTTGTATATTCCCGCATTCGTTCGGTTGCCTAGCAACCGCTGCCACATCCTATCGCTTGGCTGTTAGAACAGCCCATCTACTAACAACCGTTGATGCACATGGTGAGTAGGACAAATAGTTTTACAGCCGTATTCCTGATCTGGTAAATTTGGTATCATCAGTTGAATAATATTTTTTGAATTTTTCAAAGATGAGGAAACTCATTTTGCAGATTTTCCATGGATTGATCTGCCGATTGCATTTCGCCTTATTCCTAGAAACATCACTGGTACATTCTGGAAAGATGAACTACCGAATTTTTTGTTTCTTCGTAAAATGGGCAAGGTCCCTTAGGAAATGTAATGTACTGGATTGCATTACATTTTCAGATTTTCTCACACTCCTACTGTATTCAAGCTAATAAAAAATTAGAAGCAGATCGCAGTTGTGATAAGCAACAAAATTAGTAAGAAAATTATTAAGAAATTATTAAGGGAAATATCTAATGGAAATTGGATATTTCCAATAGAATGGTGACTCAATATCACCATTCTGCCCATTATTTTCCTTTTTCTTTTATAATAATCAATATTTATTATTGCAGAGCATTTTGATGAGAAGCTAAATTACCGTGTTGTGATTTTATTACTATGATTATACTTTTATTTGTTTCCCTGATAGAATATTTATTAATTTTTGTGATGTGTTGAATCAGATATTTAATTATTCTCCACATATTGCAAAAAGAAATTTATTTTCATACACGCTGTAGTAGGATTTTAGGAGCATCAGAGACTAAGGTCATATTGCTTCGTATATACTGCCTGTAAATTGCGTGACTTCTGTCAATTTTCTGTTTGCTGGACGAAAAACTCGAATTTCCGGGAGAAAAAACCTCACCTGAGACCGACTAACTCAACCACGTTGGGAAAAAGGCCCATAAAAATTCCGCACGTCATCGACGGGATTCAAACTCAGGTCTTTTCCACCTTCTACAGGGAGGACGACGATTTTACCAACTGTGCTACCCACGAAGACTTTTCATACACGTTGAATAAATAATATATAAGCAGGTTACCAAATCCTCCTGAAATTAGTTGACAAAGCTTACAGAAATTAATTTATGCAGCAGTAGATTTAGAGGTAATATTGCTAATTAAATTCCAATAAAGAGTTCTTCTTCCTAAGGACATATGGTCAACTTTTTAGATATTCAGATATACTTCATGATAGAATAGTAGTTTTGCCACTTCACTCTTTTGGAGAAGTCTGTGTTCGATTTCCGTCAATGGCCGAAAGAATTTCTGAAAATTATACAGACATATCCAACGGTGCAATATGACCGAAGTTGCTGATGTGTTTAAAAGCAATAGGCATCCCCATAAACACCATCATTTTATCCATATAATATTGTAAGGAGCAGTAATGGTAAAACATTTCCACACTTATTACTGTCATAGGCTTCACAATTCCTGTAAGTATAAAAAGCCATGGTCTTTGCAAAAAGAAAAGAAAAATCGACCGTAAATCAAATTCAGTATATATCAATATTAAATAAACATTTGATTTGCTCCCATAGAGACTTGATTCAGGGGATATTCATGTGGTGTTGTGGCGGACACATGAATATCCCCTCACAGAGACTTGATTACTGAACAACGATGAAAAATATTTTTAATACAGTTGTGCTTAGTGTATTTTTAGAGCTGATTTCGAGTGTGTAGCCTCTTTCGGAATAGCACCCTCAGTTCTCAAGATATTTCATATTTTGGGTTTCCCGTGCTTAGACCAAAATTTGCCTGTTCATATTAGTTGGACTGCTGATTGAGAAATTCTGGAGTTTTCTAGATATGGCTATAGTAGTTTGTACAGTATTCTACCCCTTTCGCTTTGTCTGACATGCAGGGAACGTCTGAGACAGGTCAATCAGTCAGGTATGTGCGTGAGTTAACTCTGTTACTTATTGATAAACTCGTGCTCTTTTTATAGTTTTTGGTGTACGTTAATTTACCAGACTACTTTTGCAAATTGGATTATCAGGACAAGAAGTAAACCCCTCATATACGCTGCACTAATTGTGCTTTGTGTTAATATATCTCTAAAAATACACTTCCTCCATTCCCATGTATCCAAGGATATCCCAGATATCCTTGGATAAGTCAGCAATGAACGTTTCCATCAAGATATTGTTGTCATGGAGAAACCTTACCCAGTAAGGTGGAAGCTCGGTAGACTGTTGTTGGAGATTAATCTGAGAGGTCCCTGGTTACAGAATAAAATGCAAAGGAAAAAACGGATTATGCTTTTACGTAGTTTATTTTAATACTTGTTAAAATTTCATTAAAAATTTCAGCAGATGCAAGGCAATTATCTGACTTCAAATTTGGCTTCACCTCATCGAAATCCATGAGACATGCCATATTTCAGGTGGAAAATGTCAAAATCTTAAAATTTATTGCCCAGTATTATTATCCGAAAAGACTTTTAAAACATTTTGATTTATAAAATCATTACTTTTAAAGAAGTATAGGTATCGGTTTAAAATAAGTTCCTGTGTCTTTGAAGATGCATCTTCAAAGAAAAAACGAAAACATAGCTGCTTTAAGAGGCGGATTATCAAACAACCATTTGGTCATCTTAGACTGCAATAAGTTTATGCCATGCATTAGAAGTAAAACTTAAAAAAATATTTAAAAAAAAACTTTTTTAATCAGTGTATATCTAATCGTGAGCACTGACGGTTTTTAGTTTTCCCTTCAGCCTATTTCACACTCCTTCTTTCAATGAAAGAATGTTAATAGTGTAAAGCAACAGAAAAAAAAACGAAAAATCCTTTACCACTGCTCTTGCAAAACACGCTTGAATGAAACCAATATTTCCATCCCACTAAATTTACTGCCTTACATTTATTTACTTATCAAATTGAAGAAAAGTTCCAACAACTAAGCAATCGATAACATAAATAATTACACTCCAGCTTTCCCAGTTTATCTTCAACCGTGTTAGTATTGGCTGTCTAATATTGCAGCAGATCGTGGAAGTGTATTAGCTTCGCAAACTGTTCTCTGGTACCTTAAAATTCTCCAGTCATTTGGCTTTTAAAATACAGTAATGAGGCTTTACAGTTGAGACTTCTGCCCTCTCGAATGTTAAATTGTAGATAAGGTCAGCGTTGCCTTTCGATTTGGTTGTTTAAAAGGCTGTTTTTCTGTTTCTGATCATAAAAGAAATCTGCCCGATTACCAATTATATTACTTTGTATAATGCATAACACATTTTGCCAGATGAGTAAATATTCCGGGTGGCCCTAGTGTGACATTTATTTGTGTTAGTTTTGATCTTATTTCAGTTGCCTTCATGGGTTGATATAATCATTGTCCTCCCCAAATGGAATAGACCTGAGTTTAGAATCCCATCAATGACGCAAGGAATTTTTATGGGTCTTTCTCACAACGTAGCTAATTTAGTTGGTCTCAGGCGAGGGTAGCATGGTCTTTGCTCACGGGAACTCGGATGTTTCTTCCAGCAAACAGCAAATCGACCATAGAACAGTTACCTTCTCCTATGCGACGGAAGCAACTGGAGATCAGGATGATGTGCAGGTTAAAAATATCGACTGTGATAATTACCTGTGCCAGCAATATTTCGTGAAGTTATGCACACGGTATATTATTCCTTTTTTTGCGAGTAGAACAGTCCACGAAAAAATAGGAACCGAGTAGTTAAAGGATGACTTGTTAGCTTAGTTTCATGACAGAAAAATGTAATCGTAAAATGTAAAGGCAATTGTTAGATCACATTTGGAGTACTGTGTTCAAGTATGGAGACCTCATCTGAAAGACGTTGGGTTTCTTGAAAGGGTCCAAAGACGGGTAATTGGAATGGTGAGATCGGCAAAAGGTAGATCGTAGGAGGAAAGACTCTGATTATGTGGGCTACAGAGTTTGGCAACCAGCACCTCAGATGTGACCTAATTGAGGTTTATAAGGCTATGAGAGGGATTAGTAAATGAATGAAGGTGCAATTTTCACTGTTATAAAGAATTCGAGAACTAGGGATCATAAATTCATATTACAGGGGTTGAGGTTTAGATTAGATTGTCGGAATTTTCTTTTTGCAGCGAGTTGGTGATAGCTGGAACAAGTTGCCTCGAAAGTACTTGAGGCTAAGTTTTAATAAATTAAAAGGTCAACTGGATAGTTACCGGTGTGAGGAGGGAAGAATATAATTTGTATTTTTTAACTACTTTTTTTGCCAGTGCAGAAATACCCTTGCACTATGTGGCAAATACTATTACGTAATACTACAAAATGTGTTGCATCAGGCTCTCGTAAACACAACATATTTGAAGCTACATTAAACTCAATTTGGGAAAAGGAAAAAATTAAGCATGAAACTCTTTTAAAATGTCCACCACCAATTTCCTAGGGAATGTCGAAGCAAAAAATTATGATATTTTTTAAAAAATACCGATGCCTTTTAAAAATGGGCTTAATTATGTCCTTAAAGATACGTTTTCTACATTTCATTCGATTTTATTCTGGGTAATGTTGGTGATGAACAAGGCGAAAGATTTCATCAAGGCTGTATCTGATGAATCTCCAAGGAAGGTCGATTCCATATACGTTGGCCGATTAACGCTCGTTCTGATCAGAAATATTCAAGATGTCAGCCAGAAAAGACAGAACTCAAATTTTGAATCATTCCATTTCATAGAAAAGGAAATGAAATATTTACAGTATTAAATATAAAATATTTTAAGCTCAGATTTGAATTGAACACACCCAAGTTTACTCAAGTCACTTTATTTTTGAAGACGATAAATATTTTATTTATACCACATATTACCAATCCATCTTCTGCAGATTTATTGCAATAAATAATTAATAAGTTCAGAGTTCTCTTGAGAAACGAACTCTAATAACATGATCGGAATTATTGCAGTTTGAATCCGAATGTAGTAGTTGATGCAAAACGAGTATAACTTCTGTGTCTGTAACGACTTGCGCATTATGTTTACTTTGAGTCACTATTTTAATATGCATAGCTCAATCCAACCGTGTGGTGTCCTCAGCGTACTGGTGCTGCAATCAGCGCATCTAACTCATCCACACTTATGACGCTTGTTAACCTTGGTGAATATTCGACAGCAATTATCATCCTTGGACAGTGACGTCACGGTATTTCTCTTAAAATTTATCTCTTTTAACCGTGTGAGTTTTATTGGTCGTGTTCCGAAATTAGGTTTGGTTATGTGGTAATGACATCGTCATGGCACAATAGAAGACATCGTTTCCATTCCCGCTAAGTGCCAACATCGGAATTACGAGCAATACTTCACTCAGCCATAAAATCGTTACGGCCGTCAGGGCTTAAACAGTGACACTCGCCACGAAATCTCCATGGGTTACTGGCAACGCAAAGTAATTTATAGATATTGTTATTGCTCGACGGTGGTGGCAGATTGGTTCACCACCCTGATACCTGCACGGGACACCATACTGGAACAGCGAGAGAGTATATCATCTGGGAGCTGGCTACTGGATGTACAGACCGATGCATGGAATCTTTTGTTGAACAAATTCAAGTGGAAACTTCGCTCATTTCTGTTATGCATGTTATCAGTGAAACTTTAATATACACTTTTCAGAAGTTAATCCATTATAATTTGAGTCTCAAAATAAGTTAAAATTTGTATTCGGAATTAACTACTTTCTATCAGAGAAACCGCAGATAATGAAGTTTTCAAATAGAGAATCGTCTTAATATCAATTTGTGAAGCTCTTGCGATGACTTTGGCATCTAACAAACCTTGCAATTGCAGCATGAGACTGACTAACTGAACTACGTTGTGAAAAAAAGCCCATAATTCCTCGAATAATTATAGTGACCTCGAAGTGATTATAACCATTATTATAACCGTGAGGTTGACATTGACATGAGGTTGAATGTTCAGGGAGTTGTTGGAATGTCCATGAGAAGCTACTTTGTTCTCTTAGGATATCCTTTATTTATTATTAATTGAACTACAATTAACAAGAGATGCCAATGATATCTTACTGAAATAGTTTTCAGCGTCCGAATTCTGTCAGCCCGAATCCTTCGAGAATCACACAGTGGTTACGATCATCGTCCTTCCGTAGAAGGACGATGATCGTAACCACGATCATCGTCCTTGTGCAAAAGGTCTGTGTTCGAATTCTATCAAAACGGGAGGAAATTTTTAATGACTCTTTTCACACTGTGGTTGATCTCTGGTGAGAACTGCACGATTTTCCCTCCCAGAAACTGCTTTTTCTTTCAGAAAAACAGACCACACACAATACATTAACGTTGTAGCCTCAGTTGGCATAGCTTTTTTTTTTTTTGTATGGTTTTAGGCGCGTCAGCAACTTAGGCCATATTGCGCCATACATAATGTCTGTAAATTGCATGTGTTATGGTCAATTTGCTGTTTGCCAAAATTAAAACCCGAGTTTCTGAAAGCTACCCTCTCCCGAGACCGATTAACTCAGCCAAATTGTGAAACAAGGCCCATAAAAATTCCTGGCGTCATCGACGGGATTCGAACTCTGGTCTGTTCAACCCTGTGTGTGGAAAACGATGATTATAACAACTGTAGTAGCCACGAGAGCGCATAATAATTGAAATCATAATCATGCTAATTGAAATACATCTCCACACTAACTGAAATCACAAATTCATCCGCTTCGGAGTATTCCTACCCAGCCTGCAAAATTAACATTAAATAGATCAAGCGCATATTATGGCGTCATCATAGAAAGGTAATTCATATTCAAGCTCTTCGACTGCCTAGATTATTCATAGCAGTTCTGTGAGCGAAAACATTCGATCCACTCTTAAGCCGAAGCTGAATACGACTGCTATCGTTTTACGGTGTAACTTGTTTTGAATTCCATTCTTCACTGCTTGTTCCTGAATATTTCAACGATGAAAGAGGCATACAAACGGGATCGTTTGGGGAATTAACATTTTATCAAAAATATAGCAAAGAAGGTCGTCAATCTGTGTTGTTTGAAGCCAAATGAGGGCTGTCTTTCAATATCTACCACAGTTGGAGAAACATTTTTACAATTTGATTAAATTTTTCGGAGTACAGTCTATGCTGCTGGGTTATCTTAGAGTTAGATATACAGGCAGCTAAGAGCCTACAGTGCCATGACTGTATGTAAAGAAATGCGTGTATTCACTGGATGGATGAAATCCCCCAGTTTCTAGAAGAAAAGCCACATTCCACCTTCTCTTGTAAGGATTAACTTGGCCACGGTGGGGGGGAATGCATCTCTGCATAAATAAATATTCATTTATTTCATATTACTGCAAGCCCTGCACAGCACGTAGCTACGAGCAGATAATTTAGTACACAGGAAATAAAATAATGAATAAACAATATACAGTACATAGCAATATGCAGATAAAACAACGGATATGATTTATATTCATGTTTTAACAAAATAAGACCGTTTGAGTACGATGTGTTATGCGTTGAGTTGCTACGTTTTGGGATTTGCTTGCTATTTGTATTTCTTATCTGATTGGAAATCTGGCTCCAATAGGTTTGAGAGTTGAGAAAGGTTTGGCAATCAATGTTGTGAGATGAGCGGATGCATTCGAAAACATTCTGTCCATTTGCTTGAGTCTGGGGAGTTTAATTTTGAATTGTTGGCTCCTTGAATTTTCTCTGTTGGAAGCCGCAGTTATTATGCTTGCTATTTTTGGTCACTGGTTTTGAATTAATAAATAGCTTTAAATCATCGACATACCCCAGAATATTTGGATTTGCTTGCAGGAGTGGTTGTGGATGCTGAAAATGTAGTGCTGGAGATACACCGCCTTGAGGAGGAATACCTGTCGTGGTTGAGACGAGAATATCATAGGTACTAGAGTGAAGAGGAGATATCTGTGAAGGAGGTTGTACTGTAGATAGGATATTATCACTGTGTCAATTGAGAAAATGATTTCTTAGTATCTTGACAGCTTTCTTGTAATCTGTGTTGTCGAAAACGCCTATAGCATTGTGTCTTATTTTGAAACAGTCTGGATGGTTACAATTGTATCAGCTGGGCTTGTTGTTGTAGAGAACCTCTAGAACCAAAATGCATGTTGACAAGCGCATTAGCGATTATTGTATTTTGAAGGTAGAGGAGCATGATTTTATTAGTAATTTTTTATTACTGACGAAACAACAATTGGTCAACAGTTTATATGGTTATTACTGCTGCCTTGTTTAGGAATCGTAGTAATCCTGTGGTTTTTCCATTGTCTTCGAAGGAATGGCTGGGAAATCCACCTGGTAATGCTTTGCATAATGCAATCAATGACGTGCTCACTAAACAATCAATGACGTATGCACTAGATAATTTAATAATAAAACTAGACATCTAGACATGCCATCAAGGGCCTTCACTGTTATCAATTTGTAATTGATTAATCATCTGCTGTACTGTATTCTTGTTCACAAGTTGGTTAATCAGCTGAGCTTGACCAGAAGGCATTTCATGTTGCATACAATCTGCTTGTTTGTAAGAATAGAATTCTTGAAATCTGTGCTGCATATCTTCAGAATCGCTTGTTTCCATATTGCACTTTATCCCTTCTAAAACCTTGATTATGCGGTAAGGACGTAAGGTATTTCTGCGGTATTTCTGTTTACTTTTAAAGTATGGTCTTAGATGTGATTTTAATCAAGGTTTGGAATGAGAAGATAGTCGTACAAGTTTGGATGCCGACTCTGTGTTTCATTGATTCCGACATTTTATTAGAAGAATGGTGGTGCCTTGTATATTTCTGAGAGAATCTCATGGATGATATTTTAAGAGTTCAAAACCTTTTTTTTTCTGAAAGAATTTTATTGATGATATTCTTTTTGATGATCTGTGAAGCGGTGCATGACTCCCCACAGTAAATTACTGCTTGCAGCTCTATATTTCTGTGATTAGATTTAAATGTAATATTTCTTTTCTTGAAGTGGAAGATCGGAATAAACAATATCAAGCGCTTAATTTCGTCTGGTAAAAGTGATGTTGATTTTTTTTCAGCTCCTAGAACTTGTAAGGAGTCGGACAGCAACTTCATTTGTAAAATATATTTGGGCAGGGAAGGTTCAAGTCGCCCATTACAATTATGTTCATTTGAGGCTTATGCACAATAGTGATCCAGGTTATAACTTCATTAATGATGTCATCCGTTAGTCCAGGTAGAATATAAATATTATAAATCTGTAGAAGGGAAATTTCTTCAAAGCTATAGGTACTGGAGTTGGTTGTAGATGTTCCTAATCTTCAGATCAGATTTTAAAACAACAGCTGCCCCTCCACAACTTCGATTAATCCTTTGTCATATATCGTGTGTAATCGAAATTTTTTGGCAGTAGGAAAACTTCCTTTAGAGGTTCCTGCATCCAAATTTCAACTAAACATATCATGTCATGAGCTTCTTCTGTTAATAACGCCATTAGCGTAGGAATTTTATTTTTTTTTATGTTTCTTAAATTTTGAAGAAACTTGGTGAGATGCACATATGTGTCAGAACAACGTTTGCAAAGAGATATTAAGTGGCAGATTGAATGATGAGCTAGACAATATCTCGCGAACCTGGCAAGCTATTCTCTAGCAGTTTGTGAATTAGGGGTAGATTTTCATTAGAGTTGGTGACTGTACCTCCAATATTTCTCTAATATGGTATGACGAGAAGACCATTGGCCAGTTATCAGGATTTAGATATTGTCGCATCTCACAATTTTTAACTGTATTCTGAAGGATGCATATGTGGGATGTTCCGTTTATATTTTGGAAACTCTACCTAGTATTTCTAGCTCTAAAAGAGCTAATCTATTTGCTGGGAGTTATGCTAACATATCTGTTGTTCCTGTGGAGAAACTAAACTTGGAGTATTTGTAGGAAGGTTGTACGAGTAAGAACTTTAGGAATGAGATCAGAAGGATCATTTTGACAATGCCATACAAACTGTCAGGTTTCTGTTGATTACACTACTTTGCATTTTGAAAACAATTCACTGATATTTTCTCTCATAAAAGTGTTTCTGAATCATTTTATAATGCTCATTTCAAAAATGACTTCCGTTTGTTTCCATCACGTCAGATTTCTTTAAAAATCACCAAAGAAAATTTACTTTTTCAAATTTTTTATTAATTTTGGCAAAATTTGTGCTCTGAAATTATAACAAAATACTACTTTCAACTGACTATTATATTTAAGTACATGTTATAAACACTATTAAAATGAGAAGTGTGGTAAGAAGTCCACTAAACACTCGCCTCTCATTTTAAAAACTGATCTACAGTGAGTCAATTCCTTTCTTTGATTTTCTTGCAGATCTCCTGGTACCTCCTCTTCATGTTTTTAATATCCTACCGAAACCTTTCGCACTGCTCTTCACTAACACTTCCTAGATTTTCTGGGTAGTGGTCGATGTGGGAGTGTAAAAAATGTACCTTGACCCTTATATTGCAGCCCAGCTTCTTGAAGTTTGCCAACATATTTTCAACTATATTCTTGTAGACTGGATCCTTGTTGTTCCCTACGAAGTTCTCAGCAACAGACCCGAAGCTAATCCATGCTGATTTTCTCTTTTATACGTAGTTCCCGCAAAATATCGGTCCTTCGTCAGTATGCAAATTGTAGTCCAACAAAAATTCTTTGTTTTAGGTTCTCTTCGGTGATGGATGGAAGTTTAATATAAAGGTAGTTGAATCCTCATATTTATTATTTTTTCCTTCTTCTTGTTTACCTATATAAACTCCAGAAGGAAGGGGATGAATCAGATTGTTCACTTGATATCGATGGTTCGACTGTTGTTGATGATCCTGCTCAGGTAGCTGACAAAATGAATGAGTATTTTGCACCTACATTCACACATGAGGAGTTCATAGGGAAGTGGAGAAGAGAAGCTTATTAAACTCTAACAGAAAGATAAATGATTTGGTAATAACTGAGAGCAAAATGGAGAAGAGATTGTTGAAGAGTTAAACATAAGAAAAGCACCTGAGGTGAATGGGATCTATTCAGTTATATTAAAGGAGATGTGCAAATGTATCTCATTTCACAAAGGGGGGGGGGGTTCAAAGGGTGGCACGAGTAATTACAGACCTGTTAGTTTTAACTTCTCTTCCGGGGAAAATAATGAAGTCGCTGGTTAAAGAAACATTGCAAGATCATCTAAACAAAATTGCGGTTATAGTTCAGACACAGAATGGGTTTGTTAAGGGGAAATCTTACTTGGCTGATTTGATATTCTACTACGATGTGGTTCACAAAGGAACTAGATGCAAAAAAATATTTCTGATATCATATACAGTACTTGGATTTCAGGAAAGCTTTTGATACTTGAGCATGGAAGGATACTGTACAAATTCTTCCATGTACAAAAACTGTACAATGCTAATGCTAAATTGGAGCTGTATGGTATTCGGGACAAGTTGTTACAATGGATAAAAGGGTGGTTGAGTGGGAAAAGACAGAGATAATCAATGGACACTGCTCTTCGTGGACTAATGTTATTTGTAGAGTCCCCCCAGGGTTCAGTGTTGAGCCCATTGTTGTTTTCTATATTTATTAATGATATCGATGATGGTATATCAGGATTAATGTCGAAGTTTGCAGATGATGCGAAGGTTGGCAGGGTTGCTAATGACAGTAATGACAGTACGCTGCTACAACAGGCTCTAGAAAATGAGATGATTATGCCCTTGGCAATAGTCAGGCCACACCTTGAGTACCGCATTTATCCTCACTAAATTTACCCAGAATTTTCTAGATGCTCTCACTGTATATTATATCTTAAAAGTAACTTGATATGAATAATCATTCGAATGAACGTTCCCGTTATTCGGTTATAAACCTTACTGCAAAAAACGGGACATTGATAGCAAGCATATATTTGCTCAGTTAAGTTTGGCTCTGATCGTTTCTCATAATATGCACAGGCGCTGAATTTGCTCCTTTTCACCCTCGTAAGGTTCAAAAATAGATACTTTTTCCCTATTATATATCTGCTTGCGCTGGGGAACCAAATATTTGGAGAAGTGTTGTCGAACCCAGTATGTGTGGATAAACTTCTGTAATTCCGCCTACACAATTAGCTAAACGTAAAATAAGAAGTTTCTAATATATGAATGCTTTAATCTAAGATTGTTTGTGTCTTAATAATGTGAATTAAGAAGTTCCAGCCAACTGTACTCGAAAACAACAGAATGTGATAAGATGCTACTTTTGAGGCGTAGATTTTTATCAAGACAAATTTACTTCTCCTTGGGAAAAATGCCTCCCCATCACTCCCGTTTTCTAATGCGTATCTTTTCATTTTAACCCCCCCCCCCCCCGTTATCTCCGTTAGCGATTACAGGTCAATTATAAGCGTTGAAAATTTGTCATAAACAGGCTGTTGTCAGGTGATTAACGTCCTACTGAAAAACACAGATTTCCCTCCGATAATGGATTGTTTCCGATAAGAAGCAAGACATTATAAATACCAGTGAATGGAGGCATGCTTAAAGAAGCTAGTCTTTCTTCCTTCTGCTTCTAGACGATTTACAGATAGAAAACAAAAAAAAAAGTCTATAAAGAATTACTTTTTCCTCCCTAATTATAGCTGTCCTGCCTTTCATCGTGAGTGTTCTATCGACGTGGTATATATAAATAGCCTAATTGCTTATTCACAGAACAAAGTAAGTTTAAGGAAAGTTACTAACAAACGGTAACGTTAACAATGTCCTTTTTAACTTAAACACTGTGGCATTATATAAGTGACCGTTTCCTCTAAAGAAATTCAAACCTCGCTTTGTTTATGTATCTTCAATCCCTTCAGGAAAAAAATTTTAAATATAGGATTACATTATCGCTGTTCAGGATGCATTATACCTCATTTAGAGGCATCTATTCTTATATTTATGAAAAAAAGGCAGTATTTTATAATTATAAATATTCTTTTAATTCCCTACCACTTTCTTCGTCATTCGTACTCCCCTTATTTAGAAATACATTGCCAATCAGGTAATTTCTGTTAATCTTTTGTACCTATTTTGCCCCCTGATGGTTCTGTTGCTTCCGCCAATTATAAGTAGACCTCCTGGCATTTTACTTTTCTTCTACTCCTTCTGAAGAGATTAGAGAAATCCTGAATAACCCTCATAGTTCCGTCAAGTCTCCATGTCTTGACGAAACAAGAGGAGGAAATCTGACGGTGAGAGAATAAAATAAGTGGTGCAGTGTTTCAAAGCCACACCTGATTGCAAAGTCCACTGTAAGCGCAGACTTGTAATCAGTAGCACTGTCAGCTAGGAGGCGGATACCCTTCGATAGCTTCCGCGTCTCTTGAACTTGATGGCCTCTCAACGTTCCCAGGACGTTTCTGTAGCAGTAATGTCATTGCCTTTTGGGAAGTAATCTGTAAGGATGGTGTCTTTAGATTCCCAGAAGATTGACAACATGACCATTGTTTTTCATCCTTTTTGTTTCTGGGTCAAAATAATGTACCCGGAATTCATTCACCTCACAGTTCGGTCAAAACTTCATCAACATTCTCTTTAATAAGCTCCATCAATTGTTCAGAACACTCTTTCCTGAGGAGCTTTTTGAGCATATGTCAACAATATCGGAAAGTATCGAGTTACCACCGGAGACATATGCAAGAACTCACGCATTGTGATGAAAACACGCCCATGGCTAATGTTCACTTCATTTAGTTTAAAATTTATAGGCACATGTTTGTCTTCAAGTCTTAAGACTATCTGCCCTACTTTAGCCACAATGGCAAGATCTGTGGCTGAGATGTATTTTCCTTCTCTTCGGTCATCGTGCACATTGCTTCGCCTACATCGGTACTGGCTTTTCCAGTTTGGCACGGTCTCATGTGATGAGCAATACTCCCCATATACAGCTTTCATCTAGTGAATCTGTTTTGTTTCTTTGTTTTGCAAATGAAGAAATCTTATAACGGATAGGATCTCAACCATCTGCAGCATACCACCTCTCATATTCATGACTTGTTCAGTAACCGATGAACCTAGAAAAACAAATAAATATACATTTATGTTTGAGATTTAATATATATATATATATATAATATCAAGCCATTAAATCAACTATTTCTAGGTGAGGGTAAATACTTATTGACCGCCCCTCGTACAATAATCAAAATATAATTTTTTGACAATTAAAATTTTAATTGCAAAAAAGCGCCCTGGGACTCGCCTCGAGAATTTCCTTAGTTCCCTTAATATGTGTACATAATAAGAAAATTAAAGGAGCCTTTGAAGCGTGAAAAAAATATAGAAATCTGTGTGTTATTAAATATTTAAATAACTCACTTATTTCTATACAAGTACCAATTTTTCCTCTAGTCTTAAACTTCGATTTCCTTTCCTTTCCTGCTGAGATTATCAAATTCCTGGTACATACGACATCTAATTTGCATATTATATTTGCTAGGAAACTTCATCTACATTTATCATAAAATGAAGAAATAGTTCATTACGTACGCACCATGTTTTATTTTCATATAAATGAAAAAATCATAGATTAAATGTAATTTGAATGCAGAATCGTTAGCTTTATACCACAGAGTAGACCACCTGTACTTTAGGCAGTCCGTGCACGCGTGTGTATTATGTAAGACTCGTGAACGTGATGTCACTTTTGATACACGCATAGAGAAAAGAGACTCAAAATATATTGGAGATGAGTAATAAATATTATACAGTTATAATTAAACTGAACGGCTAAGTTTAGAAAATATAAACTATAGAGTTTTATTAAGTTTTCTATAAAGTTTATAATCTTTATCGACCTTTATAGTAATTAATTGATAAGAAGACAACTATATTCACTTTTTCACTTCTATTAATTAAGGAAAAAATAAAGTTCATTTAATTTTAAAAAAATCGAACCCGCGTGAAATGCAAAAGACTGCGTACATTAATTAACTTTTTTTTTTTTAATAATCAGGAAATAATCAAAGCAGTTCTAGCTCTATTAACGTACAGATATGTTTAATTTGAAGTATCTCTGTGTGTTTCATGCCTAAATTAGAATTTTTATATGAATACCTGCGGTAAGTTTGATTTATTTAAGTCGAAATATAACATACACTTTTTTGAAATCATCCATTACGATAAACTTAAAATCACCAGTCGGAAATTAAGTCCAGTTTGAATTTATCACAAAAGTTCATTAAGCTTGTTAATGTTTCTAATCGAGAGAAATGTAGGTTTTTTTTTTTTTTTTCAATTCCTACTATTCACACTCTCCCTATATATATTTATATATCTTGTTCAAATTTTCAATCGTTAATAAAATACTTTTTATTCATCCACTCAAGTTCAATAAATTTTTTTAAACTTGTAGTGGATGACACTTGATGTTAATACAGTTTTTTTCAAATATTAATTCATTAATTTAATTTAATTAATTAATTTTAGTTTTATATGGGAGAAAAAAATTTCTCTTATATAAGATATTTAGCAGGATATAAATTTAGGAATAAATACCGTCAGTGGTGAAGCGTGTAGATCGCTGGAAAAAAAATTTCTTTTTTCATTCTGGGTTCTAGTCTGAGTCAAGGAGGGAACAAAATGGAAAATAAAACATGTGAATAAAAATAATAGTCCAACACCATATATAGAAAGGAAAATGGAAAATTGCAAGGAAATTCGCTTTCTATTTTGCCACTTAATATTGTGATTCTGTCATATTTATGTACATATTTATATTAATTGTAATTATTTAATAAAAAGTAACTAAAATAAAATTTTTCTTTGTTGACCTAAGTAGGAATTGACTTTAAATTTTTTTTTTTTTATATTACTTGTTTAAAGTCCAAATGACTTAGTCACGTGGACTTTCAAAAATATATTCAAACACTATACAAACATATAAAATAGATCATAAACTTTCCTTAATTTTACTCCAAAATAAATTTATTTGTAAAATATGAAAACCACTTAAACTCGCGCAAGAAACCAATATTTAAAGTGAAGACATCAGTCTCTCATTTCCCCATACGGAAATATTCTTTTTAATATTTGAATTCGCATCAATCACCTCACCGGTAAATCTGTCTTATATGAAGAGAAATAACTTGCTCATTTCCATCTCTATTTGGTCTTCCAGAATCCGCGCTAAAAGTTTTATTTCATACAAAGCCAAGTCATAATTCAAAGGAAATCCTCCATTTGATCTCCTTTTCCATATTTGTGTGTAGATTGTTGTTATGGTATTTCTGCCTCGCTGGTCTTAATTCTCCCTTTCCGTTCCATCTCTCAAGGCTACTAAAACGCGTTATCAGTCAGTATTGTACGCTATTGGCCGTCATTTCAAGTTCAGTTACAATTTACATGTTGCCGTTAGCGAACCAGATAAAAGAATGACTCGCTTTCATGTCTTTTGAAAGCAAAATGTCGATGTGTTTTCGGTGAATCAAATCAACCGAAGGATGAATTAAGACCCCGAAAAAGTTTATCTGTCAGCTTCCTTTCCCTCTCGTTTTCTTCCTTTAACTTATGTCATGCGTAAGCACAAAACTCTTATCTTTCATCCACGGGAACAAGAAATGAAAAAAAAAAAAAAGAAGAAAGGTTCCTTATCAGCATCCTAAGATGGCTGTCGTACGAAGAATAAAAATACCGTGTTGACATGTAAAGATGTTTCCGCATCGCACACTGCATTTAGCACCGTCACGGAATCCAACTCGTCATTTTTGCAGGATGACGCCATCTCACTGGGAGCAGAGGCAGAAGAGACGCTGTGGCGGCTCTTTGATGCGGCTATCTAAATCGCTATCTAGTGGCAACCACCATGCGAAGACACTGCAACGCAAGGATCGGAAGAAAATGGAAGGATTGTAGTTCCCGATGACAGTTAAAAACCGGGTGTGTTAATTGGTCTGTAAGAGAAGGTAGTGATGTCCCCATCTTGAATAGCAATACACACTGCCGGTTGGATCATTATTCACAACTCTTATCTTTAATTCTTAAGAAGAAAATTAACGGTAAGCTTAATTAGCCATTTGTTTGACAGATTTGAGTCATTTGGTAATAAAAAGGAACAAGGATTCTTAAGGCTTTCAATTGTTCCTTGAGAATACGTCGTATTAACAGTTTATCCTTTTGATAATGAAAACTTTGAACGTCTAAATATTACAAGAATTAAATTACAGAGAATTTAATTCTTGTAATCATTTCAAAGGTGGATGTATTATCAAGAACACATGGTGGAGTTACTCATTAGTTTCTTGGGTTTTTTTTTTAATTTCAGTCTTATCTTTTATAGACAAAAATAATGTCCTTTATCTTACCAGAATTCAGTCTCTCAAGAGATAAATAATGTTCCACGACAAACCATTTTTAACCCAGCGCGAAGCCTGTGGCTATAAAAGTAAGAAAAAAGAAATGAATTCTCAACGGGCTTGATATAAATATATTGGCCTTAAGCGAGATCATTAGTTTTAGATACATGCAGTAGCGTGTATTCACAAACTCCTGCAATATTTCTGCTGTCAGCAACACACACATATGAGTTTACTGTCCGAAATGCCTGGAAACTACAGTATGTGAAGGCAGCTAGTTTGTTAATATGCGCTTGAAGTGGTCTCTAATATGTATGTCTATAAGGAGAGAGAGAAAAAAGAAAGAAGTGATATTTTTAAGCCTCTGACTTTTTGTATTTTGAACTTAGAAACACATCCGAGCACAGCTACGATCTTGAAGTTTTTTTTGGTAATTGGTAGCTACTAGTTGCGCCGATAGTTGGCGCACACGTAGTGTAAACAACAAAATGGCGACTTCCAGTAGAATAGAACAAGCCAAGTGCAATTTATTCTTTGAACAATCAAATTCCGCAAAGCAAGTTAGCGAATTTTTCGTGCTGTGTGGAAAACACTCTTCCAGTAGACATTCCATTTATGACTAGCATAGGAATTTTGTTTGTAGATGTTATTCTTTGATATGTGCAAGGAGGGGAAAAGACTATGTGTAAGTAATGAAACTGGCAAAACGCGAGGACACTTTTTGTCCAAAAACGGTACAACCCGCAAATTCCACTCGCTCTTACGAATAAAGAAGAAGAAATGCGACAATTTCTGCATAGTTCGTAGTCCGTCTGCATAAAAAATTATCACGGATACATAACGGAGGTTTCATTAACCATTTCATTTCATCTGCAGCGATAAAGCGCATTTTTCATATGAATGGGCTAGTGAATGAAGAGAATGTAAGAACATAGAGTTTATGGCCTATTTTGATTCGGGGAAACACATGTTTTCTAACATATGTTAGAAAACTTTCATCATGGTATAGCCTCCCAGCATTAGCGAAACAGACCAATCCCTTTTCTGGTGAAGAAAACGAGGCCGGTGGTCTTTGGAACACCAGGAGCGTGCAGCTGTATTCTGGTGAGTCACAGTTCACATTATTTAGATTCTGCGAAACCTAGCCCTCTATGGAGACTGCTGGTGTTATCCCTTCCAAAGCAACTCGTTATTTTGGAAGGCCATGTAACCATTAGGGTGTATCTGAATATTCTTGTGGAATATTCAGATACACCCCACATTACTTACGTGGAACCTGCACACCGACAGACAATTTCAAGACATACAGTCCACAAGTATGGGTGAAAATTGTGGTACCCACGAGGGTCCTGTTGAATGAATGAGAACACGGTCACTCTGTGTGCGGGGCATGTGCTCCCTGGTAAACTCGATAGCATTCATCTCAGCACTCTGCATGAGCCTTCAGCGGAGGTCGAAACCAGTCTTTTTTGCAACCAGTGTGTGTTAAATTCGAGATGTTGGGCCTAATGGCTCAATGTGCGTAGTTTTATTGTACTATATTGTGCCTTATACACTCATATTCAACATCCTTATCTTACATACTGTTGTAATTATCTTACAGACTGATGTAATGTTTAATCCAGTAGCGTAGCTACCCTTTTTCGGGCCCGGAGGCAAAGAACATGTTCGGGCCCCTACTTAATTAATGAAAATTGCAAAAAGAGGGAACAACCAAAGATGCTGGGCCCCTAAACGGCTCGGGCTCAGAGGCAGTTGCCTTGCCTTCCTACATGGTAGCCACGCCACCATATAGACAGGTAATGCTATCGAATGTAATCATTAATTCGATGGCGTTAATCTGATCTGGGGCAATTTTCCTACCATTCCATTCAAGCATCTTACTTTTTATTTACATTTTATTCATTATTTATTTATTTTAAAAAATATATTCAGCTAATCTTAGTACACACACACACACCTTTTTTTTCGCTTTATATATATATAAGGAAATTGCACAATAAACTGTCTATAAAAGTTAGGTTGTGTTTCTGGAATTCTCAGCAAACTAAAAATAAAATACTGCATATAAGAAGTTTTGCTATCCATTGAGATTGTTCTCTGTTGTGCAACTGTTTCCGTTCATAGTTTTTTTCCTAGCATAATCTGTGGACTAATGTAGTCACCAAGACTACATTAGTCCTCAATACATCGTTAAGTATCATCTATCATAATAAACTAGACGTGTTAATGCGCCGAAAATAAACGAGACCGTTAACATGCATTTTTAACAGATTACAAAACAAAATATCTTTGGTAGAATCTACTCCAATCTTAAAACTCTCTTTAGCAGCCACAGCAGCTTTAATTAAAATGTATTTTTTCCCGGTTTCAGCCTGTATGAAAGCCACACCGTAAATTTACTTCTCTTGTTCTCTTGGAATGAGACAACACGTGTCATTACAAACTGGAATGTGCAGTGTATACTTTTAAATCAAATCTCTCTCTCTCTCTCTCTCTCTCTCTCTCTCTCTCTCTCTCTCTCTCTCTCTCTCTCTCTGTGTATTCTGGTCACGCATACCCGTGACACGAGCCAGTCAAATTGCAATTTAACAGAGAGGTTCCCGTTCCCTTCATAACAACTTCAATTGTTTTCAATTTCATTAAGATCTGCAGCTCTTGCTTGGTGAACATTTCATTAATGATTTTTTAATTACGATATTTATTCTAAATATAGACCTAACAGTTTTACTGTACAAATGCTAGATAATTTTGCACAAATATTTAATACCGTTGTTTATTCAGAATCAAGGCTCATCGCGGTACGTATGAATGAATTCTCATTCTTTAGCAATATGAATATTAAACCACGTACAGAAAGGACAATACATAAATGTATACTTTTACTGAAACCTCACTACCTATTGATTTCGGGGAAACTTTCTATGTTTAGAACGTACTGACTTAATAATTTTTATTTACTTTGTGAGCGGGGCATTAAAAGTATCAAACTTCGATCGTCACCCTTCCAACAAGCCTGTTTGCGGAATACTGCTGATCTTTGACATTCAAGTTTTTTTTTTGCGGTTTGATCACGTGCTGGAGATTCATCTCTTTCTCTTCTCCCGCCTTCCCCTTCCTGTAGAAAAACCACGTAATGAAAACCAGACTAAAAAACACAAACTAAAACCTTTAACTTCCAAACCCACCTCATAGTTAAAGAAGCGTCTCGATTTAAATCCCGAATAGTTCTAAAGAGGACTTTCATTGTGAGCTTGATTACAGACACTCGGACCACGATACAACTAAAACATCTTTAATTTTCATTAATTCTTTTCTTTTAATTAGAGTTTTAAAAATCAAATTATGGCGTTTTGTTTCATGCCTTAATGAGTTTTGAGGTTATTAAAATCCTCAAGTTGTTTTTCACCAAAGTCGATTTTTGCTACTTTGCAAAGCATGTAGTAATTTGCATATTAATTAGATCCGATTGCGGCAGCGTTGATAAAAAAAAAAAAAAAAACAATCTTGACATTCTTCTTCCTTTTATGGATATGTTTCCATTTGGCGCGTGTTGTCTCCTTCTTGGAAATAAGAACGCAGCTCTTAATGGAAAGTTTTTATTATTTTTTTAAGGTGAGGAAGGGAGCTAAAAGAATTAAACTTCAGGGAACAAAGAGAAAATCCCTCAAGTAAGCACGAAAAGAGCTTAAATTCAATTATGTAATTTAGATACTGTCACTAACAGTATATGCAAATTTGATACTGCGCATGAATCTGTGAAAAATGTGAATTTATATGCAAAAAATAGCTTGGAACCAACTACGTATTTTCCATTATGTTTGACAGATTATCGAGAGTTTGATCTCGATGACCACAATGCATTTTTGAAGTTACGTGCTGAGAATTCAATTTAACTTTATTAGAAATTTTCTAATTCTAATTCTATTTTTCCTTTAGCACTTTCCAAAAATTTTGTTTAAAACTTGAATAATAAAAAAGTCAGTGCCATGTATATACTAAAACTTTTCCCATTATTTCTTAAAATACTCAGGACTCGTCCAGTAGTATTTGGAACTAAATCCTGATATATCATAATGTTCCAAGTACGAACGTAACTAATTAATTCGGCATAGTTTCAGCGACACAAGGTAATATTGTTACTTCCAACGCCCAGATTGGGCACAGCAACAAGCTACTCGGGACTGCCACTTCAGTTGGTCAGTGCACAACAGCACTTTATGAGATTATCAGCTCATCTCTATAACGCAACCGCTTCACTGTTCAGAAAAGTCGATAAATCGATCGTTTACTGTTCGGTCTGAACCGGCGAGAAAAAAGGTAACGTTGTCGCTATGCCTCGTATAATACCAAATACGAATGACGACCACGATGCCTTCTTTTTCTCGAAAGAAAAACAATTTCCCGTCCAGGTTTTTGCTAGAGTCAACAAATTTCCGGGGAAACATTCGATCGCATTGCTCCTCTCATACATCAGAATAAGCTGATCTCTGGGCACGGTCAGCTGTAGGTGTCTGTCTCGATGCAAAACTTTTTGAATGGCATCGAAATTCAAATTAGTAGTGCCAAAGGTCTGTCGGGACTATTAGCAATAAGCGATTACAATATACGATTGAAAATAGTGTAAGACGTTCTCAGAAATGTATAGAAGGAGTAGGAAATAAATTAATATAAATTTTTTTCTTTTCAATTTATTTTTTAATTATTATTCAGTTGATCCATAGTAAATATAAATTTCACTGTAAATCAGTCATCAAGCTTAAAAGTACAGAATTACGTTGACTGTTTTGAGGAGTTGGCAGGGTGGAGCACCTTAGTGTATTGGCAGGGTTGAACACCATGGCGTGAGCAAATTAAACAAAATCCTGTGTTCTGTTAGTTTCTCTAATTGTAAGATGGCGGAGGGACTATGGATCTCTGGTTGCCGGGTGACGTGCAGTATTAGTGGCGATCGTGAATGGATTGAAGAGTTCCCTCTGCTTTCAACAAAGAGTCAGTGGCCAGCTGATTAATGGCTGGTGAAGCTGAATTTAAGCTCTGGCACTCCTCCTGCATTTTCCTGTGAGGGAATATTTGGTAAGCTGATGATGTATGGAATTTGGTCACCTGTATAATTCTTGCATTTATTCCACAGGGATATTTTAATACAGTGGGTGAAATGAAATAAATTTTGTATCCTTCAGTTGTGTTCGATTTTCGATCACGGAGGTCCTTATACTCCCACTGAAAACGGACAGATTTCACTTAGGCAAAATACTTCATTCATTCCTTAACAGAGATCCAGCTAGTTGATGAGAAGATAATATAACTGAAACAGTTTCTGTACGATTACACTTTATATTTAACAGATTTTAAACGTGGTTTAAACTGTGTTTAGGCATGTATTTTAAACAAACTAAAGTTTTTATATATTTCAATGCCTTTAAATGGAAAAAAAAACATGTTTGAATAATAATTTAAATTATTATTTTAAACGTTAAAACTATAAATTATATCAATAAATGGAATGGAGTTTGTATCATTAAAATTAAAGTCCTGATCATTTTTCTTTCTGTTATTTCTGTTTCTAGTGCCCTTGGTTGTTGAAGTGGAAACTAACATCACAGCTCAAGAGGCTGGGACTAAGGTTAACCTATCATGTCATGCTATGTCATACCCCGCTGCCGCGATCCACTGGCTAAAAGATGGAGTGATGCTAAAAGACGAGGAAGGACGCTTGACAACCCAGACAAGAGTGATCAGTAATGTTGCGGTCTTGGGGACGGTTATGATCAGTAGTTTGAGAAGGGAAGACAACGGAACTTACCTCTGCCAAGCTGTAAATGCATACAACATGACGGTGGTGCCTCAGGATGTACTAGTGTTAGGTAATTATGTAACAGTTCTGTTAGCAGTTAAAATATTCTCCTAAAGTACAGTGTATTAGAAAAACTCGTGCTATTTCAGATTGTTAGTGTTAAAACTGAGATCCTATTTATAAAAAAAAATTGCCCTGGCTAATTATCATCCACATGGATCCACCGTTTCTATTCCCGTTATTTGGAAGTGTTCCATCCAAAATTTGGTGGAGGATTACATCTCAACCAAGGGTGCCTGGCTTATCAAGAAAAGATCCTTGGCTTTAATTACTCTAGCTCGCAGGCTGCATGCAGCTTCTACATGCCTAGATAATTAGTACTAACTACTATGGTTCGTTCGTCAGAGAAGGAGAGTCAGTCCTAAAGGGCTGCCCTTTTTTAATTTCATTCTCAAAGCTCTATATGTATAACGAGGGATGTTGAGAAGTGTACTTGTTCAGCATACAGATTTCTAGAACTGCTGACAATTAATTTTCTTATATTCCTTCTTATCCATGGGTGTTGACAGCGTTGGCTTTCCTTTTCCAACAGTGGCGATTAATTTACACTGTTAAGTCCAGTGGTAGATGGCCTGCCTTAAATTATTTGCATAGCATTCGCGATCCTCTCCTCCAATGGAGACGTAGGTTATCTCTCAATGCAATTATTTCGTTCCGATTAACGGAATATCCTTCCCTAGTTTAATTTGAACATTGGCAGTCCTTAAGAATCGGATCTTCATTAGCTCCTCCTTTTAATGAAACTATATTTGACGATCTTACATACCTGGCTTACGCATATGATATTAAATTTTATAGAAATACTCTGCTCTTATCATACATCTTCACTTCAGATGAATTTAAATGCAATTCACAGTTGAGCACTGTTAAATAATCTGACTGTCAATGTTTCTATGTGATGACATTTACTAAATACAAAAATACAAAGGAAAGCTGCTTAGGCATAACTAGAAATTCTATCTCTTCCCTGCGAGAGTTACGGGTGGTCCCCAGGTGACCTTTAACTAGCTACGGGTTCCTTGGCTTCTGCTGGAATGGTAATTCACCACTGGAAAGTTGTCAAACTAATACTAGTTTTTAACGATAAAATAAGATATTACAAAGATAAATATGACGATTTACTTAATATCAGAAGACGTAATAAAATTATTTCTTCTTTTCTTTCGTAAGTTCTGCGGCATAACCTGTACCTCATTACAGAAGTTCCATCATAGATGGATGGATCTCTCCACTTGGACCTGTGTAAATTTAAGTCTGGTTATTGTATTGAACGTTTCTGACAGTCCCTTCGTTGTACTTTAAAATTCCCAACGTTAATCCAACCTTCAGTAAATGCAATCTTCATCACAAATAGTTCTCGTAACGTCTTTCTTCAACTCTTAAAAAAAGACTATCAGTCCCCGTATGTTTGAAACATTTCTATAAATAGAGTGGTTAAGTGATGTATGACGAGATTGCTAACCTCGTTCATTCACAGCGTTCTGACCTTCAGCAGGCCTATCGGTGAATCAATAAATTCCAACATCCACAGTCGCCTGACCATTTATCAAAGTTTTTTTTTTTTTTGTGGTGGACTGTCTCGCTGTGTACGTGAAAGCTGGTTGTCACTAAGCACAGACAGCCTGCAGCTCTAGAACACTTGGGAATCTCGCATCGATATGATAGAAATGGGAGACTTGGCCAGACGATACTGGTGGTACTAACAGCAGTACGGCTGAGTTCAAAGCCCTGTGGTGACGAGGTGTTACTTCGTTATTAGCTGACGAAAATCGACGATAAATCTTTCCTCCTTTAAAATATCGTTACAAACGATAACAATATTGGAAAGCAAAGCAGAATTCGTGGGGTTTTTCAAAGGCTAAAGTTTCGAATTGTACTATACGTTTACAGTTGAAAATGTCACAAACTTGCATTTATGAAAATTCTTTGAGCCTTTGCAGTTATAAGTCTTCAGTAGTACACCCTATCCTCCATAATCGCGAAGAACGAATTTTCATTGAGAATGATTCTTTTTCATTGTTCGAATGGTAACGTCTCTCAATGTATAAATTTCATTTTTCAATATTTTAAGCGAATGAAAATTCGCTATACAATTGAGTTCCAAAATTATAACATCAATTTGCTAGTCAAACGGATCCGGCTGGTCGAGATGCTAAGGCTTTTAATTTTCTCGCACAAATTGCTCATTTACCTACCAGAATATCAGCCAATCCTAACCACACAGCCAACACTCTTGATCTTTTTTCTCACACAAATAACCCTTCCTGGTACACGGTCGAGGTGAATGGTGCTCTAGGCACCTCAGATCACAACTTTGTAATGGTCTCTTCTCCAATGGAGCCATTCTCTCTTGATCATTTCTCTCAAGCTTCGTGCTGTTTGACATTAAAAGAATGCAAAATGAGATGACGTGCAAGATTTCTGTTCTTCTTTTCTTTGGTTGCGTTACTGTTTTAAATCTTCCGAAGTAGACGTTTGCTCAGATCGTGGCAGTGAAATTATTCTTGTAGGGATGAAATCCTTTATTTCGCACTCCACCTTAAAATCTTGTCCTGTATCTAAAACTAGGTTTTCTAATAAATGTGCTAAGGTTGTTCAAGATTAAAATGTTGCATATTGCAACTGGCTTGCATCCAAGTCTCATTTGCTGGCTACATCAAAGCTCGCAACAGTTGTAAAGCAGTTATTATCAGTCCAAAATAGATTTTGAACAAACTAAGAGCATAAAAGTTGCTACTTGTTTAAACAATAGTCATGCATTATGGGCTTCCGCCAAAGCTGTTGGCCCTAATTTTTGCACAACTCTGCTTCCACTTCTGTTAAAACCTGATGGTTCTGTTGCCATCTCAGATAAAGATGAAGCCGACCTGGTAGAAGTCCACTTTTCTTCTAACTCTTGTATTGATGGTCTTTGTAAAACACCTCCTACCATCCCCAGTACACTGCATATAGTGCCTCCTGTGGTCTTCCGTCGAAAGGATGTCAGAAGAATCTTGAACAATCTTATTGCCAAGAAAGTAATAAGATTGTTCGGCAGTAAGGCCCTGTTGGTATTTCTCCATTTATTCTCAAAACCTGTACTCCTTAGCTTACTCCTGTTCATTGTCGCCATTTTACAATTTCTTATTCCACTAGTATTTTCTTTTTGGAAATTTTCTCATATCTATCCATTTCATAAAAAGAGTGACAAATCCTCAACTTCAATTATCATCCCATTGCACTTTCTTCTACTATTTCTAAAGTAATGGAGAAATCCATTAACCGCTAACTCCTAAACAATTTTTAAACCTTCCATTTGATCATTGATCGCCAATATGGATTCCGTCAGTCGATCCGCTGGTGATATACTGGTTTATGTTACTCATTATGGACAAATGTTTTCCCAGTGTTTATTTAATAATTGGATGGGAGGGATTTAAGAACTGGCTGGATGTGGGCAAGGCCTGACGTATCTGAGTGGTCAGGAGCTTTTGATCGCGTCTGACATAAAGGTCTTCTAAATATCCATCTTATGAGTTACCGACTGGGGTTATGTATTTGTGCAGTTTTCTCTCTAACCGCTCAGTGCGGGTGATGGTAGATGGCTCTGTCTTCTAACTTCTCCACTAATTCTGGTGTTTCTCCCACACTTTTCCTCTTATATTAATGACCTTCTTCCATTGACTGGAAATCCTATCCATAGTTTTGCTGACGATAGCAAAGTGCACTCCCCCACCTTCCAGTTTGAGAAATCTGCACAAATAAAAATAAAATTAAATAAATTTTATGGTTATACTCAAGGACGACCACACGGTCAGAGGAGTTCTCAACTTCTCGAATATCCACTACCAATTCCTTAAATGCTGATCTCCAGATAATATTCCAGTGAAGCAAAGATAACTTAGTTAATTTCAGTCCGTTTAAAACTCAGTCCTGTCTTATATCTCGTTTACTTTCAATGACGCTCAGATTTCTAGACAAGGTCACATATCTCTGTTAGGGATTAATCTGACTTCTAATCTCTGTTGACATAAGCACATCACAAATATTGCTTCCTCTACATCTACAAAAACTGGGTTTTCTCTTTCGCTCTCGGCGTTACTTTTCTTCCAGACAGCTGTTCACTCTTTACAAATATCCAATCCGTCCTACTGTGGAATATTGTTCCCACATCCTATCAAAGGCATGCAGCAGAAGCAGAACGTCTCCGCTCACTATCCGTCTCATAGACCACCTGTTTCTGTTACGTCTTTTCTATGGATATTTCCATCTTCTTCAATTAGCATCTATAATTCCCCGTCTTTCTTCCAAACCAGTCCGAACACATACCGAAATTAGTCAACATCCTTTTTTTTTTGTCAAACTTCAAACTCACAGAACTAAGTTTTCTTCTTCATTTATTCCTACAACTTCGTTTTTCTGGAACAACTTCTCAACCTTCAATAAAAGATACGAAGTACAATAGATTCTAATACCTTTCTTGTTTAGGGTTTTCATAATAATAAAAAAAAACTGTCTGACCTTAAAATTATAAGATGAGAGGACCTAACGAGTTGCCATGATATTGCACTACTTCCAAATAAATAATATTGCCAAAAGATTAACTGCCATTTATCTAAAATATACAAAAACTTTTCACTGCAGCCTGATATCGGACTTATTAGTTTCTTTTAAATAAATGGCGGTTAACCTTTTTGGCATTCTTTGCTTCAATTTAATGCAATACCATGGCAGCTCATTTGGAAGGCAAAGTTTGTTCTGCTGTCAGCAATATGACCATTGCATTAACTAGACAGTTTAAATCCTACTAGCCACAAAAACACACGAAACGACAAGGCAATCTTTACAACTCTCATAAATGGATGAAGGTTCCTGCACTATTGTAAAGAAACTGTTGTTTTGTGTCCGTGAAATGCCTTATGTGAACCTAATACTGAGAATTGGGATACCAAGAAATTCTTCGCGAAATCTCGATACTTTTAGAGTGTTCAAGGAAAAGAAAAGGAAAAAAAAACTAGGTAATTCAGTATTGCTGCAGGCCCGTGGATTTCATTGACAATTCGCCACATTGAATCCGTTAGTCGATATTACGCTTACGAAAGGTTGTCAAAATATTTCTCTATAACAGAACTTGTGTTTCTTACTGCAATATGTCCTCTTGGGTAATACATTGGTAGAATCGCCGTCCTCCCCACACCGGGTGGAAAAGACCTGAATTAGAGTCCCGTCAATGCCGTGAGGAATTTTTATGAGCCTTTTTCACAACGTGTCTGAGTTAGTCGGTCTCAGGCGAAGGTAGCATAGATTTTTCTCCCGGAAACTGGTTTTTCGTCCAACAAAGAGAAAATCAACCTAAAAACACACGCAATTGACAGTCAATATACACAGAGCAATAGGCCTTAGTCGCTGATGCTACTAAAACCCTACAACAACTGCAATACGTAGGTCTTAGCTTTATGTTAGCTAAATCATAATCAATGGACATCACCGAATCGTAGCGTGTACACACGTTTATCGTTATAGGTAGAGGGAACTTCTGTAGACGGGTCAAGGTCATTTACTATCTAGCTACCCCGCTACGCATTTCGGCTGCAATTCGACCTATTCCCTTCAAAAAACTGTTGGTCTAAGACGGTTGAAGATATACGGAATGAGAGTCTCCACTGAAGTAAAGTAGAGATACAACGTCTTCGCCCGGTCTTATATATTCATGCAATTTGTTATTACTATGGTAGGGTATTATAAATTTCATTTTGCCCCTTATTTGAAAAAGGAGTGCGGCGAAATGAAGATATGTTTTTAAAAATCAACAGTATTATAACAGATCATCGTTAAATGTGATTTTTTTAACCACTGATAAATCATTGACGACAGATAAAATAATATAGTTATTAATTAGGCCTATGTACTTTGGTTTTTTTAATGCCCTAATGCCTGTTTATCGAAATATATAACATAAATTCCTGTATTCAGAATTGCGCACAAACTTTGTCCAATATGTGCCGAATAATTGGGTACTGAAAATATTAAAATTCAACAGTTCCCTGTTGGAATTTAAACGAACGCACTACTAATTTGATAATAATCTCAGTAATTGATAGTTTGCACGAACTGTCTGTGTTTTATACATAGAACAAAGTAATTTCTTTGATTGGGTAATGTTACTTCGTTAGAATTCCGATAACTATCCCTCCCTCTTATTTTTTGAGTTTTAAGTATTGTATTATAACTGATTAACATCGATATTAACCCTTCCGAAAAATTATCTTACGATTTTATATTAAAATTCTCCTCCTATAAATTGTTAAATTATTAGACTGAGTGAAGATTGCCAGGCAATTGTTTGCTTGACAAATGAATACCCTAAGGACTCGGAAATTTCCGCATAATTCATTGAGTGCATTAATTGAATTATTGTGTAAATTAGCTCAGGGCACATTATAGATTAGTTAATGCAATTACACGTGTCCTGTTTTAACTGCCATGAAAGTTTGAGCGCTGCTAATTCAACTACAACGAAACCCATACATGTATAGGAAATACCGCCCCTTTTTTTTCAGCAAAGAAGTTTAAAATCATTTCTGAAGTTTAGACAAATTTAATGCAAATGTTATCGACAATTTTTTTTTTTTTTCGAAAGCGAAAAATTAACGGATTTCGCAGATAGTTTGCTTTCAGGGATGAAAATTGGAAAAATTGAAGATGTGGTACAGCCCCGTAGCTCTTAGTAGGGGGGAGAAGGGGGATGAGAGCTGACAGACCGTATGGTTGCTTTAGGAAGAGCTATGGATTAAAACATAAAACTCTTATGGGGTGCGTAATTCCATCATTAGTTTCCTTACTGAATGAAATAGCCAATTTATACGAATTTAAAAATACCTAAGAGAACTACAATAACCTTACACCATAATTATTATCTTTGTTAGCAACATCACGTTCTGAAACTTCTTCCAATCACATGCATCACTCCTCAGGACTCTTTGGAACTTCTTCCAATCATATGCATTACTCCTCAGGACTTCATGGAACTTCTTCCAATCACATGCATTACTCCTAGAAATGTATTTGTAATTCAAGACAGCAATTCCGAAGCATGTTTATTGGGTTTACATCTCACCAATGAAATTAGTGAAGACAGACTATTAAACAGGACTGGTGGACCTATATAAACCAAAGGATAAGAATTAAACCCAGTAGACAGCGTAGGCCAGTGTATAGTTTCTACAGAATCCGATCCGCTTTTTTTTTTTGAAAAGTTTCAACTGAAAATGAAAAGTCGACACTAGAATAATTATCAAAATTGTATTTGCTATTACATTATTTAGTTGTTGCTTAGATTGGCTAGAATCGATATACAGTATTTGATTGATATTTTGTGATTTTAAATCGAGCACATGTATCAAGTTTTCTGTTATCAGCCTGTTCCGTGAAAGACAGGAAATAAATTTAATTTACGGAAATATTTGTTGACATGAATAGCTTGAACGAAATTCTGACTGAAGATCAAATGCAATTTCATAATTTAAGAAAAGTTTAGTGGAAATGACGTCCAGCAAGAAGAAATAACATTAAGATGATTAGATTTATTTTTCTAGAAATACGGGCGCAATTTTTTTGAATTTATCTGAACACAAACTCGCATTTCTGAACGCATTAAATGCTATTGTAGCTCCTTTTTTTTATTATTAAATTCCAAGAAATTCAAAATATTAAAGTTCAACAGCGATTTCTTTTTGGTTTAATTAAAAAATGAAATAAATGATTCTTACTGTAGTAGGCCATAGAGCTAAGTTGTGTTGGAATTTCCTAAAAGGATTAAATTACACTTGTAGATAGTCACGACTTTGTTTTCGTTTGCTTTAAATGCAAACTCATTGCATATTGAAACTATATCCACCTTTAGTTTCACCATTTGTTTACAAGCATCTTATAGCTGCGCACGTAGATATCATACTGGTTTCATAACTGAGACTATCCAATTATCAAATACGTTTAGTTTAATTGATGGGAATGTTTATTGTGTGAAGATAACGGAAAGTTTCTAAACACGCGAGTGGAATGCGTTGCTTTATTAAAGTTGCAGACCATTCTGGATGATGTCATATTCACAAACCTTTTTCTGCGAGCGCCTTTGCTAATGACGAATCCTGCGAAGAACTGAAACAAAAAGCAATCTTCATTATGCTAGTCTAAAGATCATCTACCGCATACAGTTAAAAGGATTGATAAGTATCTTGAAACAGCTGTGTTCGCCCCACGTTCGTTACCCTCAATGTAGCCACTCATCCATTTAAATAAATCCGCGCTTCTTATTAAAGAAAGGAAGAATACCCGACTTCAGGATATTGGCCACTTCCTTGCAAGAAAACAATTTCTTCCTTTCGCGTTAGAGTTCGTGAGACATTTAATTATTTTTCAAGAGAAAAAAAAATTAACTTTGTATAAACAAAAACTTTGTAATTTGTCGAACATGGCTATATTTAAGTCCTCGTAGTTTTTAAGCCCTTGTGCTTAATAGAGGCACACATAATGCATGCGCTGCAAGCAGGAAGAAAATTAAATTTCAACTTGTCCATCCATTTAACGAAACATCTTTAATTTTACAATTCAACTTAAGAAATTGCTTAAGAAGTAATCGATTACTTCTAGCTTACCTCTGTTGCTCTTCCCATGTATAGTATCTTATGTAGGACGGCACCTGAACGAAAGTTCATCTCCGTCTGTTGCTCTTCCCAGTGACACTACGCTCGAACTTTTAACTGATAAAACTGATGATCGTTTCGAGTCTCTTTCTTAAAAATTTCTTCAAGAAAAGAAGCCGCCAAAGCGTGCAATTTAGATTTAGCCGCATAAATCCAATATAGCAACATTGAACTCCTGCGGCAATAAATTTTGATTGCAGAATGAATTTATCATAAAACTTGTCCTGACAAAGTTGCACACAGTATGGTAACTTGGAAATGCATTAAAATACAAATAAATTTTAAAATACAAGTAAATTGAATCGCCACTATTACTTGTCTTCAAAGATGAAAACCGAGTAGTTAAGGCTTGCATTTTTAACGCAGACACTTCACTTTAATCCACATAAATGCAATATTTAAACTTCTAGATTTAAATTATGCATGACGTAGCCTATTACATCATTGTATGATTACGTCTGTACATGATGTTCCAAATAGATCGCAAATTTGTTTGTAAAATTTGAATCACATTAATTTGCTATGAAAATATGACAATAATATTTCCAAAATCTCAGGAGTTTTTTATACAGGGTGTTCGTAAGGTCCTTGTGTACTTTAAAACTGCAATAACTTAGGTTCTATGCAAGATATAATCTGTAAAATGCATTGCAAACGTAATTTATTCCAGTTTATAAGCGTAGAAATAATTACTTCATTTACTCTAACGTTGTTTTTATTAATTTTTTTCAGATAATCTATCCTACAAGAGATGGCTTCAATAGAAGATAAAGTGAACTGTGTCCTCTGATTAGCAGAGCTTAAGTCCATATGAGTGGTTAGAAGAAAATTTATGACACGTTATGCAAATGAAGCACCGCACAGAAATTCATTCAAAGTAGATGAAGAAGTTTAGAGAGACTGGTTCCATTAATCATATGCTGCGAACTGGAAGTCTCGGATTAAACAAGGAGACTGTGTCATCTGTCGAGGAAGCTTTTCAAAAGGGCCCCCAAAAACCAAAAGCGGCATGTCTGGAACTCAGCATTCTTAAAGCAACAGCTTACAAAATTCTTAGCGTGGAGTTGCACAAGCGACCTTACAAGATTTAAGTGCATCAAATGTTACTGGAAGAGGACTTAATAAAAGCGTTGAAAACGCGCATAATTTCTCCTTTCTTTTTTGAAGAAACTGTAGTTAATGGTGATGGTTATCTTGAAATGCTATAATTTTTTTTATTCCTGAACTGAGATAATTAAGAATTGAAGCCAATCAGGTTTTTCAGCAAGGTGTAACATCTTGCCACCTCGCTCGAAATGTTAGACAGTTTTTAAACGAAGTCATTCCAAAAGAAGAATCGGCTGAGGTGGGGCAATTGCTGGGTTAGTTCGATCATCCGATTTGTCCTCATTGCACTTTTTTCTTTGGGCACATGTTAAAAGTGTGGTTCACTCTTCAAAACCTCGTTCTTTAAACGATCTTTGTACCGGGATCACAGATGCTATTATTAGTAATGTAGTTCATAGAATGCAAGGAAGCCACAGGTTTTTTCTGCACCGTCTAAAAAAGTAGAAAAGTAGATATGAAAATACAAATTATGGACTTTCCTCCTCATGTAGGTAACTATCTAGTTGACCTTTGAATTTCTCCAAAGTGTTAGCTTCAACTACCTGCGGAGGCAACTTCTTCCAGTAATCAATAACTCGCTGGCTAAAGGAAAATAATTCCGCAATTGAAATATAGGATATTGTATTTCAGTTGCTGTATTATATTTTGTATTTCTATACAAATTTGTATAGAAATCAAATGGATTATATTTCTATACAAGATTTTTGTCTTGTATACGTAGAGCCTAAGTTATTGCAGCTTTAAAGTACAAAAGGACTTTGACACTCTAAATATATGGGCGTAAAATTTCTGAAACTACAGAAATTCTGGAGTTATTTCTCATCTGTCTTCCAATAGATGGTCAGGTCATTAGTTATGAATTTTGCAAAAAGATGAGAGAGCACGATATAAACTTAACTTTTACTATGGCCAGTCTATGCTTTATGAATTTATGAGATTATTATGATACTATTTATGAATTATTATTAGATTATAATAAGACTGTTTATGAGATTGAGACTAATAATAATCTGATAATTAATTATTATGAGACTATTTATGACCTTTATGGGACTCAGTCTTTTGCGACGAATTCTAGTGACTTTCCTCAGAGTCACTAGAATTCATTTCAAAAGACTAAGCCTCCACTCTCACTGTCTAGAATGCATTCTAAAATATTTAAGTACTGTATACAGGGTATTGATCCTACGAGCAGTTTGAGTTGACTGTAAAGATCGATTCCCACTTTGACTGAAAGCACAGTCCGGTTACAGTCACAAGATTTTGATGAACAGTGTTCGTCATTCAAGGGTTTCTCGTCAGCCTTGTTTGCAGAGGTTTACCACAAACATTGTCAGTGTGAGTGAAGAAGAAAAATGTTTTCCACTTTGATTAAAATTGTGGTATTCTTTTACGAGGAGGACAAATAGGTAGAAAAATTTAAATTTAAGAGAAGACCTTTCTGGGTGCATCAAATGTTGACGAGGCGAAAAGAAAAGGGAGAGTTTTCAGAAAATTGAAGGCGATATACAGAAAGAAAATAGAACTTCCCGTGAAGACATTTCACCTGTTGAAAAACTAGCAGTTTGTCTAAGGTGATAATGTAATATTAACGGATAATTTTCAAACGAACTTTTATTAAATAGTAAATACGAAATATGTAAACATTTTGGTATCGTCTTTAACATTTTATAAGAGAAAATATTAACTTTAAGAAACTGTTGCTTGTACCATCTGAAGAAAATGTTGCAAAATAATAAGAACTTGAGGATGATGGACGAGATTGAATGTGAATTGTATGTAGGCTATCTGAATAAAACATATACGTCTCGATGCATGTTTTCAGGCAGCTGTGGTTGATTGTATTGTGACAGAGGAGATTGTTTACTTTGACAATTCTGAAAGAGATATAGTTCTATTGATTCTTCATCAGGTTCCCCTAAGTAGCATAGTTAGTGGAATCCCATCAATTACGCAATGTATTTTTATGGGCCTTTTTCACAACGTTGCTGAGTTACAGTTGTATATGATTTCTATAGAAAACCTACGCTACGATATTTGACTGGACCGTGCTTTGACCGAAAATGGGAATCGACCTTAATACTTCTTGTTATATAAATCGGTGTTGATGGAAAGAGCTTTCGTGACTGTCAAACTGAAAACTGTACTCTTGCCAAGATAGTGGATATGTTTTTTTTTTTTAAATTCCGTTTGGCTTCTCATTATGATTTTAACTTGTTTTGTTACATGCTCGTATTACTGTCAACATAATGGTTATATAAATACTTGTGCCTTCACAGGTAGTCGAGGCTGACAGTTTGACGAAATTCAAAAGTCAACTGGAAAGTTATCTAACGTGAAAAGGAAAGCACAATTTAGAAATTTTATTCTTTTTGGCTGGTGCACCAAACATCCACAGCTTCCTTGCACTATATGGCTAACACTAATACTTCTATGATATGAAAAACTCTTGTAGGAGACCGATAGAGATCAAGTTAAATTTCTTAGAATGAATGAGCAAAAAATGAGGAGAGTTTTTGTTAATTTGCTTTGAGGAAGTGATAATCATATACTCTTTTCCGAATTATTTTTCCCAGATTCGGACATGATATTTAAATAAATACATTTTCTGTTCATATTCCGGCACAATCAGATATAAACCTGTAGATCTATCTATTGATTAAGAACATGTGGTGGTCGTGGTTTCCTTGGAAATAGAAGCCCTCTATAATTCATTTGCTTTAGAGTTATTTCCAGTGACATGGAAAATATATGTTTGCTACCGCACAGCACACATATACCTACCCTTATTTCCTAATTACCTATGATATATGGCCCTGAGCCAGATGATATCCAATGGTTAGGCAAGCATCTGTCATTTTTCTAAGTATTTTTGCAATATCTGTAATTTAAAGGAATGCTTTCTTTGCTTGTTTGCGCATCCTCATTTCTGCTCTTTATTTTAAGATGAATATGTTCCTGAAATATCGACGTTAAGTGGCTGTCCTTGGAAGATTTACTTCGGTTAGATATTCTGCGAGTATTGCTTGCTGTAACAGATTATAGTACTGTATTTTCACCTACTGCTGTGGCGTGCATCGTGTTCTCTAAGGTGAAAAGGAATAGTAACGTTCGCAACTTCTTTGAATTAAATGCAATGATTCTCATCTCGTGGAAAGTCATTTTACATTGAGCGACAGACAATATATTATATATAATTTTATAAACTTCTAGCGGAGATTATCTTCATCATATTTAAGATTAAAACCACTACTTAGTGTATTATAAACACCCCTCAAATTCCTGATAAATGTGCTAATGGAAATCATGAAATGAAACGAAAGCTAAAAGATGGGTTACGTTCCGAATTCTTTATATTAATGCTCTGTTGACTGTTTTTAATTATAATAAGATTACAATAAGAAGCAAAATATATGCTACTGTACCTTATGCATATTTGGGAAGGTTGGGAGCCAAGGATGTAGAAACTTTATCGCTGACTCTCAACATTCGACAATATATTTCGAAACTGCCAAAGAGTAAGGCGACATTGAAGTTTAAAACGCTTAATAACTGTTGCGTGTTTATAACCGCGGCTGTTTCCAAAAAATTCAAACAAAATTGATTTTCGTCTCTTTAATCGTTTATATTTGTGCAAGTCAGGAAATTTCAGATTGGCAATCGAACTGCAAAATCAATTTGCATTTCAATTTCAGAAATCATTTGTTCGACTGCCCTAGAAGAACTTTATTTCGCGATAAAAAATAAAACCTTATATATAAACTTCGTGTACTTTCATGACAATAAAAATGCATAAACTATTTTATTATTTTCTCCCAAACACTAAAACCCTTTATTAGCGTTACATAATCCCCTCTAAACCCCTTTAAATATATGTAATAGTTCAAAAACACCCAACCACAATGGCACGATACTTATTCTGATGTTTAGAAAGTAAAAATGCTAAATATGTGAAGGAGCTAAAGTGCTTTCGTCCAGGTGGTGGCAATAACCATCAATGAAATTTTCATAATGGCTTATTAATGATTGTAAGTTTTCCCTTGCGAAAGACATTATGCAGAGATGTTAATTCCGAACTTCAGTACGTTCGAAGAATATTAACTCAAAATTTATCTCCGTAAAGAAAGATTTTCAGATAATATTCTCTCGCTTCAGCTCACTGCTTCCAAATAACGGAGTTGGAGCCTCCTGATATTGACAGACGATAACAGATTATCTTGCGTACAGCGTGGCCAAAGTGCGTCATCCGATGAAACATTTTGCAACCAAAAGATGAGACAATGTAAGACAAACATTCTTACTAGAGGCACCTCTCCTTTAATTGCGATTGGCTCCACGCTTTAGTTTAAGAAATTCTTTAAGCATAAAAGCGCGAAAATAAATTATCGAGTCCACGCGCAGTCAACTGTTTATGAAGTCAAAGTTTCTGAACTGGTTCAGAAGGCAGACGAACAGAGCTACCTGTTTAATATGAAAATATTTACTCACAATGAACAAGTTCTTAAAATTCTTCATTTGAAAGTGAAATGCTTTTTCTCCCGAGACAGTTGCATTCACAGCTCTATTTCACTACCGCCACATTGAGATCTTTTCTCTTTTACCTCGAATCATCCTGAGGACTCGACATCAATTTATGTGGCGAGAAATCTTTTAAAATAGGCGTCTAGGTCAAGCGATCCATTTGTGTTGTGTATAGACACTAATATGTCGTATTAAAGCTCGTGATAAAAACTAAAAACACTGGAATTCTCCAGAAGCTCATATGGTGTTTGATAGAATTAATCATAACCAAATTTCACCCTACTATGCGCACACTCTAAGGTAAATTTCGCTTTCTCTTTTTGAAAATAAATCGAATAACACTCCATTGTTCAACAGAAAGTCAATCAGAAAAAGCGGTAGCCATTTTGAAAAAAAAAAAGATGCCACCATCATTCTTGTCAACTTTTATAGCGAAAACTGCAAATGCGTGTTAAGACACTGCAGTATTAAGAGTACGTGCTGTTTAACATAAAGTGGGTATATATGTTCGTGAAAAATTAAACTTTACCTTATTTATTGGTGCATACTCTTATATACCGTTGTTATATTGCAAGGGGAGGGAGGAATGTTCATCATGTATGCCTTAAAAGACACATTATCATTAAATTTCCTCTGCCTCTGTAATTACTTTACAGATATGTGATCTTCATGGAAGCTTGCTGACCACAATGTACACAGCTATCAGTGCCTGTTTGCGGATGCCACTTAATACCTTCCGTTGTCGCTTTATCATATAAACCGGCATGTGTTTCTAATGTCCGTTAATTATTTCGATGCTTGAAAGGTTTACTCAGCGATTTTCCTCTGAATTTCCAAAGCATAATTGGAAACTCAAAATGAAGATTCTGAAGGAATGAATGTACTCGTAATTGTAGAAAACACTAATTCAAACAAAATCATGATGGGAACATTTGACCCAGAAAGTAAACGAGGTGCATTTGGAGTTCTAAATCTTGGATAAGAATTTACACCGCTATACAAGGATCTGTTCTTTTTGTTGATTCCTGTTACAATGAAACAGATCGCACTGACTGATAATACAACGATGTATCACCAGAAACGTACATCTCATCACTGACAATAATTATTTCAGATAAGTACCTACCGATATTTTAAAGAAGAACGACAATATTTCTTTCTGAAACTAAATTGCAGATAAACTCCTTGATGGTTATGTAGTTATTAGTTAATGGAATTCCTTTCCCTGTCTCCTCCACCTTCTGATTGTTGAAATGCTCAGTTTAACAAAGCCTGCTTGCAGTTAATTCTGATCAAAACAGCGACAATTACATGAAATCAAATATGAAGTCTAGCTGCTGTTATCTGTCTTGAATTCTTTCTGGATTTTGACACAGTTTAACGTCGATCATTAATCAAAGATAAGTCTTTTGCTAGTGGTTTGTCCTCCTTTTGGGCCATTGTTCTAATTTCTTGTTAGCCATTAATGGATTTCTTAATGACGGCCGGAACATCCAATATTTCCATTATTGATGAGGTTACGATAGTGAATGTAACCTTGAGCCCTATGCATGCTCTCATCGATGAACAAGACACATTCCGGCTTCATATTTGCACTCTTCTTGACAAAAACTAAAAACGCAAGATAGTTGTGAATTGTCACCCAAAAAACGGAAGTTAAAAAGAACTCTGAGTGTCGTTTTCAGAATGGAAGTTCCACCATCTTAAATGCAAAATAAAATATGGTATCTTGAGAATTTTTTTATAAAGATATGAGAATTGGCATCATGGGCGGATTGGAAACCACCAGGGAGGCTCACTGGAAAAATGTCCTGGTGAGCTTTCCGCTAGTGGACCTCAGTCCTAAAGACCAACCGAATAAATAATCGTACAGACTTTAAACTTATTTTATTCTTAAATTAAGAAAAAATGCTGCACCGTTAAATTTAGTACTGCTGTTCTTGTTTACTGAATTTATCGTGTATCAACTGGTGTCATAGTAGGCTGCTTTATATGATTTATCGTGTTCTATGTCTGTATAAATTTGTTTTCATAACCCGATTTGCACTTTATTGGGGCCGAAATTCCTGAAGTTGCTGTATTGTTTTATAAAAACTCCATAGAGAACTCTAAAAAAGAAATAGAAAACAAAGATGAACAGCTTTCACCCACAGTTCTTGAAGCCTATTTCTACCTCCACTGCATTAAGGTCTATTTCCTGTACATCTAGTCCCTTCATCAACAAATTTCCCTCTATCCCATATCCTGTAACGCAATGTCATTTGCATTAGTATTTTTTCCTGTTTATATTGTTTAAAAAATTGCGTGTTCTGTATTTTACAACTTGCCTGAAATGTAGCCCTCTTTTTTCCCCATTTATTTTAAGTATTTGCCATTCGCCAGTCACTAACTGCCCCATCCTCTGCAATCAATGAAAGATATCTTTAGTTAAAATTTGTTTTCAGGCTCTCTTATGACCACCAATCTTCCCCTGCCTTTCATGAAATATATTGCATTTCATATTGTTACAAATTACATACGAAAGAAGAAAGAAATATTATTCTTGCAAAAGTAGAAATTAAGCCTTAAATGCCATCCGAGGCGATGTCTGTTTATCAGTAATATTAAACTATTATACTATCTTATTATATTATTTTATTTTATTATTATACTTTAAATTATTTTTAATATTTTAACTATTTTAATCAGAGTTAAATACTAATACTGTTTTTATTTTAAAAGAAATCAAAATTTTGAATGAAAAGGATGCTTATATCTGAAATAATAAGGTCGAGATGAATGACTGTAAGAAATTTCAGAAGTGGAAAAAACTCTTAACAGTGCCTGCTCAGACGGTATTTTTCTTTTACCATCTTCACATTTATGACAAACTGCAATAGTGGATTTAGAGAAAGAATAAAATGGAGTCCGCCTAATGAAAGTTGGTGGAAGAGTTGTAAGTGCGAAGTCACTGATACATTTTAAAGACCGATGACCCTAATCGAAAAATGAGGGATAAATCATTTACAACGTATTAGAATTTCGCAAAGTCCGTGTACGTTGGGTAGCTAAGTCCTAGAATTCTGGTTCGGGCTACAATTCTGGCACGACCAAACTGGAGCTTGCATCTGCACGATTTCCTCAATAAAAAATTCCTTAACTGATAGATCGGCCTGGATGGTCCCAATCCATGGCCTCCTCGCTTCCCGGATTTTACACCTATGAATTTCTTTGTATGGGGTTACATAAAGGACAAGGTGTATGCAAAAAAAAAGGTAACATCTTAGACGCAAAGCACCGGATTGAACATGCAGTCACTTCTATTTTTGAAGAGATGCTACGAAACACTTGGAATGAAATCGGCTATCCTCTTGACATTTTACGTGCTACCAAAGGTGCCCGCGTGGAGGTTTACTTAAGTGCGGTTGTGTGATAAAAAAATGTGATAAGAAATTCTTTGAGTTGTTTTATTAAGTGCAAAAAACCATTTAACAAAAGCTATTACAGTAAAATTTTAATCGAACTTCATAATCAGGTGATAGTTATACTGCAGTGTTTGTGTGAGTTATGATTACTTTTTTAATTATAGTCCTATAATTTAGAAGTGTTTGAACTTCCCAATAGAGGGATTCAATGATTATAATTTCTATATTGAATACAATTAAAACAAACAAAATTTGACTTTTCTAACATATATTTTTTTTCTTTTTCTTAGACCCGCCAGAAATTTCCATAGATGCAGTTGAGCCCTTGGACTCTCGGGCTGCATACCTTAGGTGGCAGATCCAGTACAAAAGTAATTTCCCCATTAAACGATTTCACCTTCAAGTAAAGAATTACAGTACAGGAGCCGATTGGTTGGATGTTGATGATAATATTCCACCTAATGCAACTAGCTATAAAGTACGCTATCTTGCCCCAGCAATGACTTATGGCTTCCAAATAGCGGCCGTAAATGAAGCCGGACATGGAACTTGGGAAACTTTAAACGTGACGATGCCAGCGGATGGTAAATATTTGGTTACTTAATATCCAGAATTATTATATACCTTATGAAAAGGGTAAAAAATGCTTTATACTTTTGCTTGTGGATTGGACATAAAGTTCTTTTTGCAACTTTGTGGCGCGTAGCGTTGTTTACTTTACAAAAAAAATGAAAGATGTCTTGAGGAGTCTCAAAAGAAAGTTTTAGAAGTATTCTTTTGCTATAAGTATCTTTTATACAGATTGATGGCTTAAGTTAAATGTCCACAGTGAGACGTCATTATTTGCTAATGAGAGCATATTTTGGGTAGGTGCCAAGGCTGCCCATAAAGCAGATAATGCCTTTCACGGATATTAAGGAAATTGCAAGGTGAACAAACACTGCACACACATCCATAGATTTCTATCATTCCATACTTCGTGGAAGGCGAAACTTAGCTTTCTTTTCTCGCTGAATATTGTAATGCTTTTCATTCCGAATGGTAGAAAACTTTATCAGAAGATATGAAATTTTTAAGTTTGCAATAATGTGGGGGTGTATCTATGAAAAACAAAGCAATAAGATCACCTTCTGGACAATACAGATACAACCACTTGCTTTATTACTTTACGTTACTCTGGGATAAGATCTGATGACCAATACATTAATGTATAAATATTAAAAACGATCTAAGCTGAGCTAAGGTCCTACTTAATATCTTTATTTTGATTTTTACTAATAAGATCTGGAAAGAATGGCAAGAAACGATCCTAGGAATACTGTATTTCATATTTATAAACCTGAGATGATCATATTGGCTAGTTTCTTCCCAAATATCCATTATCTCTTTCTTTAATTATTTGATATTTTTATCTAAAATTCTTTAAAAAAAACTACAGTACTTTAGAGTACTGGAGTTTTTATTAGCCTGTTTACTTCGTAGATGCCTCATGAACCTTTGTTTTTGAGGTTGTTTAATTGCTTTCATCTAAATAGCACTTTATGCCTCGCAGTTGGCATACCTACCTCATCACATAAAATAACTAGATTAGCCTTATTAGTAAAAGCCCCAGTTTCATAAATTGGTGGAGTTAAATCCACGAAGAGTTGTTGACGCTGCATTGAAAGTTTTCGATTCTGCCATCAACGAGCCCAGACCAAACCAGGATAGGTAGCTCCACACCATGCTGAAATTCGACAGTCAAACTGTGTAGCGTGACTTATTGCTTCCTATGACCTCTTTGGATAATTCTGGAGTCCATGAATGATGGGCAGTGCACTATTACAAACTACGTCTGGAATGATGACTGTATTCGAACCCAAGCTTCTTTCACAAGGTGCTGAATGATGGTGTCGTGCTAGAATCGCGGATGATATTGGAACTCTGATGTCAAGTTTTGTGAGGGGACCTTCTTAGGATATGATTAACCATCGTCTTCGTGGCTCGTCGATCCCTATAGTTAGTTACCTTTGTCTACTAGAACATGCTTTAATTCTTTGGACTGCCTTCTTTTCTCAGTATCTGTCATTGTTGATTACTAAAGGATCAAACGGTTTGCTGTAACTTGTGTCTGTTATTTGTTAACGTTGCAAACGAAATTAACTATTTGATTTTTATGGGCCTTTTTCACAAGAGTTAGTGGTGGCTGAGTTAGTCGGTTTTTTCGTCCAGAAAACAGAAGCTGAGTTCAAGTGGACTCTACGCAAGGAAGACAGTGATTTTTATCCCATTAACCCCGCGGTTATAGGGGAACCCTAGAGACCGCCATATAAACACAAATACCTGGAATCCCATTAATCCAACACCACCGCACACCTCATCGAAACTAGTGCTAGAACATGTGACTTGGAGCCCTCACAAATGGGGTACAGTTCTGTTCTCTGATGAGTCCTGTTTTAGCCTACAAGACGTTGCCGACCGGGCTAGCCAGGTGGATAAAGTGCCTGCCTGGCAACCCAAAGGTCGTGGGTTCGAATCCCGCCTCGGGTTTGGATCAAAGTACTGCAAAAACCTTGGGAGGTGCATTATGGCCGCAGAAGCTGATGCGCCAACAACTACCAAAAAAAAAAAAAAAGACGTTATTTCATCGGAAGACAACGAGGAATGAGGTTGCATCCCTCGAACAGCAGAGAAAGAGAAAGAACCCTGTGGGGCGGAATAATGATCAACTGCCGCTCTTTTCTTCGTGTTTTTGATAAGGATACCATAACTGCGCAGAGGTGCTGCGAACAGATCCTCGAACTCAATGTGCGAATTTTTAGGGGTGCGGTTCGCCCATATTTTCTTTTCATGCACGACAACGCCACTGCACATAGAGGTCAAGTGATGGAGGAATATCTTGAAACTGAATGTATCTAACGACTGCAGTGGCCAGCACGATCACAGACTTAAATTCGATGGGAACATGTGTGGGATGCCCTTGGGCGTTGCATTGCACGCTGAGAGTCAACTCTTCGGTCGCTCGGTGAGCTAAGGTCTGCTCTGTTGGAAAAATGGGATTTGTTGCCACAAAATCTTACAGACACACTAATATCGAGCATGGTTCACCGCTGTCAGGACTGCTTAGCCGTTCGAGGGGATCATATACCGTGCTGGTGTCATGTGACCATATTTCCGAGCATCTTGTATCGACTTCTGTAATATGTCCTTTTTGGTAATTCTTATACAACCCCTATAAATGTCCCTTATACCTATCTGAAGTTTTTCGCTGTCTCCTCATTTCATCATTATTCTGTGACACACCATACCAATTTTTTCCTACTTCATCGCGAGTAACACCATTTTCTACTTACGTTAATTTTGTCGAGGAGTGTATAAAATAATATAAATTACACTTTTAGGGCATAAAAAAATTTTAATTAATAAATAAATGGCTATTTTGTATTAAGTAAAAATTAATGTAATAGTATTTTGTAATAGTATAAGGTTAAATTAACTTCAACTAATAGCATAGATAGAAAGAAATATTATAAAAATAAGTAAATAAAGATAGAAAGAAATAATATGTAAATAAATTATCATAAACTAAGGTACACATTATCCCATCAAGAAGCCACAACGTGACCACGGGTTATAGAAGCACAAAGTATTTCGATTAGCCAGACAGTTTAGTGCAAGCTCGTCAAAATATTGCGCAAAATTATTTTAATTTTGATGACATTTTCTATTTTAAAGTTTTATGTATCTAACTGAATGCCAGTGACTTCATTGGCTTCGGATCCCATACGTTTTGAATATTCATCATATTTTCAAAACTATCCGACGTGTTAGACGTAATTTTGTTTTCCCATTTCTTAAAATATCCCTCCTAGGCTTTTTCCCACCTCACCCCCACGGCTCTTTACGCTGAGGCAGGTGCACTGGTATCTCACTGTATTGAAACTGTAACTTTTCACCACCCTTTCCTTTTATGCAAAATAGCAAAAAAAGGAAAGGATGGAAGTGTAAATTAGACTACTCAAATTTGCTTATATTAAAATCTACATAATATTGAAACCCTTTTTAAAGCTTAAAAAAATACTGAAATGAACTTTAAGCTGGCTGTTTCTATACTAAGTAAACAGAGTGATAATAAGAATAAAATGCTTTATTTCTTAAAGCAAAAGGCTTAATTCCCATTACGTGTCTGTCTTATGTATAGCCGTAAAAGATATTTGTGTGGTCGAGTTGTTTTATTCTGCAAAGCAGCAGCATTCTAATAACTGCTTATAACTTCTAGTTGATATGAAAATCATTTAAAAACATACTTAAACACTAAAGAAAACATAAACAAAAAGTTATCTAGAATCGCTTTATTTTTCACATCAAAATTGGTTTAAAAAAAAAGGATGTCATTTATAAAGTCGCTTTACCGATCGTGCAAAATTAAGAAATATTAAGAAGTAACGAAACGTCTTAAACATTTCTACTTATCCCTTGAGAGACATAAAACAACGAGGTAGTCTGCTTCTGAATTATTTATTTATCTTCAGGGCTTGGTGTTGTCAGTTTTCTATAATAAATGTATACCAGCTGCAAACAAGCCTTTTTTTTTTGCCAAAGCGTTTTGTGTCATGGGTATTTTATATTTTTTTGTATCTCGTAAAACCTAAAAGAATATTTTGTTCCATGCGTCTTTCAGATTATTTTATTCCGTTGATTATGGCACTTCTTTTTGAAATGAAGTTTGTTCCCACTACAATGTGATTGCATCGTGTTAATCTGAAATGCAGAATCATTATTGGGTAGAACGAGCAGCTTTTTTATAGCAATTCGTGAACGAAATATGAAAGATAATTTGAGTTTATTTTTACTGTTGGCGACTGTGAGCCACATAGCGGTTTACCCTTTCTTTAAAATTACAAATTATCAGACTCTTGAAACTATTTAGTAATTATCGAGCTAAGAGAGGAATATTTTGCAATAATAGGCAAATTAAAAATTAGTTAAATTCAAACGTTCCATAAAAAAATCATCTATTCAAAATTACTTGCAAAAAGAATTTAAAGGATCCGTCTGTTATTAATGTCAAGTCATAATTTTATGTTCTTCTCTCACTGAGTGCCCATTACCACAATACTGCAACTTTAATGTGTTGACACTCAGGGTATTCAGTGAGGTTTCATATGTTGAAACCATTTAGACATTTAGTTTTTGAAAGTGTATTTTTGTATAACTGTTTTTAAGTGTTTACCTCTAATATGGAGTACGACGATAAGTGATTATCAATCCAAAAAAAGTACACAGTAATTTTTCTAACAGTTTTAAGTGGTGTAGAGACCGCATGTTTGCACTGTTTTGATTATATTTTAGTTTCTGATTCAAACTAATGGAACCAATTAATATCTCTTCCAGTACAGAGAGGAGTATTCTACAGATCTTTAATTCATCGCCTTTTCGCGACAACATGCTTTCGCTGGAATAAGGGCGAAGAGTTTCTTTTCTCTTCATTTGTCCTCTGGCACCGATTTTTTCTACACTTTGTCGCTGCATACATAAATGTCTTTGCAAGATGTTCCCGCACGTGCAGGCGCATGACGAGAGGTTCCTCGCTTGGTTTACTCGATCCTCAACTGTCTTTTCCTGAACAAAACACCCTGAACCATTTGTGAAATGGGAGTTCAGTTGCAATTCTCCTGAGGATAAGGAATTAGGTTATTTAGAATAAACTGTAAGGAGTAAATATATAGCGGTTAAGTTCTCTATGAAATGGCGAGTATTCTATGGTCGGTTTCATTATTTTGTGATGAAAAATCCTATACCATTTTCCAGGGGAAAAAAAAAAGGCCATGTTACATATTTCCAGAAGAAAAGGCGAAGATTACGGCCTTTTTCCAGAAGAAAAGGCCATGTAACCCTCGCCCAAGACATGTGGACATGTGTTTTTGTAATGGGCGGCACCTAGAACGTCAGTTCATCTCCGCCTCGTATCTCTGTGAAGAACAGTGCCACTGTAGAAGGGCCAGAAATAAGTAGTGTATGTTTGTGTGTATTATGTGTGTGTTCTGTTGTTGTGTCTGACCGCTTGGCTACCCAGAATCATCAGTCACCTGGATTGATGATTCTGGGTACTCGTCCACACCACGGGAAGGTGGGCCAGTCTCAATGGAGCTCGCACTGTCTCAATTCGAGACTCTGACCCACCTGATGTTGGCAAAAGATGGGCCAGATTCCTCTGGGGGCCCACTCCAGAGGAGAGAGAGAAAAAAAAAAAAAAAAGGATTTCCCGTGGTGTTAAAAAAAAAAAAAATAAATAAATAAATAATAAATAAAATAAATAAATAATAATAAACAAATAAATAAAAAGTAAATGAATAAATAAATAAATAGAAAATAAATGAATAAAAAAAATAAATAAATAAAATAAAATAAAATAAAAAAAATAAAATAAAAAAAAAAAATAAATAAATAAATAAAATAAAATAAATATAAAATAAAAATAAAAATAAAAATAAATTTTTTTTTTGTTTTTTTTGTTTTTTTGGGAATGTTGCTCCCTATTGAGTAGCTTCACCAGACAAAGGAGTAGAATTATTCGTAGCCGTATAACAAATTCTTCTTCTTGTGAAAACATCGGATGCAAACTGCTGAAGAGCAACATAAGAATTCTTGTCTCCCACCAGCAAAGTTTCATGCCCATGAGAGAGTGTAGAAACTGACGAACGAAGAACATCTCTAAAGTCATTATACAGCGGACATTCAAATAAAATGTGGCTTCAATTTTCATTTTCCCCGCATTGACAAGCTTCCGTCCTAGAAAGACCAAAACGACATAGTTTTTCGTTAAGAGATCCATGTCCCGTTAAGAGGAAGGATGTATATAAGTCCAAAGAGAACCAGACAGGTTTCTGCTTTACACAAAAGGTCACCTCAGGGAAAAAAGTCCTAGTAACAGATCCGACAGATCCCTCGCCCAAGACAATCTAACTTGACCATGGTGTTAAAAAAAAAAACAATAAAAAACAATAAAAAAACAATGATCTTATGTTGTTCTACCAACTGTAACCGTTTGTTTACTACTACTTGAGACACGAGGTGAAAATACTATCACATATCATAATCCCGGCCTTGAACTTGAATATATTACTTAATATAGGGTGGTGGTACTCAACTAAGTTAGAGCAGATTTCTCTAAGGGTAACTGTTACTCATTCGAAATATAAGACGAAAGCAACTAGTTGTGAGGGATTTCACAGTATGAGATGTTATAATAACGATGCCTAATGTACAAACTTCAGTTTTTCTTTAAAAACTTCAACAGTGTAGAAGGATGAATTTGCACCAAACAGTGTCGTAATTTGAATTTTCCGTAGTTTGATATGCTAATATTCTACTTGCACTACATCGCAAGCTTTGATCATTTTCGTTAGGATTTCAGATCACGGAAGACTAAAGAACAAGTCCATTTTTTTGAGTAGCACTTTAAAAATGTGATTCTACTCAGAAGGCTTCTTACGTCATAGTAGAAAAATATTATAGAAAAAAATTTGAAGTGTGCAAGGTTCCTGGATGGTTCCTAAATAAAATCAAAAGCAATATATATTTACTGTATTTTCTTCAACTATTTTTCCTAAATCTTTTCGTTCAAAAATGACTGGATTATTACCATGATGTGTTCAGTGGTGCGCTCAAACTTTCTCGCCCAGATTTATATAAAAATGTTCAAATAAGTTTTCTGTGAGCTTTTCTTCTAACTACATTTACTGATGTGTAAAGTTTTGTAAAATGGCTAACGCTCATCAGAAATTCTCTCGCTTTGAATATTGCTGTTCAGCTTCGGTATGAACGCTTCTCTAATAGGAAATTATTTATACATCTGGTTACAGCAGTATCGAAGAAACGTCACAGTGTGACAGCTGACTAATGTATTTCTAATAGGCAAGAAAATCAAAATATCTGAAGCATTTCATTCAATTTCTTTTCTTCCAAGACGTTACTTCAATTTATTTTCAGTTTAAACGAAAGTAAGTGCGTAAATAAAAGTAATTAAAAGTAAATAGAAAAAGCAAAAAATAATAATAAATTTATTGACTGCTGTAGTACTTAAGTTCGTATTTTAACTGATATTTTTAGCAGTTATTAATGGGTCAGCTACAGATTGTTGCTGGAAGACACTGTTCAAGATATATCCTGTGATTTCTTGTAGGAGTAAGTTAGCTCTAAGTCCCAATCGTGTAACAGTTACATTAAAAAATATATAAAGATATTTACTCCAAGGGTAGATTACTAATATACATTTGCTTTACTCTTTTCAGTACCACCTAAAGTTTCTTGGGTGCAGATGCTGGCATCAACAAATGAAACCCTCCTGTTTGGATGGCGACGTCCAAGTCATGACAATGGATCCAACATCACTCATTATGTTGTACAGCTAAGTCAGGATGAGAAAATGGTGTCCAATGAAACTCTACATGTTCTACCAGCAATGCGCAACAACCACATGTTCATATTTGTAGGACTGGAGCCTGGAGAATGCTACGGTTTCCAGGTAACGTAATCATTTTTAATTCGACATTCATTGTGGTATCCATTCGTAGCTCTGCAATATTTGGTGTTTTTCTCTTCTCTTTAAACTTTGAATGTGAGTCATTTCATAACAAATTACAATCAAAGATTTTGTTTAACGAATCATTGTCATTATATACCTACTTCTTCCTATTAAGCTGGATTTCCGTTTTCGAATCTTTGCATCGTTTTGACATTCTGTATGAAACCTATGTAGTAGTAATAGATAATACAGCCTGTTAGTATATACAATTAAAGTAGGATTCGTTGTAAAGGCCATGTCTGCGACCAGTACATTCCATTGCTTCTTAAACCCCTGGCATCGCATGCTGATAAGTCATAAAGCAACAAATCTTTGTAATAAAGATGTATAGATATAACAGGACCTAGCCGTTTACAGTATATTCCTCAAAGAGTCTACAAAGAGAGTTCAAGAGACTATGAGGAAAGGGAAATTTGGTTCCCTTTCCTCATAGGGAACCAAATTTCAACCAAATAAATTTAGTGTCTGACTGTAGAGCCAGTTTGGATATTCGTAAGAGTAATTTATTTTAATAATGATGATATTAGTTGGAACCCAGTGAGATATACCCACCTTTGAATAATTTTAATAGATATTACTTTTATATGGATTTATATTTCATATGGACTTGTATATTACCACCTGAATTTAGTATGCTATATTGTTTAATACGTTTAGACTGATTATAATGCTGTTAAATGTGGTTTCATATCATACAAAACATTTATATCAAATTATAAGGAAGGTAACATTTTGTAGGATGTATAAAAAATGAATAAATCAATTTAAAATATAAATTATTGTAGCATAAAATTAAGAAATGTAACTTGTAATAAACGTGAAAAATAATAATTCATAATTCTTTCCAAATAATAAATCATTAATATACTAATATTAATAAGGCCCTGTGGAGGATGCAGAGTTCTTTCAGCGTATGCTGGAGCGTCTGACCCGAGAAAGAAGTATGGCTTCAGAAAAATTTTATACGGATGATTGAAGTTTGAACAGCGAAGTTCTGTTGCATTTCAAATGAATGAAAATGCGTTTATTCATCTCTTCTTGGTATCCTGTTGACTAGGAGTTTCACATAATTTTGATCCCTATACAGAAAACTGGTTTTTCTTTTCAAACCTGCTTACAATTAACATAAAGATTATTTTAATTTTGGAGGTGTGACAGACATATTAAACAACATACTATTGTTTTTTGTTTTTTTTTTTTTTCTGTTGGAAATAAGATTGCGTGGTGTGGAATTACCAATTTTGGTTTCTTGGTTTTAACAGTTGCCTAAACTCACAAAAAATTTTCAAAATCTGTTTTTTGTATACTTCACAAGTGCTGAACTTATTCTGATCAATAGTCAGAGAGCAAGTCGACCATATTTACAGATCAAGGCATGGACGTTCCTAGAGTATGTGGCGCCCGGGTGCAGTGCACCCTTGCACACTCAGGACGGCCCGCAACTAGATCAAGGAACGTAATATCTGGTTGGGACTTGTCGTAGAGAAAGAACACTGAATTATGAATGTCTCCAGAAGGGCAGTAGATGTTGATCTTTTGCAAATTGCTGTATGAAGGTGGTGAGGTGTATGATTAAAGAAATGATAGATCAAATCACGCTTGGTCTGATTGCTTTCTCAAAAATTTTGAAGAGGCTGCTATTTATGGAGATTGGCCCATAATCAGTTTGATTTGTCTGGATTCTTTTCTTTTGGTACGAGTTTGACAAGATATTGAGTCCGTGATTTTGGGGTGTTGCCACCTGCAGGATTATATACAGGCTATATAGGTGAACCAATAAATTCAAAATGTACAAGTTGCAGACTTACACTATAAACAGCGGGAATCTGTTTAAATTACTGTAGAAGTATTTATAATTGTTTTTAGGTCTTCGCGATTGATTTGAAGATTTTTCAAGGAGTTGGAAAAATTCACTGCTCACATCTGATAGATGAGGTTTTGGTTGAAGCTCAGTTATCTGGTCGTAGGTAACCCTTGCCATCTACGTGCATTTAGTTCTCTTTCCTATATAATTTTTAAATTTTTGGGTTTCTTAAACTAATCTAGATAAGCTATTCTTTCTTCTCATTTTCTTAAAATAAAAACCAAATCCTAACCACAGTGATCTGTAATGCAAGAGAAACAAAGCAAAATGTAATATTTGATCTTTAAATTTTAATATAATTTGTTTACATATTACTTGCTACTTTTCTTATAAAGGTGGAGGAATTTTCCTCGTAGACAATCGTAGTCATCGCTTTCATAATCTGTGGCATCTTGCAAATGGGAACTTGGCAGTTTATGAAGCAAACAAACAAAATTAAATTAGGATTATTTAGGGATGTCACTTACTCTAACTTCAATAAATTGAAGAAGATTTTTCGAATATTGCAGCGGTAATTTTTTCAGAAATTGTAAACTTCGTACATATACCCGTCTATTACGCGAAGACCTTATTTAATAAATTGTGTTTAATCAGCCGAAGTACTAGTCTTGCGTGGTTCTCTGTAATCACAATTACTTATAATAATTTCTGTGTGGGTGTATAGTAATTAGCCAATTTATTAAAAGTATTACGGGACATTCCGGCAAGTTGCTTAACCATTATTACAGTTTTTCAGAGCAACTCGATTTACAGTTTTTTCCCTACCTTTGTAAGTTTTGCAAGCAAGGTTTATTGTATTTGTCAATTGATCATGTTTCATTTACCCATGTAAAACATTGATATCTCCAAATATGTTCTCCAAGGAAATTAATTAAAAACTTTCGTGAATTGCAAATGATAATTAGAAAATATAATCCGTTTAGTTTTTGAGAAAAACATTTAATTTATGACTTCTATCAGTGGATCATTATCGATTGACAGCCCTCTTATAGAAGATACGAATTAAAATGTTAATAACTCAAGATAGAATTAATGCATTCAAATAATAAAAAAACCACCCAAATGGTCACCGCCCCCTCCTTCTCCAGGATTCCCTTCGTGTGCGTGGTTTCTAGATTTCGTGATCTTAGAGCGTTTTTGCTCTCACATACAGATATTATTCTCAGTCGTGCTGATGTCTGTTCAGATTGGCAAGGGCGAACTATGTATTGATTAACACATTACGATACTCAAATTTTTCAAATTAAATACTTTTTTGACACGTCTTTGCAATAGGATCTGCTCCTCATTAGCATATACATTTAACAGCCAGTTTATTAGATACACGTAACTAATTAAAATTAAAACTTCGTCGTCGAGACGTGCTCTACGAGCTACCAAAAAGAATTTCAAAGGGATTCTAGCCGATGCTGTCCCAACAGCATCTCCCAGTTTCATATGAGACGGTGACAGAGTCCTGCTGCGAGCAGCTCGTTCCACCTCATCCCACAGATACTCAGTCGAGTTGAGATCCGATGACTGAGAAGGACAGAGGTAAAATCACCCTAATGGTGCTGAAACCATTTCCAAACGATCGGTATCTTGTGGCACTACGCATTATCTTGCCGAATGCTGCCGTTACCAGATGGATAAACTGTGAACAGAAAGGAATGCCCCTTTTGGGCAACGATGTTCAAGTAGAAAATGGCGTTCAGACGTTGCTACCTGGTGATCCTTCCCAGTGTCACAGATGCTGTTCTCAAATGACATTAAAGCATATTTTCATCGAATGTCCATCTTATCATAATGCTCGACAAACAGCCTTTCAGTCATGTGTACTGTCACATGATCCGCTTGTGGGGGTTCTGTTTTTGTTGAGTTTTTCTTAGACCTCCACCCTACTGAAGTCACAAGCCCACCCCACAAAACGCAAATCTAACTGCAATTCATAGAAAATTCTAGATTCTAGGGTGTGTAAAGCGGGTGTTAGCAGAACATTAGACACACATTTTTTTCAATAAATTTACAAACCTTTAATGAACATTATATACATTTATAAAAAAACAAACTACATATATGCATATCAATTTCTATATATATAAACCATACTATAGTACAAAACATCATCAACTATTCTCAATTTACAAATTATTAACATCAGTTTGTATCAGTTGTATCTTACTTATTATGAATCATCAATGATTACTCAATCATTACCTTTCATTGCCAATTTTTATCACTTACATCAGTAAAACTCATTCCAACTCTTATTACTCTTTCTATATATGTTTTTTTTTTCTAACCTTTTAACACATGAAGTATATTGCAACTGATGTCCTCTTACCTCAGTAATATTCACTATAAATCACTCGTTCTACTTTAGTTACTCTCAAGTTACCATCTTAGTCATCCCTCTTTACTCCCTTTAAGTTATTTCATAATCATTTGCATTCATAACAAATTATCTCAACCTTGGTAACTAACTTGCCTAATACAACAGGAATGGCCCTTTTTTAAAAGGACTATCACTCGATTCCTTACAAAGCTAGATTATGAGTCCTTGCGTTCAGGTTTTCTTCCATTTCTTGGGCACTCTGCTTTCCTTAGTGGCGGACAGGATTTCTTTCTTTTCCTGGCTCACATATCTGCACAACTGGCTATACTTGTGTCTACAAGTGTAGGCTCTTACAAGACAAAACTTCGGAGGTACAGCTTGCGATTACGTTGCCAGGGACGCCGATCACCCTATTACTGCCTTCCGATGCTGTACCAGGCTTTCTTTCTTGCACGTTTACCTTAAGCTTAAACTTTCAACGCACATGTTTCCCACTCTTCCATACTTCCAAAAAAACATCATCACTTTCAGTCCGCAGTTACTCGCGTCCCTTTCTCTTACCCATTTTTTCTTCTTCATCTTGCTACCACGAGATGTGAACTCCGAACAACGAAAAATCTACTCCCACTTAAATCCGCAAACTCACGACTTTCTCCCCTTAGACCACAGAGAAGTCCGATACCGAGTGGACACTTGCTCCATTACTCCCCCCGAACTTTTCTTATTCTAGCTAAATAGATATATCTATTATATTTTAAGATCTACATCTTACACGCTAACTCTGCAGCAAATTATTAGGAGACAAATCAAACATTAATGACATTTTTACTTTTCTCAAATAAGTAAACTTTACGAATCATAATTAATATAAACTTGGGCATGATGACAGTAAAATAACAGGTGCATTATAGCCAAAGCAGCTTTTGCCCCCCCCAAACCCAAAATACAACAACGTCTAATACCAACAGTCACACCCCGCTCAAAGTCCCTAGGTCTCACTGTTAGTCCATATACTCGCCAACTGAAAACACACAATCCCTCGGTACTGTTATAGCGGTCTTTCCTTATAAATAAGCTTTCAATATGAAATTATAATAGCTTTAGCTTTCCAAAACGAAATGTCCCATCTGTCTCTCTCCTCTTTTTCTGTACATTCCCCGTGAAAGAGATTTTCATTATTTCTGTGAACCTCTTCTCTATTGACGCATTTTTTTTAATACTGTTTTTTTCTTGCTTCTTTAATTATTATTGTTCATGTAATGGACTATTATGGATCTATAACTCAATTTTACTAATAAAAATTGTTATCATTGCTTCAAACAATTTGAAGGTCGCGTTTAAAAAGATAATTTTTAAGCTGGAAAACTGATTTTCTTATGGTAATCCGAGCTATTTATTTACTTCGATCATTTTAAGTTTATATTAACTTTAAGTAATATAATTACTGGCATGAATGTTTGATATAACTGAATTTTTAATGCACTTCATAAATCTTAATCGACGTTGTCGCTTCAGATCTATTCACAGCATTCTCATTCACTGAAACGTAATGATAATTTTGCACTTGTGGTAGCTAACTAGTTGATTTAATACGCTTTCACCTTGACTTTCCCTCCTCCTCGTGTACACTGGGGCAAACATACAACCAGGACCTTCTTTCAAGAACACGCATGTCGTGAAATAAACCAGACAACTGCGATTAGATTGCCATATGCTGCATGAAAGACCTTCTGCTTCTGACCAGAAGTCGGATAGGCAGATTTAAACACGAGATAACAACCCCTTTATCTTAATTACTTCTTCAGAGTTAATTACTGAAAGTATAATTAACACTACTTTGATCAAAAACAGACTTCCTAAAGCACTGGCAACTCTCCAAATAACTAAGAGCTTAAATGTAGTTTTTCTAAAGAGCCGCGAACATTCTCCATTAGAAGCTAACATATGTTAGTGTCCTTTCAACAAAAGGAATCATCCGAGAAGGTAATTTATCCTCCCAACTTTCTTTAAGCAAACCGTAGTCATTGTAGAAACTTCTCGCGTCCAATTTCTACTAATGTACTGATTGTTTTCTTAAGCAAACCAATCCACTATAAGCAGAACTGCATAAAAGTCTTAAAGCGAATTAAACCCCCTTACTACATAGCATGTTATTTAATTTTAAGTTATAGCATAAAATGCAAAGATAATCGTCTAAATTTAATTCACGATAAATGATTTCTTACTGGAGTTCAGGTACATAAGCATGCGTTTTAAATCCATTGATCTTTCAAAGATTTTTCTCAGATTGGTTAATCTTTAAATCTTTTTAGTTTCATTTTTCCCTTGCTTTTTATGTATTCTCTTAATTTTCAATCGTTCAGTCATTAAGACATTTTTTTCCATTGCGGATGCCAAGATAAAATATTAAAAACTAATAATAATGGCAGACCTTTATTAAGAATATAAGAAGTTATCTAAAACGCCACTTTTTCAGACTCTGTGCAAACTTTTAATTCTTATCTTTACAACTTAACATTAAGCAAAAATAAAATCCATCTCTATCCACGCTATTAAGCAATTTTGGGAAATCTATTCGCCTCTCTTAAAATAAAATCAAATATTCTTTGCAACAAAAGCTAATTACCTGAAAATAGACTCTGCTTCTGCGACATTGAAATATTTTTTTTCCTCTATGAAAAAATATCTAATGATTGACTGTCTATCTAATGTCTTGGCCTGGGAATTAACTTAAAAGGAAGTGGAAATGGAACAGTAATCATTACAATATACATTAATAAGAAGCTTAATTTAAACTAATGAGGAAAATTACCCTGAATAAAAAAGCCAATTTTGAAAGCAACTACTGCAAGCACAAAACAGTCTTAATTTTTAAACAAATACCCAAGCCTTCCATTATTTACATGAATCTACGTTTATCTACGTGAATTTGTTTCATCATTTTCAATTATTTCGTAATGCTTTATTTTTAATTTATTTTTTCAATGCTGGTGTTTCATTTCCTTTTTAAGTTGAACTACTCTCTAGCCGAGATTAATGATTAAGTAACAATCCGAAGGCCCTTGTTGCTCACGTGCAGATTTACATAATATCATATCAAAAATACTTTCTATTATTCAGTTCCATTATAATTTAACAGGCAATGAGATGTTTTGTGTACGAATTACTTCTAGTATACCATTCTATATAATATGCTCACTATTGTATATTGTAAAATTATAGAAATTTTCAGTAAATTTTAAAATATGCAGATAAATTATATTAGTATTTGTTATAAATTATAATAGACCTTTTTTAGAGGTCAGGAGTGAAATACAAACAATATTCTTGTCGATACCGACCAGGCAGGAAATACAACTGGAAATTTTTTAATGGTAGTAAAATAAAATCCGTCTATATGCAGAAAAAGAAGAAAAAGCCCAAAATCAGTCATTCGGTATGCCTGTTTGCAGGTTTAACGTTCCATTCATTCTGGTTTTTCAAAAATAAAAATCTATAAAGAATGAAAGAAATTTTTCAGAGGTAAGAACTCATGAAAATCCAATGAAACGATATGTCTCCTTGTCTGGGGGAGTCATATTAGGGTTGCCGAAGAACAACTGCATCCACTCATATGTATTATATCCATAATTTGTGTATGTTCACTGGTTACTTTGCCTGTTTTGCTGGATGAAGAGCCCGCGTTTACGGGAGGAAAAACCTTGCAATCCTCGACTGAGACCATTTAACTAAGCCATAGATTGAAAAAGCCCATAAAAGTTCCGGATTCGAACCCGGGCATTTTCCAGCCGATGTGGGTAGGTGGTGATTATAACCACTGTGCTATCGCGAGAACGGATTAAAAAATTAGAGACAGAGAGTGTTGTTGTTGGTATTGGGCTTAACGACACAAGGGCTACTCAGGCCAAATTGTGTCTATTCATTGTTTATTTACAGGTTTATAGCTATAGATTTTAAATTATATTCTCCTATATAGGTGAATATATTTTAGATACATTAAAAGTTCTTCTTTGTTTGCTTAATTTCCTATGAAGTGAGATAAATCATGAGAGATGTTCAATGTGGAGAGAGATTGAAAAGTGTTAGAGCGGATGGTTGAATGTAATGGACAATCAACCAGAAAATGACGGACCGTAAGTTGGGACTGACAGGATGAACACCGAGGTGGATTTTTTCCCCAATTGTAGGAAGAGATGTGTTTGATGAGTGTGTCCAATTCTGTGTCTTGCCAATGCCACTTCCTCTCTTCTATTTCGTCGGAAGCTAGAGAGCAACAGCTTTGGTTCATGTTTTATCTGGTAAAGTTTATTGTTGGTGTTACTTTTCCAGATCTGTGACCAGTTGTTGTAGCATGTTGTGCGTGCGTATAACAGACTTATAATCAGTGTAAGGAACCTGAGGATGTGAGAAAGTGGGTTGAGGATGTTGTGAGAAAGTGGGTTGAGGATGTTGTGAGAAAGTGGGTTGAGGATGTTGTGAGAAAGTGGGTTGAGGATGTTTAGCGGCAATATCAGCACTTTCATTTCCTGGAATGCCACAATGACCAGAGAGAGTAAAATGATTAATTGCGAATACCTGAGAAAGAATAGAAGATGGAATTCGGCCGTTTATGCCTCATATTTTCAAGGAGAAACTACAGGGCATTGCTATGTTCGTGTTACTGCACTATGTTCATCCTTTTTCCACTCGAGTTCCTTGTAGCTTCCCCTTGAAAAATAGCTTCTCCTCAGAAAAGTTGCAGAAAGGAATTATTATTTCAGGAAGTGTGATCTCAATAAAAACTTCATGAATTTCTGTGATAAGAACCCGTGAATACCTTTTAGTTAGTTAAGCTGAAAAATCAAGAATAAATAAGTTTTTAATATCTAAAATGTTTTTGTGAACCAGTGTGTGTATTTTAGGTAATATATTTCGCGAATTCGTTTATTATTATATAATACTAGCGATCCAAGTAATATAACGTATTCCGTGCAAATTTAAGATAAGCTACTGCCCATTTTAAATATGAATTTCTATATTTCTCATTTCTATTAGTTTAGTCGGAGGGTTATAAAGTAGCATAAACAAGAGATAATAAGAGCCAACTGTGGGGTGACCATGAGACACTCGTATTTTCTGTAGCTGCTTCCAAATGCAATACCTTATACTGTACTTCCATTTCCTCACTGGTCTCGTAAGTTGCGATTATTGCCTAATACTCACGTCCACACTACTGCTAGCCATGCAGTTCTGACGTGAATGACCTTTGCCATCACATCGACTGCTGTTGGAAAATTCCATTTTACTTCAGTTTTTACAGTATACAAGGTGAATGCCGAGTGCTTTCATCAACAAAATAGCATCAGCGAATTTCTGTGTGATGCGAGTACTGAAGGAAATACAAGAATATGGAAATGGGAAATTCGATATATAGACTATATTAAGACTATTTCGACGGTATCCCATCATAGTAAAAACTCAATGTCATTAAGTATAGTATGAAATGTTTTGTTCTCGGAACAAACTATAAGGTTAGAGGAAAAATACCCTCATATTGGAAAAATATTCAATGGATTCGGAGTGCCAACGTGCTTGTGGCTCTGCATAACAACACGAACTTCCTATTTCCGTACATTTGATAGGAAGAAAAAAAGGATAAAAGGATAAAAAGGATCATCAAAATTCCAAGGATACATTACGTTTTATTGTTTTATTCTTCAGAATTGTGTAATGTTACTAATAACGTGAACATAAAAATTGAAGTAAAACTTTTATTTTCGACATAGTAGTTTAATCAGTGGAAATTGAGATCTTTCGTTATGAATCTTTTTTATTACGTGATGCTCTTAATGATTTCTTAATGATATATTTGCAAGATTTTTGCTGAATTTCTTCAGAATAACGTATGTTTAAAATACCAACGTGAATATTTAACCAGGTGAAATGGCGTACTGTTACTACATAGTCTCTGCAAATTTTCCGTGCTATTTTGTAATTTGAATGATTCCTCGTCACTCATATTCAGAACTAAAATCTTATACGAGAAATGGGATTCATTTTGAATTTCCAGGACTATGCTGTTAATCAGTATCACTCAAGCGTTTTCGGCTACAGACCCATTTTGGTTACTGGCTATACCGGCGGACCCCTCGCAGCTAACACCATGGTAATAATCGCCATCCTCCCCAGACTGAGTGAAAAAGGTATCGTTTCGAATGGGAACTTTTTCACTCTGTAGCTAAGTTAGTCGGTATCAGGCAAGGATAACAAAGTTCCCCACTCCCATCCCCGTAAACTTGGATTTTTCATCCAGCAAAACAGGAAAATCGACAAATGGGTAGATGAGATTGTTTTCAAGTAACCCTAATATGATTTTTTTTTCATACAGGAAGATCACTAAATTAAAATATCATTGTACGTTATTGCTCTTAGCAATAAAACATTGCGATCTGCAAAAATCGGCCAAGATTTCTAACTCACTTTCAAACTTTGCCCTTCCACGTTTCAAAGATTTAAAAAAATAAAATTAAAACTTTATTTGTCTGTGCACAGTCCGCTTGTATCTTGGCTTCCAGAAAAGCTAAATGGTAAAACGTCTCGATTCAAGACCTTACCTCTCAGAATTAGTATGACAATCGAGATCTTATCTTCGGCATTTTGTTTTCTCTTTATGTAACTCATTAGGGAGGCGCATAATGGCCAGTTTTTCGCGGATCCCCACGGGATTAGCAATGGAATTGTCAGCAGACCACAGTTTACCTCCCACTGCTACAAATCGCAGTTATGAGAACTGTTTGAAAACTAAGATAGTAGTTGTTTTGAAACTAAGATAGCAGATGAGCGAAGCTAAGACGATGCATTTTTGAAGACAATCAGCGCACCACTTTTCGACTTATCCACTGATCACATTTAGACATTTGTCCCCTAATGTCAGGGTATAGGCGTACTTTGTCATAAAATCCTAGTACATTCCTGTTAAACTAAGTTTCGTGTACCGTTTAACTTCATTGACATCACTGAATCGGTTCTCTCTGTTAGATGTTTTTTTTTTTAAACGGCCGAACAGAAGAAAGGCAGAAGAGGCAAGTACTTCCACTGATAACTATTGTTGTGCGCAAACGACAGTGTTCGACCTTGTTTGAACTAATTGTACCAAAACCAGACTTGTTTCATGGACATGGTCGATGGCATTCAGAAATCGAATAACTGAGTAAAATTCCTCATTTGTCCATGTTTCCAATAGGGCAATCATTTTGGTATTGTCAAAAAAAAAACAGACGCATCCTTTAACAAGAAGAGATGAAATATCACATGTGCACCTTTATTCATGAGACGAGTTTTATTATTAAAGGAACAGTTTCTCCGCCAAAACATCCGTTACCTCACTTTTAAAATCGCCTTCGTATCAGCTTTGTTGCATAAAGTAAACTCAAACCACAGTCCACCATCGGAAGTCTGACCTTTATAATTATGTCCTCTGAAGATTAAAAATTTTGTAATTCAAAGTTTCGGTTGACTTTAACTACCTGTATTCAATATATAATTCTATGTGTCTATTGAATACTTGGTCTGAATATTACGTTTTACTCTTATTTTTGACTTCAGTACAATGTGCTCACTGTTAGTACTCGCATATGCGTCCATATATTTCAAACGTGGTGCACATCCATTCCAGTATTCGCGATATCTTGCATGTTCCTTCATCTCAATATGTTACCATCATAGGTGCACCAAGCATGTATATATGTTCCATTTTTCAGTCAATTGAGATTGTCCGCGTGGATAACACAGTGATTATAATCACCGCCCTCCCCACACCGGATGGAAAAGGTCTGGGTTCAAATCCTGTCAATGATGTTATGTGCGTTTATGGATTTTTTTCATAACGTAGCTGAATTAGTATTAGTCTGTCTCAGGCATGAATAGCAAGGTTCTCAACCGAAACTCGGGTTTTTCGTCCAGCAAAACAGGCAAATCGACCAGAGAACACGCTCAGTTTATGGACACATTACACACAGGCAGATGAGTTGGTTCTCTGGTTGTCATAATATCACAGTTTTTTGTGTTTTTTTAAAGAAAAGTAGGAATTCATTTATATTCCTACTTTTTTTCTCAACTCTCCTTTACTTTAACGCACACACAAACACAGTGATTGTTTATTTTGTTATTGTTCTTTCAGTTATTTTATAACAAGAGTATACCCAGATAGGCGATAAGCCAGGAGATTTGTAACTTTTTTCCGGATGGAAAAAGCTAAGATCGGACGAGGGGGTGCTCATTTTATTGAATATCACACTAGTATTACATGGAAAGAACCTGGGTAGAAGTTTACATTCTGCATTGTTGATGTGGGGAAAATTGGCCAATTTGGTTCTCGCCTTCTCGTTCTCTTAATCTTCTTGATATCTAGCAGGGTCTGTGTATTTGAAGTACATTTGCTTTTCCAATTAGTACTTTAGCTGAAGTTTGGACATTATTTTTCATAACGACGTGTTCCCATGTTAGATAAGGTTTGTTCGAAGTATAGCTTTGGAGATGGTCAAAGGATTGCCAGAGATTCTGTTTGGCGGCCCGACGATCCAATATTGCAATTCAAACATTATTTGGATGTAGGTTTTAAATACAGAAGGCTATACTGTAGATGTAAATGGAATTGGGCGTCGATTAATAGTTGAGACAACAGTTTGTCTACTTCCGATAAGCTCCCTTTTGTTGTCCACATGGCAGAATAGACCTTGGTTTTAGCTGTTGTGGAATGAGACTGACAACCCTACAACCTAAACAAGGTACAGATCTCTGTAGGAAATAACTTGGTTTACTAAAAAACAATACGCAAAAACGTCACCCTTTGGTTTGGTCTCTTTCAAGGTGAATGTCATTTAAGTAGATTTCTTAACCGACCAACTCTTTGATCATACTAGGTACGTGGCTGCTCTTCTTTATTGCTTAATTAGTTTTGCTGTTTTTTTACCATTCAAATCAGCTGACCCGTTTTTCAAACAAGCATTCAATAAACATTCAGACAGCCATAACTCTGCAACTGTTTAGAATCTGATACATGCTTATGCGAACTTTTTTACTTGTTTTTAGTTCACCGAACTGCCCTGTAAGTTTTTTGGTGTAATTTAAAAACACCCTATATATGTGAGCATTGTAATTATACCATGCAATTTAATTAAACATTGTTGATAATTTACGCCTTTATTGAGTTTGGCAAGACTCAATAAAGACTAGTCGCTAAAAAAACGTTGCTGTTGAATTAAGTGTGGAAGAGAATTTTGGGGAAAATTCTTTAAAATCGAGAAGGATTTTTCACTAATTTTTCACAAGGGTCATTAATTTCTTACTTTACTTTAAAGAAACCAAAATTAAAGATTGTAGACAATGCATTATGGCTGTGGTTTATGCAAGAAAGATGACACGGAATTCCAATCAGTACACCCATACTCGAATAAAGACCATGACCCTACATCAAAAGATTGATGATGCAGAAAGTTTTACAGCAAGTGACGGATGGATTGGACGTTGAAAAAAAAAAGCATGGTATCCAAGTACTTGAGTATTTTTAGTGAAAAATTATCCGCTGATCAACCTGCTGTTCGAAGATTTAAGGTCATTTATCGACAGAGAAAAATTGACTGGCGAACAAATGTACCATATGGACGAAATAGATCTAAATTATAAGATATTACCTACAAAAGCGATGGCAAGAAAAGTGAAGTCTGTATCAGTTTACAAAAAAAAAAATCAAAAGAGAGAATCACGGTAGCCGCCTGCAAACAGTACCACTGCTACAGGCAGCTATCGGAAAAGGCTATTTATTCTCTTTCTGGATAACGCTCCTTTACAACCTAATTTAAAGAACGGGACATAAACAGTCTGTAACTCCTTGATCCAGCCTATAGATCAAGGAGTTCTTTAATGTTTAAAGAGGCTGTATAGGAGAATTTTTGAATTCTGTTTAAAAAAAAAATAGAAAACACGAGTTGAAGGTCTTCTAGAATCATTAATATCCAAGATATATCAAAGGTCACTGTATGTGCAATGAAATTCCAAGATAAAAATTTACTAAATCTTGAAGAAAACTTTGCCCGAGGGTTACATACACTAATGAAAGTCCTGAAAAATAATAAAATAATGAAGATGGTAGTTTATTAACAGATTTCAGACAAATTGAAAGTAACGAATATTTACTGCAAGAATACATACAACAGTGAATTTATGGTGACAATTTGTTGTGAAATGAAATTATGGATGACGCAGAAATTATACAAGCCGCTACTGAAACGTATGGATCTAAATATAAATATGGAAATTTGATCTAATCCAGTTCCAAAAATAAACAGCAGCCAGAAACACCCTAGATGCAGGTTTACGTTGAACAACAACATGATTCAACAGTCAACGACACAGTTCTAAAAGTTTTTAAAAAACTCAGAGAAGGCACCCGAAGAGATCATGTTCAGTTTACGTTTTTCTTTATGACCTCAACGTTCTAAAATCTCTTTCCTTTGAGAGCAGTTTTCACCTTGAGAGAGAGAGAGAGAGAGAGTAAGAAGTCCACTGGCGCTAGATCGGGAGAGTGGGGTTTTGCACAATACCATGTTTCATTAAAAATGTCTTTACAACAAGTGCGGAATGGGGGGAGCATTGTCGTGAAACAAGAACCCGCTGCCTTTTTCTCGAAATGGCGACTAATCCGAGAATTGCGCTTAAATAGTCTTCGAAGCACCTGTACAAAACAGCACTGACTTTCTCCCACCAAGTAAAAATTCAGTTTCTTGTGAATCGCATCCTGTTTGTCGAAAACCATGATTAATATCGCCTTGGCCCTGGACTTCAGTAAAGGAAACGTTTTGGGTCTTTCTGATGATTTTGAAGCCCATTGCATACTTCGACGCTTCATCCTTGGGTCGTACAGAAACACAGAATTCTTCCCCCCCCTCCACCCGGATGCACTGGCTTCCATCCTAACACGATCTTGTGTACATCATAAAGGATAAACCAATGTCTGATATTTTAATAATTGGTAGCACGCCAAAATTTCATCTCGCGCATATCAGAATGAAATCTCAAGTTAGCACTGTTAATGACACCTTGAATAGCACAGTAATTTACAATAATGTCATTAATTTCAAAGGTCTGGAGAATAAACAGTAGAATCTTTTAAGTATAAAACTTGAATGAGCGTTACATTCTATTAGCGATTTGCTGTCCAATGGTGAAATTTCAAATATGAAACAAATGAATATCTTGTAAATTAAGAATCATTATTTAAACGTATGCAACTACAAGTTACTTTACATTATTCTGTGGCCCTAAACAGTGACTGTTCAGTTTACATATTACAAAGAATTGGATTATTATTGCTCAATCCATGCTCCTCTTCAGTTTCACAATATTCTTTGGCCCGTTTCAAGGGATGATCAAAGATCTTCTCCGAAAGAATTTTCTTCCGCAATTTCCTGATTTTAAGCATCACAGTTTTTTCAATAACAGTTACAATTCGACTGTACCGTACGAACCGCATAATATAATAGCGAAGTAAGCACCAGAAACATGTTCTCTATACTTGTAAAAACGTGTTTCTATTACTTTCTTTCACCTGTATATCTCGCAGTGAAAATTACTTCTAAAGAAAATGGCATAACTCAATTTTGAAGATCTGACCAAATTATCTCAGCGAAACTTGATGGCCTCATTTGGTGTCACATGGGTATACCTCCTCCTTGCTTGATCGATTCATTACTTCGCCACGGTAGAACGAACAATGAGTTATTTGGTAAACCATACAATCAGTAATCCAAACAACCTATAATGCAACAGCAGCAGGGACTATGGACCTGAGAACAACTCTTCTCTGCAGACTCGTTTTCAGACATTAAAGGCGGTGGTACACACAGACACGAATTGAGATAGTATATATTCTTTCTAATATACTACAAACTCTGCTGAAAGACTACCTGCATAGTTTATCCAGTTGATTTCTCTTGGGGTTCAGCTCACTAGAAAGCCGTATCCTTGCTTATTATTGGACTTTTATAGTCTAATAGGGATAAAATTCGTTATTAGGTTATAATTCCGCTTATTATACTAATGTCAGAACTCATGATACTTTCTTCTTGATTAGTTGAGAATCTTACGAATTGCAGTACAGTTATACAGAGAGCACTGTGCTATGTTCACTCTTCAACCTGATAAGAACGCTATTCAGTAAATAGGAAAGGGGCACTGTTTGCATAAAGAATGAAGAAAATTTTCCTCTGTAACTATTTATATGAAAAACTATTGCTTTAAAATCATTTTTGTCCTCACTTCTTCACATAATTTCTTAAAATGGAAGTAAACAGGGCTGGAAAGTGGAAAATTTAACAAAACAACGGAACACTGATTAATAAAATATGCACTACGTTGTTGGAGATAATCGGCTCGTTTCAGGAATATTAAGTTCTGGATTTTGAAATTATTTGTTTTATCTGTTTTTGCATGAATTAGCTAATTATTATTTTGATAAAATTGAGTGATTAGTGTGCTACTGTTCATTCGTAAATCAGGTGGCATTACAGAAGTGATAATCCTGAGGTCAAAGTCAACTTTTTTTTTTAGTTCGCCCAAGTAAGATAGTCTCCTGGATCTTTCTGCGCACGGTCTAATTAGCTATTCCCATTATCCGAAATAGGGAAGAAGTTCGTTGCTTTAATTACTTTTTCCACTAAGTTGTTAATTACTGCTTAGAAATTCAAAGCTCAACTGGATTGGCACCTGCGGGAAGAGTTAAATGTTCTTTGTTGTTGTTATGATCCTTGCCTTATTTGCTAGTGCGTCAGAAACGTGCGAATATATGTACATGAATCTAAAGAGAAGAAATAAAACTTTTGAGAATTTGAAAATAAATATTACATCTTATTTCATAATTTAAAAAAAATTAAATAACTTTTAGTAAACGCTTACAAAACCATTTTCTTGTATACTATCGGTAGATAATATTTAAAAATAAACAAATATACAAACATGAAAAGAAAAAACTAGCAACTTCAGTAGTAATTAACCGCTGAGAATATAATACTGTATTTAATATTAAGATGATAACTGTTCCTTCTAAACTACAGGTTTTTGTTTCTTCCTAACTATCTTCAGCAAATAAAATTTAATATAATTTTTTTTAATGTAAACATAATCAAATTTGTGTTAAATTTGAATTGCATCAGACAAAAGGACCGTCACTAATTGCAAAGCTGAAAAATGATGCGTAACATGAAACATTTCTGGTCTGAATTCTGTGCAATAAGTACAATAAATTATCCGGATTCCAAGGTTTCGTACAGTTACTTTTCCCCAGCGGCAGAACTTTATATTTATCAATGTCGAAACGTAGTTGCCTCTTTTTCTACCAACTGAATTATTTATTCTGATCTTTTTGGGACAACGTACGTTGATACCCCTTTTCTTCATCAATAAGTTTTGATATCAGAGCAGCAATACTATCGACTATAGCAGTGGTGGCCAAGCTTAGTAACCTTGATAACCGCACGCAAAATAATCTTAGAAGGCTCGAGAGGAGCAAGTCTTTAAAGTGCGTACTTCAGTTTTATTTAATAAAATTTATGTTCGGGATTATAATTTAGATTTCTGCTCGAGAGATGGAAGCGTGATCCTCGTTCTCTCCAGAGAAGAAGACATCAAGGATCAGTTCGAAGAGTGAACCTTGACTCGTGTAAAGAAAACGTTGGCCCTTGGCTCATCGCTTGGTTTCAGAGTAATGCTGGATCCGGAAAGCCCTCTCGAGTAGCACAGTGGATATAATCAGCCTTCTTGCCGAACCAGGTTCGAATCCTGTCGATGATGCGAGAAACTTTTATTTTAGGTAGCATTGAAATGATGCGCCAATTTGGGCAAGTTTCGTGCATAAAACAATATTTCTTTTGTATCCATTTTTTTTTCATGGGGGAGGGGCTCTAGGATGTCAGAAACGCCATTCTACTGAACGATTGGAACGCGCTTGGATGCGGCGCTGTTCCAGAGACTGTGTTTTCTCCACCAAGTTCTGTGAGAGATGGTGAAGGAAACACGAACCATGGAGTGCCAAAAAGTCCCTTTTCCTGAAGCCTTCTGCATACAGATTGCCTTGAAACAGGCGTTTCTGCGGCCGCTGAGAGATCGATAGAAAGAGTTGCCTCGCCGCTAGAGCTGGATAGGGGGATGGAATGTTGTTACTTTTGGCCGACTTTGAACTTTCTTGTGACTGTCCTGCCCATAGCCATCCTTCACTCCGAATCTTCAAAACGTCTGTTTTGCATTCCACAAAAAGAAAATGTATTCATACTATGCCATATTATTTAGATAATGAGTAGTGTTCTTATAGTTCCACCCACCACACAGCCAGGTCCTCCACTCAGGGCAGACCCAAAGAGTTAGAGAGTCCGTTGATTGGGTTGATATTTTTTATGAAAACTCCAGACTCAAAAAAGTATTATAAAGCATAATATTTAGTGCACGGTTTGAAAGTTGAGAAGACTAAGGATATGCTCGTTAAAGAGCCCGGTAGAACAGAATTTGAAGTTTTGCTATTGTTTTCATATTTTTGCAACTTAAAATCTTATTTCTTATGTCATATTAAGGCTTATCCTATTAAATCACATCTAGATGTCAAATTTAATGTAAAAATTTACATCCAAATAAAAATAAAAGACTGGACGCTAGTATATTATTCTTTTACACCAGCAATATTAGCAGTCTGATGCCGAAAGTTCTAAACTAGAATCATCTGAGTCGACTTCTTATGCATCTCGATGTGTGTTCCCTTACCCCAAGGATTACACTGAAGCTTTGCTAGATGTTTTGTGTTATTTTTTGATCCACTCTCCTGAAAGCCACTTCACCGGAAGTCATTTATTTCAGAACTGATAAAGAATTTTTTGACTGGGGATTGTTAAACGATATGTTACTACACGAAAACAGTGACGGAACTAAGCACTGACTTAGTTGTCTCCATGAATCCCTTTGAAAAGTGTTTTGTAACTTGCCCTGTGATTTATTATAGCCAGCCTTAATTACACATCACTTATAAGTTTTGTCGATATCTCATTTTAGACATTCTTCGCCAAAGATTTAAATGCAACTGATAGTTGAAGTATTAAAACAGTAAAGCTATCCTACTTTCATCTCGTCATAAATCAAGAATCTTCAGGCTTAATCCAAAATTATTGGCCATCAGAGATCGTGGGATTTTTAGTGTGTGGCTCTTTATCACATTAAGTCACATTTTTATGACACTTTAATGCTAACACTAAATCAAAAATAAATTACCATTTTAAGGGAGTTGTAGGGAAGGATCCTTCGTCATATGTTACCTGTATAGTTTAATAGTTTTATGCAATTAGGTTGGACATGATTCATACCCGCTGAGCCGACGACAGTTTTTCTTTTCCTTTTTCATCACCGCATATAATTTTCGGAGATCATTTCCACTGCGGGCACCAGCAGCAGCACGTGGATGTAACTTCCGTTTCCTACACTTATTACTATCTCCTTTGAATTATGAAGTTCGCCAACACTGAGAAAAAATTTTCCCTTATGGTCTGCTACGGAAGCTGCAGATAAATAATGCGAGTTTTGCGCTGTTTTTCTTCTATTTTTAGTTTTACTGCCGAAATGTGACGTTCGCTGCTCTCATTCCGTATCTTAATTTGGACTCTCTCTATGTTACAGTTTTACGTAAAGGGTAAAAAATAAAAAATTAAAGACATCAGAACAGGCTCGATTATAACAACAACATCAGTGGCTTTCAAAGGGAATAAATTTAGTCTTTCTGCTTTCTTGCTGACAGATGTTTAAAGTTCTACTTTATAAGTCACTCGAGAGAAGTAATTTGAATTATAAAGTGAACTTTAGATTATAGTCACTGGGGCTACCGAAATGGACCTTTCTTTTCGTGAAAAATCACATTATTTTACACAGAACAGTAATAAAATGACGAAACATTTTAGAACTTTAACGTACAGTTTGTTAACGATTTTTTTTTTAATACAGTCTTATTTTCAACCTTTATTCGAAAACTTGTAGGTCGAGTATTAATGTAGTGGACGAACAACCAGGCTCTGCTAAAATTTCTGGTTTCGAAGAATTTTCTTTCTCTTTATCCATTTTTTATAAACAGGTTTATAAATGATTCGAGAAATTGTGTAAACACTCAAATAATTACGTTATAAAGAGTGGTGTGAAACGTCTTTCTCTGAAGATTACTTCATGTGAACCATGCACGGCTTGCTCTCATACTAGGCAGAATTCACCGATTCTCATCCGACCACTGAAGTTAATTCTTAACACATTAGTTTTCCAAAGGGGGGAGGGGGGGTGCTGCGTCTAAAAATGCAATGTTTCATTAATCATTAAAAAGTTACACTTATTTCTTCACGTTACACGCTCGGTGGCTGTGAGCACTGGACATGTTTTTGTTTTTTTTTTTTTTTACCTATAAAAGCTAACTAACGTAATCGATTTCAGAGGGCGCTTTTTCAGAGAGAGTGTTCTGTACTGTACTACGCATGTGCTTACTACATTACATCTAGCTCTTCTCTCGCTCTTGTTTACATATTTGACCTGAAACAAAGGAAGCTGCATGCCATTGCATTTACCACCAATTTAAAGATGAGGAATAAAATGGACAGATGTTGGTTAATCACAAAATTCTGGATTTGGTATCAATTATTTTTGGCGTGTGCGTAGTATGTATTCGTCAAAAAAGTTTGGAAGGCACTGCCGTATCTAGTATAATGCGGTCTCACAGACCGTTATAATTTTTGAAACCTGATGCTTGCAAGTTTTGTTCAAAATATCACAATATAAATATATTTTAAATCATATAAAATGACACTAGATAACTTTATAGAAAACTTTAACACTGAAAAATTAAGCATCCCGAAATTTTACAAAATTTAGCTAAACTTAAAACGTAAAATATTACTAGCATTAAATCCAAGCAGAATTTAAAAACTATAATAGAATTTAAAAAATATATTCCACCTATCCCTGCTTGGGACCGGAAAATTTTCTGTTATTCCAGTGGCCCAATCTGCCCATGCATAAGGTTAACTTGTTCCAATGATGATTAAGAACTCGCTGGTAAAATGCACTCTACACCTCTTCCCTCTAAGATGAAATTTATATATCAAGCGTCAATACCTGAAAATTTCGCTTTCAATCTTTTCATTATCTTTCCACAAAGCAGTGGCGCGTTATCCTATTGGCAAAAAAGACATCTGCTAGGTCCCCGATCAGAGGGGGGGGGCCCCAAAATCACTGTTTCAAAAACGCATTACTGTTTTTTACTTGTATTTTTAAGTGATTTTTTATCGAAAACTGTACTTTCCAACTGCCAAGGTCAATGAACTTAACTTGAAGATTAATTTGAAAATTACATTTTTTTAAAAAATAGTTTTACCGATTTTGATGATATTTTATATTTAGTTCTTCCTTAAATAGTTGAGCTAATTTAAAAAATAAAGACTGCCTTGTACGTAACCAGCGCCGCTGGCGGCCTAATGCTTAAGGCAGTATAGTAGCAAAGAGGTCCTCACGATCCTATCAACCAGTCTTAAGTGAATGTCCAAGCAGAACTGAGCTGCAGCGGAATAATTCGGCAGTTTTTGATTTTAATGAATGTAAGAAACCTAAATGAACGAGTGTAAGAAACATAAAAATCAATTGTAAGAATATTTACTGTTGATGGGGCACCATGACTTCCCTTTCTCTAGAAGCAATTGTTTCATAAATCATCGAAGGCGGAATTTTCTTTCCTTGCCACCTTTCTGCATAGAGAACTTCACATCTACCTGGGTCGTAACCCCCAAATTCCTTTCTTTCTCTACCATTCTAAAGTTCAGTCCCCTCCATGCGAAACCAAGTCAAAGGCTTTGCTAAAATCCAAATAAACATTTTTAAAGATATTTCCTGCGTCCAGCTCATGATTGACACTACTATAATGGTTTTTCATTAGTTAAACAATATTTTCCCTTTTTAAAACTATACTGAATTCATATATAATTTTCTTTCTCTCTCGATGGCATGAATTCTGTTCTTGCATTCTTGTTCATTGCCTCCATGATTTTTCACTACGACTAATGCCAGAGTGGCCGGTCTTCAGTCCAAAGACATCTTCTCTACGTCTATGAGGCTTTCGCCGTTAATCTTTAATGGTTTAATGCATTTTTCTTGTCTTTCCTTTAAAATAACCAGGTATATGTAATTTTTCTGGACCCTTAATTTCTTTCAGTCTCAAAAATTTTTCTAGTAAAGTGCTTTAAAACTTCCACATCTCTAATTTCACAGTCTCCTTGGGTTCATTCACCATTTCTCCTCAACACAAAGACTTTCATATGTAAAGGCCAATGCAAAGCACCCATTCAGTTCATCAACTGAGTTGTGCAAGATTTTCCAACATCCAGTACACAAGAATCCAGCTTGATTCTTTCTTTTCTTCTTTGTGTTCATATACGAGTATAACATCTGGTCCCCGCGTTCTTTTCCTTGTTATCCAACGTTTTCTCATAATCAGTCTTTTCCAGCTTAACCCTTTCTATGGTACTGTTACAATTCAATTCGTAGCTACTGTAAGCTTCACTACTTTTCATTATTCTGTAACTTTCCCATGTCATCTTTACTCTACCTTGTTGAACTGGCCAACTCATTCATTCATCTTGGTATTCTCCTTGTGTCATACGTGCATTCGTGGCTTCTCTGGCTATTTCTTAAAGGAAAATCGTAGTTCTGTCTTCTCATAAGCCTTGTAGAATCTTATACAATCATAGTTTCTTTCCTAAAATTAAAATTCTTGCCCTTAAATTTACGTACCAAGACCTCACTCATTGTCAGAAACCTGAGCACTCCATGAACCCTCCTCGGTAAGGGCTACTGTGATGCTACTGCGGTCGCCGCCCGTTTATTGTTTTTATTTTATTTAATTATGGTTGTACATCAATTGTACTATCCTGGCTTGCTGTGCCAATTGTGGTCGTTCAGCCACGTATAATTTGCTTTCTGTAAAATAATTGACCTCCACACTACTGAAGTCCCAGGCTGACACAAATCACAACTCTGACTGCAATTAAATTCTGGAGTGTGTAAAGCGGTAAGTTAGCAGAGCATGATGAGGACACAAAATTTACATAAATAACAAATTTTAATGAGACTCATAAAAAATTTATATATACAGATTCCAAATTTGAATTTATATATAAGAATTGTAATACAAGAATTTTCACCATCTTATACGCATAATGATTAACTATTCTCATATACATTCCTCACATACTGTACATGTATATAATTTACGTGGGTTAACACATCCTTTCCTCATCTTTTCTGTTTTTTCTTATTGGTAATCTCTCACACTAATCAAGAATTTCCACCTATTACTTAGGTAGATGTTCTTCTCTTCCTTTACAGATTTTCTCACACATATTTCTATCAAATCAATTACTACTTATCACCTTGCATCAGTAGGCTTACTAAAAATCATCTATTTCGATCAAATCACTTTATCAAATCAATTACTACTTGTCACCTTATATCAGTAGTATTTACTACAAATCACGTATTTCTATCACATCACCTATCAAATCAATCACTACTTACCATCTTACATCAGTAGTGCTTACTACAAACTCACCCATTTCATTCTTTGTTACTTCCTTTTTCTGATACAGGGCAGGGTTCCCCCTCTTCTCTCAAAGTTTCTCGATAAAATATATTTTTTTTCTTTTTCACACATTAACTCATTACCTAGAATTTTATCTGTTATAATATTATCTGTTAACACATTATCTAAAATAATTATATAGGTTACCGCTTTCTGTTTCTACTACGCCTACGATTAATATTATTATTAATTCCCTTGTTTTTTTCTTCTTTGCACTTTTAAGTACCCTACATCATTTCACGGTGTTTAACTTAATCTGTATGCTCAACTTAATAACTTTAGTATATTACAATAAAATTTAACGTTACAAGAAAATATCAACCAATATCGAAGAGTTCAGCTTATAAGTCTACAAGTTCGGGGTTCAATAAAATTGGAACACATGTTCTGAACCGGACTGCTACTTCCAATTCATTTTCAATCCTTCAGCCGGGCTTTTCTCTTTGGCAGAAAGGCTTCTGACATCCATTTCCAAATTTTTCTGGCGGTCTATCTCTTCTTCTGGGGGCTCTTGGACTGGATAATCTCTTTCCACGTAGATTTCTTGACTCACAGCTGTATACCTGGCTCATTCTAGACACATTGCAGCTTCCCACACGAGTTAATCTTCAGAAATACAGCATGCGATTACGTTGCCATACACTCCGATCACCCGATTGATGGCCAACCTTTAGGCTCATGTTTCCCACTCGTCCGCACTTCCCAAAAAAAAAAAAAAAAAAAAAAAAAAAAACCCACCTTCAGTCCTCACAACCTTTTTTTCCCTCTCTTTCTTCTTCATCTAGGTCTCTCACAACTCTCTCTTTTTCCGAACTTCAACTCGAACTCACTCTCCTTACTTTCACATCCTCTCCCCCTCCCTACTTTTATTTCTTTTTCTTCTTCATCTTACTTCCACGATTTCCGAACTCGAACTCTAACCCGAACACCAATTCTCATCCTAACCCTCTTTCCTCAGAAGTTTTGAACTCTTCCAACAGGACTCTCGACCAATCCCACTACTATACAGTACTTTTAATTTTTCATTTCTTCCCATTTGTTAGAAACCTATCACGCCTGTCTCCCTCCTGCAACAAACTACCCTTCCTCCCCTTGTAATTTTCTTGTTTATTTTTGCACTCCCTCGTTACAACCCTTTCATGTATGCCGAGCGCCGCCAAAAATAGCTATTCTCGTGTTTACCCTAAATTTCGACAAGCGTCGCCCGTTACCTAAAATCGCCACACTGGCGCGATCTTTCAGACGAAAACGCCAGACTGTCCCGATGTATTTCTGTTTCTGTGCAGCTTCGGCTTACATCTAGTAACCCTTTCTCGCTTGTTTGCAAATTACCACTCCTTCTCTAGTACGGACCACTGTTTTGTTTAGTCTCAGTTCACCCTCTTTGAACTACTTGTTACTTCTTGTTTCCATTTAACTGCTATTCATTTCACACATTTACACAAGAGTAATGAGGAGCGCGAGTGCAGTAGCACACGCTCTTTGAGTGGACTGGGGTTCAAGCTTCGTGACTGCTAAATATGATTTGTATTGATTGATTTATTGTAAACTCCACTGACCTGGTGTCGTGCCGAGTATAAACAAGAATATTTTCTAAATCCAGTATTCTCAAACCTATATTTACCGTATTCAAATCTTAATATTTATCATATTCAAACTTAATATTTAAACCTTAATATTTCCCAATTTTCTCTGCTCTTCATGATTTTTTTTCAGAAAAAAAAATATTTTCATTGTATTTGTAAGAGTGTACTCTTACACTACCAATATTGTATAGTAATAACCATGTCCAGAATATTCTTGTTTCTAGTATACTTTTCCTAATGTGCTGGTATGAATAACAATCATCTAGTTGATCGAATCATACCCATGATTCGATGACGTCATGTGTTTCTAAATTGCTTTTTTAATTGTTGCTTTTAATCTGGAAGGCTAGCACATTATTATAGTTTCTTATAAATAATCTTGTTAAAATGAATACAGATAACCTCTGATTTACGCAGGGGATAGGTTCGAACGGCGCCTTGTATCGAAAATCAGACATGTTTTACATTTACTATTATAAAGGGAAGATGAATGGATTAATCTGTTTATGGTGGTCTGATGGTTTAGGCTTTATTTAATTATACTCATTAAATAAAAAGGAAAATTAAACAAATCAGTATGTAAATATTTATTATTATGTATGTAAATATTTAAATAACTCGTATGTAAATATTTATTATTTACACACTATATTAGTGAAGCCAAATTATTCTGTTTTAAGAAGTTAAGGATAGAAGCCTAAACAGAATCTTGAATCCCTGTTGATATAGTTCATTATGGCAGCGCAAAAGATTACTGGGTGTGCAAATGAATTTGCCGCTTCGCTCCATGTTTGGGTCACATTCAATGATAATGGCTATCTTTTTCTCGAACAAGCTTCTAACAGCCTTTTTTGTTGTTGTTTTGTGAACTGTTTTATTTGTAGTGCTGGCTGCATTTCCTCCTCCTCTGCAATCTTATCCTTTGTGCTGCAGCTCAGACGGATCATCATTGGTGAGATCAGCACCGTATGATTTCAGCGTCTCCACCAAGATGCCACCCTGCCGAATATCCTGACTTCGTATAAGTTTGTGCCATCATGTCTACACGTAGCCAACTACTAAGTAATTGTAAATACTTAGTAACCATTTTGTACCTACTTAGTAGTTGGCTACGTGTAGATATGATGCCATTGCACAAACTTATAGGTTAGTTAACTTCTTTGTAATCTCAGGCTGTTACCCTAAACGAATTATGATATCCTGACTTCTTGCCGGTATATACAGATGGCTCGAAGTCTGAAGAGTTTGCGGGATCTGCTTGTGTTTTTCCAAGAAAAGCAATCTGCAGTCGTATTCCGCATTAATGTAGTATATACACTGAAGAGTTACGTGCAATAGAACGGGCCTTGGACCAAAGGTGCATGTTGTATACAGACTCCCTAAGCGTATTACAGGCCTTTTCGAATGTGAGAAGTACTCACCCAGTATTGTGTCAGGTGCAATAAATATTTCTCTCTCTCTCTCTCTCTCTCTCTCTCTCTCTCTCTCTCTCTCTCTCAGAGTTTGACATTCGATTTTGCTGGATCCCTAGTCATGTTGGTATCAGAGGCGATGACTTGGCAGATGCAGCAGCCAAATCAGCAAAGCTACAAAGTCGCATCCGTTTGTCAGTCCTCTATACAGACTGCAAGCAACTAATCCACAAAAAATTATGTCCACATTGGAACGAGCGCCCTACCAACAAGCTAAACCAAATTAAGTCTGTAATAATGCATTGGCATTCCAATCCGCACAGGGAGGAAGTAGACCTTGCTCGGCTACGCATAGAACATTGTCACATGATGCATTCGTATTTGCTGAGGGCTGATGATTGCCTTAGTGTGTAGATATTCTAAAGCAATTTTAACTGTTCGTCGTCTAGAGCATGCAGGACTACATCTACTGTGGCCTTATAGGTTCTGTTGGGAAAACTTTTAGTACATTATGAGATCCAGTATAAATACATGAATTATCATCTGAAAAAAGCACGCGATGTTTCCTTGGAAGATGTGCACTTTGATTTGAGTGTTTCTTTGGCTTCTGAAAGGAAAAGACTGCATTCAATCTACATTGAAAATTGGCAAAGAGATTGGAATACCTCAGATCTTGGTAGTGTAGCGAGAGAATTTTTACCTTTAGTAAGAGAATGCAAGAAGAAAAAATTTTTATAATTTTCTCCAGGATTGCACAGCATATTCCTACTGTTGGGTCATGGCAGCATTAATAGTACACTGTTTAAATTGGTACAGTTTCCTACTGCACTTTGTCTGTGTGGGGCTGAAGGGAACGTGGATCATATCTTACTTGATTGTCACTACTATTTAGGCTATAGAAAAATACTTCAACTTATTGCAGGACTCTTCACTAGTGAAAATAAATCCTTGTTCAATCTCAGGTTGCATTTAAATGCTCTACATTTGCTACACGTGTCTTCAGAAGGAGAGATGAACTTCGATCAGTTAACCCAAGATAGACTGTTGGTCTTGTGACTCTTTGTACTTTAGGGTTGGTGTACTGAAAAGTTACTTCTACCTACGACTTCTATTAGATGGTAACAATGTCTTCTTATGCTGTATATTAGAACTACTTTCGGATTTCTACTGCCTCTGAAGATTCTTCTATTTGATCCTTGGAAAAGCTACTCCAGTGGATTTTCCTTTTGGACTGGTATTGCCTGGTGAACTGTTGAAACCAGCTTGGACTTGATATTAATTGCATACAGTGTATATATTTGTTAATACCGAATTTTGCCCTATGAATGAAGTTTGATGGGGTGAAATTTGATCCATGATGTTTGGACTCTTTCCTCAAAGAAGGCAGGAATGTCCCTGACGAGCTTTCTTTGTTTGCTGATCCTAACAACAGGATGGGATTTTTGGTAAGAAGTCAGGTGCCGGTCACACAACATACACGTACATGACTGGATTTGGCACAAGCCTCACCACAAGAAATATAAAACTAGCCAATGGGGGAACCCTGGAGTCCGCAACAACTACACTTAAATACTTAGTACTTTAACAATTCGTCATATTTTAAAATGACTTTATATCGAAACGTAGTAATTCGGTAGACGTAGATCGGCACGTTAGTTGCACCGTCTCCCCCCCCCCCAAGTTCTCAACTCGGGGAGAGGAGAAGGTGGAAGTAGTGTTCCAGCGGTGATTGGCCGTTGTGTGTGGAAGGAGGTAGGAATGGTTTTAAGCTTGTGTTAAGGAATTTTTGAGAATTTGTGTTTTACTTTACGCTATTAGGTTGGTAAATATGTCCCGTTCCACGTTATTTGAAAACACTGCAGAAGAAATACTTCGTAATTTCTTTAGTCATTACGCCGAGTTATATGGTTGCTATTTGTAAAGGTGTGTGTGTGTGTGTGTGTGTGTGTGTGTGTGTGTGTGTGTGTGTGTGTGTGTGTGTGTGTGTGTGTGCTCGCGCGCCCGCGCATTCGTTCGTTCTCTGGTCGATTTGCCTGTTTTGCTGGACGAAAAACCTTGTTATCCACTCCTGAGAACGCTTTTCACGATTCGTGGAAAATTAAAATATATTATAATCTGTATGCAAAGTATCCAGAGAAATGCATACGTTCCTCTCAATTAGTAAATATGGAAGCTTAATTTTAGCAAACTTTCTGATGTCAGAAAGTTGGCTAATTTTAAAAAAAATTTTTTTTTTTAATTCAACGAAACGAAACGAAACGAAAAAAAGCTTATAAAAGTCCCTCGCGTCATCGAACCTTGGCCTTTCCATCCGGTATAGAAAGGACGGTAATTATATATCAACTAGATAAATTCTTGGCGGATATGGATGAATGAACTGTATAGGTTTTTTTTTTTGGACGATGCTATATAGGCTTGCTTTCTTGCATTATTTGCCATTACTACTATTATAGCCACTGTACCATCAGCGCATATATTGCTTACTTGGTAATATGTATGTGTACTTGTTTTTGGATAGTCTCTAGACTTATTTCAAACTCTACCTTGTATCTTCATCATTGTTCCAACCTAAGTTTGGGCCAGGCGAGTCAAAGCCTTCCATCTTTTCCCACCAGACCTTGTCTTTTATCATTCTCTCCCACTCAGTTCCCTTTGTTTCCACATCTTCTGTGTGCATCTAATCTAGCTTGTATCTGTGTGTTAAATTCATAATCTCTCTATAGTTGGCTTGATTATGTATAGAGTAGTGTGTGTCTGCTTGGTAGTATGTGTACCCTTTCTATGGTGGCTCCCAGACTAATGTCCATCTCCACCTAGTGTTACCGTGATTAAATACAGAAACTCTGTAAAACGGGCCTGACCTTTGGTTAATGTATGCACAGTATATGCCGCATTAAGTGATATTTCTATGATATGTGTTGTGATTGTAAGAACTCTTTGCCACCAGGGTGCAGCCATCACCTAGACAACTGTACCCAGTGCCCGTCCCCGGCACTGGGTACAGTTGCACAGTATGAATACCGTTTAAAAATTCATAATCTTCCACAGCATAGGGAGAAGAAACGCATTGCTGCGTTCTTCGAATTTAGATACCTCCACGGCTGTTGTAGGGTTTTCGTGCATCAGCAACTTAGACCATATTGCCCTGTATATAATATGCCTGTAAAAATTTGTGTGCGGTCTCTAGTCGATTTGCTGTTTGCTGGACGAAAAACAGTGCTACCCTGCCTGAGATCCACAAATTCAGGTTTGATAAAGGTATATCAGGCTTAATGTCTAATTTTGAAGATGACACAAAGGTTGTCAGAGTAGTTTATGACAGTAATTACGGATGGTACTACAATAAATAAGATCTAAGAAAAAATTAAAAAATTAGGCAGATGGGCTCAGAAATAACAATTGAAGTTTAACATTGACAAATGCCATGTACTGCATATGGGTAGTACACTGAAAGGACAGAATTCATGGGATCCTGGTTCCTGAGCAAGGCGATGGTCACCCCTCTCACTAGTGGACGAACCCACTGCTTGGCAGGTATATAGGTACAATGCATCAATCTCGTAGATGGTAATTCGATGTCAGTATGGATAAACGTCCTGAATTAATCGACTTTGAAAGAGGGATGATAGTGGGTGCCCGACGTATGGGTCACTCTATCGCTGAGGTGGTACAGAAATTGCACTATCCCCCATTCGACAGTATCAAGAGTGTATCGGGAATACGCCATTTCCGGAATAACATCTGTGGGCAGAGAAAGGTGGTCAATGAACGTGGCGGTTGACATCTGTCTCGCATCGTTTCAGCCAATCGAACAGCGACAACGGCACTTTTTGCATTTTTTTCATACATATTTTTAATTATACCATTTAATTAAAAGTTATAATCACCCCTTTCCTTCTGCAAATTGTACGACACTACTTTTAATTAAAGGTAACTACAGGAACAGTAAAAACTCCTCCAACCTTTGGAAAGTCCAAAAGGAAGTTGAAAAGCTACTTCCTTTTGGACTTTCCCTTAATCCTGTTTGTTCTGCTCATAGTCAGAAACAATGCCCTTCTGTTTCCCAAATGCATTCTAGGGTCAGTTTCATTGTATACACCTGAAGCTGAAATTATCTTCCATTACTAGGTTCACAGTCCCTACTGTGAACCTGTCATTACCCTACTCAAGCACATACCACAATTAATGGATAATTTGGGACGGTGACTTTATTGCTTCCCCAACATATCTTTCCTGCCATTGCCTGCATTCAGAACCATTATTTTTAGAAATCAAACTTGCCATCCATTGTCACTTTCCAATTGCTCTGTAGTTGCTCAGATTGGCATAACTAATTAGCAATCTACTTCAAATGAATATCTGTGCGGATTTAGATGCAAAAGCACTTGACTTGCCCTATTTTAGATTCTTTATAGCTAACTACAAAGAAGAATTTTAAAATTTTGTTATAAAAAAAATTTATAACTAATTAATATAGAATTATTCATTTTATTTATTCTTGTAAGATTTGGTATCTTACATAGTAATCCCAGAATAATGTACCAAATGTGAGGTACTAAACCCATGGTTGTGGAAATGAAAAAGATCTGGGGATAATTGTGCAATCATATGAAGTTCTCTGAATAGTGAAGACATACTGACGGGACATCTCATAGGATCGATCAATGATATACAGAAGGGGTTCTTAATCTAGATCCACGATCGTGGACCAAGTCGATAGATTTCAGGGAGATCGTGAAATCTATCCACTGGGTCTTCGATTGGAAAAAAAAAAATTACATTTTTATTTTCACTAACCCATAACTGAATTTAGCCTTTCCTTCAATTATGAATGTAAGTAAAACAAACCTCAGTAGTATTAGCAATACCAGTAGAAATCTTGAAGCGCTTGTTCGAACTAAGGGCAGAAGTTTCACTTTTTCTGAAAGAAAAAGAAAACCCACTCTTTGGACACTTTGAAAGAAGCTTTGACAGAAGCTTTCCATAAATAAGTTTTCCAGGAAATCTGTCTGTCTTGCTCAGAGAACTTCATATGTGACAGTACAATTACCCTTATTATTATTATTTTTTAATTTTCCACTACTCTGGGTGTACCACAGTTGGTATACTAATGTAGGATTACTGGCCCATATGCATTACCTTACATTTCTCAATCTTATTCTTCAACTGCCACTTCTCAGCCCATCTGCCTATTTTTCAGATCTTTTTGCATTAACTTATCATGATTACTGGCATTAAGCGCACAACAAACACTTGTCATCTGTAAACCTAGACATTAAGCATGATATACAACAACCATCGTCAATATTGTTAATAAATATAGAAAACAACAATGGGTCCAGTACAGAACCCTGGGTTACTCTACTCATAAGATTAGTCCATTAAGATCAGTGTCCTCTCTGTCTTGTCCCACTCAGCCATTCCTTTATCCAGAGCAGTAACTTTCCTTATTGCTCAAATTTATGCAACAGTATGCTTTGCTGAATTCTAACTTTATAAAGTGAAAAAAATTTTTTTCGTCCAATTCCTTTGTTACTGCATCATAGTGAACATTGTGTGTGCGCACGAGTGTAAGCGTTAATAATTGGTTCCCCACAAAACCGCTACTGCATATTGAATCAGATTGGTCAGACAAGATTACTCCTTAACAAACCATCCCAACTGTAGTGATATCATGATATATCGCCATGCCCGTGCTGAGATATTCTTTGCCCGTGCGCAAAAGTTTTAGGCCCTAATTCGAGACGTACCAATCCAATACACATTCCAGACTCTTTTGAATTAGATATACACTTAAAGAAGTGAATACACATTACATTATGATTATAATTATTCATTATTGAAAACAGTTGTTAACCCCAGGGGCTCACATCTGGTATGGGTTTGTCACGCCCAGGGTCCTGCGCTGGATATCATCATTCTTCTCTTTCTTGGTGATTCCTTTCTACCTCTCTCTCTCAGGGTAACTCGGGAATTTTTTTTTTTTTTTTGGCTGGTGCAGAATAAGCCCCAGGGTTCCTTGCACCATATAGCTAATGATAAAAATAATATAAAATATGCTGCAATATACTATGTGTATATATACACTCAGTGATCACTGAATTATTACCACCCCATCCCTAATGGACTATGCTGGATAGCTCGCAGCAAGGGCGGCTCGATGGTAGGCACTAAGGAACTGCAGCACCCTTAGCTTTTTAAATCTAAATATACAGTCAACAGAGTTATGAAATTTTGTGGAGAGCAATGCAACGCAATGAATATTTTTATTAACGCATACTCATCCTTTATTTCCAATAATCATTTCAATAATAAGCGAATAAAAACGCGAAATTGTTTTCAACTTTGAAGTTTAACCGTATGCGGAACTGTGTGCTACGCAGTTCCACATTTTGGTCCCAGTTGTTTAGTTAATGGCTAGCTGGAAGACTGCCAATACGCATTTTTCAGAGGTGTTAAAACGAGGCAAAGGAACTGTGGAGCGAGCAGCTCCGATTTGAACAGTGCACCAAACGTGAATGAAAAGGCTAATATTAATCTATTTTCAACAAATAAAAACCGAAGAAGGGATTTTATTTTTAAATAAAATTTCGTGATTACCCAAGTCTGTTAATAGTAAGTGTCCAGTTAATGTTTTGTAGTATTTTTAAGAAACCATGTGCATCCTGCCATATTGTATTTTTCCTAGACAGAAACGTGATCTTCCAAGGCGATAATACACCTTGTTATCGGGCCTGCACAAGTGGTTCAAGACAATAGCCCAGTGGTCAGGAGCGAGAGTGCATAGCACGCGTCCTTGAGTGGACCGGGGTTCAAGCCCGTGACTACTAAATACGATAAATATTTGTATTGACGATTTATTGTAAACTCTACTGACTTGGTTGTCGTGCCGGAGTATAAACAGAAAATTTATTTAACATGGTAGGATTTCCGTCCGCCCCACACCGGTTGGAAAAGATCTGAGTTCAAATTCCGTCGATGACGGGAGGAACTTTTATGGTTTTTTTTCACAAAGTGGCTGAATTAGTTGGTCTCAAGCAAGGGTAGCATTGTTTTTATTCCCGGAAACTCGGGTTTTTTTTGTCCAGCAAACAGATAATCGACTTCAGAATACACGCAATTTACAGACGATATACAGAGTGCAACATGACCTTAGTCGCCGATGCTACTAAAAAAAAAAAAAGAACACAGTAAAGACATCACCCATCTTGATTGGCTTCCAAATTTACATGACCCCAATTGAATTTAACACCTTTGGGTAGTAGCGCTGTGACCCCCATGTGTCGCTAACAGGCGTAATAAAATTTGGCGCCCTCCTGAACTGACGCCCGTAGGCGTAACCTACATCGCCTACCTATTTGTGGTGGCCATACTTGTGGAATGTTTTGGAATGGGAAGTGGGGCGTATGGACACGCAACCGTTATTTATTCCAACACCGTGGAAAGCTTTGCATGCAGCATGGCTGCAGATCCCTATGGGCGTCATCAGACAACTAGTAGATCAATGCTTGGGCGAATAGCGGCTGTTATCCATGCGAACTTCGGCCCATCAATATATTAGTTAGGTAGTCAAAATTAAACGATTACTCTATTATACCGTTGAATTTATTTGAGTAATAACCTATAATACATGCCACAGATAAATCATGAATTTTGGTCATATACTAGAATTTTTGATGTACCAATTACTATTATGCCTGTAATAGGGATATTAAAACCAACATTAACACATTGAACACAATAAGTATTTAAATTTAAAATCCTATTGATAACAGCCTGTATACATTGATGGGCACTCAACAGGGATTCCCATCAGTGTACAGTGAAAGCAATCAGCATAAACATATCTGTTTCTGTTCTCCATATTCAATTTTAACAGATTTTTTTTAATAAGTATAGAAATTATGTTAGTTAGGGAGTTAATTTATTTGTAAACTAGAAATAATGGTGGTTTAATTTGGTTGTAAACTGGAATTAATGGACTGTTGGTCCGACAGATAGTGGTGCAATTAGGAGCTCACATCTGGTGAGTATGGGCTTGGCCACCCAGGGTCCTGAGCTGGATATCATCATTCTTCTCCTTCTTCGTGATTCCCTCTCTCTCTCTCTCTCTTATTCTCTCTCTCTCTGGGGTTACTCAGATTGGCTGGTGCAGCAAAAGCCTCAGGCTGCCTTGCGCCATATGGAAAATAATAATAACAATAATAATAAATTAATTAAAATTATAGAATTAACCCGAAGAGGTCCTTAATGTAGTGCAGCTAAATAAGAAAAGATCATATGCATTTTTTTGTCTTGCCACTATGGGTATGTTGCAAAGCCCTATAACCGATTTTGATTAGGTAGTATTATGTGATATAATAAGGAATAGTACATACGTCTTATATTTAGGATTATTATTATAATTAGCCATATGGTGCAAGGAAGCCTAAGGCTTTTGCTACACCAGCCAAAAAAAAAAAAATTTCCGAGTTACCCTGAGAGAGAGGAGGTGGGGGAGAGAGAGAGAACAAGAGTCAAAGGGAATCACCAAGAAAGAGAAGAATGATGATATCCAGCTCAGGACCCTGGGTGTGTCATGCCCATACTCACCAGATGTGAGCCCCTAGGGTTGAATTAAAATAAATAAAGGAATAAAAAGAAATGCAAATGAAGTAAAAATAAAAAGGAATAAATAAAATAACAAAATAAAATAAAATTTGAGTCAATCATCTTCACCCTTGACCCTTAAAATAAGTCATCATATCACCCTTTGTTATAAGAATATATTATTATTATTATTATTATTATTATTATTATTAGCTATATGGTGCACGGAAGTCTGAGGCTTATGCCGTGCCAGCCAAAAAAAAAAAAAATAAAAAATTCCGAATTACCCTGAGAGAGAGAGAGAGAGAGGGGGGGGGGGGAATCACCAAGAAAGAGAAGAATGATGATATCCAGCTCAGGACCCTGGGTGTGCCAAGTCCATACTCACCAGATGTGAGCCCCTAGGGTTATATGTGTGTGTGTGTGTGTGTATTCTCTGGCCTAAAATATTTGAATCATAGTGTATGAGAACAGTTTTCGCTGTTTTTTGTTATTATTTTTTTTATTATTTATTTATTTTTTATTTTATTTATTTATTATTATTTTTTTAAATTAATTAATTAATTTATTTTTTTTTTGTCATTCATTAGCTATGACAATGTAAGTTTTAATATAAAAAAACAACCCATTACATATTATTTTAAGTTTTTTTTTTATTAAGCATTGAAAATGTTACAGAAAAAACATATATTGAATGATTAATATTAACAACTATACTAATTTTTCATCAAAATATCTTCCACTAGAATTTATCATGCCTTATAGACATGCCATTCTGGCATTTAATTTTATAATAGTGTCTTGACTAACATTATTCTATGCGACCTGCAAGGTTTCCCCTAAATTTTGTGAAAGTGGGCAGGCTACACGAACTTGATGATCAGATAAAAGCTCTATTGGGTTTAAGTCAGGCAATTAGAATGACCATACCATAGTTTGCAGTACCCCCGTTCTATTGTTTAGTTGCTAGAAAGTCCCTGCACAGCTTAGAGCTTGGCGTCTCCGTAGCCAGGTGGGCAGGAGCAGCAGTGCGTAGCACATGCTTCTTGATTAGACCGGGGTTCGAGCCCGTGAGCCACCAAATACGGAGGATGCGGAAAGGTCAGGGAATGACCACTGCATATCCCAGGAGCAATATGGCCTTAGTTGCTAATGCTCCTAAAAACCAAAACAACAAACAACAACAACAGCTTAGAGCTGTGCTTGGTTATTGTTGGCTTGTTGTAATATAAAATTTCTTTCACAAAGTCCAAGTTCAGAGGATATTGCATTATGTTCAAGAATGTTTTTACAGCCTTCTTTTCTAAAAACTTCCTTCGATTCAGATGATGTCACCCACTCCAGTAAAAGAGAAGCAACTCCAAGTCACGATTGAACCACTACCATGCTTAACTGTAGGCAGTAAATTAAATGACATCATTTTTCTTCATTTGATCGTCTCACATAAACTCTACGTTTGGATCCAAAAATTTCAAATTTGGATTCATCTGTCCACTGCACCTTTTTTCTTCTCTTCGATTGTCCAATGTTGATGGCTCTTCGACCATGTCAATTGTTTCTTTAGATTTTCCAGTTTGAATAACGTTTTTTGGACCACTACACAACCATGGAGTGCCAAGCGATCTTTCTCGTGCGATTTTCTAGCATGTTTCATAGGCAAGTATTAGTGCTTTAATAATCCTGCCACCACTCGCAACATTACTGCTTCCCTTGCTGAGCAATGTCACTGTTTCACTGCTAGCAACGTTACTGCTATCGCTAGCAATGTACTGCTCTCCTCTTCTGCTGATCACTTGGTCACTGGTTGGCACCGCTCCTGCCTCCACGTGGCAGGGCGGGTAACCTGGGAGAAGGAATTTCCTCTTCCAGGGCTAAAAGGAGCAGCAATGGATTGCGACGCATATCCACTGCTAGAGCCCACAGGCTCCAGACTTGATAACAATGTCTCAAAGTATGACTCAAATCACTCGAAGAGACTATGTACAGAAAAACCAACGACAGACATGCCAGCATTTCTCATAATGCACTCACTATCCACACAACCTGTCAGCAAACTATTACCATTTCTAATACAGAAATGTTTAGAATCGGTTGTTGGGTCTCCTAAAATGGTCAAACGTCTCCAATCTGGAGACCTTCTAACTGAAGCTTCCAAACCAAGTCATTCAGAAAAATTGTTAAAATTAGCAATGTTTCACAATATTCCAGTGTTGGTTATGCCGCATAATACTCTGAGCACCTCTAAAGGCATTATCAGTGAATGGGACTTACTAACTGTCACAGAAGAAGAAATAGTACAAGAGCTCTGTGAACAAAAAGTAACTCATGCACAGAGAATATTGACCAAGAAAAATGGCAATCTAATACTAACCAGGTCCATCATTTTGACATTCAGCGCTCCTACTCTTCCACCTGCTGTTAAAGCAGGTTACTTAAACTGCAAGATCAGGCCTTACATCCCGAATCCCATTTGCTGTTTTAAGTGCCAGAAGTACGGCCATTCCCAGACAGCATGGTGAGGCGATGCTGTGTGTCCTCTTTGGGGCTCAAAGGAGCATTCCCAAGGAGACTGTGTAGCTTTTACTCTTACTTGCCCAAATTATAAAGGAAGCCATCCTGTATTTTCCAAGGCATGTGACCTTTGGAAAACAGGAAAGAAAATACAAAAATATAAAGTGGAGCAGAAGGTCACATACCCTGAAGCAAGGTAGCAAATACTGTTAACCATGCTTAGCCGATCATACGCATCTATCACCAGAAACAGCGGGTCAGCTGCAGCTCAAACAGATGTCTCCATAGAACCGAATATTTCATTTGCCTCCTGGGCCAAAACTGTGCTAACATGCAAAAATGAACTTACAGTCAATGAACCCAGCAGCACACCAATCAGTATCCCAACTGATTCTATTTCTACCTTGCCAGAAACAGCAAAATCAGTTATTGTTGAAAATCAGAAGAAAGTAAAACCATGCAATAACAACATGGAAATTGAGACTTAATCAGAGGGTGACGACACAGTACTAGAATTAGCATTAGCATTAGCAGAGGCATATGATGCAAGAAAGCAAGCTTATGCAGCATCAGCCAAAAAAAAAAAAAAACCCACTTCCACTTTACCCCTCCGTTCGTTTGAAATACCTGTCCAGCTGAGCCTTAAATTTATTTAGGCTATCAACTTCCATAACAAGGAATGGAAGTCTGTTCCACCAACCAACTACCCGCTGGCTAAAGGCAAATTTCCGCACATCTATCCTACATCTGTCTTTCCTCAATTTTAATTTATGCCCTCTCAGGTGATTATACTCAGATGAATAGGTGAATAGGTGCATGTATACCAATGCTAGAAGTATAGTAAATAAATTTGATGAATTTGAAGTGTTGGTCGAGACATCAAAGGCGGATATTGTTGGGATATCAGAGACATGGTGTCACACAGATATAAGGAATGCCGAACTGGAATTTGGGGAGTACAATGTGTACAGAAAGAATAGACAGGATAGGAAGGGAGGAGGTGTTATGCTGTTAATTAAGAAAAACATAAAATCAAAAGAAGTGCATCCAGTTGATATAGATGAACAGTGCACTGTTGAGTCAGTTTGGTGTGACATAAGCACTGTGTAAGTAAAAATAAGAGTAGGAGTGTGTTATAGGCCTAATGACTCGAATGAGTACAATGAACAATTGTACAGAGAAATGGAGTGGGCTAGTAAATCGGAATGTCTTATAATGGGGGATTTTAACTTCCAAGATATTGACTGGAACTTGTGGGTTGGGCACTCACACACTAGTCAGACTTTTGTGGATTTATTGGATGATTGTTTTCTGCAGCAGCATGTTCGAGAGGCAACCAGAGAAAGTAATACTCTTGATCTCGTTATCAGCAGTGATCATTCATGTATTAGGAATTTGCAGATAAAAGAACCACTAGGTGGCAGTGATCACAGTGTACTGACGTGGGATTTACTTAAAGATATAATTACCATCAGGGGTAAAGGAAAGGGTTTTTGCTTCCGTAAAGGCGAGTACAGTGGTCTCCGACAGTTTCTAAATTCTGTACAGTGGGATCAACTGATGATGTTATCAACAGTAAATCCTAAGTGGGAAGCATTCAAGGAATTAATCGTGGATGCTACTAAAAGTTTCATACCTATTAAGAAATATTGTTCAAGGTTTAGGCCTAAATGGTTGTCAAATGAACTAATGAGACTTGTAACAGAGAAGAAAAATGCATGTGATGCATATAAATTATCAAGCGACTCAGAAGCCTATGGCAGATATAAGTTAATCTGTAATCAGGTCACAAAGGAGGTTCGGCAGGCGAAGGCAGATTACGAGAAATCCTTGGCAAAAGATGCTAAGAAAAACAGCAAGGATTTCTTTACTTATATAAACTCTAAAAGGAAGGGGATGAATCTGATTGGTCCACTTGACATCGATGGTTCGACTGTTGATGATCCTGCTCAGATAGCAAACAAACTGAATGAGTATTTTGCATCTACATTCACACGTGAGGAATTATTAAGGTTTGAAAATGGCAGAAGGTTATCAAATTGTAGCAGGATACTTAATGATTTTGTAATAACTGAGAGCAAAGTGGAAGAGAAACTGTTGAAGTTAAACGTAAGAAAAGCACCTGGGGTGGATGGGATCTATCCAGTTATATTAAAGGAGGCGGCAAAGCAACTAAGCAAACCCTTAGCCATAATTATGAGAACATCCTTGGACTCAGGGGAGGTTCCCACAGACTGGAGATGTGCAGATGTATCCCCAATTCACAAAGGGGGATTGAAGGATGACATGAGTAATTACAGACCAGTTAGTTTAACTTCTGTTCTGAGTAAAATAATGGAGTCACTGGTTAAAGATACATTGCAGGATCATCTAGACAAGACTGCAGCAATAATTCAGACACAGCATGGGTTTGTTAAGGGAAAGTCTTGTCTGACAAATTTGATAGGATATTATGATGTGGTTACAAAGGAACTGGATGCAAAAAATAATTTTGTTATCATATATTTGGATTTCAGGAAAGCTTTTGACACTGTTGCGCTTGGAAGACTATTGTACAAATTGGAGCAGAATGGTATTAAGGCTAAGTTGCTACAATGGATAAAAGGATGGTTGAGTGGGAGAAGAAAGAGGGTGGTAATTAATGGGTGCTGCTCTTCGTGGACTAATGTTATTAGTGGAGTCCAGACAGGGTTCAGTTTTGGGTCCATTGTTGTTTTCTCTATTTATTAATGATATTGATGATGATATATCAGGCTTAGTGTCGAAGTTTGCAGATGATACAAAGGTTGGCAGGGTTGTTAATGACAGTAATGGCAGTGTGCTACTGCAACAGGATCTAGATAATTTGGGCAGATGGGCTAAGAAGTGGCAACTGAAGTTTAACCTTGACAAATTCAAAGTATTGCATATGGGTAGAAGTAACCCCAGAGAAATATACCAACTGTGTGGTACTACACTTAAGGTTGTTGTTGTTATTTGGTTTTTAGGAGCATTAGCAACTAAGGCCATATTGCTCCTGGGATACGCGGTGGTCCTTCTCTGACCTTTCCGCATCCTCCATATTTGGTGGTCACAGGCTCAAACTCCGGTCTAATCAAGAAGCGTGTGCTACGCACTGCTGCTCCTGCCCACCTGGCTACGGAGGTGCCTACACTTAAGGTGGAAGAAAATGAAAAAGACCTGGGAGTAATTGTGCAGTCAGATATGAAGTTTTCTGAGCAATGCGGACAGGCTGCCAGGGCAGGTCATGGGGTTTTGTCAATGATATATAGGAATTTTGCCGGCTGGGAGAAGGAGGTGATTGTCCCTCTGTATAAGGCAATGGTCAGGCTGCACCTTGAGTACTGCGTACAGTTCTGGAGGCCTCATTTTAGGAAGGATGTAGATTTGCTTGAGCGTGTACAGAGAAGGGCAACACAATGTGCCGTTAGCTTGAATGTTCTGTTGTTTGCGGTGCTGTTATTTCGACAGTCTACTGTAATACCTATAAAACTGTACTCCCAGTGACAAGACCCCTAGCGTGGCCAGGCTACAAATAAACTAAAGCTGATTAAACCTGTAATCAAGCAGTGGCAGTCCAGTCTGTGCCAGGCCATAAGAGAGGAAGCTGTACTAGTTTGGATTCACAGAGGGCACAGGTATCTGACATAGTCTTCTCTTCTGTGGGTGAATGACCTGGCTCTTTTTGCAAAACTATATTAATGTCACATTTTTATAGAATTTCATATTTTTACAAATGCATAGGGTTTGTTTTACAGCTTTTAATAGTCCATGTGAACTGTTTACACTCAGCCAAATATTAGATGACCAAGACAACATTTGATGTGGTTTTTTTTTGGTCAGATTTCAAAATATCTTACAGTTCATTAATTTGTAAAAACATATTTGAATTTTTCCATTTATATTTTTTGATATGTATTTAATTCTTCCAATGTGATAACTTGTTTATAGGTTACTATAAACTCAGGGGAGGTACCCATGGACTGGAGATGTGCAAATGTAACCCCAATTCACAAAGGAGGATCAAAGGCTGACACAAGTAATTATAGACCTGTTAGTTTAACTTCGGTTCCAGGAAAATTAATGGAGGCACTGGTTAAAGAAGCACTGCAGGACCATCTGGACAAGAATTCAGTTATAGCTCAGACACAGCATGGGTTTGTTAAGGGCAGGTCTTGTCTGACCAATTTGATTGGATACTATGATGTAGTCACAAAAGAACTGGATGCAGGGAATAACTTTGATATTATATATTTGGATCTTAGAAAGGCTTTTGATACTGTTGCGCATGGAAGACTGCTGCACAAATTGGAGCAGTGTGGCATTCGAGGCAAATTGCTGCTATGGATAAAGGGATGGTTGAGTGGCAGAAGACAGAGAGTGGTAATCAATGGACACTGCTCAACGTGGACTAATGTTATTAGTGGAGTTCCTCAGGGTTCAGTGTTGGGTCCATTGTTGTTTTCTGTATTTATAAATGATATTGATGATGGTGTATCAGGTTTAATGTCCAAGTTTGCAGACGATACAAAGGTTGGCAGGGTTGTTAAGGACACTACTGATACTATGCTGCTGCAACAGGATCTGGAAAGGTTGAGCAGATGGGCTGAGAGGTGGCAAATGAAGTTTAACATTGACAAATGTAAAGTACTACATATGGGAAACAGTAACCCCAGATCAACGTATCAACTCTGTGGTACTATGCTGACAGTGGTAGAGAATGAAAAGGACCTGGGGGTAATTGTGCAGGCAGATATGAAGTTCTCTGAGCAGTGCAGACGAGCTGCAAGAGTAGCTCATGGTGTCTTGTCAATGATATACAGGAATTTTTCTAGCAGGGACAGGGATGTGATTATTCCCTTGTATAAGGCATTGGTCAGGCCACACCTTGAGTACTGTATACAGGTCTAGAGGCCTCATTTCAAGAAGGATGTAGAGCTGCTGGAACGAGTACAGAGAAGGGCAACAAGATTAGTGAATGGAACAAAGGGTTGCTCTTACGAAGAAAGGCTTAAGTTTTGCAAATTACAGAGCCTGGAGACTAGGCATCGCCGAGGTGATCTGATAGAGGTGTACAAGGCTTTGAATGGCTTGAGCATGCTCAATGCCGATGGGATTCTTCCTCTTGCTCAGAATAATCACCTGAGAGGGCATAAATTCAAATTGAGGAAGGACGGATGTCGGATAGATGTGCGGAAATTCGCCTTTAGCCAGCGGGCAGTTGGTTTGTGGAATAGACTTCCATCGCTTGTTGTTGAAGTTGATAGCCTAAACAAATTTAAGGCTCAGCTGGACAGGTATTTCGAATGAATTGAGGGGTGAAATGGGAGTAGTGGTTGTTTTTTTTTTTTTTTTTTTTTTGGCTGATGCTGAATAAGCTTGCTTTCTTGCATCATATGCCTCTACTAATGCTAATGCTAATGCTATACATTTATTGACTTTTTTCTTTTTTTTTTACTTGGTGCATTATAATTTAAGCTACCAAATATGCCATTAAACACTAAATAACCAACCAAACAACCAACAGGCATAGTTATCTCAATAAGCTTTCTAGCAAAACAGTTAATTCAGGATTATTTTTTTCCAATTGAACTGACATAAAGATTTTTACTTGCACAAATTAGTAGTAGTATTAATACTGCAAATGAGGCAAGAAAGCAATTTTCTAATTTAAATTTATTTAACAGCAAGAAAGAGAATTACAACGTAATACATCAAAATTTCTTTTTTACAAGTCATACATAATTCTTCTGGCTTCCATCAGTTCTTACAGAAAATTTATTGTTATTTCAATAATTGCTGAAAGGAAATTTTCAATAAAATTTCCTTTGAAGTGCAGTTGCTTTTATCTGTTTTGCTAGCAAATTTCACTGGCACTTGTAAATAATGCACTTATGTTTTCCATCACTAGGTACAAGCATGTAGCATCTTAGGTTGTGGAAACTGGTCTGATCATCTTGAAGCTGTTACTTCAGATGGAAGTAAGTTCTCTTTTGCATTTTTATATTATTAAAACTCTGTATATGTAAGATTATTTCTTAATTAATTTTAAATATAATATAATTATCAGTTATATCAAAAATTGCATTACCTGAATTTAAAGAAAACAGATGTAAATCACAGATACTACTCCATTTAATTATAAATTTTTGATATCCTTTTCTTCAGGTTGATTAAACATTTCTTTTTATCATATGGGCCATTACTGCATTCCAGATTTTTTTTTTTTCTTTTTTTTTTTACATCAATCAATACAGTTTTTAAACTCTGTGGCTGCAGTATAATTGCATTCCTGTTTAGATGATTCTGAAACTACTTCTTTAACCAGTGACTCCATTATTTTCCCTGAAACAGACCTTAAGCTAACAGGTCTGTAATTACTCTGCTGGGATTCTTCCTCTTGCTCAGATTACGAACCTGAGGGGGCATAAATTCAAATTGAGGAAAGGCAGTTGTAGAATAGATGTGTGGAAATTTGCCTTTAGCCAGTGGGTAGTTGATTGCTGAACAAACTTCCATCTGTCGTTGTTGAAATTGATAGCTTAAGTAAATTCAAGGCGGAACTGGACAAACTTGTAAAGGGAATGGATGCATGAAATGTTTTTTTTTTTTTTTTGGCTGTTGCTACATAAGCTTGCTTTCTTACATCACGTGCCTCTACTACTACTACTCATGTCACCTTTTGATTCCTCCCCTGTGAATTGGGGATACATTTGCTTGTCTCCACTCTTCGGGGAACTCCCCTGAATCCTGGGTTGCTCTCATAATTATGGCTAACAGTTTGTTTACCCCTTTTCTGCCTCTCTTAATATAATTGGATAGACTCCATCCACTCCAGGTCCCTTTATTATGTTTAGCTTCAACAATTTCTCTTCCACTTTCCATTCAATTATCACAGAATCATTTAGTTCCCCGTTAGAGTTTGATAAACATCTGGCATCCCCTTACCCTAAAGAATTCCTTATGTGTGAATATATATTCAAAATACCTATTCATTTTGTCAGAAACTTAGGCAGGGTCATCAACTGTTAACCCATTGATATCAACTGACCCAATGTGATTCAACCCCTTCCTTCTGTTAATATAAGTATAGAAGTTTGTTGCTGTTCATTGCAGAGACTTTTTGTAATTTGCCTTAGCTTGCCTGACCTCCTTTGTGACTTGATTATAGACTAGTTTATGTATACCATAGGCTTCTATATCATCTGATAATTTATGTGCATCCCACACATTTTTTCTCTCTGCCACAAGTCTCACCAGTTCATCTGACATCCATCTAAGTCTATGGACAGTATTTCCTAGTTGGTATGAAAAGCCAGTAGCTGCTTTCATTATTTTCCTGAATGCTTCCCATTTAGAATTTGTTGTTTGTAACATCATCAGATGGTCCCACTGCATAGAATTTGAAAAACTATCTGAGACCTCTATAGTCGCCCTGACAAAAGCTTTCCCTTTATCCTTGAGAGTAGTTGTGTCTTTATCCATAGCCAGGTGGGCAGGAGCAGCAGTGCGTAGCACACGCTTCTTGATTAGACCGGGATTCGAGCCCGTGACCACCAAATACTGTGGATGCAGAAAGGTCAGGGAATGAACACCGCATATCCCCGGAGCAATATGGCCTTAGTTGCTAATGCTCCTAAAAACCAAATAACAAACAAACAGTTGTGTCTTTAAGTAAATTCCACATCAGTACACTACGAAGTCTGCCACCCAGTAATTGTTTTAGCTACAGATTTTTCAATGCATGAAGAATTGCTGCTGATACCCAGATCAAGAGGTTAAACATAAGGAAGGTACCTCGGGTGGATGGGATCTATCCAGTTATATTAAAGGAGGCAGCAAAGGAAGTAAGCAAACCCTTAGCCATAATTATAAGAGCTTCCTTGGGCTAAGGAGAGGTCCCCATGCACTGGAGGTGTGCAAATGTAGTACCAGTTCGCAAAAGGGGTACAAAAGGTGACAAGTAACTACAGACCTGTTAATTTAACTTGTGTTCCGGGGAAAATAATGAATCCTGGTTAAAGAAGCATTGCAGGATCATCTAGACAAGACTGCAGTAATAATTAAGACACAGCATGGGTTTGTTAAAGGGAGGTCTTGTCTGACCAATTTGATTGGATACTATGATGTGGTCACAAAGGAAGTGAATGCCAAAAATAATTTTGATATCATATACTTAGATTTCAGGAAAGCTTTTGATACTGTTGCACATAGAAGACTGCTGTACAAATTGAAGAGGTATGACATTAAGGGTAAGTTGCTACAATGGATAAAGGGATGGTTGATTGAGAGAAGACAGAGAGTGATAATCAATGGACACTGCTCTTCGTGGACAAATGTTATTAGTGGAGTTACCCAGGATTCAGTGTTGGGCCGATTGTTGTTTTGTATATTTATCAATGATATTAATGAAGGTATATCAAGTTTAATGTCCAAGTATGCAGATGATACAAATGTTGGCAGGGTTGTTAACAACAGGAAAGACAGTATGATACTCCAACTGGATCTAGATAAGTTGGGAAAATGGGCTGAGAAGTGGTTGAAGTTTAACATTGGCAAATGCAAAGTACGGCATATGGGTATCAATAACCATAGAGAAATGTACCAACTATGTGTTACTACACTCAGGGAAGTGGAAAGTGAAAAAGACCTGGAGGTAATTGTGCAGTCAAATATGAAGTTCACTGAGCAGTGCAGACGGGCTACCAGGGAAGGTCATGGAGTCTTGTCAATGATATATAGGAATTTTGCTAGCAGGGACAGGGAGGTGATTATCCTGTTATACAAGGCAATGATCAGGCCACACCTAGAATACTGTGTACAGGTCTGGAGGCCTCATTTTAGGAAGGACGTAGAGTTGCTAGAACGAGTACAAAGAAGGGGGCCCCTGGTGCCAAGCAATTCTTGCATGTTTATAAAATGTTTTTCCTCCCAGTGACAGAGTTTTCCTTGTTTTTTTTCTCATAGTATTAAAATTTTCTGTTAATTAGCTCTACTTACTTAAAAGCACTAAGAAGAGAGTCCAGAAGAAGGCAAGCACCTTTTTCTTTAATTTAGCTAGTCGTACTAAATTACTAACTAACTCTACGCTTGGCCACAAGGCCGCCTCCGTAGCCAGGTGGGTAGGAGCAGTAGTGCGTAGCACACGCTTCTTGATTAGACCGGGGTTCGAGCCCATGAACTACCAAATACAGAGGATGCGGAAAGGTCAAGGAATGACCACCGCATATACCCGGAGCAATATGGCCTTAGTTGCTAATGCTCCTAAAAACCAAATAATAAACAGACAAACAGCTTGGCCACCAAGCTGCACTGCTCCTGCCTCCCCATGGCAGGGCTGGTAACCTGGGTGGTAAAGGCAAACCCCCAGGGCCAAAAGGAGCCATCATGGATAAAAATCATTATCCAAACTCAGAGCCTTTGAGCTCAAGAGCAGAAGCTTCTAACACTGACCATGACTCAAGTCAATGTAAAAGACTGTGAAGAGAAGCAGAATGTCAAGACGAGTTTCCAAACTTCCTGGTGATTCATTCCCTATCCACCCAACCTGTAGGCAAGTTATCACCATTCTTAATTCAGAAAATCTTGGAGTCTGTTGCTGGATCACCAAAAATGGTTAAGGGACTGCAATTGGGAGACCTTCTGATAGAAACAGCCACCTCAAAACATTCTGAGCAGCTGTTAAAAACAACAACATTTGGTGGGTTGACAGTATCAGTTACTCCCCACAAAACACTAAATTCATCAATGGATGTCATCAGTGAGTGGGACCTAATTACAGTCTCTGAAGAAGAAGTACTCCAAGAACTCAGCAGTCAGAAAGTAATAAATGTAAAATGGAACATGAAAAAAACAGATGGAAATCTCATTCCAACAAGATCCATCATTCTGACCTTTAGCACTGCAGACTTACCATCCTCTATTAAAGTTGGTTATTTAAACTGTCTGATTTGACCTTACATCCCGAATCCTGTTCGTTGCTTTAAATGTCAGAAATACGGTCATTCCTAGCAGGCTTGTCGAGTTGGAAGTCATATGTCCCATCTGCATCTCTAAAGATCACACCCAAGTGGATTGCTCAGTCAAAACCCCTGTTTGTCCAAACTGCAAAGGCAGCCATCCAGCCATTTCCAAAACTTGGGTACCACCGTAGCCAGGTGGGCAGGAGCAGCAATGTGTAGCACACGCTTCTTGATTAGACCGGGGTTCGAGCCCATGAACCACCAAATACGGAGGATGCGGAAAGGTCAGGGAATGACCACCGCATATACCCGGAGCAATATGGCCATAGTTGCTAATGCTCCTAAAAACCAAATAACAACAACATCCAAAACTTGTAAGCCGTGGATAACAGGAAAGAAAATTCAAAAATACAAAATTGAAAATAAAGTCACGTCTCCTGAGGCATGTAGACAAGTTATGTCGACCGTGCCTAGTGGTCATTCTTATGCAGCTCACACTCGAAACTTTGTTTCTACTGCAGCTCAAATGGATGTATCAGTTCTGCCTAACACCTCTCTAGCGAATTGGCTTAAATCCACACTTTCAACCTCTAAAAAAGATAATCCTCCAAAAAAAACTAGTGAAGCCACAAATACTCCAATCAGCATTCCTACTCATACCCCATTGGTCCCAGTTGAAAGACAAAAATTAAAATCTGAATCAGGCTCTAAAAAATGGAATCTCCCACCAACGGTATGGATGTAGATGAGCTGCTAGATAATGAGGAACCCATTCTAGAACTCCATGCAGATGACACCATGGATATTGGATGCCCAACATTCTCAAAAAAAAAGACTGGAAAAAATGTCCCACCTACAAAAAACAGTCAGATGAATCATCCCCAGGTAAACCTAAATAATGCATAACATCATACAATGGAATTGCAGAGGATTAAGCAGTTATTCTGATGACTTAAGTTATTTAGTATTAGTATTAGCAATTACCACATGGTGCAAGGAAGCCTATGGCTTATGCTGCATCAGCAAAAAAAAAAATAAATAAATAAAATAAAATAATAAAAGAAAAGGCAATAGACAAGCTGTGTGTTTTCCTCCTCCCGTAGGTAACTATCCAGCTGACCTTTGACCTCAAGCTGTCAGCCTCTACCACCCATGCAGGTAACTTATTCTAGTAATTTATAATTCACTGGCAAAAATAAAACTTCCTGCTATCCAGTCTAAACATCTTCCCTCATAACTTGAATTTATGGCCCCTAGTTCTAGAATCATTTATAACCATGAAAATTTCGTCCTCGTTCATTTTACTTTTGCCTCTCAGAGCCTTTAAACACCTTGATCAAGTCTAGGTTCCTAGTTTCCAAGCTATGCAACCCACATATTCGAAGTCTTTCCTCATGTGGATGCCCTTTTGCTAATCTCATCAAACGAGTTACCTGTCTTTGGACCCTTTCAAGAAGCTTAATAGGTGCGGCCCTATACTTGAACATGGTATTCCAAGTGTTGTCTACCAATAGCCTTATATAGTGGGATTATGATGTCCTTATCTCTACTAGAAAATGTTCAATAAATCATCAATAGGACACTGGGCCTTCTTTGCAACCTGTCTACAATGCTCGGAGAACTTCATGTCTAACCATATCGTAACACCCAAGTCCCTTTCCTCCACTACTGGCTTTATTTCAACTCCACCAAGTGTATAAGTTATTTTGGGTTTATTGTTCCCCAGGTGTAATATCTTACACTTTGCTCGATTAAAGCATAGCTGCCATTTTTCTGACCATCCCCAAAGTCTATCTGGGTCATTCTGAAGAAGAAGTTCTGCTTGGTGGTGATCATTAACTACTCTACCAATCTTTACATTATCTGCAAAATTAGACATCATGGCCTCTATCCCTTCATCAGTGTCATTTATGAAAATAAAAAACAACAGTGGTCCTAATACTGATCCTTGGGGAACCCCACTTCTTACATCAACCCAATCTGAGGAATAACCATTTATCACAACCTTCTGCCTCCTGCCCTGAAGCTATCCATCTGAGGATTTTCCCTGTGATTCCAACCTGTTCCAGCTTATAAAGTAACTGCTCATGTGGGACTGAGTCAAATGCTTCGCTGAAATCCAAATAAAAAATGTTGAAATTATTCCCTAAATCTAGCTCATGAGTGGCCCTGTCAAAATAGCTAACCAGATTTGTTAAACATGATTTTCCCTTTACAAAACCATGCTGAGTATCCTTCAGAATTCCATTTCTATCTAAGTGATAGAAATGTGATAGAATTCCATTTCATTGCCTCACATGATTTTCCCTACTACTGAAGTTAGACTGATCAGCCAGTAATTTCCCACTTCACTCTTAGAACTGCCCTTATGTACTGGAGATACATTGGCACTTTTCCAATCACTCCCAAGTCCAATGATACTCTCATAATTAGCCTCAATGGTTCAATGTGCTCACTTGACACCTCCCTTAAGATTATAGGGTATATACCATCAACCCCAGAAGCCTTTCTGGCTTTGTAGGCTTGAAGGTTTTGCATTAAATAATCATGTGAAATTTCAATATCATTTATTACATATTTTTAAACTTCACTCCCATAATTTCCCATTTACATAAAGGGTTTTTCCTTTGTAAATATCGATGCAAAGTAACTGTTGAGTTCATCTGCAACATCAGCTAGGGTATCTAATACATTACCTAAGGGTCCAATCTGGTTTGTCCTCTTCTTCTTTGCATTTATATATGTGAAGAATTCCTTATCCCCACTCTTTTTTTGCTCTCTTTGCTAGCAATTTCTCATAATCTGCCTTTGCCAACCAACCTTTTCCATGGCACTATTACAGATCAATTGTGGCTGTTACAGGTTTCAGTACTTTTTATTGCTCTGTAATTTTTCCATGCAGTCTTTTCTACTCAAACAATCTGGCAACTTCATTAGTTATCCAACTTGAAATTCTTTGTGTAGTATTTTTTTAATGGTATATAAACATTCTGTGATTAATGTTTTAAAGGTATACCATAATTCAATTGTATTCTCTCTCTGTGCAATCTACCCAATTAATAGAAGCCATGTAGCACCTTAATAGCTCAATTTAATAGACATTTAATAGCTCAATTCAATCCCATAGGTGTATGCTTACAGGAAACAGTCTTGTCACCTCAAGTTTTGCCAAAATTTTCAAGTTATACCATTTACAGTCGAGATAGGAATTCAGAATCACCTGCACATGGAGGAGTTGCTATTCTTGTTAATGCTAACATACCATACAGGCCGATTCCAATTGAGAACTACCCTAGAAGCTGTGGCAGCTCACATTGCAGTTGGTACATCATTTACCATTGCTTCCATTTATATTCCGCCATCTGCACCACTTCTTCTTTCAGAACTTGACAACCTAATTGCACAACTCCCAACTCCAATTTGTTTTTTTGGTGACTTTAATGGACACCATCCATTGTGGGGGTCTGTCACAATGGGTAGAAGAGGCAGATTGATGGAGGAATTCATAAATAATAATGATCTTAATTTAGTCAATTCTGGTCTCCTACCTACATCCACCTGCCAACTGGATCTGCTTCCACAATAGGCTTGTCAATTTGTTCACCCTCCATATTTCCAATCATGACATGGTTGGTATTAACCAATCCCTTTAACAGTGATCACTTTCCAATTGTTTGCTTGCTGCAAAAAGTTGTAACTCCAAATCCTGATCAACGATCCGCTTGGCAGTTTAAAAAGGCAAACTGGGGTGGCTATTCTGCCCAAATACTCTTAGACAGATTTTATGTTCAAAGACAACATATTGATGATGTAAACACTTACATAACCAATTAGATTCTGACTGCAGCTAAGGCCTCCATTCCAAAATCCACGCCATATTAAAAACACAGAAATCATTGGTGGAATACAGATTGTTTAATCGCAAAACAGGAAAAACCGTGCTTGGAATAATTTCCGCAAGTATCCCACCACTAGTAACCTAATTGCTTTTAAAAGACTCCAAGCAAAAGCTAGACAAGTTAGGTGGAAAGCGAAACGGGATTCATGGATTGCTTTTGCCTCAACCATTACTGAAGGCACGGATACACAGGTCACCTGGAAAAGAATACAGGCATTAAATAGCAAATTTGTTCGGCTGCCCTCTCCAATACTTCATTGGAAAGGGAAAGACCTACCTACAGCTGAAAAAGTTGCCAATGCACTAGCAGAATCATTTGCTAAAATCTTTGCTTCTGCCTCCACCTATGCATCCACCTTCCAGAACATCAAAGAAAGTGCAGAAAGGTATAAAATCAACTTCTTCGTGCACAGCTCATTCCCATACAACTAACTCTTTACATTAATAGAACTTCAAGAATCACTAAACAGATCTTCCAATAGTGCAGCAGGTCCAGATGGTGTTCATTATGTTATGCTAAAGAATTTACTTGAAGAAGACTTGAGATCTCTATTAATTTTTTATAATCAGATCTTCTCTGAAAATGCCTTTTTTTCTTTCTGGCGCCATTCATTCGTTATCGCCTTACCAAAACCAGGAAAAGATCCTTCCTGTGTTGAAAATTACAGGCCAATATCTCTTACAAGCTGCATTGGAAAAATTTTCGAAAGGATGGTTCATACTAGACTCACATCCTGGAGTCAGAGAATCTCCTTCCAGAACAACAGTATGGCTTTCGGAAGAATAGATCAACGCTGGACGTGCTTATCAAAGCCGAATCTCATATCCACAATGCCATTGTCACGAAACAATATCTAGTCATGGTCAGTTTAGATCTTGAAAAGGCATTTGATACTACATGGCGTCTTGGTATTATTAGGGACCTTTACCACCTGGGGCTTTCGGACCATTTTCCAGAAATAATTAAAAATTTCCTGCAATTGCTTTCTTTTCAGGTCTGATATAAAAACGTACTCTCTACATCTCACATTCAAGAAGAGGGAGTCCCACAGGGATCAATACTTAGTCCAACACTGTTTTCAATCTGAGTTAGCAGCATGATGTGAGATATCCCAAAAACTGTTCAAACTTATATGTATGCAGATGATCTTACCATTTCATGTCAATCTCAAAGTATGAATACCACTAAATGGCAGCTACAACTTGCCATAACCAAAATAGAATCCTGGACTTCACGGAACGGTTACAGACTCTCAGAAAAGAAATGCACTGTCACTCACTTTTGCAAGAAGTGCGCTCTCCATCCCGAACCTGAACTACAAATAAACAGTACTCCAATCCCGCTTGTTAATACCGTTACATTTCTTGTACTAATATTAGACAGCAAACTAAATTTCCAAGCCCATATCACTTATTTGAGAACTTCTTGTATGAAGCATTTGAATATACTTCGATCAGTCTCGTTGATGTCACGGGGAGCTGATCGATATACTTTACTGCATCTTTATGGAAGTTTAATCCGTTCACAGCTAGATTATGGTTGTCCAGTGTATGACTCTGCCCGGAACACTACTTTAAAATGGCTAAATGTGATCCATCACAGTGCTCTGAGGACTGGCTAGGAGCTTTCAGGACTTCTCCGATCCAAAGGCTTTATATTGAAGCGCATGATCTCCCATTACACCTGCATATAAAAATGCTACTGCTTCACTGCGCTGCTAAGATCCGGAATCTACCATTGCACCCAAGTTGAGAGTATCTTTATAATACTCGTTGGAAAGCTTTCTATGAGAGCAAGCCAAATGAAAATAGACTTGCCTCACTCAGGATCAAAGCTTGTTCACAGTTGGAATGTCAAATTAAATGAAATTTTTCAAGACACAACTGCACCTGTTCCACCTTGGACATATGTGTCTGCCTCTCAAGATATACACTTCCTCCAGTGGGGGAAAAATATTATACCTCCCTGCAATATCAGACAGTTACATTCAGCTCATGCTACTATGAACAGCCATGCTTGTAAAATTTATAGAGATGGTTCCAAAACTGGCAGTATGGTAGGTGCTGCAGCAGTTTTTCCTTTATGTACAATTTCATCCGCACTACTGCTAGCTTTCAGCTTCTTCACAGCTGAATTGTATGCCATTAAGTTAGTGCTTAGTAAGATTATTGAGCTTTCCATCTCATCTGTCATAATTTACACAGACTCCCTGAGTGCTGTCTCTGCCATAAGGAAGAATTTCTCCTCTTCTCATCCTACATTGAAACAGATTCATTCCCAGCTATTTTCTTGCAGTATGTCCAATCAGTCAATCAGTTTTTGCTGGATCCCTGGCCATTCAGGCATTCTTGGAAATGAAAGTCCTGACTTTGCCGCAAAACATCCTCAACCGGCTCTCTCACAACATCCTCAGGTTCCTCACTCTGACTATAAGTCTGTCATACGCAAAGCATGCTACAATAAATGGTCACAGACCTGGAAAAGTGACACCAACAATAAACTTTACCAGATAAAAGACGATCCAAAGCTGTGGCTGTCTGGCTTCCGATGAAACAGACGAGAGGAAGTGGTACTGGCAAGACTCAGAATTGGACACACACTCATCATACTCATCTCTTTCTATTATTGGGAGAAAACCCACCACAGTGCTCATCCTGTCAGATGCAACTTATGGTCCATCATTTTCTGGTTGATTGTCCCTTACATTCAACCATCCAGTCAAACATTTTTCTGTCACTCTCCACGTTGAATATATCACCTGATTTATCTCATTTCTTAGGAAATGAAGCAAATATTGCAGAACTTTTATTATATCTAAAACATATTAGCTTGTACAGAAGCATACAATTTAACCTCTCTAACAATATGCTTGTAAATTAATGATGAACAGACACAATTTGGCCTTAGTAGCCCTTGTGTCGTGAAACCGAACAACAACAACAAAGAAGGGCAACAAGATTGGTGAGGGGAACAAAGGGATGCTCTTGCCAAGAAAGGCTTAAGTTATGCAAATTACAGCGCCTGGAGAGTAGGCACCTGCAAGGTGATCTGATTGAGGTGTATAAGACCTTGAATGGGTTGAGCAAGCTGAATGCTGATGGGATTCTTCCTCTTGCGCAGACTAAGAACCTGAGGGGGTACAGTTTCAAATTGAGGAAAGACAGTTGTAGAATAGATGTGTGGAAATTTGCCTTTAGCCAGCGGGTAGTTGATTGGTGGAACAGGCGTCCATCTTTTGTTGTGGAAGCTAATAGCCTAAATGAATTTAAGGCTGAGCTGAACAAGCATTTGGAATGAATGGAGGGGTAAAATGTGAGGTTTTTTTTGGCTGATACTGCCTAAGCTTGCTTTCTTGCATCGTATGCCTCTACTAATGCTAATGCTAAGAGTACTCCTTCCTCTTGTTGCCTCTCTAACATGCTGCTGGTGTAGAAAACTGTCATGCAATAAATTCTTGAAAGTCTTGCTAGTGTGTGAGTGACATGCATAGTTGTTTGGTATACTCATCACAGTCATTATTCCTATAGCACACTCCTACTGTCATATTTTTCCCTCCAGTAGTAAATAATGTCACACCACACTGACTCAACATTGCACTGGTCACCCGTGTCAACTGGATTTACTGCCTTAGATTTAACATGCTTCTTAACTAAGAGCATAACTCCTCCCCACTTCTTGTCCAATCTATCCTTCCTTCATTACGGTTTTATAGGAGATCTCCAGTGCTATTTAACAATAAACACTATCTTTCCTGTGTACATTGTATTCACCATGTTTAAATTTAAATTCAACATTGCATATGTCTGAGTGACATCACATCTCCAATATCTCTGCAGTGTTTGATGACTTAATCAGTACTTCAAATTCATCAAATTTATTTAAAATGCTCCTAGCATTAGTGTACATGCAAGTATATATGCACCTGTTCTTACTCTTAGTTATCCTAATATAGCTCATGTATTTACTTGTTCTATGACCCACAGCAGGGCTTGAAATCTGCAATCTACTCAGTTAAAATTTATGATTTATTTATTCGATTAGAAATTTGGATGCTACCATTACATCTGTTTGGAGACTTACGGTCTCTTATCATGTGGCAGGTAGGCCTTAATTAGAAATTTTGTGCTGAAGTGGTGAATAATGTATTGAATCTAAACAAGTAGCCAAGCAGCATGAAAAACAAAAATTTCTGATTAAATTAATAATGAAAGTTAAATCTATTTTATCCTGATAATGGACTGCATTTGACAGAAAATAAATAAAAGTGAAGGGTGATTATTATTATTAATACTGGCAAATGATACAAAGCCCTCATATATTGGGGATATATTTAGATTATTCAGGATTTTACTTTATTTTTCAGTTGAACTGACACAAAAGAATTATACTTGAACAAATATTATTATTATTAGTAGCCATAGTAATACTGGTAAATGCTCAGTTATTGTAATGCAATTGTTAAAATAATAAGATAATTAACCCTACTCTGCTTTCCATTTTTAATATGACAGTAATATGTGTATGAACATTTACAGCCTCTAAATGTTTACAGCTGCAATAATTTGCTGCAGTGGGTTAAATCAGCCTAGTACTAGGAATAAAATCAGCTGCTTTTATCTCAGTTTGTTTGTATTTTATTGGCGCATCAGCAACTGAGGCTATAATGCACGCTTTTATCTCAGTTAGAATGCTGTTGTCCATTTTCAGTTTAGTTTTAAAAACATCATTGGGGTAATTCTGAAATAAATTTAAACTGATTTATATGAGCAAAAAAAATAATAAATAAAATTAGGTTGTATGCACACAGACTCACAGTAAAAACTGCCCTCCAGTCAGCCAGCACATTCTACAGCTAAATGTGTGCATTAAATGGTAAACATACTTAAAACAATTGTTTTTTTTTTTTTTTTTGTTTGTTTTTTTTCAAATTGAATTGGTTTAACGTTTGTTTCAGAAGTACACCAGAAGCAATTTTAGACTAAACTAAAGATGGAGAGCAACTTTCCCATTCACATTCAGAGAAAAAAGCAGCAGTTGATTAGAAAAATTTTAATTTGTAAATTGTAAAATCTTAACAGTAATACTTAGTCCAATTTTAATATCAAACTCAGAAATTTCAGCCAAAAACTAAAAAAAAAGGTCCTGGCAACAAATAGCCTAAACCTAAATCTAAACAAGATTGACCCTATATATACAGGGTGTTTCAAAATTATGTATACACACTTTAAAAATTTATATTTAATCAACAATATATACAAATTAAAATTTTTTTGATACTTTGAAGACAGAAAACATTATATTTTTTTACAACAATAAAACTTTTAATTGTTCAAAATGCCCTCCATCAGCATTAATGCATGAGGAGCATCTATCTTTAACAGATCTACATACTAAAATGCACAAATCAGGTGAAACATTTTCTGCTTCTTGTTGAATTTTCATCCACAATTCTTCCAATGTTTGCAGTTTGTGACTGTAAACCTGATTTTTCTAGTATCTCCAAGCAAAAAAATCTGAAGGGGTGAGTTCTGGCAACCTTGGAGGATATTCAAAAACACTCCCTCGACAATCTATCTATTGATCATGAAATACCTCCCAAACACTTCCAAGTTCATTTCACAAATATACGTGGTCTCAGTTCTAATCTCAATGATGTCCATTTCCACTTACAGTCTGCCAAACCCCATATATTCTTTCAGACAGAATCTCAGTTATCGATTGATTCAACCACTGCTAATTACAGTTGCACAAATTATTCGCTGTATGATTCTTTTCGCCTCAAAGGTGGTACTTGTGCTTATGTCCATTCCAATATTCCTTGTCAGAGACTTGGTAAATTGGAATCTCCTCTTTTCAATCTTCTCTGGTTTAAAATCTCTCTACCTCATTCTGTTAAATTCATCTGTTGTCTCTACTGTTCTCCTAACTCCTCTAATCACTTGGAGCTCTTTGACTTCCTCTCTTTGCAACTTGACTTTCTCCAGTCCAACTTTCCTAACAGTGACGTAATTTTTCTTAGTGATTTTAATGTTTGCAACTCCAGCTGGCTTCTGTTCTCTAGTTACAGAGACCCAGCTGGTTAAGATGCTGAGGCTTTTGCAATTACTAATGACCTTGCACAGATTGTTCATTTACCTACCAGAATACCGGACAATGCTAACCATACAGCCAACATGCTTGATCTTTTTCTCACAAACAACCCTTCTAAGTACATGGTCGAAGTGAGTGGTCCTTTAGGCATCTCAGGTCACAACTTGGTGATTGTCTCTCCTCCAATGGAGCCTTTATCTCATGGCTATTCCCAACCTCGTGTTGTCTGGCATTACAAGAATGCAAAATGGGATGACGTGTGAGATTTCTTTTCTTCTTTTCCTTGGTTGGATTACTCTTTCAAAACTTCTGATGTCAACGTTTGTTCAGATCGTGTCAGTGAAATTATTCTTGTAGGAATAGAATCCTTTATTCCACACTCCACGTTAAAATCTCGTCCTTCATCTAAACCTTGATTTTCCAATAAATGTGCTAAGGCTGTTCGAAGGAAGAATGTTGCATATCGTAATTGGCTTGTTTCCAATTCTTCAGTTTCATTTTTTGCCTACATTAAAGCTCGCAACAATTGTAAAGTAGTTATTAATCAGTCCAAATTAGATTTTGAACAGGCTAACAGTAGAAAACTTGCTTCTTGCCCTAATGGTAGCTAAGCTTCTGGTTTTTTGCTAATTCTATTTGCCACAACTTTTGCTCATCTCTGCTCCCACCTCTGTCAAAACAAGATAGTTCTATTGTCATTTCAGCCAAGTATAAAGCTGACCTGGTAGCATCCCATTTTTCTTCCAACTCATGTATTAATGGTCCTGGTAAAACCCTCCCAACATTCCCAATACACTCCATTCAATGCCTCCTGTGGTCTTCCGTCAAAAGGACATCAGAAGGATTTTGATGAACTTTGATGCTCAGAAAGCTCCAGGTCCTGATAGTATTTCTCCACTTGTTGTCAAAACCTGTGCTCCTGAACTTACTCCTGTTCTTTGCCACCTTTTTTTTTTTTTCATTTCTTATTCCAAAGATGTGTTTCCTTCTGCCCTTGAAATTTGCTCATATCCAGCCAGTTCCTAAAAATGTGACAAATCCCTCTCATCCAATTATCATCCCATTGCAATTACCTCTACGCTTTCTAAAGTAATGGAGAATTCAATTAACTGCCAACTCTTAAACCACCTAGAAACCTTCCATCTGATCAACGATCGCCAGTATGAATTCTGTCAGTGTCGATCCGCTGGTGATATTCTGGCTTATGTTGCCCATTTGTGGACACATTCAATGGAAAAGTTCAGTGAAACACAAGCAGTTTTTCTTCATATCTCAAAAGCTTTTGATCATGTTTGGCATAAATGTCTTCTAAACAAGCTCCCATCTTATGGTAGGTGCCTCCGTAGCCATGTGGGCAGGAGCAGCAGTGCATAGCACACGCTTCTTGATTAGACCTGGGTTCAAGCCCATGACCACCAAATACAAAGGATGCGGAAAGGTCAGGGAATGACCACCGCATATCCCCGGAGAAATATGGCCTTAGTTGCTAATGCTCCTAAAAATTAAATAGCAGCAACTATCTTATGGTTTGCCAACTGTTTTTTGTAATTGGTTATCTAGTTTTCTCTCCAACTGCTCACTGAGGGTGATGGTAGAGGGCTCTCTGTCTTCTAACTTCTCCTTCTTCCATTGACCCGAAATCTTATCCATAGTTTTACTGATGATAGCCAATCGCATTCCACTTTCCAGTTTGAGAAACCTTGCCCTGCTCAATCAGCTTCAACTTCTCGAATATCCGCTACCATTTCCTTAAATGCCGATCTCCACTGGGACAAAGACAAATTAGTTGATTTCAATCCTTCTAAAACTCAGTCCTCTCTTTTATCTCGCGAAAACGATTCTTCTGCTCTTATGCTTATCTTTGGTGACACTCCGATTACTAGGCAAGATGATATATCTCTTTTAGGGATTACCCTGACCTCTAATCTCTCTTGGCACAAGCACATTACAATTATTGTTTCCTCTGCATCTAAAAAACTTGGTTTTCTCTTTCACCCTCGGTGTTATTTTCTTCCAGACAGCTGTCGCTCTGTACAAATTGCAAATCCGCCCTACCATGGAATATTGTTCCCACATCTGGGGCAAACCCAACAAAACCTCCCTCAGGCTTCTAGATTCTATTCAGAAGAGGGCAGTTAGGTTAATTAATGACTCATCTCTAACAGAGTCTCTCCACTCACTGTCCCATGGATGTACTGTTTCTGCTGCATGCCTTTTCTACAGATACTTCCATGGGCACTGTTCTTCTGAATTGGCTTCTATAATTCCCGCTCTCTCTTTCAAAACAGTCTAAACACATGCCTCCACCAGCCAACATCCATTTACTGTTCAACTTCAAACTCACAGAACCAACTTTTCATCTTCCTCGTTTATTCATTCAGTTGCCGTTTTCTTTGAACAACCTTCCTTCATATGTATTTCCTGAAAAGTACAGTCTACAGAAGTTCAAGTCTAATGTCAACAAATATCTCCTTTCATCTTCTCCACCTCCAACCCAAGCACAGTACTAAGTACTACAGGTTCTATAGGATCATATTTCTAATACCTCTCGTGTTTGGAATTTTCATAAAAAAAAAAAAAAAAGATAATTGCACACAGCTGTATGAAAATGTGGAGGTGCACCATCTTTTTGAAAATATACCACTGTATCTGCAAACATGTCTTTGATTTTTGATACAGCACAATCCCTCAATGTATCCAGATCATTTTTTCCATTAATAGTGCCATTGAATCGATAGGGACCAATTATTTCACGTGAAGAGAACCCCATCCACGCAGTAATACCTGGTAGATTGACATCTTTCTGTAGAGTGATGTGTGGATTTTCAGTGGCCCAGTAAACACAATTGTGACGATTTATATAGCCATTCATTTTAAATGTGGCCTCATCTGACCACACAATTGTATCCTGAAAAGCATGATTTTCACCATTTTTTTAATGTACTGCTCACAAAATTGCAGTCGTTGATCCGGGTCATCTTCTTGAATTGCATGCACTAATTGAGATATAAATGACTTAAAGTTTAAATCCTTCATCATTCTAAAAACATTTGTACCTAGGTTTAAACCTAGCTCTTGTGAACACCATCTTGTTGATTTTTTGTGGTGCACAAGATTGCATTTCTTACAGCTTCAACATTTTCAACATTAAACATTACTTCTTGATGTTCTCTTCCTGCCTCATGCTAAGTTATTGATATTCTGAATGGTTCCATGCTCCTCAAATTTATCCCACAAACAAATAATTGTTAAACGTGTGGGTGCTTTTGTTCCATATCGTGATTTCCAAGCACGCTGAACTTCATTGACATTTTAATATTTCCAATACCATTTTATAATTGCCTTTCTTTCTTCAAAACTTAATTGGGTACTCTCCATCATTTTAGAGGTACAGTATCTATAAAATAAAACAAAAATTAAATTTTTGTAAAAAAATTGTCTATTTTTAAGCTACAAAATGAGTTTAAGACAATTAAGTTGTTCATTAAATATAAATTTTGTTCATATTGTTCATTAAATATAAATTTTTAAAGTGTGTATACATAATTTGAAACATTCTGTATATATAAATAAATATTAGCTAAATAGGCAATAAATAAAATAAAAGTAGGGAAAAGAGAAAAAGAAGAAAATGAATATAGCAAACATCGGTGGCTACAAAGCATTCCCCACCACATGTTGTGCAAACAATTTAAATATAAATGAAAATATACCAGTCATATTATTATTGTTATTATTATTATTACTAGCCATATGGTGCAAGGAAGCACGAAGCTTATGCTGCACCAGCCAAAAAAAATTTCCCGAGTGACCCTGAGAGAGAGTATCAAAAGTAGAAGGGAATCACCAAGAAAGAGAAGTATGATGATATCCAGCTCAGGACCCTGGGTGTGCCAACCCCATACTCACCAGATATGAGCCCCTGGGCATTAATATGGCAAATCAAGTAAGTGAAGAAGTACAGTACATAACAAAACAAAAAATAAAGAAAAGGGCAGAAATAAATCAAGGTAAAGGGTGTTGCCAAAGGAATGTATGACCAGTATAATTTATATGATATATTCATTGAACAAGTTAGTGCATAGTATTATGTTAGTTCATAGTATATAACCGAAGTAGGTGAAATGGCATTGTTTTTGTTATATCTCATATTGTGAATGCCTTCACAATGAGTTTCCCTGATATTGCATTACCTTGAATAAGCAACGCTTTGCCAATGGAGAAGATGTATATTGTCATCACCGATGTTGATATCATTTGTACATGTATCTCAAATCTCCATAGCTGAATTGCTGTCTGCAGGCACCATGAATCTGATGTGAGTTTGTCAGTATTTGTGGAGCATAATTCTGACAAATACTGACAAACAGACACCATGAGCCTGTAACTCTTCCTGTAGATGGCACAGTTGAACCATTTAGGCTGAAGGACTATGCTCCTTGAATACTGATAGACAGGCACCATGAGCTGTAACTCCTATTGCAGAAATAGCATAATCAGTCAGTTTGGCTGATCTGAAGAGTGGAACTCCTGTACAATCAGCCATTTAGATCATCAGAATAGTATAATGGCACCTCCTTTTTTTTTTTTTTTGTATAATCATTCAACCAGTTAGTTTCTGAAATTAATGGAACATACATCTGTAGGAAGTATATTGTGGTTTTTTAGAAGCTGTAGCTTAATTGCCACATGTTACTTAATGTGGGAACCAAACAGCCTAAGAAACACTCTCACCAGATATGAAAAATGATTCCTGCTTCCTCATTAGCTAAGGCAACAGCATTTATATATCAGCACTTATACTGGCTTAGTCATTGTCGAGGATGAAAATTACAGTGGTGTTTTTAATATTATAATATTGTTTCGATTTTAATATTGCTAGATTACCATGCCATAAATTAGAAAATTGGCAGAATGAAAAAAAAAATAAATAAATAAAAATAAACCTGTAGCAGAAGCACCATCCAAGAATATTGGACATTGTAGACCCAGAAATTCCGTCAGAGTAAATTATAATACAGAAATCAATATCTGTAGGATTCTAAAAGTGAGATGACAAGAAGCAAAAAAAAACCATTTTGTGTAAATTAAATATTGTGATAGAGCAAAAAAACAAATAATAAACATTTACTTTCATTGTAGAAATTTCAATACCTGACAAATCTGGAGGTGCAAGAGATCAACCTGGTCAGAACTCAGCATGGGAATCAACCTAAGGAACACTGTGATCATTGATCCTTCTGACCAGCAGAAGCAACTATTACTATTTTACTGTATCACTCAGTTCAAAAACTTTGCTGGTTTCAAAAATTGGAAATTACAATTTCATGATAAACAGCCATGGTTGATATTGTTGTTGCCCATGGCTGTTGCTTTTTTTCCCTCCCCAATAAAATATCCCTACAATCATTAAGCTGTTACTAATTGTATAAAACTAATTGAAAAATATTAAATATTTTTAATAAATTCTAATAATGGTAACACCAGATCTGTATTGTGAACAGCATTTCATTGCTTATCTTTCTAATATCATTTATAAAACGAATAATTACCTGAATAAGTGATATTTTATTGTCACTTATTCAGGCAATTATTTTGAATTTATTAGTAGTTCTAAAATATGAACTACTTATGATGAGATGAATAGAAGTTGTGTGTTCTAAGTTGGTCCTGAATTTTATATTTTTCTTTGGTCTTGTACATTCATATAAATATAATTGGCTTAATGGGTGGTTAATTGTAAATTGCTAATCACAATTTTAGCTATCTTGGCCAACACATCAGAAATTAAATAATACCTCGTGTCCGTAGATTAACCATTCGTAACTTGCCGCCATTACTATATGATACAACGTGTGCTAGCGTAAGGTTTAACGGAAAACTAGATGGCGAGTATATTATTTGGCATTAGGTATGTTCCGGGTCTGACAGCACCTGGGATTTCTCCCATCTCCGCGTATGTTCTCTGTATCAGACAAGCCAGAGATTTAAAAGTGTGTGGGATATGTACTGTGTAGTTTGTTGTGCCCATTGTTCATCTGGCCTGTTAGCTGCCGGGCCCCTAGTGAGACCCGACGTTACCAATACCCGCCACAGGGAGGCCGGCCGGGTGTTACCAATATTTGTACTCTGGCTGGTCTTGCCACTTACTTTCCTTGGATTTCAGTGGCTAGGACCAAAAAAAAAAAATAATAATAATAATAAATAAATAAATCGAGGTTGATATTAGTGATACTTAACAAGTTAGTATTAATAGTATGCGACGTGGGGCTGTGTGGTGCAAGTGAGTTTTAAAAACCAAATAGGTTCGGGCAAGAATTTTGATGTTCTCTTTTGATTTTGAAATGTAGGGCTAAACGCTGTGCAAGACAAAAGTTTGGGGGGAGGATGAAGACTGGGGGGAAGAATTGGAAATAAGGGGCTGACAGAGTAGATAGCCCCTGCAGGTAGTGAGGCATGCCCGTGCCCAACCAGAGTGAGAAAATTGGGGAGGCAAGGAGAGGCAAGCCTCTCCTCCCCAGGAGTTTGGAAAGAAAGATCCGCTCAAGAGAGTAAAGTGTAAAGTGTAAAGTGTAAAGTGTGTTTAGGGTCAAGCGGCACCAGGGGTTTCCCCCATCTCCGCGTAGGTTACATTGTATGTGAACCAGTTTACTGGAAAAGCCAGAGATTTAAAAGTGTATGGACTTTGTATATGTGTGATGCCTTGTACCGTTGTTCATCTGGTCATTTAGCCGCCAGACCTCTACTGAGGCCCGACGTTGCCCCACTTTCGCCCCGTGGAGGCAGACCAGGTATCCACTTGAATATAGTTCACTCTGGCAGGTCCTGCCACCTAATTTCCTGAGATTTCAGTGGCTAGGACCTAAAAAAAAAATAAAAATAAAATAAATAAAATAAAAAATAAAAATAAAATAAAAAAAAATAAAATAAATAAATAAAATAAAATAAAAATAAATAAAAATAAATAAATAAAAATGTGATCACGTTGAGGAGGAAGTGCTAGGAGGTCAAAAGAAATGATGGGCGAAATTGATTTTCACTTGTGGAATTTAGGTTGTGTGGGGCGTTCACTAGCGTGCAGGTAGAGTGGGGAGGGAGACTGAAGACTGGGGGGGAGATAGATAGAAGTATGGAGCCGATAGGGAAGACAACTCCAGTTTACAGTGGGGCATGCCCATGCCCCACCAGAAGGAAAAGAAGGGGTGGCGAGAAGGGGAGGTGACAGCAGGGCTGTCCCCTCATCCCCCCGCCAGGGACGGGTAGAAAGTAGGCCAGGCAAGGGAGCTGGCCTATTTGCCCACAGGGCATACATGTGGGGTGGCTTCAGTCGGGCGCCAAGGCGTCAGGGCTGCCCCATTTGGTATTCCCAGGAGTGGAGTGAAGATATCTCTGTCCAGGTTTTCAGTCCAGGTCTGTATGACATTTGTGCAGATCATGCTTCGTCTTTTATTAAGTAGTTACTCGTGGGATCCAGGTCCATCCACTAGTGGATATTCAGTAGGATAGGCTTCAGTCACAGTCAGGGAGGACTCCCGAAGGTCCGATTGTAGTCAATGCATTTGGTTAACAGTTCTCAAATGGAATCGGTGTCCTCCATCGGTCAGTATTTGGGAGAGTGCAGTTCAGGCACAGTCCAGTTTTATCTTGGTTCATCATTTGTTGTGATTGTTGTTGTATTTATCCTAGTTGTCCTAGATTTTCCGGCAAAGGAAGAGTCTGGCGTCTTACAAAGAGGCACTGAGCAAAGTTGGTTAGGGCATTGTAGGTTCCCTCGTCCTCCAGTAGGTAGTGCTCCTGATTTTTGGGGTTGAACTGGACTCGTGTGATGAGGTGTCCACGCAGATCTTCGTACAGTTCACACTCGTGTAGCAGGTGGTCCCAGGTCTCGAGGGAACCACATGCGCAGGCTGGGTTATCTGTCAGTCCAAAGAGGTGTAGCTTGTGGCGGATAGCTCCATGTCCTGTGAGAAGGTAGGTGACGTGGAGACCAGGGCAGAGCCATGTCGGATATTTTGGGTACACCTTTTGCAAGTTCGGAAAGAACCTTCGCGTGATGTCTCCTTTGTCAGAAATCGTCCAGCGTTGTTGCCATATCGATGTCAAGTACGTTTGCAGCCTGTATTTCTCAACTTCACAGTTATTAGCCGGGTCCGTAGTGTAGTCCTGGAAGGTTGTGACTTTGCCACGTCTGAGTTGCTGAAGCATGCCATTGCGAATCACCTCAAGATCAAGAGGGAGAGCGCCCGTGATCACTTGTAGTGCATGAGTAGAGACTGTCTTGCATGCTCGGGTGAGGGTCAATAGGATGGGTCTATGTATGATATCCAGTCGTCTGCGGTTTACCGCTGTTGAGGCTTTGTGGAACCAGACGCCGGAGGCGTATGCGATTGCCGGGATAATGGCTGCTTTATAAAGGATCGCAAGTGTGCGCCTTTTCAGGCCCCATTCGCAACGTGTGACTCTGGCAAGCATGCCAGCGTATTTTTTCATCTTAGCCTGTATATATTTTAGGTGTGGGGTGAAAGACCGATTACGGTCCAGGATAACTCCCAGGTACTTTAGTTCTGTGACTAGCTTAATTGTCCTATTGTTGATTCTTATTTGCGGCGGTCTAGTTGGGGTTAGGTAGCCCTTAAGTAAGATGGATTTAGTCTTGGTGGCCGAAATGGTGAGCCGATGCCTTTCCGTCCATTCTTGCAGTGTGGTTACTGCTGCATTCGCGAGAGTTTCTAGTTGGGCTCTTGAATCTGCAGTAAGGGCTAGGGATAGGTCGTCTGCATAGGCCAATGCCTGTACACCCCCTAAGTCGAGGGAGAGGAACTCGTCCAATACATAGTTCCACAGGAGGGGGCCTAATACTGAGCCCTGGGGGCATCCTCGGTGTATCTGTCGATCTACCTTGCAGTAAGGGGCCTGTACCAGGATCCGTCTGTTTGTTAGGTAGCTTCTTATGCAGCTGAATAGATTTGATGGCAGTTGGGCTGCCCTGAGTCTTGCGAGGACGCTCGGCCACCAGAGGGCGTCGAACGCCCCTGCAAAGTCAATAGAGATGAGGAGAAAGTATTTTTGTCGGCAGCTCTCCGCCATGTTAAGGATACATTCCAGTGCGTCGAGGGTTGAGTTTCCCGGTTTAAAGCCAAACTGTTTGTTTGCTGTTAAGCTAGCTGTGAGGTAGTGTGATTCAATCCTATGTCTGAGCAGCTGCTCCAACACTTTGCTGAGCACAGTCAGGAGTGCTATTGGCCGATAGGAGTCCGGCTTGTGCTGTGGTTTTGAAGGGTTTTTAAGGATCAATTTAATGTTTGCCACCTTCCAGTCCGTAGGGAACCAGCCTGAGTGGAGACAGTGGTTGTAAAGGTCCAGGAGCAGATTCGGGGTGTACTCAGCCACTTTCCTTACTATTTCCGGCTCGAGCATATCTAATCCTGGGGTTTTCCTGTTTCTTATCTTGTTAATAGCAATTTGTAGTTCTGCTTGGGTGAAGGGCTCCTCCGTCCTGGGGGATTTGTATGCATCGTTGGCTTGGCATAGCAGTTGCTGTTCAGGAGTGTTGTCTCCTTCAATGGATTTAAAAGTGGCGTCTAGTATATTGTTTACAGTATCGTGCCAGTTGTTGGTCATAGCACCCTGGGGAGTGATGGTGGAAGGGGTTACCTCCCCCCTTGGCAGCTTATTTGTGACTATCCGATAGATGATACTCCAGGGGTCAGAGTTGCCGACAGTAGAGACCAGATGCTCCCAGGACAGCTTTTTCCGCTGCCTGATCATCGCAGTATAGGTGTTCCTGGCCTCCCTGTACTGTTGCCTGAGTGGTTCCACCTCAGGGGCCAGCCAGGTCCGTCTGGCTCTTTGGAAGGCGCGTCTCTTCTGGTTCATTTCTCTTCTTAAAATATCAAGTTCTTGCGACCACCACGGAACGGCTCCTGGCCGAGGGGTCCTTTTCCTGATTGCTTGATTAGCCGCATTTACAATGGCATTGGTGACAGCGCGTTGGTGTTGGTCCGGAGTTTGTTTGTGGAGCTGGTTGGATGGCAAGTTTTGTACATTTCTAGTGATGGCTTCTTTGAATTTTCCCCAGTCTGCTTTGTTGACAGCATATCTATTCTGTTTGTAACAGTTTGTCTGAGTACGGTGGAGTGATCTATGCATAGTAAAGGTGATAGCCCTGTGGTCGGAGGAGGTCCAATCCTCCTGCACTTTCCAGTCATTGAGGTGACCGGCTAGGGATCTAGTTGCCATGGTGGCATCCAGTGTGGCCTCCCAGAGAGTTGAACTGAATGTTGGTAGATTATTAGAGCGATTTATGACAACAAAGCTGCTATTGGCCAGGAACTCCTCCATGTGTTGCCCATTTCTAGAGCCTCTACGCTCTGGGGTCTCACTGTGCCACAAAGGTGAGCGGCAGTTTAAGTCGGCGGATACAAGGATCTTGGCTCCTGCTAGTTCGGTTTGCACTTTATGCAGATATTGAATGTACGGGAGGATATCTGCTTCTGGACGACAGTACAGGGAAATGATGTAGAGTTCCCCTAGAGAAGTTATGATGTGTGCACAGGATGCCCACTCGTGACACAGGTGTGAGATCTTGGTGACAGTTATGTTGGGGTTTCGTACAACAACTGCAGCCCATGGGGTTGCTCCATCCATTTGGACAGTTTTATAGCTGGGTGGGTATCCTCGGACAGCACCTGCACAGGTATAAGGTTCTTGCAGCAGGAGAATGTCTAGATTTTCTTCTTCGGCCCTTTTCCTTATCTGTCCCGCTACAGCAATGGCTCGTTGTGCATTAAGTTGGAGGAATTTAATGCAGCTGTTGTTGTAACTTTTAGGAAGAGTCCCCATAATATATTCTTGATTGTTGGGCGCTTCTTGCTTTAATATATACCGGGCATTTGTTATCTCTGACTGAATGTGTGTGGGGGAGTTTTTGCCACTTGCAGTTTGCGCAGGCTGGGTCGCTTTGTTTATTTGGACAGTTTGCATAATTGTGCCCCTTCTCAGCACAGTGTCCGCAAGTTGGCTCCTGCTGGACGCACGTGTGGGTGGTGTGGCCGAATCGGCAACACCGGAAGCACTTTGGGACTGCGATGTGTTCCCTGAAGCGGTGGGAGCTCCAGTTTATATATATCCTCTCTTGTTTTGTTATCACCCTCCATGCCTCAGGGGCCAGTCCGACCACCCAGTTTATTGAGCTACCATTCCCGCTCTTGGTTTGGTGTTTAGGTACCAGTAGACTTGCGTAGTCTCTGTCTGGTAGATGTTGTTGGAGGTTTCTTGTGTATATCTCCTCGCAGATGGAAGTGGGGGTCAGATCCGGGTCTGTGCCGAATATAACAATTGAGGGACCTTTTTCTCTAGGCAGCTCAGCAGAGAGTCCGAGCGTCGGTATCTTGGCGTTATTTATAATCAAGTTGGCATCGTCTTTTGTTTCCGTCTCGATTATTACCCCAGTGTTACGAGTTTTCCTGATGGTTCTAATCTTGGCTGTTTTGAATTCTTGGGTCAGAGAGTCAATGACTTTCTTCTTGACCTCTTCGCTAGTTTTAAGAGTATCAGTAGTGGTTGGTTTAAGAACTACAAGATGTGGTGTAGGGAGCAGCGTCTTCCTGGGTGCAGACTTGGTGTTGGTGGTGTTTGTGAGAGCCATTGTTGTCGCAGTTTGATTCCTCAGCGCATCAGAATATGCCGGGGTGCGCTGTGGCATTTGGCTTGCCCCGCATTCCATATAGGCCTGTAGCCGTGTGGTAGCTCTCTCTCTGTCAAGGTGTTCATCATGTAAGATTGTCTCCATCTTGTGGAAGATTGTGACAATCTCAGATCTGAGTGCTGCTGACACTCTATTTGAGTTTTCCTTGAAAATGTTCTCAAGTGCGGTTTTCAGAAAGAGCGTCTTTTCGTATATGGTACCCTCCGGTATGGCAGGGTCGAGGGGTGAGTCCTGCTGTATGTCTTCTTTTTGGTCTTTTTGCGATGTGGCTATTTCTGGCTGTTCTTTAGTTTCTGTATGGGAACGTGTTTCCCGCCCCAATCTAGGGATCACTTGATTTCGATTTTTCCGCTTGGTTAGTTGCGATCCAGAACGGGAGTCCTCCTCTTCGTCCTGGGGTTCCACAATAACAGGGTCGTCACTCTGGCCCGGGGATTTATTGTGTTTTCCTGTTCTTCCTTCCATTTCACGAAATTCGGATAACCGGTACAGTTCGGATTATCGAATGTATGGTAGGATAGTAAGATAGGCCACTGAAAATGATGGCAAATGATACCCACCACAAGTTCGTGGCATATAGCCAAAAGATTAGCAATCAATGGTATATTTGGGCTGTTATACCATAATCTACCAATTTTCCAATAAGTCCTACTGAATCCGCCAGGGGGCGTAGCAGCTTTGCATATTCAAATTAATGTTCAGGACCATAACTAATCTAGATTTGCATAATTTAACACACAGCACAGCTAGTTCACTATGTAAATAGTTCAGCAAGCAATCAAATTAATAGCCGACCGGGCTAGCCGAGTGGGTAAAGTACCTGCCCGGCAACCCAAAGGTCGCGGGTTCGATTCCCGCCTCGGGCTTGGATCAAAGTACTGCAAAAACCTTGGAAGGTGCAATATGGCCACAGAAGCCGATGCGCCAATAACTACCAAATCAATCAAAATCAAATTAATAAATGTTAATCACTGCTAGAGTATAGGAAATTGTTCCCGAAAAATGCATTGGAAACAAGGCCGCTGCGTTTGACAAAATAAACTGTTGTGTTCCGTTAATTAATCGCCTTCAGATCGGAAGGTCACCACATCCCCAAATAAGGCTATTAGCAGGGAGGTACGATGGCACTCCTAACGCCTGCAAAAATAGGAATGTTTGACCTTGTGTTTTCCCGTCGTTGACTGTAAAGCTTTGTAGCTGAGAACTTTGACCTTGTGTCACACTGCAGCGGACAGAGTGTCTTAACACATATACATATCATATAGGAAAATTTCAAAATAAAAGGTTACCTGATGACAATCTGCATAATATAAGTTGAAGGACGAGAAGAACATCCAATACAGCATCTATTAGTATAAGTTTAGATTTCATAAACGGGAAGAAACTATTTAATTTTTTAAAAAGTTGAAGAGCATACAAATCACTTGTCAACACACTACACGCGCACGCGCTGTTTCGAAAATAGTTGTAGCAGGTATTTGGACTCATTCCAATAACACATTCGTTTCCAGTCCTCCAGTGTCCAACTAGTGTGTTGGTGACAGCACAGCATTCGCCGTTGACGATAATCGCTCAAGAGAGTGCGGATTTGGGTCGCCAATAGGCTGTTAAGGCGGGAGAGTGCCACCGTATGTCGTCTCCATCAGTTTGCAGGCCCTAAAAAGCTGGCCGTTGAGTCTCATCTAGGTGGGACACTAATAGGGGGTTAAATCTGGGATGTCATCCTTCCAGACTGCATGTGGTCTGGGTCCTATTTTCTGGTCATTATCTTGGGGTCATAATCAAGTCTACTGGCTGTCATTATGGGGTTTTTATCCCTTCCGTGATGTTTGATAGTCCTCACACTACCTTTTGTCATTGTGTAGTGGGTCTATGCTGCAAGGTCTTGGGGCAGTGAGTATAGTAGTATCAATTAATCAGTAAAATTTATTAATCTTATTAAATTTCATTGTCAATTGAATTGTACTTTTTTAACTAAATAAATATAGCGACCTAGTTATTACAAACATAACATCATAAATTAATACACATCAGTTGATGGGGGATAAGAAAGTCATATAACGTAACTCGGAGATAATATTTGATGCCGAAATACCTATATATAGTGTTATAACTGCATTGGGATATAGGTTTAGGGTTATATTTTGTATTGGAATTTTATTGAACTTGAATAGAAATCATGACTCAGACCAGAGCAGCAAAGCAAAAGGCTCAAACTAGTGGAAGTGCTGTGGCTCAGGGGAGAACTGAGGGGGGGGGTTGTCCTCTGAATCACAGTCTATTGAAATGCACTGCTTGTTTGATGTTTGTGGAGAGGAACGGGACATGATAATGCCAAGGGGAATATCTTTGTGTGTGCGCAATGTAAGGAGTGTGAGTAGATCAGGCACCAACTCGTCATTGTTATGGGTTTATATGAGAGCCAGAAGGACAGGGTGGATGCCCTTGAAGGATTTAAATTGAGGGGCCCATCAAGCTCTCTGCTGCCCACATCAATGCCAGAGCTTGCACTTGAACATCATGCAACACAGCGGCAACCCCCAAGGCAGAATGCGCTGGTCCCAAAGGAAAGGTGACTCTATTGTCAGGGAGACGGGGAACATATTGTGAAAAAGGATAGATGGAACAGGACCAGGGTATGTCTGCCAGGGGCAAAAGTTGATGATGTTGTAGGGCAGATATCATCCTTTAAGGGCACAAAGAGTGATATTGTTGTACACGTTTGCACTAATGACATTAAGAGTAGGAGACCTGCAGAATTACTTAACGAATACAGGACAATGCTGAAAAAAAGCCGTGAGTTAGAGTTGAATTTGAAAGTGTCTGCAATTCTGCCCAAACACAATAGGAGGGAGTATATGATGAGAGCCTTGTCGATCAATTAGGCCCTGGAGAGATTGTGCAAGGCTCAAGGGATGGAATTTTTCTCAGCCTGGTCTGTGCTTGTTAACAGGAGAAACTGCTTCTAGAGGGATGGGATACACTTAAATAAAAAGGGTGCAAGAATATTTGCTGATGCTATCGAGGCAGTGTTATGTGGGTCGGAAAACTGCTAGCTTGGGGGGGGGGTACAAGGACTAATAGATTAACAATAGCCACTGGCAGAGGTGAAATTGATTCTTGCACTGCTTCTATTGGAATGACCAGCAACCGAAAACAAGATGCAGGGTATTTCAGAGACTGCCGAGAGTCATTGCAATACAAGTAAACACATGGATTGTGTTAGGCTAACTAAGAGTAGAAACAGGTGCATGTATACTTGCATGTCACCAATGCCAAGAGGATAGTTCATAAATTTGATGAGCTTGAAGTGCTAGTCAAGACATCAAAGGCAGATATTGTTGGGATATCAGACACATGGTGTCACACAGACATAAGCAGTGCGGAATCTGAATTTGGGGAGTACAGTGTGTACAGAAAGGATAGACAGGACAGGACAGAAAGGGAGGAGGGGTTATGCTGTTAGTTAAGAAACACATACAATCTAAGGAAGGGCATCCAAATGATGTTGGTGGACAATGCAATGTTGAGTCTGTTTGGTGTGAAATAAGCACTGGGAAAGGAAAAATGAGAGCAGGTGTGTAGTAGTAGTGGCATGTGATGCAAGAAAGCAAGTGTATGAGCTTATGCAGCATCAGCCAGAAAAAAAAAAAAAAAAATCACACTATTCCTTCCAAATGCCTGTCCAGTTCCTCCTTAAATTTATTCAACCTATCAGCTTCCACAACGACAGATGGAAGTTTGTTCCAGCAATTAACCACCTGCTGACTAAAGGCAAATTTCCGCACATCTGTTCTACATCTGTCCTTTCTTAATTTGAATTCATGTCCCTTAGGTTCGTAATCTGAACAAGTGGAAGGATCCCATCAGAATTCAGCATGCTCAACCCATTCAAGGCCTTATACACCTCAATCAGATCACCGCGCAGGTGCCTAGTCTCCAGCCACTGCAATTTGCAGAACTTAAGCCTCTCTTGGTAAGAGGATCCCTTCATTCCCCTCACCAATCTTGTTGCCCTTCTCTGCACACGCTCAAGAAAATCTACATCCTTCCTAAAATGAGGCCTCCAGACCTGTACGCAGTACTCAAGGTGTGGCCTGACCATTGCCTTATACAGAGGGATAATCACCTCCTTTTCCCTGCTAGCAAAATTCCTATATATCATTGATAAAACCCCATGACCTGCCCTGGCAGCCTGTCTGCATTGCTCAGAAAACTTCATATCTGCCTGCACAATTACTCCCAGGTCTTTTTCATTTTCTACCACCTTAAGTGTAGTACCACACAGTTGGTACATTTCTTTGGGGTTACTTCTACCCATGTGCAGTACTTCGCATTTGTCAAGGTTAAACTTCAGTTGCCACTTCTTAGCCCATCTGCTCAAATTATGTAGATCCTGTTACAGTAGCACACTGCCATTGCTATCATTAACAACCCTGCCAACCTTTGTATCATCTGCAAACTTCGACATTAAGCCTGATATACCTTCATCAATATCATTGATAAATATACAAAACAACAGTGGACCCAACACCGAACCCTGTAGGACTCCACTAATAACATTAGTCCACGAAGAGCAGCACCCATTGATTACCACACTCTGTCTTCTCCCACTTAACCATCCTTTTATCCATTGTAGCAACTTTCCCTTAATACCATTCTGCTCCAATTATAGGCCTAATGAATCTGATGAGTATAATGAGCAATTGTGCAGAGAAACAGAGTGGGCCAGTAAATTAGAGTGTCTTATAATGGAGGATTTTAATTTCCCGGATATTGACTGGAATTTGTGGGTTGGTCACTCACACACTAGCAAGGCTTTTGTGGATTTATTGGATGATTGTTTTCTACAGCAGCATGTTTGGGTAACTAGAGGGAATAAGGCACCTCCGTAGCCAGGTGGGAAGGAGCAGCAGTGCATAGCACACGCTTCTTGATTAGACCGGGTTCGAGCCTGTGACCACCAAATACGGAGGATGCGGAAAGATCAGGGAATGATCACCGCATATTCCCGGAGCAATATGGCCTTAGTTGCTAATGCTTCTAAAAACCAAATAACAACAGAGGGAGTAATATCCTTGATCTGATTATCAGTAATGATTCTTCATGCATCAAGAATCTGCAGATAAAGGAACCACTAGGAGGCAGTGATCACAGTGTGCTGAAGTGGGATTTACTCAAAGAGGTAACTACCATCAAGGGTAAATGGAAGGATTTTTGCTTTCATAAAGGTGACTACGGTGGTCTGAGACAGTATTTAAATTCTATACGGTGGAACCAACTGATGATGTTACCAACAGAAAATTCAAAATGGGAAGCATTCAAAGAGTTAATCTTGGAAGCTACTAGGCTTTTCATGCCAACAAAGAAATATTGTTCAAGATTTAGGCCTAAATGGATGTCAGATGAACTAATTAGACATGTGACAGAGAAGAAAAATGCATGGGATACATATAAATTAACATGTTGTTATGTTATTTTGGTTTTTAGGAGCATTAGCAACTAAGGCCATATTGCTCTGGGATATGCGGTGGTCATTCCCTGACCTTTCTGCATCCTCCGTATTTGATGGTGACGGGCTCGAACCCCGGTCTAATCAAGAAGCGTGTGCTATGCACTGCTGCTCCTTCCCACCTGGCTACGGAGGCGGCTCAAATTAACATGTGACACAAGCCCATGGTAGATATAAGCTGGTCTTTAACCAAGTTACAATGGGGATTAGGCAGGCGAAGGTAGATTACAAGAAATCTTTGGCAAAGGATGCAAAGAAAAACAGAAAGAGTTCTTTAGTTAGGTAAACTCTAGAAGGAAGGGGATGAATCAGATTGGTCCACTTGATATTCATGGTTCAACCGTTGATGATCCTGCTCAGGTAGCTGACAAACTAAATGAATATTTTGCATCGACATTCACACATGAGGAGTTATTCGGGGAGGGAAATGCCAGAAGTATATTCAACTCTGGCTGTAAGCTAGATAATCTTGTAATAACTTGGAGTAAAGTGGAGGAGAAATTGTTGAAGATAAATACAAGAAAGGCACCTGGGGTGGATGCAATCTATCCAGTTATATTAAAGGAGGTGGCAAAGGAAGTAAGCAAACCCTTAGCGATAATTATGAGAACTTCCCTGGACTCGAGGGAGGTACCCATGGACTGGAGATGTGCAAATGTGACTCCAATTCACAAAGGAGGATCAAAGGGCAACACAAGTAATTATAAATATGTTAGTTTAACTTCTGTTCCAGGAAAATTAATGGAGGCACTGGTTAAAGAAGCACTGCAGGATCATCTAGACAAGACTTCAGTTATAGCTCGGACACAACATGGGTTTGTTAAGAGGAAGTCTTGTCTGACTAATTTGATTGGATACTATGATGTAGTCACAAAGGAACTGGATGCAAAGAATAACTTTGATATCATATATTTGGATCTTAGAAAAGCCTTTGATACTGTTGCACATGGAAAACTGCTGTAAAAATTGGAGCAGTGTGGCATTGGAGGCAATTTGCTGCTATGGATAAAGGGATGGTTGAGTGGGAGAAGACAGAGAGTGGTAATCAATGGAAACTGCTCTTTGTGGACTAATGTTATTAGTAGAGTCCCACAGGGTTCAGTGTTGGGTCCATTGTTGTTTTCTGTATTTATTAATGATATTGATGATGATATATCAGGCTTAATGTCCAAGTTTGCAGACGATACGAAGGTCGGCAGGGTTGTTAATGATACTAATGACAGTGCACTGCTGCAACAGGATCTAGAAAAGTTGAGCAGATGGGCTGAGAGGTGGCAAATGAAGTTTAACATTGACAAATGTAAAGTACTACATATGGGAAGCAGTAATCCCAGAGAAACGTATCGACTCTGTGGTACTACACTGACAGTGGTAGAGAATGAAAAGGACCTGGTGGTAATTGCGTAGGCAGATATGAAGTTTTTTTGAGCAGTGCAGATTGTCTGCAAGAGTAGCTCATGGTGTCTTGTCAATGATATACAGGAATTTTTCTAGCAGGGATAAGGAGGTGATTATTCCCTTGTATAAGGCAATGGTCAGGCCACACCTTCAGTACTGTATACAGGTCTGGAGGCCTCATTTTAAGAAAGATGTAGAGCTGTTGGAATGAGTACTGAGAAGGGCAACAAGATTAGTGAATGGACCAAGGGTTGCTCTTACGAAGAAAGGCTTAAGTTTTGCAAATTTCAGTGTCTGGAGACTAGGCACCTCCGAGGTGATCTGATTGAGGTGTATAAAACCTTGAATGGTTTGAGAATGCTCAATGCTGATGGGATTTTTCCTCTTGCTCGGAATAATCACCTGAGAGGGCATAAATTCAAATCGAGGAAAGAAGTTTGTAGGATAAATGTGCAGAAGTTTGCCTTTAGCCAGCGGGTGGTTGATTGCTGGAACAAACTTCCATCTGTCGTAGAAGTTGATAGCGTTGATTTGGAGCGAGTGGATGAGTGAAATAAGGATTTTTTTTTTTTTTTTTTTTTGGCTGATGCTATATAAGCTTGCTTTCTTGCATCATGTGCCTTTGCTAATGCTAATTTCTAGGCATTTCTTTTCTCCTTTAAAAATTTTAAAAATGTCTATAGACCTTAAATCCTCAAACGCATATGGGTTCTTATTTATTTTTAATATGAAATATTTTTTAGCTGATTCATCTCATAAAAATACATTACTGCTTATTCTCTCTGAAAATGTCATCTGAAAACTGGAATGCTGACACTAAATTTTAATTTTGTAATGTTCATTTCTTGCTATCAATTCAGAAAATGAGGCATACTGTTTCGAGATCCTTTCTAGTGCCTTTGTCACATGCTAACAGAATGAAAAGATTTATAAAACAGACTTGGACCTTTCAGCAGAACTGTCAGATTTTTATTGTTTTAAGAATTGAGGGACTTTTAATGATCCGGAAACAATGTGTTATTTTTTAAATTCAGAGTAGAACTGTTTTCCAAATTAAATTTTGATGTTATCATTCTAGTTTCAAAATTATGAGTTGCAGTTCCCACATGGAACGAGGATCTTTTAAGGACGTAATTATTAGGTCCCACAAAATTCTTTTTAAGGTGAACTTTTCATTTGAATATAAGTTAATAATAATAAATAGTGCCTATTTGATAAACTTATTATATAACTTCTGTTATTTAATAATTTATCTAAATTTTTTAAATTATTTATTTCAGTGGCAGATCCTCCAGAAAATATTGAAATGAGATGTTTTCATGATGCACAACAAAATTTAAACTATGTTGTTATTACATGGGATGTCCCAAGAAATGTTAGAGGCAGTATACAGGGATATAATGTATGAAATATACTTTTTTTTTCCTCTATTAAAAATGTTATTGCAACATTTTGATTTGTATATATTTTTAAATTTTCTGATAAGTACTTAACATTACACACATCTATAATTACCAAAGCAGTACTAGTAGACAGTTATTTGATTTTCATAAAACTACTAATGTTGCTGTATATCTATAAAAATAGAAATCAACATTGAAGTATAAAATGATAAATGTCAATAAGAACATAAGTGATAGGAGCACACTTACTTAAATTTCTGTTGCTCTTCAGCCACATACACTCAGTGATTACTGAATTATGACCATCCCAACTATTTTATACTGCCATATAGCTTGCAGTATAAAAAGCCAAACAGCTTCATGCCCTAGAGCAGTGGTAATTTGCATCTACTTCCCACACTGGAGAAATCTTTGAATATCTCTTTGAATAAGACTGTGGTTAGCTCACCTCTGACAGAGGGAGCAGGATCACACCCCATGTTATCCTGGGTTTTAAAGGGCACACATACTATGAAAATTAGCCTGTGAACATGTAATATTTGTACAGACATAAAACATGATAAGACCCTGTGAACTAGCAGACCACATGATTTCACATACTCCCAACTCTAAAAACAACCAACAGGTAAATATAGTTGCAAAGAATTTATTTAGCTTGTTGGCTATCTGTTTATCATTACCATTACTAATGCTATTTTGTGGCAATATCCACTTAGTGATCACTGAATTATGACCACTCCTTCTGTGATGGACTATGCTGCATGGCTTGCAGAATAAAAAGTGCCTTCATACTCTAGAGCAGTGCTAATTTACATCTGTGTCCCATAATTACTACTTTGCCACTTTAAAAAGTGATAAAGTAGCAGTTATGGGATGTAGTAAAAATATCACAGTGTTTCAGAAGGGCATGATTATGGGAGCTCATGTGTTGGATGCTTCCATATTGGATATGGCACACCTTGCTGGTTGTTCACAGCCTACTTTGGTTAAGGCGTACAAAGAATGGTGTTTAATGGATCATATCACCTTTGGCCGACAACCGTAAAGGAGTATGCAATGTGGAATGTAGTGGTGAGCGAAGGGTGCAGCGTGTGGTACAGGCTGAACAGCAGGTGAACTGTGTGAGAGTTGACATTGCAATACAATATGGGGAATGCAAAAACAATATCCAAAACAATGATACACCGCATGCTCAGACATATGGGGTTGCACAACAGATGGCCCAAAAGACTTCCTCTCCTCAATGCTGATCATTGCTGATGGCAGATGCTGTGGTGTCAACAACACACTGGTTGGACACTAGAGGACTGTAAATGAGTGTGCTGGTCAGATAAGTTTAAATACCTGGTGCAACATGCCAATGGATGCCTCATGTTTGGCACAAGCAACATGAGTCCATGGACATCATGCACACTGGCCACTATCCAGACAGGTGGCAGTGATTGCTTAACATGGAGCATGTTTTGCTGGCAAGAACTAGGACCTCTGTTGTGTATGGATCAATGTTTCACTGGTTAGGTCTACTAGCAGTTCTTTGGAGACCATGTTCACCTTGCCATATTGCATTTTTTCCAAGACAGAAATGGCATCTTCCTAGATGATAATGTGCTGTGTCATCGCTGTGCCTGCACTGTGCACAAGTGGTTTGAGGAAAACAGTGAATACATCACTCATCTTAATTGGTCTCCAAATTTGCCTGACTTCAACTGAAATGAACATCTGAGGGATGTTTTGGAACAAGAAATGAGGCATGTGAACACACAACTGTCATATATTCTGACATGGTAGAAAGCCTTGTAGGCAGCATGGCTGCAGATCCCTATGGACGTTCTCAGACATTTTGTAGAGTTAATAACTGCACATCACTGAAGGCAAAAGGAAGAGGAACAGGAGTCTGAAGAGGAAGAAACTGTCTTGTGCACAGAAGCAGTTTTGGCTTTAGAAATAATACTGAAATGATTGAAAATACAGGAATATTGTAACTGAATCATAATGCTTTTGTTAGGAAAAGGTTATTGAATGCTGTTTATTTTTTATACCAAGGAAACTACAACCATGAAACATTTATTCCTTGTATTATGGAACTCTTTTTTTTTTTTTTTTTTTAATTGAAATTTCACATTGCCTTCCTTACCTCTGCATTCATCATGTGGGATTGATTTGACCCAGATGGTATTTCAGAAATTTGTGCTTCATCTACTCCATCTACACAGCTGAAACTCATAATAACTGTTGTTGAAATGTTTTATTTAAATTCTCTTCAGAAATATCTGTTATGTATCACACAATTAGGAAAAATTCATGATTAAGTTAAACCTAATTATATGCACATGTGATTTACATGTCATAAAGGGTTAATGATAGTAAGTTCGCTTTACTGCTGTATGCTTTCCTCTATTTGGTAATGCTCTCTGGCTTTGTGACATTAATGCATCGCCTGGAGTCAAACTGTTTATGCATACTTCACTTTTCATGCATCAAGCACTCTTATTACTGACACACTCCCCTCTAATCAAAGTGTAGACTGAAGGGCATAGTTTTTAAATTTGCATTTGTTTGCAGACAGGTTTATAGGGAGTGTTTAAGTTTCAAAAATTAATTAAATATATATGTTTTTTTTTTAATATAGAACTTGTAACTTTCACAGTTGTGTTCAGAAAAATTTGAAGATATAGGTGGCATCAAAAATAAATAAATAAATAAATAAATAACAATTTTGAATTATTTTTTGTTGATGTTTCAGATTTACACATGCACAAATGAATTTCATTTTGTGTGCCCAACTCAGAGTTCAGAAATGCTTTTTTTTTTTCTCTAACAGTGTCATGACTAATTTCATGTGTATTTTTGGTGCAGTCTGCAGCCATATAGGCCATCTTCAAGTGTTATGCATCCCCAAGTTTAAAACTAGCATGTCACAAATTATAGTTTCACATTGACTTTTGAAAATATCTGTTTTTAATAATAATCAATTTTTCTATATTGCTTTCTCATGTTTATATATCTTCCCTCAGAATTTAGTAATATTATTATGATCATATAATAGAAATGTTATTAGTATTATATGATAATTGGTGGATTTTTGTATTTAATTGTTAAATACAAAAAAAAAAACCCTCTAAATATGAATGGAGATAACAAAAATTAAATTCTATTTTGAAAAATGCATAATTAGGAACTGGTTTTGCAGCCTACAACCTTCTTGCTGCAATAATCCATGTGAACTACAACCTTCAGCATTTTATTTGTTTTGGCTCATAGCCAAAAAAAAAGGTTGGTTACCTGTGATTACCTCTGTTTCTTAAAATACTGCTTATATGATAGACACACAATAAAAAAATGATGGCACCATCTTATTTCAAATAGCTGAATAAAAGGCACACAATGCAAGAAACTGTTTGAGATGCCAAAATACAAGTTAAGTCAGTGCATAATCCAAAACTGAATGTGAAATTTTTCAGTTTGCTGATAAACAAAGATAGTCAAGTTGGATGGGTTTAATCAGATGGTAAATACAAGATAGCACAGCTGAGTAGCAGTAACCCCAGAATAACATAGTGTTTTGATGGTCAAAGTCAAGGAAGTGGAGAATGAAAGCAACTTGGGGGGGGGGGTAATTGTACAGCCCAATGTAAGTTCTCTGAACAGTGCAAACAGGCAGCTATGCTAGTACAGTTCATGGGCATCTGTCAGTGATATACAAGAATTCAAGAATTTTTACAGTGATTCTTTCAAAGTGATTCTCTATTGTATATCAGGCACTGGTCAGTCTGGTTTGAGTACTGCATACATGGAGGGCTCATTTTTAGTAAGCATGTAGATTTATTGGAATGGTTGCAGAGAAAAGCAGCTATGATTAGTCAGAGGCACAAAAAGGCACTCTATACCAAGAAAGACTTGAGTTTATTGTGGAGCTTTTTTTCCCATTGCAGCATCTGAAAACTAGGCTTCACCCTGTGAGAAGACCTGATTGAAGTATTAAGACTTCAAATGGGTTGAATAATCTAAATGCTGAAATCATACTTACTCTTTTTTGGATGACACACAAGGTGACATAAATTTGAATAAATGTCTACCTATTTGGTGTTGTGGAAATGGGTAGTTTGAATATATTTAAAGGAGGATTGGACAAATGATGGATGTGCTAGGCAAATTAAGTCGATAGGTTTTTGTTTTCTTTTGTTGTTTCCTGCATATACTTGCTTCCTTGCATCATTTTTCACTACTAATACTAATTTCGATACTATTCCCCCATGGAAGGCTGTTATATAAAATTGAAGAAGATGGAGTTACTCATAACAGACAGTGAGCTGTCGTAAATGACCAGTCTTCAGGATGGATCAATGTAACAAGTGGGGTCCCTCAGAGCCCAGTGTTAGGTCTCCCCCTACTTCTGATTTTCTTAAATAGTATTGTTGTGGGTATCTGAGGGAAGCTGAATTTGAAAACCAGACATCTAAGGGGAGGCATAATTGAGGTTTACAAAGTACTGGAGGAGACACAAATATAATGAGGTGTATAAAGAACCAGGAGGCACAAATAAAAAATCCCAGAGAATAATATAATAGTGATTTCAAGAAATTCACCTATAGGTGGAACTTCTTGGGGTTGTGAAATGCTGCAATAAGTTGCTTCCTAACATTGGTAGAGGCAGTAAGCCTCACTAAATTCAAAGCAGAATTGGAGGGTTATCCTATGGAAATGGGAATAATATCAGTATATAACATATTGATACATAATAATATGTACAATAGTATCAATATATTTTTGGTATTTTATATATATATATATATATAATTTTTTTTTTTTTAATTTGGCTGAAGTATAAAAAAGTCCACCTTCTAGCATTATTTGACCCTACAAATACTAATTTCTCAAAATATCCTACCCCTATTTATACAATCTCTAAAACTGACTATTTCAGCATTTACTAATTATGACTAATGTTATATAATTGAATTAGTTAAAATTATAAAGTAGTTTTGTTTGTTAAAATCTTTAGACTGGTCACTTTACACTGCTAAAATAAACTAAATTTTTTTAAAGAAAATATACTTTACAAAATTATGAAAACTAGGCAGGCTTTCTGGTACTCCCATGTTTTTGTATCTAGCTGGATTTAAGCTTCCTAATAAATGCAATGGTTTTTATGCTCACAGTACAACAAATTTCCACTTTACCACAAGTTGCTATGGCATTGCCATTCTTTCAAACAGATGGCATCACCTTTTGGTGATGCCATCTGCCATAAGCACTTCTATCAGAGCCTATTATGGCCCCAAGTGCCAAGCGATAGTACCCAAGCGATATTTTGTGCGATACATAGAGTGCTCTTTCTCAGCGGATTAGTTATATTTATTTGCCAGTGTCTCTATTCTTCCTGTTTTTTCATAAGTGATTTTTTACTTAAAAGCTTTGAAGTAGAATCCAGAAAGGAAATACACCATTCTTTCCTTGTATATATATTTATATAATCCGTACTAACCTAACTAACTTTCTAAACCTCTTGGTCACTGGTGGCACCCTCCTGCCTCCACGTGGTGGGGCTGGTAACCTGGGAGAAGAAAACCACTCTCCCCGGCAAAAAGGAGCAAAGATGGACATAAATAGACATGCCACTTATGGATCTTATGATCCAGATCTCTCAAACAGAGCTGACTTAAATGCATGTAATGCAAAACGGCAGAAAAAAGAAGGAACAGAAACCCCCTGCTCCCCTTTTTCTGATACTGCATTCTTTAACTGATAATCCTTTGAGTAAGCCCTACCCATTCTTAATACAGAAATGTCTTGAAAATGTGGCGGGCCCTCCAAAAATGGTTGGGAGATTAAAATCTGGAGACCTTCTAGTGGAGATGAGTGAGAATAAGCACTCAGAAAGACTATTAAAAACATCGACTTTTGGTGGAATTCCCACAAAGATTACCCCGCATACCACCCTAAATTCCTCTAAAAGGGTAATGGCCAAGTGGGATCTCCTTAATGTATTCGAGGAGGAGATCATTCAGGAATTAGGCGATCAAAATGTAATAAATGCCAAAAGGATAGTCATTAAGAAAGATGGGGTTCTTACTCCTACCCGACCGGTCATTCTTAGATTTAAAACACCAATTTTACCAACACCTGTTAAAGCTGGATATTTAAGGTGCAAAATTCGACCTTATATTCCAAACCCAGTCCGGTGTTTTAAATGCCAAAAATTTGGACACTCGCAAGCAATCTGCAGGGGTGTAATCACCTGTGCCTCCTGTGGTTCGAAAGAGCATGTTCACACAGACTGCACCACTGAAATGCAATGCTGCCCAAACTGTAAGGGAAATCATTCAGCATTTTCAAAGGAGTGCATCCAGTGGCAGACAGAAAAGAATATACAAAAGTACAAAGTGGAACACAAGGTGCCATACCAAGAAGCAAAAAGACATTTTTCAATTTCTAATAAATTGCCATCTTATTCTTCAGTTGTAAAAAAGCAACAATCCATAACAGTACAAACAGATTGTTCAGTTCCGCCAAGCATCTCAATTTCTGATTGGGCAAGGTCGGTCCTCTCTACACTAAAAGAACAGCCTACCCAACAGCAATCAACTCATTCAGTTAATAATCAACAATACCACCAGATAAAAATGCTGTACAACAGCCAGTTAATCAAACAAGCTCTGAAATAAATAATCAAAAATCAAGTACTGATACCATGGACATAGATAAAAATTCACACCGAGATGAACCACTTCATGAACGTCGTGCAGAAGAGGAGGACATGGACGTCACTAGACCAAATTTCCAAAAAAAGGGAAAAAACAACACTAGACAGGCGCAAACAAACCACATCCCATAAGCAAGCAGACACACCCAATAATCCTCAATAATGCATAGACTCATTCAATGGAATTGTCACGGACTCCGAGCTAACTTAGACGATGTTTATGACTTAATTACCGAATATAAGCCTGCTGTTCTTTGTCTACAGGAAACAAACCTGACCCCTAAAATATCTATGAGCATAAAACATCATATAATGCTTAAAAAGGATAGGAACAACTCTAATACAGCACATGGAGGTGTAGCATTGCTAGTAAACTCCAGAATTCCTTTCAGACCTGTTCTACTGCAAACAACTTTAGAAGCAATTGCTGCTAGAGTTATGGTTGAGATAGTGGTAAAAGTTGTTTCCTTATACCTTTCACCCAATTATTCATACACTTTAGCAGATTTGGATGATTTAGTTACCCAGTTGCCACCACCTTTCTGTATCTTGGGTGACTGGAATGGGCATCACCCCTTATGGGGTTCCTCACACCTTGATAAGAGAGGTCAGTTAATTGAAAAATTTCTTGAAAGGCACAACTTAACATTATTAAACAATGGGACTTGCACGTACATGCATCGTTCCTCAAGGTCAACTTCTGCAATTAATCTTTAATATGTTTGCCAAACCTCTTTCCACTTATTGATTGGACGGTCACTGATAACCTGGCCCCGGGTGCCAAGCGAATGTGATCGAGCGTTTTCTCTGTACTTAAAAAGTGATTATCAAAAGCGATCTAAAGTTATATTAAGTTACTGTCCTTAAGAAATTTATTTTTTATATCAGCTACTGTCACAAAAAGTACTTGTACAGAGCAAGAAAGAAAAGCTACCTTTCTTTATTTTTCATACTTCTTTTACTAACACCTAATACTCTACGCTTGGTCACACCAGGCACTGCTCCTGCCTCCCCGTGGCGGGGCTGGAAGTCTTGGCAGAAAAGCTCATCTGCCAAGGACTAAAAGGAGCAAACATGGATCAACATGCCTTTCCGCCTCTCGAGCCGACAAGCTCTCGGCCAGAGTTAGACAACGAGCATAACACGTCGCAACCCAAGAGGATGAAAACCACTTCCTCAGCGACAAATTGTCCTGCATTTCTAATAATGCACTCTCTTGGAGATCAGCCTCTCAGTAAGCTCTCTCCGTTTGTTATCCAAAAACATCTGGAAAGTCTGGCAGGATCGCCTAAGACAGTCAAGAGGCTGCAATCAGGCGACCTACTAGTGGAGACAATAAACCATGGACATTCGCAGAAACTACTAAACCTTGCCAACTTTGCTGGAATTCCAGTAAAGGTTTCTCCCCATGCTACCCTAAATACATCCAAAGGGATTATATCCAGCTGGGATCTTTTGAATGTCACGGAGGAGGAGATAATGCAAGAACTTCAAGACCAAAATGTCATTGCAGTCAAAAGGATTAAGACTAAAAAAGACAATATACTTGCACCTACAAGGAACATTATCCTCACTTTCAATACACCAAATCTACCAACATCGATAAAAGCAGGCTATCTACATTGTCGAATTAGGCCCTACATTCCTAATCCTTTGAGATGTTTTAAGTGCCAAAAGTATGGTCACTCTCAAATGGCATGTAGAGGAAATCAAGTTTGCCCCAATTGTGGGTCCTCTGAACACACTCAAAGTGATTGCTCAGCAAAAGAAATGGCCTGCCCCAACTGTAAAGGCAACCATCCTGCCTATTCCAGGTCATGCGAGAAATGGAAAACTGAAAAGAAAATTGTGACATATAAGATTGAAAATAAAGTAAGTTTTCAAGAAGCAAGGAAAGTAATTGCTCCCAGTTTAACTAAGCGTACATACGCCAGTATTGCGCAAAAGTATCAATCAGTGGGCACCCAAACCGATGTTACAATACCTACAAACACTTCAATTTCTGACTGGGCTCGGGCTGTTCTCTCCCAGCAACAATCCAATACCCCTAAGCAGATGAACCAGGCAAATAATACTGCAATTACAGTACCAGCAACATCTCCTTCTCCACCCACAGTGACTGCTTCTACATCAAATAATCGGAGCTCACATTTAAAAAAGAATATCCCAGAAACATCTATGGATACATTCGACTCATCTAGACAAGAACCTATATTAGAATTACATGCGGAAGAAGAAATGGACACCGGTCGACCATTCTTTTCCAAAAAAGACAAACCAAAGCCTGAACGTCACAAGCCAACCACATTAAAAAAGCAGTCAGATACAGCTTCTTCTACTAAACACCAATAATGCCTTATATTCTACAGTGGAATTGCAGAGGATATCGTAGCAACCTTAATGATATTCAAGTCCTAATTCACCGCTATTCTCCAGTTGGTTTCTGTCTACAGGAAACCTACCTAACTCCACAAATTTCCACCAACATTAAGAACTATGTCATCTATCGACAAGATCGTAATACTTCAAATGCTGCCCGTGGAGGTGTGGCCATCTTCATCAGCTCAAAGATCCCGACCAAACAAATTGTTTTGCAAACTGATATTGAAGTTGTTGCCGTACGTCTGATAACCCAGATTGCGTTAACACTAGCATCGGTCTATCTCCCACCAAGTCATACTTTCTCTTACCAAGATCTTGAAAACCTGCTAATGCAATTGCCACCCCCGGTCTGTCTGTTGGGTGATTTCAATAGCCACAATCCCTTATGGGGATCAACAAAAGTAGATACACATGGCCGATTAATTGAAACTTTTCTAGACAAACAAAACCTTACTGTTCTTAATACTGGTGCACCCACTCACATACAATTGCCAACTGGACAAACTTCTGCAATTGATCTATCAGTATGTTCCCCGACTCTGTATCCAATCATAGAATGGTCTGTTTTAGATGACCCCTTGGGCAGTGATCATTTTCCCATTATTTGTGATCTGCTCACTGCTCAACCACCATTAGTCAATCCCTGCAGGAAATGGAAGTTTTCTCAAGCCAACTGGGTCAAATTTAAATCTTTAGTCACCCTGGATGAGCAATATATACGGACACAGTCGATAGATGAAGCCACAGATTATATCACTTCACACATACTATCTGCAGCTAAGTGTTCAATTCCATTGTCGAATCCGCATTCCCGACAGCACCATAATTATTGGTGGAATGAAGACTGCACTAAAGCAAAGAAGTTAAAAAATAAAGCATGGAATATATTTCGCAGATCACCAACCACGACTAATCTAATCAATTACAAGAAACTAAGAGCGAAAGCACGTCTCATTCAAAGGCAAGCCAAGAAGAATTCTTGGATTCATTTTGCATCTACCATAAACAGAAACACTAACTCCAGGTTAATATGGAAGAAAATCAGACAGATTTCTGGAAAATTCCCTACAACCCCCTCACCTATTCTTTCATGGAATGGGCAGGAACTCTCAGCTCCTGAGGACATAGCAAATGCTTTGGGTGAAACGTTTGCTAAAGTTTCAGCGGTGTCAAATTATTCGGCGGATTTTCAGAAAATAAAGACCAAGACTGAAGAACGAGCTATAAACTTTCGAACCTCAGTCTTCCTTCCGTATAACCAGCCTCTTCAATATCACGAACTCCTACATGCCATGAAAACGACACACAACGGTGCTGCTGGGCCAGATGGCATATCTTATATCATGTTACAATACCTTGGTGACAAAAATTTACAAATACTACTGGTCTACTATAACAGAATATTTATGGAAAACATTTATCCCATCTCCTGGCATCATGCCACAGTTCTTGCCTTTTTGAAACCTGGAAAAGACCCTACAAGGCCAAACAATTACCGACCAATTTCCCTCTCCAGTTGCCTCGGTAAATTACTTGAAAAAATTATTCATAATCGACTTGTTTGGACCATCGAAACACAACACCTAATGAGTAATAAACAGCATGGCTTTCGTAAGAACAGGTCCTCCTTAGATCTCATGATTAAAGCAGAGTCTGCAATTCGCAATGCCTTCGTAAAAAATGAACATCTGGTTTTGGTTTCCATTGACATAGAGAAGGCATTTGACACTACCTGGCGTCATGGCATTCTCAGCGACCTCCATGCCCTTGGTCTAAGGGGCAACCTTCCTATATTTATCAGAAACTTTCTCCAGAACCGTTCGTTCCAAGTCCGATACCACAACTCTCTTTCTAAGACATTTTTACAGGAAGAAGGAGTGCCACAAGGTTCTGTATTGAGTGCAACCCTCTTCGCCCTTAAAATTGATTCTATAACAAAAGAACTCCCAAATACAGTTGAGACCTATCTTTATGCGGATGATCTATCCATTTCTTGCCATTCTCAGAATATGAGATCCATTGAACGGCAACTGCAGTTATCCTTGAATAAGGTGCAAAGTTGGGCAGGACTCAATGGCTATCGTCTATCTCAGCAGAAAACTGTTGCAGTCCACTTTTGTAATCAACGAAAAATGCATACAGATCCTGAACTTCAGATGTCAAATTTTCCCATTCCAGTGACCAACAATATCAGATTCTTGGGATTAATCCTTGACAGAAAATTAAATTTCCTTGAACACATTAAATCGCTACGTACTTCCTGCCTTAAAAAACTGAACATACTGAGAGCTTTATCTGCAATGTCTTGGGGAGCAGACCGTACATCTTTGCTTCTGCTATATAGAGCATTGATCAGATCCCGTTTGGATTATGGTGCTCCAATCTACGATTCTGCCCGAAAGAGTACACTACGCTGGTTAGATCCTATACAGCATAGTGCACTGCGGATTGCCCTTGGCGCATTCAGGACATCCCCTACCCAAAGTTTATATATTGAAGCACATGAGCCCCCTCTTTGTCTCCGCAGGAAAACACTACTTCTTAAGTATGCAGCCCGAATACAAAACTGCTGTCAGCACCCTATTGGGCCGTATCTCTTTAATCCACCACTGCAAAACCTTTATAGAAACAAACCCAGTAAAATAAGACCGGCAGGCTTACGACTAATTGAAATAACACAGAGTTGGAATATTCCTAATGTCAACAGGCTAGACATAATGAAATGCTCACACCCACCTTGGACACCTCCTCCACAATTAACTTGTGATACTTACCTTCAAAAATGGGGAAAGAATCTTTTACCGTCACTGAACATGAAACAACTCCATGCAAGCCATATTCAGAAATATGCTAGTTTATTGCCAATATATACTGATGGCTCCAAATCACACTCAGCTGTTGGAGCAGCAGCAGTATTTCCCTCTACAATCATTTCTGCTTCCCTTCCACCTGAGTATAGCAGCTTCTCTGCAGAACTTCATGCAATAAAGTTAGCTTTAGAAAACCTGAATCTCTACCCATCTCTAAAATATATTGTATATACTGACTCTCTAAGCTCAATTACAGCAATACAAAACTTTCGTTATAAGGTTCATCCTATATTAAACCAAATCAGAAGCCTATTATTAAAAATTGAGGAACGTCATCAATCAGTGACCTTTTGTTGGATCCCAGCCCATTCGGGGATAAAGGGGAACGAACTCGCTGACAAAACTGCCAAAAATCCAACAACTTATGATTTAACCCTTGCTCCTATTCCAATCTATGACTATAATCATATCATACAAACAACATGTCTTGCGATGTGGAAAGAGATATGGGACACCCAAAGCAATAATAAACTTTATCAGTTGAAACAGGATCCACAGCTTTGGCGCTCTAGCATCAAAACAGTACGAAGAGAAGAAGTAGTGCTTGCACGAGCACGGATAGGACATACATATCTGACTCACCTTCACCTACTTACAGGAGAGGATCCTCCTCATTGTCCACACTGTTCCTCGCACTTATCAGTCAAACACATTCTCGTTGACTGCCCTCACTATGATCAGGACAGAATATCCATCCTCCTTTCCCTAAAAAATTTTCCGGAACCGAAGACATTAAAAAATATTATAGGTGACGATGCAAACATCAATGAATTCTTCTCTTTTTTGAAAAAAATTGGATTGTATCATAAATTTTAAAACATCACTCTAATAAGCCATAAATTGATTCTATCCAAAATTTGAGTTTTATTATTTTCCTATGAATAGGCGCACTATAGCCCCAGCAGCTTGTGCGCCATTAAACCCCCATCACAACAACAACAACAACTGATAACCTTTGTAATAGTGGCCACTTTCCAGTAATATGCACACTGTCAACTAACTTCCTCCTCAAACTGAAATAAAAACTGTTTGGAAATTTGACAAAGCTAACTGGAAGAAATATCAAAAATTGGCACATCTAGATATTCAGACCATTAAGACTCTCACCATTGACTCTGCTGTAACTTACATAACTCACCAAATAATAGCAGCTGCAGAAACCGGTATACCCAGATCATCCATGAAAACTCGCTCACACCCAAAAATATTGTGGAATGAAGCCTGTAGCAATGCCAAAAAAGAGAAGAATAGATACTGGAACTTATTTCGTAAATACCCAACCACAGCTAATCTCATGCAGTTCAAGAAAGCTAGAGCTAATTCTTTGGTCATATACAACGAATAAGCAAAAAAGAGACGTGGTCCAAATATGCCTCCACTATAAACCAAACCACAAATTTCAGAACCGTTTCGACTAAAGTTCGAAGAATTAATGGAAAATATCCTCCTATAACCATTCCGATAATACTTCTAAAAGGCAAAGAAATCTGCAATCCTCTTGAAATTTCTAATACATTAGTTGAAACATTTGAAATTATCTCATCTGTAATCACATTTGAGCCAAGTTTCCAGGTACATAAAGTACAAGCAGAAAAATATAATCTCAATTTCAATACTTCACAACAGCTTCTATATAATGTACCCCTTACCATGGCAGAGTTATGTAGTGCACTTGCAAGATCCAATAATAGTGCTGCTGGCCCTGATGGAGTGTACTATGCCATGATATATCATTTGAGTGAAGGATCCCATTCCGCTCTGCTAAAACTGTATAACAGAATCTTTGATGGAGATTACTACCCTACCAGTTGGCATTATTCTATTGTATTAGCTTTCCCAAAACCAGGAAAGGACTATTCAGATCCAGCAAATTACCGACCGATAGCTCTAACTAGTTGTATAGGAAAAATATTAGAAAAAATAATTAATACCAGATTGACATGGTTCCTAGAGACTGAAAGCATTCTAAGTCAAAATCAATATGGATTTCGAAGAACTAGATCAACACTTGACTTTATGGTCAAAGCTGAAGGAAACATCCAAAATGCATTTCTCAGGAACGAACACCTAGTGATGATATGTCTTGACATTGAAAAAGCTTTTGATACAACCTGGCGATATGGGATTCTTCACGATCTCTATGAATCTGGTCTTCGAGGTCATCTTCCAAAATTCATTCAGAACTTTTTGAGCAATAGGTCCTTTCAGGTACGATTTCACTCTGCTCTCTCGCAAACATTTGTGCATGAAGAGGGGGTCCCTCAGGGTTCTGTGCTTAGTGCCGTGCTCTTCTCCATCAGGATTAATTCAATTACCAAATGTATTCCCAACACAGTTGAAACATATCTGCATGCTGACGATCTGGCAATCTCATGCCACTAACAAAACATGTGTTTCATTGAAAGGCAGCTTCAAGGCAATTAGCAAGCATGTTCAGTGGGCAAAAAATAATGGACTTTCAAAACAAAAAACAACAGCAATTCATTTTTGCCTTCAATGGAATTTACATCCAGATCCCGATTTACATCTTGACTCTCATCCATTTACTTTTCAACAGAGTATTAGCTTTCTTGGACTAATTTTGGATAAAAAACTTAGTTTCTTATGGCATAATGAGCATATTCGTACAACCTGTCTAAAGAAGCTGAATCTCTTAAGGGCAATTTTTGCTATGTCATGGGGTGCAGATCAGTACATGCTGCTGCACTTATACTGGTCGTTCATAAGATCCAGACTAGACTATGGGTCTCCTGCATATGCCTCAGCTAGAAAGTGCATTAAAATGGCTCAACCCAGTACATCACAATGCTCTCTGAATTCCCATGGGAGCTTTTCGTACATCGCCAGTTCAGAGTCTGTATACGGAAACACACGAACCACCTCTATTTCTTCGTCAGCATGCTCTGCTATTAAGCTATGCAGCTAAAATCAGAAGTTTCCCACATCGTCCTATAAGGCAGTATCTATTCACCCCAAAATGGCATAATTTGTACCAAAATAAACCTTTGCAGAATAAACCATGTGGCATTAGATTACAAAGCATAACTATGTGCTGGGAACTAAATATAAATAACATAATTCTAGATATTAGTACAGCTACACCACCATGGCAAATACCCTTGGCCAATGTTGACCAACATTTCCAACAATGGGGAAAGAATGCCCTTCCAAATTTCAGTATTCAGCAGATCCATGTAACTCACTCTTTTCAGTTCTCTAGTTTTACCCAAATTTATACTGATGGTTCCAAAACAGATAGTAAAGTTGGCGCAGCTGCAGTTCTGCCAAACATTACAATATCCCAGCAGCCCCCTTTGGAATGCAGCATTTACACTGCAGAACTGTATGCTATCCTGATGGATCTAGAGAATGTAAAACAGTCTTTATATCCTCAAACCATTATCTACACTGATTCCTTAAATACTGTATCTGCTCTTCAATGTAAATTTCTTTCCAGTCATCTGTTACTATAACAAATTCAAATCAAGTTAGTGCAGTTCTTGCAAACAGGCAAAAATTTATTTTCTGTTGGGCATTCTGGAATCATAGGAAACAAACAAACGGATTTTTCTGCTTGTTTGCCAGAAGAACGCCAGTCATATAACATCAGACATGCAGATACCTTACACAGATTTCAAACACATCATACGTAGCACTGTTGGAAAAAAATGGCTATCGATTTGGCAGGGACAATAAAGCAATAAGCTCTTTCAGATTAAAAACCTTCACAAGCAGTGGCTATCAAGCCTAAGAGGCAGTAGAAAGGAAGAAGTAGTACTTGCCAGATTGCGAATAGGACATACCCACCTAACTCATAGTTATTTACTCACTCAGGATGACCCTCCACTATGCAGCAACTGTCAAACTCAACTCACAGTAAACCACTTTATCATTGAATGCCCATTATACTTGAGAGAACAACAAACAGCTTTCTCTTCACATCTATATTCCTCTAATAAACTTGTCTTACAGCAGATTCTCTGAGACCGACAAGATATTTAATGATGTTTTTACCTTCCTCAGAATGATAAACAAATATCGTCTGATCTGAATCCTTTTTTTAATATAACAATCATGCACCAAATAAGATTGTATTGTTATAGGTGCATTATGGCTTTAGTAGCCCTTGCACCAATAAATCCAACAAACAACAACAGAGCCTGTTATGTTCCTCATCAAATAGTAAGCAGTCTCTAGTGCATAGTGCTTCATCTTTTAAATAAATTGCAGATTAAAAATATATACAATATGTCAATGTTCTTTGTTTGAAGGTATTTAAGTGCTAAAGCAATTTGTATCAAAGGTGAAGTTCATTCTGCTATGAAGTAGAATGAACTTCATCTTTGATACAAATTTTGATAATAGCAGTAAAGATCATTTCAATTTACTGTGCAGTTTAAATACTGCCAGCCATAAAAATACAAGCAAGGATAAGGATGTTCTTCTTATCCTTGCTTGTACAGCCAATTTTTATGAGAAAAAAACTTACACAAATCTTATATGGTAATACCTTGAGTTATGCAAGTGATGCATACCACGATAGAGTTGCACAACTCATTTCACATAACTCGAGAGTTTTCCAGCATGAGTGGAAACATAAACTCAAGAAATACAAAAGTTTTTTTAGAAAGTAATAGTTGAGCAGCTGAGTATCAGCAGCGGGAGAACAAAGATTACTACCTGATATGAAGAATGAAGAGGGGTAAAAAAATATATATATATATATTTTTTGATTTGCTAATGTACTCTGTTTGTCTGTATATAACAGCTCATTATAGAATAGTTGCTCACCAGTCATTTGGCCTAAACATACTCCTGCTTTCGTTTTTGTTTTTCCCAGTACTTATTTCACACTAGACTGATTCAGAATTACACTAGCAACTGCATCTACTAGTTGTACTGTTTGAAAATCTATGTTCTTCACCAAAGCTTAATAACTAAACCCACTCACCCACCCCTTCTATGATGTCTGTCCTTTCTATACACAGTATACTCAGGTATTACAGTTCTGCATCCCTATATCAGAGTGAAACCATGAGTTTGATATTTGTATAATTTCAGCTTTTTATGACTTTTACAAGAACGAGGCAGCAAGAGAAGTAAGCAAACACTTAGCCATAATTATGAGAGCATCCTTAGAGTCGGGGGGGGGGTCCCCATGCACTGGAGATGTGCAAATGTATCCCCAATTCACAAAGGGGGTTCAAAGGGTGACACAAATAATTATAGACCTGTTAGTTTAACTTCTGTTCCAGGGAAAATAATGGAGTCATTGGTTCAGGAGGTGTTACAGGATCACCTAGACAAGACAGCAGTAATAGTTCAGACACAGCATGGGTTTGTTAAGTGGAAGCCTTGTCTGGCCAATTTGATTGGATATTATGATGTGGTCACAAAGGAACTGGATGCAAAAAATAATTTTGATATTATATCTTTGGATTTCAGGAAAGCTTTTGATACTGTTGCACATGGAAGACTGCTGTACAAATTGGAGCAGTGTAGCATTAAGGGCAAGTTACTGCAATGGATAAAGAGATGGTTGAGTGGGAGATGGCAGAGAGTGGTAATAAATAGACACTGCTCTATGTGGATTAATGTTGTTAGCGGAGTCCCCCAGGATTCAATGCTGGGCCCATTGTTGTTTTGTGTATTTATCGATGATAAATACACAAAACAAAGTGGGTGTCAAAAAAGTGGGTGCGAGAGTACATGTGAACAGGCAAAGTTTTTACGGCTCCAGCAAATAGCGAAGTTTTTGCTTTTTTATTGACTTAAATTGGCATATCAATTTATTTTTTAGAGTTGCTTTATATTCCTAGTAACAATACATTAGTTTAAATTGAATTTAGATAGAAATTTTGTAGGTTATTACTTAGTATCAGTAAGGATGTCAAATCCACGTGTGGACAGGTTTTGCACTCCCGCGAACGAAACGTTTTTAATTATACTTAGCCGCTTTATTGACTTAATTATTAGATTAAATTAATTTCTATAATTAGCTTATAGACCTAGTCAAGCTCCGTGGTTTATTTTGAATTTAGATAGTGTGATTTGGAAAGTTAATTATACCTCGGGTCTGTAGATTAACCGTTCGTAACTTGCCGCCATTACTATAAGATACAATGTGTGCTAGCGTATAGTTTAATGGAAAACTAGATAGCGAGTATAAGGTATAAGGTATAAGGTATGTTAGTGTCTAACGGCTCCTGGGATTTCTCCCATCTCCGCGGGTATACATTGTATCGGGGCCAGAGATTTGAAGTGTGTGGGGGTCATGTGCTGTGTATTGTGTTGTGCCCTTTGTTCCTCCGGTCTATTAGCCGCCGAGCCCCTAGTGGGACCCGACGTTACCACACCATGCCACGGGGAGGCTGACCGGGTGTACCACTGTAGCTAGAGTACTCTGGCGGGTCCTGCCACCTACTTTCCTGGGATTTCAGTGGCTAGGACCAGATTTAAGAATGAGATGATCGCTGTTTCTTGAGCAACGGTTGTAATTTTAACAGAGCGTAGGGTTGTTCGCTGATAACTTGTTCTAGGGCCAAATAGGTCGGGCAGTAATTTTGATGTTTTTAGATTTAGACCTGTGGGGGCATGAGTGTGTGTGTATATAAAAATATATATACACACACACCCACACACAAATATATATATATATATAAACTAAAAAAAAAAAAAAAAAAAAAAACGTTGTGCAAGAGAAAAGTAAGGGAGGAAGGCAAAAAGACTGGAGGGTAGGAAACAGAAGAAAGGGGCCAATAGAGAAGATGGCCCCTGATGACAGTGTGGCATGCCCAACGCCTCACCAGAGAGAAGAGTGGGGTGGCGGGTGGACGAAAACCACCTCCCCACAAAAAAAAAAAATAAATAAAAATAAAAAATAATAATAATAAATAAAAAAAAAAAAAAAAAATCATTCTGTAAGAGAAAAATAGGGGGGGGGGAGTAAAGAACGGATGGCAGGAAACAGAAGAAAGCCGGAAAAAAAAAAAAAAAAAAAAAATGAGAGAGAGATATACCCCGCAAGTTCAGGGTAGGTACAGCTAGCACGGCCAGTCAGTTGCAGCCGACAACTTGCTGGAAATCCAGCAGTGTGAGTGCTGCTATGGTGGATGGGTCATGTTCAGTAAGGTCTAGTTCAGGTGCCATCATTGGGACTCCATTTGGTGAGTCTTTGTCGCATCCAGACTGAAGGCTGGTCCAGTAGTCCATCAGAACGAACAGTGGGGGTGGTCAAAACCGGGAGTCCAAGATTAATGGTCAAGTCCAGGGATCGATGCTAGGCCTCTTCTTGATGAGATGTGTCACGTCTGGTCGAGAAAAGTTTGTCCAGGAATCAATGATGAGGAATTTGTCAAAGTATGTGTGGACCCTGTCTTTGATTGCACTGCTGGTCAAGTCTTGTGCAAGTTGGTCCAAGGCATTAGCATTCATGGCTCAATGATGAATAGCAACAATTGGCAGTCATGGTTGTTATGACCTATTGATTCGGATACTAAGGTGGTGGTAGTGCTTTCTGCCTGGTAAATAAGTCCATTGCAAATTGAGTCAGAGCTCGGTAAGTTTCTTCATTCTGTAGGGTGAGGTGTTCTTGATTTTGGTAGTTGAAGCGTAGTTTTGTTATTAGGATCCTCCTGAAGTCCTCGTAGATTTCACAGCTGTGGGCAAGGTGCTCCCACGTCTGATCCTCTCCACAGTGGCAGCGGGGTGAGTCTGAAATTCTGAAGTCATGTAGTTTTTTCTGGAAGGAGCCATGTCCAGTGAGGAGGTAGGTAGCATAGAGTCCTGGTGAAAACCAGACAGGTGTGAGGGGGTAGAAGGCCCTGACATCAGGGAGGAATCTTTTGGTGACAGCGCCTTTAGTTGATGTCTGCCATCTTTCTTGCCAGGTGTCTGTTAGATGTTCATTAAGTCTCATCTTTTCAGCGTTTCTATTATTTGCTGGGTCAGTGGTGAAACCTGCACAAGTAACTGCTCTTCCTTTGGCTATTTGGTAGAGCAACCCATGACGAACAATCTCCAGGTCCAGTGGAAGAGATCCAGTGAGGACCTGTAGCGCATGGGTGCTGACAGTGCGACAAGCACGCGAGGACAGAAGGAGAAGAGAGCGCTGGATAGTTCCTAGGCGCGATCTGTTTACTACGGTATTGGCCTTCTTGTACCAGACTCCAGAAGCATAGGTGATAACCGGGATGAAAACTGCCTTATAGAAGAGTGACAGCGTTCTCTTCTTTAAGCCCCAGTCCTTCCGGGCAACTCTTGAGACTTGGGCAGCATACTTCCTGATCTTAATCCTGAGTTGGTCTAGATGAGGAGTGAAGGAAAGGTTTTTGTCTAAGATCAAACCTAGATATTTAAGCTCTGTTTTTAGTTTTACTGTAACACCATTGACCTTGATTTGGGGTGGTCTTCTCAAATCAAGGGTGCCTTTTAGTAGGATCGAATTGGTTTTCTCTGGGGAGATCTTTAGGTTGTTATGCTCTGCCCAAGCTTGAAGGGTGGAGATGGCCTGGTTGGCAGTTGCTTCTAGTTGGGTTCTGTTATTGGCAGAAAAGAGCATGACCAGGTCATCTGCATAGGCCTGGGTTTGTACATTGTTGAGTTTGGTGTTCAGGAAATCATCCAGCACCAGATTCCAGAGGAGAGGCCCCAGGACAGATCCCTGAGGGCATCCCCTGAAGACTGGTCTGGAGACACTGCAGTGGGGAGCAGACACGACAACTCGCCGGTCCTGGAGATAGGTCTTGATGCATCTATATAAGTTTTCTGGGACATGCGCTCTTCGGAGTCTGCCCAGGACGCTGGGCCACCAGAGGGAATCGAAGGCACCAGCAAAGTCAAAGGAGATTAGTAGAAAGTATTTGGAGTTGCAGTTGGTAGCAGCTTCAATGATTGTTTCCAGTGCATCAATCGTGGAGCGTCCTTTCCGGAAACCGTACTGCTTAGGTGAGGAGAGACCAGCATCATTGTAGTGGGCTTCTATTCTATGGGAGATCATCCTTTCGAGAAGTTTGCTGAAGACTGGCAGCAGTGCAATGGGCCGGTAAGATTGTGGCAGATCATGTGGTTTGGTTGCATTCTTCAATATAAGTCTAAGGATTGCAGTCCTCCATTGTGTGGGGAAGAATCCTTGGTGGAGACAGTGGTTTAACAGGTTGAGTATTGTAGTGGGAATAAGTTCAATGGCCTTCTGGACGATTTCTGGATCGAGCATGTCTCTGCCCGGAGCCTTCTTGTTTCTGATTCTAGATGCAGCTAAGTTGAGCTCGGTTGTGGTGAAGGGTTCTTCAATTGCAGTTGTGTGATATGTTTCATTTTCCATGCAGAGCTGTAGCTGTTCCGGTGTGTGTGGGTCAGCAGGCTGCTGAAATGTAGCGTCTAAAATATTATTGATAGTATCTTGCCACGATCTGGTATACAGTCCGTTCGGTAATTTTGTGGTTGATACGACCTCGCCTCTGGGAAGCTTGTTAGTGGTCACTTTGTACACAATCCCCCAGGGATCGGCGTTCCCTTCAGTGCTTACCAGGGCTTCCCATGAGCGCCTTTTGCGCTGTTTTATTGTTGTGGTATACTGGTTCCTGGTCACTCGATATTGCTGCAGTAAAGCCTCTGTTTCTTCTGGAGGCCATGTTCTTCTTGCACGTTGATAGCGTTTTCGTCGGTAAATGACTTCGCGTCTAAGAGCCTGGAGTTCAGGTGACCACCAGGGGACAGCACCAGGTGTGAATCTCTTCTTTTTGATAGCCTTGTTTGCAGCATTACTGACGAGCTGTGTAATTGCACATTGATGCTGGTCTGGGCTGAGGCCGCTAGGATTGAAGCGGCTGGCTGCACTGGTCAATTCCTCCTTAAAAAGGTTCCAGTCAGCCTTATTCAGGGCATATCTTCTTTGTTGAGTTCGGTTGGTTGGTTGTGTGACTAGTGAACGGTGTAGTTGGAAGGTTAGTACCCTGTGGTCAGAGGTGGTCCAGTCCTCACGGACTGTCCAGGAAGCAAGGTGCTGAGCAATGGAGCTTGAGGCTAAGGTGATATCTATTGTAGCTTCCCACAGGGTACTGGAGAAAGTTGGCAGGCAGTTAGGTTTGTTTAGAATGACCAGGTTGCTGTTAGACAAGTAGTCCTCAAGACGTTGGCCATTTCTATTTCCTCTGTGATTTTGAGTTCGGCTGTGCCAGGCTGGGGACCTGCAGTTAACATCAGCCCCTATAATGAGTTTAGCATTTGGCATTTGTAGCTGGATGGTCTGTAGATATCGGGTGGCAGGAAGAATATCTTCCCCCGGTCGACAGTATATCGAAACTAAGTAGAATTGCCCCAGTGGTGAAATTACATGGGCGCACACAGCCCAGCTAGTACACAGATCAGTGATTTTGGTGACAGTCAGTTCGGGATTGCGAACGACAATCGCGGCCCAGGGTGTGTCACCATCAACCTGGACCACTTTAAATCTTAAGGGGTAGCCTTTTACCTCCTTGTTATGAGTGTATGGCTCCTGAAGCAGCAGCACATCTAAGTTCTCTTCATCTGCCTTTTTGACCAGTTGTGCAGCAACAGCCTTGGCCCTCTGAGCGTTATGTTGTGCTATTTTCACAGTGTGGGTATTTAGGTTTGGTCTGTTACTCCCCATATTCTATTCTTGATTGTTGAGCACTTCTGGCTTTGAGATAAACTGGGCAACTGCTGTCACGGAGCGAATGGTTGGCTGGCACTTTTAGGGCCTTGCAATTGGCACATGTGGGAGGTTGAGACTTTTTGGGACATGTAGCGTATTCATGCCCCATTTCGGCACAGTGGCCACAGGTGGGAAGATTTTGCCTGCACGTGTGCGTGGTGTGGCCGAAACGGCAGCACCTGAAACATTTGGGGACGGCTACATGCTCCCTAAAGCGGTGGCTGCCCCAGTTGATGTAAATTCTTGTTTGTTGGGAGAGGATCTTCCAGGCCTTGGGTGATAGCTCAAAGACCCAGTTAATGGTGTGCCCAGCTCTGGGTTTTGTTTGGAATTTAGGGATTATGTGAGAAGTTGGTTCTTCATCTGGGAGTTCCTGTTTCAAGTTTCTGTGGAAAATTTCGCTTTGCAATTCCTCTGGAAGGAGATCCTTGTCCACATCTAGTACCAGTATGCAAGGGCCCTTTTGTCTAGGGGGCTCGGCCAGGAGTCCCAGAGATGGTAATTTAGGATTCTTAACAATCAGTTCAGCATCCTCTTTTGTGGCTGTTTCTATAATTACTCCTGTATTTCGCGTTTTGCGAATTGACTTGATTTTAGTGTTCTTTAAGTCATCTGTCAAGGAATCCATGATGGTCTTCTTGACCTCCTCACTGGACATACGACCTTCATTGGTAAGGGGTTTAAGTACCACAAAGTTAGGTCTGGGTGATAGCGTTTTCTTCAGTGTAGTCCGTAGGTTGGTACCTGAATTGTTTGTCTCGTAGCTCAGTTCCTGAGATTCGGGAATAAAGTCCGGTGGTGACTTCCTCAGCGTCTGGGCATATGTGGAGTCGCGCTGTCGCATTTGTTTTACTCCACAGTCAGTGTAGGCTTCCAATTTTGCAGTTGCCTTTTCGCTTTCCAGGTGAGTCTGGATAAGCAGCGATTCTAGCTTATTCCATAGGGTGACGATTTCTGCCCTAAGAAGTGTTGTAATTCTGTTAGTTGGCTCTTTGAGCACGTTCTCCAGTGCTACTTTGAGTTGTAGCGATTGTTGGATAACTGTCCCCTCAGGCATGCTGGGGTCAAGGGGGAGGTCAGGTTGTCTCATATCTGTGTACTCGGTTTGGGAAAGGGGGGGTTCCATGGTCCCTCTGTTTTGAGATTTTGACCTGGTTTTTCGATCAAATTTGGTACCGATTGATTTTTTGTTCTTAATGGGGGGTTCAGTTTGAGATCCCTCATGTTCTTCGTGTTGCTCTGCTATTTTAGGGTTGTCGGTCACTGGCAGGGTTGTGTTTACAGCCGATTTCTTCGATTTACCCTCCATTTTGAGCAGATACGAATTGGCGAGTTCACTCCGGATGAGCGAGTGGCGAGACAGTCTCACAGAAGGAGCTCAGAAAATGAGTGCAGATGATACCCACTGCAAGTTAGTAGGTGAATCAACTTAAGAAGTGCTACACAAGAACAGTTACCACCAATAGGATTTACGTGCTGTTAAGTCACGTGCTATTTGCCCTGGGATGACATCCATATGGTCATTATAATGGTATTAAGTTACACCAGTGCTTGCAATATTATTTATATCAAGTGGCACAATTATAATTTCTGCCGAAATTGCCAAAATCAGCCGTTCACATCCAGTATCAGCGCCCTAATTTAAATAGCCGACTGGGCTAGGTGAGTAAAGTGCCTGCCTGCCTGGCAACCCAAAGGTCGCGGCTCAAATCCCTCCTCGGGCTTGGATCAGAGTACTGCAAAAACCTTGGGAGGTGTATTATAGCCACAGAAGCCGATGCGCCAACAACTAACTAGGGTTAAACGAGGCAGTCAGCGATTCCTGAGTTAGGCCTAACAATATTACAAAGGTAATAAACTAATATTAACAATTTACAAAATCTATTAAAATTTATATCCAGTTAGGGAAAAACTTACTGACAATTTCTGCACAACAACTGAATTAAATAAAACACAATGAATACATTAGGATATTAAATGAAATGCAGCATACTAAAACGTCAACCGTACTAACAACGACACTAGCGACATCCCCAGATAGCGAGTATAGTAGCATCAATTAATCAGTAAAATTTATTAATCTTATTAAATTTCATTGTCAATTGAAATGTACTTTTTTAACTAAATAAATATGGCGAAGTAGTTATTACAAATGTAACATCATAAATTAATACATATAAGTTGACAGGGGATAAGAAAGTCATATAACGTAATTCGGAGATAATATTCGATACCGAAATACATTATATATAGTGTTATAACTGCATTGGGATATAGGTTTAGGGTTATATTTTGTATTGGAATTTTATTGACCTTGAATAGAAATCATGACTCAGACCAGAGCAGCAAAGCAAAAGGCTCAGGGGAGAACTAGGGTGGGGGGTTGTCCTCTGAATCACAGTCTACTGAAATGCACTGCTTGTTTGATGTTTGTGGAGCAATCAGGAATGGGACATGATATTATCAAGGGGAATGTCTTTGTGTGTGCGCAATGTAAGAAGTGCGAGGAAATCAGGCACCAACTCGGCATTGTTATGGGTTTATATGAGAGCTAGAAGGACAGGGTGGATGCCCTCGAAGGATTTAAATTGAGGGCCCATCAAGCTCTCAACTGCCAACATCAATGCCAGAGCTTGCACTTGAATATCACGCAACACAGCGGCAACCCCCAAGGGAGAATGCACTGGTCCCAAAGGACTAGCTGTTGTAGGTGACTCTATTGTCAGAGAAATGGGGAACATATTGTGCAAAAAGGATAGAACAGGACCAGGGTATGTCTGCCAGGGGCAAAGGTTGATGACATTGTAGGCAGATATCATCCTTTAAGGACACAAAGGGTGATTATTGTACACGTTGGCACTAATGATATTAAGAGTAGGAGACTGGCAGAATTACTTAACAAGTACAAGACAATGCTGAAAAAAAGCCGTGAGTTACGGTTGAATGTGGAAGTGTTACAATTCTGCCCAGACACGATAGGAGGGAGTATATGATGAGAACCTTGTCGGTCAATTCGGCCCTGGAGAGATTTTGCAAGACTCAAGGGGTAGAATTTTTCTCAGCCCGGTCTGTGCTTCTTAACAGGATATACTGCTTCTACAGGGATGGGATCCACTTAAAGAGAAAGGGTGCAATAATATTTTCTGATGCTATTGAGGCAGAGTTAGATGGGTTGGAAAACTGCTAACTTGGGGGGGGGATACATGGACTAATAGATTAACAGTAGCTGTTGGCAGAGGTAAAAGTGATTCTTGCTCTACTTCTATTGAAATGCAATTGAGCAGCAGCCTGGAAAGCAAGGCAATGGGAATTTCCAGGAGTGCTGGTAGTCATAGTGGAACAAGTAAATACTTGGGCTGTGTTAGGGTAATTAAGAGTAGAAACAGTTGCATGTATACTTGCATGTACACCAATGCTAGGAGTATAGTTAATAAATTCGATGAGTTTGAAGTGCTAGTCAAGACATCAAAGGCAGATATTGTTGCGATATCAGAGACATGGTGTCAAACAGACATAAGCAGTGCAGAATTGGAATTTGGGGAGTACAATGTGTACATAATGGATAGGCAGGACAGGAAGGGAGGAGGGGTTATGCTGTTAGTTAAGAAACACATAAAATCTAAGGAAGTGCATCCAATTGATGTGAGTGGACAGTGCAATGTTGAGTCTGTTTGGTGTGACATAAGCACTGAGAAAGGAAAAATGAGAGTAGTTTAAGGCCTAATATGTGTTATAGGCCTAATGAATCTGATGAGTATAATGAGTAATTGTACAGAGCAATAGAGTGGGCCAGTAAATCAGAGAGTCTTATAATGGGGGATTTTAATTTCCCAGATATTGACTGGAATTTGTGGGTTGGTCACTCACACACTAGCAATGATTATGGTTATCTGAGAAAAGTATTTAAATTCTATACGGTGGAACCAACTGATGGTGTTACCAACAGCAAATTCAAAATGGGAAGCATTCAAAGAATTAATCTTGGAAGTTACTAAGCTTTTCATACGAACAAAGAAATATTGTTCAAGATTTAGGCCTAAATGGATGTCAGATGAACTAATTAGACATGTGACAGAGAAGGAAAATGCATGGAATACATATAAATTAACATGCGACACAGAAACTATGATAGATATAAGCTGGTCTGTAACCAAGTTACAAAGGAGGTTAGGCAGGTGAAGGTAGATTATAAGAAATCTTTGGCAAAGGATGCAAAGAAAAACAGCAAAGAGTTCTTTACTTGTCTAAACTCTAGAAGGAAGAGGATGAATCAGATTGGTCCACTTGATATCGATGGTTCAAATGTTGATGATCCTGCTCAGGTAGCAAACTAAATGAATATTTTGCATTGACATTCACACATGAGGAGTTATTCAGGGAGGAGAATGCCAGAGGTGTATTCAACTCTGGCAGTAAGCTAAATAATCTTGTAATAACTGAGAGTAAAGTGGAGGAGAAATTGTTGAAGATAAACACAAGAAAGGCACCTGGGGTGGATGCAATCTATCCAGTTATATTACAGGAGGTGGCAAAGGAAGTAAGCAAACCCTTAGCCATAATTATGAGAGCTTTCCTGGACTCATGGGAGGTACCTATGGACTGGAGATGCGCAAATGTGACCCCAATCCACAAAGGAGGATCAAACGGAGACACAGACCTGTTAGTTTAACTTCTGTTCCAGGGAAATTAATGGAGGCACTGGTTAAAGCATCACTGCAGGATCATCTAGACAAGACTTCAGTTATAGCTCAGACACAGCATGGGTTTCTTAAGGGGAAATCTTGTCTGACTAATTTGATTGGATACTATGATGTAGTCACCTAGATATCATATATTTGGATCTTAGAAAAGCCTTTGATACTGTTGCACATGGAAGACTGCTGCACAAATTCGAGCAGTGTGACATTGGAGGCAAATTGCTGCTATGGATAAAGGAATGGTTGAGTGGGAGAAGACAGAAAGTGGTAATCAGTGGGCACTGCTCTTCGTGGACTAATGTTATTAGTGGAGTCCCTCAGGGTTCACTGTTGGGTCCATTGTTGTTTTCTGTATTTATAAATGATATTGATGATGGTATATCAAGCTTAATGTCCAAGTTTGCAGACAATATGAAAGTTGGCAGGTTGTTAATGACACTAATGACAATACACTGCTGCAACAGGATCTAGAAAAGTTGAGCAGATGGGCTGAGAGGTGGCAAATGAAGTTTAACATTGGCAAATGTAAAGAACTACATATGGGAAGCAGTAATCCCAGAGTAATGTATCAACTCTGTGGTACCACACTGACAGTGGTAGAGAATGAAAAGGACATGGTGGTAATTGTGCAGGCAGATATGAAGTTTTCTGAACAGTGCAGACATTCTGCAAGGGTAGCTCATGGTTTCTTGTCACTGGTATACAGGAATTTTTCTAGTAGGGATAAGGAGGTGATTATCCCATTGTATAAGGCAATGGTCAGGCCACACCTTGAGTACTGTATACAGGTCTGGAGGCCTCAATTTAAGAAGGATGTAGAGCTGTTGGAACGAATACAGAGTAGGGCAACAAGATTAGTGAATGGAACAAAGGGTTGCTCTTACGAAGAAAGGCTTAAGTTTTGCAAATTAGAAGGTCTGGAGACTGGGCACCTGCGAGGTGATCTGATTGAGGTGTATAAAGCCTTGAATGGTTCGAGTATGCTCAATGCGGATTGGGTTCTTCCTCTTGCTCAGAATAATCACCTGAGAGGGCATAAATTCAAATCGAGGAAAGACGGTTGTAGGACAGATGTGTGGAAGTTTGCTTTTAGCCAGCGGGTAGTTGATTGGGGGAACAAACTTCCATCTGTCATTGTAGAAATTGATAGCTTAAATAAATTCAAGGCAGAACTTAACAAACATTTGGAATGAGTGGATGGGTGAAATAAGGTTTTTTTTTTTCTTTTTGGCTGATGCTATATAAGCTTACTTTCTTCATGTGCCTTTGCTAATGCTAATATCGATGAAGGTATATCAGGCTTAATGTCCAAGTTTGCAGATGATACAAAGGTTGGTAGGGTTGTTAATGACAGTAAAGACCGTATGCTACTGCAACAGCATCTCGAAAAGTTAGGCAGGTGGGCTGAGAAGTGTGAACTGAAGTTTAACATTGACAAATGCAAAGTTCTCCATATGGGTAGCAGTAACCCAAGAGAAATGTACCAACTGTGTGGTACTACACTCAGGGAGGTGGATAATGAAAAAGACCTGGGGGTAATTGTGCAGTCTGATATGAAGTTTTCTGAGCAGTGCAGATGGGCTGTCAGAGCAGGTCATATAGTTTTGTCAATGATATTTAGGAATTTTGCTACCAGAGACAATGAGATGATTATCCTTTGTATAAGGCAATGGTCAGGCCACACCTTAACTACTGTATACAGGTCTGGAGGCCTCATTTTAGGAAGGATGTAGTGTTGCTAGAACGTGTACAGAGAAGGGAAACAAGATTGGTGAGTGGAACAATAGGGTGCACTTACGAAGAAAGGGTTAAGTTCTGCATGTTGCAGCATCTGGAGACTAGGCACCTGCGAGATGATCTGATCGAGTGATCTGTATAAGGCCTTGAATGGTCTGAGCAGGCTCAATGCTGATGGGATACTTCCGATTGGTCAGATTAAGAACTGAGGGGACATAGATTCAAATTGAGGAAAGTCAGTTGTAGAATAGGTATGCAGAAGTTTGCCTTTAGCCAGTGGGTAATTGATTGCTGGAACAGATTTCCATCTATTGTTGTGGAACTTCATAGCTTAAATAAATTTAAGACTGAACTAGACAAACATTTGGAGTGACTGTATAGGTGAAATGGGAAGGTTTTTTTTTTTTGGTTTTTTTTGGCTGATGCTGTATAAGTTTGCTTTCTTGCATCATATGCCTCAACTAATGCTAATATCTAGTGGTATGAATTTTTTACAACTGCTAGATAATACTAATTTGTTGCACAAGTTTGAATCATTTAAGACAGTTTTTTTGCTGTTATTAAGATTCAGTGCTGATCCATACATTGTTTTTCAGGGTTTAAACCATCAGCACATGCAAAAACTTGAGATTTTGCCATACAAATGGGGTAAAAATTATCCTACACATACAGTAAATGTATTTATCATAAAACTAGGAAGTTATAAATCACAATATATATTATGTATGGGATATAAGGAATAGGCATTTACACAGAAATAAGCAACAGATTACTTATTTTGAGAGACCATTTTTAAAAATATGGATTAATATTAAATTTAGCTACATTCAAAAGGCATTGCATTACAAAAAAAAATGAGACATGTGGCAGAGAAGAAAAATACATGGGACACATATAAATTAATAGGTGACATATGAATTAATTCCTGACATGTCGATGCTTCGGATCTTCCGACGTCTTACTCAGATCAAGTGCACAAGAATAGATTTACTTGTTTCAAGAAGAATGATGATCGATGCAGATTCAGTATTCCATATTGGCCTATAAATCAAACTTGAGTTTTAATACCAATGAACACACAAGACAATTGACATTCGAGTTTCAAATGGCGTTTTCAACAATATAAGGAAGATCTTGAAGAGAAAGATGATACACTCGAGTAGTTTCTAGAAGAGCAAAAGTTGGATATGAAAACTTACTTGGATGTTATTCGATCAGGATTGATGAGACCTACCATTCTAATGAAAAGAAATATGATACAACTTTGGACGAATACCTTCAATCCATGGATAGCTGGTATATTAAATTCGAACATGGATTTACAGTTCATACTCAAGGAATATTCATGCGCATCATATGTTGTAGAATATATTAACAAAATCTACAGAGGCACAAGCCATTTGCATCGAGAGTTTATCAAATTGCAAGAAGAGTATCCAGATCAAGACTACACCAACATGTTAGAATGTGTTAACATTAAAATGTTGAACAGCATTGAAATGAGCTTGCAAGAGGCAGCTTGGTATTTGCTTTGCCAGCCAATGTCTGAGACTAGTAGAGAAGTTGTGTACTTGGCCAGCTACTTGGCCTCATGGGGTCAGAAAAGGCAGAAGAGCAAGAAGTGAATGGCTGAAGAAAATCTCGATGATGATTCTACTGACATATGGAATGAAAATATTATACAGAAATATGAGAAAAGACCAAAAGATGGAGTGCTCGGTTAACTTTGCTTGGATGATTTCACAGCAAAATAAAATGTTGTGAAGGGACAATGTAAACCTAGGAAACAAGATGCGAGTCATAAGGTATTGCCACTATGAATGTCTGAATTGGCAGAGTATAAACGTGAGATAGTTTTACTTTACTGGCCTTTAAAAAATGAAATGGTCGATATCTTAGATTCAAACAAGTTTCTTCAGATATACGATGAAAATGAAGAGACTTTATGAACTGCCACAAGAGGTACAAGTTGGATATCGATATTGACAAAACAGAGTATTGTAGAAAACTTTGCATCAAAATGGACAATAGATAGAGAGGATGCTCAAGCAAAATGCAAGGAATATGTTTAAAGTCGAATTGCAGACAATGCTAGTAACAGACTTCAAGAGAACAATGATGATACTGAAATGATTTCGGCAAACTTGCTATCCACTGTGGAACATTGGAGAGAAATGTCATGACCAGTGATGATTACTGCAAGTTGGTTCGAATGACGAATAGAAAACAACGCGAGTTGATTCTTGAAGCTATACATCGAATAACAGAGCGAGCTAACACAACACCACGTCAAATATTCTTTACTGGTCCAGCAGGCTGTAGCAAGACGTTTACCTTGAAAATTATGATGGAAACTTACAATCGCTTAAGTCAGGTGCACAACTCGCTTAACAACGCATTCGTTGCCTGCACATCGACGGGGATGCTGGCCACAGCGACCAATGGTACCACAGTTCATTTGGCGTTCAAAGTTGGCATGACGCAAATAGATGGTGATCTTGCTCGAGAAACTTTGCACCTCTATCGTAACACATTTCAGAACGTTCAAGCAGTATTCATCGATGAAGTTAGCATGATTGGAGCTGATATTTTGCATGTGATCAACGGCAGACTGCAAGAGATCACCGGAGAATTTGATCGAGAGTATGATAGTTTAGATATCATATTTTGCGGAGATTTGCATCAGTTGCCACCAGTGAATGCAAGGCAAATACCAAACCTCATAAGAATATCGTCGGTGGTGCAAATTTTGTGGCAGTCTCTCAGTTTTTTTCTACTGGTTCAACTGATGAGACAGAGTATTATTATTATCATTAGCTGTATGGTGCAAGGAAGCCTGAGACTTATGCTGCACCAGCCAAAAAAAATCCTGAATTACTCTGAGAGAGAGAGAACTAGAAGGGAATCACCAAGAAAGAGAAGAATGATGATATCCAGCTCAGGACCCTGGGTGTGCCAAGCCCATACTCACCAGATGTGAACCCCTGGGGTCAAATTCTCTGGCATATTAACTAAAATTGGAAACAGTGAAACATTAGACGTTGAAGAAAAGAAGTTAATCAAAGTTGATTTAGAACATAAGACGTTGTCATGGAACAAGTACCAAATTCTGTTTGTTTGTTTCATCGTAACAACGATGTTGTTCATTATAACGCTCAAGCATTGGAATGAACACCACCATCGATTGTACAGCCGATGATCACTTCACTGGTTACAAGAGTCATGAACAGTTGACTAGTATGTGAACAAAACTCCATCAAATGAGCATAGCAGAGACCGGAGGTTTTCCATACGTATTACATCTATCGACTGGAAAACCTTACATGATCACTACAAACATTGATGTTGAAGATGGTTTGGTCAATGGAGCGATCGGAACTTTACAGCACATTGAGATGGAAGAAACAGAAATCAAAAGATTGTGGTTACATTTCAAAAGCAAGAATGTTGGAACTAAGAGTCTTCTTGAGTCTCCCCACACATATTGTCGCATTGTGGCATATTAAAATCTGGCTGGACTCTGATTACAAGACGTTCCGCCACAGTATCTTTCAAAAGCAAAATGCTTAGATACAAAAGAATCCAATTTCCTTTGGTTGAAGCTTGTGCCATGACTATTCATAAATCTCAGGGTGGAACTTTCAAAGAAATCAAATTCGATTACAATAAGAATCTTGAACAGCAACTGGTATACGTTGCATTGTCGAGAGTTAGAAGCATCAATGGCCTGTACATCAGAAATATGACTTTACATTCTACCATGCTTGCAGTTGTAACGCACCTAAGATGCAAGATCTTTGAACTGAATTGAAACATTTGAATAATCATCATTTGGAAACACTCTCTACAACTGTATTACAATTTTGGGATCAAGTTGCTTCATTGACATTGAGCTTCAGAATGGTATTGTCGAACACACAGAGTTTGAAACTTCAAAGCGAAGACATTGAGACCGATCCAGTTCTCATGAAATCGAATATCTTGGCATTAAATGAAACATGGTTTGAAAACGATGAAAATGTTGATGTATAAGGATACAAATGTATCACAATTCAAAAGACCTTCCGTGCATTCTGGTGATGTTGCGATATACAATAAAGTTGAATTGACAATATGTACACCACATATTCTCATTACTATGGATGCAGACTCGCTATGGTAAATGGCTGGTACAGATAATTGTGGCAACATTTGTGCAGCTGAAGTTAAAATAAATGGACAGAAGACTTTGCTTGTAACATTCTACATCTCACCTAATTCAACATTGGAGCAGATTATAGTTTTCTTAATATCCAATCTAGCGATTTATATGCCAAAGTTTGGAGACATACCTAAAGTGGTAAGGAAATTCAACTTTCAGAAGATCCCAATAATTTTAGTGGGTGATTTCAACATTGATGTTAAGAAACCTGAAAATGCCCCATTCCTCGACTTCATGGAATCAACATTCGATCTCAAACACATCAGATCCTACAAAATCTACTACATGTGGTTAGTCATGTATTGACTTGGTCTTCAATCGCAACGTTAATAGTTTGAATTATTATTATTATTATTAGCCATATGGCACAAGGAAGCCTGAGGCTTATGTTGCACCAGCCAAAAAAATAATTCAAAAAATTCCTGAGTTACCCTGAGAGAGAGAGAGAGAGAGAGAGAGAGAGAGAGGAATCACCAAGAAAGAGAAGAATGATGATATCCAGCTCAGGACCCTGGGTGTGCCAAGCCCATACTCACCAGATGTGAGCCCCTGGAGTTGATTGTTTCAACTATGTATCCTACTTTAGTTACCATAAAAAACACCGAATAAAATAAAACTGATTTTATTAAACTTAAATTGTATTTTTTCATTTCACATGATGTTATTCACGGATCCACCTGAGCCAATGTCGATTTTTTTTTTTCAGTTGTCTTTAATTCTCTTATTCATTTAATGTGCTGCTCACATTCTGAATATCATACATGACAATTAAATCATTCTGCATGCCTTCTAGAGTAAACCAACTATAACTTCAAGCTGTCCTGTATAACATGATTTAAAAATAAAGCTGAGTAAGCGAATCCAAAATGGGATACTTGGCTTTGCTGCAATAGTTGTTTATCTGTAGCTATTACAGTTGTTAGCATTAAGAACTGTATGAGCTACAGTTGTTAATGTTAATGCTACAGTTGTTAATGCTCTTGTTAGTATTTACTATGATCTGTAGGCAGATCATGGCAAACACCAGCAATGTTGCTTAATGGAATCTCATATGGTCATAGTCATTTAAAAAGTAGAAAGACAAACAATGTGGCATAGATCTAGAAAGGAAAAGAAATAAGAAAATAAAATACCATGAATCATAGTAATTTTATGACTCATGTATACTGTGTAGTTCTAGTATATACTTTTTTTCCATCATCATTCTTATTTTATATGTAAAATTGTAAAACATAATTAATCGTAAAATTTTTATCAGATTTCATTTTGACTTTGGCATTGTACAAGTTGTTGAAGAACAAGTTATACAATGATATCACCATCCCTGATATCACCATAAAAGTAAGTGAATTCATGCATATATTCATCTGATATTTATTGCATATCTAACTGATCCATTCAACTAGGTAACAGTAGAAGGTCATGCCCGTTATAGGAACTTGGATGGTCGCATTATTCAAGACCAGTTCAAGGAATCCAGTGAAGTTAAAAGTGACACCTTAGAGTTTAAGAGCACAATCAAGCCCAATACCAACTACACCGTCCAAGTTTGCACATTGAATAGAGCTGGTTGTGGACCACCAAGCAGGCCATCATCAAAAGCCACTTGTGCCTCCCCACCTAATGGTAATATCCATGTTTCCTCTTCTTTCAAAGTTTCCCCTTTTCTCTAACTCAGAAGGTAATATATATATATATATATATATATGAATATTATTATTATTATTGCTTGGAATTAAAGAAAGTACATATTCAAATAGATTGCAATTTATTATCAACTTAGTCTCAAGTAAATTTATATTGAACAATTAGACTTTACACCAGCCGGTATTCAAATAAACAAATTCCAATCCTGCAACTAAAACACTTTATTTACAATAAAATAAAATAAAATATTAACGTATAAAATGAAATAAAATAAAATATATAGTAGTCTAAAACTGATGTGATTCAATTTACAATAAAATACAAAAATATAAAATATGATGATAAAAGCGATAAAAACAATTAATAAAATACCGTAACAACTGTAGCTTTCGGAGATAGCGATCCCCTTTCTCAACAGCATATTTCTGCTGTGTGGCACATCCTTAAATAGCAGATCCACGGCATTTGTCACATGGTTCCTCGGGAGTAAGGCCGGAATTTCCCATTTATGCACCGGAACCGGAAATGGCTCGGGAGCGTGCTAGCTGAAACCATTCATCTCGCCCAAGCACCACAGTTTCCAAGAGGGGATGTAAACGTACACCCTTGTCTCTATTAATGGAATTGCTAGCTGGCCCAATACGTAAACTCTCAAGCCATTTACGGACCCAGAACCCCTGTGCATGATCCGTGATGACAACATGGATCATGCACAGGGGTTCTGGGAAGTCTGCCGTGGCAGAACATTTTTGGGAGAAGCAACATCAAAACTCCCCGGAGGATGTTGTCATCACGGATCATGCACAGGGGTTCTGGGACCATAAATGGCTTGAGAGTTTACATATTGGGGCACCTAGCAATTCCATTAATAGAGACAAGGGTGTACGTTTACATCCCCTCTTGGAAACTGTGGTGCTTGGGCGAGATGAACGGTTTCAGCTAGCGCGCTCCCGAGCCATTTCCGGTTCCGGTGCATAAATGGGAAATTCCGGCCTTACTCCCGAGGAACCATGTGACAAGTGCCGTGGATCTGCTATTTAAGGATGTGCCACACAGCAGAAATATGCTGTTGAGAAAGGGGATCGCTATCTCCGAAAGCTACAGTTGTTACGGTATTTTATTAATTGTTTTTATCGCTTTTATCATCATATTTTATATTTTTGTATTTTATTGTAAATTAAATCACATCAGTTTTAGACTACTATATATTTTATTTTATTTCATTTCATTTCATTTTATACGCTCGTATTTTATTTTATTTTATTGTAAATAAAGTGTTTTAGTTGCAGGATTGGAATTTGTTTATTTGAATACTGGCTGGTGTAAAGTCTAATTGTTCAATATGAATTGTCCCAGCCTTGTAGGCCTATTTAGAGATATCAAGTAAATTTAAAGCAAAGGCTATGAGCACAGTAAAACATTGATGCACATGGGCTGGGAAAAAGGTCTCGTACTGCTTCATAATATGAGATTAATGCATTTTGTAGCAAAAAACTTAGATTACACAGCTGATGGTTTTATTAATATATGTTAGTTTTTGTACAACCCTCATAGATTACAAATACTGAAAATGTAAACCACATCTTTATTTGTTTACATGTAGACAATTTTTGAGAATGCATATAAAATTTTTCTGATATATCCAAAATTTAAACAACAAATCAGATTATATCAGTACTTGCATAATGGCTTAAAACATAATTTTTTAAGTAAATTATTTTTGGCTGTTACAGCTGAAATTAATAAATAAAAATTAACTTTTATTTATTAAAGTTGGATGGCATTCTTCCTTTGTGTTATGACGTTGAGTGTATGGAGGACAATACATAAAACTAAAAATGTGCTATTGTGAACCAAACTAAGGTGTCCCTGCATTGCTTAATCAGAGAATAGCTGGATATTGTTGTAACTGGCATAACGTTATGCAAATTATACTGCACATTAACCCAATTGAAACTTATTCTACAGGCATGTGAAATCACTCATAAGATGTTTCCACTGGGATCATTTTGATCATATTCAGTGGATTTTTCAAAGTTTTAACAGATAAACTATGGGAAAAAAATTACCTTAGAAAGCATTGTGAGTTATTTCTGAGTAAATAGAATGGTTTTTAAGTGCAAGAGAAAAAAAAAATACCTGAGGATCAAAATTACTTCCCTCAGACTGCCAGTGGGTTAAAGAAGTCCTTTTTGCAAAGTAATCTAAAAATATACAAACCTTTCACTTGAATAAAAAAAACAGCTTTCTTGAACTTTCTTTTATGTTCTTCATAAATATACACAAGTTTTGCCAATTGTCACTCAGTTGGAGAGGCGAGGTTTCAATCCCATCAGATACTGGAGGAATTCTTAAAGGATAATTAGCCAATCTTATACAGGATGAGGAAATTTTTTTCACAAGAGTTATTACAGGTTTTTTATCCCATAGCGTACAAATATATTGATGAACACACACTTGTACAGACATAATATGCAATGTACAGTATGGCTTTAGATGCCTATGCTCTATATAAATAATAGCAACAACAACTTGAACTGGAGGCAACACAACTTGACACAACATTGAATAAAGCTGGTTGTGGACCACCAAACTGGCCAATATCAAAAAATAACAGATTAATATCACATACTCTTTACAAATGAATAGGATGCAACCTACAAACTTATCCTGAACTCTAAAAAGAAATACATATAGAAGTGGTGGTTAAATTGTCAGGCCAATCATTACCATTCCTGCTGGCATGGTAATGATTGGTAACACTTGAATAAAAAAAACAGCTTTGAATAAAAAACAAAAAAAAACTTTTTTGAATAAAAAAAACACAGAATTTGTTTGTGTCATATGTGAAAGCTGGCTTAGGTTTTGGTTACACTGTGAATGCTATTTCAAGCTAAGTTCTGATTCTGCAAAATCAAGTGACATTTCTCAAACTTGAAGTGATAGCATTGTAAGAAATTATTCACTGTTATTGGTGGCTCAGAGCTTGCCATTTGTGACAGCTCAGGGACATTCACTGATTTTTTTTTTTTATGGAAGCCGCAAACACAAATGGTATTAACACCTATTGTACTTAGTACTATGCATGGGTTGAAAGTTTAGAAGATGAAAGAAGATACTTGTTAACATTAGACTTGAATTTCTGTAAATTGTAATTTTATTTTCAGGAAATAAGTGTGATGGGAGGTTGCACCAGAAAATGGAAGTTGGCAAGATAAATGTGGAAGAAGAAAAGCTGGTTCTGTGAGTTTGAAGTTAGATAATAAGTGAATATTGAAAAAGGGGGGGGGGGATTATAGAAGCCAATTCAGAAGAACAGCACCTATCGAAGTATCTATAGAAAAGGCATGCAGCAGAAATTCATTGTCTATGAGACAGGAATTGGAGACACTTTGTAAGAGATGAGTCATTAATTAACCCGACTTCCCTCTTTTGAAATAAGTTCAGAAGCTTGAGAGAGGATATGGTGGTGCTGCCCCTGATGTGAGAACAATATTCCATGGTAGGGCAGATTTGAGATTTGTACAGAGTAGCTGTTCAGAAGAAAAGTAATGCCAAGAGCAAAAGAGAAAACACTGTTTTTTAGATCGATGAAACAGTTTTGTTTAGAAATGTACAACTTTTACTCTGGTAGTATGAAAGAAAAAAAAAATTTTTTTTTGTTAGCCGGCATAATTGCTGCCAAATATTCACTATAAGATTAAAGTGCCATAAGCATAAATATGGATGAGTTATATGCACTGATTAAAGCTTTTATCACATCCATATATTATACACAGATTGAGCTGTGCATATTAAAATTTTGACTTAGAGTAAATATTATAATGTGCAGGTCGTTACAAACACAGAAGTTATGCTTGCTTTCCATAAACCTACTACATTCAGGTTCAAATTGCAATAATTTTGGTCATGTTATTAAAGTTTGTTTTTCAGATCTCTTTGAACTTATTAGCCATTGCAGTAAATTGGCAGAAAATAGATTGTAATATCTGATATAAATAAAATATTTCTCACCCTTAAGAGAAGTAGGTGATTCTAGTAAACTTGGGCAAATTGAATTCAGATCCCAGCTTAAATTTTGTATCATCCTATTTTTAAGGAAAAGGAAATGGAATATTTATATATGAATTAAATATAAAATATTTTTGGGGTGGGGGGTTGCCTTTTCCAAATGATATCTGTAGCTTCCTTGATTAATGTCAAGCAGTAGTTGTCCAACGTATTTGGAATTCATCTTCCATGAGAAAAGTTTAATCCAATATCTCCCTGCTGAAACATTTCACTATGCTCATCACCAACAGTATGCAGTAAAAAAATGAATGTGATACTGGAAATGTATCTTTAAGGACATATTGAAGCCCATTTTTAAAAGGCATTAGTATTTCTTTAACAATATTGCCATAATAATCAGGGTATGCTACTAACACAACACCTTCATAAATTAGGCAGATGAGCTAAAAAATGGTAATTGATGTTCAACATTGATAAATGCAAGATGCTGCATTTGATTAGTGAGGATAAAATTTTGAATAAAATTTAGAATAAAATTTACTATTGCTCCAACAGACACCTACCAGAAATTATATATAGATAGGCTACTTGAACAGCTGATGGGATTTTATTAATGTTATACAGAAATTTTTCCCATAGGAACAAAAGAGTGATTATCCTGTTGTATAAAGCAGTAGTCAGGCAACATTTGGAATACTGCTTGAAGGTTTGGAAACCACATTTCAGAAAGGTATCAGATGTGTTGAAATGAGTGTTGAAAGGAGCAGCAAGATTAGGGGCTCAAAAGTGGTTTCTAACCACAAAAGACTTAAATTTTACAAATTGCTGTATGTGGAAACTAAGCACTTGATTAAAATGTGGAAACTTGCAAGGACACTTGATTGAAATGTTTAAGGCTTGAAGTGGATTAAGTCTGGTGAGTATGGTGTTGGCACACCCATGGTCCTGAGCTGGATATAGTAGTAGTAGTAGAAGAAGTGGTGGCATGTGATGCAAGAAAGCAAGTGTATGAGCTTATGCAGCATCAGCCAAAAAAAAAAAAATCACACCATTCCCTCCAGATGCCTGTCCAGTTCCTCCTTAAATTTATTAAACCTATCAACTTCCACAACGACAGATGGAAGTTTGTTCCAGCAATTAACCACACGCTGGCTAAAGGCAAATTTCCGCACATCTATTCTACATCTGTCTTTTCTTAATTTGAATTTATGCCCCCTTAGGTTCGTAATCTGAACAAGTGGAAGGATCCCATTTGAATTCAGCGTGCTCAACCCATTCAAGTTCTTCTCTTCCTTGGTGATTCCCTTCTACTTCTGACTCTTGTTCTCTCTCTCTCTCTCTCTCTCTCTCTCTCTCACTCAGGATAACTCAGAAATTTATTTTTTTTTTGGCTGGTGCAGCAAAAGCCTCAGGCTTCCTTGCACCATATGGTTAATGATAATGATAAAAGTAAACTAAATGCTGATGGTATCCTTATTCCTTTGTGGATGACACCCATATGGGGAATGATTACAGAATAGATGTAAATTTGCATTGAACCAGAGAGTAATTGTTTGTTTGAATAACCCTCCATCTAGAGATGTGGAACTGGGTAGATTTAAATAAATTTAAAGAAGCTTTAAAAAAATTGTTTTTAAGGAAATTAAGTGAATGAAAAGTATTAGTTTTTTTTTTGTTGATGTTATGTAAGCTTTGCTTCCTTGTTATTTTGCCAGTACTTATACAGAAAGCGGGCCACTTTTATTACTTGTATAATGGTATCAGTAATTATTGTAAGCATACGTTGAAAATAAAACTTTTATATATGGCTGCCGATATCAGATTTTGATTCTGTATGGAATATAAAATAAAATAAAATGGTAATGTACCATAGTGTTCTGATACAATCTTTAAAGGATATGGCTATCCTAATGGAAAAGGTACTCAACTATGTAGATTATGGAAAAAATTATTTTTATTGCACTACTTTAACAGTTTTAAATTTATAATAGATGTAATATCATACACTGCTAATCACTACCTCCGATTTAATTAAGGCAGTAACAAATGAGGCAGCCAGACCTTTAGCTTTAATATTGAAAACACCATTTGGTTCAGTGGAAGTCCCTACAGATCGGGGGTGGGCAAGTGTACCAGGCACTTTGAAGTTTTCTGGCCAACCACTCATTTGGCCAGTGAATTTAAAATGCAGTCAGGAGAATGCTAATGTTCTCCTGTTGTATTGCCAACACGTTAGTCATTGTTAAGACTAAATGATACCAAAGATGTTAATTTATTATGTAGTTGTTTAATTACCACTGAGGAAGTGAGTTAGCAGTGTACCAGAATTTACAGTTAGCGTGTACGTTAGCAGTGTACTGCAATACAGGAATTTTTCTAGCAGGGATAAGGAGGTGATTATTCTTTTGTATAAGGCAATGGTCAGGCCAAACCTTGAGTACTGTATACAGGTCTGGAGGCCTCATTTCAAGAAGGATGTAGAGCTGCTGGAACAAGTACAGAGGAGGGCAACAAGATTAGTGAATGGAACAAAGGGTTGCTCTTACGAAGAAAGGCTTAAGTTTTGCAAATTACAGTGTCTGGAGACTAGGCACCGGCGAGATGATCTGATAGAGGTGTATAAGCCTTGAATGGTTTGAGCATGCTCAATGCTGATGGGATTCTTCGCCTCTTGCTCAGAATAATCACCTGAGAGGGCATAAATTCAAATTGAGGAAAGACAGATATAGGATAGATGCGTGGAAATTTTCCTTTAGCCAGCGGGTAGTTGGTTGGTGGAACAGATTTCCATCCCTTGTTGTGGAAGTTGATAGCCTAAATAAATTTAAGGCTCAGCTGGATAGGTATTTCAAACGAATGGAGGGGTGAAGTGGAAGTTTTTTTTTTTTTTTTTTTTTTTTGTGGCTGATGCTGCATAAGCTTGCTTTTTTGCATCATATGCCTCTACTAATGCTAATGCACCCATGATGCATGTGTTATAAAGTTAAGATCAGGCTGATTTAATTGTTGTGTTGTTTACCATCTAACTAAGCATACCAGGTTTTCCAAAACTACTACTGTATTGCAATAGTACAGTATGCAGTACACTCCTTGGCTCCATAAACTTGTGCCATTGTTGGATGGCCTTCATAACGGTAAAGCTCTTTTGGAAGTAGTTCAGCAGTTTCGCTTTTCTGCATATTCGATTTAATTTGTATGTACTTTCAACAACTTGGGCCCTCTCTTTACTGTACACAATGGTGTATAGTAAAGGATTACTGCTCAGTGGTGCCATCTATGGAAGAAATGTAAAATGTTTAGCTGTTTACTAGTAAAATATAATGTTGTTATGCTTGCATGTATTGGTTCTTATGTTATTAATATAAAATTGTTTCTGGTTAAATTTTAAGAATACTCATATTTTACTTGTAGAATAAAATATTTTACTCATATTAAATAATAATAAAAACTCATATTTTACTTTAAGAATAAAATATTTTACACAGTAAAATATTTTAGAGCAGTATTTTGTGCTCTATCCTCTTGTTTAGTGAACAGGAAAAACAAAAAGTTTAAAAACACATGTTTGTGGAAATTTCCTAAGCAAAAAGGCCACAATGTGAAAAGTTCCCTGTTTTAATCTTTCAGACTGAAAAAAAAAAAAAAAAAAAAAAAAACCTGGATAGCATCAGCATGCATTTGTCATCTTCTAAACTTAAGGATATCTAAATAATATCCTGCTTGTGTTATGAAAGGTTTACAAATTAAAAAAAAAAAAAAAAGAAAACATAGCTGCTATCATTATGAGTGTCATATTTTACTTTTGTTGTGTTCATTGAATTAATGGTCGGGAGAGAGAGAGAGTAGTAGTAGTAGTAGTAGTGGCGGCACATGATGCAAGAAAGCAAGTGTAGGAGCTTATGCAGCATCAGCCAAAAAAAAAAAAAAAAAAAATCACACCATTCCCTCCAAATGCCTGTCCAGTTCCTCCTTAAATTTATTTAACCTATCAACTTCTACAACGACAGATGGAAGTTTGTTCCAGCAATTAACCACCCGCTGGCTAAAGGCAAATTTCCGCACATCTATTCTACATCTGTCCTTTCTTAATTTGAACTTATGAGAGAGAGAGAGAGAGAGACAGACAGACAGACAGACAGACAGACAGACAGACAGAGAGAGAGAGAGAGAGAGAGAGAGAGAGAGAGAGAGAGAGAGCACTGCAAGCTTTACCTGCAGCGTAAACCCTGCAGTCTGAAAAAATTGTTAAGGGTAATTCTGTGTTTTTTTTAGGTGAAGAAAAACAGTATTTGCTATAGTTTACAAATGATTCAGAGAAATAGCAGTTAAGAAAAATTTCATTTGCTGGTTTATAACTTTTTGAAATCAGCTTTTATTCAAAGATGAAAACAGTTACATGAAGAAATATTGCCTATAAAGTATGAACTGTGTTTGTATAAAAATAAAAAAGATTCATGACTGAATTTTGATTTTTCAGAAACTGGTGTTTCCAGTGAAGCTTCAATTTAAGTCAGAAAATGGTTAATCTGCAAAAAAAGCATTCTTGCTTTTTTTTTTTTTTAATGTATGCCTCCACATTCTAATAAAGATGGATTGAAAAGCAGGAACTGTTTTATTACACTAATAAAACTGTTTCCATTTTATCATATAACAGTTGTTGGACAGTAGAACAAGGTGTATGAGAAACACATAATCAGATTATCACTGAAATGTCCCTGCAGGTTGCATTCACACATCATTTGATGTGTACATGATCCAAATTTTTACATTTTAAAAAAATGTCAAATAGTATTCTATGCCATTCTACTGTGCTTATGCATGTTCTGGCCAATCTGAAATTGGTATTGCATTGTGACTTTCTTATCATGGGGTTCCTTGAACGAAAAACAGCATGGATTTGACTGTGTTCAGATAATTCAGTTTCAGGTATACCGTGCAAACTGATATATAACCCTTTATCAGTTTAAGGCTTTATTCATTTTCTTGCTGCTGCCTATCAAGTTTCAATCATTCAAGCAATTGTGGTGCAGACCCTGTCAGTCTCAATAATCAACTTGATGGTTATGGGTTCAGTGATCTTTTATGGAAACATTTTGATGTACACTTAATCATCTTAGTTATAATTTTTTTCAGTAGTAGAATTTTAGTATAATTTTTTTCAGCCTGGTCTGTACTTGTTAACAGGAGAAACTGCTTCTACAGGGATGGGATACACTTAAATAGAAAGGGTGAAAGAATATTTGCTGATGCTATCGAGGCAGTGTTAGGTGGGTCGGAAAACTGCTAGCTTGGGGGGGGGGTACAAGGACTAATAGATTAACAGTAGCCACTGGCAGAGGTGAAATTGATTCTGGCACTGCTTCTATTGGAATGAGCAGCAGCCTGGAAAACAAGATGTAGGGTATTTTAGAGACTGCTGGGAGTCATTGCGGTACAAGTAAACACATGGGTTGTGTTAGGGTAGCTAAGAATAGGAACAGGTGCATGTATACTTGCGTATACACCAATGCTAAGAGTTTGGTAAATAAATTTGATGAATTTGAGGTATTGCTCAAAGCATCAAAGGCAGATATTGTTGGGATATCAGAGACGTGGTGTCATACAGATATAAGGAATGCAGAACTGGAATTTGGGAAGTACAATGTGTACAGCAAAGGATAGACAGGATAGGAAGGGAGGAGGGGTTTTTCGATTAGTTAAGGAACACATAAAATCCAAGGAATTGAAGCCAGTCGACATTGCTAGACAGTGCAGTATCGAGGAGATCAAATTTGAGAGAGTAGTGTGTTATAGGACTAATGACTCTGATGAGTATAATAAGAAACTGTACAGGGAAATAGAGTTGGCCAGTAAATCAGAGAGTCTTATAATGGGGGATTTTAATTTCCCAGATATTGACTGGAATTTGTGTGTTGGTCGCTCACACACTAGCAAGGCCTTTGTGGATTTATTGGATGATTGTATTCTACCTCAGCAGGTTCAGGAGGGAGCTACAGGGAGTAATACTCTTGATCTGATTATCAGTAGTGATTCTTCATGCATTAAGAATCTGCAGCTAAAGGAACCACTAGGTGGCAGTGATCACAGTGTGCTGAAGTGGGATTTACTCAAGGGGGTAACTACCATCAGGGGTAAAGGGAAGGATTATTGCTTTCGTAAAGGCGACTACGATGGTCTGAGACAGTATTTAAGTTCTATACAGTGGGACCAACTGATGATGTTACCAACAGCAAATTCAAAATGGGAAGCATTCCAAGAATTTATCTTGGAAGCTACTAGGCTTTACATACCAACTAAGAAATATTGTTCAAAATTTAGGCCTAAATGGATGTCAGATGAACTAATTAGACATGTGACAGAGAAGAAAAATGCATGGGATACATATAAATTAATTGGGTGACATGGAAGCCTATGATAGATATAAGCTGGTCCGTAATCAAGTCACAAAGCAGATTAGGCAGGCAAAGGCAGATTATGAGAAATCTTTGGCAAAGAATGCAAATCAAAACAGCAAAGAGTTCTTTACCTATGTAAACTCTAGAAGGAAAGGGATGAATCAGATTGGTCCACTGGATATTGATGGTTCAGCTGTTGATAATCCTGCTCAGGTGGCTAAAAAACTAAATGAGTATTTTGCATCTACATTCACACATGAGGAGTTTTTCAGGGAGGGGAATGCCAGAGGTGAATTAAACTCTGGCATGAGCTAGATGATTTTGTAATAACTGAGAGGAAAGTGGAGGAGAAATTGTTGAAGATAAACATAAAAAAGACACCTGGGGTGGATGGAATATATCCAGCTATATTAAAGGAGGCAGCAAAGGAAGTAAGCAAACCCTTAGCCATAATTATGAGAGCTTCTTTGACTCAGGGGAGGTACCCATGGACTGGAGATGTGCAAATGTGACCCCAATTCGCAAAGGAGGATCAAAGGGCGACAAAAGTAATTATAGACCTGTTAGTTTAACTTCTGTTCCAGGAAAATTAATGGAGGCACTGGTTAAAGAAGCATTGCAGGATGATCTAGACAAGACTTCAGTTTTAACTCGGACGCAGCATGGTTTTGTTAAGGGAAAGTCTTGTCTTACTAATTTGATTGGATACTATGATGTCTGACTAATTTGATTGGATATTATGATGTTTGACTAATTTGATTGGATACTATGATGTAGTCACAAAGGAACTGGATGCAAAGAATAACTTTGATATCATATATTTGGATCTTAGAAAAGCCTTTGATACTGTAGCACATGGAAGACTGCTGCACAAATTGGAGCAGTGTGGCATTGGAGGCAAATTGCTGCTATGATAAAGGGATTGTTGAGTGGGAGATGACAGAGAGTGGTAATCAATGGACACTGCTCTTCGTGGACTAATGTTATTAGTGGAGTCCCTCAGGGTTCAGTGTTGGGTCCATTGTTGTTTTCTGTATTTATAAATGATATTGATGATGGTATATCAAGCTTAATGTCCAAGTTTGCAGACGATATGAAGGTTGGCAAGGTTGTTAATGACACTAATGACAGTACACTGCTGCAACAGAATCTGGAAAGGTTGAGCAGATGGGCTGAGAGGTGGCAAATGAAGTTTAACATTGACAAATGTAAAGTACTACATATGGGAACCAGCAACCCCAGAGTAATGTATCAACTCTGTGGTACTACCCTAACAATGATATAGAATGAAAAGGACCTTGGGGTAATTGTGCAGGAAGATATGAAGTTTTCTGAACAGTGTAGACGGTCTGCCAGAGTACTTATGGTGTCTTATCAATGATATACAGGAATTTTTCCAGCAGGGATAAGGAGGTGATTATCCCCTTATATAAGGCAATGGTCAGGCCACACCTTGAGTACTGTATACAGGTCTTGAGGCCTCATTTCAAGAAGGATGTAGAGCTGTTGGAAAGAGTACCGAGAAGGGTAACAAGATTAATGAATGGAACAAAGGGTTGCTCTTACGAAGAAAGGCTTAAGTTTTGCAAATTACAGTGTCTGGAGATTAGGCACCGGCGAGGTGATCTGATAGAGGTGTATAAGCCTTGAATGGTTTGAGCATGCTCAATGCTGATTGGGATTCATTTTTCATCTTGCTCAAAATAATCACCTGAGAGGGCATAAATTCAAATTGAGGAAAGACAGATGTAGGATAAATGTGTGGAAGTTTGCCTTTAGCCAGTGGGTAGTTGGTTGGTGGAATAGACTTCCATCCTTTGTTGTGGAAGTTGATAGTCTAAATAAATTTAAGGCCGAGCTGGACAGGTAAATGGATCGAACAGTGGGGTGAAATGGGAGCGTTTTTTTTTTTTTTTTTGGCTGAAGCTGCATAAGCTTGCTTTCTTGCATCATATGCTATTATTCTTTATGTACCAAATACAGAGGATGCGGAAATGTCAGGGAATAACCACCGCATATCCCGGAGCAATATGGTCTTAGTTGCTAATGCTTCTAAAAACCAAATAACAAACAATATTCTTTATGTTTAATTAGGTTAATGTCAACAATCATTTCTACTCTTGTGAATGGTCATTTTCTGAACATTTGATTGCTCCACTTTTTATTTTCACATTCTCCAACAGCCAAAAATGGTATTATTATTATTATTGTTATTGTTATTATTATTATTATTATTGTTGTTATAATTATTATTATTATTATCCATATGGTGCAAGGAAGCCTGAGGCTTTTGCTGCACCAGCCAAAAAAAAAAAAAATTCAGCATTACCATGAGAGAGAGAAAGAGAGAGAGAGAGAGAAGGAAATCACCAGGTAAGAGAAGAATGATGATATCCAACTCAAGACCCTGGGTGTGCCAAGCCCATACTCATCTGATGTGCGCTCCTGGGGTTATGTTAACTCTATCCAAGCAGTTCTTCACCATTATATGTTGGCCTCATTATTGAGGGTATGCCATTTTTTGCTACATATAGCCAGTGGCTGTATCTGGAAAAAAATTGAAAATAGTGAAAAGGGCTTATATTAGTTAAAGTTTAATTAACTTTTCCAATCATAAGAATTCTCACCTCTGGATTCCTGCAACCTGTGATGTTCTTTATGTTGTTTCATTTGACTGTGGCTTTACATACTGAAATGTTACTTGGTCAGTTGCTAACCTATAATAAGCAACTACTGTACACTAGCAATTATCAGTGCCTACAATCGTAAATTATGCTTGTGTTGGTAATCTGAGACTTTTGGGAAAAAACTGGTGGTAAGAAAGCTGAACAAAGAGGAATCTTTATCTCTTACCAATACAAAACATCATATCAGCTTTCCCAATTTCAGAAACAAAACTTCTCACTCACTAGATAACAGCCAAATACCTGCCTGGACTATTATAACAACCCCAGGGGCTCACATCTGGTGAGTATGGGCTTGGCACACCCAGGGTCCTGGGCTGGATATCACCATTCTTTTGTTTCTTGGTGATTCCCTTCTACTTCTCTCTCTCTCTGGGTAACTCGGAAATTTTTTTTTGGCTGGTGCAGCATAAGCATCGGGCTTCCTTGCACTATATGGCTAGTAGTAGTAAACTATATAACTGCTGTAGCACTTCACTGCCTATTGAAGTTTTACAGTTTGCCTTCTTGTTTAATCACAGTACAATTATATATTTGCATAAATGCTTCCAGAATGTAAAGTGCTTGAACAACAAACTCTCTTCTATTCTCAATGTCCTAACTCTTGAAACTTTTTGCCTTTACTGAGATGTTGCTGTCTAACTGGAAATTTCTACTTTCCTTGGTTAGCAATTTCCAGTGGAAATCCAAAACTCGAAACCTCCTATGCAGCAGCAGCTTCTGGTGCAAAGATTTGGTAATATATTATGTGGCAGATCTCTGCACAGGTGCAACTAGCTGCTTCAGATTTCTTTATTAGGTTCTACATAACTTGAAAATAGCCCACAGTGCAACACACACACACACACACACACACACACACACACACACACACACACACACACACACACACACACACACACACACACACACACACACACACACACAACAATAATTTTACTTTGGCCTTGAATGAAATAATACTTTCCTAATTTACAATACTACATCCTTATCATATTTTAATACAGGTATATTATTAAATACCGCTTTTGTCTTGATTATAATACCAGTGGTGAAATAACTATACCACTAGGTTTACCTCTGAGAAGAGTAAGGCAAGGCAAGGAAGCAGCAGACCCAATGGTTGGTTTGGTGTGGTTGTTAAAGATTATGGGCTGTTCAGCAGTCTAATGGATGGGGGACAAAATTTATAGTTTTACTTTGTTAACTACATACGAGGTGTGGCAACAAAGGTCCTAGACTGATTCACAATAAAAAGAACAAACTGAAGGAGCTCAAAAATAATTATTTTAATTCAGAGTAATCACTACTTGATTGAATGCACTTATTGCACCATTTTAAACGTTTCTGAAAAGAGTGAACAAAGGTGTCCAAAGGGATGATGTTCAGTTTGGCAGTTACATTTTTCTTTATGTCCTCAACACCCTGAAATCTATTTCCTTTGAGGGCAGTTTTCATCTTGGAAAGAGGAAGAAGTCTGCTGGTGCTACATGAAGATGGTTGATGAGTGGATGGTTAATCTGTTCAATGCCATGTTTCATCCAAAATGTCTTCGTAACAAGTGCAGAATTGGTGTAAGCTGTTGTTGTTATTTGGTTTTTAGGAGCATTAGCAATTAGGGCCATATTGCTCCACGGATATGCAGTGGTCATTCTCTGACCTTTCTGCATCCTCCGTATTTGGTGGTCACGGGCTCGAACCCCGGTCTAATCAAGAAGCGTGTGCTACGCACTGCCGCTCCTGCCCACCTGGCTATGGAGATGCCTTGGTGGAAGCATTGTCATGCAACAAGAACCAGCTGCCTTTCTCTCAAAATTGCAGCTTCACCTGGGAAAAGTGCTTCAATAGTCTTTGAAGCACTTGTACATAGAACACAGCATTGACTCTTTCCCCTTCAGATACAAATTTCATGTGAATCGTACCCTGTTTGTTCAAACATAGGATCAGCATTGTCTTGATCCTGGACTTCTATAAACAAAATCTTTTGAGCCTTGGCGACAAGTTTCAAGTCCACTGCATGCTCTGATGCTTCATTTCTGGGTTGTATTAAAGTACCCAACACTCATCTCCAGTGATAGTACAGTCAAGGAAATTAGAATTGTCTTGATAAGTCTGTATGAAGCCTTTACATGTTGTTTGGGGCTTCTGCTCATCCATAATAAGGCTTGACTGCACAAATTTTGCAAAGACCTTCCTTTTCCCTATATCTTCATGCAGAATTTGATGAATTGTCTCCTCATTCACATCCAACTCATGAGCCACCACTCTGAGGGTGAGATAATGATCTCTTGCCACAATTTCCCGATCTTTTGCAACTCCATCCTCATTTCAAGAGGTTGATGAGCGTCCACTTCTTGGGTCATCATGAACATCCTCACGGCCATCTTTGAACCACTTATACTATTCAGACACACTGGTATGATTTCATGTTTCATCACTGTAAACAGTTTTTAGCATTTCATATGTTTCTGTTGCAGATTTTCCCAGTTTAAAGCAAAATTCAATATTCATTCATTTCTCCATTGCAAAATCGTGACACGGAACATTTACTAACGAAATTGGTTGTTACTTCCAACCTATCAGCCAGCTGGACAGTTTCTGTATTGCCATCTGTTGGAGGAAGTTTGAACTACAACATACTTATTACAAAAATATTGTAAAAATTATAAAATAAAACTTAATTTTTCCTACCAGGAAGCAAAATGAATTTTCACACCATCTGTGTGAGCAGATCTAAGTGTGTTCAAATCATTGATATACTGATCAGTAGAATCATAGACTGGCTAATAATACCCACAAAAGAGTCTTTCTCATTGTACGAAAACACCTCCTTAAGCACAACACAAGCGGCAACATGCTAGTTTCCATATCACTTACAAACCACCATTCCTCCAACCAAGTATGCAAAGACAAACAAAACTTTAAATCACCAACAGGAAATGGATAGAATAAAAATCTTTAGATAATTCTGTTCTACAAATTTTTATCAAAACACAGGAATGCCTTTCTTCCCGAAGAGAGGATAAAAAATTAAGAGAGAAAAACACAAAACCTCAACACCTTGGTAACACATGAAGTTTTCTGAGCAGTGCAGACAGGCTTCCAGAGCAGGTCATGGGATATTGTCAATGATATATAGGAATTTTGCTAGTAGGGAAAAGGAGGTGATTATCCCTTTGTATAAGGCAATGGTCAGGCCAAGCCTTGAGTACTGTGTACAGGTCTGGATTCCTCATTTTAGGAAGGATGTAGAGTTTCTTGAGTGAGTACAGGGAAGGGCAACAAGATCAGTGAGGGGAACAGAGGGGTCCTCTTACCAAGAAAGGCTAAATTCTAAAAATTGCAGTGTCTGCAGACTAGGCACCTTCAAGGTGATCTGATTAAGGTGTATAAGGCCTTGACTGGGTTGAGCAGGCCGATGGGATTCTTTCTCTTGCTCAGATTACGATTTGTTATTTGTTTTTTTTTTTTTTTTAGGAGCATTAGCAACTAAGGCCATATTGCTCCAGGAATATGCGGTGGTCATTCCCTGACCTTTCTGCATCCTCCGTATTTGGTGGTGACGGGCTCGAACCCCGGTCTAATCAAGAAGCGTGTGCTACGCACTGCTGCTCCTTCCCACCTGGCTACGGAGGCGCCCCTCAGATTACGCATAAATTCAAATTGAGAAAAGACTTTGCAGAATAGATGTGCGAAAATTTGCCTTTAGCCAGCAGGTAGTTGATTGCTGAAACAAACTTCCATCTGTCGTTGTGAAGGTTGATAGCTTAAATAAATTCAAGGAGGAACTGGACAAACTTTTAGAGGGAATGGATGTGTGATTGGGTTTTTTTTTTGGCTGATGCTACATAAGCTTGCTTTCTTGCATCACATGCCTCTGCTACTACTACTACATTTCAAAAGTTACAAGAAATAAATAATGAACAAACTGCTATAGTAGAATTGTCTCCAAGACAATATTGATGACCTGTATGATCTTATTTCTAAATACAATTTAATCTTTAAATGTGACTATCTGTAAACTACGGGATACACCAAAACTGCCCGTTTATTATCTATAGAAAGCACAGAATTCATCAGAATATTACATAAATGGTGCAGAAGTTCTAACAAATCCACATGTTCCAGCCAAATATATTTTGCTGAACTCTCCCTGATTGGCAAACCTAAATAACCATTAATATCCATATTACAGTCTGCTCCTTATATATCCCTACAAACTGTTCCATCCAACAAAATGAGCTGGATAATCTCATAGGCCAACGACCAACAACTTTCTGCATTCTGAGGGATCTAAATGGTCACCATATACTAGGGAGTAATAATCACATAGAACAAAGAGGGGGAAAAAATTGCACAATTTTTAAATAATAACAACCTACTTGTGCTAAATGATGGGATACATATATATTCTATGATTTTTAGTGTTTTCCACCAACCATGGAATAAAACAAAAGACGAAAAACCCAAATTTTTAAAATATTTAATATTTACAATAACTTATTTACAAACAAAATATTACTGCTAGTAATTTTAAAATAAAACAACTGTGATATACAGGATAATGATAAAATGCCGAATTTAAAATGCAATAAAATATACTGGGTTAAAAGCGCTAAAATACTAACTGAAGCTTTCAAAGGCTTCTGCCTTCTTTCTCAACAGTGTAATTTCTGTTCTGCGGTGCATCATTAAATACCAGCAGGTTCACGGTGCATCTCACGTGAACGTGTACCGTTCCCGTCAGAACCGGAAGTGGCTCGGGAGCGTTTCAGGCAAAAACGTTCATCCCCTCCAAGGATTACCGCCTCAAAGAGGGGATGAATACGTGTGCCCCTATCTCTATTTATATTTTTCTCAGTCGAACTAATTCGCAAGCTCTCGAGCCACTTGCGGTCCCAAAATCTATGCGCCCGATCAGTGATGACCGCTTCATCTGGGGAGATTTGATGTTGCTTCTCCCAGAAATGTTCAGCTACGGCGGATTTGCCATAGTCTACATTTCTTATCGCATTTGTGTGCTCCCCCAGACGATCTTTGAGACGCCGTTTTGTTTCTCCCACATAACACTCCCCACATTCCGGACATTTAATACTGTATACGACACCACTTATATTTTCATTTAAGACAGGGTCCTTCACCTGTGACACGATTGTGTGCAGCTTCCTGCCTGGGAGCTGCACACAACGTGTCTGGTAATTCCTTAATACGCGAGCTAAACGCTCGGATAAACCCGGATAGTAGGGAATGTATGCGGTGGCTATTGGCGTGAAGGATTCACTTCTACTCTGCCCTCCACTAATGTATTTCTCTATGATCCTCCGGGGGTAGCCACACTTCAAAAGATCCGCCGTAACACGTTCATACTCCAAGCAGGTTAACGGTGCAGCTATGGGCTCCCCGATCAGTGCCATCATAGCTAATTTAGCGATGGAGGAGCTCGAGTCGAGACTATTTAACACTACAGTTCTCCCTATGCGTCCGTGGAAAAGGTATGTTGATGATACGTTTTCAGTTATTCGGGAAGGGAGTGAGGATGATACGTTGAATTTTCTTAACAGCTTCTCCCCGTTCATACAATTCACCTCTGAGGTAGAGGAAGGAGGGGTTTTGCCGTTCCTGGATGTGCTGATTTGTAGAGAAGGCCAGCATTTGAAAACAAAAGTATTTAGAAAATCTATGTGCAGGGGCCAATATGCACCCTACAACTCAGCGCAGACTAATTATCACAGGAACAGTGTAGTAAGAGCATTAGTGGATAGGGCAAAATCCCATTGTAGTACCTCAGAGGATAGAAACTTGGAGTATGAACGTGTTACGGCAGATCTTTTGAAGTGTGGCTACCCCCGGAGGATCATAGAGAAATACATTAGTGGAGGGCAGAGTAGAAGTGAGTCCTTCACGCCAATAGCCACCGCATACATTCCCTACTATCCGGGTTTATCCGAGCGTTTAGCTCGCGTATTAAGGAATTACCAGACACGTTGTGTGCAGCTCCCAGGCAGGAAGCTGCACACAATCGTGTCACAGGTGAAGGACCCTGTCTTAAATGAAAATATAAGTGGTGTCGTATACAGTATTAAATGCCCGGAATGTGGGGAGTGTTATGTGGGAGAAACAAAACGGCGTCTCAAAGATCGTCTGGGGGAGCACACAAATGCGATAAGAAATGCAGACTATGGCAAATCCGCCGTAGCTGAACATTTCTGGGAGAAGCAACATCAAATCTCCCCAGATGAAGCGGTCATCACTGATCGGGCGCATAGATTTTGGGACCGCAAGTGGCTCGAGAGCTTGCGAATTAGTTCGACTGAGAAAAATATAAATAGAGATAGGGGCACACGTATTCATCCCCTCTTTGAGGCGGTAATCCTTGGAGGGGATGAACGTTTTTGCCTGAAACGCTCCCGAGCCACTTCCGGTTCTGACGGGAACGGTACACGTTCACGTGAGATGCACCGTGAACCTGCTGGTATTTAATGATGCACCGCAGAACAGAAATTACACTGTTGAGAAAGAAGGCAGAAGCCTTTGAAAGCTTCAGTTAGTATTTTAGCGCTTTTAACCCAGTATATTTTATTGCATTTTAAATTCGGCATTTTATCATTATCCTGTATATCACAGTTGTTTTATTTTAAAATTACTAGCAGTAATATTTTGTTTGTAAATAAGTTATTGTAAATATTAAATATTTTAAAAATTTGGGTTTTTCGTCTTTTGTTTTATTCCATGGTTGGTGGAAAACACTAAAAATCATAGTATGAGTATACCCAACCCCAGAGGCCTATTTGAAGAACTACATATATATTCACCTTCTTTCTGGAACAAATACTGCAGTAGATTTGACCATCTGCATATAAGCATCAGTAATCCTAGAATAACATAACAAATAGGTAGTATCACACTCAAGATGGTAGAGAACAAAAGAGATCTAGTGTTTAATTGTAGTTTGACATCGAGTTTTCTGAACAGTGAAGACAGTATTGACAGAACCCTATGAGTGGTTAGAACAGCTCATAGGGTTCTGCTGATGGTATACAGGAACTTTGTCAGCAAGGACAAGAAGGTGATTATCTCATTGCATTGGACAATGTGGCTCTCTTGGAATAGGTGTAGAGAAGGGCAATCAGATTAGTCAAGGGCAAACTCAATAGGGTTTGTTCTTGACTAATCTGTACTAGTATTTTGTTTTTGTGGTAAGGGTACCCTTTTGTGGGGCACTTATCACATAAGACTTCAGTTCTGCAAATTGCAGTACACACACACACACACACACACACACACACACACACACACACACACACACACACACACACACACACACACACACACACACACACACACAAGGGGAAATAAATTGAAAATGGATGACTGCAGAATAGGTATGTAAAAATTTGCTTTCAGACATATTATTAAAAGACATGGACAGATGAGGTAGTTAATATTCTTTTTTTAGCTGATGCTGTATAATCTTTCTTTCTTGCATCACTTGCCATTACTACTACTAGTGCAAATAATAATCATAATCAGTTACCCACTACACAGTGACGACTATTTTCCAAAAATAATTGAATTACTTGACCAGTCCTCTTTTCATCCTAATAAAAATCTGCAATGGCTCACTGAGAAAGCTGATTGGCAAACCTATAAAACGTGAATGACACTTGACCCACAAATAATTCAGAAATCTTCAACTGATGAAGTGGTTGTGTATGTTACACAAAAAATATTGTACACATCTGAGAAAGCTATACCAAAATTCTCCTTAACCAGTACATCCAAAACTATGGTGGGCACTGAATGCCGTACTGCTAAAAAAAAGAACAAAATAAAGCTTAGAATACGATTTTGTCACATTCCAACTATAACTAATTGTGTTCAATATAAATGTGCTTGGGAATAAGTTATATATATTCAAAGCTTTTGGATCTGCTTCACTTCAACCGCAAGTGAAGCAACCCCTACATATAAAATGTGGAAAAAACTTAGGAAAATAAGTTGTAAATACAAGACTCCTCTATCAATGGGGGGAACAGCATTACTGATCCTGCACAAATTGCCAGTACCTTAGGGGAGACTTGTTGAAACATCAGCAACCAAAAGCTATACATCACTTCCAAAAATTCCAAGAACATTCAAAAAAGAACAGAATTTAATTTTTTCTTCAAATGGAGATGAACAATGTAATTTACCCTTTACTATCCATGAACTGTGTAGAGCCCTCTCAATATCTGTGCACAGTGCTGTAGGACTGAATAATATTCACTATTCAGTGATACAGGAATTAAGTATCAAGTCACTTCTTGAGCGTCACTTCTTGTTCTGTTTAATAGACTCTATAAGAAGATACAGTTCCTAAACATTGCTTCCTCCAAACTGGGTAAAGATTGGGTGAGCCCTACTAACTGTAGGCCTATTGCCTTGACCAGTTTGCTTTGCAAAATTCTGCTGACTGGTATGGTATCTAGGAAACTTCAGTCTCCTTCTTTCTGTACGATTTGGTATTAGACAAAATAGATCAGCACTGGGTATGAGAATGCCATTCAGAATGCATTCCTAAGATTGGAACATCATGTAATGGTTTGTTTTGATATCAGTAATACATATGATTCCAGATGGAAGTATGGAATTCTCCATGAATTACATTACCATGGACTTCACAGATACCTTCCAATCTTTATCTAAAACTTCCTGCACAATTGCACATTCCAGTTTCACTTCAAAATGTCATTATTCCAAGTTCTTCTCTCAAGCGGAGGGAGTTCCTCTGTGCTCGGTGCTATCCTTTTTATAGCTGCAATTAACACCATTGCCAAACACAATTGATACAGCATTGTTTGTTGACAATCTTAGTATTTTGTGAAGAATAGTAGTAAATAAAACCATTTGCATCCATTCTTCCATCCAGAACTGGAAATACAACTCAATGGCCTACCAATACATATCAGCATATGGTTCTTAGGAATCGTGCTGTGCTTTAAACTTTCCTTTTTAGAGTACATTATAAAACTGAGAACATCCTTTCAGCAAGAGCCAAACATCATTTGGATTCTCTGAGCAAGTGTAAAATCAATTGCCTTGCCTTGTTACATTTATATAGAGCCCTGATGAACTGGACAATAGAGCACCAGCATGTAGATGAGCAAGATCTATTGTCCTCCACTAGCTTGATCCAATTCACCATGGCAAAATATGCACCTCCAATGCACAGTATGCAAAATATGCATCTCCAATAGATAGTATATACTGAAGCACATGAACCACCTCTCATTATCAGAAGACAACAACTTGTGTTGCTGTGTATATAAAAATAGACCTGTGCCCGAACACTCAAACCAGCAGATATTTTTGAAAACTGCTGTACTGTTGACCATTCTCTAGACTTGAGAATCAGTCTTATTAATTGTTAAAATAACGTTAAATAATTAAATATTAATTATTAATAAACATTATCAAAAGTCAAGTTTATGTTAGTAGACTTAAACCTGACCTTTTAGTAGTAGTAGTAGTAGAAGCATGTGATGCAAGAAAGCAAGTTAATGTAGCATCAACCAAAAAAACAAATCAAATTCATCAACCAATTGATGAATTTGAGGTATTGCTCAAAACATCAAAGGCAGATATTGTTGGGATATCAGAGACGTGGTGTCACACAGATATAAGGGATGCAGAACTACAATTTGGGGAGTACAACGTCTACAGAAAGGATAGACAGGATAGGAAGGGGGGAGGGGGTTATGCTATTAGTTAAGAAACACATAAAAACCAAGGAAGTGAAGCCAGTCGACATCGCTGGACAGTGCAGTGTTGAGTCAGTTTGGTGTGACATAAGCATTGGGAGATCAAAATTGAGAGTAGGAGTGTGCTATAGGCCTAATGACTCTGATGAGTATAATAAGGAACTGTACAGGGAAATAGAGTGGGCCAGTAAATCAGAGAGTCTTATAATGGGAGATTTTAATTTCCCAGATATTGACTGGAATTTGGGGGCTGGTTACTCACACACTAGCAGGGCTTTTGTGGATTTATTGGATGATTGTTTTCTACATCAGCATGTTCGGGAGGCAACTAGAGGGAGTAATACTCTTGATTTGATTATCAGCAGTGATTCTTCATGCATTAAGAATCTGCAGATAAATGAACCACTAGGTGGCAGTGATCACAGTGTGCTGAAGTGGGATTTACTGAAAGAGGTAACTACCATTAGGGGTAAAGGGAAGGGTTATTGCTTCCGTAAAGGCGACTACGATGGACTGAGACAGTATTTAAATTCTATACAGTGGGACCAACTGATGATGTTACCAACAGCAAATTCAAAATGGGAAGCATTCAAAGAACTTATCTTGGAAGCTACTAGGCTTTACATACCAACTAAGAAATATTGTTCAAGGTTTAGGCCAAAATGGATGTCAGATGAACTAATGAGGCATATGGCAGAGAAGAAAAATGCATGGGATACTTACAAATTAACACATGACACAGAAGCCTATGATAGATACAAGTTGATATGCAACCAGGTTACAAAGGAGGTTAGGCAGGCGAAGGCAGATTACGAGAAATCCTTGGCAAGGGATGCAAAGAAAAACAGCAAAGAGTTCTTTACTTATGTAAACTCTAGAAGGAAGGGGATGAATCAGATTGGTCCACTTGATATTGATGGGTCAGCTGTTGATGATCCTGCTCAGGTAGCTAACAAACTAAATGAATATTTTGCATCGACATTCACACATGAGGAGTTATTCAGCAAGGGGAATGCCAGAGGTGTATTCAACTCTAGCAGTAAGCTACAGAATCTTGAAATAACTGGGAGTAAAGTGGAGGAGAAATTGTTGAAGATAAACACAAGAAAGGCACCCGGGGTGGATGGGATCTATCCAGTTATATTAAAGGAGGCAGCAAAGGAGGTAAGCAAACCCTTAGCCATAATTATGAGAGCTTCCTTGGACTCAGGGGAGGTACCCATAGACTGGAGATGTGCAAATGTGACCCCAATTCACAAAGGAGGATCAAAGGCTGACACAAGTAATTATAGACCTGTGAGCTTAACTTCTGTTCCAGGAAAATTAATGGAGGCACTGGTTAAAGAAGCACTGCAGGATCATTTAGACAAGACTTCAGTTATAGCTCAGACACAGCATGGTTTTGTTAAGGGGAAGTCTTGCCTGACCAACTTGATTGGATACTATGATGCAGTCACAAAAGAACTGGATGCAGGGAATAACTTTGATATTATATACTTGGATCTTAGAAAGGCTTTTGATACTGTTGCACATGGAAGACTGCTACACAAATTGGAGCAGTGTGACATTGGAGGCAAATTGCTGCTATGGATAAAGGGGTGGTTGAGGGGGAGAAGACAGAGAGTGGTAATCAATGGACACTGCTCATCGTGGACTAATGTTATTAGTGGAGTCCCTCAGGGCTCAGTGTTGGGTCCATTATTGTTTTCTGTATTTATAAATGATATTGATGATGGTATGTCAAGCTTAATGTCCAAGTTTGCAGATGATACAAAGGTTGGCAGGGTTGTCAAGGACACTACTGACACTATGCTGCTGCAACAGGATCTGGAAAGGTTGAGCAGATGGGCTGAGAGGTGGCAAATGAAGTTTAACATTGACAAATGTAAAGTACTACACATGGGAAACAGCAACCCCAGAGCAACGTATCAACTCTGTGGTACTACACTGACAGTGGTAGAGAATGAAAGGGACTTGGGGGTGATTGTGCAGGCAGATATGAAGTTCTCTGATCAGTGCAGACGGGCTGCAAGAGTAGCTCATGGAGTATTGTCAATGATATACAGGAATTTTTCCAGCAGGGATAAGGAGGTGATTATTCCATTGTATAAGGCAATGGTCAGGCCACACCTAGAGTACTGTATACAGGTCTGGAGGCCTCATTTCAAGAAGGATGTAGAGCTGCTGGAACGAGTACAGAGAAGGGCAACAAGATTAGTGAATGGAACAAAGGGGTGCTCTTACGAAGAAAGGCTTAAGTTTTGCAAATTACAGTGTCTGGAGACTAGGCACCAGCGAGGTGATCTGATAGAGGTGTATAAAGCCTTGAATGGTTTAAGCATGCTCAATGCTGATGGGATTCTTCCTCTAGCTCAGAAAAATCACCTGAGAGGGCATAAATTCAAATTGAGGAAAGACAGATGTAGGATAGACGTGCGGAAATTTGCCTTTAGCCAGCGGGTGGTTGGTTGGTGGAACAGACTGCCATCCCTTGTGGTGGAGGTTGATAGCCTAAATAAGTTTAAGGCTCAGCTGGACAGGTATTTTGAACGAACAGAGGGGTGAAGTGGAAGTGGGTTTTTTTTTTTTTTTTTTTTGGCTGTTGCTGCATAAGCTTGCTTTCTTGCATCAAATGCCTCTACTAATGCTAATGCTAAAACAAAAACCATTTCATATATGAATTCCCTCTAAAAGTTTGTCCAATTCCTCCTTGAATTTATTTAAGCTATCAACTTCCACAATGACAGATGGAAGTTTGTTCCAGCAATCAACTGCCCGCTGGCTAAAGGCAAATTTCTGCACATCTATTCTACAACTGTCTTTCCTCAATTTGAATTTATGACCCCTTAGGTCCGTAATCTGAGCAAAAGGAAAAATCCCATCAGCATTAAGCCTGCTCAACCCATTCAAGGCCATATACACCATAATCAGATCACCTCACAGGTGCCTAGTCTCCAGATGCTGCAATTTTCAGAACTTAAGCTTTTCTTGGTAAGAGGACCCCTTCGTTCCCACACAAATCTTGTAGCCCTTCTCTGTACTCAATCAAGCAACTCTGCATCCTTTCTAAAATGAGGCCTCCAGACCTGTATTGTAGTACACAAGGCATGACCTCACCATTGCCTTATACAAAGGAATAATCACCATTTTCCTACTAGCAAAATTCCTGTATATCATTGACAGCACCCCACACCATGACCTGCTCTGGCAGCCTGTCTGCACTACTCAGAAAATTTAATATCTGACTGCACAATTACTCCCAGGTCTTTTTTATTTTCTACCTATCTGAGTGTATTGTTATTATTATTATTATTATTATCATGAATAACCATATGATGCAAGAAAGCCTGAGGCTTATGCTGCACAAGCCAAAAAAAAAAAAAAAAAATTCCTGAGTTACCCTGAGAGAGAGAGAGAGAGAGAGAGAGAGAGAGAGAGAGAGAGAGAGAGAGAGAGAGAGAGAGAGATCACCAAGGAAGAGCTTAGCTGTTAATGCACCATTAAAAACCAAATGAAATCAAACTCAACCAAGAAAGAGAAGAATGATGATACCACACAGTCGATACGTTTCTCTGGGGTTACTTCAACCCATATGCAGTACTTTGCATTTTGTCAAAGTTAAACTTCAATTGTCACTGCTCAGCCCATCTGCCCAAATTTTCTAGATCCTATTGCAGTAGCACATTGTCATTACTGGCATTAATAATCCTGCCAACCTTAGTATCATCTGCAAACTTGGATATTAAGCCTGATATACCTTCATCAGTGTCATTGATAAATATACAAAACAATAGTGGGCCCAACACCGAACCCTTACAAACTCCACTAATAACATTAGTCCATGAAAAGCAGCCTCCACTGATTACCACTCTCTGGCTTCTCCTACTCACCACCATTTTATCCATTGTAGCAACTTGCCCTTAATACGATACTGCTCCAATTTGTAGTCTTCCATGAGCAACAGTATCAAAAGCTTGCCTGAAATCCAAGTATATGTTTGATATTTTTGATAAAAAATAATTTTTATCAAAATTATTTTTTGCATACAATTCCTTTGTAACCACTTCACAGTATCTAATCAGATTTGTCAGACAAGACTTTCCCTTAACAAACCCATGCTGTGTCTGAATTATTACTTCAGTCTTGTCTTGATGATTCTGCAATGCTTCTTTAACTAGTGACTCCATTATTTTCTCCAGAACAGAAGTGAAACTAGCAGGTCTATAATTATTTGTGTCACCCTTTGAACTCCCCTTGTGAATTGGGGGTACATTTCCACATCACCAGTCCATAGGTACTTCCCCTTAGTCCAAGGATGCTCTCATAATTATGGCTAAGGGTTTGCTTACTTCCTTTGCTGCCTCCTCTGATATAACTGGATAGATCTCATCCACCCGAGGTGCCTTTGTTATGAATAACTTCAACATTTCTCCTCCACTTTTCTCTCAGTTACTACAAACTCATTAAGCTCCATGTTAGAGTTTAATAAGCTACTTTCCTCCACTTCCCTACAGAATTCCTCTTATGTGAATGCAGACACAAAATACTCATTCAGTTTGTTAGCTATCTGAGCAGGATCATGAACAGTCGAACTGTCCATATCAATTGGACTAATCTGATTCATCCCCTTCCTTCAGAGTTTAAATAAGTAAAGAAGTCCTTGCTGTTTTTCTTAGCATCCTTTGCCAAAGATTTCTCATAATCTGCCTTCACTTGCCTAACTTCCTTTGTGACTTGATTACAGACTAGCTTATATCTGCCATAGGCTTCTGTGTCACCTGATAATTTATATGCATCCCATGCATTTTTGTCTCTGCCACAAGTCTCATTAGTTCATGTGACATCCATTTAGGCCTAAACATGGAACATTATTTCTTAATCGGTATGAAAAGTTTAGTAGTTTCCAATATTAATTCCTTGAATGGTTCCCATTTAAAATTTGCTGTTGGCAACAAAACCAATGTCTCACTGCATAGAATGTTGGTCTCACATTTGATGGTGTTTCAAAAACTGCGCCGCTTTTCTCTGCTCCTTGGAGCATGTCTCCACCTCCATGTTTGCAAATTAGAATAAACAGCATAATTAAACATTTATATAAATTACAGAAGAGACTGCAGCATGTTCATGAAGCAACCAGAGAGGGTAATACTCTTGATCTAGTTATCAGCAGTGATCATTTGTGTATTAAGAATTTGCAGATAAAGGAACAACTAGGTGGCAGTAATCACAGCTTACTGATGTAGGATTTACTTAAAGATATAATTACCATCAGGGGTAAAGGAAAGGGTTTTTGCTTCCGTAAAGGTGACTACAGTGGTCTCAGACAGTTTTTAAATTCTGTACAGTGGGAACAACTGATGATGTTACCAACAGCAAATTCTAAGTGGGAAGCAATTAAGGAATTAATCGTGGAAGCTACTAGACTTTTCATACCTGTTAAGAAATATTGTTCAAGGTTTTGGCCTAAACGGTTGCCAATTGAACTAATGAGATTCGTGGCAGAGAAGAAAAATGCATGGGATGCATATAAATTATCAGGTGACACAGAAGCCTATGGTAGATATAAGCTAGTCTGTAATCAAATCACAAAGGAGGTTAGGCAGGCGAAGGCAGATTATGAGAAATCTTTGGCAAAGGATGCCAAGAAAAACAGAAAGTAAAGTAAAGTAAAATGCAGCCATTATCAACCCACTGCAGGATGGAAGCCTCCTCAACAATTTATGCTGAGGGAAACGGACCATAATCTGCCACGCTGGTCCAGTGCGGGTTGGCAGATCGACTGTATTCAGCAGTCAGGGGCTTGAACCCCGGTCTACTCAAAGAGCGTGTGCTACTGCACTCCTACTCCTGACCACTTGGCTAGGAAGAAAAACAGAAAGGATTTCTTTACTTATATAAACTCTAAAAGGAAGGGGATAAATCAGATTAGTCCACTTTATATCAATGGTTCGACTGTTGATGATCCGGTTCAGGTAGCTAACAAACTGATTGAGTATTTTGCATCTACATTCACACGAGGAGTTGTTAAGGAAGGAAAATGCCGGAAGTTTATCAAATTTTAACAGGGTGCTTAATAATTTTGTAATAACTGAGGGCAAAGTGGAGGAGAAATTGTTGAAGTTAAATATAAGAAAGTAACCTGAGGTTGATGGGATCTATCCAGTTATGTTAAAGAAGGTGGCAAAGGAACTAAGCAAGCCCTTAGGCATAATTATGAGAGCATCCTTGGACTCAGGGGAAGTCCCCATAGACTGAAGATGTGCAAATGTATCCCCAATTCACAAAGGAGATTGAAGGGTGACACGAGTTATTACAGACCAGTTAGTTTAACTTCTGGGTAAAATAATGGAGTCACTGGTTAAAGATGCATTGCAGGATCATCTAGATAAGACTGCAGCAATAATTCAGACACAATATGGGTTTGTTAAGGGAAAGTCTTGTCTGACAAATTTAATTGGATACTATGATGCAGTTACAAAGGAACTGGATGCAAAAAATTATATTTTGATATCATGTACTTGGATTTCAGGAAAGCTTTTGACACTGTTGTGCATGGAAGACTACTGTACAAATTGGAGCAAAATGGTATTAAGGGTAAGTTGCTACAATGGATAAAAGGGTTGAGTGGTGGGAGAAGACAGAGGGTAGTAATCAATGGACACTGCTCTTCGTGGACTAATGTCATTAGTGGAGTCCCACAGTGTTCGGTGTTGCGCCCACTGTTGTTATGTATATTTATCAGTTATATTGATGAAGATATATCAGGCTTAGTGTTGAAGTTTGCAGATGATACAAAGGTTGCCAGGGTTATTAATGACAGTAATGGCAGTGTGCTACTGCAACAGGATCTAGAAAATTTGGCCAGATGGGCTGAGAAGTGGCAACTGAAGTTTAACACTGACAAATGCAAAGTACTGCATATGGGTAGAAGTAACCCCAGAGGAATGTACAAACTGTGTGGTACTACTACACTTCAGGTGGTAGAAAATGGAAAAGACCTGGGAGTAATTGTGCAGTCAGATATGAAGTTTTCTGAGCAATGCATATGGGCTGCAAGAGCAGGTCATGGAGTTTGGTCAATGATATACAGCAATTTTGCTAGCATGGAAAAGGAGGTGATTATCCCTTTGTTTAAGGCAATGGTCAGGCCAAACCTTGAGTACTGGGTACATGTCTGGAAGCCTCATTTCAGGAAGGATGTTCAGTTGCTTGAGCATGTACAGAGAAGGGCAACAAGGTTGGTGAGGGGAATGAATGGATCCTCTTACCAAGAGAGGCTTAAATTCTGCAAATTGCAGCAGCTGGAGGCTAGGCACCTGCGAGGTGATCTGATTGAGGTGTATAAGGCCTTGAATGGGTTGAGCACGCTGAATTCTGATGGGATTCTTCCACTTGCTCAGATTACAAACCTAAGGGGGCATAAAATCAAATTGAGGAAAGACAGTTGTAGAATAGATGTGCAGAAATATGCCTTTAGCCAACGGGTGGTTAATTGCTAGAACAAACTCCCTTCTGTCGTTGTTGAAGTTGATAGCTTAAATAAATTCAAGGAGGAACTGGACAAACATTTAGAGGGAATAGCTGTGTCAATTTTTTATTTTTATTTTTTTGGCTGATGCTACTTAAGCTTATGTGCTTGCTTTCTTGCATCACATGCCTCTGTTACTATTAATATTATTAAATAAAAGAAAATTATAATTAAATAAGCTGTTAATTCGTAAATTAAGAGGCAAAAAAATTTATACTTTTGAAGGAATAAGCAGCCAGTTAAATGTTATAATTAACTTATAATTTAATCAATATATTTAATCATGGTGATTTACATAAGTAAATAAAACTAAATAAAAATAAGTAAATAAAAATAAATAAGTAAAAAAAATAATGTTAATCCTGTAACAGGTATCACAGAAAAAAATTCAAGACTAATATAATAGTTGATCAAATAGTTGAAAATAAAGCTCTTTATAATTTTATTCTTCATATAAATGCTATATTAGATAATAAGAACAAGTTTTTTCTTTAGTAACAAGAATTTTTTATCCAAAAAATATTCTTTCTTGGCTGCCTCACTTACTACGTTCACTGATATAACATGATGTGATGTGGCGTGAGCAAAAATTAAGCATCAGCCAAGCTCTATGGAAAATTAACACAGAAACAAGTATACAATGCACTTTCCGCACAAACATAACAATATAAAGAATTTTTTTTTATAGCTATACTTTTGAAATTAAAAAATATTAATGATGAAGATAGAAAGTAAATACCATACTTTGTTGAGATTGTTGAGGAATAAGAAAAGGAACAATGAAGAATCTGAGTTCCTAGTAGATAAGGTGGAAAATTAGTCATGGATGAAAAGGAAATCGGGGAACAGTGGCAGGACTATTTTGCAACCCTGCTCAATGCTAAGGCCACTGGGAAGGAAGATGGTGTAAGAAGAGCAGAATCCACATTGGGAAAAGAGAGCCCAAAAGTTGGTCTCGATGAAGTAAATGAAGCAATGAAAAAGATGAAGAATGGAAAATCACCTGCAGTTGATGAGTTACCAGTGAAAGTTATTAGGGCTGCAGGCAATATTGGATTAAAATGTCTTTATGATATTATTAACCTAGTTTGGAAAGATAAAAGAATACCAGGTGATTGGACAAGGGGAATCATTATACCAATTTTTAAGAAATGGTCTGGAAATTGGTATTTCCAGAATTTGGTATTTGGTTGCATTATACTGAAATTGGTATTTTCAGTATAATGCAACCGCTGTAGGGAAATCACCCAATTATGTCACTGTATCTTTGTATATTTGTATATTTGTATCTTTGAGCAAATTCTTGAGACAAGATTGAGGAATAAAATAGAAGAGAGAATGAGGGAAGAACAGTATGGATTTAGAAGAGGCAAGTCAACAATTGACTTGATATTTACCTTAAGAGAATTGCTAGAAAGACACTGGGAGTTTGCCAGAGCTTTTCTGGTATTCTTAGATCTTGAAAAGGCATATGATAGTGTGCAAAGAGAAAATGTGTGGGAAAGTTTGGAGGACATGGTAATAGATAGGGAGGAGGTTGTGATGATTAAAAATTTGTATTTGGAGTGTGAAAGTTGCGTGAGGACAAAATTTGAGGATTCAGATTGGTTTTCATTGTCCAGTGGACTTCAACAGGGTAGTGTATTGTCACCACTACTTTTTATTATTGTCATGGACAATATCCTTGCAGCAGTGGATGATAAAAAAGGTGGAACAGCGGTGTTTTCAGATGATGTTGTTCTTTGGGCAAACAAAGAGGAAGAACTTCAAGTGAAACTAACACATTGGGAAAGAGTAGTTAGTGAGTATAGTCTAAAGATAAGTGTCCAGAAAAGCAAAGAGGTGATGATGAACAGAGGGGGAGAGGTGTATGTAAAAGGTGTAAAACTTGGGAAGGAAATGTTGGACGTGGTGGATAACTTTAGTACCTAGGGAGTTTATTTACAAAGGATGGCAGCCTAGATATGGAAATAACTAGGAGAATAGCAGCTAGGCAGAGTTTCTTCTGTAATGTTAATAGCCTGTTATGGACTAAGGAAGTTTCAGTGAAGTGTAAATAGAGCATATTTGGTCCTTATATTGACTTATGCTGCTGAGATGTGGAGGATGAATAAAAAGGATTCTAATAGAATCCAAGCAGTGGAAATGAAGGTGCTAAGGACTATGCTAGCTAAAACTAGAAGGGATAAAATAAGAAATACTGACTTAAGAATGAATTTGGGAATAGAAATTCTGAGGGAGAAGATGATTACATTCATGTTTGTGATGTTTGGACCCACAAAGAGAATGAACTTGAACAGATTACCACTCCATTATGCAACTTGCTCTGACATCTACCAGAATATTTGAGATGAAAATGTACAAGAAGAGGCCAAGAGGAAGACCCAGGAAGAGATGGTTGTTGTTATTTGGTTTTTAGGAGCATTAGCAACTAAGGCCATATTGCTCTGGGGATATGCAGTGGTCATTCCCTGAACTTTCGCTTCCGCATCCTCCGTATTTGGTGGATCACGGGCTTGAACCTCGGTCTAGTCAAGAAGTGTGTGCTACGCACTGCTGCTCCTGCCCACCTGGGCTATGGAGGCGCCTTAGGAAGAGATGGAAAGATCAGATTAGAGAAGATGTGGAAATAAAGGGAATTGATGGGAGATATTAATAAAAGACAAGAGATCTGGGAAGATAAAAAAAGATGGAAAGCTTTCACTCATCTGACCCAACCTTAGGTTGGAACAGTGAGGGAGATGAAGAGAAAGTAAATACTTTATTGGGGGACTACTAAAATTCACATGGTATAATTTTAATAGATATTTAAATTAAGTTTTCTTTTTTGATGTAATGGTTTGATAGATTCAGTTTATTTTTTATATATATATATACACACACCGATGAGCTAAAACATTACAACCAGCAAGTTGTTATGCAAATTCAAGCAACTGCAGGTGAACTACGGCATGTGCACGCCGGTCGGGCGAGACACAATATAAAAAACACCTGATACAGAGCTCCATTAATCAGTGTTACTCTTGTTCTTCAAATTGGAAAGGCAGCGGACTTAAGCGACTTTGACAAAGGCCCAATTGTAATGGCCAAACGACTGGGGCAGAGCATATCCGAAACAGCATGGCTGGTGGGGTGCTCATGGTCAGCTATGATTAGTACCTACTGAAGGTGATCCGAGGAGGGGAAGCCCACGAACTGCTGGCGAGGTGTTGAACAACCACGGCTTATCGATGCTCGCAGTGAGTGAAGGTTCTCCCGGATGGTACGTGGCAACAGAAGGGTGACCGTGGCGCAACTTGCTTGTACAGGCATACCTCGAATAACGAATAGGATGCGTTCTACGAAATTACTTCGTTAAGCGAAACTTCGTTTTCAGAGGTAAAAATACTATGGCCAGAATAGGGATACGTTCCTACGTAAAGAAAATGAAAAGCTTTTTTTCCGAACAAAGAAAAGTTTTATTAAATAAACAGTCAACTTACATACAAAGTGAAATCACATTTTAAAATACGAGTCTAAAGTTGTTGTTTATGCTCTTTTTCTTTCATTTAGCAATTGCCTATATGAAGTTATTGCATTTAACACTGATCGCTTAACAATAACACTTCTTCCTAAATCAGGATCATTTTCACTAAAAAAATTTAAAACGTTTTCAATGTCATTTAAGCACCTTTTTAAATCTTTGGTTGTTAACACTTTTTCGGCAGGAACTTCTTTAACTTCATCTTCATTAACTTTGTCTTCGTTGCTAACAAGGTTTTCTAAATCTTCCACTAAAAAAACATCATGTTCTGCATTCAATAAATTTCTAACATCCTCTTCATTGACATTTTCGAAACCTATTGATTGAGCCATCTTGATAACTTAATTTCTAATTTCTTGGATGTTATTTTCTTCTTCTAGTACAACTTCTGGGCCAAACTTATTTTGCCATATTTTGCGCCAAACTCCATTTAAGCATTTCTTAGTGACTTCTTTCCAAGAACTATCAATGTTTTCAATTGCGTTTTTAATGGTGTAGTTTTTCCAAAAAAAGTTTTAACTGTCATTTCCTCTTTATCCTCTAGTTCAGTTAAACTGCTTAATGTTCGATGCAGATAATAAGCTTTAAATGATGCTATTACTCCCTGATCCAATGGTTGAATCAGGGAAGTTGTGTTTGCTGGAAGAAACACAACTTTGACAGGAATGCATGTGTCCAACGTGTTAAGATCAGTAGGATGTCCCGGAGCATTGTCTAACAACAAAAGAGCTTTTTCTTCAAAGTTGTTTTTTTTTGACAATACCGTTTTACTTCAGGACAAAAGTGGTTAACAAACCAATCAGTAAATAACTCCTTGGTAACCCACGCTTTTCTATTTGCTTTCCATATTACAGGTAAATTCATTTTTATGTTACCTTTTAACGCCCTCGGATTTTCTGAATGGTAAACTAATAACAATTTTAATTTATAATCGCCAGAGGCATTTGATCCAAAGAGTAACGTTAAACGGTCTTTGGCTGCTTTGAACCCAGCAGCTGATTTTTCTTCAATAGAAATGAAGCTTTTTGTTGGTAGCCGTTTCCAGAACAAACCGCTTTCGTCAACATTGAACACCAAATATGGAAAATTTTCACGTTCAATTATTTCCTTTAGTTTTCCTGGAAACTTATTTGCAGCTTCTCCTGTTAATTTTACACTATGAATCCTGGCCCGTGTTTTAAATTTCTCGAACCAACCACGAGAAGCCCCAAAGGTTTCCGTAATTTCTTCAGTTTGTTTAGATTTCAGGTGATTAAACTGGAATATTTTTTTTTATGTTAAATGGGGCTTGAAATTGCCGACTTCGTTATATCGAAGCTTCGTTATCAGAGGTAACGTTAACCGAGGTATGCCTGTAATTGGAATGCTGGTGATGGGAGTAATGTGTCACAACACACAGTACATCGAACCCTGCAAAAAATGGGGCTGCATAGCTGCAGGCCACTCCAAGTGCCCATGCTAACCACGGTTTACTGGTGACAGCACCTACAATGGGCACGCGAGTATCGAAACTGGACCTTGAATGATTGGAAGAAGGTCATCTGGTCTGGTGAAACTTTTCCTGTTGCATTATATGGATGGCTGGGTACGTGTGCGTCATTTACCTGGGGAAGTGATGGCGCCTGGATGCACTGTGGGACAAAAACAAGCCGGTGGTGGCAGTGTCATGCTTTGGGCGATGTTCTGCTGGGATACCCTGGATCCAGTCATCCATGTGTTGGGCACTCTGATGTCTACCATCTACCTAAACATCATTACTGACCAGGTACGCCCTTTAATGGCAACGGTCTTCCCCTCTGGCTGTGCCGTCTTTCAGCAGGATAATGCGCCATGCCATACTGCCTGGATTGTTCAAGACTGGTTCGTGGAACATGAAGAGGACTTCCAGGTATTGCCCTGGCCTCGAAATTCCCCAGACATCAATCCCATCAAGCATCTGTGGTTTGTGTTGGAACAGCAACTCCGATCTGTGGCATCTCAACTATGGACCTTACAGGAGTTAAAGGATCTGCTGGTTACGTGTTGGTACCAGATATCAGAATACACATTTAGAAATCTTGTAGCGTCCATTTCTCGCCGGGTACGAGCTGTTTTGGCTGCACATGGAGGACCAACATCATATTAGGTAGGTGGTCATAATATTTTGGCCATCGATGTGTGTGTGTGTGTGTGTGTGTGTATGTGTATATATATATATATATATATATATATATATATATATTCCCACTAGAATATTAAACAGTGTAATGCCATGAACAGTATAAATGCAAAAATGTTATACACCTTTGCACAAAACATATTGGTTTTTTTTTTAAACACAAATTAATTCATTTAAAAATACACTGTAATCAAATGTTGCAATATCAAGAGAGTTTATTTAGTATTTTAAAATACAGAGTGAGTCAAAATTAGGTTGTAATATAAAATTTATAATAGTGAAATGAACACAGCTGTGGAAATGAAAAAAAAATTACATTATATTAATGCAAGCTTCAAGTTTTCATACTGACTAGTTCCATTACTCAGTTTGCTACATCTTCAAGCAAAGGTGCTGGTAGTCACAGAATAAAAATGGCAGATTTCACTGCAATGTGCATGCAGCATACGTGTTATGATTTTGTGAAACTCAGTCTGTGACTGCCATTCAAAATTGTTTTCATTGAGAATTTGGAAAGTTTGTAAGACACCTTCTGCTGACCACCACTGAGGAACTAATATTTAAGATTGTCATTTGCACTGTCATGTTGCTGACTAAACATTTGATATGCTTAGCACATGTAGAATAAGCTAGGGACGTTTGTCTTTTCTCACAATAGCCATGTCAAAAATTCCTAAAAATGTAAATTGTAGAAATAAACTTTAAGTTTGCACAAAATTAATATGATTTGTTTAATTTCTGCAGCCTTTTATAATTCACTGTTATAATTTTTATACATTGGGTTTTAATTTTAATTCATCCTGTGTAATTAATGACAAAACAAATGTATTAAGTTAATGATGATGATGGATGATGTTTTTATTCCTGTAATGCTCTCAAATATTCTATTTTTTTTATTTTTTATGAATAAATAAAATGAAACTATATTTTTTATAGACAAATAAAATGAAACTATATTTTTTATAAACAAATAAAATGAAACTATATTTTTTATAAACAAATAAAGTAAATCTTTTGAATACTAAAATTCCCCCATGCACTTATTCTGTCCATGAACCTTTACTTTACACTTATTCCCCACAAATCTTAGAGTTATTTCCCTGCATTCTCACATTTGTTAGCATTCTAATTATAATCCCTGCCTTTCTACACTATCTGACACAATTCTGAATTCAGATTCCATCTCAATTTGAAGAAATTTTAGTTTCTTCTTTTTTTTTTTTTTTTTTTTTTATACCCATCGGTCAAGTTAATTAATCTCTGGTGAGGTTGCATTGTTTTTCATCCAAAAACATGAGAATACATGTGATAAACATAATATAATTCCTTGTCGCCCTAGTTGTATTGTTGTAAATTTAAATTATGGAATCCATTCTATTCTGCTCTTGCACATAACATTTTATATAAATTGTCAATATAGGCAAAATCTGAGGCCTTTTATTTTGGCAACTATTGAACTCTTTTTGACACTAAGAAATATTTCTGCACTAATATCATTCATGAGTAATGATAATTATAAGTTTTGCTTATTATAATGTATAATTACATAGTGTTGTTTTGTAACTACAGTAGAACGTCGGTTATCGGGAAGTCAGTTATCCAGAATAAATCGAAAGGCTGATTTTTCTTCTTTTTTTTTATTAATGGTAGTATTTGAGAGAAATGTTTTTTATGTTACGAGAGTATTTCTATCTGTTTTTTTTTTTACTTCGTATATCTGGTGAAATGTTGGATTAGGAAACCATGAGTGATAGTTTAGTCATTCGCTTGCATGAACCCAATTTTCCATAGCATATTTTGTTCTCTTCATTTCATATTATGGTTAGTTTAGCTCCAGATTCTGTAAGAATAATATCAATCCGAAACTGTGCAGTTTATTATTTTTCTAAGTTTTTTACTGTAAAATGTCAATGAAAAGAAACAGCACTAAAATGAGAAGAAAAACAGGAAGAATGCGATATAATCAAAGTGATATTGAGAACTTAGATTTAGTAGCAAAAAAAAAAAAGATCACAACAAATGAAACAAAAAAAAAACGATCAAACATTATTTTAAAAAATTACTTTAAATTTTCTGAATATCCGAATATACATACATATGCAAATGTGTGAATTTTTATATATAAGTTATTATTATTATTTTTTAAATCAAATAAATTCGTTTTTTTCCACGATATTTAGTCTTTTTCTTTTACCTTAATACCTTATAACAGAAATTATTTAATCTTACCTTACATTTGGCGCCTCCGTAGCCAGGTGGGAAGGAGCAGCAGTGCATAGCACACACACTTCTTGATTAGACCGGGGTTCGAGCCCATCACCACCAAATATGGAGGATGCAGAAAGGTGAGGGAATGACCACCGCATATTCCCGGAGCATTATGGCCTTAGTTGCTAATGCTCTTAAAAACCAAATAACAACAACAACAACCTTACATTTCGATTATCCAGAAAATTTGGCTTCAAGGCTGTCTGGCATATTATTGGTGGGCAGGTAGGTACCCCGTTGTTGCAATCTTGCCAACCCAGTTGTGAAGTATAATTCCACAATATTAGAGATGCCAGGTGGTGTACATTGATTATTCCAGATAACTGACAAGAAGTCTGACATTAATTATTCCGGATAACTGATGCTCTACTGTACTTACTAATACTGAAATTTTTGCATTGTGCAAAGTTATGATATATACATAATTTACTATAAAAATAGCAGTCAAATCACCATAATTTATTCATAATAAAACTACAAAAGTGGTATGAATGGCACAAATTTAATTGTATTTCATATTGTGACTATTCCTTCACAACAAGTTGCCATGTATTGCACTACTTCAAATAAGTAATTATTATTATCAGCCATATGGTACAAGGAAACCTGGGTTTATGCTGCACCAGCCAAAAAAAAAATTCCTGATTTACCCCCTGAGAGAGAGAGAGAGAGAGAGAGAGAGAAGTAGAACAGAATCACCAAGTAAGAGAAGAATGACGATATCCAGCTGAGGACCCTGGGTTTGCCAAGCCCATACTCACCAGATTGTGCCCCTGGGGTTAATGCTTCACCAATAGTGAAGACTGTTATTACTTATTCCCAGGGGGAGGGTGTACCACCACCCAGATGGCACCATTTCAAGGCTGTCTGGCATATTATTGGTGGGCAGGTAGGTACCCCATTGTTGCAATCTTGCCAACCCAGTTGTGAAGTATAATTCCACAATATTAGAGATGCCAGGTGGTGTACATAATAGTAATACTAATAAACTAAATGCTACAAGGCATAATATGTAATGGATTGGTATGCCTCCATAGCCGAGTGGTCAGGAGCGGGAGTGCAGTAGCACACGCTCTTTGAGTAGACCGGGGTTCAAGCCCCTGACTGCTGAATATGGTCGATCTGCCAACCTGCACTGGACCAGCGTGGCAGATTATGGTCCATTTCCCTCAGCATGAATTGTTGAGGAGGCTTCCATCCTGCAGTGGGTTGATAATGACTGCACTTTACCTTACCTTTAATACACTATAAAAATAGCAGTGAAATCACAATTTATTATTATTATTATTAGCCATATGGTGCAAGGAATCCTGAGGCTTATGCTGCACTGGCCAAAAAAAAATTTCCCTATTACCCTGAGAGAGAGAGAGAGAGAGAGAGAGAGAGAGAGAGAGAGAGAGAGAGAGAGAGAGAGAGAGAGAGAAAAAAAAAGGAATCATCAAGAAGGAGAATAATGTTGATATCCAGCTCAGGACCCTGGGTGTGCCAAGCCCATACTCACCAGATGTGAGCCCCTGCATAATACAACTATGAAAGTAGTATGAATGGCATCGATTTAATTGTATCTCATATTGTGACTATTCCTTCACAATTATACTTCACAACTGGGTTGGCATGATTGCAACACTGGAGTATTTACCCACCCACAAATAATAGGTCAACTAGCCTTGAAATGGCACTGTCTATGTGGTGGTATCCCCCTGAGAATAAGTAACAATAGCCTTCTGTACTGGTGAAGCCTTACTTATTTGAAGTAGTGGAAACTCGTTGTGAAGGAATAGTCACAATATGAGATACAATTAAATCAATGCCATTCATACTACTTTCGTAATTTTATTAGTTTTAGTTTTAATATGGATAAATTATGGTGATTCTACTGCTATTTTTATAGTGTATTACCAATCTGTAACATATTACTCCTTGTAGTGTTTAGTTTATTAGTAACGCATAATTTACTCGCCTGTTTATGCTGATATGTCTTTATTATTCATAAAAGAGTTTTGCGAACTTGGCTTCCCATTTTTACATTTTTTGCAATACAAACTTAATGCATGTATCAAATATCCAAATCTCTACCATTGACAATGGAAACAAACATGTGAAACACCTATATTAATAGCAGTACAGTGCATCACTAGTTCAGAAATTGAAGCACATGAAAATTTTTTTTTTTCATGTACATTTTTGCAGAAATATGAGATAGAACTTAAGAGTTTCAAAAATCAAAGATGGAAGAGAGAGACGGAGTATTCAATATTTTAATAAAGAAATCTTGACACTGATATACATATAAATCAGAAGGAATTTAATACATTGGACAGAAAATTAAAAGTAACTGTGTGCTTTGTTTTGTGCTTCCATCATGTATCAGATATGTCAAAAACAGAAGAATTTGATGTCAGCATGTTTTTGTTAAATTAATCTGCACTTGACTTTGTGAGTAGCAAGAATTATGTTATGCAACTGTTTTGTAGGGTAATTAGTTTTTTATAAGAAACTGTTGTTTGTAATTGTTTTAAAGTGATTACTGAACTGTTATGGTTAATCTTTCCTCATTATTTAAAAGCTATGCAACTAATTACACTTTATGAAATGCTAGTAAGAAGCAATCTGTTTTGAAGTAGTGCATGTTCAGAAACAACAGCCAATTTAATTTCTTTGATTTGACTGATCACATGTTACAGGTAAGTAGGAGGTAACATGTGATCAGTACCTACAACATTTTTTTAACATGAAATTTGCATTTTTTATAGGGTTTTTTCTTATATAATAGTTGAAGTAGAAATCAAAACATAGCCTCTATGCTTCATATAGGCTGATATATATATGCTCACAGCCAGATCAGCTACAATTAACTTTTGTATATAAGGTTTTAAAATGTGCATCTTCTGTTTTTGTTGTTAGTTTTACATTCATACTTCTTTGTCACTGGTAAAGTATGTAAGTAATCCAAAAAGGAACTTTAAAAAATATTACTTTTTAAATTCCTTTTTATGTTTTTATATATTGGAAAAATTGCAATAGCTTAGTCCTGATATACAGTTTATTACAGAATCTGTGAGTCTAATTAAAAGGAATAACCAGAACTAAATTGAAAGATGCAATAGGATACATAATATTATTTGAAAGGGCAGAAATGTCTAAGCATTGTAATAGGCTGATCATGTAAGAAATAAACAGTACTGCAGATGCTGTCATCATTTCATCCAACTTTATATCATTAGATTATAAAATTTATGTATGCACATTTAATTAGTTTTTTTTCCATTGGCAGCAAGATGGATTCCATAAAAACTAATACAAATTTTACTTTTTTTATTTACTTCATTATAATTACTTTTAATTTCTGTGGTTTAGCTAATCACCAACCATCCTGTATTACACCTTTAGCTGGTTTAATTTCTATGGTTTAGCTAATCATCAACCACCCTGTATTACACCTTTAGCTGGTTTCCATTTGATCTCTATAATATATTTGGTTATTAACATGGATGCTACCTGTTGCAAATGTTTTATATTTGTGTCATACTTAAGACTCTTGTAGTTTCTCTAAATGTTTTCTGTTTTCCAATAGTGAGCTTGTAGAAACTTCTGTGAAGAAGTTCCAAAGAACAACTGTAAGATTTCCTATGTTGTTTACCTATAGTTCCCATGGCCTTGCCACGATTCCGTTTACAACGCTTGGAAGATGACAAGAAATGCAGGCAGTTGAGATTAAAGCTGCAAAAACTCTCAGAAAGAAATGGCTTTATCAGGTGAGTTTAAATAAATAACTGTTTTTGAGTGATTGAATGAAATTTCAGATTGTTGTTCTTTATGCAGTCCTTTTTCCCAGTCTTATTTTGTTTATGTAAAAATGTTATTCTATTCTGTTTCTGAGGTATTTCATATTTTTTCCCTTTTTATAGTGACTTCCAACAAGAAAGGTTGTTTAAACTTACATAGTACATCTAAATGAGAAATATTAAGATTTTTATGTAAAAAAATAAATTAAACAATTTACCAAATTTCTAAAGCGTACAACTTTTTCTGAGTATGCTAAACGGTATAACAGCTATATAGTACATAATTAAAAAGGCAAAAGTAACAAATGCAGTTGCAGAGCATTAATACTGGCAAAAAAAGTTTACCATGATTGTTCAGTTAGCTATTGAGCAAACTGTATTCTGAATTTTTTTTTTCATTTCTAGTGCAATGCAAATGATACAGTTCAGGAAAGATATCTTCCCTCAACTCAAAAACTCAGAGGTGACCACAAAGAGCTGCCCCAGAGTTTTTGAATTCATGATATTTGGAAGTTTAGAAATAAGAGCAAAACACTATATTTACAGCATGGGATCCTGCTCTTCAGCCCTCCATCTGAGCATAAATTTTCTCAATTAGTGAATAATCTTGTTTTTTGGGATTTCAAAGTCACTTTTCTACATATATAACAAAATGAATTGGGATTATTAACATACTTTAAAGACACTGTGTGCAGCATTAAACAATTAACTCATTAATGTTGCACACCAGAGAGTAACTAAATGTAGATCAAAATGCCATAAAACAGCCAGTCAGATATGACGTGGAGATTTTTTGACTAATCAGTGCATGACATGACAATCTCCCAATCAATTATTGAGTGACATTTGGTGTTATATTCATATGTAATAAACCAGTAACTGCATACTTGACATACTCCAAGCCAAATCTTTGTTATATGATATTATATATATATACAGGGGGTTTCAAAAATGATGGTCAATAATTTAAATGTGAAAAGTGTGAACTAAAATAAGCAAAAAAGTCCCAGTGCACATCAGGCCACAAATGACCCATTTTCGAGATAATGCACATTTTCTGTTAAGATCCACCACTGACTATGAGAGCATTAGTTTAGCAAAAAGCTGTGAGTCCTTTGCTAAGGGTGATTTTATTAATTTCATAAGATAATACATTTTTAATTTTTGGTTTCAACACCACAGGATTTTACAGATGTTACATGTTACAGGATATTCTTTCTAACACCCTTTCCTCAACATCAGGTGTTATGCCTCTGGGCCTACCTGCTCGTACTCCATGTGTGAAGCACCCATGTTCTCTAAGGTGTTGATGTACCCTGATGAATTGTACCTGTTGGGCTGCCTTCGGCGAGGAAATGCTTCTTGCTACAAATGTGCAGCCTCGAGTGCACTGCCATTGGCTTTATCATACATGAAGTGCATGCCCGCATACTCTTCGTTGCTGTAATCTCTTTCCATGTTGACTATCCTTTGACAAGTACTAGTATGCCTGGGGTATGTCTCAGAGCATTGAGAGAGGGGAAAGGGAGAGAATGAGCATAACCTAACCAAAACAAATAAGTCACTGGTGGATTCCAACTCTGTACAGTTCACCTTTAAATTATTGACCATCACTTTTGAAACATCCTGCATATATATATATATATATATTATTATTTTTTTTTTCAAAAAATTACGAATATACTTTTCCAAAAAAATAGTGCATGATGGTAATACTTTCCTAATCAGGGCATAAAAGTACACTGAAATCACCTGACTTTACACTAAGTTGAAAATTGGCATTGTAGAATGTTAGAGTTTAACTTAATTACTATTTTACTGAATATATTTTGATTTTTTATGGTGTTTTACTCTTATTATGATAAAATCCATATACTACCTGATTTTAGCAAATACTGTCCCCTAAAATATGTGAGATTGAACTGCATCTCATTTTTTTTATTGTAGTGAAGAACCCGCCATGCAGTTAAGACTGATTGATTTAAATGTATGTTGATGTAAAACAGAAAGCTCTCCATATATATATGTATATATATCCTCCTTTGAATTAATATTCAAGATCTGAATGAAAGCTCAAGGAAAGTGATTTTCTGTATTTTAATATCTTTACTGATTGTCTAATTTTTTGTCTTATTATTATTCTTGTAATCCAAAACACTAATTAAAAGTACATGAAATAATAATCATAAGACAAAAATTAGACAATTTTTTTATAAAATGAAAAGAAAAATTAAAGAAACAGAAAAGAGCCTTCTTGCTAGCTTCTTCCATTTAGATTTAGTGCAAAGGAAGATTTCATATACATATTTAGAACTTTTCGTTTTGCATGGGCCATACATTTAAATAAATCAGTCTTAATTGCATGAAGGTTTTTTGACTATAGTAATATCTTTAATGGCAGAGGATGCAGGTTTGTCTTACAGTTATATGGTGAGCCCATGTAAAAAGCTAGTGAGATACAGAAAAGAACTTATATCTAGCAACAGAGATAGTTTATTTCTGAACATAATCATATAAATGTATAAATATTTATCTCCAGTGTATCATGACACTATTAACATCATTATTGCACTGTGCCATCACTTTCTTTGAACTGAAGTAATTTGATTATTGTTAAGCAAATATTTTTCTACAAGATTTTGGTCCAGTTGAAGAAACATGTAAATCTGAAGTTATTAAATAAGTGCTATATGGGGTATGTTATAAAGTGTTTAATTCAATGTGTTCCTAACCATCTGTTGTTAGTTTGCAATGTGTGGTCATGCATTGTCATGCAGGATGATGACTATTATATAGAAGTTGAGGTTGTTTTCTTCATATGGTATTTCTCAATGCCAATTGAGTTAGACAATATATTTGGGCATTAAAATATGCCAGTATTCTGCCAAACTAATTAAAAATATATTTTTCCTGCTCTAGAAGATTGTGCACATCACTTTTTTTGAAGATGGTGTTTGTTTGAAATTTTCTGTTCACTGTATGACACCTTTTCCATTTCCAGTACATTTCCTTGGTCTCACATCTGAAAGAAAATTTAATAATTTTTTCGTATAGTATTCTGCCACATTTGATTTATAAATTACATAGAGATGTTGCTTTCCAATTTGCTATAGTACATAAAAATGCTAACTAATTACTCTGACATTTCGTATATGGTAGCTATTTTCATGCTACCATATACAAAATGATAGTGATTAGTTAGCATTTTAACTTGTTCAGGATATATGTAAATTTATATTTAGTGTGTGTGGACCCTGGGGAATATGTATGCAAATTTACATTTTCTAGAGTTGTTTCATATTCAGTTCATATAAAGCATCTGTTAAACACAAATTGTTTTAAAATTTTCCAGTATGTCTGCCATTTCTTATTTGTTTCCAACTAATAGTAGACATGGTTTTAATATATGGTAGCATGAAAATAGCTTTGTAAATCAAAGGAGGAGATCACAATTGTAGATTGTTGTCTAATTTGGGTTTAGAAAAGGTGAAATTCTCAGGATATTAAAAAAAAAAAAAAATGTTTTTGCAATTTTTTTTTACATTTTATTTCAAATAGTTTTGAATTTTTTAAAAATTTCTGATTTGATTTTTGGCAGTAATTTCACTCTATTGCTGGGCAGTCAGATCAAAATAAGAAAACAATTAATACCTAAAAATCATGTAAATACAAAATTTTTATTTTTATAATTTTTAAAGATTTCCATGAAAACATTCATTCCATAGTGCTATAAGCCTATATTTGATACTAGTAATGTTACGAGCAGGAGATATGAGGATTTACTTAATAAATACAGGACAATGTTGAGAAAAAGTCACAAGTTAGAATTAAATTTAAAAGTGTCTGCAGTTCTGCCCAAACATGATAGGAATAGATGAATAGATGAGAGCTTTTTAAATCAATTCTTCCTGAAGAGACAGTGCAAGTCTCATGGGGTAGAATTATTCTCTGAGTGGCCTGTGCTTGTTAACAGAAGAAACTGTTTTTACAAGGATAAGATACACTTTATCCTCTGATGGGAGTGTCTTCAGATAAAGTATGCCAGAGGCATTTTTTCCAATTTAAACAAAACCTATATATTAGTAATGTCATTGCCATATGAATTCCTTAACTATTGTGTTTTCGGTTGATTGCATTATTGTTTGTTGAAGAAGTTCGGCCATAAAAAATAAATGCTTTCTTAAGCCTAACCATTCATATTAATTATCACCTGTTGAAAAACAAGAATTTAAAATTGGCTGCATCTTTCCTGTCCAATTACCAAAGCATGCTGCTATCACTTTTGATCCATGCATCTTCCAGATGTTTATATTTTTCAGTGATGGACTAACAGCATGCAAGATATTCAAATTTGAGTTTTCAAATTTTGCTTGCTGACAGTAAAGATAACACCCAAATGTGGACTTTTTTTTTAATATGGGGAAAAAAAAGTGTCTAAAAGCATGTCCGAAGCATGGAAAACAGGGATTTAATTTTTAAAAAATAATTAAAAATATATGTTTTAATATGAAAAATGCATTGTTCACAATTGTGTTCATAATAGATTTAAAATAAAGGGAAGACACCAAAAAAGAGAAACAATTTAAAATTTTTTATGCTAATTTTAAATTTATAAAATGACATATCTGATCCCAAGGTACATCTTTCAGTTAGAAGCAAATTTGCTTGCTCATCAGAAGGTTAAATAAAAGGAGCGTGTGAATATTTGTTGATGCTATCAAGGCAGCATTAAGTGGGGTCAGAAAACTACTGCTTGGAGAGGATACACAGTAGCAGCGACAGATAGAGTTGTAAGTGATTCTGCACTACTTCTATTGGTTGTTGTTGTTGTTATTTGGTTTTTAGAAGCATTAGCAACTAAGGCCATATTACTCCGTGGGGATAGGTGGTGGTCATTCCTTGACCTTTCCACCTCCTCTGTATTTGGTGGTCACGGGCTCGAACCCCGGTCTAATCAAGAAGCGTGTGCTACACACTGCTGCTCCTGCCCACCTGGCTACGGACGTGCCACTTCTATTGGAACATGCAGCAGCTTGGAAAGCAAGGTGTTGGGAATTACAAGGCCTCCTGGGGGGATCCTCATGGAACAAATAAATATATGAGCTCTGTTAAAGTGTCAAAGAGTAAAAACAGCTATGTATACTTGCATGTGCACTACTGGTAGGAGCATAGTAAATAAATGTGAAGTACTGGCTAACTCATCAAATGCAGACATTGTAGGGATATCAGGCACGGTGTCACTCAGACATAAGGGATGCAGTATTTGAATATGGGAAATACAACATAAACAGAAAGGACAGATAGGACAGGTTGGATGATGGAGTTATACTTAAAGTTAAGAAGCACATAAAATATAAGGTAATGCATCAGTTTGGTGTGACATAAACACTATGGCAGAAGCCTATGGCAGATATAAGTTAATCTGTAATCAGGTCACAAAGGAGGTTCGGCAGGCGAAGGCAGATTACGAGAAATCCTTGGCAAAAGATGCTAAGAAAAACAGCAAGGATTTCTTTACTTATATAAACTCTAAAAGGAAGGGGATGAATCTGATTGGTCCACTTGACATCGCTGGTTCGACTGTTGATGATCCTGCTCAGATAGCAAACAAACTGAATGAGTATTTTGCATCTACATTCACACGTGAGGAATTATTAAGGTTTGAAAATGGCAGAAGGTTATCAAATTGTCGCAGGATACTTAATGATTTTGTAATAACTGAGAGCAAAGTGGAAGAGAAACTGTTGAAGTTAAATGTAAGAAAAGCACCTGGGGTGGATGGGATCTATCCAGTTATATTAAAGGAGGCGGCAAAGCAACTAAGCAAGCCCTTAGCCATAATTATGAGAACATCCTTGGACTCAGGGGAGGTTCCCACGGACTGGAGATGTGCAAATGTATCCCCAATTCATAAAGGGGGATCAAAGGGTGACACGAGTAATTACAGACCAGTTAGTTTAACTTCTGTTCCGGGTCAAATAATGGAGTCGCTGGTTAAAGATGCATTGCAGGATCATCTAGACAAGACTGCAGCAATAATTCAGACACAGCATGGGTTTGTTAAGGGAAAGTCTTCTCTGACAAATTTGATAGGATATTATGATGTGGTTACAAAGGAACTGGATGCAAAAAATAATTTTGATATCATATATTTGGATTTCAGGAAAGCTTTTGACAGTGTTGCGCATGGAAGACTATTGTACAAATTGGAGCAGAATGGTATTAAGGGTAATTGCTGCAATGGATCAAAGGATGGTTAAGTGTGAGAAGACAGAGGGTGGTAATCAATGGGTGCTGCTCTTCTTGGACTAATGTTATTAGTGGAGTCCCACAGGGTTCGGTGTTGGGTCCACTGTTCTTTTTTATATTTATCAATGATATTGATGAAGGTATATCAGGCTTAGTGTCGAAGTTTGCAGATGATACAAAGGTTGGCAGAGTTGTTAATGACAGTAATGGCAGTGTGCTACTGCAACAGGATCTAGATAATTTGGGCAGATGGGCTAAGAAGTGGCAACTGAAGTTTAACCTTGACAAATGCAAAGTACTGCATATGGGTAGAAGTAACCCCAGAGAAACGTACCAACTGTGAGGTACTACACTTAAGGTGGTAGAAAATGAAAAAGACCTGGGAGTAATTGTGCAGGCAGATATGAAGTTTTCTGAGCAATGCAGACAGGCTGCCAGGGCAGGTCATGGGGTTTTGTCAATGATATATAGGAATTTTGCTAGCAGGGAAAAGGAGGTGATTATCCCTCTGTATAAGGCAATGGTCAGGCCACGCCTTGAGTACTGCGTACAGGTCTGGAGGCCTCATTTTAGGAAGGATGTAGATTTACTTGAGCGTGTACAGAGAAGGGCAACAAGATTGGTGAGGGGAATGAAGGGATCCTCTTATCAAGAGAGGCTTAAGTTTTGCAAATTGCAGTGGCTGGAGACTAGGCACCTGCGCGGTGATCTGATTGAGGTGTATAAGGCCTTGAATGGGTTTAGCATGCTGAATTCTGATGGGATCCTTCCACTTGTTCAGATTATGAACCTAAAGGGGCATAAATTCAAATTAAGAAAGGACAGATGTAGAATAGATGTGCGGAAATTTGCCTTTAGCCAGCGTGTGGTTAATTGCTGGAACACACTTCCATCTGTCGTTGTGGAAGTTGATAGGTTGAATAAATTTAATGAGGAACTGGACAGGCATTTGGAGGGAATGGTGTGATTTTTTTTTTTTTTTTTTTTGGCTGATGCTGCATAAGCTCATACATTTGCTTTCTTGCATCACATGCCACTACTACTACTAGAAAAACAAAATGACAGTAAAAAAAGTAAAGTGCAGCCATTATCAACCCACTGCAGGATGGAAGCCTCCTCAACAATCCATGCTGAGGGAAATGGACCATAATCTGCCACGCTGGTCCAGTGCGGGTTGGCAGATCGACCGTATTCAGCAGTCAGGGGCTTGAACCCCGGTCTACTCAAAGAGTGTGTGCTGTTGCACTCCCGCTCCTGATCACTTGGCTACAGAGGCAGTAGTAATGCATTATACAGCTAATAGCCGTAATAAGTATAACAAACAACTGTACAGACATGTAGAGTGTGCTAGCAAATCAGAATATATATAGTGAGGATTTTAAATTCCAGATATTGACAGAAACTCATAGGTTGGTCACTCACACAGTAGTAAGACTTTTGTAGATTTATTGGATGATTGTTTTCTGTACCAGCATGTTAGAGAGATAAGAGAAAGCAATACTCTTTATCTGATTAACGGTATACTCTTCATGCATTAAGAATCTGCTGCAGATAAAAGGACCACTAAATGGCACGATCATAGTGTATTGATCTGGAAATTACTTAAAGATATAAAGATATCAAGGGCAAAGGGAAGGGCATTTGCTTTTGTAAAAGTGACTATAGTGGTCTCAGACATTTTTTAAATTCTATTCACTGTGATTAACTGATTTGTTACCAACATCATATTCTAAATGAGAAACATTGATGGAAATAATCATAAAAACTATGAAGCTTTTTATACCAAATAAGAGATACTATTCAAGGCTTAGACCTGAATGCATTTCAGATGAACTTATAAGACTCATGGCAGAAAATAAAAATACATGGGATCCATATAAATTGTCAGATGACACAGAGCATACAGTAGATCTAAACTAGTCAATAATATGTGTAAAATCAAGTTACAGAGATTATTGTCACAGACATTCTCTCAGATATGCCAGACAAGCTGTACTTGCTACCTGGGAGTCTAAAACACTGATTGAACTGATATTCGGGTGACACTCAAGTCAAGTGGACCCAATTTAGGCGAAGTCCGGACAGTCTGTGACAGCCAAATCCTCTGCTTGCACCTTCACAATGGTGGAACTGTTAGTAATCTTGGATATAACCTCCATGCACGAGTACATGGTGGATGACCACCCAAGTGTGAACCAACGTAAGCAGGGGTCGAGGTGTGGTGCCCACACCACATGGAGGAATACTGCCCCTCTATGTTACCAGGCAGTGCTAGGTGGTAGATGACTCTCATCAACCGGTGAAATACCATCACTTTGCTTATTGGAGGCTTGAAGTGGTGGAACCCATGTTTAGTCTCTAGAGCTAAGTTCCGGTCAACCCTTCCCTATCTCTTCCATCATGCAGTATGATTGATGACTTTTGAGGTTATGATGAACATCATGGCAGGATCCAATCTTCCTTACATTTCGAGGGTACAGCTCTAAAACGGTGTTCACAGGCTGGCCGCTAGTTAGTACACTGGACCGAACCTATTGGTAACTCTCTAGGAGGCATCCGGATCAGCTAGTGTATAATCTTGCTACCTGTACTCTGCCAGATAGTCACTGGAGGGAGACCGAGTAGTGTGTTGTATGCGGGGAGCATTGTCGAGGCCACGTTATGTCAAGGATCTGGGTATATTCTTACCACGTGTATGCCATATCCAAAAATTTCATTACTTCATACAGCATGTCCCACCCACTTTTTCTTACTATTCAATACACCGTGAATTGTCAAACTAATACAGCAATCTTATCTGCGAAAAGATCTAAACTTACCAAGCACTTCCTAATTCATTTCACAAATATACGTGGTCTCAATTCTAATCTCAACGATGTCCATTTCCACTTGCAGTCTGCCAAACCCCATGTACTTTTTCTGACAGAATCCCAGTTATTGGTTGATTCAACTACTGCTCATCTCAGATGCCCAAATTATTCGCTATGTGATTCCTTTCGCCTCAAAGGTGGTACTTGTGCATATGTCCGTTCTGATATTCCCTGTCAGAGACTTGGCAATTTGGAATCTCCTCTCTTTGATCTTCTCTGGCTCAAAATCTCTCTACCTCATTGTGCCAAATTCATCTGTTGTCTCTACTGTTCTCCCAACTCCACTAATCACTTGGAGCTCTTTGACTTCCTCTCTTTGCAACTTTCTCCAGTCCAACTTTCCTAACAGTGAGGTAATTTTCCTTGGTGATTTTAATGTTCACAACTCCAGCTGGCTTCCGTTTTCTAGTCACACCGACCCAGCAGGTCGAGATGCTGAGGCTTTTGCAATTACTAATGACCTAGCACAGATTGTTCATTTACTTACCATACATACCAGACAATCCTAATTGTCTGGTATGTATGGTTCATTTACTTACCATACCAGACAATCCTAATCATACAGCCAATACGCTTGATCTTTTTCTCTCAAACAACCCTTCTAAGTACACGGTCGAAGTGAGAGGTCCTTTAGGCACTTCAGATCACAACTTGGTGATTGTCTCTTCTCGAATGGAACCTTTATCTCATGGCTATTCCCAACCTCATATTGTTTGGCATTACAAGAATGCAAAATGGGATGACCTGCGAGACTTCTTTTCCTTGGTCGGATTACTGTTTCAAAACTTCTGATGTCAGCGTTTGCTCAGATCGTGTCAGTGAAATTATTCTTTCAGCAATGGAATCCTTTATTCCACACTCCACTTTAAAATCTCGTCCTTTATCTAAACCTTGGATTTCCAATAAATGTGCTAAGGCTGTTCAAGAGAAGAATGTTGCATATCGTAATTGGCTTGTTTCTAATTCTTCAGTTTCATTTTCTGCCTACACCAAAGCTCGCAACAATTGTAAAGCAGTTATTAATCAGTCCAAACTGAGTTTGAACAGGCTAAGAGTAGAAAACTTGCTTCTTGCCCTAATGGTAGCCAAGCATTCTGGTCTCTTGCCAAAGCTATTGGCCGCAACTTTTACCCATCTCTGCTCCCACTTCTGTCCAAACCAGATGGTTCTGTTGTCACTTCAGCCAAGGATAAAGCTGACCTGCTAGCACGTATTTTTCCTCCAGCTCATGTATTAATGATCTTGGTAAAACACCTCCCACCATTCCCAACCCACTCCATTCAATGCCTCCTGTGGTCTTCCATCAAAAGGATATCAGAAGGATTTTTATGAATCTTGATGCTAAGAAAGCTCTAGGTCCTGATGGTATTTCTCCACTTGTTCTCAAAACCTGTGCTCCTGAACTTACTCCTATTCTTTGCCGGCTTTTTTCACTTTCTTATTCCAAAGGTGTTTTTCCTTCTGCTTGGAAATTTGCTCATATCCAGCCATTTCCTAAAAAGGGTGACAAATCCCTCCCATCCAATTTCGTCCCATTGCAGTTACTTTTACTCTTTCTAAAGTAATGGAGAAATCAATTAACCGCCAACTCTTAAACTACCTAGAAACTTCCATCTGATCAATGATTGCCAGTATGGATTCCGCCAGTGTCGATCCACTGGTGATATTCTGGCTTATGTTACCCATTTATGGACTAATTCAAAGGAAAGGTTCGGTGAAACACAAGTAGTTGCTCTTGACATCTCAAAGGCTTTCGATCGTGTTTGGCATAAAGGTCTTCTAAACAAGCTTCCATCTTATGGTTTGCCAACTGTTTTTAGTAATTGGTTATCCAGTTTTCTCTCTGATCGCTCACTGAGGGTGATAGTAGATGGCTCTCTGTCTTCTAACTTCTCCACTAATGCCAGTGGCCCCCAAGGTTCGGTTCTTTCCCCCACTCTTTTCCTCTTGTATATTAATGACCTTCTTCCATTGACTGGAAATCCTATCCATAGTTTTGCCGATGATAGCACATTGCATTCCACTTTCCATTTTGAGAAATCTTGTCCTGCTCAATCAGCTTCAACTGCTACCAATTCCTTAAATGCCGATCTTCAGGTAATTCTCCAGTGGGGCAAAGACAACTTAGTTGATTTCAATCCTTCTAAAACTCACTCTTGTCTTATATCTCGCAAAAAGGATTCTTCTGCTCCTATGCTTATCTTTAGCGACACTCCGATTTCTAGGCAAAATGATATATCTCTTTTGGGGATTACCCTGACTTCTAATCTCTCTTGGCACAAGCACATTACAAATATTGCTTCCTCTGCATCAACCAAAAAAATTTGGTTTTCCCTTTCGCTCTCAGCATTACTTTTCTTCCAAACAGCTGCTCACTCTGTATAAATCACAAATCCGCCCTGCCATGGAATATTGTTCCCACATCTGGGGTGGTGCCCCCAAAACCTCTATCAGGCTTCTTGATTCCATTCAGGAGAGGGCAGTTAGGTTAATTAATGATTCATCTCAAACAGAGTCTCTCCACTCGCTTTCTCATAGACGTACTGTTTCTGCTGCATGCCTCTTCTACAGATACTTCCACGGGCACTGTTCTTCTGAATTGGCCTCTATAATTCCCGCTCTCTCTTTCAAAACAGTCTGAACACGTGCCGCCACAAGCCACCATCCATTTACTGTCCAACTTCAAACCCACAGAACCAACTTTTCATCTTCCTCATTTATTCATTCAGCTGCTGTTTTCTGGAACAACCTTCCTTCATACGTATTTCCTGAAAATTACAATCTACAGACGTTCAAGTCCAATGTCAACAAATATCTTCTTTCGTCTTCTCAATCTCCAACCCAAGCATGGTACTAAGTACTATAGGTTCTAATACCTCTCGTGTTTGGGGTTCACATAAAAAAACAAAAAAACAAGCTAAGGAAGATTAGCATTAGAAGAGGCATACGATGGAAGAAAGCAAGCTTATGCAGCATCAGCCAAAAAAAAAAAAAAAAAAAAAAAAAAAACCTTCCATTTCATCCCTCCATTTGTTCCAAATGCCTGTCCAGCTGAGCCTTAAATTAATTTAGGCTGTGAACTTTCACAACAAAAGATGGAAGTCAGTACCACCAATCAACTACCCGCTGGCTAAAGGCAAATTTCTACACATCTATTGTACAACTGTCTTTCCTCAGTTTGAAACTGTGGCCCCCTCAGGTTCTTAGTTTGAGCTTAGAGATTACAAAAAGTCTCTGGCAAAGAATGCAAAGAAAAATAGCAAAAACTTCTTTACTTATGTAAAACACTAGAAGGAAGATGAATCACATTGGTCTGCTAGATATGAATAGAGTACCTGTTGATGATCCCATCTAAACAGGAATGTAGTTAACCTGCAGCCACATCATGGATTTGTTACAGGGTGATCTTGTCTGACCAATCTGATTGTTACTGAGATTCAGTAACAAAGGAACCAGATCCAAAATATAATTTTGAGATACACTTAGTTTGAGAAAAGTTTTTGACACTGTTCCAGATAAAAGACTGCTTTAAAAATTGGAACAATGTGGCACAAGAGGGAAGTTACTGCTTTGGATAAACAAATGGTTGAGTGGGAGAAGACAGATGGTGGTTATCAATGGGCACTGCTCTTCTTGGAATAATAATTTATTCAAATACTTATTAGTGAGCACTGGACCCGACGGGATTCAGTCCTGGCCCATTGTTGTTTTCTGTATTTATTAATGATACTGATGAAGGTATGTCATTCTTAATGTCTAGTTTTGAAGGTGATACACAGGTTGGCAGGATAGTTAATAACAGTATTCAGGGTATGCTACTACAACAAGGTCTGAAAAAATTAGGCATATAGCCTGACAAATAGTTACTACTACCCATATGCTGTCATCCCAGAATAACAGGCCAACTGTGTGGTGCCACACTCAGGGTAGTGGAAAATGAAAAATATCTGGGAATAATTGTGCAGACAGAAAAGTTCTTTGATTAATGATGATGGGTTGCTAGGACATGGGGTATTTGACAATGGTACACAGGAATTTTTCCAGCAGAGTCAATGTGATTATCACCTTCCTTAAGACAATGGTTACTCTACATCTTGAGTACTACATACCAGTCTGGAAACCTCATTTTAGGAAGGATGTGAATCTGTTTGAACACGTGCAGAGAAGAGTGACAAGATTAGTGGAGTGGGGGGGAGCAGAAGGATATCCTTAAGATCAGTTCTGCAAATTGCAGAATCTGGAGACTAGACATCTATGAAAAGTTCTGATTAACATGTTTGAGGCTTTGAATGGGTTTAGTAAGCTAAATGCTTACTAAACTCATCCTTCTGGCATCCTCTTACTTAGACATCACAGTTGAGGGGGCATAAATTTAAATTAAAGAAGGTCGGTTTCTGGATAGGTGTGGATATTTGTCAGCAGGTAGTGGATTGTTGGAATATCGTCTTCTATCTGATGTTATGGAAGTGGGTAGTTCTAATAAATTAAAGAAGAACTAGAGTATTAGAGTGGATAAACAGTTGATAAGAAAAGTTTTTTTTTTTTTTTTTGTCTTATGCTGGATAAACTTGCCTTGTTATTTTTTTGTTTGCCATGACTAATACTAATAGCATAAGTGTCAATACTTTGATTACATTTAGCAAACTCACAAACAAAAGGGCTAACTTCTTATATTTTGGCCTCTTTGGTGCTTTGATTTTTTTTTTTTTATTTTGGTGTTCAATAGTTTGATTGTTTCCTCTGTGGATAGATGCAGATTGATTAATACACCTATTTGGACATATTTGGACGAAAGAGATGGAATAATAGAACCCAGTTCAGAAGTGGCACCTGTGGAATCTTTTCGAAAATATAATATGATTTTAGTGGATATAGTGTTTCCTTATCTAGCAGCTTCGGGGACTTCCCCAACTCCACAATGTGTTATGTGATGCAATACAGTCTCTGTAAGGGCCAGATTATGTGTGTGTGTATGTATGTAGTTTGCATTCTGTTATGTTAGGTTATGTTTGTCTGTTGTTCATTTGTTTCTTCACTTAGGGAACCCATGGAACACCACAGTCCCCTAGTTGATGTCCACAACCTCGGGGAAATGGGCCAGGTAGTAGAGCCAAGTACTATAAAATCATATGGTCAGGAGGTCACTATCAGGCTATTGGTAACAATCCTACACAGGTCAGACCAATTAAAGCCATTGTCAGCATCTCTTGCCCACAAAGTGAGTTGGTATGATATGAGTGGTAGCAGGGGTAACCTGGGTAGGTTGCTCCTGCTGCATTTAGATCCAGTGGGGGAACCTAAAATATAAGGTGTTTTTTTTTTTCCATTTTGTTAACAAATATTCAGGTGCACAGTAACGCAAGTACATCCCCCATTCATACAACATTTATTCAGCAGTCTCTCTTACACCCAGGCCCCTCGACGTGGGCACCTGTACGTGGTGAAGGGACCTCCCAGTGATGCTGCTGGACTTCCAGATTAGCATCACTGGGATCTGACGCCCATACCTTGGTTCCAGGGTTACATCATTGGAATTCGGCGTGTGCAGCCTTGTGCCGCGACCCGTGGAAACTCGGAAAGGGGGATCCTGGTGGTTGAGGGGCCCAGCCTTAATACACCACTTCGGCCCCTGCTTCGACAAGACAGATGGCCCCGGACTGGCCCGACTGGGATCAATCGGCGAGTAGTTCTTACTGATAGGGTCAACTGTGTTCCAATAAGTCTCCCTCCCTTTGCTCCTGGGACAGGATCAAGGCTTATTGGTAATGTGGGTATGGTGCGCCTAAGCGAACTTGGTGTCCCATTTTTGTACGCAGTACCTGCTAGTTCACGAGTGGGCATCCCCTCGTAGGGCTCCATGGTGGGTGAGGTACTTAGGGCATCGGAAATTTTTATCTTACTCCTATGAGTATTATAAATTCTAATTCTTCTGGGGCCCTAACAAGTTCCCTTTGTAAAAAGAGCCAGAGCTGAGGATACATCACCATCAGTGACACCGCTCTTCCTCGTTCTCCATTCCACCGGAGAGCAGTCATTTGGGAAGGTGTCACCCTTCTTTATCCAGAAAGGATTAGAAGGGTTTGCAGGATCACCTAAATCTGTAAAAAGACTGCATTCTGGTGACCTTTTGGTCGAAGCTTCCACCACAAAACAAGTGGCAAAAATCCTGAACTCTACATCCATAGGGGGAGTACCTATCACTGTAACCCCCCACAAAACTCAGAATTCTTCACGAGATGTTATATCAGAGTGGGACCTTCTTCATGTTTCTGAAGAAGAGATCTGCTCTGAATTGAAAGACCAAGGAGTGACAGCTGTCAATGGACATAACAAGAGAATATCGATACGAAAGGATGGGAATCTCATCCCTATCTGAGTCCTTATCCTCACATTCAACACCCTACGGCCTCCAAGTTCCATCAGGGCAGGCTATCTAAACTGCCTAGTGAGGATTTATATCCCAAACCCACTGAGGTGTTTTAGATGCCAAAAATACGGCCACTCATAAACAGCTTGTCATGGTAACCCTGCCTGTGCTCGATGTGGTGTTAAAGACCACGAGAGCAAGGAATGTTCAGCTTCAAAACCGATCTGTGTCAATTGCTAAGGAGAGCACCCTGCCTACTCCAGAGCATGCCAGCAGTGGAAGGATGAAAAAAAAAATCCAAAAATTGAAAACAGAGCTGAATATCTCCTACCCAGAAGCCAAAAAATGTATCCAACCAATAAATAGCAGGAAACCTTCATATGCCCAGAAAGTTTCTACAAAGTACACTATTGGTACACAAACTGAGATGACCACACCACCAAGAGAGTCATTCACTCCGATTGTACACTATTTATTAAGTTCACAAAAGCCTACCCAAAAAAGACAGTCAGCTGCCACTCATATATCCATATCTCCTAGTGCTCCGCCACTACCAAAACCACATGGTAAAGAAAAGCTAAAAAGTTTGGAAGAGCCACCCGTAATATGAGAAAAATGGATGTAGAGGATAAGGAGGTACGGGACAAACCAGTCTTGGAACTCTTTGTGGAGGAAGAAATGGGCACAGGACAGTGTCCATACTTCCCCAAAAAAGAGAAATCCAAGACTGACAAAAGTAAGCCCTCAGTAAGCCCTGACAAAAGTAAGCCCTGATGCACCCACCAAGCCAAAATAATGGCTAAATTCTGGAAAAACAAAAATAACATCAAGGCCCTCCTGCAAAATCATGAACCAGTTTGCTTTTTCTTGCAGGAGACATACTTGAAGACAAACGAAAACCCTTCCTTTCGTAATACTACCATCATTTGAAGAGACAGAACTGGGGATGGACCTGCTCATGGGGGTGTTGCTATTCTTCTGGGCAACCACACCCCATTTAAACATATTCCGCTTTCCACCAACATAGAAGGGGTAGCAATTCGCCTTACAGTAGGGTTTTTACTAACAGTTTGTTTGGTTTATTTGCCACCTGCATCTGACATTTTTCAGAAAGACCTTGATGATCTCATTGTGCAGCTGCTTTCTCCTATCTTACTCGTGGGCAATTTTAATGGACATAACACCCTGTGGGGTAGTGCTGACATTAATGGAAGGGGACGTGTCATAGAGCATATGCTCAGTGACAATGACCTTTCTCTTCTAAATGTGGGAACTAATACCTTTTTCCACATGCCTACCCATACATTCTCTGCCATTGATCTTACTATATGCTCCCCCTCTCTCCTTCCTTCACTCACTGGGGAAGTAGAGGAGAACAGCTATGGAAGCCATCACTTCCCCGTGATAACCAGTCTAATTAATGGAAGGCCATGTCTACCTTTTAGGTTACCGTGGTGGAAGTTTGATCAGGCTGATTGGAATGCCTTTCAACATCTGGTAGACTTTGATATCAGTACAGTCAGCCAGAGGACTATCAATGATGCAGTGGTGAGCATCACACAGAAAACATTGTCCATGCAGCTGCAACCACAATTCCGAAAACATCTGCCTGGTTTCCACAGTTTCCAAAACTCTGATGGAATGCTGAATGCACAGCGGCAAAAAAAGCACAAAACAAAGCTTGGGGGATATTTTGACGATAGCCCACCACAGCCAATCTCTTAGTCTTCAAACATGCACGTGCAAAAGCTCGCTGTATTCATCATCAGAGCCAAAAGGCATTGTGGATCCACTTTACATCCACTGTTACTTAGTCGACCTGCACTAAAGCTATCTGGGACAAAATCTGGAAAATGAAGGGGAAATATACATTGCATCCTTCATCGGTCCTGGAACGTAATGGATGTGTTATTGCAGATCAAACTGCAATAGCTGATGCTCTTGGCAAAAGTTTTACTACCATCTCTTCAACATCCTCTTACTCCCCAGAGTTCTTGGTTGTGAAAACCAAACATGAGAGGCAGCCTATCTCAAATTCAACTTCAAATGTAAGGTCCCTCATCCTTATAATGGGCCCTTCACCATAGAAGAGCTAAAAGCTGCTCTTATTCTTATCAAGACAAGTGCTGCTGGACCCGATCTCATCCATTACAAAATGATCAAACACATGTCAACTAAATCCATGGACCATTTGCCCTGTCTATACAATAGGATCTTTTTAGAAGAGCAATTTCTGGATTCTTGGCATAAAGCAATCATGCTTGCCTTTCCTAAGCCAGGAAAAGATCCAAAAATCCCAACAAACTACCGTCCTATCGCTCTGACTAGTTGTCTGTGCAAAATTCTGGAGAAAATGGTAAATGCCCACCTTATTATGGTATTTGGAAGTAAATGGGCTCCTCTCCAGAGTACAGTGTGGCTTCCGAAGGAATAGGTCCACTTTGGACCATTTAATCAGGCTCGAAACTTCTATTCAAGATGCCTTTTTAAAACGAGAACACTTGGTGTCCGTGTTCTTCAATATGGAAAAAGCATATGACACAACTTGGAGATTTGGAATTTTAAAAGACCTCTATAGCATTGGCCTTAGAGGTCATCTCCCAGTTTTTATTAAAAACTTTTTAACCCACTGTTTCTTCCAAGTTTGTGTAGGAACCACCCTATCTCAGCCTTTCAGCCAAGAGGAGGGAGTACCTCAAGGATCCAACTTAAGTGTTACGCTTTTTGCCATCTAAGTGAATTCCATCACGGAACAACTTCCTCCAACTGTCAGTTGTGCCCTGTATGTTGATGATTTTAGCATATTCTGTCAGTCTTGCAACATGAGGGTAATTGAGAGACAACTGCAACATACCATTGACCACCTGAGCTCATGAGCAATGAATAATGGCTTTAGATTCTCTCCGCAAAAGACCATTTGCATGCACTTTTGCAGCAAGCATAATCTTCATCCTGAACCTGAACTGAGACTAGGGTAAAATTCTGTTCCAGTAGTATCTGAGACTAGATTTTTGGGCCTCATATTTGATAAAAAGTTGACCTTTTTACAGCATATTCGTCAACTTCGAGCAAAATGCATAAGAGGCTTGAATATCCTACGTGCCATCTCATGGATCTCCTGGGGTGCTGACTGATGTACTTTATTATTCCTGTATTGCAATACACTCATGCTATCTAAATTAGACTATGGGTCCCAGGTATATGCATCTGCTAGACTCAGCGTACTTCGATGGTTGGACCCCATCCACCATCAGGCGATTCGTATTGCCACTGGAGCATTTCGCACATCTCCAGTCCACAGTCTCTATGTCAAAGCATATGAGCTATCACTATCACTTCGTAGGAAACAGTTGTCTTTACAGTATGCTTTCAAACTAAAATCCCTGCCCAGGCCATCCGTTTTTGAGCCAAGATGGGAAAATCTCTATAACACCCTCCAGACTGCCAACCGTCCCTTTGGTATTCGTGTACAGAAGCTAATCAGAGAGCTCAATATAACTGTAGAGAATGTTGCCATATCCACAAGGCAACCAGCTCCACCGTGGCATGCTCGAACACCAACGTGCAATTTCTCTATTAACAAGTGGGGTAAGGCCACCACTTCGAACTCTGTATACCGAAAACTATACTCTGCCTACCAAGCTAAATACCTCAACTTCTTGCCTGTCTTCACTGATGACTCGAAGTCGGAGTTATCCGTCAGGTCTGCCGCCTTCTTCCCAAATAACACTATATCTGAGAAGATATAGTGTTATTTCTTATATAGTGTCTATACCCGACAAATGCAGCACATACTCAGTAGAGTTGTATGCAATTGAATTAGCCCTGAACCACATAAAAACCCACAACTACCAAAGGTGTATGGTGTACACAGACTCCTTAAGTATATTACAGGCTTTATCGGGGATGAAATATAATCCTCAATCTTTCCTGACCCGGGTTCACTGGATGTTACATTCTCTCTTTGATCGTTCCTTTGACATACGTTTCTGCTGGATCCCTAGCCACACTGGGATCAAGGGTAATGAACTGGCTTGATGCTGCAGCCAGATCATCGCAACCCCAGAAGAACTGTAGCCTGTTAGTCCCCTATACATACTACAGGCAATTAATACACAAAAGATTACTCTTCCAGTGGCAACAATTTTGGCATGGGCAGGTTACAAATAAACTCTATCAGATAAAGCCTGTAATAAAGCCATGGCAGTCGAGTCTGCGCAGGAACCGCCAAGAGGAAGTTGTTCTAGCTTGCCTCCGCATAGGACACAGTCATCTTATTCATTCATTCCTGCTGAGGGCGGATGACACTCCTATGTGTGAGCAGTGTGACACCTTTTTAACAGTAAGACATATTTTATCTGAGTGCCCACTTTACAGGCACGAACGTCGTCTATATTTTACTGATTTTAGCCATCTGACGGAGTCTCATACACTCAGTCATATTTTATCCGACAATGCAAATTTATCAGCTATTTTTGCTATTTAAAATGTTTAAATATTTTTACACTTATTTAAAAGTTACCATCTTTATAAACTTTTTACATAATCTTATTTCTATACGTCTTGATGTAGTGACCTAATTTTTTAGGTCATTGAAATATAAATCTTTTCTTTTACATGACCTGGTTCTGGCGCATTATAGCCTTAGTCGCTGATGTGCCAATAAAACCCAGAACAACCAACCAACCAACCAACACCCAGGCCAGACATACACCTGATTATGCACACCACACAATTTTTTTTATAACATAGCACATAGTATTCACTGCCCACCACACAGCTTACACACATAGCCACTCATTCACTCACTCCAAGAGATATACGTCTTAGCCCCTATTGTTATAATTTTTTTAAACTTGTATTCAGAGGGAACATTTATAGATGAAACATGTGGGACAGTCACATTCATTTTTACATGTGACACCCTCTAAATATAAATATACTCACCTTTTTTTTTTTCTTTTTTTTTTTTTCAGGCTAAGGTTACAATTCACACATACCAGGGGGCCTTGCCTGGGGTTAGGCCCTTCCCCAAACCAAGCACAATCCCACCACCAACATACACACACTTCCCATAATAATACAATCTGCATAGGGCACCACCAGATTGGGACAGATCTAAACTGAAAGAGGAGGGGAGGAAACTAATTAGGAATTTCAGTTTAAAGAAGCAGGGAGATTTTCTTACAGTTTAATTTTAATGAGTTGGTCAAAACTCTATTCCAGCACCAGTGGGAGCCAACTGGAAACCATAAATTAATATGGAGCCAGAGGCATACACCAAGGTGGAAGGGGGGGGGGGGGTTGTGACTCATAGCCTAGCTATATTTAAACAATTTAGGTTTCACTCTTCAGAACTGAGGAACCTGAAAAGAGTACCCATGAGCTAACATGTAGGCCACAATTGGAGGAAGGAGAGAGATGGTGGTAAGGTTATGGTGGTGCCGGGTGCATCTCTCAGAAAATTCTATGAATCTTGGGGGGGGGGAGATAGCAAGACCTCAAATAGTGTGAGAATTTAGTCCACAGAAGCATAATTTAGTGCTTTGAATTTGTTATGCTACTACTAGTACTGGCCTGTGGCAACCAAGGCAGAGCCAACTAACTATTCTATTACAGCAAACATGTACATTCACAGAAACACACGAGCATCTTTTACTCACGCTATCCAGTGTTCTCCCCAGAAAATTTTGCCAGCCAGGTGGCATTATGAAGTAGCCGTGTGGGGAAGTGTAATACTTTGCAATATTATAAAATTTTCTGTTATTTATAAATGTGACTTAAATGATCCAGAGCAAAAATTAATTGCATAATTTAACATTATAGGCTCTTGTTGCATTGACCTAGATCACATAGTATTTCCAATTAATATATTAATCAAGATCAGTATCATATTGTACTCTATGTACCGTGAGAATCGCTTAAATTTTAGCCATGCGGTCAGTTAAATTCACCAGCCGGTGCGGCCATTCGATAGGTCCTAGGTAGAACACTGCTATCACTCAAGCACGGCTACTCATTTATACTTAGGTTTCCCCATCATGCACTCAGCACCTCCATCCAGAGACAGCTCCAAAGCCCTATATACTTATACATCTTTCTTATTCATTCACACTCTCGTGTATACAACACATATGACACATGCATGCACATATAATCATACACTCTCCCGTCATTCAGCAGAGCCACCCTGCAGAGTCCTATATATGCTCCATGTCAGCCAGGCAAGTCCTTCCTTCTTGCAATATACAATATCCATCTTGTGACTTTAGTCTTAGGAGCTGGCTGAAAGCTGACACATCACCATGTATATATTGGCAACTCTTTGCAGCACATTGTGCCGAATACCCAGACTTCTTGCTGGTATATACAGATAGCTGAAGAGTTTGCAGGATCTTCTTAAAAATTTCGCAAGCAAAATGATCTGCAGTCATATTCCGTATAAATGTAGTAGCATTAGTAGAGGCATACGATGCAGGAAAGCAAGCTTATGCAGCATCAGCCAAAAAAAAAACAAAAAAAACACCACTTCCACTTCACCCCTCCGTTCGTTTGAAATACCTGTCCAGTTGAGCCTTAAATTTATTTAGGCTATCAACTTCCACAACAACGGATGGAAGTCTGTTCCACCAACCAACTGCCTGCTGGCTAAAGGCAAATTTCCGCACATCTATCCTACATCTGTCTTTCCTCAATTTGAATTTATGCCCTCTCAGGTGATTATACTCAGCCAGAGGAAGAATCCCATCAGCATTGAGCATGTGCAAACCATTCAAGGCTTTATACACCTCTATCAGATCACCTCGCAGGTGCCTAGTCTCCAGACACTGTAATTTGCAAAATTTAAGCCTTTCTTCGTAAGCGCAACCCTTTGTTCCATTCACTAATCTTGTTGCCCTTCTCTGTATTCATTCCAGCAGCTCTACATCCTTCTTGAAATGAGGCCTCCAGACCTCAAGGTGTGGCCTGACCATTTCCTTATACAAGGAAATAATCACCTCCTTATCCCTGCTAGAAAAATTCCTGTATATCATTGACAAGACAAGATGAGCTACTCTTGTAGCCCATCTGCACTGCTCAGAGAACTTCATATCTGCCTGCACAATTACCCCCAGGTCCTTTTCATTCTCTACCACTGTCAGTGTAGTACCACAGAGTTGATACGTTGCTCTGGGGTTGCTGTTTCCCATGTGTAGTACTTTACATTTGTCAATGTTAACCTTCATTTGCCACCTCTCAGCCCATCTGTTCAACCTTTCCAGATCTTGTTGCAGCAGTGTACTGTCATTAGTGTCATTAACAACCCTGCCAACCTTCATATTGTCTGCAAACTTGGACATTAAGCTTGATATACCATCATCAATATCATTTATAAATACAGAAAACAATAATGGACCCAACACTGAGCCCTGAGGGACTCCACTAATAACATTAGTCCACGATGAGCAGTGTCCATTGATTACCACTCTCTGTCTTCTCCCCCTCAACCACCCCTTTATCCATAGCAGCAATTTGCCTCCAATGCCACGCTGCTCCAGTTTGTGCACCATGTTCAACAGTATCAAAAGCCTTTCTAAGATCCAAGTATATAATATCACAGTTATTCCCTGCATCCAGTTCTTTGGTGACTGCATCATAGTATCCCATCAAATTGGTCAGGCAAGACTTCCCCTTAACAAAACCATGCTGTGTCCGAGCTGTAACTGAAGTCTTGTCTAGATGATCCTGCAATGCTTCTTTAACCAGTGTTTCCATTAATTTTCCTGGAACAGAAGTTAAACTCATAGGTCTATAATTACTTGTGTCAGCCTTTGATCCTCCTTTGTGAATTGGGGTCACATTTGCACATCTCCAGTCTATGGGTACCTCCCCTGAGTCCAAGGAAGCTCTCATAATTATGGCTAAGGGTTTGCTTACTTCCTTTGCTGCCTCCTTTAATATAACTGGATAGATCCCATCCACCCCAGGTGCCTTTCTTATGTTTATCTTCAACAATTTCTCCTCCACTTTACTCTCAGTTATTACAAGATTATTTAGCTTACTGCCAGAGTTGAATACACCTCTGGCATTCCCCTCACTGAATAACTCCTCATGTGTGAATGTCGATGCAAAATATTCATTTAGTTTGTTAGCTGCCTGAGCAGGATCATCAACAGTTGAACCATCGATATCAAGTGGACCAATCAGATTCATCCCCTTCCTTCTAGAGTTTACATAAGTAAAGAACTCTTTGCTGTTTTTCTTTGCATCCTTTGCCAATGATTTCTCATAATCTGCCTTTGCCTGCCTAACCTCCTTTGTAACTTGGTTACAGATCAACTTATATCTATCATAGGCTTCTGTGTCATGTTAATTTATATGTATCCCATGCATTTTTCTTCTCTGCCATATGTCTCATTAGTTCATCTGACATCCATTTAGACCTAAACCTTGAACAATATTTCTTAGTTGGTATGTAAAGCCTAGTAGCTTCCAAGATAAGTTCTTTGAATGCCTCCCATTTTGAATTTGCTGTTGGTAACATCATCAGTTGGTTCCACCGTATAGAATTTAAATACTCTCTCAGACCATCGTAGTCGCCTTTATGAAAGCAAAAACCCTTCCCTTTACCCCTGATGGTAGTTACCTCTTTGTGTAAATCCCACTTCAGCACACTTTGATCACTGCCACCTAGTGGTTCCTTTATCTGCAGATTCTTAATGAATGAAGAATCACTACTGATAATCAAATCAAGAGTATTACTCCCTCTAGTTGCCTCCTGAACATGCTGAGTATATACACTGCAGAGCTACACTCAATAGAACTGGCCTTGGATCATATAAAATCCCACCAGTACCAAAGGTGCATGTTATATACTGACTTCCTAAGGCCTTATCCAATGTGAGAAGCACTCACCCAACCCCGGGGTGCCAAGCGATTGTGACTAAGTGATTTCCCTGTGCTTTAAGTGCAATTTTCTAAAAGTGATCTATAGTTCTTTTATGTTCCTCTCGTTAAGTAATATATTTATTTAATAACAGCTCTTGTTACAAAAGTACTTGTACAGGGCAAGAAAGGAAAGCCACCTTTCTTTTTCTGATAGTTCTGTTACTAACCCCTACTACATTACAGTTGGTCACACCAGGCATTTCACCTGCCTCCCTGCAGCGGGGCCGGCCTGGGTGGTAAAAATAAACCCCCAAGGCAAAAGAAGCCATAATGGATATAAGTAATTATCCACCTTCAGAGCCCTCAAGCTCAAGATCAGAAATTCCTGTCGTCAACCGTGACTCCAATCGTCCGAAGCAACTACAGACAGAAAATCAGAATAAAGACATTCCAGTATTTCTTATAATGCACTCATTATCCATGCAACCTGTTGGCAAATTATCACCTTTTCTTATACAGAAATGTTTAGAATCGGTTTCTGGATCTCCTAAAATGGTAAAATGTCTCCAGTCTGGAGACCTTCTAATCAAAACTTCTAAGACAACTCATTCAGAGAAGTTGTTAAAATTAATATCATTTAAAAGTATTCCAGTGTCGGTTATGCCCCATAACACTCTAAACGCCTCAAAAGGCATTATCAGTGAATGCGACTTACTGTCCGTGTCTGAAGAGATAATACAAGAACTCGGGGAACAAAATGTGACTCGTGCATGGAGAATGATGACCAAAAAAATGGCAACCTACTTCCTACCAAATCCATCATTTTGACATTTAATATTGTAAAGTGTATTTAGTGTCAAACAGCACTAGGGATTTTCCCATCTCCATGTTGCTTTTATTGTAGGTGTACCAGTTCACTGCGAAGGCCAGAGATTTAAAAGTGGATGGATATTGTATGAGTGTGGTGTTGTGTATTGTTGTTCTTCTGGCCATTTAGCCGCTAGACCCCTGCTGGAGCCCAACGTTGCCCACACTTGGCCCCATGGAGGCAGACCAGGTACACCAGTATTGAGAAATTATTTACTCTTACAGGCCCTGCCACCTAGTTTCCTGAGATTTCAGTGGCTAGGGCCTATGGAAAAAAAAAGGGGGGGGGTGATGAATCTAGTTAGGCGGAATGGAGTTCACATATGCAATGAGAATTTGGACAGTTTTAAAAATTTTTCATTGTGTGGGACATTTGCTGGCAATATAGGCAGTGTAGGGAGGGGCACTGAAGACTGGGGGGAAAGACAGAAGTGTGGGGATGATAGAGAAGGCGACACCAAGGCAGAACAATGGTGCATGCCCGTGCACCACCAGGAGAAGAAATAGGGGTTAGGGGTGGCGGGAGAGGAGGGAACAGGAGTACTGTCCCCCCCACTAGGGAAAGGAACTGAAAGTGTGTTGGGCTAGAGCCCAGCAGGTTGCCAATAGGGCATGTGGCAGCAATTGGTTGTGAACTGAACAGCAGCATGTGCTGCTGTTCAGTTCAGTTGTGATGTTTGGGTTTCCAGTCCACTTGGTTGGCTTATGTTTCATTTTTTCAAAGGTTATTTCAGTCAGTTTCAGGATCAAGTCTGGTTATCTCAGTTCTAGATATGAGCCCGAGTCGAACCCTGCGTCCCAGGGTGCAGTCGGAGGGTTGGAGTTTGCACTCCGTCCAACATATTTGGGGACATCTTCCCTCTCACTCTCACTCGTTCTTGATCCATTTAAGTGGGTATGTTTTCCTCATCAGTTTGGGTTTTCTCCTGTTCCTTTCAGTTTTGGTCAGGTAAAGTCAATGTCCTGGTTTGTTGGTCATTGTGGAAGGCAAGTTCAGTTCTTCTTCAGCTATAGGCATTTTGCGCATATCAGCTGAATAGTGTATGCTCATCTTCTGTGTCCAGGAGATGATGTCCTTGGGTCTTTGGTGATGTGAACAGAGCTGCAGTCTTAGTCAAGTCATGGGAGGTCAAAGGATGAAGTCAGCCTAGCATCCAAGTTATGAGGTCTTCATTATCTTGTTTTAATTAGTCTAGTCCGTGATTAGTACTCTGACTCTTCCATCTTCTGTTAAAGCAGGTTATTTAAACTGCAAGATTCAGCTCTACATCCCAAATCCCATTTGCTGGTTTAAGTGCCAGAAGTATGGCCATTCTCAGATGGCATGCTGAGGTGATGCTGTGTGTCCTATTTGTGGCTCTAAAGAGCATTCCCAAGGAGACTGTACAGCTTCCACTCCTACTTGCCCAAAATGTAAAGAAAGCCATCCTGCATTTTCTAAAGCATGTGATCTTTGGAAAACAGGCAAAAAAATCCAGAAATATAAAGTGGAGCATAAAGTCACATATCTTGAAGCAAGGAAGCAAATACTGTTAACCATGACTAACTGATCATACACATCGGTCACTAAAAACAGCTGGTCAGCTACAACTCAAACAGATGTCTCCATAGAACCAAACATTTCCTTTGCCACCTGGGCCAAAACTGTGCTAATGTGCAATAAAATAAAAAATCTACAGTAAATGAAACCAGCAACACGCCAATCAATATCTCAACTGATGCCATCTCAACCTCGCTCGAAACAACAAAATCTGTTAGTTTGAAAACCAGAAGAAAGTGAAACTGCACTATAGCAAAATGGAAATGGAGGTTCAGTCAGAGGATGACGACACAGTACTAGAATTACATGCCAATGATACCATGGACACAGGATGCCCAACCTTCCCCAGAAATGAAAAATCAAAACTAAGCAGACAGAAACCTTCTTAGTAAAAACAGTCAGATCAATCTTCCTCAAATACACCCAACCAATGAACAAATTCCTACAATGGAACTGCAGAGGATTATGCAGTAATACAGATGACCTGAATGATTTACTCATACAAATTAACACAGTAGGCGTATGCTTACAGGAAACTCTTCTCCTCGTGGAGGGGTAGGTATTCTTGTAAAAACTACCATACCATCAAGACATCTCCAACTATAAACCTCCTTAGAAGTTGTAGCAATTTGGATGGCAATGGGAATATCATTAATCCTGCATCTGTTTATATACGACCTAATTATCCTTGTTTCCAGACTGAACTTGACAACCTTTTAACACAACTGCCACCTCCTGTCTGTTTACTCGATGATTTCAACAGTCACCATCCATTGTGGGGGGTTCTTCCACCATCGATAGGAGAGGCCAATTAATTGAAACATTCCTAGAAAACCATTATCTGACTGTATTAAACACTGGCTCTCCAACTCATGTTCAACTACCTACAGGTACAGCATCTGCCATAGACTTATCCATCTGTTCAGCATCTCTTTTTCCAAGCATGGAATGGTTGGTGCTGAATGATCCATTCCACAATGACCATTTTCCTATTATAAGTTCAATTCAAACACAGGTCATGTCATGCCCTAAAGCCCGTACTTCTTGGAATTTCCACAAAGCAGACTGGAAAAACTATTCTACTTGTGTGGTACTACACTCAGGGAAGTGGAAAGTGAAAAAGATCTGCGGGTAATTGTGCAGTCAGATATGAAATTCTCTGAGCAGTGCAGAGGGGCTGCCAGGGCAGGTCATGGAGTCTTGTCAATGATATATAGGAATTTTGCTAGCAGGAACAGGAATGTGATTATCCCGTTATACAAGACAATGGTCAGGCCACACCTAGACTTCTGTGTACAGGGCTGGAAGCCTCATTTTAGGAAGGATGTAGAGTTGCTAGAACAAGTACAAAGAAGGGCAACAAGATTGCGGGGAACAAAGGGGTGCTCTTACCAAAAAGGCTTAAGTTCTGCAAATTGCAGCACCTGGAGAGTAGGCACCTGCGATGTAATCTGATTGAGGTGTATAAGGCCTTGAATGGGTTGAGCAAGCTGAATGCTGATGGGATTCTTCCTCTTGCTCAGATTAAGAACCTGAGGGGGCAGAGATTCAAATTGAGGAAAGACAGTTGTAGAATAGATGTGTGGAAATTTGTCTTTAGCCAGCGGGTAGTTGATTGGTGGAACAGACATCCATCTTTTGTTGTGGAAGTTGATAGCCTAAATAAATTTAAGGCTGAACTGGACAGGCATTCGGAACGAATGGAGGGGTGAAATTGGAGCGTTTTTTTTTTAGCTGATGCTGCATAAGCTTGCTTTTTTGCATTGTATGCCTCTACTAATGCTAATGCTAAATAATGCTAATGGTAATATATATATATATATATATATATATATATATATAATTTATTTAAAAATGAGAGGTTGTAGAAAATGGTTACAGTGATATTAAGAATGATATTAAAATGGTTTATGGACCTGGGACACTGCTAAATTTAGCAGAAAGTACCCAACGACAATAATGGAATATATCTAAGTAGAAAGTAATGAAGAGAGAGTGGTAACAAGCTAACAAAGCTGGCAATTGTAACCACAGAAAAATCCATGGGTACCTGAAAAATAAAAATAATACACAAAAAGAAGTACATGATGCTAAAAAATTGGAGTTTTCTGGATTTTTCACAAATTTTTCCAAATTTGGTGTGTGTGTGTTTGTGTATATATATATATATATACATATATCCAATATTTTAAATTAAATAAAATAAAACATAAGCCAGTAACATGGCAAAAACTGTAGAGCGAAAATTAACATAAAAATAACCCAAATAAACAAACGAACGAAAAAAAAAAAAAAAGAATAGACATAAATAGTAGCCTGGAAACCCTTATATAATTTCGAGTTTTAAATCCAATTAACAAAAACTGTACAAGTTTTAGGATAATGCCAATTACATATAAATTTAGCGGTACCCCCCCCGAGAGGTACCAGTTCCAAAAGACGTGAAATATCACCAAAAGAGTGTTAAAGGCACTACCAAACGATAACAAAATCAAAATAAATTAAAATAAAATAGACTGACCATTATGCCCCATATCAACAGAGGACCACGAGGCCAATAATGGTCATGGAATCGCTGCATTTCAATCGCCATACAAATCATCGCCATGGTGAAAAGATCGAAGTACCACTTCACCCTCCCTCCTCCGATCGACCGTTACTGGCTTATGTTTTATTTTATTTAATTTAAAATATTGGATGTATTTCAGCTTCATATGGAGGAATTGCATGTCGCTGCCTCTAATGAATGCTTAATTATTTATTTATTCACTTTATTATAATTTAAATTATGATAATATTTAATATGATTCAATGATAGTATATATATACATATATATATATATATACACACACACACACACACACGGGTATATATGGTGCCTCCGTAGCCAGGTGGGAAGGAGCAGCAGTGCGTAGCACACGCTTCTTGATTAGACCGGGGTTCGAGCCCGTGACCACCAAATACGGAGGATGCGGAAAGGTCAGGGAATGACCAACGAATATCCCGGAGCAATATGGCCTTAGTTGCTAATGCTCCTAAAAACCAAATAACAAACACATGGGTATATGCCATATATCCTCTGGAATTCGATTACTAAGCCTGTATATTACTATGCCTATGAGAGAGCAGAGAGTATACTGTGATGTTCACAGTATACTCTCTGCTTTTTGTAATATTCATAGAGTATACCTGCTACTAATTTTATGACTACAGCACTGTATATATATATATGTAGTGCATATATATATATATTTATGTTGGTTAGCATGCGTTGTGTTCGTGTGGTGTTAGTGAGGGTTATGATGTTTATGTTGTTCATCTGGCCACTTAGCCTAGGGGCCTGCATTTTGACACAAAAATCTCTATTTTACCATCAGCGCCATGAGGAGGTGGACCGATCAGTAGGGAATGTAAAAGCTCTGGTGGGGCAAATCCTGAGGTAGACAAGGCTACAGGCAGGAAGGGCCCAAAAGAAAAAGAATGAAAGTTGGAAAAGAGTAGTGGGGAGATAGGAAGATAGAAGGGGACAGTAGTGAAGGTGCCCACCTAGTTGAGGGGGGGGAGACACCTAGCACAGGATGCCCATCCTGGTCTAGCGGTGGAAATTAAAAGTTAGCAGTGGAATGAACCACCTGGTGAAGGAGGGGAGGGGAGAATGACCACCCCACTTGGTAAGACTGGAAGATCATAGGGAAAGGGATCCCTATGTTGGAGTGCCTGTTGGGGCTCTGTCCCACACCACGGTGCAACCCTAATGGCCAATGTCAGCTTCCTACACCATGCTGGCTAAGAAGAGCTATGGCATTTAACCCCAGGGGCTCACATCTGGTGAGGATGGGCTTGGCACACCTGGGGTCCTCAGCTGGATATCATCATTCTTCTCTTTCTTGGTGATTCCCTACTACTTTTGTTTCTCTCTCTCTCTCTCAGGGTAACTTGGGAATTTTTTTTTGGCTGGTGCAGCAAAGCCTCAGGCTTCCTTGCACCATATAGCTAATAATAATAATAATAATAATAATAATAAAGATGATGGTATCTGCTTGGATGAGCATGGGGCCATAATGGTCAACATGTCTATTATCTGGCTGGTGAGCGGAGTTGGAGAGACATATAATTTATTACATTCATTCACTCAACTGTGATTCAGCTTTTCCAGTGTTTTCTTACATTTTCTATTTTAAACTTTTTTTTTATATATATATGAAGATTTTTTTTCATGCATCCATCAACTTTCACAGACCAGGGTGTGGTTTGCAATGGGTATGTAGTGTAATAAAGTTAAGGTTAATTTAAAAATGAACTAAGAACTAATAATGATTTAAAAACTATGTAATCTAAACAGTTAGTGTATAAGTCTTATTATTATGAAAATAAAGATAAGTATTCTTTCACGCAGTCCACCATCCTGTCAGACACAACTTACAGTTTTTTGTTGATTATCCCTGACATGCAACCATCAGCTCTAACACTTCTCAATCTCTCTCCACATTGAACATCTCTCAAGAAACATTTCAATCTCTCACCACATTGAACATCTCTCAAGAAACATTTCAATCTCTCTTGACATTGAACATCTCTCAAGAAAGCAAGCGTATGAGCTAATGTAGCATCAGCCAAAAAAAAAAAATATTCACACAACCATTCCCTCTAAAAGTTCGTCCAGCTCCTCCTTGAATTTATTTAAGCTATCAACTTCCACAATGACAGATGGAAATTTGTTCCAGCAATTAACCACCCACTGGCTAAAGGCAAATTTCTGCACATCTATTCTTCAGCTGTCTTTCCTCAATTTGAATTTATGCCCCCTTAGGTTCGCAATCTGAGCAAGTGGAAGAATCCCATCAGAATTCAGCATGCTCAACCCATTCAAGGCCTTGTACACCTCAATCAGATCACCTCACAGGTGCCTAGTTTCCAGTCACTGCAATTTGCAGAACTTAAGCCTCTCTTGGTAGGAGGATCCCTTCGTTTCCCTCACGAATCTTGTTGCCCTTCTCTGTACATGCTCAAGCAACTCTATATCCTTATTAAAATGAGGCCTCCAGACCTGTATGCAGTACTCAAGGCATGGTCTGACCATTGCCTTATACAAAGGGATAATCACCTCCTTTTCTCTGCTAGCAAAATTGCTGTATATTATTGACAAGACCCCATGACCTGCTCTGGCAGCCTGTGTGCATTGCTCAGAAATCTTCATATCTGACTGCACAATTTCTCCCAGGTCTTTTTTAGTTTCTACCGCCCTTAGTGTAGTACCACACAGTTGGTACATTCCTCTGGTGTTACTTCTACCAGCCGCCTCCGTAGCCAGGTGGGAAGGAGCAGCAGTGCATAGCAAACGCTTCTTGATTAGACCGCGGTTCGAGCCCGTCACCACCAAATATGGAGGATGCGGAAAGGTCAAGGGAATGACCACCACATATTCCCGGAACAATATTGCCTTAGTTGCTAATGCTCCTAAATAACAAACAACTAACTAACTAACAGTTACTTCTACCCATAAGCAGTACTTTTCATTTTGTCAAGGTTAAACTTAAATTGCCACTTCTCAGCCCATCTGCCCGAATTTTCTAGATCCTGTTGCAGTAGCACACTGCCATTACTGTCATTAACAACCCTGCCAACCTTTGTATCATGTGCAAGCTTTGACACTAAGCCTGATGTACCTTCATCAATATCTGGCAATGGTCAGTCCATGCCTTGAGCACTATGTATAGGTCTGAAGGCCTCATTTTAGGAAGGATGTAGAGTTGTTCGAGTGAGTACAGAGAAGGGCTACAAGATTGGTGAGGGGAACGAAAGCATGGTCTTACGAAGAAAGGCTTAATTATACAAATTGCAGCGTCTGGAGACTAGGCACCTGCGAGGTGATCTGATTGAGGTGTATAAGGCCTTGAATTGGTTGAGCATGCTGAATTCTGATGGGAGTCTTATGCTAGGTCAGATTATTGAATGTGGAGGTCATAAATTCAAATTGAGAAAAGACAGTTGTAGAATAGATGTGCGGAAATTTGCCTTTAGCCAGGTATTGGTCAATTGCTGGAACAAACTTCCATCTCTCATTGTGGAAGTTGATAGCTTAAATAAATTCAAGGAGGAACTGGACAAACTTTTAGAGGGAATGGATGTGTGAAATCGTTTTTTTTTTTAGGCTGATGCTACAAAAGCTCATATGCTTGCTTTCTTGCATCACATGCCTCTACTACTACTATTCCCATTCACCATAACTCTCAGCCATTCTCTTTTACTACAAGTTCTGTCACTCACAGGGTTTTTCACCCCTTCACATTCATTAAGCATTCAGTTGTATCACCCTGCCCTTACTCAGACGTTCATTCATTCAATTTCTCACTTTCCTTTCACACATTTGATCCATTCTCTCAACATTGCACCCTCCAGAACCTCAGCTTACTGCTATTTTTCAGATGAGGTGCAGCCCCCCCCGTAATCTCTTTAGTTACTATAGGTTCCCCCACCAAGGCAGAGCAACCCAGGGGGAGGGGGCCCAAATTTCAGTCCGATTGAATATCATAACCAGATATCTTGGCAGGGTGCCGAAGACAACCATCCTGTCGGACTAAAATGTCATCATCTGGGCATGGTGGGAACATGGGCAGTTTTAGCTATTGATTATTGTTTGGCTGTGGGGGAAGCTATAGGGCCTGACTTTGCAGGTTCCTTCTTATTTTGAAAACTTTTTGAGTACAATTAACAAAAGCCTTGTATAGATTTTCTTCCATTATAAATAAGTGTTCTTATCCCCTGGGGAGGGGACCAATTTCTGCTATGAGTTGTGTTCTCTATATGTCATAAATTGTACATTCATGGAGAATGTGTGTCCAGTTCTCACTCTTGCCACAGGTACAGTTTCGATCATCAGTCAGCTCCAAGGAATTAAATTTTGCCTTTAGGGAGCCATGATCTTTCAGAATAAAAGTAGTGTATAGTCCAGGGGCGTACCACTTTGGTGGCTTTTGGCTAACCATTGCCACCTGTGATAGAATCCTTTTGGTGACAGCACCTCGGGTTTCCTGCTCCCAATTGTTTTGCCATATCTCAAAGAGTTTAATGGCAATTCTTTTCCTTTGAGCCTTGATAGTGTTTGCTGTGTCTAAGGCGATCCCCAGAAATTCTGTGGGAATGCCTTTCCTAAGTCTCTACTAAAGTCCTCTTTTGACTATTTCCAAGTACAGTAGAAGAGTGTCAGCTAACACCTGCAATGCATGTGTGCAAGAATATTTGCTGATGCTATTGAGGCAGTGATAGGTGGGTCGGAAAATTGCTAGCTTGGGAGATACTCAGAATAATAGATTAACCAGAGCCACAAGCAGAAGTGAAAGTGATTTTTTTCACTGCTTCTATTGGAACACGCAGCAACCTGAAAAACAAGGTGTCAGGGATTTCAAACTCTGCTGTGGGTCATCGTGGAACAAGCAAATACATGGGCTGTGTTAGGGTAACTAAGAGTAAGTAACATGTGCATGTATACTTTGCATGTACACTAATGCCAGGAACATTGTAAATAAACTAGATGAATTTGAAGTACTGATTAAGTCATCAAATGCAGATATTGTAAGGATAGCAGAGACATGGTGTCACTCTGACAAAACTGATGTTCAATTTGAATATGGAGAGTACAGTGTATACAGGATGGACAAACAGGAAAGGAAGCATATTAAATCTAAGGCAGTGCATCCAGTCGACACGGGTGACCAGTACAATTTTGAGTCAGTTTGGTGATCAGCACTGGGAAAACAAAATTGAGAATAGGATTTTGTTATAGGCCTAATGACTGTGATGAGTATACCAAACAGATATACAGAGAAATATAGTGGGTCACCAAAACAGAATGTCTTATAATGGGGGATTTTAACTTTCCAGATGTTGACTGGAATTTGTAGATTGGTCACTCACACACTAGCATGACTTTTATAGATTTATTTGATTACTGGTTTCTACAGCAGCTTGTTAGGGAGGCAACAAGAGGAAACAATACTCGTGATCTGGTTATCGGCAGTGATTCTACATGCATTAAGAATCTGCAGGTTGGAGCAATCACAGTTTACTAATGTGGAATTTAATTAAAGACATAACTACTGTCAAGAGTAAAGGTAAAGGCTTTTCCTTTCATAAGGGTGGCTACAGTGATCTCAGACAGTTTTTAAATTCAGTGCATTTGCACCAACTGGTGATGTTACTAACAGCAAAGGGTATCATAAAATTGAAAGCATTCAAGGAAGTAATCATAAAAGCTACTAGGCTCTTCATACAATGAAGAAATACTATTCAAGACTTAGACCTAAATGGATGTCAGATGAACTATTGAAACAAGTAGCATTTTCTTATTTATATGCATGGGATGCATATAAATTATCAAGTAATTCAGAAGCCTAGGGTAAATATAAATGAGTTTGTAATCCAGTCACAAAGGAGGTTAGGAAAGCAAAGGCAGATTATGAAGTCTCTGGCAAAGAAAAAGAGTAAAGAATTAACATTGCTTTAACAGTGGGAGCCAGATTGTTCAAAGTTGCTAAGTGGATTTTTCTTATTTAGTGATTTGAAATTATTGTTTTTCTGAAACTTTTGATTTAAATTTAGTAGTATAGTATTATTAGTATAGTATAGTAGTATTATTTTGTGATTTAGTAGTATAGTATAGTAGTATTATTTTGTGATTTTCTGATTAATCTGGTGTATTTATTCTTTACTTGGCCTTGTAATTGCATAAAATATCGGTAAGGGTATCAAATCCACATGTTACAAGTTGCAGCTCCGCTGAACGAGAAGTTTTTTAGCCATATTTAGCCGCTTTATTGACCATTTTTTACATCAAATTATTTTCTATAAGTAGCTTATAGACCTAGTCAGGATCGTTAGTTTATTCTGAATTAAGACAGCGAGATTTGGAAGTTAATTAATACTTAAGTGTCCGTAGATTTACTGTTCGTAACTTGCCGCCTTTGTTATACGATGCGTTATATCCCGAACTAGATAGCGTTAGTATAGTATAAAATTGTCAATTAATCAGTAAAATCTATTAAACTTGTTAAATTTCATTGTCAATTAAATTGTATTTTTAACTAAATACATATAACGACTTAGATTACAAACGTAACATAATTAATTAATACATAACTTGATACGGAAGTTATATAAAGGGAACTCGTAGATAATTAATACTTGATACTGAAAAATATATATACCATTATAACTGTGTTGGGATACAAGTTTAGGGTTATAATTTTGTACTGAAATTGAAATTTTATTGAAATTAAATCGAAATCATGACTCAGACCAGAGCAGCAAAGCAAAAGGCTCAAGCTAATGGGAGTGCTGTGCCTCAGAGGAGAACTGAGTTGGGCAGTTTCCCTCTGAATCACAGCCTTTTAAAATGCACTGCTTGCATGATGTTTGTGGAGCAATCAGGTATGGGACATGATATTGCCATGGGGGATGTCTTTGTGTGTGCGTGATGCAGGGAGTGTAACGAAATCAGGCAACAACTCAGCGTTGTTATGGGCCTATATGACAGAGTGGCGCCTCTGTAGCCAGGTGGGCAGGAGCAGCAGTGCGTAGCACACGCTTCTTGATTAGACCGGGGTTCAAGCCTGTGCCCACCAAATACGGAGGATGCGGAAAGGTCAGGAATGACCACTGCATATCCCCAGAGCAATATGGCCTTAGTTGCTAATGTTCCTAAAAACCAAATAACAAACAATAACAAGCCTATATGACAGCTTGAAGGACAGGGTGGATGCCCTCGAAGGAACTAAATTGAGGGGCCCATCAAGCTCTTAGCTCCCCACATCAATGCCAAAGTTTGCACTTGGTCATCACGCAACACAGTGGCAACCCCCCAAGGCAGAATGCACTGGTCCCACAGGAACTAGTAGTTGTTGGTGACTCTATTGTCAGGGAAATGGGGAACATGCTTTGTAAAAAGGATAGGTGGAACAGGACCAGGGTATGTCTGCCAGGGGGAAAGGTTGATGACGTAGAGCGGATATCATCTTTGAAGGGCACAAAAGGTGATATAGTTGTACACGTTGGCACTAATGATATCAACAGTAGGAGACTGGCAGAATTACTTAACAAGTACAGGTCACTGTTGAAAAAAAGCCGGGAATTAGGGTTGAATTTGAAAGTGTCTGCAATTCTGCCCAGACATGATAGGAGGGAGTATATGATGAGAGCCTTGTCGATCAATTCGGCCCTGGAAAGATTGTGCAAGGCTCAAAGGGTAGAATTTTTTTCAGCCTGGTCTGTACTTGTTAACACGAGAGGCTGCTTCTACAGGGATGGGATACACTTAAATAGAAAGGGTGCAAGAATATTTGCTGATGCTATCGAGGCAGTGTTAGGTGGGTCGGAAAACTGCTAGTTTGGGGGGGATACAAGGACTAATAGATTAACAGTAGCCACTGGCAGAGGTGAAAGTGATTCTAGCACTGCTTCTATTAGAATGAGCAGAAGCCTGAAAAACAAGATGCAGGATATTTCAGAGACTGCTGGGAGTCATTGCGGCACAAGTAAACACATGGGTTGTGTTAGGGTAGCTAAGAATAGAAACAGGTGCATGTATACTTGCATGTACACCAATGCTAGGAGTTTGGTAAATAAATTTGATGAATTTGAGGTATTGCTCAAAGCGTCAAAGGCGGATATTGTTGGGATATCAGAGACGTGGTGTCACACAGATATAAGGAATGCAGAACTGGAATTTGGGGAGTACAACGTCTACAGAAAGGATAGGAAGGGAGGAGGGGTTATGCTATATAGTTAAGAAACACATAAAATCCAAGGAAGTGAAGCCAGTCGACATCCCTGGACAGTGCAGTGTTCAGTCAGTTTGGTGTGACATAAGCATTGGGAGATCAAAATTGAAAGTAGGAGTGTGCTATAGGCCTAATGACTCTGATGAGTATAATAAGAAACTGTACAGGGAAATGGAGTGGGCCAGTACATCAGAGAGTCTTATAATGGGGGATTTTAATTTCCCAGATATTTACTGGAATTTGTGGTTTGGCCACTCACACACTAGCAAGGCTTTTGTGGATTTATTGGATGATTGTTTTCTACATCAGCATGTTCGGGAGGCAACTAGAGGGAGTAATACTCTTGATTTGATTATCAGTAGTGATTCTTCATGCATTAAGAATCTGCAGATAAAGGAACCACTAGGTAGCAGTGATCACAGTGTGCTGAAGTGGGATTTACTCAAAGAGGTAACTACCATCAGGGGTAAAGGGAAGGGTTATTGCTTTCGTAAAGGTGACTTCGATGGTCTGAGTCAGTATTTAAATTCTATACAGTGGGACCAACTAATGATGTTGCCAACAGCAAATTCAAAATGGGAAGCATTCAAAGAACTTATCTTGGAAGCTACTAGGCTTTACATACCAACTAAGAAATATTGTTCAAGGTTTAGGCCTAAATGGATGTCAGACGAACTAATGAGACATATGACAGAGAAGAAAAATGCTTGGGATACATATAAATTAACATGTGACACAGAAGACTATGATAGATATAAGTTGATCTGTAACCAAGTTACAAAGGAGGTTAGGCAGGCGAAGGCAGATTACGAGAAATCTTTGGCAAGGGATGCAAAGAAAACAGCAAAGAGTTCTTTACTTATGTAAACTCTAGAAGGAAGGGGATGAATCGGATTGGTCCTCTTGATATCGATGGGTCAACTGTTGATGATCCTGCTCAAGTAGCTAACAAACTAAATGAATATTTTGCATCGACATTCACACATGAGGAGTTATTCAGCGAGGGGAATGCCAGAGGTGTATTCAACTCTAGCAGTAAGCTAGAGAATCTTGTAATAACTGAGAGTAAAGTGGAGGAGAAATTGTTGAAGATAAACACAAGAAAGGCACCTGGGGTGGATGGGATCTATCCAGTTATATTAAAGGAGGCAGCAAAGAAAATGAGAGCTTCCTTGGACTCATGAGAGGTACCCACAGATTGGAGATGTACAAATGTGACCCCAATTCACAAAGGAGGATCAAAGGCTGACACACGTAATTATAGACCTGTGAGTTTAACTTCTGTTCCAGGAAAATTAATGGAGGCACTGGTTAAAGAAGCATTGCAGGATCATCTAGACAAGACTTCAGTTATAGCTCGTACACAGCATGGTTTTGTTAAGGGGAAGTCTTGCCTGACCAATTTGATTGGATACTATGATGCAGTCAGAAAAGAACTGGATGCAGGGAATAACTTTGATATTATATACTTGGATCTTAGAAAGGCTTTTGATACTGTTCCACATGGAAGACTGCTGCACAAATTGGAGCAGTGTGGCATTGGAGGCAAATGGCTGCTATGGATAAAGGGGTGGTTGAGGGGGAGAAGACAGAGAGTGGTAATCAATGGACACTGCTCATCGTGGACTAATGTTATTAGTGGAGTGCATCAGGGTTCAGTGTTAGGTCCATTATTGTTTTCTGTATTTATAAATGATATTGATGATGGCATATCAAGCTTAATGTCCAAGTTTTCAGACGATACAAGGGTTGGCAGCGTTGTCAAGGACACTACTGACACTATGCTGCTGCAACAGGATCTGGAAAGGTTGAGCAGATGGACTGAGAGGTGGCAAATGAAGTTTAACATTGACAAATGTAAAGTACTACACATGGGAAACAGCAACCCCAGAGCAACGTATCAACTCTGTGGTACTACACTGACATCGGTAGAGAATGAAAAGGACCTGGGGGTAATTGTGCAGGCAGATATGAATTTCTCTGAGCAGTGCAGATGGGCTACAAGAGTAGCTCATGGTGTTTTGTCAATGATATACAGGAATTGTTCTACCAGGGATAGGGAGGTGATTATTCCCTTGTATAAGGCAATGGTCAGGCCACACCTAGAGTACTGTATACAGGTCTGGAGGCCTCATTTCAAGCGGGATGTAGAGCTGCTGGAACGAGTACAGATTAGTGAATGGAACAAAGGGGTGCTCTTATGAAGAAAGGCTTAAGTTTTGCAAATTACAGTGTCTAGAGACTAGGCACCGGTGAGGTGATCTGATAGAGGTGTATAAAGCCTTGAATGGTTTGAGCATGCTCAATGTTGATGGGATTCTTCCTCTTGCTCAGAATAATCACCTGAGAGGGCATAAATTCAAATTGAGGAAAAACAGATGTAGGATAGACTTGCAGAAATTTGCGTTTAGCCAGCGGGTAGTTGGTTTGTGGAACAGACTTCCATCCCTTGTCTTCGAAGTTAATAGCCTAAATAAATTTAAGGCTCAGCTGGACATGTATTTTGAACGAACGGAGGGTGAAGTGGAAGTGGGTTTTTTTTTTTTTTTTTTTTGGCTGATGCTAAATAAGCATGCTTTCTTGTATCATATGCCTCTACTAATGCTAATGCCAATTGTATTCTTATATTAACAGTAGAAAGAAGGGATTGAATCACATTGGGCAACTTGGTGTCAATGGGTTAAATGATGATGACCCATCTCAGGTTGCGGACAAATTAAATAGGTATTTTGCCTCTACAGTCACACATGATGAATTGCCGACCGGGCTAGCCGGGTGGGTATAGTGCCTGCCTTGCAACCCAAAGGTTGTGGGTTCGATTCCCGCCTCGGGCTTGGATCAAAGTACTGCAAAAACCTTGGGAGGTGCATTATGGCCACAGAAGCCTATGTGCCAACAACTACAAAAAAAAAAAAAAACACGTGATGAATTCTTAGTGGAGGGGTCGCCAGAAGTTTATCAAACTCTAATTGGAACTGAATGACTTTGTTATAAATGAAAGGAAGGTGGAAGAGGAATTGTTGAAGCTGAACATTAAAAAGGCACTTGGGATGGATGTGATCTATCCAATCATATTAATAGAGGCAACAAAAGAGGTAAGCAAGCCTTTAGCCATAATTATGCGAGCATCCATGGATTCAGGGGAGGTCCCTATGGACTGGAGATGTGAAAATATATCCTTAATTTGTAAAGGAGGGATCAAAGGGTGACATGAGTAGCTGTTTACTTAACATCTGCTCCAGGGAATATAATGAAGTTACTGTTTAAAGAAGTAATGCATGCAGTCACAGCCTGGATTTGTTAAGGGGTGGTCTTGTTTAACCAATCCCTGGAGCAGATGTTAAGTAAACAGCTACTCATGTCACCTTTTGATCCCTCCTTTACAAATTAAGGATACATTTTCACCTCTCCAGTCCATAGGGACCTCCACTGAATCCATTGATGCTTGCATAACTCTGATGATTGCATTATAGCCAAAGTAGCTTATGCGTGCGCCATCAAACCCCCATATCAACAAAATAACTCTGATGCAGTGACCAAGGAACTGGATGAAAAAAAACTAATTTTATTGTCTTATACTGGATTTCAGGAAGGCTTTTGATATTGTTGCACATAAAAGATTGCTGCATAACTGCAGCAATGTGGCATTAAGGGCAAGTTAATGCGTGGATAAAAGGATTGTTAAGTGGAAGGAGACAGTGGTTATGAATGGGCACTGCTGTTCATGGGCTAATGTTATCAGTGGAGTACCCCAGGGTTCAGTGCTGGGTCCATTATTGTTTTCAGTATTTATTAATGATATTGACAAAGCAGTGCCCATCAGGCTTAATGTCAAAGTTTGCAGATGATACAAAAGTTGGTAGCATAGTTAATGGAAGTAATCATGGTGAGCTAGTGCAACAGGATCTTGGAAAATTGGGTCAATGGGCTTGGCACTTGAAGTTTAACATTGATGAATGCAAGGTACTGCATATGGATAGCAGTAATCACAGAGGGACTTCTCAACTGTGTGTACTCAGGGTAGTGAAAAATGAAAATGACCTGGGAGTAATTGGTCAGTGAGATATGAAATTCCTGAGTAGTGCAGACATGCTACCGGAACAGCTCATGGGTTTTATCAATGATATACTGAACTTTGCTAGCAGGGGTAAGGAGGTGATTATCCTTTGTACAAGGCTATGGTTAGGCCACATCTTGAGTATTGTATACAGATCTGGAGGCATCACTTGAAGAAAGATATAGATCTGCTGGAACGGGTGCAGAGAAGGGCAACCAGAGTGGTGAAGTTAACAAAAGGGTGCTCTTATCTAGAATGGCTTTAGTTCTGAAAATTGCAGCTTCTGGTGACTAGGCAACTGTGGGATGATCTGATTAAGGTGTTTAAGGGCTTGAATGGATTGTGTAAGCTGAATGTGATTGTCATTCTTCCTTTTGCTGAGACTACATATGTGAGGAGACATAAATTAAGTTTAGGAAGGATGGGTGCAGGATAGATGTGTGGAAGTTTACCTTAAACCAATAGGTGGTTGATTGTTGGAACAGGATTCCATCTGTTGTTGTAGAAGTGTATGGTTTGAATAAATTCAAGGAAGAACTAGGAAAATTCTTGGAGGATATGGATAAGAGAAATGTGTAGTTTTTTTGTTTTTTTTTGCTGATGTAAGCTTACTTTCTTGCATCATTTTCCACTATTACTATTAAAAAGGGTAGTACAATGTTTTCAAGTTTAGACCAGATGACTATGATACCCATTCTAATTGCTACAGTAATTCTTTTGTTTGTTTTGCCATTTAATCAGTGATGCCATTCTTAGATGTTTGTCATCAACCTTCTATGGACCATAATTAATATCAGAAGAAAGTCCATCAGGTGTCTCCTTTGGCAGTGGAGGGGAGATTCTGAACCAGACTGATGGATTCTTTCAGAACAGAAGTTAAAGTTAAGGGGTGAGGCACTAGAATTTTGAAACATTTAAAAAAACTGTGGGATAAATAATGAGGTTTTAGATGGGTCAAAGACATGAGAACAGTCCTTCGACTCCTCTTTGGACTGTAAGGCATTTAGGTGGTTAGAGAGAAGTAATAAATTGTATGTGACAAATCTCCATAACATGGGAGGGAATAATTAATGACTTCATAATTTCTTGTGTAATGGCAGTCAAAACTAAAATTGAGGGTTTTTAAAACACACTGAGCATTGTGTTGCACTTAAAATCTGTAAACATTTCTTCTCTGTGAAGTTTAATTACTTAGTAATGCTAGCCATTATAGTCCACAAAGAATCATGTGACTGTTGTATTTGATCCAATACTCATTTTAATGACCATTTAAAAATTACCAAAACTAACACAAATATATAATTTAGCTCCTGTTAACTTTCCAATATTATCTCAAGCAAACAATAAATCTAAAAGGCCAGCTTTGATCTGTAGCGAAACCAACGTGGCTGCTGCTATTTGTTAACATTCTTTGCATCAATCTCTGTTGTGCATAAAGTTTGTGATCTGTAATCAAGCCATTATAATCAAAAACTAAGTGCACCAGCAAATTCTCTGGCTATCATTTATCTGTGGCGACACATTTCTCCTAATTTATAGTGCCTCTGTAGCCAGGTGGGCAGGAACAGCAGTGCATAGCACACACTTCTTGATTAGACTGGGGTTCGAGCCCATCACCACCAAATACGGAGGATGCGGAAAGGTCAGGGAATGACCACCACATAACCCCGGAGTAATATGGCCTTAGTTGCTAATGCTCCTAAAAATCCAAATAGCAGCAACAACAATCCTAATTTATAGGATTTAATAAAGATAATCTGAGCCTCCAAGTTAATTGAAAGATTCACAATAACAGTGGCTCTAATAATGATGAAGGAAGACACTTTTCTTTGTGAATTCATTTAAAATAAATTTTATGAGAGTTAACTAAAATTAATAAACACTATTAAATCATATGTTCTGTTTCTTATTATGGAACGCTCTTCATTGGTTTTAATTTAAAAAAAAAAAAAAATCTTGGAACTGTAAATTACACATTGGAGCAATGAAACTCATCACCAAAAAAAAGTAAGAGTACAGAATGTCAAACTATTTAAGATTCCACTTTGTTTTACTATATTTCAGTTTTGAATTTTTTGGACTGAACTAGTATTTAGGAAAGGATGAAGGTTACTAGCTGTTTGAATGGATCTCCTTTGAAGTAGTCTCCTTGACACTCTATGCATTGCTTCTGCAGCTTCTGGAAACATTCCTGATAGGCTTCTTTTGGAATTGTTAACAGTTCCTGTGTCACATTCTGAATAATTTCTATTAAAAAAAACTTGGATAAAAAAAAAATCATGTGGAACTAAATTCAGTAAGCATGGCTGATGTGGGGGGGCCGCGAATCCCAGTGATGGAATGCTCCACAAGAAATTCTTGAACAGAAAGTGAAAAGTGTGTAGAATCATTGTTGTGATGCAAGTACCAATTCCCCAAAGCCCACTTTTCTGGCCATTTTCTCTGAATAGTCACTAAATTACTGTAAGACTTTAAAGAAGTTTGACCTCTGCAGGTTATTTCCATTAAGAAATAAGAATTTAAACATTTAAGCTACTGTTATTCAGCATAATTACCTTTATATAGAGCATTATGTTCTGGAACCTATACCACCCCCTTGATTGATCACATGCACAACTCCTCTTGGTAGTTGGGATGTCTGTCCAGGCAAATATGAGAATACAGATGACATGATCTCCCTTCTCTTACTTGGTTGAACATTCTGATTCTGACCACTGAGAGGAGTTGTGCATGTGATCAAGGGATTGTAGTTCCTGTTTCACAGACTAAATAATATCCTCAGTCATTGCAAATCTTCAGCCTTTCAAGGGGCTTGAAGCTTAGACAACAAAAAAATGAATCGAAAAAATTTGAAAGCAGTGATGAATAATGCATGTGTAGATGGTTGTTCCCCACGTGAAGGTGTGTGTGTAATCTTGTCCAAACAACTTTTTTCCTGCCTGTTTGCCTGGAGTTGAAATTCAATTAGTGTGGTTTCCGTTTGTTTTGAGCAATTTGTTGTTTAACTGTAATAAAATTTTTATATAATATACAAATAGAAATATGCACATGCATAATTTTGAATATATGAATAGAAATATATGCACATGCATAATTTTTAATACATATATGTGCATGCATAATTTTGAAATTTTGTGCTCTTAGTAGTTTTTTAAGTTTGGAAGTGAGTAATAGTTTTGTACTTATATTTTATGTTTATAACTTTTTATTTTCAGTAGGATTAATAATAGTCATAGTTTTGTTTAATTAAAAATGATATGTAAAAAAAATTCATTTTAAAATTTAATTTTAAAAAATTAAACATACATTTGATAAGTATTCCAATATATTAGTAAATGATTAAGCATTGTATACTCTAAGCAGAATTAAAAAAAAAAAAAAAAACTTGTTCCAGAAATAAAAAATAAAGTTGAGCATCTGCCAATCTTGGGCAACCATTTTTGTTATGAATGAGGGTAAAGTTCATTAACTACTGCTGTGTTAATGAACTAGTAGTGGATATTGTGCGTGCAAAAAGAGATATTTATCAAATTGGATAGGATTTCCAGTCAATGGATGGAAGTCATTGACATAAAAGAAAGCAAGCCTAGGTGAAACAGCAGAATTATTAGAAATTATCTGGATATGAGTAGACTTCCATGCAGAAGGAAAAATATGCAATGCAGTTTTTAAAAACAAGTGGAATAATGCTGTCAGAACCAGAAGAATTTCCGGCACCAAGATTATTCCATTACCAGGATCATCATTGCACAAGCTATAATAAAAGTAACTTCTTAGTAGGTCTATCCTTGGATGAGATCCTATGATGAGCAGAATTGAAATAAGGGTGGACAAAAATCACAGCCAATAGTTTTAGAAAGCAACAGCAGGCAAGCTATCTATTTTGGAATCTTCAAACTCAAGTTTTAATTTATTAATGAATTATTTGCAAGCGTTCGTATAAGCTGTGAGAGAGAGAGAGAGAGAGAGAGAGAGAGAGAGAGAGAGAGAGAGAGAGGTTAACGTACACATACATTACATTCAGGCACATTACATATTTATATTTTAAATTAATTTTTTTCTGTGATCAGTAGAAGCAAAAAGTAAATAGTTAATTATCTTATCAATTAATTACTAATTGATTCACTGATAATATGTAAAAATAACTTTTTTTCACTTCACTGCACATACCTCACAACCTAATATTCACTCCTTTTTTGAATACTATGAAGTGTAACACATAAAAAAAAAAAAAAAAATACCTCCTTGCATCACCTGTCCATCTCTAATAGTTTGTCTATTTATTTGAACTGCCCACTTCCACAACACCAAATGGAATTTTTTTTTTCCAGCAGTCAACCTTCAGTTAATGGGTAGTCTCATGGCTACCCACTGACTGAACGTAAATTTATGCACATCTATCCTGAAACCAACCTTCCTCGATTTAAATTTATGCTCCTTTGTGTATTGTCTGAGCAACAGGAAGGATACCATCAGCAGTTAGCTTACTCAGTCCTTCAAAGCCTTAAATACCCCAAACAGATCTCCTCATAGGTGCCTAGTCTCCAAATGCTGCAATTTGCAGAACTGAATTATTTTTTAGTAAAAGTACCATCTTACACCTCTCACTAATTTCATTGCTGTTCTCTGCACTGTTCCAGCAGATCCACACCTATCCTAAAATGAGGCTTCCAAACCTGTATGCCTACTCAAGTAGGGGTCTAACCATTGCCTTACACAACAGGATGATCACTTCTTTGTCCTTGCTGAAAAAATTCCTGTATATCATTGATAAAACCCCTTGAGGCTGTCTTAGCAGTCCATCTGCATTGTTCAGAGAACTTCATGTCTTACTGCACAATTATACTCCCACAGCTTTTTTTTTATTCTGCACTACCCTGAATGTGGTATTGGTATGTTATTCTGGGATTATTAATACCCATATGCAGTATGTTGCTTTTGTCAGTGTTAAACTTCCCACTTCTCAGCCCATCTACCTAATTTTTCTAGATTTGCTGTAGCATATCCTGCCATCAACCATCCTACCAACCTGTGTATCATCTACAACATTAGACATTAAGCCTGATATGCCTTCTTCAGTATCATTAATAAAACAAGAGTGGGTCCAGCACTCAACCCTAAGAGTTTCGTGCTCCACTAATAACAATAATATAAGAAGAGCAGTGGCCATTGCTAACCACTCTTTTTTCTTCTCCCACTCAGCTGTTCCTTTATCTATAGCAGTAACTACTCCTAATGTCACACTTTTCAATTGTACATCACAGTCCACTCTTTCTTCATTGTCTTCCCTTTTCTAATAGGAAGCACCATACAGAAGTAGCAGTCTGTGATGTGATTTGTTGGCTTCCTCCATATTATGGGCACTGCAAAAGGCATAAGACGTCCCTTTTGATTTCTTTTATCTGTGCCATAGTACCCCATCAGATCAGTTAAAGGAGACTGACCCCGAACAAATCCATTAAATATTGTTTAGGGTCAATGAATATCAGCACTATGTGAATATATAACTGCATTCCTGTCTAGATATCGTGTATTACTTCTTTAACCAGTAACTCCATTATTTTCCCCAGAACAGAAGTCAAACCTACATGTGTGTAATTACCCACTTTTTTGTTTTATCCATATTTAAAAATAGGGGATATATTTGCACATTTCCAATCCATAGGGATCTCCCCTGAATCCAAGGATGCTCTAATAATTGCAGCTAAAGGTTTGCTTATTTGCTTATGCTGTTTTGCTATCTGTATTACTATAATTGAGTTCATCTCACTGTCTCACCTGCATTATTAGGCATGTTTGTATATATATATATATATATACCCCTGGGGCTCACATCTGGTGAGTATGGGCATGGCATACCCAGAGCCCTGAGCTGGATATCATCATTCTTCTCTTTCTTGGTGATTCTCTTCTACTTTTGACTCTCTCTCTCTCTCTCTCTCTCTCTCTCTCTCTCTCTGCGTAACTTGGGAACTTTTTTTTTCCTGATGCACCATAAGCCTCAGGCTTCCTTGCACCATATGGCTATTAATAATAATAATATACACCGGGTGGTTATAAAATAAGTTTGCCTTATTCAGGAGACCCTAGTGTCAAAACGGTTAGAGATAGTGCTGTGAACATTGGTGGGCATGTCATTTAGGGTATGGGGAAGTGATTTGTAGAAGAAAAAAAAATAGTTCGAATTTCTGCCACCAGGGGGAAACGGCACTACACATGTAAAAGTTGTCATTTACTTCAAGACATGCTGCTTATGCAAATGACATCCTGCTAGATAAAAGCAGAAAGGCCAATACCATCATCAATAACCCATATGGCTCTTACAAAAAAGGAACGTGCTCTTTTAGTAAAACTGCCCTACCAGAATAATAGTAATGCTAATGCAGCACTATGTGAATATCGGAAACTTAAAGATTTGATGTCAGTGGGGCTTCGAAAACTAATAAAGAAATTTGAAGCGGCTGGGGAGTTAGGTGTAATTCCAGGTAGGGGACAACCACATATCAGAACGGAGGTAGTGGATGAAGTGGCTTTTGAAATGGTCAGAATGCGAAATACTACCAGCCAGCAGTGCCAGAGGTGTGTCAAGAGACTTGAACCTTCCTTGGTCTACTGTATGTAAAGTGCTTTGAATTATTTTACACTATTTCCCATATAAGATTCATGTAGTGCAAGAACTAAAGTCTTGTGATCAGCAACAACGAATAGACTTTGCTGTATGATTTCTGGCTCATACGGAACTTGACAATACATAGGCTCGAATGATCTTGTGGTCTGATGAGGCACATTTCACTCTTCATGGGGCTGTAAATGCACAAAACTGCGAAATATAGGGAACTTCTCGTCCATCTGTTGTGCATGAAAGTCTACACGTTACAGTATGGTGTGGATTCACAGCAGAGTTCATAATCAAACCATTTTTCTTTGAAGAGTCTACACCTCATGGCCCCGTAAGGTGTATGGTACTGTGTATGGTAATCTCTCCCCTGGTGGCAGAAATTTGAACTAATTTTTTTTCTTCTACAAATCGCATCCCCATACTCACCTATTTTCACAGTGTTATCTATAATTGTTTTGACACTAGATTCTCCTGAATAGGGAAACTTATTTTATAACCACCCAGTATATAGATATAAGCACCTACTGTCTTCATCACATACACCTATCTATCTATCCACGTGTAACGCCTCAATGCGCAGAGGATGGATTTTCATGTGATTTTATATTTAGTTCTTTTAGAAAGATTTGTCAAGCTATACCAAATTTAATTAAAATCAGATAAACAGAAATCCAGCAATTAATATTTTTTTTCATAGAGACTCTGTGCTCAACGACCTTGGGAGGCAACTTTCCCTCATCTAGTTTGAGCACCCATATATTGCAATATCTAAATTGCTGGGTGCCACCAGTTCTCCCACTTTCCAACAACCAACCAACTTTCTGGTTTGCTACTTGTACATTCCATATGCAATTTGTATGTTGCTTTTCACACATAATGTGCTTACAGTCAACTTCTTTATTATTATTTAACTTTTAACATCAGTAATTAATAATTCTTTGTTAATTACCAATTATCGCCAGTATTTTTATTTATGCTAGACTATTTTTATTACCTTAAATGATGTGAACATATCCAAATTTAACCCCAGGGGCTCACATCTGGTGAGTATGGGCTTGGCACACCCAGGGTCCTGAGCTGGATATTATCATTCTTCTCTTTCTTGGTGATTCCCTTCTACTACTGACTCTCTCTCTCTCTCTCTCTCTCTCTCTCTCTCTCTCTCTCTCTCTCTCTCTCTCTCTCTCTCTCTCTCTCTCGGGGTGGTTCAGAAATTCTTTTTGGCTTGTGCAGCATAAGCCTCAGGCTTCCTTGCACCATATGGCTAATAATAATAATAATGGTACTGTGCTCTTCTAAGAGATCACACTCTGCAAGGAAGGCAATGCTTGGAGACCATAGTGTTCATGCAAGATGGTGCCCATCCCCATGTTGGTTGACAAGTGAGGAAACTGCTCCATTCAACATTCGGAAATGATCACATCATTTCTAGAGAATTTCCACAGTTCTGACCAGCCCAATCAGCAGATCTCAATCCCTGTGATTTCTGGCTATGGGGATACCTGAAAGACAGAGTTTACCATGGCGGCATACAGATGCTTGTCAGTTTGAAAGCAAATATTAAACAGCATGTAGCTAACATCCCTAGTGAGATACTATGTGAAACTCTGTCGCATACAGTCCTCCATTTTCCGAACGTCATGTCAAGTGAAGCAAAGCACATAGAACAATATCTGTAGATTACTAAGTTCTGATATTAAAATCTAATCTTAAGTTAAGTATTCCATGTTTACAGTGCAAATTTCTCCCCTGGTGGCAGAAATTTGAACTAATTTTTTTTTCTTCTACAAATCGCTTCCCCATACTCACCTATTTTCACAGTGTTATCTATAATTGTTTTGACACTAGATTCTCTTGAATAGGGAAACTTATTTTATAACCACCCAGTATATAGATATAAGCACCTACTATCTTCATCACATACACCTATCTATCTATCCACGTGTAATGCCTCAACGCGCAGAGGATGGATTTTCATGTGATTTTATATTTAGTTCTTTTAGAAAGATCTGTCAAGCTATCCCAAATTTCATTAAAATCAGATAAACAGAAATCCAGCAATTAATATTTTATTTCATAGAGACTCTGCGCTCAACGACCTTGGGAGGCAAATTATTTCAATTAGCAACAACATACTACCTGATGGTAAACTTCATGAGATCTATTGCTTTCCAAAACTTTGTATTTGTGTTACTTTATTTTCACCTGCCAATTTGAAAATATCTGCCCCATTCATTCTGCTCATTCATTAAGGGTTTTAAACACATACAAAACCTCTGTCAGTTTACTGGTGAGGTAAACTGACAGAGGTTTGTATTACAGAGCATTCTCTATGCTCTGTAATCTACATATTCTAAGATATTTGAAACGGTGACAACCCTCAGCATGACTAGCCAGTCTAATTGTTCCTCTTTGGACCTTCACTAGAAATTGTCCTTTTTTTTAGGTGAAGTCTTCTGATGCAAATATAATAGCAGAAATGAGGCTTCACCATTATTTTATAAAGAGGAATAATAACATCCTTAAAGGTCTTATAGATCATTCATAATACACCCTGAGCTTTCCTGGACACTTGCTTATCTGCAAGAGTAAAACTTCTCATCCACTTATATCATAATCCCTACTTTTTTCTCTTTCTGAACCATCTTTAATTCTATGTCCCCTGGACTGTTTTTCGCTCTTAGATTTCTTTTTGCCACATACAAAACCTTACATTAAGCAGGATTAAAATTCAGTGGCCATTTTTCAGACCAGATGTGCAACTTAGATTTACAATCTGAAGCAGAATAGTCTAGTCCCTATTGTTTATCATAGGCGCCTCCGTAGCCAGGTGGGAAGGAGCAGCAGTGCGTAGCACATGCTTCTTGATTAGACCGGGGTTTGAGCCTGTCACCACCAAATACGGAGGATGCGGAAAGGTCAGGGAATGACCACCGCATATCCCAGAGCAATATGGTCTTAGTTGCTAATGCTCCAAATAACAAACGAGGTAATTGTTTATCATCTTGTCTACCATTAAATCATCAGCAAACTTTGACAACTCTCCTGTATATCCTCATTAATACCATTGAGGAAAATTATAAATAAGACAGCCTCAGTACTAAACCATGCTCTCTACATTAGTCCACTTTGATGAAAGTCTTAATTACTACCTCTCCTCTTTCATTCATATACCTGTGATGTATAGTTAACTCTCATGGGGAATTGGGTCAGAAACTTTTTCTAAAAATCGAGATGTACAATATTGAAATTGTTTTGAGCATCTAAATGCTTTGACCTCATTATAATGATTAACCAGATTTGTTAACATTAGCATTAGCATTAGTAGAGGCATATGATGCAAGAAGCAAGCTTATGTAGCATCAGCCAAAGGGGAAAAAAAAAAAAAAACCCGCTCCCATTTCACCCCTCTGTTCGTTCCAAGTACCTCTTCAGCTCAGCCTTAAATTTATTTAGTCTATCAACTTCCACAACAAAGGATGGAAGTCTGTTCCACCAATCAACCACCCGCTGGCTAAAGGAAAATTTCCGCACATCTATCCCACATCTGTCTTTCCTCAATTTGAATTTATGCCCTCTCAAATGATTATTCTGAGCAAGAGGAAGAATTCCATCAGCATGGAGCATGCTCAAACCATTCAAGGCTTTATACAATTCAGTCAGATCACTTCGCAAGTGCCTAGTTTCCAGACATTCTAATTTGCAAAATTTAAGCCTTTCTTCATAAGAGCAACCCTTTGTTCCATTCACTAATCTTGTTGCCCTTCTCTGTACTCATACCAACAGCTCTATATCCTTCTTAAAATGAGGCCTCCAGACCTGTATACAGTACTCAAGGTGTGGCCTGACCATTGCCTTATATAAGGGGATAATCACCTCCTTATCCCTGCTAGAAAAATTCCTGTATATCATTGACAAGACAATATGAGCTACTCTTGCAGACTGTCTGCACTGCTCAGAAAACTTCATATCTGCCTGCACAATTACTCCCAGGTCCTTTTCGTTCTCTACCACTGTCAGTGTAGTACCACAGAGTTGATACGTTACTCTGGGGTTACTGCTTCCCATATGTAGTACTTTACATTTGTCAACGTTAAACTTCATTTGCCACCTCTCAGCCCATCTGCTCAACTTTTTTAGATCCTGTTGCAGCAGCAGCAGCAGCATACTGTCATTAGTGTCCTTAACAACCCTGCCAACTTTCGTATCATCTGCAAACTTGGACATTAAGCTTGATATACCATCATCAATATCATTTATAAATACAGAAACCAACAATGGACCCAACAATGAACCCAGGCGGACTCCACTAATAACATTAGTCCACAATGAGCAGTGTCCACTGATTACCAGTCTCTGTCTTCTCCTACCCAACCATCCCTTTATCCATAGCAGCAATTTGCCTCCATTGCCACACTGCTCCAATTTGTGCAGCAGTCTTCCATGTGCAACAGTATCAAAAGCCTTTCTAAGATCCAAATATATGATATCAAAGTTATTCCCTGCATCCAGTTCCTTTGTGACCACATCATAGTATCCAATCAAATTGGTCAGGCAAGACTTTCCCTTAACAAAACCATGCTGTGTCCGAGCTACAACTGAGGTCTTGTCTAGATGATCCTACAGTGCTTCTTTAACCAGTGCCTCCATTAATTTTCCTGGAACAGAAGATAAGGTCTATAATTACTTGTGTTGCCCTGTGATCCTCCTATGTGAATTGGGGTCACATTTGCACATCTCCAGTTGCTTACTTCCTTTGCTGCCTCCTTTAATATAACTGGATAGATCCCGTCCACCCCAGGTGCCTTTTTTATGTTTATCTTCAACAAATTTTCCACCACTTTCCTCTCAGTTATTACAAAATCATCCAGCTCTCTGCCAGAGTTTTACTCACCTCTGGCATTCCCCTCCCTGAATAACTTCTCATGGGTGAATGTAGATGCAAAATACTCATTTAGTTTGTTAGCCACCTGAGCAGGATCATCAACAATTGAACCATCAATATCCAGGACCAATCTGATTCATCCCTTTCCTTCTAGGGTTTACATAGGTAAAGAACTCTTTGTTGTTTTTCTTTGCATCCTTTGCCAAAGATTTCTCATAATCTGCCTTTGCCTACCTAATCTCCTTTGTGACTTGGTTACAGACCAGCTTATATCTATCATAGGCTTCCATGTCACCCATTAATACACATTTTTTTTACAAATTTTGTAATAGCTTGTCTTTGTTTGAGGACTACATAACTTTCGCATATACAGCAAAATAAGTTTGGATTGTTCAAAAACTTGCGTGAAAACATTTTACTTACTTTTTCTGCACAAGTTTGACATGATAGCCTCAAAAATAAACTGAGCTCACACTGATAAACACTGCTGCATGGAGTTCTCAAAGTTAAGAAACAAATGACTAAGACAGTGTTGCCAACATATGAAGATTTAGTTCACAAATTCCCAGAATTTACTCCTAACCTAATACATTCAATAATACAACTCATGAAATCAACTTAAGCGATCTGTGAAAAAATAGCGTGTGATATAAAAAAACAAATAACATTTCCGAAATCGTAAAAAACATTTAAAAACAGCTATTAGTTTACACACTGAATGAAAACTATGCAGAGTGGTGTAATACTTGGATCCTTAGTGAGGACCAGTTTGAGGATATTTGGTCCTTTTGTACTTTCTGTAATATGTTGAAATAAATAAGTCCTCCATAGTGGTTAAAAAAAAGAATCATGCTAGGTGTAATGCTTGATCACAAATTCCATTCATTAAAAGCATTCATTCTTGTTTGCCCCATATTCCCCGCCATCATTAGGCCTATGCATACTCAAACTGTCCACTTTATCTTATTACCAGACCCTGCACTATATTCATTCTACATCTAACTGAGTTTGTTCAAAATTTGGTAATAATCTGACTACTTTCAATATACCTTTGATAAGGAGCATAACCCCCTCCCCTATATTCCTCTCTGTCTCTCCTGAATGACATAATCATTGTAGTGAAATTTGTCATCACCAATCTCAAGTTGACACCATATCTGTTAGGCCTACAGTATTAGATTTAGAAGACTTGACCAGTAGTTCAAGTTCATTCAATTTGTTAGCAACACTTTTTGATGCATAAGGATAGTAAAAAGTAAAAAATTGTACATGTTTTATACAGGTCAAATTTTTTACTTTTTATACTACCCTTATGCACCATTATAACTGCTTAAGTCAGTTTTGTTGATTGATGTGTTTCTTCTCATCCATCTGTTATAATGAATTCCTCCCTCTCTTTTGCTTCCTTTTTTCTAATGCTTATGGGTTAGTTTGGTTCCATTTCTTTCTAGACATATTCTCATTTTTGGAGGTGGGGAGGAATGGGTATCTGAAATCAACCAGTACACATTAGAGAAAGGAATTGCAATGGAGGAGGCAGTCTGATAGTCTAAGCAAGTATAACATTCAATGCACATATGGATGTGCACCTCTTCAATAGAAGAGTTGTAAACTTCAGTGAGGTATAAGGAAAAATCCTTGAATCCTGTATAAGATTATTGTAAGCTCTCATTTCTTTCAAATGAATGATAATGTTCTCTCGAAAAAGGTCAACTGATGTTGAATTTTCTTTAGAGTGAGGATACTTCCAAAAAAGTGCAAGTAAGTGAACATATATGGAATACTGTAAGGAGGCAAATTTAAAATTATCAACACCTTCCAGAACTTTACATATGCAATAAATTGCTCTATTGGAAGGATGTGCTTCAGTACTACCAAGCTCCATTATCATTGCAATTTGTTCTTTTCAGTTGTTTTTCATTTTTTCTAGTTTTTTTGCCCATTTATAAAAGCTCAACATGCAAACACTATGTATTTCCAAATTTTCATTATGCACGGCTCTTTCCTCACATGTGTGATTGTGTTGAACTTATGTTTTCAGATGTTATCGGGTGATAATTATCAAGCTAGGCAAAGGCGAACCCTTATCAGTGCTTCCTGTCAATCCACAAAATTTGAATGTTACCACTTATGAAGATGTTCATAATGAAGATGGTCATGGAGCATATATTGCAGAGTCATTTAATAGGTAAATTTTGCTGTAAGATATGCATCTATTTTTCCTAGTTTAAAATAAATTTTATTATTTAGTGTATGTGTGTGTGTCTATGCATATTATATATATATAATATGTGTGTATATATATATATATATTAATGTATAAATGATCATTATCTTTCGTAATCTTGGGTAGTTAAGCATTTCCTGATTTTAGCATTATGAGTTCATACATTTTTATATTCTATATGTATAAAACATAATATAAGAATTATCAATCAATACTCATATTTATTTAGAGATGATAAAGAGGTTAACATCCCTTAAAGAGAACATCTTACACAAAACTATTAATCCTTGTATTTATCTGGTTATAAATATATCATTTTAGTGATTCTCAATAGTTACATTATACTTCTCCCTTTAAAAGAAATTCTGAAAGCAGTTTCCCATGGCTAGATATTTTTTCTTTTGAATTTAACATTGCCCTATTAAATATTTTAGCATTATCAAGTTTGTTAAATAGAAAAAAATGAAATTTGAAAATATAACTAGATAACTATTTTACATAAAGCTTGTTTTTTTTTTTTTTTCACACAGACTAGCTCATTTATACAATACTGTATACCTTTCAAAATGCACTCTTATTTATTATGTTTTTTTTTTATTAAAGATTATTCAAGCAATAATTTCCAAGAGAGTAAAGAGCATCCTCAATTACTGTTGCATTAATGATCTGAGTTAAAAGCAGGGCTCGGAATGGACCAGAGCGCACCGGAACACCGTTCCGGTTCGTCATATTCATCGGTAATGTCATGTACATACTTCATTATTAAAAATAAGATATTTTATTAACAAGCGTTCCATTTCGTAAAATTTTCCATTTCGACCCCTGGGTAAAAGGTATTACTTCACTCACTGTTAATTGACTAGACAATTACCTGTGAAAGTAGCACACTTAGGCATAATTATGCAATGACTAAGCATGACATCTGCCTAAAACTTTGTTTTGAATTCCTCAAGCTGAATAATACACTCACAAAAGTATCTTATATCAGCAGTCAGATATAGTGCATAAACAATTTATTGAAAACTTGCTGATCTTTTGATTTTTCAGACTTAATACTAATTTTTGTAAACATTAGTGTTAAGTTTATAAGGTAAATTAAAAGATTTTCAAATTGCTAAAATTGGTCTGCCTTTTGAAAAATAAAATATTATAGCAGTAAATTTTGCATTGCATCCAAAAAAAAAAATTAGTAAGCTTCTTTACTGAACTTCTAATTTTGTTTGTTATAAGGTAGGTTATACAAAGGTGTTTTTGAACTTAAAGTTTTTGATGTTCATGACTAACATAGTCGAGTTTATTGAAGATAATAATTCTTAACAGAAACTCATTAAAAACTTATACTTCATTGGAACATAGATTTTATTGCAAAAAACTTTTGAAACAGTAAAACAGTATTATTTATTACATACATGAGTTAAACATTTGAACCCCAGGAAGTAAAAGTGTTTTTCTGTGTTCCTGTTGGTCATTAGCACATGTAAACAAACATTTCAAACAAAGATTTTAATTTGTTAATTTTTTTTTGCCAATTATTTTGTCTTAATATTCTGAGGATACATTATATTTGATTTCAGTTGTAAGTAGGACTCTTGGACTAGATTTTATCATTAGATACATAGTTTGTTTTTTTTTGTTTTCGTTTCAGAAAAATATTCCCATAACAATGGAAAAAAGTATTGATACAACTTCCACCACCTACTAATTAGCTCTTATTCAAATGCTGCCTCATATTTGGTCAGTGAATGTACACATTGGAATTAAGGTAACATGGAATCTGATATAACATGATTGTTAATTGATATTAGTACATACATCGATCAGTGTGGATAGTATTAGCAGATCAAATAGTCTAGAGAAGAACACCGTACACCTGTGAAAAAAGCAATCACTTTAGCATTATACTTTATATATATCTTTGTCGGTACTTTATGGGAAACAAATAATCTTTATCCTGTTGTAATTTTAATCATCTTTTAATCCTGTTAGAAAATGTAACTGAGGTTGGATAAACTGTCGCTATATATATTGCTATATACAGCAATATATATAGTGACCCACCTGCTCAACTATTCTTTATCTTTACTGCATGTTTAGGCTACATACTATTATTGAATTATGTGTATTTATGCCTAACAATTTTTTGCATAAAAATTGTTAGGCATAAATATACATACATTATATACATGTGTGTGTGTGTGTGTGTGTGCGTGTGTGTGTGTGTGTGTAAATAGTTACTGATCAAAATCTAGGTCGAAATGGATGATCAGCGAACAGACGAACTTAATAATACAAAATAAATTTGCATAGGATAAATATAAGCTATTAGGAAGTACAAACTACGATAAATATGAAATGACACAGTTCTTTCTGTTCTAGAGGATCTGTGATCCAGGAACAAAGTGTCCACACTAACTAGAACATTATACTAAAGTGTGTGTGTGTGTGTGTGTGTGTGTGTGTGTGTGTGTGTGTGTGTGTGTGTGTGTGTGTGTGTGTGTGTGTGTGTGTGTGTGTGTGCCTTTGTCTATTTTGTCAATTTCATTGTGTTTTCATAGGTAAATTTACATGTTTTGTAGGTTGAAAAAACACTGGAATAGATCACTGGGAAAAATCTTCCCTCCCTCTACCTGTTATCGATTAGTTTACCCAGTTAAAGAGGCCTTTAGAAATTTTCTAGTCATTGAAGGGGCTTGAGCCCAAACCTGTCTAAACAAGTAGCATACAGACAGCAATATACAGTAGACGTTCAGAATAATGGCACCTTTGGGGATTCAGGTGCTGTTATTTTGATTTTTCCGTTATCTAGAAAGTTTTATTTTTAATATATTTAATGAAAAAATAATGAGGCTAAATAATAAATAGAGAGAATAAGAATGCAATTTTATTAACTGCACATAAAAAACATAAACATGTTGATGATCCAATGTTATATTCTGCCATTACTACACTTCTGTTTACACCCCATTATATTTTCTTTATTATATCAGATTTAGTCTGTCCAGGTAGCACAGTGGCATCATTACTGTCCTTCCCACATCTGGCAAAAAAGGCCTGGGTTCAAATCCCAAACTTTCCAGGTGACCCTAGTGTAATAGTTTGGATTATATCAAGTTTGTCACTAAGCTTTAATGTTGTTCTTCTTTTCTTCTTTGTTTGAGATTTATTAAATTTAGGAGCTGTAGCGAGGGGTTTTTACTTTAAAATAAATGTAAAATGCAGAATAATCCGTGATATCAGTATGCAATTCACTTTCAAAATGGTGAACATAAGCAAATACAGTAATCACGTGATTTGCCGTTTTCTTTTTTCGGCACTGCAAGCCCATCTGCGCTATATGTAAACATCCAATCTCAATGTGCCATTAGCTCAAATGTTCCGTTATTTGGGGTGCCGTTATTTCAACAGTCTATTGTATCATGCCAACTAAGCTGCTACAGAGGTAAAGTATAAATTAATCAGTACTAATTTTACTTAGAAGTTAGGCACTCTGATGCAGACTATTGAAATATACTTGGAAAGATAAGAATAGTAGTAAAGAGTCCTTGTATGTGAGCATTAATAGAAAAGGATTGAACCATATACACTCAGTGATCATTGAATTATGACCACCTATCTAATACCATGTTGGGCTACTGTTCGCACAGATAACAGTCAATATTCACCTAGGCATTGGCTCCACAAAATGTCTGAAGATGTCTGTATGGATCAGAAGTCATGATGCCTGCAAGGCTTTCCACAGTGTCAGAACAGATGATGGTTGCATGTCCATACACCTCACTTCCCATTCCAAAACATCCCACATACATTCAACTTGATTGAGGTCAGTTGAATTTGGAGGCCAATGAGCGATGTGTTCACTGTGTTCCTTGAACTACTTGTGCACAGTGTGGGCCCAATGAAATGACACAGTGCATCATCACATTGGAAGATCCTGTTTCTGTCCAGGAAAAAATGAAACATGGCAGGGTACACATAGCCTCCTAAGAGCTGCCAGTAGACCGCACCAGTGAAATGTTGGTCTGTATGCACCAGGGTGGGGGGTTCTATTTCTTGCCAGAAAAATATGTCCCATATTATGCAGGCACTGCTACCTGCTTGGATAGTGGGCACCATGCACATGGGTCCATGGACTTGTATTGCTTGCATGACACATGAAGGCATCTCTATTGGCATGTTGCACCAAGTATTTGGACTCATCTAACCAGTGCACTTATTCATTCTAGTAAGTCCTCCAGTGTCCAATCAGCATGTTGTTGACACCACAGCATTCACTGTCAGTGATGATCAGCAACGAAGTAAGGAGAGGATACCTCTTTTATCTGCTGTGGAACCCCATACATCTGAGTGTGCAGTGCACGTCATTTGGGATATTTTTCTTGCATTCTCCATATTGTATTTCAGTGTTATCTGTCACAGAGTGACCTCCATTAAGACCGTACAATGCACTGCACCCTTTGCTCACCATGAACATTGACCTTGTGTAATCCTTTACAGTTCTGTTAGTGGGAGGTAGTTTGACACGTTCGACACCATTCACCTTAACCACAGTGGGCCATGAGCAAGTGATGTCTTGTCGGTTGCTCAAGTTTCCAATATGGAAGTACTCAACTCACATATTCATCTATATATCAGCCCTGAACTAATTCCGAAAAAAAGATATGCTTTGTCTGCATCAATTAAGTGTCAAACAAAGAATTAACCTCTAACAATTCATAGTAACTCAAAACAGAACATATGACATCCAGTGTATATGCTGCACTCAGGGGAGTCTGATCAGATATATTATCTGAAAAGACAGTAGCAGGTCCAACATGCAGTTATGACTTTGAGCCATCTGTGTAAACTGGCAGGAAGTCAGAATGTTCAGCTCAGTGTTCTGAATAAAGCTGATAGTAGACAGAAGACAGGATATTTTTTTTTTTTTTTTTTTTTTTGATTTGGTAGTTATTGGCGCATCGGCTTCTGTGGCCATATTGCACCTCCCAAGGTTTTTGCAGTACTTTGATCCAAGCCCGAGGCGGGAATCGAACCCGCGACCTTTGGGTTGCCGGGCAGGTACTTTACCCACTCGGCTAGCCCGGTCGGCTAGACAGGATATCAAACTTCATTCTGTTCTTAAGGGAGAAGTCACATGCTGGTATTTGAGTGTGCCAGGATCCACCCTGTCTTGGTCCTTTTACTAAGAGGGGGAGAGTACTACTTTAAGTGTTGCCCTTTTTGCTGTTAAAGCAAACTCCATTACCGAGTAACTTCCTCCAGCTGTAAAGTAAACGGTGCACTCTGTGTTGATGATGTCAGCATATTCTTCCAGTCAGGCATTATAGAGAAACAACGTGGGGAAAGGTGCATTCTAGGATTCGAATCACTCCCAAACCAAATTAAATAATTAATAAATAAATAATTAAACAGGGAAATCAAGTGACATCAGTCAAAGGTCACTTAATTCAGTGTGCATTACAAATAAACAGTGCTTTTCTTAAGAGTGATAAAATAATGATATCTACTTGTAATGCAGCACACCCCAAGACATCTTTTTCAGTAATCATCATTATCTCTCAAAGATGTAACTGTCGTCAGGGGTAATGCGAAGGGTTTTGCTTTCCTAAAGGTGACTGCAGTGGTCTCAGACAGTTTTTAAATTCTATACACTGGGACCAACTGATGATATTACCAACAGCAAATTCTAAATGGAAGCATTCAAGGAATTACTCTTGGAAGCTACTAGGCTTTTCATACCAACTAAGAAATACTGTTCAAGGTTAAGGCCTAAATGGATATCAAATGAACTAATGAAGCTTGTGGCAGAGATTAAAAATACATGGGATGCATATAAATTATCAGGTGACACAGAAACCTATGATAGATATAAATTAGTCCATAATCAAGGCACAAAGGATGTTAGGCAAGTGAAGGCAGATTACAAGAAACCTTGGGAAAAGATGCAAAGAAAAACAGTGAAGTCTTCTTTACTTATGTAAACTCTAGAAGGAAGTGGATGAATCAGATTGGTCCACTTGACACTGGCTATTCAATTGTAGATGAACTTGCTGAGGTAGCTGATAAACTGGATGAGTATTTTGAATCTATGTTCACACATGAGGAATTCTGCAGGGTAATGGAGGCCAGAAGCTTATCAAAACCCTAACAGGGAGCTAAATGATTTTGTAATAACTAAGATGGAGGAGAAATTGTGGAATTTAAACATAAGAAAGGCACCTGGGGTAGTGGGATCTATCCAGCATAGAAAGTAAGTAACCCCTTAGCCATGATTATGAGAGCATCCTTGGACTCAGGGGAGGTCCCCATGGATTGGAGATCCATGGGGATCAAAAGGTGACACGAGTAATTACAGACCTGTTAGTTTAACTTCTGTTCTGGAGAAATTAATGGAGTCACTGATTAAAGAAGCACTGCAGGATCATCTAGACAAGACTGCTGTTATAGTTCAGGCACATCATGGGTTTGTTAAGTGGGAAGTCTTGTCTGACCAATTTGATTGGATACTATGATGTGGTCACCAAGGAACTGGATGTAAAAAATAATTTTGATATCATATACTTGGATTTTTGGAAAGCTTTTGATACTGTTGCACATGGAAGACTACTGTACAAATCGGAGCAGTATGGTATTAAGGGCAAGTTGCTGCTATGGATAAAGGGATGGTTGAGTGGGAGAAGACAGAGAGTGGTAATCAATGGACACTGCTCTTTGTGGACTAATGTTATTAGTGGAGTCTCCCAGGGTTCCGTGTTGGGCCCATTGTTGTTTTCTGTATTTATCAATGATATTGATGAAGGTATATCAGGCTTAATGTCCAAGTTTGCAAACAATACAAAGGTTGGTAGGGTTGTTAATGATAGTAATGACAGTACAAACTTGTTCATTTGATTCTACAATACTAGCCAAACCTAAGCACACACCAAGCTTTTGATCTTTTCTTCACAAACAACCCATTCAAAGTATACAATTAATATTTGCAGTCATCCTCTAGGTATCCCAGATCGCAATTTGATAACAATTTATTCTCAAATAAAGCTTCTAAGCTATTCTCAGTCCCTTGTCATTTGGTATTACAATAGTGCTAAACAGGATGATTACATAATTTATATTTCTGTTTTCCTTCTTTAGACCAGTGTTTTTTAATTTCCCTGATAATATTTCTTCACGCCACATTACTGAAATTATTCTTGTAAGAAAGAGATTCTTTATTCCTCATTCCACCCTAAACTCCTCTCTTTTGTCTTCTACTACCAGGCAACTACCTGTAATGTGGTCTCAGACAAAATACGGATAATGAAGGGAAAATCCACAGCAAACCCCTCATCAGTTCTAGAACATAATGGATGCAGTATTGCAGACTCAATTGCAATAGTGCATTCATCAGTGCTCGTGGGGAAACATTTTCTAACATAACAACATCATATTACTCCCCAGAATTACTTGTCCTTAAACGCAAAACTGAGAATCAGGCCCTTAATTTTACATCAAAGCATATTTACTCCTGTAATGGGCATTTACCATACACAAGCGGAAAACAGCTCTCACCCTTACAAAGGCAAGTGCTGTTGGACCACATGATATCCATTATGAAATTATTAAACATCTTTCATAAAAATTCATGGAGTGCCTGCTCCTCCTGTATAACAGAATCTTCCTTGAAGAGTAGTTTCTGGACACCTGGCTCAAGGTAACTATTCTTGGTTTTGCTATGTCAGGAAAGGATCCTAAATTTCCAACAAATTACTACCTATTGCTCTGACTAGCTAGTTGTGCAAAATATTGGAGAGAATGGTCAATACTCATCTTTTATGGTATTTAGAATCAAATTACCTTCTCTCCTGGCATTCAGTGCTACTTCTGAAGGAAGAGGTCCAATTTGGACCACTTAATTAGAATGGAAACATCTATTTGAGATCTTTTCCTATTAAGAGAGCATTGGTGTCTGTCTTCTTTGATATGGAAAAAGCATATGATACAACTTGGAGATTTGGTGATTTGGTATTTTAAAAGATCTTTATGAACTCTGTCTAAGAGGTCACCTTTCTGTTTTTATTAAAAACCTTATCCCATTTTTTTTTTCTGAGTTCGAGTAGGATCCACCCTGTCTTAGTCCTTTTGCCAAGAGGAGGGAGTACTGCTTTAAGTGTTACACTTTTTGCCGTTAAAGCAAACTCCATTACCGAACAACTTCCTCCAGCCGAAATGGTGCACTCTGTGTTGATGACTTCAGCATAATCTTCCAGTCGTGCAACATGAGGGTTATTGAAAGACAATTGCACCAAGCCATTGATCACCTTAGCTCCCAGGCAATGGACAATGGTTTCCAGTTCTGACTGGAGAAGACCATTTGTGTCTATTTTTGTCATAAGTGTAACCTTCACCCCAAACCTGAATTAAGAGTTGAACAAGGCACCATTCCAGTAGTAGCAGAGATGAAATTCTTGGGACTTGTATTTGACAAAAAGTTGACATTTCTCAAACATATTCATCATCTATGCACAAATGCATGAGGAGACTAAACATCTCGATGCTCTCTCTCTCTCTCTCTTCTACTTTTTGGGGTGTAGACTGGTGCACTTTACTCCATCTGTATCATGCACTCAAAATCAGATTATGGATCTTGGGTATATGTGCCTGCTAGAAATAGTGTCTTCCGGTGGCTTGACCCAATTCACCATCAGACTATTTTTATTGCTACTGGTGCATTCAGAACATATTCTGTCCAAAGTTTATACATGGAAGCAAATGAACAATCCTTGTTGCTTTGACCGAAACAGTTGCCTCTACAGTATGCTTTGAAACTGAACTCAGCTTAACATCGCAGTTGACAAAGTTGGCCAATCACCAAAGCAGCCCATTCCACCCTGGCACACTCAAATACCAGCATGTGACTTCTCCCTTAAGAACAGATTGAAGTCTGATATTTTGTCTTCTGCTACTGTCAGCTTTATTCAGAACGCTGAGCTGAACATTCTGACTTCCTGCCGGTTTACACAGAGGGCTCAAAGTCATAACTGTATGTCGGACCTGCTACTGTCTTTTCAGATAATATTATATCTGATCGGACTCCCCTGAGTGCAGCATATACACTGCAGAGCTGCACGCTATAGAATAGTCATGGGTCACAAGAACTTGCCAATACCAGTGGTTTATTATATACACTGATTCTTTAAGTGCGCCACAGACTTTATCAGCGATGAGATGCACTACTCATCCAACTATGTCCCAGGTTCAGCAGATGATATGCACTCTCTCTGAAGGTAGATTCAATATCCTCTTTTCTTGGCTCCCCAACCACACTGGGATTAGTAAAAATGATTTGGCTGATACCGTAGCCAAATCAGCAGCCCAATGAATAATCTTGACATGTTAGTCCTCTATACAGACTACAGGCAAGTAATCCATAATAAGTTATATTTGCAGTGCCAAGATTTGTGGCATCAGCAGATAACAAACAAACTATATCAGATTAAGCCTGTAATCAAACTGCATCAGTCTAGTCTGTGAAGGGATCATAAAGAAGAAGTTGTTCTTGCTTGGCTCTGCATAGGACAGTTATCTGCCACATTTCCTGTTTGCTGATGACTCTGCTATGTGCAAGCAATGTGACACCATTTTATCCATTAAGTATGTTTTAATGGTATGTTTCTTTAGATAAGCATGTTTTACCACTTTAAACCATTTGACCATGCCATATACACTCAGTCAGATTTTATCTGACAATGAAACTGTGTTTCATTAGTATTTAAGTTTTTACAGGCTATTAATATGCATGCACATGTATAAAATAGATAATTTATTTTTACTGTTATACTGTATTTTATTTATTTGTATATGTATAACCATTTGACAAGGTAACCTTTTTAAAGGTTACCAAAATCTTAATTTTTATTGAAATTTTAACTTTGTCCATGCACATTATAACCCTAGTCAATTTTGCACCATTAAAATCAAAATCAAAAGATATGAACTTAAGTGATTTTTTTCATAAATAATTTTTTTTTTTTTTTGCATTTTTGTAAGTTCCCTCTATGTGAAGTGTACATTTAAAATATCTGTCACATTTTAAATGCAACTTTCTTCATGTTCTGTAGAAAGTAAACAAATCTTCTGCCATATGCAGTAGCAGGCATCCCTCAAGTCCATGGGGGTAACCAGAACAATGCAATTACTGTTGGTCTGGTGCTCCCGCTGCCTTATTTTTATGGCCTATAAAATTATATGCAAAAGGATTCTCCAAGGTCAGAATTGTCCTAAATTGGCATTGTTCACTAGTCCCTCATGAGTAATAGGGTGTTTATAATTGCTGTCCTCTAACATGGGTGGAAAGTGCCTGAGTTTCAGTATATACTGATGCCTCATAGTCATGGTTATTTTGGTGCTTAACATACACCTTATCATCCACTATATCTGCTTGTGTAACATATGGGAGTAATAATTGTTGTCTCTTTTGCTTAGGCAGAATGGACTGAACCAAGTATATGTAAAGAAAGTATGGATTATAAAATTTTGCCATACAAATATAAAACCGCATTATCTCAAATCCATCCATCGTTTAAAAACTAGTTGGGGAGGGATTCCTGTACATGCAACACACACACACACACACACACACACACACACACACACACACACACACACACACACAAACTCCCATTGTGATGCTTTTGAAGGGACTAGTCCCAAAGAGCATTATAAGCCCCTTTCCTCTTTTTTGTTGGAGGCTATTTTTCAATTTGTCTATATGTAAGTTGAAAAACCCGTGAACTTAAATGTATTTGCTTGATTTATTAGTACCTTCAACTTTTCTTTGCATCCTGTTAAAAAAAAAATAATGAAAATTTTAAAAAAGATTTTATTAAATTAAACTAAACATATCTTGAGTATTACTTATAAACATAATAAATGTTGTATTGACATAATAATAATAATGTTGTCATTAAGGAAATTTATTGATGCAACGTTGAACACACTAAAGATCTGACTACTTACTGTATCAGTGAGGAAAGCAAGGGAATAATGTTAATTTAATACAAAAAAAGGTGAGGAGAGTTGCAAATGCACTGATAAAATAGGAAGACACTGAATTATAAAAAGCAGCCTTTCTATCTTTGAAGCTTAAAGTTAAAATATATGAAGTAAGCAAACTGCACCGTAAATGATTCCTAGACTAAAACTACTAGACACTGCCCAGAAGAAAGCAGTTGGAGTAATCAATAATTCAGCTCTTACAAAATCATTCGATTGCCTATTCCTTCTTGGAATCATAAAAAAAAATGATATACGTGGGAGGGTATTTTAAATGGCAGTGTCATAGATGTTTAAAAATGCATGGCATTTCATAGGATTGATCATGTGACCAGAAGAAAATAGATAAAATAGGTAAATGTGGAATAGCACTATCAGCAGGAATGTTTACTGTGCATGTGCATGTATTAAAAACTTGGCTATAGCATTATGATTAAGTCAATTGAAATCTTCATATAAATTGTGCCATTTTTACTTTGGTACATTGTCATTTAAAAAATTGCATGCCTTTGCCATAATTTTATACTTTCCAATGAACTGATCAGCAATATGTATTTTACAATGTGTAAAATGTTCATTTAGTATCCATCGGTGCTGCATTTTGAATAGTTGTTTGTTTGTTTGTTATTTGGTTTTTAGGAGCATTAGCAACTAAGGCCATATTGCTCCGGGATATGCGGTGGTCATTCCCTGACCTTTCCGCATTCTCCGTATTTGGTGGTGACGGGCTCGAACCCCGGTCTAATCAAGAAGCGTGTGCTATGCACTGCTGCTCCTTCCCACCTGGCTACGGAGGCGCCTTTTTGAATAGTAGTCTACTGTATAATGTGTTGCTGATACTGTATTTTTTTATGATGACACCAAATACAGAAGATATTAGTACAGTAGAATCTCAAAAATCCATCACTTTTGAATATCTGTACAAGGGCAGAAGGAAAATAGGTTAGCCAGAGCACAATGTTCCATTAATAATTACCAAATACCATTTCTTTCTGTTTTATGTATTTCCTAGAATCATCATTACTGTGTATTTGCAACATATAAAATCATTCATTTTGCAAGACATTCAATACATACTAGTGCACAGTACAGTACTCATTATTACAGTATTATATATTTAGTGTAAGGCTTTAATTGCTGAAATTATACCATCATATCATGCTATTTATACCTCATATTAAAAATACTGGACCTCACAATACTCATACTGGGGACAGCATTTAAACCTGTGACCTGTATTTCTTAGGCAAGTATGTTACCCACTTGACCAATCTGGTAGTATGGGTTAACATTTTGGCTTAATGCTGGTGGCTATTGTTCTTTGAAAGTTATAGGAGTCAGAGATGTATTATCTAAAAAAAAATAATGAATTACCTCTGAATACTTATACTATGTGCATAACTTGAAAAAAACTGTTTCAAAAATCTAGCGTGTACTTTGTCCAAGGATACTGGATTTATGAGATGCTACAATATATTTTGCAAAACCAGAGTTCGTGCACTAAGAATGCACTGTTGCTTGCAATCAGGTGATTAGCAGTAAGACATTCATGGTGAAAAAAAGGTAGACATTGACTTTTATGTGTATTATGTATGAAATTGCCATACTGTATCTTGTTAGCTTCCTTTGCAGTGCTAATTTGGTTTTGCAGCTACCTTGGTGGTCTTAACAATGCACCTTTGTTCTTGAGTTCTTTCCTCACTCTGTACACTGAAACACCTATAAATTCAGCTGTTAATTCCATAATTTCATGAAATTGTTACTCAAGATAAAGTTTTACTAATCTGCTGTAAACATTCATTACAATCTTTTTTTATCAGTTGCCTGCACAGCTGCTTCCTCCACATGTTTTTCTTCAGTAAGAATAATTGGACAATTATGCTGAAATTTTTCTCAACAAAAAAAAAAACCTCATTGATAGAAACATAAAACATTGAGGGTTAACATTCAGTTTTTCTGTTGACTATCTTGCTGTCTTGACATCATAATGTCTTTGGTTATAATGCCAAAAGTGTAGGTGCACACACTCACACAGTCATTTGACATATTAGACATAATAAAATGTTCAGGTTCACCTGAAAATTTATTGTGACTCACATTGTTTGCAATAAAATATGCTTTTTCATGTCATACATGTGACATTTGAGCTCCAGAATGTATGGCATATTTCTAACTGCATCAATGGCATCACCAGAGAGTAACAGTTGGAATAAACTTGCACCTTAGTGTTGTAGAAGTAGATAGTTAGAATATCTTTAAAGAAGAATTGGACAGAATTATTTTTTATTTTTTTTTGGACTGATGCTGTGCAAACTTAGCTTTCTAACATAATTTTTCCAATACTAATACTAAAATACTAATCAGGATCACACACTGTCAAAGGTTCTGATCAGTATTTGCTTCGGTGGTTTATGTGATCTCTCATGATAAAAATCAACAAGATTTACGTGACTGGGTAACCTATTTCACTGGAGCATTATGACTATGGCCCATTCACAATCTTAGATAATACTTGTTTGGGATGCATCATATTGATTAAATGAGTTGTGCCTGTGCACCATTGTACAAGACTACATGCATTGGCATGTATTGAAAGTAATATGTTCCAGAGGCACATCTAGGAAATGGGTGAGAAAGTCCAAATATCTATTGCTATCATGATGATCCAGTAATATGCATACCTATAATTATGTCACTCACTCTACTATTCAAGCCTAAATGTTAACAGAGAAATGATGTATCTGGTATCTGATATGCATGATATGAGGGTTGTGTGTAACCCTTGTATATTGGTTGTGAATTTTGTGGAATGCATTGTAAAACAGGCCTCATCTGTCTGGAGGAACTTAGTATGGAACATCGGATCCCCCAGAACTCTTCTGTAATAACCAGATACATTGAAATTCCCAGTGAAAAGTCCATAGGCAGAAATACATATACTCTTTTAATATAAATTTAAATAAATTTTAAATAAATTTTCTGTTTATACTCCGGCACGACAACCAAGTCAGTAGAGTTTACAATAAATCGTCAATACAAATATTTATCGTATTTAGTAGTCACGGGCTTGAACCCCGGTCCACTCAAGGAATGCGTGCTATGCACTCTTGCTCCTGACCACTGGGCTACAGGGATACATATCTTGTTCCTGTAAAGTCCTTCACACAAAAGATTACAATGATTCCACATGTCCTGCCATTGTCCTACAGTCTTACTGGACACTTGGGAAGAGAATACTTTCCAAGTGTCCAGTAAGACTGTAACCCTATCATGTGGATGCCTCACCCTTGTATAATCTTGTACTATAGACACGGATATACATATAGAGGATGCAGAATTTTATAGTTGCACAAAAGGATAAGTTTTTTGGAAATTTTTACAGTCTTCTTGATTAATTAACCTATTAAATTGTGTTTACAAATAGATTAAATAGTCTTAGTCACGTTTGTTAGCTTATTTTTTTAAAATTTAGCTAGTGATTTTGTAAGTTACGACACACTACTCGTACCGCTGTTGTTAGGATGCTTTGGCTCGAATATCATAGCACGTAGCCAGTAGTGCAAAGGAATAATAGAGTTTTAATTGTGATAAATTAGTTGCTCAAAGGTTGTTCTAATCACTTCTTGGGCATATATCTTTTATGTGTTTATTAGCTAAGGAATTTTTACTTTTTAGCAAGGAAATAACTAATTTAACATTATGATCGTTATGGTATAGTGTAACATATATCTTGTACTTGATGACATAAGGTATAACATTAAACTAGATAGTGTAATATGCATCACTGTATTTAGGAATCTATTAGCTTAGTGTAGTATTGTAAATTAATCAATTAAATTTATTAATCTTATTAATTTTCATTCTTAATCAATTAAATTGTATTTAAATGGGAATCATACCCCAGACTAGAGCAGCAAAAGAACTGGCACAAAATAGCAGGAGTGCTGTGACTTGGTGGAGAACTGAAGAGGGCAATTCTCCAATGCATCACAGCCTTAAAAGATGTGCAACTTGTGAAATCTTTGCAGATCTTTCTGGAACAGGACATGACAGGAATAAGGAAGATGTCTGTGTTTGCGCTAGGTGTAGAGAGTGTGAAGAAATTAGGTGCCAGCTCCAGTGTTCTGATGGGCATCTATGGAATTTTGAAGAGTAGCTCTCACAGGAATTAAAATGTGGGGGGGGGGGGCACATCAAGCTGTCAGCTGCCCAACTCAACACCAGAGCTCACTCTTGTGTATCTGGCAGTACGTCAGTCTTCAAGGCAGAATGTGCTGCTCCCACACGAGCAAGCTTTTATCGGTGATTCTATTGTCAGGGAAATAGAAAATATTTGAGCAAAAAGTATAGGTGGAATAGGACCAGGGTATGTCTGCCGGGGGCAAACATTGTTGATGTTATAGAGCAGATATTAGTATTAGTAATGGCCACATGGTGCAAGAAAGCCTATGGCTTATGCTGTACCAGCCAAAAAAAAAAAAAAAACGAATAAAACAATGATAAAAAAATAATAATAAATAAATAATAGTAATTAATAAAAGAAAAGGAAATTAAGCCTATCATCCTATGTGCTTCCCTGACCCAAAGGTACTATCCAGATGACCTTTGAATTTCCCCAAACTGTCAGCCTCTACCACCCATGTAGGCAACTTATTCCAGTAATTTATAACTTGCTGGCTAAAATAAAACTTAATGCAGTCCAATCTAAACATTTCCCCCCCCCTCTGTAACTTGAATTTATGTCCCCTAGTTCTAGTATCATTTATAATCTTAAAAATTTCATCCTCATTCATTTTACTGATGCCTCTCAGAGCCTTAAACACCTCAATCAAATCTCCTCTAAGGTGTCTAGTTTCCAAACTCTTCAACCCACATATTCAAAGTCTTTCTTCATAAGGACACCCTTTTGCCGATCTCACCAGGCGAGTTACCTGTCTTTGCACCCTTTCAAGAAGCTCAATGTCTTTCTTTAGGTGCAGTCTCCATACTTGAACACAGTATTCCAAGTGTGGTCTAATAAAAGCCTTATATAATGGGATTATCACGTCCCTATCTCTACTTGAAAAAGTTTGATAGATCATCGATAGGACACCATGGGCCTTCCTTGCAACCTGTTTACAATGCTCAGAGAATTTCATGTCTGACCGTATCGTAACAGCCAAGTCCCTTTGCTCCAGTACTGGGTTTAGTTTAACTCCACCAAGTGAATAAGTTATTTTGAGATTGCTGTTTCCCAGGTGTAATACCTTACACTTTGTTGGATTAAAGAATAGCTGCCATTTTTCTGACCATTCCTGAAGTCTATCTAGGTCTCTCTGAAGAAGCTCAGCTTGACAGTGATCATTAACTACTCTACCAATTTTAACATCATCTGCAAATTTAGACATCACGTCCTCTATCCCTTCATCGATGTCGTTTATGAAAATTAAAAACAACAGTGGTCCTAATACTGATCCTTGGGGAACCTCACTTCTTATATCAACCCAATCTGAGGATAGCCATTTATCACAACCCTCTGCCTCCTGCCTTGAAGCCATCCTACTATCCATCTAAGGATTTTCCCAGTGATTCCAACCACTCATGTGGGACTGAGTCAAAAGCTTTGCTGAAATCTAAATAAACAATGTCGAAATTATTCTCTAAATCCAGCTCGTGAGTGACCCTTTCAAAATAGCGAACCAGATTTGTTAAACATGATTTTCCCTTTACAAAACCATGCTGAGTATCCTTGAGAATTTCAATTCGATCCAAATGATCCTGAATTCCACCCTTGATCATTGCCTCCATGATTTTCCCTACCACTGAAGTCAGACTGACAGGTCGATAATTTCCCACTTCCCTCTTAGAGCCACCCTTATGTATGGGAGATACATTGGCACTTTTCCAATCCAAGGGAATCTCCCCAGAGTCTAGCGATGCTCGCATAATTAGCCTCAATGGTTCAATGCATTTACTTGCCGCCTCCCCCTTAAGATTATAGGGTATATTCCATCAACTCCAGGAGCCTTACTGGCCTGTAGGCTTGAAAGTTTTTTCATTAAATAATCTTGCAAAATTTCAATATCATTAATTACATATTTTTCAACTTCACTCCCACAATTTCCCATTACCACAAAAGGTTTTTCATTTGTAAATATCAATGCAAAATAACTGTTGAGTTCATCTGCAACGGCAGCTGGTGTATTTAATACTATCCCCTTTCCCTTACATACAGGTCCGATCTTGTTTGGCCTGCTCTTCTTGGCATTTATATATATATATGAAGAATTCCTTATCCCCCCCCCCCTCTTTGTTCTGTTTGCTAGTGATTTCTCATAAACTGCCTTTGCCTGCCGATCCTTTTCTGTGGTTCTATTACAGATAATCTTGTAGCTGTTATAGGCTTCAATACTTTTTATTGCTCTGTAACCTTTCCATGCCACCTTTTTCTGCTCAAATAATGTGGCAACTTCACTATTCATCCAACTTGGAACCCTCCTCATGAGTATTTTTTTAGTGGTAAATACGCCTTCAAGGCATCTGTGATTAATGTTTTAAAAGCATACCACTGTTCAAATGTATTCATTCTCTGCGCAATATCTACCCAGTTATAGAGGCCATGTAGTACCTTAAGGCATCGTAATTTCCTTTTCTGAAATTAAAACCCATTCCTTTGCCTTTTACTGCTGCTACCTCTCTCATCATCATCCACCGTAGAACTCCGTGATCACTTCCTGCTACTGGTTCCTCTACTGTGAGCCCTGTTATGTCATCTGATTCATGGGTGATGATGAGGTCTAGGATATTCTTTTCTCTAGTACTTTCCCTGATATGTTGATACAAATAACAGTCATCTAGTTGATTTAAAAATTTTGTTCCCCATGTCGAGTTTCCTTCTCATTTACTCCAATCAATTAGAGGCAAATTGAAATCACCCATAATAAGACATTGACGCTTACTTGCCCATTCCATTTGCATGTAGAGGCTTTCGTCATAATCTTCACAATCACCTGGTCTGTAGATTACTCCTACTCGCATTATACCTTTGTTTCCAACTATCTCAGGCGCCTCCGTAGCCAGGTGGGAAGGAGCAGCAGTGCATAGCACACGCTTCTTGATTAGACCGGGGTTCGAGCCCGTCACCACCAAATACGGAGGATGCGGAAAGGTTAAGGAATGACCACCGCATATCCTGGAGCAATATGGCCTTAGTTGCTAATGCTCCTAAAAACCAAACAACAACAACAACAACAACAACCAACTATCTCACACCATACAGATTCTATACTAGCATGTGAAACATCTGAATCCGTGAAAGCTATCGTCGCACTCAGGCTGCTTCTGATAAGAAGCATAACCCCACCACCTCTTCTATCTACCCTATCCTTCCTAAATACATTATACAAGCTGTACTGAAACTCATCATCCCCAATTTCCAGGTGGCACCACATTTCCGTAAGCCCTATTATGTCCGCGTTACTTGTTTTAACCAGCAGTTCGAATTCGCTCATTTTATTGACAACACTTCTAACATTACGATATAAACAATTAAGACTTACTGTTCTTGTATATTTAACAACCCTAACACAACCCTTGAAATTTTTTAGGCTCTCTTCCCTGGCATTAGCTACCCGCTCGCTTGAAATGTTTCTGCCCCCGGAACATCTAGATAATATGTCCAGTTGGGGTAACAGATAAGAACTCTTGAGGTATGTGCAAGAGTTACTTTGACCAATATTATCATATAAATGCGTGTCAGTATTACCCACATCCCCCCTAACTAGCAGTTTCCCTGAACCTTTAAGGGATCCTCAATAATACTGGCAAAAACGTTTGCACCACCTTTGTTTAAGTATATCTCATCTCTACAAAACAAATTCCTTCTACCTACAAGTGTGGGCCATGCTGATAGAAATTTACCCCCTAAAGCCTTGCCGAGTCCTTCAAGTCTTGAGTTAATCCACAAGGCTTTTAACATATAATCCCTCCTATCATGTCTGGGCAGAATTGCAGACACATTGACATTGTGGCCTAGCTCGCGGCATTTCCTCAACATGGTCCTGTATTTTCCCAACAAATCGTCAGATTGTGTACGTTTAATGTCATTAGTCCCCACCTGAATAATAATATTCTCTTTACCCCCTTAAAATCTGACAGTCTGTTGGTGACATCATTAATAGTTGCTCCTAGCAGACATACCTGGTTCTACTCCACCTATCCTTATTACAAAAAATATTCCCCATTTCCCTGACAATGGAGTCTCTTAATAAAACAATGTCCTTTTTAACCAGAGTAGTTTGCACTTGGTTTTTCTGTTTTGAGGCCCGAATCAGGTATGCATCACTCGGTAGATTGCTGGAGTCTTAAGTCCCTGACGAGCTCCCAGATGCATTATTCTCGAGGGCAAGCACCTGTTTTTTCAGGGACTCAAATTGTTCCATCAGTGCACCAAATTGTAATTTAAGATTGGCACACTCCTTACATCGATCACAAAGAAAAGAATCCCCAGGTGAGCTATGATTAGTCACCAGGTCGACCTTGGAAAACATTTCACAGGTTCCTCAAAGGATTAAATCATGACTCACCCGTAAATCACCATCGGCTATTTCCGTGTGAGTCACGATACCCTGTGACGTGTTTAAGGCAGATCTCGTAACTACCATTATAAAATTAGCTAAATATCAATGAAAATTAACTTTAAAAAATTATATCTATAATATTATTAAAATCAAACTGCTACAGGAAAACCTATAACAAAATAATCCAACAATATCTAAATAAATCAAATATTTAAAAGCGCTAATCAACAGTAATGCAATCCACTTAACTGAGGAGCCCTGACCAAGCGCGTCCGCTCACCTCGAATGCGAACACTCGAATATCATCTTTAAGGGCACAAAAGGTGATATTATTGTACACATTGGCACTAGTGACATTAGGAGTAGGAGATCATGGACTTAACAAGTACAGGTCAACGTTGAAAATAAAGTCATGAGTGAGAGTTAAATTTACAAGGGTCTGCAATTCTGCCAAGACACAATAGGAGGGGAGTATATGATGCAATCAATTCAGCTATAGAGAGGTTGGGCAGGGCTCATGGGATACATTTAAGTAGAAAAGATGCAGAATATATTCTGATCCTATTGAAGCAGTGTCTGGTGGGTCAGAAAACAGCTATCTAGGGGGAGATTCACAGACCAGTAGATTAACAGTAGCAGCAGATAGAGGTGAAAGTGGTTCTGCCCCTGCTTCTATTGGAATGAGCAGTAGCCTGGAAAGCAAGGTGCTGGGAATGTCAAGAACTGCTGGGAGTCATCATGGAACAAGTAAATACATGGGCTGTGTTAGGGTAACTAAGAGTAAGAACAGGTGCATGTATACCAATGCTAGGAATATGGAAAATAATTTGATGAAAAATTTGTAGTGCTGGCCAGGACATCAAAGGCTGATATTGTTTGGATATCAGACACGTAGTGTCACACAGATAGAATTAATGCAGAATTGGAATTTGGGGAGTACAGTGTGCACAGAAAAGATAGATAGGATAGGAAGTAAGAAGGGGTTATGCTGTTAGTTAAGAAACACATAAAATCTAAGACAGTGCATCCAGTTGATATGGGTGTACAGTGTAATGTGGAGTCAGTTTGATGTGACGTAAGCACTGGAAAAGCAAAAATGAGAGTAGTAGTGTGTTATAGGCCTAAAGACTCTGATGAGTACAACAAACAAACAAGTACGGAGAAATAGGGTGGGCCGGCAGATCAGAATGTCTTATAATGGGAGATTTTAACTTCCTAGACATTGACTGGAACTTGTGGGTTGGTCACTCACAGACTAGCAAGACTTTTGTTCATTTATTGTATGACTGTTTTCTACAGCAGAATGTTCCAGATGCAATCAGAGTGAATAATACTCTTGATCTGATTATCAGCAGTGATTATTCATGCATTAAGAATTGTCTGATAAATGACGCACCAGGTGGCAGTGATCACAGTGTAATGATGTGGGATTTACTTAAAGATGTAACTACCATCAGAGGTAAAAGCAAGGGTTTTTGCTTTAGTAAAGGTGCTCTCATTAGTCTCAGGCAGTTTTTAAATTTTATACAGTAGGACCAACTGATGAGGCCCTGAGTGCCAAGCAATATTAGTGACCACAGTGTCTTTTCATAGTGATTATCTGATACACTTTACTGTATATACTTTTCTCCTGAGTTTCATAAGTCCGTTAACTCTTGAATATTAGAATTAAATAGATCTATTAAAATAATATAACTTAGAAAGGAAAGTACCTTTCTTTAACCCCAGTTTTATTTTTTAGCATACTAACCTTCTCTTTGCTTGGGTCACTAGGTGGCACTGCTCTTGCTTCCATGTGGTGGGACTGGTAACCTGGGAGAAAAAGATAATCTCCCAGGGCCAAAAAGAGCACGTCATGAGTAAATCAAATTCTGACTTATCTGGGCTGCCAGATGCACCCCAGACATCTAAAAAGAAAGATAGTTCCATTACAGGAACTTCCAAACACCAGAAAACTGAGACAGAGACACATCCTATTCCAACTTTCTTGATAATTCACTCAACTAGTGAAAATTTAATTGGCAAACTCTCACCATTCAGAGTCCAAAAGGAACTAGAAAGTAGAGCTGGATCTCCCAAGTCCGTAAAGAGACTGAGGTCAGAAGATATTCTTATCGAGACCTCCAACGGCAAACATTCTGAGCGACTTTTGAGCATCAGTCTTTTTGCAGGTTTACCAGTAACTGTGACACCCCACAGATCACTGAACACCTCTAAAGGAGTGATCTCAGACTGGGATTTATTAGATGTACCTGAAGAGGAAATGCTAGAAGAACTCAATGATAAAGGAGTAATTCAAGTAAAAAGAATCTTCACCACAATCTGATCCCTACACGAAATCTCATCTTGACATTTAACACATTGCATTGTCCAACATCCATTAAGGCTGGATATCTGGTATGCAATGTCAGGCCATATATTCCAAATCCACTATGGTGCTTCTGATGCCAAAAGTATGGGCATTCCCAGACAACTTGCTGGGGAACTCCTACTCGTGCAGAGTGTCGTTCAATGGAAAATGATTGCGAAGCCTGTACTGTCCCTCAACCAATATGCCCAAACTGTAAAAAAGACCACCCTACCTATGCTAAAACATGTGAGCATTGGAAAAATGAAAAATTTATTCAGAAATACAAAACAAACCACAATGTTTTCTATCAAGAAGCAAAGCGGATCATCTCACCACCAACCCATCCAAACAGACCTACATACGCCCAAATCACCAAAGCATACCAGTCAACAGCAGTGCAAACTGAATTATCAGTACCCCCAAAAGAGTCTTTCTCAAATTACGTCAAAACTGTGTACAGTACAACCCAAACTCAGGCAGTCAATACACCAATATCCATACCAAGTGAAAAACTACATCCCTCAGATCAAGAATGCAAAGAAAAACAAATCAGAACTACTAGACATCAAGAGAAAATGGATATTAATGAAAAATCTTGAGATGACGGCATCCTAGAAATTTTTGTTGAAGAAGACATGGACATGGGAAAGCCTTACTTTCCAAAGAAAGATAAAAACAAAAGTGAAAATCAGAGAACTACAACAACACGAAAACGTTCTGAAAGCCTAACAAGAAACAAATAATGAACACAATAATTCAGTGGAATTGTCATGGTTTCCATGCCAATATTGATGACGTATATGATCTTACCTCTAAATATATGCCAATATGTCTCTGCCTTCAAGAGACATATTTAAAACCTTCAGATACACCAAAACTGTCTCAGTATAATATCTTTAGAAAAGACAGAACCCACCAAAATACTGCACGTGGTGGTGGTGTAGCAGTTTTAGTAAACCCACATGTTCCTTCCAATCTTGTCTCACTGAATTCTCCACTTGAGGCAGTAGCCATCCGTGTAGCTGCTGACATTCACATTACAATCTGCTCCATATACATTCCACCAAACTGAATTATCCCTATACATTCCACCAAACTGAAAACTGGTAACCTTAGAGAAAAAGATAATCTTCCAGGACCAAAAAGAGCACATCATGAGTAAATTAAACTCTGACTTATCTGGGCTGCCATACGCACCCCCAGACATCTAAAAAGAAAGATATCATCTGACAAAACGATCTAAATAGTCTCATTGCCCAGCTTCCCACACCTTTCCTCATTCTGGGAGATTTAAATGGACATCACACACTATGGGGTAACAATCACATAGATCAAAGAGGAAAACTAATTGAAAAATGTTTAGATGATAACAACCTTCTTCTTCTAAATGATGGGTCACCAATATATGTTCACCTTCCTTCTGGAACTAATACTGCAATAGACTTGTCCATCTGTTCAGCAACCCTGTATACTACTCTAAAGTGGACAATAAATGATGATCCTTTGCATAGTGATCATTTTCCCATAATAATTGATTTGATGAACAAACCCTCTTATCAACCTACTAAAATCCGCAGTGGCTTATTGATAAAGCAGATTGGCAGACCTATAAAACAGTAGCTAAATTTAACCCGGATATAATCCAAGAATCCCCAACCGATGAAGTGGTCGACTATGTTACAAAAACAATATTACATGCAGCTGAAAAGACGATACCAAAATCCTCTTCAAAATTCCTGATACACCCAAAAATCTGGTGGTGTGATGAATGCCGTACGGCTAAAAAAGAGCAAAGTAAAGCGTGGAATACCTTTCGCCGCAGTCCAACTACAGCTAATCTTATCCACTATAAGCATTCCAGAGCAAGAGCAAGGTATGTTAGATGCAGTAATAAAAAGGCAGCTTGGATTCGCTTTACTTCAACCATCAATCAAGAAACCCCTACATACAAAATTTGGAAAATAATCAGAAAAATAAGTGGCAAATACGAGACGACTCTCGTGCCTATCATGGAATGGAGGGGACAGAACATTTCTGACCCTGTACAAATTGCCAATATCTTAGGGGAAACTTTTGCTAAAACATCATCAATGGAAAGTTATACACCAACTTTCAGGAGATTTAAAACAAATACAGAAAAACAAAAATTAAACTTCTCGTCAAAAGGGAAAGAACAATACAACCTACCATTCACTATCCACGAACTGCGTAGACCTCTGTCAACATCTAGATGCAGTGCGGTAGGACCTGACATATCCACTATTCAGTGATACAGGAACAAAGTGCTGAATCACTGCAGTCACTCCTTGATCTGTTTAATAGACTTTACCTAGAAGATACATTCCCTAAAAAATGGCATCATGCTACAGTCCTTGCCTTCCTTAAACCAGAAGAGACCCAACAAACCCCACTTGTTATAGACCCATTGCCTTGACTAGTTGCCTCTGCAAAATTCTCGAAAAGATGATAAACCGTCGGCTGATATGAAAACTTTAATCTCCTACATGCTGCACAATTTGGTATTCGCCAAAACAGATCAACCCTAGATATACTAGTAAGACTAGAGAACTCCATTCGGAATGCATTACTCAGAGCACAACATCATGTAATGGTTTGCTTCGATATCAGTAAAGCATATGATTCCACATGGAAGTATAGCATTCTTCACGAATTACATCGCCATGGGCTTCGAGGTCATCTACCGATTTTCATATAGAACTTCCTGTACAAATGCACATTTCAGGTCCGATTTAATATTTTATTATCCCAAGTATACTCACAAGAAGAAGGAGTTCCCCAAGGCTCAGTTCTAAGCGCTACACTTTTTATGATCACAATAAACACCATTGCTGAACAACTTCCGAAGACTGTTGATACCGCACTATTTGTAGATGATCTTAGCATTTCGTGTCATGCGAAGAACATGAATACTGTTGAGAGGCAGTTACAAGGGGCAATAAATAAAATCAGTTCATGGACACAAACTAATGGCTACCACCTCTGTCCCCAAAAAACGTAGCGCCTCCGTAGCCAGGTTGTTAGGAGCAGCAGTGTGTAGCACACGCTTCTTGATTAGACCGGGGTTCAAGCCTGTCACCATCAAATACGGAGGATGCAGAAAGGTCAGGGAATGACCACCGCATATCCCGGAGCAATATGGCCTTAGTTGCTAATGCTCCTAAAAACTAACTAATTAACCCAAAAAATGTTGTGCATCCATTTTTGCTGCCAACGTAAACTCCACCCACATCCTGAACTACTATTAAACGGACAACCAATAGCAGTTCATCCCACCATACAGTTCTTAGGAATCATATTAGATCACAAACTTACCTTTTTAGACCATATTAAAAAACTAAGAATACCTGTCAGAAAAAGCTAAATATCATCCGGGTTCTTTCAGCAACTAAGTGGGGAGCTGATCGCCTTACCTTGTTACGATTATATAGAGCCTTAATCCTTAATCAGATCGAAGCTTGACTACGGAGCACTGGCGTATAGCTCAGCAAGATCCATTGCTCTTCTCTGGCTTGACCCTATCCATCATAGTGCAATACACACTGCCTTAGGAGCATATCGCATGTCTCCAATACATAGTTTACATGCCGAAGCACATGAACCCCTCTCTCCATCAGAAGACAACAGCTGATACTACACTATGCATATAAAATTAGATCTATGCCTGAACACCCAAACAGGCAAATACTTTTCACATCAGAGCATAGCAGGTTATACCAAAACCGCCCTACTGCAAATCGTCCTTTGCATATGAGAATAAAACACCTCTTAGAAGATCTAAATTTAAGTTTAGAGAATGTGGCACATACCCTCCCATTCTCTCTTGCTCCTTGGAACATCACTCCACCTTCATGTGACTTACACATTCATGAATGTTATTTGGTTTTTAGGAGCATTAGCAACTAAGGCCATATTGCTCCGGGATATGCGGTGGCCATTCCCTGACCTTTCCGCATCCTCCGTATTTGGCGGGCTTGAACCCCGGTCTAATCAAAAAGCGTGTGCTATGCACTACTGCTCCTTCCCACCTGGCTATGGAGGCACCCTTCATGAATGGAATAAATCTACTTTACATAGAAAAAATTTCTTGCAACACTGGACCAGTTTCCCCAACTTTGTCGTCTGCCGACCGGGCTAGCCGAGTGGGTAAAGTACCTGCCCGGCAACCCAAAGGTCGCGGGTTCGATTCCCGCCTCGGGCTTGGATCAAAGTACTGCAAAAAAAAAAAAAAAAAAAAAAAAACCTTGGGAGGTGCAATATGGCCACAGAAGCCGATGCGCCAACAACTACCAAATCAAAAAAAAAAAAAAAAAAAAAACCAACTTTGTCGTAGTACATACTAATGGATCAAAGAACGATGCCATGTTGGAATCGCCGCAGTTTTCCCAAACATCACATTAGCATATCAATTGTCATGCGAGTTCAGTATATTCTCAGCTGAACTAATAGCAATTTAGGTTGCTCTGAATTACATTGAGTCCTCCCATATTAAAAACAGCATGATTTTCTCAGATTCTTTAAGTGCACTTCAAGCACTGGAAAACACCATGAACACCACTCACCCAATTGTAAAAGAAATAATTACCTCTTTGCATACATTATCATAACTTGGGAGAAACATACGCTTCTGCTGGGTCCCAGGACATATGGCAATTCCTGGGAATGAACTTGCAGACAATGCTGCAAAATCGGCTAACCTACCACCTGACAGCAAGTGGAAAGTCCCTCATGAAGACTATACACCAATAATCCAGGAAAAATGCACGTACCAGTGGCAGTTATCATTGCAGCAACAGCTTAACAATAAACTTCAAAGTATTAAACCAAATCTTGAGTGATGGCCTTCAAGCTTCTGTTCAATTCAACAGCAGGAGGTAATATTAGCTTGCTTGAGAATTGGACATACTAACATTACTCATGGTTATCTCTTAAGAGGAGAGACTCCCCCTCGGTGTCATCACTGTAACACACTTTCCGTGAAACATATCTTTATCAAATGCACAAAACATGCAAGAGAACTCCAGAACCTTCTCACTACTGACATAACGAAAGACCCTCTTACGCTTGCTTCAATCTTGGGTAATAAAATAAATGTCTCAAACATCATCACTTTTCTCAAAAGGATTAATATATATCACCTCCTTTAGCTAATAAAAAAAAGTATAATAATTTTGTAGCCATAGTTAGGAACTTATCCCTACCTGCAAGAAATAACATCCATACTTACCATATGTATGGCACACTATGACCATAGATGCTGATGCGCCAAATAAATCCCCAATCAACCAACCAAATGATAATGTCACTAAAAGTAACTTTAAATGGGAAGCACTCAAGGAACTAATTTTGGAAGCTACTAGGCTTTTCATACCAAGTAAGAAATACTGTTCAAGGTTTAGGCCTAAATGGATGTCAGATGAACTAATGAGACTCGTGGCAGAGAGGAAAAATGCATGGGATGCATATAAATTATCAGGTAACACAGAAGCCTATGGTAGATATAAGCTTGTCTATAATCAAGTCACAAAGGAGGTTAGGCAAGCAATGGATGCAAAGAACAACAGCAAAGACTTCTTTAATTATGAAAACTCTAGAAGAATCAGATTGGTCCAATTAATATCAATGGTTTGACTGTTGGTGATACTGCTTAGATAATTGACAAACTGAATGAATATTTTGAATCTACATTCACATATGAGGAATTCTGTAGGGAAGTGGAGGCCAGCAGTTTATTAAACTCTAACAGGTTGCTAAATGAATTTGTAATAACTGGAAGCAAAGTGGATGAGAAACTGCTGATGTTAAACACGAGAAAGACACCTGTGGTGTATGGGATCTGTCCAGCTATATTAAGGAAGGCAGCAAAGGAAGTAAGCAAACCTTTAGCCATTATTATGAGAGCATCCTCGGATTCAAGGGAGGGCCTCACGGACTGGAGATGTCCAAATGTATCCTCAGTTCACAAAGGGGGAGGATAAAAGAGTGACATGACTAATTACAGACTTGTCAGTTTAACTTGCATTCCTGTGAAAATAATGGGGTCACTGGTTAAAGGAGCAATGCAGGACCATCTAAGCAAGACTGCAGTTATAGTTCAGACACAACATGGGTTTGTTACGGGGAAGTCATGTCTGACCAATTTGATTGGATACTATGATGTGGTCACAAAGTAACTGGATGCAAAAAGTAATTTTGATATCATATATTTGGAATTCAAGAAAGCTTTTAATACTGTTGCACATGGAAGACTGCTGCAAATTGGAGCAATGTGACATTAAGGGCAAGTTGCTGCTATGGATAAAGGGATGGGTGAGTGGGAAATTACAGAGGGTGGTAATCAATTCACAAAGGGGGGGGGGACAATCAGTCTGCCAGAGCAGCTCATGGGGTTTTGTCGTGATATACAGGAATTTTGCTAGCAGGGATAAGGAGGTGATTATCATCTTGTACAAGGCACACCTTGAGCACTGCATACAGGTCTGGAGGTCTCATTTTATGAAGGATATAGAGTAACTGGAATGAGTAGTAGAGAGAGAGAGAAGGGCAATGAGATTAGTGAGGGGAACATTGTTTGCTCTTACCTGGAAAGGCATAAGTTCTGCAAATTGCAACCTCTGGTGACTAGGAACCTGTGAGGTGATCTGATTGAGATGTATAAAGCCTTTAATGGTTTGAGCAAGCTCAATGCTGATGTGATTCTTCCACTTGCTCAGATTAAGAACCTGAGGGGGCATAAATTCAAATTGAGGAAAGACAGTTGTTAGAATCGATGTGCAGAAATTTGTCTTTAGCCAGTGGGTGGTTGATTGCCGGAACAAACTTCCATCTGGTGTTGAAGTTGATAGAATAAATAAATTCAAGAAGAACTGGACAAATGTTTGGAGAAAATGGATAGGTGAAATGGGAAGATTTTTTTTTTTTTCCTTTTTTGACTGATGCTGTATAAGCTTGCTTTCTTGCATCATATGCCTTTACTAATGCTAGTGCAATGTATCGTGCACTAGCATCCACGTGATAACTACAGTTAACCAATTTCACGTGGTCTCTGATTGAATAAAAGAAGTGTACTTTTGGAAGGTTTACCACAATTAATATTTTTGTGCATGACTCTTAGCAGGTGCATATGAGCTAGCTTAGATAATGAGTATTGTAATAATATTAGAATCAAGGCTGTCATGCAAATTAATGACAATATGTCTCATCCTTGAGATTGCTGCAGACATTTTCTAAGTATGACATTATAACTTTCTATCTGATAAGATAAAATGCCAATAGAATTGATATTTAGGTCTACTTGCAAATCAAGCGGACTGAATTTCAAGGTGATCCAGTGCAAAGGTGTAATCCTCTGATTGCACCTTCACAATGGGACTCTTAATAACCCTGGGTATATCCCTCCTCCCATGTTCAAGGTCTGAAATACTGCACTTAGTATACTGGAGACCACCCAGGTGTGAACTAACATGAGATGGAAATGTGTTGACCACATCATGCAGAATAGTGGCACTCTCTATTAGTAGACATAACTAGGTGGTAGATGACTCTCATCATCCAGTGCAATGCCATCACTTTTCTTATTGTAGGCTTGAAGTGACAAAACCCATGTCTCCAGAACAAAGCTCTTGCAATCCCATCTCTTCCACTATGCAGAATGAGTGTTGTCTTTTGAGATTAAGATGGACATTGTGGCAAGATCCAGTATTCCTTACATTTCAAGGTTACAGCTCTAAAACAGATTTTGGAGTCCAGGTGTTAAGTAGTCCACCAGATCACACCTGTTGGTAATTCTCTACAAGGCATGTAAATTATCTTATGTATAATTTCACTGCCTCTACTCTGCCAGTTAATGACTGAAAAGAGTCCAAATAGTGTGTATACAGAAGTCCAAATAGTATGTATAAAGGCCATGTTATGTCGTGTTGCACCGTATTCTGAGTATATTCTTGCTGTGTATATGACATATTCAAAATTTTCATCAGTCCATACAACATGATCCTCTCCCCTCTCTACTTTTACTTACTAAATTCATCATGAATAGTCAAACTAATAGAACAAATTTATCTTCAAAGAGAGCTAAAACTAATAAAAACTTAGGAGGTTTAGATCTTTTTAAAGATAAGTTTTTTTTTATATACCCATTTCTGCTGTGCATCAGTGAACAGTTATTACTTTTCATATGTTTTAAAATTTCTTTATCTTTAGCAAGTTTCCTTTAGCATTAGTAGAGGCATATGATGCAAGAAAACAAGCTTATATAGCATCAGCCAAAAAAAAATTTTTTTTTAAAAAAGTCCCTTCCCATCCCACCCATCTATTCACTCCAAATGTTTGTCTAGTTCTGCCTTGAATTTATTTAAGTAGCTGACCTCCACTATAGCAGATGGAAATTTGTTTCAATTATCAAGCACCCCTCCGTAGCCGAGTGGGCAGGAGCGGGAGTGCAGTAGCACACGCTCTTTGAGTAGACCGGGGTTCAAGCCCCTGACTGCTGAATACGGTTGATCTGCCAACCCGCACCGGACCAGCGTGGCAGATTATGGTCCATTTCCCTCAGCATGAATTGTTGAGGAGGCTTCCATCCTGCAGTGGGTTGATAATGGCTGCACTTTACTTTTTTTTTTTATCAAGCACCCTCTGGCTAAAGGCAAATTTCTGCACATCGATTCTTCAGTTGTTTTTCCTCAATTTGATTTTATGCCCTCTCAGGTGAGTAATCTGAGCAAGAGGAAGAATCCAATTAGCATTGAGCTTTCTCAATCCATTCAAGGCCTTATACACCTCAATTAGAGCACCTCGCAGGTGCCTAGTCTCCAGAAGATGCAATTTGCAGAACTTAAGCCTTTCTTGGTAACACCAACCCTTTGTTCCACTCACCAATCTCGTTGTTCTCTGTACTCATTCCAGCAGTTCTACATCTTTCCTAAAATGAGCCTTCCAGACCTGTATAGAGTACTCAAGGTGTGGCCTGACCATTGCCTTATACAAGGGGACAATTACCCCCTTATCCCTGCTAGAAAATTTCCTGTATATCATTGACAAGACACCATGAACTACTCTTGCAACCTTTTTGCACTGCTCAGTAAACTTCATATCTGACTGCACAATTACCACCAGGTCCTTTTCATTCTCCACTACCCTGAGTGTAGTACCTACCACCCAGTTGATATGTTACTCTGGGGTTACTGCTACCCATATGCAGTACTTTACATTTGTCAATGTTAAACTTCAGTTGCCACCTCTCAGCATATCTGATCAATTTTTCCAGATCCTGTTGCAGTAGCGTACTATCATTACTGTGATTAACAACCTTACCAACCTTCGTATCATCTGCAAACTTAGATGTTAACTCTGATATACCTTCATCAATATCATTAATAAATACCGAAAACAACAATGGGCCTAACACCGAACCCTGGGGGACTCCACTAATAACATTAGTCCATGAAGAGCAGTGTCCATTGATAACCACTCTCCGTCTTCTCCCACTCTACCATCCTTTTATCTATTGTAGCAACTTTCCCTTAATGCCATATTGCTCCAATTTGTACAGCAGTCTTCCATGTCCCACAGTATCAAAAGCTATCCTAAAATCCAAGTATATGATATCAAAATTATTCTTTGCATCCAGTTCCTTTGTGACCACATCATAGTATCCAATCAGATTTGTCAGACATGACTTCCCCTTAACAAACTGCTATTATACTGTGTCTGAACTATAACTGCAGTCTTGTCCAGATGATCCTGTATCGCTTCCTTTAGCAGTGACTCCATTATTTTCCCTGGAATAGAAGTCAGACTAACAGGTCTGTAATTGCCCGTGTCACCCTTTGAATTCTCCTTTGTGAATTGGGGACACATTTGCACTTCTCCCGTCCATGGGGACCTCTCCTGAGTCCAAGGAAGAAAGACTTCACTGTTACACATAGGGATTCTGTTGCATTGTGTTAGATTTGACATTCTGAAACTGGTGCTTCCCCATGTCTCTTTGTTTCTGTTCTCCTCATTATATAGTATTATATTACACACACATCAGAATATGGAGGGCCGACTGGGCTAGCCAGGTGGGTAAAGTGCCTGCCTGGCAACCCAAAGGTCGTGGGTTCGAATCCCCCCTCGGGCTTGGATCAGAGTAAAATGCAAAAGCTTTGGGAGGTGCATTATGGCCACAGAAGCCGATGCGCCAACTAACAAAAAAAAAAAAAAAAAAAAAAAAAAAAAAGAATATGGAGCAACTTCCACAGTTTTAATTCTGGCAGACGTACTGCAGATTGCTTAGACCAAACTGCATGTTTTCATAACCAATATGAAGTTTTACAATTACTTGCTCTATTCATTTTAAAAGAAATTATGACAAGGGACAAAATTATACATTTTACTCCATTGTTATATTGTGTGATGGCAAACAATATTTGTGTTGTATCTGCTATAAAATCAACAAATTTTTGAAATGACTCTATCTTTTTGCAGGATAGCATCCGGCTTTCAGAGGCTCTACAGAAATGCTTCTGGTGCAATTAATTACTGAATTAAAGATATCAGTAGATATAGGGTTATCTTATTTTTTTGTTGGTGTTTGTTTCATCCTTTTCTTTTCTTTTCTCTCCAAGGGAAGGGGAGAAAAGAATATGGCAAATATTCTTTATGTGACAAATGCAAAAAATAGCAATACAAAATCTGAAAGCCACAGTCATTTTGAAGGTGATAAGAATTCCGGGTGTATGCAACTATTGTCATGTCCATGATTATTCATATGCAATTAAGGATTGGTAAGAAAAAATGCATTAGAAGCACCATTAACAATCACTACCACCATTTTTGTTTATACAACAAAAATCCATTTTCATTATAAAATTAGAGCTTACTGTGTAGGTGAGCAAGCTAATAACTTGCTGAAATGTGTACAAATCACATTCTAGTGCCTGCCTATGCCATTGAATCATTTTCACTTTATTTAATAAAGCTATGTTTATTTGATGCATGGCTTGAATTTTTAATGGAGAAACAGTGGGAAAAAAAAATACTTATCTTTGTGACACAAAAAATATTTAAAATATACTGATTATGAAATGGGTGAAGATAATTGATTTTAAGCCAATGGATTAAAGATTAAGGTTGTTGATAAATAAATACATATTGAATAGATAGTCTGTCCCCCCCTCTTTAATCAGGCTTTTGCAGCCTTTTAGATTTTATTTTAACAGTGTGTGTTAGGTACTAGAATAAGTTGCTTCTGTGGGTAGTAGAGAGTCTGACAGCTTACAGGAAATTCAAAGGTCAACTGGATAGTTATCTATGTGAGAAGGGGAATATATAGGTTTTTATATTAGTTTTTTATATATTTATTTTTTTATCTTATTATTAATTTTTATTTAGTTATTTATTTTATTTTTTGGCCAGTGCAGAAAAAACTTATGGCTTATACTAATTTATCAATTGCTACTAATTTAAAACGGTGTATCCTTGAGTCCTGTCAGTGATGTGAGGAATGTATTGAAGCATTTCCAATTGGAGCTGAAAAGGCCTTGGTCAGTCTCAAGCAGCAATATAGGAATTTCCCTCATTTTTTTTTTCATGATGAAAACAGATTAGCTGTAAAACAGGCACCCTCATGGCTCAAGTGACTTTACACTAATACAGACAATCCACCTCAGTCCCTGAAGACTCATTCATTATATAAGAAGTAAATAGATTTCAAGCAAATAATTAATTTTTTTCAAAATAAATACAGAAGAGTTTAGAAGATACAGACTACAAGAAATAATACTTTATTTTATGACATCACATGGATTCAAAGATGTGCCGTGTCTTACTATTTAATTTCATACTCACTATGGTCATACAAGTTAAATTATTCCTTAACTGCATAAGTTTTACACTCTCCCATTATATACAGATGTCATAATGCAAAAATTAGCCTTGATTTACAAACAACAAAATTTAATTATCTTTAATTATCCATTTCCAGGAACATATCCCCTCGACATGGGCACCTGTATGTGGTGAGGGGACCTCCCAGTGACACTGATGGTCCTGCAGATTACCATCACTGGGATCCAATGCCCACAGCCGAGGTTCCAGGCTAACATCAATGGAATCCAGCGTGTTTGCTGTGCGCTGCGACCCATGGAAATTCAGAAAGGAGGATCTGGGTTGAGGGGGCCCAGCTTTGAGACACCACTATGACCCCTGCTTCAACAAGACTGGTGGTCCTTTAAGGCCCGGCTGGGATCAATCAACTAGCAGGTTCTCCTGCAAGGGTCTATCGTGTCAATGCCACACCCCTACCATCATAGTCCAAGGGATAGGATTCAGGCTGGCGGCGGTGCCGGTATGGTGTCTGGGTAGCACTGGCATCCCACTCCCAAGTGCATTTATTGCTTGCCGGGTAGTGGCCGTCCCTTTGGGCTCTGTGGTGGGTGGGGACCCAGGTACTGAACAACTTCAAAAACTTCATGAATCCTGATAAAATTATTCCTTCTGGGACCGCAACCCAGTCCCTGGCTGAAAAGTTGATGGTTGACCCAGATTATGTCACTTCTGCTAAAAGACAGAAAACAGATGCTATGAGTTTATCAGATCCAACACCGTGCTACCTAATAATTCACACAAGTTTGTACAAGTGTATTGTTAAAAAAAAAATCTGAAAAGCAATGGCTAAAAGAAAATTACTGAGAGAAATTGCTGAAAATCTTAGTTGTAGTTCTGCTGATGAAAAAGAAGATTTTGACTCTGATGATTCGGTAAAAGATCTTGACAGATATTTCTTCAAATGAAGAAGGAGATACTGAAATATCAGAAAATATTTAAGAAGTGCTTCAAGACTGGATGGCAGAAGAAAACACTGATGAGCAATTTGAAAAGGCCAAAGATCCTGAGATTGAAGTGACTGAAACCGATGACTGAACTTTTATAAATGATGCTAGAACTAGGGGACATAAATTCAAGTTACGGAGGGAAAATGTTTAGATTGGACTGCAGGAAATTATATTTTAGCCAGTGAGTTATAAATTACTGGAATAAGTTGCCTTCGTGGGTGGTAGAGGCCGAGAGTTTGGGGAAATTCAAAGGTCATCTGGATAGTACTTTCGGCTAAGGGAAGCATAGGATGATAGGTTTAATTTCCTTTTTTTTTTATTAATTATTATCATTATTTTTTTTTTTTTTGTTTTTATCATTGTTTGTTCGGATTTTTTTTTTTTTTTTTTTTTTTGGCTGGTGCAGGCTTTCTTGCACCATGCGGCCATTACTAATACTAATACAATTGAAGCTGTTAAATGGATTAAATATGAAGGATCCCAAAAAAGATTTGATTTTACAGGCAAATTGGGACTACAAATAGACATATCAAGAACAATTGCTCATCTTGAGGTGTTTTCATTATTTTTTGATGAAGAAGTCATAAATCTTATTGTAACAGAAACAAACAGATATGTCAAACAGAAAATTCAGAGTACCCGAGCTTTGCAGCAGAGTGGTCTAAAAAATTGGGTTCCAATGACTGCTGATGAGATAAGACAGTTTTTGGGCTTCTTATGTGGATGGGACTAGTAAGATTGGGCAGTATTGCATCTTACTGGTCAACCAAATCTATATATAAAAATAACTTAGTAACAAAAATTATGTCTCACAACAGATTTGAATTTTTGTTACACCTCATTCACTTTTCAGACAATGAAACCACCATTCCAGGGGACAGACTCAGTAAGATACAACACCTGATAGGTGTTTTGTAGCTCAAATATCAGAAAATATTTTTCCCCGGCCAAGGTTACGTCATTAACAAAACTTTTCTTCCTTGGAGGGGCAGGCTGATATTCTGACAATATATACCAAATAAAGCTCACAGATATGGAATCAAGATGTTCAAGTTATGTTCCACTCAAGGATATACCTGGTTCAGTAAGATTTATTCGGGTAAATCTGAAAATTGTAGAAAATCCGTAGGTTTAGCTGCAAAGGTCTGCAAAGAGTTATTGCAAGGACTTCAAAATGAAGGTCTCACCGTGTAGCTACCATATGGCGTTATCGTTTCTTTATCAAAAAGCTCACGTTCTTGGTACATTATGAGCCAGTAAAATATTTATGACTAAAAAAAGTCATATACACAAAGCTAAATAAAGGGTAAATTATCGCCAAGGAAGAAAAAAATGGAATTAAAGTGACAAGATGCCAGACTACTGACAACAAAGCATGCCCCAGAAATGGTTGATGGACCCTCAACCATCAGCAAAGGAAGATGAAAAGAAGCCAAACAAAAAACCACTTCCTATTCTAGCATATAATAAAGGAAAAGCAGGCATTGATATGTCGGACCAAATGGGTTCATATGCCACAACGCTAAGAAAGGGGATAATGTGGTACCGCAAATTAACAATATATTATATACTTGGTATATCACTTGTCAATGCCTGCATGGTGTACAAGAGTGCCACGCGAAAAAATATAAAGATAAGAAGCTTTCAGGAAGAGATAGTTACAGTTTACTAAATATAGATCGGAAAGAGAAATGTGAAAAGACAAAATGTGGTAATACTCATATACTAACTACAAAATTCGACGCAAACAACAAGAAAGTTAGAAGAATGTGCGTGTTTTGTTATACAAAATTGAGAGTCTCAAGGAAGATCAGTTGTTTGCAGAAAGGGGAAAAGAATTTCTACTTATTGCCCGGATTGCATTCGTCAGCCTTTCATGTGTTTAGATTGTTTTGGACAACATCATAAATCTACATAATTTTGTAATTGTAAAATTCACATAATGAAGAATTTTTAAATGATGAGCAGTTACTCACTTATTTTTTCTCATAGCACCATGCAAATTTCATCACATGTATCACCATAGGCCATGCTTTTCAAAAATAATGCAAATTTCCAACAATCATCGGCGCTATACAGCCAATGCAGCTCCCACTGAAACAGTGGGTGTCGACAATATATATGTCCGACGCAGCACCTGAAAAACTTAATACAGCCGACACAGCAGTCAACATGTTAAGTGCCAGAAATACGGATACTCGCAAATGGCTTGTCATGGAGCCCTTGCATACGCTAGCTATGCTGCAAAGGACCATGAAACCACATCCTGTTCAGCATAAAAACCATCATGCATTAACTGCCAAGGAAGCACCCTTCTTATTCACAAGCATGCCAAAGGTGGAAAGAAGAAAAAGAAATTCAAAGACTTAAGGCAGGGCTAAATATATCAGAGGCAAGAAAAGTGGTGAAACCCATGAATGCAAATAAACCAATCTATGCTCAGAAGGTAGCAGGGAGATGTTCCATTGGAATTCAGACCAAAATAGCCATACCACCAAAGGAGTCATTTACTCCCATCGCACACTACCTGCTAAGTTCAATAAAACCCACACAGAAGGACCAATCAGCTGCCACTCCTATATTTATACCTCCTAATGCTTCACCTGTAAGAAAACAAGTTTCTGGATAAAAAATAAGAAACCTGAGGTACATGACGAAACACTCTTGGAACTCTTTTCTGAGGAGGAAATGGACATGGAACAGCATCCACTTCCTCAAAAAAGATAAATCCAAGACTGACAAAACTAAGCCCTCAGCACCTCGGAAACTGCCTGATGGCCCCACCAAGCCAAAATATGGCTAAATTCCTACAATGGGATTGTCGCGGATTCTTGCAAAATACTGATTATATCAAGGCCCTCTTGCAAAAGCACAAGCCAGTCTGTTTTTGCTTGCAGGAGACTTACCTAAAGGCAAATGATGACCTCACCATGCGTAACATCACAATTTTTCATAAGAATAGAATTGCAGATGGTCCTGCTCATGGAGGAGTGGCTATTCTTGTGGGGTAGCGAGACCCCAGTTCTGCCTTTGCTACTTACAACCAGCATAGAGGCTGTTGCAGTTCATCTTACAGTGGGTTTTATGTTAACCATCCGCTCCATTTAACACAATTTATTTATAATGGAATCAGTGACATTCTCAATATGCTGCCAAAGTTCTTGACAGGTGTTTACTTCAGTGGAGTGTGCCATAGGTAAAAATCAATAAGATTCAAATCTGGTTACTGAATAGGCCATTTTGCTGGTGCATGATCCAACCCAATCAGTGTACCAAGTAATGGTTGTTTGGGAAATATTGTACCAATCACATGATGTGTGCAAAAGCACCATTTTGTGTGAATCACCCGAATGGATATGTATCCAGAGTAACATCTTCCAAAAGCACACTTAAAACATTAATGGGGAAATTCCAGTTACTCATTGACATATCAATGAATAACTGTGTAGGATACTGATATGTCACTAAGACATATCAGTATCCTACACAAACTGATAATCAAATCCCCTACTATTCTGGCCCAGATGTTGATGAAGAAATGCAGTATATCTGATGCAGCAATTTGCTGTGAACATCTGGGCCAGATGAAAAAAAAGCTGTATCTGATATTCAGCCACGGGCACTAAGTGGAAACTTTATTAGAAACACTTGCCCTCTTCATCATGAAATGGATTTCTCCTTCAGTAACAGCATTACATGTTAGTACTGCGCAATATAAAGCAGATAGGAAGATATATAGGGATGTTACATGCATGCAATTCGATACAAGAATGGGCAAGACAAAAGATTTAAGTGATTTTAAACATGGCAAGTTTGTGCCAGTATGAATAACTCAGAAACTGAAATCCTACTGTGGTTTCACATATTACTGTGTTCCAAGTGTATTGTATCAAGATTGGACCAATAACCAAACGTCTGGCCAGTGGTGATCTTAGGGTCAGAAACAGCTGGTTGGGATTTGTGCAGGGTAACAGAAAGGATACAATCAGATCTCATTAATAACCCAGCACAACAGCAGTAACCAAAGAGGTATTTCAGAATGCACAACTCATTGTATCTTGTGAGGGATGGGATATTGAACCCAACCAAATTGAGTTCCATTCCTGTTGGTCAAAATAAAAGGAATGGTTACAGTGGGATCAGCACTTGTACATTGGAGGATTGAAAAAAGATTGCCTTTCTGATGAATCCTGTGGTCAGAATTCCTGCTGTTTCATGTCAGTGGAAGGAGCAGAATATGATAAAAATAGCATGAGTCTGTGGACCAACCTTCTAGGTGTCAAAAATGTAGGGGAATGTTTTTTTGTTGCACATTGGCCATGTAACCCAAAGGTCACGGGTTCGATTCCCGCCTCGGGCTTGGATCAAAGTACTGCAAAAACCTTGGGAGGTGCAATATGGCCACAGAAGCCGATGCGCGCCAACAACTACCAAATCAAAAAAAAAAAAAAAAAAAGTTGCACATTGGGCCCCTTAATATTAGTGGAGCAACATCTCATTGCCATAAGTTATCTGGAAAGTGGTTACAACCAGGCACATCACTTTGTGACTTTAGTGTATCAATCTATGAATGGGTTCTTCCAACAGGACAGGACAGTGCACCATGGCACAAGGTCAGAATTGTACAGAACTGATTCCAGGAACATGAGAGTGAATTAGGCCTACTGCAGAGTAGCTTCTCCAATCACCATATCTCAGTCCTATTCAGCACCTGTGAGATGAAATGAAATAATTTGCTATTAATTAGGTGTACTTAATAACATGGCCACCCAGTGTATGTTAGTTGTGGATGTTGTAAAATGCATTTGTTTTAAAGCTTGTCTCATTGTTGCATAAGGTCATCTTGGTAAGGAACGTAGGATCCTCTTCACACTTCTGTAACAACCATGTACAGCAGGCTCTTTATAGCAGAAAGTCCATAATGCATAGTGCATGAACTCTGATTATGATAGCAATGCATCTTGTGTCTCTGTAAACTCCACACAAAGATATGATGTTCCCACATGTGTGGGCATTGTGTTTTCACTGACAAAGTGTCCATTATTTCTTCTCCAAAAATGCACCAGCATCCTTACGTTATGGCTGCATTTGACCAATTTCACATAGTCTCTGATTCACTTAAAGAATTCTATATTTGTCCAGTTAATGCTGATTTAGATATTTTTGTACATAATGCTTATCATCTGCAGCAAAATTCCTTATGCATTTGCACAATACCGGCTGTAGGTTTGATGTAAGCAAATGAGTACTGATGTAAGCAAATGAGTACTCTGTAATTAGAGTTAAAACTATGGCAGCAAGCCTTTTATTACATCAAGTAGCATAATGATGTTGTAACACAAACTGCATTAAAATAATATTAGAAAAAAGCAAGAATTGAGGTTTAAATCCCCCTGGCTGGTGCCTTAATTCATCCAATTTGAACCTCTTTTTGCTCCCCCCCCCCAACACAACAACACCCAAGAATACTGCAATTTTTTTTTCTAATTTGCATAAACCCTTGACAGTGATTCCCACACTGAAATGCTGTATTTCACTAGTTTTTGATAGTTTGCATCCTTTTCTCTGATATTGGAACCGATATTGCAAAATTTCAACATTGTTTTTCTAAAAACTATATTTTCAAAAAGGTTTCAGCTCTGCAAATTGCATCATCTGGAGACTAAGCACCTGTGAAGTGATCTGACTAAGGTGTTTAAGACTTCAAATGGATTGAGCAAGCTCAATGCTGATAGCATTCTTCCTCTTGCTCAAGACTATACACATGAGGGGCATAAATTCAAATTGAGGGAGGATGGTTGCAGGATAGATATGCAGAGGTTTGCCTTAAGCCAGTGGGTAGTTGATTGTTGGAACAAACTTCCATCTACGTTGTGAAGTGAGTAGTTTAAATAAATTCAAGAAAGAACTAGACAAATTATTACAGGGTATGGACAGGTGATGTGGGAAAGATTCCCTTTTTTTTTTTTGGGTGATGCTTTATAACCTTGTTTTTTTTTTGCATCATATGCCACTACTACTACTAATAATAATAATAATAATAATAACAACATTCTCAATTTCTTTTATTGCCAAAAGTCCACTGTAGAGTTTATGATATGCAATTCTGAATCATTCTGTATATATAAGAGGATGCATGTAATACCCATTACGACATTGTTGTTTCAGTGTCCTTGGTCAGTTACATCTATTTTTGTGAGGAAAACCCAGATATTATAAAATTTAATACATTTATTCATGTTGAGTTTATTTTGAAATGAACGAGAATCACCTAGAATAATATGTGAATTCTGAAAAGTATTATTGCTGTAAATAAGTCAACTAATTAGTGGGATACAAATGTGTTTTAAAAAATAACTAATTATTGTAAAATATGCTGATGAAATACTTGCTCTAAACTGGCCATACAGGAGATTAACAAGGATGTTAAAGCTGAAGGAAGGCTGCGTTTATCTTATTAATGTACAAATTTATTTTATAAACAAAGAAGATAATATATTCTTATATCTGACATATTAAAAAGTTTATAGAGAAGAAAGTAATTAAACGAAGTTGATAGGTCTTAACCCTTTCATAGATTATCCCAAGATAACTCGTTTTTAGTTGTAAAAGTTATTTTAGAACTACACGAGATATCTCTGAATAAAAGCAAACAATAATACCTCCAAATTTAGAACTGAAATGTATTTTCTCAGGCATTTACCTGGCTAATTTTGCATTAGCCAGATAAATCCAAAAGTTTCCTGGGATTTTCTTATGCCTGGCAGCAGACAACTGGCTTTCATTTTACTTACATTGTACAGCAATGTCAGAATGTAGTTAGTTCATGGTTATTGCTTGTGGCGGAAGGTTACTGCTTGTGCATTCCACTTGATTTTTTCAATTTATTTGTATGATGAGTAGTGAAGAAGAGATTAGTGACAATTCATATTGTGAATTGGAAACTTCTGGTGAATCCGATTCTGATGAATCTGTTTCAGGTTTTGATTCAGATGAAGAAAATGGTGATGTCAGTGTTTTGGATGCTAGACAGTGGTTCAAAATTGACTGCACTAAAAACCTCTCCCTGCCACCTCCAAGATTTCCATTTGCTGCACAGCCAGGTTTGCACATTGAAAGCAATACAGATATGAAATGACTCCCATAGATTTTTTTGCTTTATTTTTTGATGAAGGACTAATCAATCTAGTGTGCTCTGAGACTAATAAATTTGCAGAACAAAGTTGTGCTCATGAGTCTAGTTGTACTCCAGTGATGCATGCTGAAATGAGAATATTTTTTTGCTGTGAAAATGCTGTAAGGTATTGTGAAAAAGCTTGAAGAATATATGCACTAGTAAAAAAAGCCATTACGAGACACCAGTATTTGCAACTACGATGGCTCTTAGGAGTCATAAAAAGATAAAACAATACCTTAATTTCTCAGATAATGAGTCGTATCATGCAAATACGCACCCAAATCCAAAACTAAACAAGATTATGATGGCTATTGCTTCTTAGAAAATAAATGTAGAAGTCTCTATGTTCCTAAAAGAGACATAACAATAGATGAAAGCTTGATGCTGTACAAAGGAAGACTCAGTTGGGTGCAGTACATGCCACTGCAGCACTCAAGGTTTGGCATAAAGTATTATATGCTGTGTGAATCCCAAAGTGGCTATGTTTGAACTTTCATAATATATGTAGGAAAAGGTACAGAAATGGATCCAGCTTTATTGGTCTTCCAATGTCTACGCAAGTGGTTTCGACTCTCATAAAGCCTCTGTTTGGAAAAGGATATTGCCTCACAGTTGAGAGTTATTATACCAGTCCCCAATTAGCTGATATTCTCATCACAAAGAAAACTGATGTTCATGGTACAGTGAGACTAAACAGAAAGGAAATGCCCAAAATGCTGAAGAAGGAAAAGCTGAAAAGGCAAGAGGTTGCTGCTTTTCAAAGAGGGAAAGTCATGGCCTTATGTTTGAAAAGATAAAAAAGATGTAGTTTTGTTATCTAAGGTCCATAATCCTTCTCAGGAAGAAACAGAAACTCGAACAGGAGTAGTGAAGAGACCCAAAGTAGTTTGTGACTATAACTTTTCCATGGGAGGTGTAGATAAAGTTGACCAACATTTGGCAAACTATCCCCTGCCTAGGAAATGGATTAAAAAATACTACAGGAAGGTTTTCTTGCACCTAATAGACCTAGCTGTGTGGAATTCATTTCTACTGTATAAAGCCATAATTTCAGATGGCCAAAAAGCTCTTTCACCCTTGAATTTCAGATTGGACCTGATTGATGAACTTATCAAGAAATATCACCAACAAATTCCATCAGTTAGAAAGGGAAAACCATCCTCAACATCCCACCCAACTTGCTATTCACCAGGCCATTACCCTATTGATATTCCACCAGCTGAGAAGAAGAACTTTCCAACTAGAACTTGTCAGATATGCTCCAAAAAGCAGAACAGAGATGGCAAGAAAATTCAAAAGGAGGCATGCTACATGTGTGAAACATGTGAAATTGGCCTTTGCATCACTCCTTGCTTCAAGACCTACCACACCAAGTAAAATTATTGTTTGTTTTTCATGAAATGCCTTTTTTTTATGGAATGCCTTTTTTTTATGTAATTCAATTTGTCTTTCAGGGAATAAAGTAATTTGCATTTTTTTGTGTTTTTCTGTTCCTTTCTTTTAGCTCAAGTGCTAATTTATTAAAAAAAATCTATATAATTTGCACACTTTTTGGCATACACGAGATAATAGATTAACAGTAGCCGCTGATACAGGTAAAAGTGATTCTTGCACTACTTCTATTGAAATGCAATTGAGCAGCAGCCTGGAAAGCAAGCAATGGGAATTTCCAGGACTGCTGGGAGTCATAGTGGAACAAATAAATACATGGGCTGTGTTAGGGTAATGAAGAATAGAAACAGGTGCAAGTATACTTGCATGTACACCAATGCTAGGAGTATAGTTAATAAATTCGATGAGCTTGAAGTGCTAGTCAAGACATCAAAGGCAGATATTGTTGGGATACCAAAGACATGGTGTCACACAGACATAAGCAGTGCAGAACTGGAATTTGGGGAGTACAATATGTACAGAAAGGATAGACAGGACAGGAAGGGAGGAGGGATTATGCTGTTAGTTAAGAAACACATAAAATCTAAGGAAGTGCATCCAATTGATGTGGGTGGACAATGCAATGTTGAATCTGTTTGGTGTGACATAAGCACTGGGAAAGGAAAAATGAGAGTAGGTGGGTGTTATAGGCCTAATGAATCTGATGAGTATAATGAGCAATTGTGCAGAGAAATAGCGTGGGCCAGTAAATTAGAGTGTCTTATAATGGGGGATTTTAATTTCCTGGATATTGACTGATTTTTCCTGGATTAGTCACTCACACACTAGCAAGACTTTTGTGGATTTATTGGATGATTGTTTTCTACAGCAGCATGTTTGGGAGGCAACTAGAGGGAGTAATACAGTCAGTCCTCGTATAACACATGTTTACACTACACGAATTCGATCATACACGATTTATAAATAGGGGACCGATATCTTATATAACACGAACCGAATTCGCTTATGCACGATTCGCCTTTATGTTTACAAGAAATAGCAGTCGAACGCAGAATCACCCCAACCGAACGCAAAATGATAGGAATGAAAAGAAGATTCTGAAAATGTATTTATGTTTTTTATATCAGTGAAGGAGAAACACATTTCACCATAATAACGTAAAAACCAACACAATTCCAGCTATCGGTATAATCACAAATGTAATTAGATCGAGTTTACTACCAGTTAGTAACAGATTCCACTAGCAGAAACGCAACTGGAAATTGTTTTTATTGTTTTATGGTAGTAACCCCTAGAAATATGCTTTAGTAAAATGTGAGGTGTTAATCTCTGACTTTACGGTGTTGTTTATTCAGTTGCTACACGCGCCCAGCTTTGTTTATGTGTATCAAACGTGCCTCCTCATTTTGTAATTGTGCTTTATTCTCTAAAAATGAGTAAAATACTTAAAAGGTGTGAAAAGAAAGCGTCCTGGTGAAGACACTGCAGATTCAGAAAAAAAAAAAGAAAAGCAATATCGATAAACAGAGGCGGACTAGGTCAAAAATTCTTACCCGGGAAAAGTTTTAGTGTCCTCATACTAGCGTTTATGGCCAAAATCACACCGGCCCACCGGGGTTTCCCCAGTAAGGCTTATGGCCAGTCCGCCTCTGTCGATAGAGAAAAAATATGAAATTGTGAAACGCTTTGAGCGAAATGAAAGACTATATTAACAGCATATAGTACTGCATGTGCTACAGACCTAAATGAGGAAACGCCGAGAATTACAAAGAATGCAGAGAAAATAAAACAACTTTCATAGCAGGAACAACTCAAAGTGTAATTAAAATCCATTAGATTAAGACACAAAAAAACGGCTGTCATCTGTTTGGATAGAAAATCAAACAATAAACAAGTTTGCTTACGATAGAAGCAAAAGCATTGGCAATATTTTATTACATAATAGTCGCAAAAAAATACGTAAGTATTTTATTACGATTATTTATTGTGTTTGGTAATGTTTTGGTTACAAATGTGTGTTCAATCTTGGGTGGTCGGCACCTAACTATTTTTCCCATAGGGCCTGTTGTTTATATTGCATGATTTTGCGTTCCACGAGGGTTTCTAGGAACACAACTATCGTGCTATACGAGGACTGACTGTACTCTTGATCTGATTTTCAGTAGTGATTCTTCATGCATCAAGAATCTGCAGATAAAGGAACCGCAAGGTGGCAGTGATCACTGTGTGCTGAAGTGGGATTTACTCAGAGAGGTAACTACCATCAAGGGTAAAGGGAAAGGTTTTTGCTTTCGTAAAGGTGACTATAGTGGTCTGAGACAGTATTTAAATTCTATACGGTGGGACAAACGGATGATAAGAAGTTGGTAGCTTAAATAGATTCAAGGCAGAACTTGACAAACATTTAGAGGGAGTGGATGGATGAAATAAGGGATTTTTTTTTTTTTTTTTTTTGACTGATGCTATATAAGCTTGCTTTTTTGCATCATGTGCCTTTGCTAATGCTAACTCGAGGGTTAATTACTCCCATATATTTTCTACTAAAAAATTTATAAAAAACTATACAGTGAGTATTCGCATGATGCATACTTTTAATCTGTAAAATAAAAAAAGTTGATCTGTTATGGCACATTTTCAGGAAAAAAAATTTCTGGGAAGGGGTTAATAAAGTTTAAAATAAATATTCCATTTCCTTAATTATCTTAAATAATGATATTTGTGGTAAAATTTTATATTTTCTGTTCATTAGATAAACAATACTAAAAATGAACTGCGTTTAGATGTATATCACTTGTTAAGAAATTAGATATGAAGAACAAGCAAAAATTTAATTTTTTATTAGAGTCCATTAGAAGTTGGGAAGAGAATAAGTGGGAAAATTCTTGCCACTGGCCAGACATATAGAAATAAGAGCTTAAAATCAGTTGGTAAAAAAATCTGGTAAAATCATCTGGTAAAAAATATAGTATCAACAGGTACTATATTTTTTAGAAATTTTGAAGGTTTTTCCCTTCTGAAATTTCTTCTGGTCATCTGTACTTCCTTATTTCATATGTAAATGGACTTTTTACTTTGTTCAATTCTGAGTTCACTAATAGAAACATACCATCTTGGCTGGCTTTTTAAGTTCTTATTTCATTGGTGACTGCAAGAATTAATTCCAAGATGTCTGTCATGGCATTAATCTCTTATTGTGTGGAGCTATCATGAGTTGTTTTGGCATTTCTATACACAAATAAGTGATACTTCTCTGAAGAGTTCTCTGTCACAAAGATGTATATTATTACTTGTTTGTGATGTGTTACCATGCGCTTATTGCCTTTTGGTGCTTATTGTCATCTCATTGGTGGAACAGCAAGCATTTATCAGTGCAGTGCCTGACAACCAAGATATGCTTTAATTCAAAATTCAGCTAATTTTTTGTATAGTTGATTTGAAGTTTGTGCAATAACATATCACTTATTAGATAAACTTCACACGCACACACACACACACACACACACACACACACACACACACACACACACACACACACACACACACACACACACACACACACACACACACAGTTTAATTTATATCTTTGTTTAAAATTAAATAAATTTTATTTAGAAACTTTTGCTCCTCAAATCTCTATTGAGTGGTTGATAATGGCATGGGAGTTATCAGTTTGTGCAAAATGAAGAGTTCTGCTGAATTAATTACATGCAATAAAATCTTTTAGTTATGATAGCCTTAAGTGCAGTAACTTCATAATGCCTAAAATGTTTTTCTTTGTTTTATATCATAGGCTGGAGTACTGTTATAGGATGTTATTATTTTTTAGAACAAAGTATACATATCTAGTTATATTAATAGCATACAAGTATAAAATATGGAGAGTGAAACTAGCAAATAAATTAAACAGATATTCATATGATCATGAACTGTGTCCAAACATTATTAAAACTTAAGTGCATTTAATATAAAGATTTAAAAGTGACTTTTCTGCAGTAAAAAAAAAACATAATAATATAGTTTGTATGTATTTATATACATGCACACAAACAATAGTATTTTTATCTTCAATTTAAATAATGAAGTTCTTCTCTGAACTACATTTCATTTGCTAAGTTTATCCACATTGGTGACATACAGAAAATTGACTGACAAACATGTTATAGCATAAGATTGTTAAAGATATTAATTGAAAAATATATATAAATTCATGGAAAGTATTACTATTTGGGTAAGAGCTAACTTGGAAGAGGTAAACTGTAGAATAAGAATTCAGTTCCATTCAAGAATATTCTTTATACTAATATCAGTTTTACCTTTCTAGATGAGAGAGAGCAAGAGAGATTATTATTTAATAAAATAAATTTAAATAAACTATTGAGATTGTTGTATGCAAAATGTCTTTATTAATCTTTATGCCAGAACTATTTAACTTAATTTTTCAAACAAAGATTAGGCTATCTATATGATTTTTATTTTATTTTGGATGATATAAAGATAGTGTAATAAGAGAGAGGTATTTTCTATTTTTTTTTTGTTATATATAAACATTTTTTAATGTTTTATTATCACAGGTTTTAAATATGCTAGTGTCCAAAAGTCAAGTAAGAAATTGAATTTTATTAGAAACTCCACAATGAGTTAAAAGAAAATAAATAGATAAAAATTGCAATTGTTGAGTGAATCCTATTATCTCTCAGATTGCCACTAACCGACTTTGATAGCTAATTATTTTGTTAATTTTAAAAACTGTAGACTTATTTTATTTACTGCATGCATATTTGAAAGTTTTATGAATTATTGATTTGTTAGTTAGTTGGCTCAACTGTATAAACTATGGGTGGAACAAAAAGAGAATTTAAATTTCCATTAACCCTTTCATGAATGAATTTCCCGAATGGATATGGGCTCCCTGTGGTCAGTTTTCAATACAATATGAGTAAGCTCTGTGGAGCAAGTTTATGAAATTTTGAAATTTAGTAAAAGTAAAAATTTTTTGTAACAAAATGCTTTTAAATATTAATAGATTCTATTTTGACCTGATTGCTTAGATTTAGAGTAAAAGTAATATCATAAACCAATTCAGAATTTTTTAAAACATCAAAAATTGTATCGTCACAGTGGTTGGACTGTTAGGAACCCTGGCTATACCCCCCCCCCCCCAATATGCATTGTCTGAAACACTGCACCATTCTGGAGGTAACTATCCAGTTATGGACCAACGTAAGCAGAACTAGAGATCTGGCATTCACATCACGCAAAATGTCACCCTTCTGTATCTCCAGACAAAACTTCTTCAAAGCTCCAGTCTTCTAAAAATGATGAAATTCAATTGGGTAGATGACTCTCATCAGGTACAGTATCACCGCTTTGCTTATTGAAGGTTTAAATCGCAAAACCCATGTTTAGTGTTTAGTCTTCCCAGTGAAAATCTGGCAACCTATCTCTTCTATCATGTCTTTTGAGGTTATGGTTAGAATTATGAAAATATCCTGTATTTCTTATATTTCAAGGGTACAGCTCTAAAACAGTTTACATTCCGGCCACTAGACAATCCGCTAGACTGAATCTATTGTTAAAACTCTCAGGATCTGGGTCAGCTAGTTTTTAATCTCGCTGCTTTTACTCTACCAGCTATTGACTGGAGGGAGTCTGAGCAGTGTGTGTGCAGGAGGCATTGTCAAGGCCACATTATGTCATGGAGTTGGGTATGTACTCTTCCTCTGTTGGTACATCATATCCAAAAATTTCATTAATTTATGTGTCTCTCCTACTTTTACTTCATCTACTGGATATGGCTACAAACAGATCAAATCTCCGAAAAACTTCCTCATTCATTTCACAAATATACACAGTCTCATTTCCAATCTCAGTGATGTCAATTTCTACCTACAATATACCAAGCCCTGCTTGCTTTTTCTGACTGAATCCTGATTGTCAGTTGCCTCAACCACTGCTCATTTCAGTTTTCCTAATTATTCACGCTGTGATTTCTTGTACCTCAAATGTGGTACTTGTGCATGTGACCACTCCGATTTTTCTTGTCAGAGACTTGGAATCTCCTCTCTTTTGATCTTCTCTGGCTTAAAATATCTCTATTCCATTCTGTCAAATTCATCTGTTGCCTCTGTTGTTCTCCCATCTCCATTAATCACTCAGAATTATTTGACTTCCTTTCTTTGAAACCCAACTTTGTCCAGTCTAATGTTATTAACAGTGGGGTAATTTTCCTTAGTGATTTTAATGTTCACGACTCCACTTGGCTTCAGTTTTCTAGTTACACAGATCCAATGGGTCAAAATGCTAAAGCTTTTGTTATTACTAATACTCACACCACTTGTTTTTCATTTACCATAAAAAATACCAGACAATCATGTCCGCACACCCAATACTCTTGATCTTTTCCTTATCAACAACTTTTGAAGTACGTGATCAGTGTTAGTGGTCCTCTGAGCACTTCAGATCACAAATTGTTTATGACCTCATCTCCACTGGAGCCTCTCTCTCCCATGCCATTAGGCATTAAAACAATGATATGCATGATCTCTATTCCTCTTTTTCTTGATTGATTACCATTTTAAATCTTCTGATCCCAGTATTTGTCCAGATCCTGTCAGTGAAATTATTCTTATATGGATGAAATTCTTTATTCTGCATTCCACCCTAAAATCTTTTGCTTTATCTAAACTTTGGTTTTCCAATAAATGTGCTAAGATGGTTCAAGATAAAAATGTAGAATATTTCATCTGGTATGTATTGAAATCTCCACCTTCACATCTTGTTGCACTAAAGCCCACAACAATTGTAAAACAGTTATTAATCAATCCAAACCCAATTTTCAAATTTAAACAGGCTAAGAGTAGAAAACTTGCTTCTTGTCCCAACGATAGTCAAGTGTTCTGATCTCTTTCCAATGCTATTGGCTACAGCTTCTGTCCATCTATATTTCCACTTCTGCTACAACCTGATAGCCCTATGCTCAGCTTGAAGTGATTTATTGAAACCTGCTTTTCTTCTAATTCTTGCATTGACAAGAACGAACAGAGGGGTGAAGTAGAAGTTTTTTTTTTTTCTGGCTGATGCTGCATAAACTTGCTTTCTTGCATCATATACCTCTACTAATGCTAATAATCTTGGTAAATCACCTCCTACCATACCGAACACACTTCACTCAATGTCTTGTGGGGTCTTCTGACAGAGTAATGTTAGAAGTGTTCTGAACAGTCTTGATGCTAAGAGAGGTCCAGGTCCTGATGGGATTTTCTTGTTCTCAAAACCTGTGCTTCTGAGCTTGCAACTGTTTTGTGTCACCTTTTTACATTTTCTTATTCCACTGGTGTTTTTCTTGCTGCATAGTAATTTGCTCTTATCAAACTAGTCTTCTAAAAATGATGAAATTCTTCCTTCACACTTATTGCCCCATTGCACTTACCTTTATCCTACAAGCCTTAAAGGATAACACCATAAATACCCATCCAACCATATGTAAAATACAAAACACGCTAACAAAACTAGCAAAACATAAATTTCTGCTGGATTCCTGGACATGTAGGAATAGATAGCAATGAACAGGCAGACCAAGCAGCAAAACAAGCAGAAAGTCCAATCAATAGTACCATAAAAATACCATACCTAGACTATAAAATTACAATTCGAAATAGCGGCACGGCAAAAAACAGTGATAACAAAAATGGCAGGAGCAGGCTGGTAACAAATTATTACAGATAAAACTGTTGTTACAACAATGGAAAACCAGTACAAGAACCAACAGATAAGAAGAAGTTATACTGAGCAGATTAAGAATAGGACACACCAGTGTTACCCACTCCTATCTGCTCCGAGCTGAATCTCCACCTCAGTGCTCTGACTGTCACACAGTGCAAACAGTCCAACATATTCTACTTGATTGCCCTAACTTTACACGAGAACGTCATATTACCTTTAAATCCTTGTAAGGAACGGACACATTTTCATTATGAACAATATTGCCAGATAAATCTATTATATCCAAAGTCTTCCAGTTTCTGAAACACATAAATTTCTATAATTTGATATAAAAATCATAACAAAAGACATCAGTGAATAAACCATAAATCATAAGTTTGGTGCACTATAGCCAGTAAAATATCCAAACCAACTTACCTTTACTCTCTCCAAATTAATGTAGAAATTGATTAACTGCCAACTCAAACTTGCTGTGGTTGGGGCTGGTAACCTAGGTGGTAACGATAAACCCTCAGTGTCAAAAGGAGCCATCATGGATTCAAACTACTTTCTGCCTTTAGAGCGTTCATGCTCAAGACTAGAACCCTCTGCCAATAATGATTCTAATCAACTAAGGCGCATTTAGGGCTAGAGCCTCAAGCTGTGAACAAATTTAGACTATGTATATAAAGTGCTTAGCATCATAATACACAGCCATTTCTGAATAAACAGAAAATTTTTTAAGGTGGCATCGTTTTAGGTTATATCTCATATTGTGAATACCTTCACAACAAGTTGCCATGATATTGCACTACTTCGAATAAGTAACTTATTCGAATAAGTAACTTATTCGAAGTAGTGCAATATCATGGCAACTCGTTGTGAAGGTATTCACAATATGAGATATAACCTAAAACGATGCCACCTTAAAAAATTTTCTGTTTATTCAGAAATGGCTGTGTATTATGATGCTAAGCACTTTATATACATGATTCTAATCAACTTAAAAGGCTTCAAAGAGAAGCACAGTGCCATGACATACCAACCTTGGAATCTGTCACTGGATCACCAAAAATGGTGAAATTACTACAATCTGGACACCTCCTGATTGAAACAGTTGCCTCAAAACATTCTCAACAGCTATTAAAGAGAAGACAACATTTGTTGGGCTGCCACTATACCTTATTATTCCCCACAATACACCAAATTAATTGAAAAATGTCATTGCAGAATGGGACCTACTTAGTCTCTGAAGGGAAACTAGTTCAAGAGCTCAGCAATTAAAAAAGTAGCCAGTGCAAAATGGATGATGACTAAAAAAGATGCAAATCTCATTCCAACTAGCTCTATCATTTTGGAAATCTCATTCCAACTAGCTCTATCATTTTATCATTTAGTGCTCCAGACTTGCCATCCACAATTAAAGCTGGCTTTTTAAACTGTTGAATTTGACTTTACATTCTGAATCCTGTTCATTGCTTCATATGCCAGAATATGGTCATTCCTAACAAGTGATGCCATTTGTCCCATCTGTGGTTCTAAGGAGCATACTCAAGCAGATTGCTGTCACAACCACTATTTGCCCAAAATGCAAAAGAAGCCACCCAGCCATTTCCAAAGCATGTTAATTATGAATAAGTGGAAAGAAAATTCAAAAATACAAAATAGAAAATAAAATCAAGTCGTGTTGAGCATGCCTAGCCATTCCTAAGCTCAAACGGATGTATCAATACTGCCTAACACCTCTCTAGTTAATTGGATCAAATCTACCATCTCAACCTCTAAAAAAAGTAATAGTTCTCCAAGAAAAATTAGAAAAGCTACAAAGATCCCAGTCAGTATCCCAAGTGATGCTCCTTCAGTCTCATATGATACAGAATAATCAATATCTGATAAAAGCTCAAAAAAAAAATTGAATCTCCTGACAACACTGTAGAAGTGGATGAGCTTTTAGATAATGAGAAACCCATTTTAGAACTCTATACAAATAGATTCTGAACACCTATTTTTCCCAAAAAAAAAAGAAAAGACAGACAGAAATGCTCTTACAAAAAAAGTCAGACCAATCTGCCACAACTAAGCATAAATAATGCCCAACATCATACAATGGAACTGCAGGGGATTAAAAGCAATATGACAACTTAAGATATTTAATCATTAATAATTTAAAGATATTTAATCATAAGATATTTTCAGTTCAATCCGATATATGTCTTCAGTAAACATTATTATCATCACAAGCTTCACCAAAATTTTCTAAATTGCACCACATATAAAAAAAAAACAGGAGCTCAGGATCTCCTGCCCATGGAGGAGTAGCTGTTCTTGTGAACTCAAATATACCCTACAGGCACATTCAGTTACAAACTGCTCTAGAAGCTCTGGCAGCTCATATTTCAAATAGTATGTTAATTACCCTAGTTTCCACATATATTCCACCTTCTCAACCATTCTCCAGTACAGAACTTGATAATCTTATCATGCAGCTCCTACCTCCAATCTGTCTTTTTTTTTGGTGACTTCAGTGGCCACCATTCATTATAGAAGTCACCTACAATGGACACAAGAGGCAAATTGATTGAAACAGTCTTGAATAGTAACAATCTAACTATACTAAACTTTGAATATTCATCCACCTACAGGATTTACTTCTGCAATAAACTTATCAATCTGCTCACCATTAATTTTTCCAAGTACGACAAATGACCTCCTACACAGCGATCACTTTCCAATCATTTGCTCATTACAAAGATGAGTAACTCCATCTCTTGAGCAATGACTCACCCGGAAGTTTAACAAGATAAACTGGGATAGCTAGTATATCCAAGTCCATTTAGACAGGATTTATATTCAACAACAATTCATTGATGATGCACCCACCTACTTTACTAATCAGATAGTAACTGCAGCTAATTCTTTTGTTCCGAAATCATGACCTCACAAATGCTCCCATTGAACCCACTGGTGGAATACAGATTGCTCGAATGTCAAATGTGAAAAAAACAATGCTTGGAACAAGTTCAGAAAGTTTCCTGCCACCAGTAATGTAATTAAATACAAAAGACTTAAAGCCAAAGCAAGACAAATTAGGCAGAAAGCCAAACGTAACTCCTGGATCTTGTTTGCCTCACCTATCACCAAAGTTACTTACCCATGGTTAATCTGGAGAAGAATACAAGTGCTAAATGGAAAGTTCCTTCAACCACCCTCTCCAATACTATGCTGTAATAGGAAAGATCTGTCTGCACCTGAAGAAATTGCGAATGCATTAGCAGAATTATTCTCAACAATATTTACTTCTGCCTCCTACACTATCTCCTTTCAATGCATCAAAGTAGATGCAGAATGGCATGAAGTTAACTTCTTTCCACACATCTTTTACTTCCATGCAATCAACCCTTTATGTTAACAGAACTTAAGGAATCTTCAAACAGTGCTGTCAGCTCTGATGGCATTCATTACATTTTGCTGAAATGCTTACTTAAATAGGACTTAGGCAGAAAGCCAACCATAACTCCTGGATCTTGTTAAGTGAAAAACTCTGATTTTCTATGATCTTTCTATCTGTCTTCTTTGAAAATGTTTATCCTTTTTCCTGGGGCCATTCTTTCATCCTTGCCTTACTAAAACCAGGAAAAGATCCTTCCTTGGTTCAAAATTATAGACCAATATCTCTTACAGGCTGTATGAGAAAAATTTTTGAGAGAATATTTATCTTTCATACAAGGCTTGCATGGATTCTGGAATAAGAGAATCTTTTATCAGATCATTAATATGGCTTTCATAAGAGCAGATCCACAGTGGGTGTACTTATCTAAGCTGAATCCCATATTCACAATGCCTTCATCAAAACAACATTCAGTAATGGTCAGCTTAGATTAGACCTTACCAACTGGATTGCCACGAGAGATATAATTTTATAAATTTTCATAATTATAAAAAATCAAATTCAATTTGTAAAAACGTTTGAAATTTTATTTGTTTGTAATTTTATTATATGAAAAGTCGAATTTGAATGAATTGTGGCATCACTAACTGTGGATATAGCTGAATGTGATTTCCACCAGCCACTGATTTTAGTTTATATTATAAGCACTTCAGTTTGACCTTTGTCGGAAGTTTAAAAATTGCATTTTGTTTCTTTTTTTATATTTCCTCTTTTTTTTAAACTTAAATTTTAAAAGTATCTTTTTAATGCAAGGCAAAAAACCAATTTAAATCATTTCTTATGCAAGAAAAATTTCTATAATTTAAAAATAATCAGAAAATCAGCAGAACACTTTAAATATATATGATAACTTTAAATATAGAGATAACGTTTTTCTCTTATCTTTGATAAAAATCCATTTTTATACGAAAATAGAGTTCGATATCTCCTCTTAAATGCTTAAAAATGAATTTTACTTACTTTAGTCATGATTTGTTTTTTGTTTGCCTATTGGTTTTTTCAAGATATTTTGGACCAGCTTTCACATTTTAATACTGAAAAGATATATGTATAATAAATTATTGCTTACTTTTAGAAATAAAAATCAATGTTTATATCTAAAAAGAAATAATTATTCAAATTATATTTATTAAATTGCTTCATTAAATATTTTATATTTAACCAAATTTAATTTTTGTAGATATTTATTTTCCACCCATAATGGAAAACTTTGAAGAGAGCTAGAAAGACATCAGATTTGTGGGACAAACAAAGTAGTCCAAAAAAAGATAAAGTATTTAGGCAATATAATGAGGAATATATCAAATATGGATTTGCATGCTCTGATAATTCTTCTTTTTCTCAACCCATATGTCTTATTTTCTTAGAAAAGTTATCAAATGAAACAATGGGTCTAAATGAACTAGGCTGGCACCTTTCCACGAAACATCCATTGTGTGCAGAAAAAGATTTGAATTTTTTTAAGCATCTTCAAATGCAAAATAGGAAGCAAAGTTCTTTTATGAGTTTGATTATAACAGTATCGAATTGAGCTCAAGAAACTAGTTATAAGGTAGACCAATTGATAGCTAAATCTAAAATGCCTCATACAATTGCAGAATCACTTATTTTACCAGCCTGCATTGAAATTGTTAACACTATGCTTGGGGCTAAAGAAGCGAAGGAAATTGGAAAAGTGCCACTTTTGAATAACACTATTAGATGACATAGAAACAAAATTAATTCAGAGAATTATCGAATCTAAAAAATTTTCATTGCAAATTGATGAATCTAGTAACTGTGCTCAATTAATAGCACTTGTTAGAAATATTGAAGAGAAATGCTTCAAAGAACATTATTTGTTTTGATTATTTGTTCTGCAAAGAACTGCCAAATCACATTACTGGGGATGAAATATTCAAAGTGGTAAATGAATACTTTGAGACAAATAAGATATCATGGAAAGATTGCTTAACCTTGTGTACTGATGGTGCAGCTGCAATGACCTGAAGAGTTAAAGGTTTTACATCAAGAGTTCATTCTGAAAACCTGGAAATTTAGTTAATACATTGTTTTATTCATGGAGAAGCTCTTATATCTAAAAGTTTGCCTGTGGATCTGAATTCAACATCACACAATGTTATCAAGATGGTGAATTTAATAAAATCCGAGCCATTAAAGTCATGTCTGTTTTAAGCTTTCTATGAAGAAATGGGATCGGAACACCAATCTGCTATTTCACACTGATGGATGTTGGCTGTCCAAAGAAAGAGTTTTATCAAAAATTTATGAGCTAAGAGAAGAGTAAAATTTTTTTGTGAATAATTCTTACTTTGCAGATTTAATGAAGGATAGTATTAGTAATGGCCATATTGTGCAAGGAAGCCTAAGGCTTTATGCTGCATCAGCCAAAAAATAAATAAATAAATAAAAATAATAAATAATAAATAAAAATAATAAAATAAAATAAATAACTGATAAATAATAATAAGAGAAAAGAAAATAGACATCCTATGCATCCATTCCCCCCTCCTGTAGGTAACTATCCAGCTGACCTTTGAATTTTCCCAAACTGTCAGCCTCTACCACCCACATAGGTAACTTATTCCAGTAATTTATAACTCGCTGGCTAAAATAAAACTTCCTGCAATCCAGTATCTTCCCCTGTAACTTGAATTTATGGTCCCCTGGTTCTAGAATCATTTTTAACCATGAAAGTTTCATCCTCCTTCATTTTACTATTGCCTCTCAGAGCCTTAAACACCTCAATCAAGTTGCATCTAAGGTGTCTAGTTTCCAAGCTGTGCAACCCACATATTCAAAGTCTTTCCTCATAAGTACATCCTTTTTCCGATCTCACTAGGCAAGTTACCCTTCTCTGGACCCTTTCAAGAAACTCAATCTTTCTTTTAGGTGCAGTCTCCACACTTGAATACTGTATTCCAAGGGTAGTCTAACAATAGCCTTATATAATGGGGTTATGATGTCCTTATCTCTACTAGCAAATGTTCAATAAATCATCGATAGGGCACCTGTCTACAATGCTCGGAGAACTTCATGTCTCACCATATCATAACTCCCAAGTCCCTTTCTTCCACTATTGACTTTAGTTCAACTCCACCAAGTGTATAAGTTATTTTGGGGTTATTGTTCCCCAGGTGTAAGACCTTGCACTTTGCTGTATTAAAACATAGCTGCTACTTTTCTGACCATCCCCTAGGTCACTCTAAAGACACTCTGCTTGGCGGTGGTCATTGATACTCTACCAATCCTTACGTCATCTGCAAATTAGGCATCACACCCTCTATCCCTTTATCAGTATCATTTAAGAAAATTGAAAACAACGGTGGTCCCAATACTGATTCTTGGGGGAACCCCACTTCTTACATAAATTCAATCTGAGGAATAACCATTTATCACTACCCTCAGCCTGGTGCCCTGAAGCCATTCTGCTATCCATCTGAGGATTTTCCTTGTGATTCCAACCTGTTCCAGTTTATAAAGTAATCGCTCATGTGGGACTGAGTCAAATGCTTTGCTGAAATCCAAATGAACAATGTCAAAATTATTCCCTAAATCTAGCTCACGAGTGACCCTGTCAAAATAACTAACCAGATTTGTTAAACATGATTTTCCCTTTACAAAACCATACATATCCTTCGGAATTCCATTTCTACACAAATGATCCTGAATTCCACCCCTGATCATGCCCTCTATGATTTTTTCCCTACTACTGAATTTACTGAAGCCTGACCGGTCAGTAATTTCTCACTGCACTCTTAGAACCACCCTTATGTACTGGAGATACATTGGCACATTTTCACTCCAACGGAATCACCCCTGAGTCCAGTGATGCTCTCTCGTAGTTAGCCTCAGCGGTTCAATGCACTCACTTTCTGCCTCCCTTAAAATTATAGGGTCTATACCATCAACCCCAGAGCCTTACTCGTGTGTAGGGTTGAAAATAATTGTGTTTCAGTATCGTATGTTATTGGTACCAAAAACTAGCTTGCTTAACTGATATTTTTGAGCACCTGAATAAGCTAAATCGAAAATTGCAAGGATCACATGAAAACATACTAATATGTACAGACAAAGTTTATGGATTAAAAAAAAATTCAACTTTGGAAAAATTAGGTTAAAAACAGATTACTAATGATGTTTAATCAGTGTCATAATTTGAATCCTAAAGAATAATTATTGGCAGTGGCGTAGCTACGATGTAGGCAGGCAAAGCAATTGCCTCCAGGCCCGGCGTCTTTGGCTGTCTCCTGTTTTTGCAATTTTCATTAATTAAGTAGGGGCCCCGAACATGTTCTTTGCTTCCGGGCCCAAAAAAGGGTAGCTACGCTAGTGATTATTGGGATTAGTAGAGTAACATTTGTGTTTGCTTGAGGAAAAACTTCATCACTATTTTGAAATACTTGATGTAAAAATATTTGATCTGATTTGAAATCCATTCACATTATCCCTAGAAATTCCAACATTACATTTATCAATGAAAGAAAAAGAAGAACTGTTAGATTTAAGAAATGATCGTCCCCTTCAAGTACAATTTGAAGAAATAGAGTTATCCGAATTTTGGTTAATGGCGAGAAAGGAGTTTCCTTCAATCAGAGAAAAAGCAGTTGACACTCTTCTTCAATTTGGTACCACCTATTTGTGCAAACAAAGTTTCTCATCAATGGTGACTATCAAGAATTCAAAGAGATTATCATTAAAAAGTCTAAATCAGAAGTTATGCATAGCCATTTCAAGAATAAAACCTGAGATAAAAATGTTATGTTCACAGAAGCAAGCTCAAGTTTCTCATTAAAAAAAATTGAAAAGATTTTATTTTGAAGTTTTGTATGAATTTAGTATTAAACATTTAATATCTTCCATATTATTTATATTTTAATTTTCTTACCATAATTACATATATAATATAATGCAAATGTAATAAATTTTTTCACAAAGTCCTTATAGATGCCCCAAAATCTGCCCCAGTTTATCTCTGTGTGCTGTACAAAAATTATAATTTTCCAAGTGTGCCCTGTCATGAAAAAAGGTTGGGAAGCACTGGCTAAGAAATTGAAAAGGCATTTGACATTACTTGGCAATCTGGTATTATTATGCACCTTATTATTATTATTATTATTATTATTATTATTATTATTATGCACCATCTAGAGCTAAGAGGTAATCTCCATGAAATAATACAGAATTTCCTATACCTGTGCTCTCTTCAGGCCTGCTTTAAGAACATATTGTGTGCATCTCATATTCAGGTAGCAGGAGCACCACAGTGACTACCTAATGCAACCTTATTCACAATTTCAGTCAATAACATGACACAAGACAAGACATCCCTAAAACTGTTGAAGCTTACATGTATGCAGACAACCCATTTCCTGACAGTTGCAAAGCATGAACACTATTGAACATTAATTCCAACTTGTGATAAACAAAATTGAACCCTGCACTTCACACTTTTGAAATCGATGTGCTCTTGACCCTGATCCTGAACTACAGTTAGAACAGTCCAATACAATTAGTTAATATCATCAGATTTCTGGGTCTAATATTAGATAGCAAGTTAAATTTCCAAGCACATGTCACTTGGATACGAACTAATTGTCTAAAACAGTTTAACATACTTCAGTCAGTTTTGTTCATGTCATTGGGGGCTGATCAGTGCACTTCCTGCGGGCACCTCCATAGCCAGGTGGGCAGGAGCAGCAGTGCGTAGCACATGCTTCTTGATTAGACCGGGGTTTGAGCCCATGACCAACAAATATGGAGGATGCAGAAAGGTCAGGGAATGACCATTGAATATCCCCGAAGCAATATGGCCTTAGCTGCTAATGCTCCTAAAAACCAAATAACAACAACCTTCCTACACCTTTACAAGTTTCTAATCCATTCATTCTTAGATTATGGTTCTCCAATATGTGAATTTTTTTAGGAGAATCACATTTGAAAGGCTAAACATTATTCAGTATAGTGCTTTGAGGACTGCTCTGGGAGCTTTCAGGACTTCTCCAATCCAAAGCCTTTATATTGAAGAGCATGTTCCCCAATACACCTTGCAGAAAGACACTGCCATCTCTCTCTGTGCTGCTAAGATCCAGCGTCTTCAATTGCATCCTAGTTGGGAGTACCCTATAATGCTTGGTGGGATTCCTTTTATGATAGTAAGCCATGTGAAAACTGATCTGCTGCATTCAGACTTAAAGAACTCATTCAAACTTGGAATGTTGATCTAAGTAACATTTTTCAGGACACAGCTCTTACTATACCACCATGGTTGTATGCTCCAGCCTCTCATGATGCCCACTTTTGCCAATGGAGAAGAATGTTTTACCTTCTTGCAATATCAGACAGTTGCATGAAGTTCACTCTACCCTCAACTCCACTCCCTGTACAATATACACTGATGGATAGAAAATTGACACTGCAGTAGATTCTGTGGCAGTTTTCCCTTCCTTTACAGTTTCAGCTTCATTACCAGCTGCATGCAGTATCTTCTCTGCCAAAATATGTCATAAAGCTGTGACCTGACCAAATTGTTGAACTTTCCATTTCACCTGCTTTAATCTGTACTGACTCTCGCAGTACAGTCTCTGCCATAAGGAATAAATTTTCTTCCTGTAATCCTACACTGAAAATCATTCACTATCAGTTTACTCTCCTGCAGTGAATCCAATCAGTCAGTAACATTTTGTTGGATCCCAGGACATTCAGGAATTCCAGGAAATGAGAGTGCTGATCTAGCCACTAAACAACCTCTTCCTGCATTCTCGCAATACCTTTGGTTTCCTTACACAGATTACAAGCCTATAATTTGCAGAGCCTGTTACAGTAAGTGGTCACAGATCTGGAAAAGAAATACCAACAACAGACCTTACCAGATAAAAGAAGATCCAAACCTGTGGCTCTCCAGATTCAAACAAAACAGACGAGAGGAAGTGGTATTGGCTAGACTGAGAATTGGGCAAACTTATCTTATACATATCTTTTTATTATTGGGAGAAAATCCACCCCAGTGCTCATCCTGTCACACTCAATTTATGATCCGTCATTTTCTGGTAGACTGTCCTCATTACTTATCTGTCTGCTTAAGCTCCTTCCAGTCAAAATGCAGATTGAACAAAGCTCAGATTTTATCACATTTCCTTGGAAATGATGCAAATATAGAAGAACTCTTACTATACTTTAAGAAAATTGGCTATACAGATGTATATAATTTAATAGGTATACTATCTCTTTTAAATAAACTATGTGAACAGACACAATTTGGCCTCAGTAGCCCTTGTGTTGTTAACCTTCATAATAACAACAACCACATCAATTTATTGGTAAGCATTAAGTTACAGTATTACCAACCGACCCCAGATGGCACATAGACCACAGCACTTTACACGCTAAAAAAGTAAATGCATTGAGAGAGATATAGCAAACTAATCACATGAAGAAACATAAGCATCATATAACATTCATATCTCTTTCTTTTAACTACAGAAATAAAGATCATTTTACCAGCAAAAAGACGATACAAAAGATTTAATAAGAATAAACATATGCAATGATTAAAGATAGCACAGAGTTTATGGTAACACAGCTAAAAATTTGTAAACAATTCAGGATATTAGATAAAACATGAATTTTTAGGTAGACAAGAGAAGCTTAATAATATTATTCTTATAATTCTTTTCAGAGGCATACAAAGATAGATCTTTCAAATTCCAGTTTCTAGCTTATTTAATAGATTAATGGAAGGATAAGGTAAGAATATATCCATGGGATGCACTCTGTTAATGCAATTAAATTTGATTTTGCTCTTGTATTATATGGGGGATATGCCATATAGTTTTGTTCCAGAGAGAAGTTGTTTCCTAATTTAAGCTGTCACCATCTTCAGTGTTCTGCTACAACTAGATCCAAGCGCACGACTTAACAACCTCTTCTCTCTATACCTCCCTATCCTCAGCCGTTCTCTTTGTCTCCCCATGTCTGCTTCACTCAATTTGTCAATCATGGCATTCTTTACCTCTAGGCCTCTTTCCCTCAGCTTCTCCCTCTGTCATATCCTTCACTAATCACTCACCTTGCAATACATGCCTAATCCAATTTCTCATTGGCCTTCTGATTATTTCAGTTGAATATTTCTTCTCACTCACCCTTCTCGAAACTTTCTGATTTCTAAACTCATTTTATCTTTTATTTGAGCCATATAATTTAATAAAAGATTTCATCATTCTGGTTTGAATTAACTTATTGGTGGTTCACCTTCTTGAACTGATGCTGGTTTGGAATGCTTCCATCCATTCTGTACAACAGGTAGCAACTTGTACTCAACCACCATGGGTTCCTCCTCCTTGGGCGCTTCCGTAGCCAGGTGGGAAGGAGCAGTAGTGCGTATCACATGCTTCTTGATTAGACCGGGGTTCGAGCCCATCACCACCAAATACGGAAGATGCAGAAAGGTCAGGGAATGACCACCGCATATTCCAGAGCAATATGGCCTTAGTTGCTAATGCTCCTAAAAACCAAAACAACAACAACAACAACATGGGTTCCTCCTCCTATACTGACCTGTGGCACTTACCTCTGTCAATAGGGAAAGAATATTTTGCAAGCTTCAAATGTCAGACAGCTTCATGCTCTTCACAATCAAATATATATTGATTTTTTTTCAATATACGCAGATGGTGCTAAATCTAATTCAAATGTTGGAGCAGCCGCAGTGTTTCCAAATACCACTATTTCAGCATCCCTTCCATCTGAATTCAGTATCTTCTCAGCCGAACTATATGCAGTTAAATTAGCTTTAGAAAATCTCTGTTCTGATTGTTCTTTAAAATCTGTTATTTATGCGTATTCTCTCAGCTCAATCTTAGCATTATGTAATTCTTCAGATAAAGTTCACCCTGTTCTTGATGAAATTAGAAACTTGTTACTACAGATTGAAAAACGTCACCACCCAGTCACCTTCTGTTGGATTCCAGCACATTCTGGTATTTTGGGCAATGAACTTGCCAAGAAAGCTGCAAAAAATCCAACCACCCTAGATTTAACGTATATCCCTGTTCCAGCATCAGACTATGCACAAATCATTCAAGCTGCATGCCTATCAGAATGGACAACAATCTGGCACTTTCAAACTAATAATAAACTCTCGCAGTTTAAACAGGATCCGAAAATTTAGCCCTTGTACATCAAAACAAGAAGAAGTAGTCCTTTCAAGGGCAAGAGTAGGTCATACTCATCTGACCCACGTTTATTTATCACAGGAGACGATCCATCACAGTGTCCACATTGTTATATAAATCTGACTGTTATACACATTCTTATTGACTGCCTCTACTATAGACAAGACAGAACTTCAACCCTGCTATCACTGGTAAATCTTGATAAACTAATAACTTTAGAGAATCTCATTGGTGACAAGAAAAATATTTCCAAATTTTTCAACCACCTGAAGAAAACTGGACTTTTTAATCATTTCTGATTTTACAAAAATTTCTCATTTCCTGATATTATAAATGAAAAGGCACATTATAACCATAGAAGCTTATGCGCCATCAAACCCCCATAACAACAACAACAACATATTGGTGGGTGTTTAATCAAAGTCTCTATAAACTGCATCCTGGATCCAGTGTATTGAAATCTAGATTTTACATTAACTCATTTAATATGGCATTATGTTGAACAGATGGCATTAAGATTAGTATTAGCAGCATCAACCCAAATCTCCACACTATATAACAACAGGTGAGGAAGAATATGAGATTTTACATATTCCATTGTGGTGTGTGAAGTTGAGACATGAAAAAGATCATGTTTCAGAGTAAATTTCCTATGTAATGCATTAATCTTAACATTCTTAATATGCAAAATAAATAAGAGCTTTTTTGTAAAAGTAGGGTCCAAGGTCTTTTTGAACAGAAACTTTCTTGATATATTGATTTCATAAAGCTGTGATAAAAAATAAATGGAGCAGATTTTTTTACAGAGGTCACGTGCAGATTTATTTGAGTTAGTTTCTAAACCAAAGTCATTAAAGTTGGTATAGGTTTTATTAAGTGCATCACATATTTTAGTGTTATTAATTGAAGCTCGACTTGAATCAGAAATAGTCCTGATCTTCAAATTGTCTGTAAGCCAATTATCAGGATATTATGCTGAATGAGGGAAGGAAGAATTGCCAAAAAAGAAGGGTAGATAGAATATTTCCTTTGAGACTTTCCATTGAAATCACTCTGTGGCTTATTTGAGAATCAAAATCATAGATGAGAGTAGTTAGATAAGGATTTCTGTATAAAAGAATTTGGACATAAATAAATAATAATTCTTGGGTAGACAGAATTAGACACAGAAGCCAGATCAAGATAAATAACATCCATTTGAGTTTAAATTTATTGCCAATAGCATGGAATGTAGTCTCATGCAAATTAGTAATCATTGAGAGGTCCATGTCAATTCGTTGTATGACAGCTTGGTGCATGACAATTCACTGTGTGACAATTTCATGCATGACAGTTTTGGTGTATGACATTTTTCCACCTTTGATGATTTGATGTATGGAATTTGGTGAAAGACAATTGGTGGCTACAGCAATTCAGTGAGTATGACAATTTGGTGTATGCACGGGTTCTTAAATTAACAAAATCAATGAAGTAAAAGGTTCCGGAAAAAAATAAAACTTTTGGCAACTTAGAGAGGAGGAACGAAAAATTTAAAAAAGATAGAAAATAATATATTTTTTATCCATTTATTTTGTATAAAAGAATTCATGCCAATCCTTCTCATAGGCAGTTTGGAGAGTGAGTACATGCCTATTTAAGTATGACTCCATCCATATTGAAACACCTTTAATCCAGATAAGATAATTTATTATTATTATTTTTTTTTTTTAACTTAGTGAACTAGGACTCCAATTCTGATCTCTACAAAATCTCCAGGGAAGCTTGCCTGCCTATCCTTAACCCATTCTAAGAGAGCAAAGGATGGGGACAAGGAATTTTTCATGTATGTGAATACAATGGAGAAGAAAGCTAATCAGATTGGACCCTTGTGCACTGGGTGTGGGAGAGTCTTAGATAATCTAGCTGCAGTAGAATGTGAATTACAAAATGAAGACTGATAGTACTCTCCATCAAAAAAAAATAAAAAAATATATCAAGAATGGAACTGTGATCACTAAATAACAAAGCATCTGAACTATAACTGCAGTCTTGTCTAGATGATCGTGCATTAGTTCTTTAACCAGTGACTCCATTAATTTTCCTTGTCCCAAGTTAAACTAACAGGTCTGTAATTACCTATGTCACTCTTTAAAACCCCTTTGTGAACTGGGGATACATTTGCACATCTCCAGTCCATGAGGACCTCCCCTAAGTCCAAGGATGCTCTCATAATTATGGCTAAGTGTTTGTTATTTCTTTTGCTGCCCCCCCCCCCCTTAATATAATTGGATAGATCCCATTCACCTCAGTTGCCTTTCTTATGTTTAAATTCAGCAATTTCTCTTCCACTTTCCTCTCAGTAATTACAAAATCATTTAGCTCCCTGTTAAAATTTTATAAACTTCTGGCCCTCACTATCCTAGAGAATTCCTCATGTGTGAATGTAGATGCAAAATACTTGTTCATTTTGCCAGCTACCTGAACAAGATCATCAACAGTCAAACCATCAATATCAAGTGGACCAATCTGATTCATTCCCTTCCTTCTAGAACAGGGGGTCCCCAAGATTTTAGAGTAGTGGGCTACATATGAAATTTTATCATATTTAGCGGGTTGGAGAAAATTCCTAATTACTGAAAACTACATTCTCCGCATAACATTAAAGTTATGCAGAGAAACAAATTCTATTCCTACCTGTATCTACAGATTCAATAATGAATGGATGGTATGTAATATAAAATATACCAGTTTGCTTATATCAAATTTTAATTATTACTTATTTATTACATACATATTATTATTACATATTTGAGGTAAATTTCTCTTATCCTTCTACAAGTATTACTTATTTATTGTACTAATCACAAAAATACAGTTATAACAAAATTACAAACAAAAAATACAATACAACAAAATTAATTATTACTTATTTATTGTACTGATAACAAAAATAGTCAGTGATACAACAAAATTAATTATTACTTATTTATTGTACTGATAACAAAAATAGTCAGTGATACAACAAAATTAATTATTACTTATTTATTCTACTAATCACAAAAATACAGTTAGTAATACAACAAAATTTTAATTAATGCGCTGAATGTGGTTGTACAGTACGACTAAGTTTCGTAATATTGGATTTTAAAGTACTAGTTCCAATTCTTAAAAAGTAATTATAAATATGGGTCAGTTAGACGTGATCATATTTTTGATTTTACGCATTTGATTTTTGAAAAGATCTGCTCACATATATATGTACTTCCAAAAATTTATGTAACCTTTCTTGCAAGATTTTTAATTTTTGGATAATCTGACTAAGGATAGTCTGACTAAGATTGAATAAAATTGAATTAGATTTTCATATTTAAATATTGTATTCAGTGCATCATTAGATTGAAGATCTAATGATGCACTGAATTTGTTTTTGCACTGTTTTTTACAATTAGAGTTGCCTTTGACACACAGAAGCAACTCTAATTGTAAATTCTCATCAATATCGTTGACAGGTACGTCAAACAGATTTTGAAAAAGTTCAAACATATTTCAATTATTTTTAAAATCAGAAAATCTAGCCACAAAATTTTCCTTCAGCAAACTAACATTTTGAACAAAATTTTCAGTGGAAAAATTACAACTAGGCATATTTTTAGATAAATTTTCACAACATGGAAAATGTGAAAAATTATTCCGAAGTAGTTGACTTTTAAATAACTCCAGTTTTGTTTCGAATGCTTTGATATTATAATACAATTCATTGACAAGTTTGTCTTGTCCTTTTAGTTTCATATTAAGAAAATTCAGGTTCTCACATGTATCTATTAAAAAAGCAAGGTTCCACAACCATTTCAGATCGGATAGTTCCAGAACAGGTTTCACTTTTTCATTCATAAATAGGTCTATTTAGATCCTAAGTTCAAAAAATCGCTTCAACACGTTACTGCGACTCATCGTACTGTAGTGTAGTACAACAAATCACCATATTCAGTCTCAGTTGTTTCAAAAAAATTTTTGAATTGCTAATGATTCAAACCAGTCTTGCGAATAAAATTTATTGTTCATATTACAGTTGAGGCATATGATGCAAGAAAGCAAGCTTATACAGCATCAGCCAAAAAAAAAAAAAAACCCTTCCCATTTCACCCATCCGTTCACTCAAAAGTTTGTCTAGTTCAGCCTTAAATTTATTTAAGCTATCAACTTCCACAATAACAGATGGAAATCTGTTCCAGAAATCAACTACCCATTGTCTAAAGGCAAACTTCTGCACATCTATTCTACAACTGCCTTTCCTCAATTTGAATCAGGTTCTTAGTCTGAGCAAGTGGAAGTATCCCATCAGCATTGAGCTTGCTCAAACCATTCAAGGCCTTATACACCTCTATCAGGTCACCTCGCAGGTGCCTAGTCTCCAGATTCTGCAACTTGCATAACTTAAGCCTTCCTTTGTAAGTGCACCCCTTTGTTCCTCTCACCAATCTTGTTGCCCTTCTCTGTACTCGTCCTAGCAACTCTACATCCTTCCTAAAATGAAGCCTCCAGACCTGTATACAGTACTCAAAGTGTGGTTTGACCATTGCCTTATGCAATGGGATAATCACCTCCTTGTCTCTGCTAGCAAAATTCTTATATATCATTGACAAAACTCCATGACCTGCTCTGGCAGCCCATCTGCTCTGCTCAGAGAACTTCATATCTGACTGCACAATTACCCCAAGATCTTTTTCATTCTCCACCTCCCTGAGTGTAGTACCACACAGTTGGTATGTTTCCCTTGGGTTACTGTTACCCATATGGAGTACTTTGCATTTGTCAATGTTAAACTTCAGTTTCCACTTCTCAGCCCATCTGCCTAACTTTTCTAGATCCTGTTGCAGTAACATACTGTCTTTGCTTTCATTTAAAACCCTGCCAACCTTCGTATTGTCTGCAAACTTGGACATTCAGCCTGATATACCTTCAATAATATCATTGATAAATATACAAAACAACAATGGGGCCCAACACCAAACCCTGGAGAACTCCACTAACAACATTTGTCCACAAAGAGCAGTGTCCATTATTACCACTTTCTGTCGTCTCCCACTCAACCATCCCTTTATCCATTGTAGCAACTTACCCTTAATGCCATACTTCTCTAATTTGTACATCAGTCTTCCATATGCAACAGTATCAAAAGCGTTCCTGAAATTCAAGTATATGATATCAAAATTATTTTTGGCATTCAGTTCCTTTGTGACCACATCATAGTATCCAATCAAATTGGTCAGACAAGACCTCCCTTTAACAAACCCATGCTGTGTCTTAACTATTACTGCAGTCTTGTCTAGATGATGCTGCAATGGTCCTTTAACCAGTGACTCCATTATTTTCCCCAGAACAGAAGTTTAAACTAACAGGTCTTTAATTACCTGTGTCACCTTTTGAACCCCCTTTGTGAATTGGTGATACATTTGTACACCTCCCTTCATGTAGATCTTTCCCCGAGTCCAAGGAAGCTCTCATAATTATGGCTAAGGATTTGCTTACTTCCTTTGCTGCCTCCTTTAATATAACTGGATAGAACCTGTCCACCCCAAGTGCGTTTTGTATATTTAACTTCAACACTTTCTCCTCCACTTTGCTCTCAATTATTACAAAATCACTTAGCCCCCTGTTAGAGTTTGATAAACTTCTGGCATTCCCCTCATTAAATAAATCCTCATGTGTGAATGTAGATGCAAAATACTCATTCAATTTATCAGCTACCTGGACATGATCATCAATAGTCAACCCATCTATGTTAAGTGGTCTAATCTGATTCATCCCTTTCCTTCTAGAGTTTACATAAGTAAAGAACTCTTCGTTGTTTTTCTTTGCGTCCTTTGCCAAGAATTTCTCATAATCTGCCTTCGCCTGCCTAACCTGCTTTGTGACTTGATTACAGACTAGTTTATATCTGCCATAGGCTTCTGTGTCACCTGATACTTTATATGCATCCCATACATTTTTCTTCTCTGCCACAAGCTTCATTAGTTCATCTGACATCCATTTAGGCCTAAACGTTGAACAGTATTTCTTAGTTGGAATGAAAAGCCTCGTAGTCTCCAAAATTAAGTCCCTGAAGGCTTTCCATTTTGAATTCGATGTTAGTAACATCATCAGTTGATCCCACTGTACAGAATTAAAAAACTTTCGCAGACCACTGTATTCACGTTTATGAAAAGAAAAGTTCTTCCCTTTAGCCTTTATCTGAAAATTCTTAATGCATGAATAATCACTGCTGATAATCAGATCAAAAGCAGTAAACTTTACCAAAGTTTGGCGCATTATGGCTATGTTGGCCTTGCGCCGTAAAACCCATACTCGAACAAACAAACAAATGATAATCAGATCAAGAGTATTACTCCCTCTGGTTGCCTCTCACTCATGTTGCTGTAGAAAACAGTCATCCAGTAAATCTGCAAAAGTCTTGCTAGTGTGCGAGTGACCAATCCACAAGTTCCATTTGATATCTGGAAAGTTAAAATCCCCCATTATAAGACATTCTGATTTACTGGCACACTCTATATCTCTGCACAGTTGCTCATTATACTCATCATATTCATTAGGCCTATAACGCACAGCTACTCTCATTTTTCATTTCCCAGTGCTTATGTCACACCAAACAGACTCAACATTGCATTGTCCACCAACATCAATTGGATGCACTTCCTTAGATTTTATGTGTTTCTTAACTAACAGCATAATGCCTCCTGCTTTCCTGTCCTGTCTATCCTTTCTGTACACATTGTACTCCCCAAATTTCAATTCTGCACTGCTTATGTCTGTGTGACACCACATTTCTGATATCCCAACAATATCTGCCTTTGATGTCTTGACTCGCACTTCAAGCTCATCAAATTTATTAACTAAATTCCTAGCATTGGTGTAGCAAGTATACATGCACCTGTTTCTACTCTTAGTTATCATAACACAGCCCATGTATTTATTTGTTCCACTATGACTCCCAGCAGTCCTGGTAGAAATCTCCATTGCCTTGCTTTCCAGGCTGCTGCTCATTCTAATAGGAGCAGTGCAAGAATCACTTTTTCCTATAGCCACTGTTAATCTGTTAGCCCTTGTATCTCCCAAGCAAGCAGTTTTCCGACCTACCTAACACTGCCTCAATAGCATCAGCAAATATTCTTGCACCCATTCTATTTAGGTGTACCCCATCCCTGTTGAAGCAGTCTCTCCTGTGAATAAGCACAGACCAGGCTGAAAAAATTTCTACCCCTCGAGCCTTGCACAATCTCTTCAGGGCCAAATTGATCGACAAGGCTCTCATCATATACTCCCTCCTATCATACTATTACATACACCATGGGCTGCATTTGATTTTGTCTAACCTGGCTAACTTTATATCACTTCTCTTCTTGTAATCTTATTTAAAGTGGTTATCCTGATTATCCTATACAAATTTGCTTACAAATTTGTATAGGATAATTAAGTTGACACTTATTATTATGTCTTATGATCACTTCAAATACAAATGCTAATTGTATTTGAAGCATGCTAATTGAACAAATTAGCATGCTTCAAATACAAAGGCAATGCTAATTGAACAAAGAGAAAATGTGATTTTCAAGTATCAAACAGGATGGAATTTATATTATCCACAATCATATGAAATATTAGAACCTTCTTCAGTTTTATAGAATGAGGGTTTTCTGCTATAATCTTTTAGTATAAATTCCACGAAAAATAATTTAGTAGTTGTCCTGCTGCTTTTCTTGAATCAGTCAATGGTACACCCCCATTTATAGCAAAAACAGTGGTTGGGTTCCTGACAGGTGCTAATTTTCTTTTTAATTTTTTGGCGATTTTTTTAAAAATTTGTTTTATTCTGTTTGAAAAACACCAGTATTTCATTTTTCTTAATGGATTTCAATATTTATTATATGTAACTTTTTAAGTTTTAAAAAAATTGGAATTTTTTTCTTTTATTTTCAAAAAAAGAAAAAAAGTTAATTTTGAAATCACAAAACAACATTATCATTAGCAATAGCATTAGTTGAGGCATATGATGCAAGAAAGCAAACTTATACAGAATCAACCAAAAAAAACCTCTTCCCATTTTACCCATCCAGTCACTCCAAATGTTTATTTAGTTCAGCCTTAAATTTATTTAAGCTACCAACTTCCACAACAACAGATGGAAGTCTGTTCCAGAATCAACTAACCGCTGGCTAAATGCAAACTTTCATCTATTCTACAACTGTCTTTCCTCAATTTGAATCTATGCCCTCTCAGGTTCATAATCTGAGTAAGCTGAAAAATCCCATCAGCATTGGGCCTGCTCAAGCCACTCATACATCTTAATCAGATCATCTTGCAGGTGACTAGTCTCCAGATGCTGCAACTTCCATAACTTAAGCCTTTCTTGGTAAGAGCATCCCTTTGTTCCTCTCACCAACCTAGTTGCCCTTCTTTTTACTCATTCTAGCAAATCTATGTACTTCCTAAAATGAGGCCTACAGAACTGTATGCAGTACTCAAGATGTTTAGTCTGTCAAAGGAATAATCACCTCCTTGTCTCTGCTAGCAAAATTCCTATATATCATTGACAAGACTCCAAGACTTGTCTTGGAAGCCCATCTGCACTGCTCAGAGAACTTTTTATCTGACTGCACAATTACCCCCAGGTCTTTTTTATTCTCCACTTACCTGAGCATATTACCACATGGTTGGTACTTTTCTCTTGGGTTACTGCTACCCATATGGAGTACTTTGCATTTGTCAATGTTAAACTTCAGTTGCTACTTCTCAGCCCATCTGCCTAACTTTTCTAGATCCTGTTGCAGTAGCATACTGTCTTTACTGTCATTAACTACCCTGCAAACCTTTACATCATCCACAAACTTGGACATTAAGGCTGATATACCTTCATCAATATCATTGATAATTATACAAAACAACAATGGGCCCAGCACTGAACCCTGAGGGACTCCACTAATAACATTAGTCCACAAAGAGCAGTGTCCATTGATTACCACTCTCTGTCATTTCCCACTCAACCATCCATTTATCCATTGTAACAACTTGTCCTTTAATGCCATACCACTTCAATTTGTACAGCAGTCTTCCATGTGCAGCGGTATCAAACATTTTCCCAAAATCCAAGTATATGATATCAAAATTATTTTTTGCATCCAGTTTCTTTTTGACCACATCATGGTATCCAATAAAATTGGTCAGACAAGATCTCCTCTTAACAAACCCATGCTGTGTCTGAACTATTACTGCAGTCTTGTCTTGATGCAGCAATGGTCCTTTAACCAGTGACTCCCTTATTTTCCCCAGAACAGAAGTTAAGCTAACAGGTCTATAATTATTTGTGTCACCATTTGAACCCCTTTTGTGAATTGGGGATACAATTGTACATCTCCAGTCCACAGAGACTTCCCCTGAATCTAAGGATTCATTCATAATTATGGCTAAGGTTTCCTTCTACTTTTTTCATACATAATCTACTTAATTCATACATAATTATGGCTAAGGTTTCCTTATGACTAAGATTTCCTTCTACTTCTCTCCCTCTCTGTCTCTCTCAGGGTAACTTGTGAATTTTTTTTTTTTTTTTTTTTGGCTGGTGCAGCATAAGCCTCAGGCTTCCCTGCACCATATAGCTAATAATAATAATAATAATAATAATAATCTGACATCCATTTAGGCCTAAATATTTTCTTAGTATTTCTTAGTTGGTATGGAAAGCCTAGCAGCTTCTAAAATTAATTCCTTGAAGGCTTCCCATTTAGAATTTGCTGTTGTTAATATCATCAGATGATCTCACTGTATAGAATTTAAAAACTGCTTGAGACCACTGTAGTCACCTTTACAAAAGTAAAATCCTTCCCTTTAACCTTGATGGTAGTTACATCTTTAAGTAAATCCCACATCAGTACACTGTGATCACTGTAATGTAGTGGTTCCTTTATATGCAAATTCTTAATGCATGAATAATCACCTGCTGATAATCAAATCAAGAATACTACTCCCTTTGTTTGCCCCCTTGAACAAGTTGCTGCAGAAAACAATCATCCAATAAATCCATTCAAAAGTCTTGCTAGTGTGAGTAACCAATCCACAAGTTCAAGTCAATATCTCAGAAGTTAAAATCTTCCATTTTAAGACATTTTGATTTACTGTCTATATTTCTCTGCACAATTGTTTGTTGTACTCATGAGTCATTAGGCCCATAACACACTCCTACTCTACTTTTCCCTTTCCCAGTGCTTATGTCACACCAAATTGACTCAATATTGCACTGTCAACCAATGTCAACTGGATGCACTTCCTTAGATTGTGTGAGACACAAAATAAACATATGAGACATGAAATAAAAGCATCAATTTCTTAGTCTCTTCAATCTTCCAATTTAAAAAACCATTAACTGCATGAAATTTCAAACTCTGCATACTGCATATTTTTGCATATTTTTGGTTATTATGTATATAAATATATGGGGAAAAAATGTATATTTGATACTATTAGTTAGTACCTTTTTTCAGGCTTAATTCAAAATTTATTTCAAATTTGGTGTCCTTAGCAGCACTCAGAATTTGAAATTATGTATGTTTCTTTCCACAGTGTAGCAGCCATTTCACTAAGTAGTTGAGAATACTGGGTTTCACATTATTGTCATTAATCCTTTCATAAACAACTAGTGTAAGCCAGTAAATGTTTATTGATCTAGTAGGAGGGGAAAAACAAGTAATTTGTAGAAATATAATTTACAGAAAATTTATAGAAAAACAAGTAATTTACAGAAAATTTATAGAAAAACAAGTAATTTACAGAAATAATACTTTAAAGAAACACAACATCAGTACTTGTGGGTGTGAGGACCTGCTAGGGCACCTGAGATGTCCTTGCACCCAATTTCTATAGGAAAACCATAAGAAAATCACTTCCAAAATTATTACAGTAAAAGTTTAGTTTTTAAATTTTTTAAAATTTTAATTTTTGAATTTGTTTGTAATTAGCATGGGTAGAGCCATATGATGCAAGAATACAAGCTTATATAGGATCGAACAAAAAAAAAAAAAAAAAAATCCTTCCCATTTCACCCATCCTTTAACTCCAAATATTTGTCTAGTTCTGCCTTGAATTTATTTACACTGTCAACTTCTACAGCAACAGATGGAAGTTTGTTCCAGCAATCAACCACCAGCTGGCTAAGGGGAATTTCCACACATCTATTCTACAACTGTCTTTCCCCAATTTCAATATATTTCCCCTCAGGTGACTAATCTGGGTAAGAGGAAGAATCCCATCAGCATTGAGTTTGCTCAAACAATTCAAGGCCTCATCACCTCAATCAGATCACCTTGCAGGTGCCTAGTCTCCAGACACTGCAATTTGCAGAACTTAAGTCTTTCCTTGTAAGAGCAACCCTTTGTTCCATTCACCAATCTCATTGCCCTTCTCTGTATACTCGTTCCAGCAGATCTACATTCTTCCTAAAATCAGACCTCCAGACCTCTATACAGTACTCAAGGTATGGTCTGACCATTCCTTATACAAGGGGATAATCACCTCCTTATCCCTACTAGAAAAATTCCTATATATCTTTGACAAAACTCCATGACCTGCTCTAGCAGCCCATCTGCACTGCTCAGAGAACTTCATATCTGACTGCACAATTACCCCCAAATCTTTTTCATTTTCCACCTCCCTGAGTGAGTGTAGTACCACATAGTTGGTATGTTTCACCTTGGGTTACTGCTACCCATATGGAGTACTTTGCATTTGTCAATGTTAAACTTCAGTTGACACTTCTCAGCCCATCTGCCTAACTTTTCTAGATGCTGTTGCAGTAGCATATTGTCTTTACTTTCATTAACAACCCTGCCAACCTTCGTATTGTCTGCAGAATTGGACATTTAGCCTGATATACCTTTAATATCATTGATAAATACAGAAAATAACAATGGCCCCAACACGGACCCCTGGGAAACACCACTAATAACATTAGTCCACGAAGAGCAGTGTCCATTGATTAACCCTCTCTGTCTTCTCCCACTCAACCATCCCTTTATCTATAACAGCAATTTGCCCTTAATGCCATACTGCTCCAACTTGTATAGTAGTTTTCCATATTCTACAGTATCAAAAGCTTTCCTGAAATCCAAGTATATGATATCAAAATTATTTTTTGCATCCAGTTCCTTTGTGACCTCATTGTAGTATCCAATCAGTTTGGTTAGACAAGACTTCCCCTTAACATGCTGTGTCTGAACTATAACTGCAGTCTTGTCTAGATGATCCTGCAGTGCTTCTTTAACCAGTGACTCCATTAATGTCACCAGAACAGAAGTTAAATTAACAGGTTTGTAATTGCTAGTGCCACCCTGTAAACCCCCTTTGTGAATTTTTTCACTCATATTTGCACATATCTTCAGTCCATGGGGACCTCCAGTGAGTCCAATGAAGATCTCATAATTATGGCTAAGGGTTCGCTTACTTCCTTTGCTGCCTCCTTTAATATAACTGGATATATTCAATCCACCCCAGGTGCCTTCCTTATGTTTAACTTCAACAATTTCTCCTCCGCTTTTCTCTCAGTTATTACAAAACTATTTAGCTCCCTGCCAGAGTTTTATAAACTTTTGGCATTTCCCTCCCTAAATAACTCCTCATGTGTGAATGTAGATGCAAAATACTCATTCAGTTTGTCAGCTACCTGAGCAGGGTCCTCAACAATCGAACCATTGATATGAAGTGGACCAATCTGATTCATCCCCTTCCTTCTAGAGTTTACATAAGTAAAGAACTCCTTGCTGTTTTTTTTTTAATCATTTGCTAAAGATTTCTCATAATCTGCCTTCGTCTGCCTAATCACCTTTGTGACTTGATTACCCACCAGTTTATATCTAACATTGGCTTCTGTGTCTCCTGATAATTTATATGCCCGTACCTTGAATGCTTCCCATTTAGAATTAGCTGTTGGTAGCATCATCAGTTGGTCCCACTATATAGACTTTAAAAATTGTCTCAGACCATCATAGTTACCTTTACGAAAGCAAAAACCTTTCGCTTTACCCCCTGCAGTAGCTACATCTTTGAGAAAATCCCATGTCAGCACACTGTGATCACTGCCACCTAGTGGTTCTTTTATCTGCATAAAAGAATCACTACTGATAATCAGATCCAGAGTATTACTCTCTCTGGTGGCAACACATTTGTTGCCACCTAAGTGATGTAACAGGGCTTACCATTGAGAAGGTGTACGTGAGTGGATTTTAGGGAGGCAGGCGAACCGGACTTCTGCTAAATCTTCTGAAATAAGATAGGATAGGAAGATATTGGATCCATCAGTGTATTAGACTGTGTGTCTGATAACACGCAGAATGCCTGTTCCCGTCTAAGCCCCCTAGAAAACAATGGAGTACAAAACAATCATCCAGGAAATCCAAAAAAGCCTTGTGAGTGACCAACCCAGAAGTCCCTGTCAATATCTGGGAAGTTAAAATCCTTCATTATAAGACACTCTGACTTACTGGCCTGCTCTATTTCTCTGTACAATTATTCATTATACTCATCAGAGTCAGTAGTCCCATAACACACTCCTACTCTCAATTTCACTTTCCCGGTGCTTATGTCATACCAAACTGACTCAACATTGCACTGTCCACCCATGTCATCTGGATGCACTTCCTTAGATTTTATGTGTTTATTAACTAACAGCATGAACCCTCCTGCATTCTTATCCTGTTTATCCTTTCCATATACACATAATACTCCCCAAATTCCAATTCTACATTCCTTATTTCTGTGTGATACCATGGCTTTGATATCTCACACTATCTGCCTTTGATGTCTTCTCCAGCATCTCAAATTCATCAAATTTATTTACTACACTCCTAGCATTGGTGTACCTACAAGTATACATGCACCTATTCTTACTCTTAGTTACCTTAACACAACCCATATATTTACTTTTTCCATGATGACTCCCAGCAGTCCTTGAAATCCCCAGCTCCTTGCTTTCCAGGCTGCTGCTCATTCCAATAGAAGCAGTGCAATTTATTTAGGAAGGTAGAAAAAAATTCAGATTTATAATCATTGATTAACAGTTAATGCAGAACATTATTTTAAAGGGGCCTGTGAGGCACCACTACTGCAAGGTTAGTGTTCCATCTCACAACAGAAGTGAAGAAACATATCTTGTTTTGTATACATTTTGATAGAGTTGTTACATATTTATTTTGGATTTCTTTTAATAAAATGTTTATTCTCTTATTTCCTAGTTTGTTTTTATAAGTAGCATTACACATAAAGTACATAATGCTAGTAATACTTTATTACTTATAGTTGATAACAGAGTATGAATTACAAAATACCTTTAGAATTTATAAACAGAGGAAGTAATTTAAAAATGTAGTTTATTGCATTTAATACTGAAATGAAGACTTTTCCCATTGTATCACATTACATGCATTAAATTACTTATAAATATGAAAAAAAAAAAATTCTGGAATGTTCTTCTAGCTGGGAGACAAAGCTTTATTAAATGTTTGGATTTCAGTTTTTAAAAATTGCCAGGTATGCAAACACTTCTTCATAAGCTTTTAACATTCAATTTGTTTGTTTATTTGTTATTTGGTTTTTAGGAGCATTACCAACTAAGGCCATATTGCTCCGGGATATGCGATGGTCATTTCCTGACCTTTCCGCATCCTCCGTATTTGGTGGTCACGGGCTCGAACCCCGGTCTAATCAAGAAGTGTGTGCTATGCACTGCTGCTCCTGCCCACCTGGCTACGGAGGTGCCCTTAACATTCAGTGAGCAGGATGCAGGTTATTTGAGTTTTGAAAGGAAAGTTCAGGCAAAAAATTCTGCAATTTTTTATTGTGTTAAGGATTTTTTTTTTTTGATATGTTGAAGAAATGGCTTTCCCAATCTCTTCTTTCTGTGCCTTAAATTTTATGCTTCTCTAACTATATTTTGCACTTCTTTGTGAACACCTTAACAGGGGGGGTCCAACTTTATGTAACTTGAAACAAATTCTCAGTAGCCAGATGTCACTATAACAAAATAAGAAATGTGACCTGTCAACTCAATTGGCAAATGACTACTTCAAATAAGAACATAGAACTAATACCAAATTTGCCAGGTTATAAAAAAATGGAATGGCAGCCTAGTGCTATCAGATGAAAAATCTCATCATGTTTCCAGAACATTCAGATCCTAGCAGTAAAGAATAACAAGAATATTAGGAAAATTAAAGAAAATCTCCTTATTTAGCCCCTCAATAACATATTAACTAGTTACCTAGGTCTCAAAATTAATCCCATGTAGATTCACATTTCTACACCAGATTACAGTCTCAATAAATGAGGTTGATAGCCCCTAGTTACTAGAAACATCTCCCACAATGCAAAAGAAGACAAACTACTAGATAACACTTCCTATTTAGCCACCACCTTATTTTCATGACATGCCAAATTTATTAGTCTGGTATGTCTCTAAGAAGAAATAGCCAGGGTTTGTTTAGTCTTTGGTAGAATTCTTAACACTAAAGAACCGAAGCTAGTAGTTCAGAGCATTTGCAAGGTGTTTAATTTAGTAGATTGCTAATAGCATATAAAAAAAAAATATATATATATATATATAATACAGCCTTTATTAACATAGTAACAGTGTATTAATTTACCAAAATATTATCAATAGCATAGTAACACTGTAATCTCTTATAATGATGTTACCATTCTTTTTATGCTTAACTTTTGGACTCTGGTGTGCATATGATATTATAAAGCTATTGTCCTTTATTCAGCTAAATATTATGCAATCTCGCATTATAGATAAACCTAATGGTGGATTCTGTTCTCCCTTTTTTTTTAATATTCTAAAGGATATCATCCCAAATAACAGTGGTAGTCACTTTTGAAGATGACAAAGAGAAAGTTATATTTTGTTTTTTTTTAATATAAATCTTTAACATGAAATGTAATGTAGCCATATATTTGTTTTTAAATTAAAATGTATAATTAAATTAAAATAAGTTAAGAGTTAAATTAAAATGTATAATTAAATTAAAATAAGTTAAGAGTTAAATTAAAATGTAGAATACAAAGATTTATTTCATTTTGCTCACAGTGAGAAGTTTGTCAGTGAGGTCATCATAGGAGATAATAAATTCAGTATTTGTGAGTGGAGTGACATTGAACAACAGCCATCAGATATAGATGTTAGAATGAGAAGAGACACAGAAACTCAAATATGGGATAGAGATGTAGAATATGTTTATGATGGAGCATTATCACCAAGTACCAACTACACAGGTTTTGTTGAGGTTCATGTGTGGGGTACAAATGGAACTGTAAGTACTAGTCTTAGCTAATACATTACTAAATATAAGATAGTTGTAATTAAACTATATAACTTTAGAAGACCTTTAGATAGTAAATGATGAATTATACAGTTAGATATGGAAAATATCTAATCTGTGTGAAAATGAAAGACAGAAAAAAAGATTAGTTCAAAAAAATGACACTAGGGTGAAACTGATGCTGTTCTCTATTATGTAATGTTTATTCTAAAGCACACACTGGCCAGAAAATACAAATCTTTGGATTAAGAAGGTCACAGACAGAAGAAATGCAAATATATGCAAAGAAAACTATGATATGGGGTGATGACGTGGTGCCTCATTGAGTATAAATACTACACAGGCTGTTCAACTGCAGTAATCTGAAGCCAAAATGGGAAAAACATGTGATCTCTCAGGCTTTGAAAAAGGGCTTATCGTGAATGCATGTTTAGCAAGGATCACAATTCAAGAAATGAAAGACAACTGGTTTCTCATTAACATCCATCTCAAAAGTTTTTAATGACTGGAAAGCAAGCGGTTCTTCCATGTCTCAAAGGCATTAATGTAACAGCAAAACAATACTTCAAGAGTAATGCCATCATACTCTAAGGAGGACTATGCGGAAAAATAGGACATCCGGTGTGCAGCAAATAACATCTGAATTCAACCAAGCAACAGAACTGCCCTATTTGACCTTGTACCATGCACGAGGAATTGAAGAAATTGGGGCCTATTTGGAAGCCACTTGTTTCAGAGTAAAACAGAAAAATCTGCTTGCAGTGGTGCTAAGAATGTTGGACAGTGTAACAGTGAAAGAAAGAAAATCGTATGGTCAGATAAATCACAATACGCTTTCTTTTGTACTGATGGTAGGCAAGGAGTGTGGTGAGAATCTCATGAAGCAATGGACACTGCTTGCTTTCTTAAGGCAACCCAAGCATCTGGGGATGGTATGAAGATTTTTTTTTTTTGGCATGGATTGAGTCCATTGATACTGGTGGAAGATCAAATGTCATCCAGGGAGTACCAGAATTTTATATCAGATCTACTGCACCCTGCAATATCTCAAGGGTGATGGCCACTTTGTAGATGACAGTGCAATAGCACATATTGCCAGAATTGTGCAAGAATAGTTTGGAGAACTTGACACAGATTTCCACAATCTTCCTTGGCCCCCATTCACCTGATCTCAATCCTATTGAAAATATGTGGGATATGTTGAAGAGAGCTATTCGGCAATGAAGTCCTCAACCTTCAACTTTGTTGCAGGTACGCAATATTTTGCTGGAAGAATGGTTGCAATTATACAAAAACACACTAAAATATCTTATAGAATTCATGCTGTGCTGCACACTTTCTGTTATTCAAAACAAAGGTGGTACCTGATTCATTACTGAAAAAAGGTTTTGTTTTTTTTGGCCAGTGTGTGTATATACAAACCAAGTGACCACTTTATTAGGTACACCTACCTAATATTGAGTAAGCTTACCTTTACCTCTTAGAACAGCCTGGATTCGTTGTAACATAGACTTAATGAGGTTTCAAAAACATGTCACAGGGATGTTGGTCCATGTTGACTCAGATGCTTTCCCCAGTTGTAAGTTGAATAATTGCAGATCTCTGTTCCAAAGAGTTTGTCTCACCTTACTCACAGGTGCTCAGTTGGATTGAGGTCTAGTGACCTGAGGAGACCACCACAGTAGTCAATTCACTCTCATGTTCTTGAAACCAGTTCTGTATAATTCTAGACTTATGACATAGTGCATTATCCAGTTGGATGAATCCATTTGTAGATATGATACACTGCCATGAAGAAATGCACCTGGTTGTAAACAATTTCCAGATAACCTGTGGCATCCAAATGGTGCTCCAATGCTATCAAGAAGGGCCCAATGTGCAACGTGAAAACACTCCCCTTCGTATTTTGATGCCATCAGCATGAAACAGCAGGATTTGTGATTCATCAGACCAAGCAGAGTTTTTTTCTATCCTCTCTTGTCCAGTCTTTCTGTTTTTACCCCACTGTAACTGTACTTTCTTATTTTTTGCAGACAGAAGGGGAGCCCAGTTTTGTTGGCTGTGCTACATATTTGACAAGATGCGATGAGTTCATTCTGAAATGCTTTTTAGTTACCACTGTTGTACTGGGTTGTTATTTGACTTACTGTAGTCTCTCTGTTACAGGATTGTCATTAACCAGATGGTATTTGGTTATTGCACCAATCTTGATACACCTAATACATAATTATATATGAAAACCCCAACAGAGTTGGAATTTCTGAGATACTCATACTGGTGTGTCTGGCACCAGTTACCATGCTGTGTTCAAAGTTACTCATTTCTTTCATCTTACCCATTCTCAAACTAAATTTTTCACATACATCATCTCTACCTATTGGCCCCGAGTGACAATCATAATCATTCAATCAGCCTTTCAGTGAATTATCTAGTGTGGCAATTATTATAAAAAGCTTTACTTTTTGTGTGAGTTTTTGCAATTTCCTTAAGCTCCTATTGTATATGTTAATAACATTTAACAGAGTAAAAACTTACAAATACAGAAAGGAAAGTCACCTTTCTTTATATTAATCAATTACTAACCTTTCTTTTTCTGCTTGGTCACTAGGTGGCACCGCTCCCGCCTCCATGTGGCGGGGCTGGAAACCTGGGAGGAAAAGCTCTCACTCCCAGGGCAAAAAGGAGCAAACACCATGGATTTTGACAACAAAGTGACACAATCCTCCAACCAGACCTAACATCTCAAGTACATGAGGAAATTAATACAAACATTGCAAAGAGACAAAAAACTGATATATATGAGGTACCCACACCAAAGTATCTCATCATTCATTCTACAAGCGATCAGTCCACAGGAAATTATCCCCTTTCCTGATACAAAAATGTCTGGAAAATATAGCTGGAACCCCAACAGCAGTAAAAAGGTTAAATTCATGCAACTGACTAATTGAGACAGTCAGAGCAACTGATGAAAACATCCACGTTTAGCAGAATTCCAGTAACAGTTATACCCCATAATACTTTAAGCACCTCGAAAGGAGTAATCTCTGAATGGGACTGCCTCAATATAACAGAAGAAGAAATACTGCAAGAAATGAAAAACCAAGGCATCATTCACGTTAAAAGAATAACAATCAGAAAATTAGGAATAACCACCCAGCCCAGAAATATCATTTTAACTTTCAATACTCCAAATCCACCACAGCACGTGAAAGCAGGATACTTGCTTTGTCAAAGCCGACCATACATACCAAATCCTATCCGATGTTTTAAATGTCAAAAATACGACATTCACAAACAACATGCAGGGGAATAGCAATATGTGCCAAATGTGGTTCCTGAGGACACATACCAATCAAGAATGCACAACTGAACATTCTAAATGCCCAAACTATGGTGGAAACCACACTGCCTACTCTCGGGAATGTGAAAGATGGAAACAGGAAAGGAAAGGAAAATCCAAAAATACAAAGCAGAACACAAAGTCACATACCAGGAAGCCAGAAAGATCTTACAACCAGCTAACATAGGGAAACCTACCTATGCACAAATAACACAAGTAATGCAAATAACCCAAAAACAACAAACAATAGGATCACAAACTGAAGTCACAATTGCACCAAATGAATCGCTGTTGGACTGGGCATGCAAATGACTGATGTCTGCAAAACAGGAAATGAGAACAGGCTGCAAACACCCCAATCTCAGTTCTACCAACGGTTATTTCACCACCACAGGGGAAAACCAAAGAAGACTCCTCCATAACAGTACACCATGCTGCTGAACAAATGGGCACAATGGGAAAAACACAAGAAGAACCCATTCTAGAAATATTTGCCGAGGAAGATATGGATAGTGAAGAGCCATATTTCCCTAAAAAAGACAAAATCACGGATGGAAAATTATAAAACCGTAGTGAGAAAACAACCGGAAAACTCCTCTAAAACAAAACAATGAGTAGTACCTTTATTCAATGGAATTGTTGTGGTTTCCACAATAATATCGATGATGTCTGAGATTTAATTTATCAGTATTACCTGATATGTTTCTGCTTACAAGAAATATATCTAAAACCTGATGATACAATCATACTCAAACACTACACTACACATAGACGAGATTGAATAAATAATTCTATAGCCCACGGCGGAGTAGCAATCCTTGTCAATTCTCACATACCAGTTAAAACAGTCCACCTACAAACCACTCTTCAGGCAGTAGCAGTACATATAGCAGCAAGTAGTTTGATAACAATAGTATCAAAATATTTACCCCCGAACCAAGAAATAATTTATGAAGATTTAGAAGAACTGATAGATCAACTATCCCCCTTAGTGTATAATGTGGAATTTAAATGGATATTACTCCTTATGGGGAAATACTGATCTAAATAAAAGGGGATGTGATATAGAAAAATTAATAGATGCCAAAAATCTAACCCTCATGAATACTGGAAACACATGTATGTTTACCTTCCAACAGGAACCAGTTCAGTGATAGATCTTACTTTATGCTCCCCAGCATTATATCCCATTTTAGAGTGGACAGTTCACGAAGATCCATTACATAGTGACCACTATCCCATTATAGTCACTGTAACAATAAACAGCCCATGTCAATCCAGACAAAAACCCAAATGAAAGCTGGACAAAGCAGACTGGGAAAAATACAAAAATCTAGCAGTAATTGAATGACAGAAAGTTAGACAACTAACCATTGACCAGGCAGTAAACTAAGCAGCAGATTAAATTAACTAAGCAGCCAACCAAATTAACTAAGCAGCAGAACAATCAATATCAAAAACATCCACCAAACTTCTATTCCCAAAGCCTTGGTGGAATGAGGAATGTACTCAAGGGAAAAGAGACAGAAACAGGGCATGGAATATTTTTTTCAAAAATCCTACCACAGGCAATCTAATATATTTTTTTAAAAAATGAGAGCAAGAGCAAGATATGTCAGATGAGAATGCAAGAAAGCCTCCTAGTTATGCTTCATCTCAACCATAAACAGAACTACAAATACTAAAATGGTTTGGGATAAAATAAGAAAAATAAGCAATAGATGCCAAAATTTAGTATATCCAATTATCAATTGGCAAGAGAAAGATATAGCTGATCTAAAAGATATAGTAAATGCTTTAGGTGAAACCTTCGTCAAAATTTCTGCCACCATATCCTATCCACCGAAGTTCCAGAAATATAAACATCATCAAGAAAAATACAATTTAAATTTCTCTACAAAATGTGTTGAACAATATAACCGCCCATTAACCACAGCAGAACTCCATAAGGCGCTGTCACAAACAAAACAAAGTGTAGAAGGTCCAGATGGCATCAATTATATAATGATAAAAAAAACTCAGTGAAGAATCATTACAATTTCTACTTTGTTATAAAACAGAATTTATAGAGAGCATGAGTTTTCTAACATGTGGCATTATGCGATTGCCCTCTCTTTCCCAAAACCTGGCGAAGATCCTACTAATCTGAACAGCTACTGTCCAATAGCACTCACCAGCTGCTTAGGAAAATTAATGGGAAAGATTATAAATGCAAGACTCATGTGGTACTTAGAAAACCATAATCTTTTGTGCCCAGTACAGTGTGACTTAGGAAACATAGATCAACCTAGGACCTCCTAATTAAAATACAAAACAACATACAAAATGCTTTCATTAGAAAAGAACATTTAGTCATGATATGCTTCAATATCGAAAAGGCATACAATACAGCCTGGCACTATGGCATTCTCCAGGACATATATAACTTAAAGCTAAGAGAACATCTCCCTATTTTCATCTGGAACTTTTTACAGCACCGAATCTTCCAAGTATGAATACAAACTACACTCTCAAAAGTTTTCCTACAAGAAGTAGTACCACAGGGATCAGTCCTCCATGCCACCCTGTTTGCAATAAAAATAAACTCAATAACCCAACAGATACCATCTATCATAAATACAGCTCTTTATGTAGATGATTTCAGTCTCTCTTTCCAATCCCAAAACATGAGAACAATAGAATGCCAATTACAAGGTGCAGTAAACAAGGTCAGCAATTTGGCTTAGGAAAATGGTTTCACGATCTCCACACAAAAAACAATAGGCATGCACTTCTGTAGGAAAAGAAACCTTCATTTAGATCCGGAATTAAAACTTAATGTATAATTAATCCCAATCAAGCCAACCATAAAATTTCTTGGACTTATTTTTGATAAAAATACTAAGGACAAACTGCCTCAAGAACCTAAACATTTTGATAGTCTTATCGTCAGTGATGTGGGACGCAGATAGAGTTACTTTACCGAGATTATACAGAGCCCTCATGAGATCTTGACTAGACTACATAGCTCCAGTGTACAACTCAGCCAAACCGAGTGCCCTGAGATGACTAGATCCAATGCATCACAGTGCTTCACGTAGAGTATTAGGAGCATATCGCACATCACCGGTCCAGAGCCTATGAACAGAGGCTCGTGAACCACGACTACAACTCTGGAGACAAAACTTGCTGTTATACTATGCTTCAAAGATAAAATCAATACCTGACTACTCGACATGGACAATCCTACATGAACCAAGTTTGGAAAACTTATATAGAGCACATCCAAATGTCAACAAACCAGCAGGCATATATTTAAAAGATATATGCCTGCTGGTTTATATTTAAAAGATATATGCCTAATCCAGCAACGTAATTTAAATCTCAATCAGATAGCAATTTCTCCTGAAGTTCCATATTCACCTTGGAATGCCATTCAAATGATGTGTGATCTCCATATGTATAATTGGAGAAAGGATTGTTTACCTAAGCAAAACTTCCAGAAATTATGTGCAGCATATAGAGACCAACATTGCAATTCTACCCTGATATACACAGATGGTTCCAAAACAGAAACCAAAGTAGGAATAGCAGCCAAGTTCCTGAATACCATCATCTCCCAAGTAATCCAAACAGAGTGCAGCATTTATACTCATGAACCATATATGGCTAACCAACTTTGCCAACAGTATAATTTTCACAGATTCATTCAGTTCCCTGCAAACCTTAAAGAATAATAGAAATACCCATCCGACCGTATGGCAAATACAAAACATACTAACAAAACTAGCAAAGTGAAAGCAAAACATAAGTTTCTGCTGGATTCCCAGACATGTAGGAATAGATGGCAATGAACAGACGGACCAAGCAGCAAAACAAGTAGGAACCTCGATCAACAAAACCATAAAAATGCCATCCCTAAAATAGACTATAAAATTATAGCGGCGAAAAACAGTGGCAACAAAAATGGCAGGAGCAAGCCAGTAACAAATTATAAAACCATTATTACAACAATGGAAAACCAGTACAAGACCTAACAGACAAGAAGAAGTTATACCGAACAGATTAAGAAAAGGACACACCTATCTGCTCCACGCTGAATCTCCACCTCAAACCACCTCCACCTCCTGACTATCAAACAGTCCTAACAGTCCAACATATTCTACTTGACTGTCCTAACTTTACACGAGAATGCCGGATTACTTTTAAATCCGTAAATGCAATGGACACATTTTCATTACGAACAATATTGTCAGGTAGATCTAATATATCAGAAGTTTTCCAGTTCCTAAAACATATAAATTACTATAATTTAATATAAAAATTATGACAAAAGACATCAGTGAATAAATCATAAGTTTGACGCACTATAGCCATAGAAGCTGATGCACTAGTAAAATATCCAAACAACTCTACTTATCTGCTCACCTGCTTTATGAGTATATTGTTTGGGATGAATACATGATACTGTTACTGAAGAAGTATTTGATTTTATGAAAAGAGTAATCATACCTATTAAAATAGCCACAAAATATATAAGGATGCAACAATCACATTAATTCTAATGTTAGCTTCCTTATGAGTGTTGAATTTTTCCCTAAGCAGACTCAAAACTGTTGGAGTAAAATAAAATAATTTTATTAATTGCATCTTTCATTATAAAATTTTTAAGTAAAACAGAAAGAAAACTGTTAAAACTTTCCTAATTCCGAGTAGAATATCCCAATATTTACATTTAAATTTGCTATCATAAATTAGATTTTATGAAATCATTTTCATACTACAAAGAAATTTATATACAAGTGGTTTAAATTAACATACTTGAATATATATAAGTATGTTAATTAAAACACTGTGCATTATAGCCTAAGTTGCTGATGCACCAACAAATCTAACAACAACAACAACAATTAAACCACTCTTTTTAACTTCTATTTGTGTACTAAATTATGTAGCCCAGTATTAATATGTCATCCATCATTTACCCCATGCAAGTTCCTGAATAAAGAATGAAGTAAAAATATTATTAATCTTCAAAGTAGCATCCTTGTAAATATGCAATTACGTCAGAATGTTCTTTCCTGGTTTTATTCCTGGATATTTAAGTTACACTTATGTTTTACTTTTAGAATTTTGAATGATGGTATCATAATTTCGTAAAGAGATAAGCACAATCTCTTGCAGTCTTTTATTTTATTAATTTTAATGAACTACTTTCTGAATTTTCACATAAATGTATATATTTAATGAGGCTTAAGCCCATATTACTTTAACTCTGTAGCAGAGCTTGAAAAATAGTTTGCTTTCCTTTTTGCTAAAATCAGTTATTGAATTATACAAAAACAATTATCACTAAGATATTTTTTCTTTAGGTTCTCTCTAAACAGAGTCCTTACTTTACACCAACACAAACTGGTAAGTTAAAGAAGTTTTGTATTTCAAATGTACATTAAAATGCTGATATTAAAAAGTTAGATACATTTGCACTTCTCTGCATATAAAACTGATATTATGGTTATTTTTCTCTCCACAAGTAGAATAAATATGAGGTGCTATCCAAAGTTCCTGAAATGTATTTATAAAATAAATTAGACTCACCCTGGGTCTTATTCATTACCTTCGAAGTAGTCCTCTTGAGAGCATAAACACCGATCTCAGCCCTTCTCCCATGATTTGAATGTGTCCTGAAAGTCCTTCTTCATCATAGTGTTCAGCACTGCCTGTGATTCGGTTTGGGTATCCTCTACACCAGAGGTTCCCAACTGGTGGTTTACAAACCCCTGGGGGTTCACAATAAAAATTCTGTAATGGCGTCTGCTTAGATTTACATAGGTACATTATTGTAAACTACAAAATATAACTAATAATAAACAATAAAGTAAAATAAAATTAAATAAAAAGTAAAAATTGCCAAAGAAATAAACCATATCTCCCACAATTCCTTATAATTAGTTTACTCCCTTACAGTATATCATGTTAAATAAATGTTTTCTATACTAAATTTTTTTTCATTCTCAAGGATCATTGTTATGTATAGGTACTTTTTTTTTTTTAGAACCTATAGTACTTGGTATCGTGAATGGGTTTAAGGTTGAAAAGTTGAAAGAAAATACTGTTGACATTAAACTTGAACTTCTGTAGATTGTAATTTTCAGGAAATACATATGAAGGAAGGTGGTTCCAGAAAACAAGTTGAATGAATAAATGAGGAAGAAGAAAAGTTGGTTCTGTGAGTTTGAAGTTGGACAGAAAAATGATGTTGGCTGGTTGTGGCACATATTCGAACTGCTTTGAAAGAGAGAGCAGGAATTATAGAAGACAATTCAGAAGAACAGTGCCATGCAAGTATCTATAGAAAAGGCATGCAACAGAAACAGAAAGTCTATGAGACAGAGAGTGGAGAGACTCTGTTAGAGATGAGATATCAATTAGCCTAACTGCCCTCTTTTGAATGGAATCTAGAAGCCTGAGAGAGAGATTTTGGGGGCACTGCTCCAGATGTGGGAAACAATATTCCATGGTAGGGCAGATTTGCGATTTCTACAGAGTCAACAACTGTTTGGAAGAAAAGTTATGCCAAGAGCAAAAGAGAAAACCCAGTTTATTAGATGCAGAGAAGCAATATTTGTAATGTGCTTTATGCCAAGAGAGGTTAGAAGTCAGGGTAATCCCCAAGATCTTGCCTAGAAATCAGAGCATCATCATCAAAGATAAGCATAGGAGCAGAAAAATACTTTTTTGCGAGATATAAGACAGGACTGAGTTTTAGAAGGATTGAAATTAAGTTTTCTTTACCCCACTGGAGAATTATCTGGAGATCGGCATTTAAGAATTTGGCAGTGGATACTTGAGAAGTTGAAGCTGTTTGAGCAGGGCAAGGTTTCTCAAACTAGAAGGTGGAATGCAATGTGCTATTGTCAGCAAAATTATGAATAGGATTTCTGGTAAATGGAAGAAGGTCATTAATATATAAGAGGAAAAGAGTGGGAGAAAAACTTAACCTTGGGGAACACCAGCATTAGTGGACAAGTTAGAAGACAGAGAGCCATCTATCATCACCTGCAGTGAGCGATTAGAGAGAAAACTGGATACCCATTACAAAGAACAGCTGGAAAATCATAGGATGGAAACTTATTTAGAAGACCTTTATACCAAACATGACCAAAAGCCTTTGAAATGTCAAGAGAAATGGCTTAAGTTTCACCAAACTTTTCCATTGAATTTGTCTATAGATGGGTAGCATAAGCCAGAATATTACCAGTGGAATGACACTGACAGAATCCATACTGATGATCATTGATCAGTCGAAAGATTTCCAGATAGTTTTAAGAGTTGGCGGTTAATTGATTTTTCTATTACTTTGGAAAGAGTAGAAGTAATTGCAATGGGATAATAATTGGATGGAAGGGATTTATCACCCTTTATAGGACCTGGCTGAATTTGAGCAAATTTCCAAGCAGAAGGAAAAAACCTTTGGAATAAGAAAGTAAAAAACGACAACACAAAACAAGAGTAAGCTCAGGAATGCAGATTTAGAGACCAAGTGGAGAAATACCATCAGGACCTGGAGTTTTCTTAGCATCAGATTCATCAAAATCCTTCTGACATCCTTTTGTTGGAAGCCAACAGGAGGCATTGAATGGAGTGTACTGGGATTGGTTTGAGGTGATTTACCAAGATCATCAATACATGAGTTGGAAGAAAAAAAAGGATGCTAGCGGGTCAGCTTTATCTTTGGCTGATGTGGCAACAGAACCATCTGGTTTTGTCAGAGTTGGGAACAGAGATGGGGAAAAATTGCGGCCAATAGCTTTTGGCAAGAGACCAGAATGCTCAGCTACCATTTGGACTAAAAGCAAGTTTTCTACTCTTAGCCTGTTCAAAATCTAGTTTGGACTTATTAATAAATGCTTTACAAAGTATAAATAATACTTAATAATAATTTTTATTATTATGCAACGTCGCTAATAAAAATGTAGTACTGGAAATATTTTACTATTTCAGAGAATATAGGCTTAGCTGTTCCCATTAAAAATATTATGTTGAAAGGGGTTTGCAATAAAAAAATATTACATTGAAAAGGGTTTGCAAGTCAAAAAAGATTGGGAACCGCTGCCTTCCGCTGTCAAATCTTCAACCGTTCAGCTTGATTTCATTCTTGGGAAGAGGAAGAAGTTGCAGGGGGCAAAGTCTGGTGAAACCGGGGAGGGGGGGATGATTGTCATGTTGTTGGATGCAAAAAACTGCGCCATAGCGAGAGATGTTTGGGCCGGCACGATGTCATGATGAAGGACCCAGTTCTTTGTGTGCCACTTCTCTGGACGTTTCCTCCTGATGGCTTCCCTTAACCACCTTAGGACATTGCAGTAGAATTTTGCATTGACAGCCTGTCCAGGAGGGTCGAATTCCTTCTGGATAATCCCATCAATGTCCAAAAAAGAGATTAGCATGGACTTTACATTGTTCCTCACTTGTTGGGCTTTCTGAAGTCGGGGTGAAGATGGGCTCTTCCACTGGGATGATTGTTGCTTAGTTTCTGGGTCATACCCATATACCCAACTCTCGTCACCAGTGATAACCGTAAAAAGGAAGTTTTGATCACTCCTGGCCCATTCTTGAAGATCTCTGCTAACTTCCATGTGATGCTGCTTTTGGTCTTCACTCAGTAACCGTGGTCGGCAAATTTCTTCCACTTTAAATTTTCCCAAATTTCTTCCACTTTAAAAGTATTCCTATTTACATACAGATGTTCTGAGCCTGTTCAGCTTGCCAGTTATTTTGGATTGCTAATACTAACTAGCTTGATATTGCCAAGGGAAATCTTTGTGTGTGCATGATGTAAGGAGTGAGAGGAATTCAGGTGACAACTCAGCATTGTTATTGGCTTATATGAGAGTTTGAAGGACAGAGTGGATGCCCCCAAAGGATCTAAATTGAGGGGCCCATCAAGCACTCAGTTGCCCACATCAATGCCAGAGCTTCCACTTGATCATCACGCAACACAGCGGCAACCCCCAAAGCAGAATTTGCTGGTCCCACAGGAACTAGTAGTTGTCAATGACTCTATTGTCAGGGAAACGGGGAACATGGTGTGTAAAAAGGATAGGTGGAACAGGACAAGGGTATGTCTGCCAGGGGCAGATATTGTTGTACATGTTGGCACTAATGATATAAAGAGTAGGAGACCGGTGGAATTACTTAACAAGTACAGGTCACTGTTGAAAAAAAAGCCGTGAATTAGGGTTGAATTTGAAAGTGTCTGCAATTCTGCCCAGACACGATAGGAGGGAGTATATGATGATCAATTCGGTTATGATGATCAACGAGTATATTGTCGATCAATTCAGCCCTAGAAAGATTGTGCAAGGCTCAAGGGGTAGAATTTTTTTCAGCCTGGTCTGTACTTGTTAACACGAGAGGCTGCTTCTACAGGGATGGGATACACTTAAATAGAAAGGGTGCAAGAATATTTGCTGATGCTATTGAGGCAGTGTTAGGTGGGTCGGAAAACTGCTAGCTTGGGGGATACAAGGACTAAAAGATTAACAGTAGCCACTGGCAGAGGTGAAAGTGATTCTTGTACTGCTTCTATTGGAATGAGCAGAAGCCTGGAAAACAAGATGCAGGATATTTCAGAGACTCCTGGGAGTCATTGTGGTACAAGTAAACACATGAGTTGTGTTAGGGAAGCTAAAAATAAGAACAGGTGCATGTATACTTGCGTGCACATCAATGCTAGGAGTTTGGTAAATAAATTTGATGAATTTGAGGTATTGCTCAAAGCATCAAAGACAGGTATTGTTGGGATATCAGAGACGTGGTGTCACACAGATATAAGGAATGCAGAACTGGAATTTGGGGAGAACAACGTCTACAGAAAGGATAGGAAGGGAGGAGGGGTTATGCTGTTAGTTAAGAAACACATAAAATCCAAGGAAGTGAAGCCAGTTGACATCGCTGGACAGTGCAGTGTAGAGTCAGTTTGGTGTGACATAAGCATTGGGAGATCAAAATTGAGAGTAGGAGTGTGCTGCTATAGGCCTAATGACTCTGATGAGTATAATAAGAAACTGTACAGGGAAATAGAGTGGGCCAGTAAATCAGAGAGTCTTATAATGGGGGATTTTAATTTCCAAGATATTGACTGGAATTTGTGGGTTGGTCACTCACACATGAGCAAAGCTTTTGTGGATTTATTGGATGATTGTTTTCTACATCAGCATGTTCGGGAGGCAACTAGAGGGAGTAATACTCTTGATTTGATTATAAGTAGTGATTCTTCATGCATTAAGAATTTGCAGATAAAGGAACCACTAGGTGGCAGTGATCACAGTGTGCTGAAGTTGAATTTACTGAAAGAGGTAACTACGATCAGGGGTAAAGGGAAGGGTTATTGCTTTCGTAAAGGCGACTACGATGGTCTGAGAGAGTATTTAAATTCTATACAGTGGGACCAATTCATGATGTTAAAAAAACAAATTCAAAATGGGAAGCATTCAAAGAACTTATCTTGGAAGCTACTAGGCTTTACATACCAACTAAGAAATATTGTTCAAGGTTTAGGCCTAAATGGATGTCAGAGGAACTAATGAGACATATGGCATAGAAGAAAAATGCATGGGATACATATAAATTAATGGGTGACACAGAAGCCTATGATAGATATACATATAAGATATAACCAAGTTACAAAGGAGGTTATGCAGGCAAAGGCAGATTATGAGAAATCTTTGGCAAGGGATGCAATGAAAAACAGCAAAGAGTGTGAATGTCGATGCAAAATATTCATTTAGTTTGTTAGCTACCTGAGCAGGATCATCAACAGTTGAACCATCGATATCAAGCATGATGAGTTATTCAGCGAGAGGAATACCAGAGGTGTATTCAAATCTGGCAGTAAGCTAGATAATCCTGTAGTAACTGAGAGTAAAGTGGAGGAGAAATTGTTGAAGATAAACACAAGAAAGGCACCTGGGGTGGATGGGATCTATCCAGTTATATTAAAGGAGGCAGCAAAGGAAATAAGCAAACCCTTAGCCATAATTATAAGAGCTTCCTTGGACTCCGCGGAGGCACCCATATACAGGAGATGTGCAAATGTGACCCCAATTCCCAAAGGAGGATCAAAGGCTGACACAAGTAATTATAGACCTGTGAGTTTAACTTCTGTTCCAGGAAAATTAATAGATTCACTGGTTAAGGAAGCACTGCAGGATCATCTAGACAAGACTTCAGTTATAGCTCGGACACAGCATGGTTTTGTGAAGGGGAAGTCTTGCCTGACCAATTTGATTGGATACTATGATGAGTCACAAAATAACTGGATGCAGGGAATAACTTTGATATTATATACTTGGATCTTAGAAAGGCTTTTGATACTGTTGCACATGGAAGACTGCTGCACAAATTGGAGCAGTGTGGCATTGGAGGCAAATGGCTGCTATGGATAAAGGGGTAGTTGAGGGGGAGAAGACAGAGAGTGGTAATCAATGGACACTGCTCATCATGGACTAATGTTATTAGTGGAGTCCCTCAGGGTTCAGTGTTGGGTCCATTATTGTGTTCTGTATTTATAAATAATGTTGATGATGGTATATCAAGCTTAATGTCCAAGTTTGCAGACGATACAAAGGTTGGCAGGGTCACTACTGATGCTATGCTGCTACAACAGGATCTGGAAAGGTTGAGCAGATGGGCTGAGAGGTGGAAAATGAAGTTTAACATTGACAAATGTAAAGTACTACACATGGGAAACAGCAACCCCAGAGCAACGTATCAACTCTGTGGTACTACACTGACAGTGGTAGAGAATGAAAGGGACTTGGGGGTGATTGTGCAGGCAGATATGAAGTTCTCTGATCAGTGCAGACGGGCTGCAAGAGTAGCTCATGGAGTATTGTCAATGATATACAGGAATTTTTCTAGCAGGGATAAGGAGGTGATTATTCCATTGTATAAGGCAATGGTCAGGCCACACCTTGAGTACTGTATATAGGTGTGGAGGCCTTATTTCAAGAAGGATGTAGAGCTACTGGAACGAGTACAGAGTAGGGCAACAAGATTAGTGAATGGAACAAAGGGTTGCTCTTACGAAGAAAGGCTTAAGTTTCGCAAATTAGTGTGTCTGGAGACTAGGCACCGGCAAGGTGATCTGATAGAGGTGTATAAGCCTTGAATGGTTTTAGTATGCTCAATGCTGATTGGGATTCATTTTTCATCTTGCTCAGAATAATCACTGGACAGGTATTTCGAATGAATGGAGGGGTGAAGTTTTTTTTTTTTTTTTTTTTTTTTTTGGCTAATGCTGCATAAGCTTGCTTTCTTGCATTATATGCCTCTACTAATGCTAATGCTAAAACATTGCAAGAGAAGCCTATGATTTTAGCATCATTACGTATGATATCAGGAGGGACATGATATTACATTCAGTGACACTGAAATCATAGGCTTCTCTCACAATGTCAAGATCTGCCGTTGGTTAGAATTAGCACACATCAGTGTCACCAAAGTACAATCAACAGGGACAGCACCCACATACATCCCATCTTTGAGCTTCTCATAGTCCGCAAGCTCAGGAGTCACCTGTGACAGTAGTCACCTACCTCAACCTTCTTCTCCCTTTCCCTCCCCCTTCTCTTGACCTTTCTCTCTGTCATCACTCTTCGCACATACCTGTAACCCCCCCCTCCTCCTCTGTGAGCCTGTATACTTATATACTTGAAGATCAGCCACATACATAAAAACCACCACTTTTCAGTGCTCAGTTAATTGACAAAGGCTACATACAGTAGCCGAAAGCTTCTATGTTATGTTCTTTATTTGAGCTAAATTTAATATATGTTATCTCTTGAATATCTGTGCCTTGTGTTAGTTTCCATTTTATGTTTTACTGTTTGTACTCTCTCACTTAGTAATAAAGTCCATTCACTTGGTTGGTGCAAGAAGAAATGTCCTATGTAGTAATTAAAGTTATTTCATAGTTAATTAGTTGCCTTTAAGATCTTATATTAGAAATCTGTGTTCTTTTTAAGTTAAATTTTATTATTTTAAAATGATATTCAAATAAGCAATTTAGTTATAATAACTGTCTTGTTTTAGGATCATTAACACCTGCATCATCTGGAGGTTCCAGCCCTCCAGTAAGAGCTGAAAGTCCAGTAGCCTTTATATTTGGAGTTATCTGTGGGACAATCTTAGTCGTGTTAGTGCTGGTATTAGTGTTTTGTCTCCTCAGGTAAGTGTTGCTAGCTTAATTGAAGAATCTAACAAAATATTATTTGGATTTCATTTTCTTATGTTTTGATTAAATAATTATTTTATTATTATTGCCATTTCCAACTTTGCACCAATAATGATCAGAACTCAGAGCAAACTGTATCACCTCATATTTGAATTTCATGGATCCACGTCACTTTGTTGCAAGACAGTTCACTGTATGACAGTTTGGTGCATGACATTTCTGTGTGCGAGACAATTTGGTGAATGACACTGTATGTGACAATTTGGTGGAAGAAGAATTGGTGAATTCAGTTTGTACGACAATTTGGTGCATGCTCAAAATTCAGTGTCCACACATCAATCCAAAAATCAGTGAAGTAAAAGGTTTAGGGAACAAGAGAAATTTTGGTGACTTAGAAAGGAGGAATTCAGAAATTTATATAAAAAAAAAAGAAAATAATATACTTTTTATCCATTTATTTTGTATAAAAGGGTTCAAGTTGATCCTTCTCGTAAGCAGGTTGGAAAGTGAGTATGTGCCTATTTCAGCATGATTCCATCCATATTGTAATATGGATGGAATCATGTCACAATGTAACACCTTTAATCTAGATAAGATTATTTAATATATTTTTTAACTTATCTACTCAGTTGAATCCTATTCTTTACAGGAGCATGAACTGGTTGTGGTTTGGGAAGCTAGAAGAAAATTATATGTGTAGAAACCAGATGAAACAAAAAGAAATGAAGTTTATTACTGTGAAAGTTGTTAAAGTCATACACTGTTTTAATAAAATATGGACTGGTTGAGGGTTGCTAAACCTAAATAAACTCAATTTACACTCATCTGGGTATAACCTCCATGCACAAGCACATTGTGGGTGACCACCCAGGTGTGAACCAACGTAAGCAGGGGTCGAGGTGTGGTGCCCACACCGGATAGAGGAATGCCTCCCATCTGTGTTACCAGGCAATACTAGGTGGTAGATGACTCTCATCAACCAGTGCAATACCACCACTTTGCTTACTGGATGCTTGAAGTGGTGGAACCCATGTTTAGTCTCCAGAGCTAAGTTCCGGTCAACCCTTTCCCAAACCTTCCATCATGCAGTATGATTGATGATTTTTGAGGTTATGATGAACATCATGGCGAGATCCAATCTTCCTTACATTTTGAGGGTACAGCTGTAAAACAGTGTTCACAGGCCGGCCACTAGTTAGTATGCTGGATCGAACCTATTGGTAACTTTTTAGGAGGCTTCTGGATCAGCTAGTGTCTGGAAGGAGTCCGTGTGTATGTGGGGGGGCATTGTCGAGGCCATGTTATGTTAAGGATCTGGGCATAATCTTACTGTGTGTACGCCATATCCAAAAATTTCATTACTTCATACAGCATGTTCCCCCCCACTTTTTCTTACTATCGAATACACCATGAATTGTCAAACTGATAGAATAAGCTTATCTGCGAAAAGATCTTAACCTCCAAAACACTTGCTAGTTCATTTCACAAATATCTATGGTCTCAATTCTAATTTCAAAGATGTCCATTTCCAATTGCAGTCTGCCAAACCCCATGTGTTTTATCTGACAGAATCTCAGTTATCGGTTGATTCAACTACTGCTCATCTCAGTTGGCCAAATTATTCACTGTATGATTCCTTTCACCTCAAAGGTGGTACTTGTGCATATGTCCGTTCCAATATTCCCCATCAGAGACTTGGTAATTTGGAATCTCCTCTTTTCGATCTTCTCTTGCTTAAAATCTCTCTACCTCACTGTGTCAAATTCATATGTTGCCTCTACCATTTTACCAACTCAAGTAATCACTTGGAGCTCTTTGACTTCCTCTCTTTGCAACTTGACTTTCTCCAGTCCAACTTTCCTAACAGTGAGGTAATTTTCCTTGGTGATTTTAATGTTCACAACTCCAGCTGGATTCTGTTTTCTAGTCTTACCGACCCAGCTGGTCGAGATGCTGAGGCTTTTGCAATTACTAATGACTTTGCACAGATTGTTCTTTATCTACAAACATATCCTGGACAATCCTAACCATACAGGCCAACATGCTTGATCTTTTTCTCACAAACAACCCTTCTAAGTACACAGTCAAAGTGAGTAGTTCTTTAGGCACCTCATCAACTTGATGATTGTCTCTTCTCCAATGGAGCCTGTATATCATGGCTATTCCCAACCTCATATTGTTTGGCTTTACAAGAATGCAAAATGGGATGACCTGCGAGATTTCTTTTCTTCTTTTCCTTGGTCGGATTACTGTTTCAAAACTTCTGATGTCAACGTTTGCTCAGATTGTGTCAGTGAAATTATTCTAGTAGAATGGAATAATTTATTCCACAGTCCACTTTAAAATCTTGTCCTTTATCTAAACCTTGGTTTTCCAATAAATGTGTAAATCTGTTCAAGAGAAGAATGTTGCATATCGTAATTGGCTTGTTTCCAATTCTTTACTTTCATTTTCTGCCTATGCCAAAGCTTTCAACAATTGTAAAGCAGTTATTAATCAGTTCAAACTAGATTTTGAACAGGCTAAGAGTAGAAAACTTGCTTCTTGCCCTAATGGTAGCCGAGCATTCTGGTTTCTTGCCAACGCTATTGGCCCCAACTTTTGTCCATCTCTGCTCCCACCTCAGTCAAAACCAGATGGTTCTGTTGTTACTTCAGCCAAGGATAAAGCTGACCTGCTAGCTTCCCATATTTTTTCCAACTCATGTATTAATGATCTTGGTAAAACACCTCCCACCATTCCCAATGCGATTTGCCTCCTGTGGTCTTCATTCAATGCCCTCTGTGGTCTTCCGTCAAAAGGATGTCAGAAGGATTTTGACAAATCTTGATGCTAAGAAAGCTCCAGTTCCTGATGGTATTTCTCCACTTGTTCTCAAAACCTACGCTCCTGAACTTATTCCTGTTTTTTGCCGCCTTTTTTCACTTTCTTATTCCAAAGCTGTTTTCCTTCTGCTTGGAAATTTGCTCCTATCAAGCCAGTTCCTAAAAAGGGTGACAAATCGCTCCCATCCAATTATCATCCTATTGCAATTACTTCTACTCTTTCTAAAGTAATGGAGAAATCAATTAACCACCAAATCTTAAACTACCTAGAAACTTTCCATCTAATCGCCGATCACCAGCATGGATTCCGTCAGTGTCGATCCACTGGTGATTTTCTGACTTATGTTACCCATTTATGGACAAATTCAATGGAAAATTTCGGTGAAAAACAAGCAGTTGCTCTTGACATCTCAAAGGCTTTTGATCGTGTTTGGCATAAATGGTTTGCCAACTGTTTTTTTGTAATTGGTTATCCAGTTTTCTCTCTGATCGCTCACTGAGAGTGATGGTAGATGACTCTCTGTCTTCTAACTTTTCCCTAATGCTGATGTCCCCCAAGGTTCAGTTCTTTATGCCACTCTTTTCCTCTTTTATATTAATGACCTTCCATTGACTGGAAATCCTATTCATAGTTTTGCTGATGATAGCACATTGCATTTCACTTTCCATTTTGAGAAACCTTGCCCTGCCCAATCAGCTTCAACTTCTCGAATATCCGCTACCAATTTCTTAAATGCTGATCTCCAGGTAATTCTCCAGCAGAGCAAAGGCAACTTAGTTGATTTCAATCCTTCTTATATCTCACAAAAAGGATTCTTCTGCTCCTATGCTTATCTTTGGTGACACTCCGATTTCTAGGCAAAATGATATATCTCTTTTGGGGATTATGCTAACTTCTAATCTCTCTTGGCACAAGCACATTACAAATATTGCTTCCTCTGCATCTAAAAAATTTGGTTTTCTCTTTTGCTGTCAGCATTACTTTTCTTCCAAACAGCTGTTCACTCTGTACAAATCTCAAATCCATCCTACCATGGAATATTGTTCCCACATCTGGGGCAGTGCCCCCAAAACCTTTCTCAGGCTTCTAGATTCCATTCAGAAGAGGGCAGTTAGGTTAATTAATGACTCATCTCTAACAGACTCTCTCCACTCGCTGTCCCATGGATGTACTGTTTCTGCTGCATGCTATTTCTACAGATGCTTTCATGGGCACTGTTCTTCTGAATTGGCTTCTATAATTCCTGATCTCTCTTTCAAAACAGTCCGAAAATGTGCCACCACCAGCCAACATCCATTTACTGTCTAACTTCAAACTCACAGAACCAACTTTTCATCTTTCTTGTTTGTTCATTCAACTGCCGTTTTCTGGAACAACCTTCCTTCATACGTATTTCATGAAAATTACAATCTACAGAACTTCAAGTCTAATGTCAACAGATATCTTCTTTCATTTTCTCAACCTCCAACCCAAGCACAGTACTAAGTATTATAAGTTCTAATAGCTCTCGTGGTTTGGGGTTTTCATAAAAAAAAAATCTACATGATCTCCTGGGAAGCTTACCTGCCTACCCTTATGGAGTATAGGGAGGTAAGCTTCTTGCTTTGCTCTCCCCAGTACTTATTACTTATTACTATTAACTTATTATTACTATATAATGACACATTCAAATAAAAACCATAGCGTGGGTTGCAAACTGAACGTTAGAAGATATGCACATTATCCAGACAACATCCTTTAAGGATCTCTATTTTAGGTCTTTGGAACAATTCTTCCCCCATGTGTATTTCATAAAAAAATGCAGCTTACAGAATTGAAAGTAAAATGCAAACACGAATCCCTTGTATTCCAGTCTTTAATCCATCTATAGCACTTCTTTAATAGGATCTCTTAAAAAAAAGAAGTAGAATGTGCATTAAAAAAACTGTGGTGAATCGTATGCTCCATCAAAAATATAAAATATCAAGAATGGTATGGCATGTTAGGAGTGTGCATTTTCTGTCCTGCTTTGCCATACACCGAATTCTCACAAAGAATTACTAAATTGTCACATACAGTGAAATTTCATTTGTCCAATTGTCTCCTACATCCAACTGTTATGCACCGGATTGTCACATACAGTGAATTGTCATGCATGAACTGTCATACAGCGAATCAACAGAACCCAAATTTTATTATCATTTGATGATAAAACAATAGTGAATGTCAGCTTTTATTCATTTAATAAGATGGTATATGTCTTAAATGAATACATAAAAACTTGGAGGGGTCTATTCACTTACAGATCTTGAAAACTGCTAAGTTTTAAATAATGAACTGTTTACAGGTTATTACTTAAAGACAGTGGTGGCCCATGATGCTGATGTAAATTAAATAGCCTTGGTTATAAGCCATGTAGACATAGTAGTAATAATAATAATAATAATAAGCAAGTTAAAAATACTACAAAACATTAACTGGACACTTACCATTAACAGACTTGGGTAATCTTGAAATTTTATTTAAAAATAAAATCCATTCTTTGATTTTTATTTATTGAAAATAGATTAATAACTATTTCATTCAAAATTGTGTTTTTATTCATTTATTATTAAAATGATTATTGGAAATAGAGGACGAGTATACTATATGCGGGACCTGTTAATAAAAATATTCATTATGTTGCATTGCTCTTCATAAAATTTCATATAACTCTGTTGACTGTATATTTAAATTTAAAAAGCTAGGGGTGCTGCAGTTCTTCAGTGCCTACCAACAAGCCACCCTGCTTAAAGAGTATACTTATGTAATTGCTGGCCTTTTATCCATTTCTGGCAAAAGTCCATTACAATGAAATGTCAGTACAATGAATTTGTGTGGGTAAACAAAATATACTTGTTATAAAAAAATTTATTTCCAACAAAATGTAGCAAAAAACAAAATTCCAGAACAGTAAGTTACATAGTACAAAATAATTATAACAAAACTTACTTATTAAATGCAATTTTATATTTTATTAATGAAAAGGTAAAAAATCTAAAAATTTTGTATTTTACTTTTTTTTTTTTCAATGAAACAAAACTTTTATGCCTGGAAAATTAGAAAATCATTATAAATATGAAATTACAATCTCTTCCATTTTAAAATTTTAAAACCCATATTAAGTTCAACTGTCAGATATTAACAATGTAAACAACTGTACTTCTTCACACAAAACTGTAAATATCAGGAGGGACATGAAAACTTTCATGGCCTTCCTGATGCGACAGTATTGAAATTTGTTTCAATATTTTCGCATCATCTAACAGCACATTCCACTGAACGTGCAACTTATATAAACAACCCTTGTCACTTCCAAAATTACTCAACCCACAAAGCAACACACAGGGAATACTACACATCATCCATATTTTATGTCTACAAGTAGACACATGTTTAATTCATTTCATTTATTTTATTTATTAGTTTATATTATTTTTTAATTTTTTTGTACATATATTCAGGATGCATATATAATGGTAAGGACAGATCACATAAGTGTACATATCTCCATGTGTCCACCAACACTCATCCTTGTGCACATTGTTCACAACATCCTGCATGCTAACTCTACACATCAGACACACACATACTTGCAACTTGCACAGCCACTCACACACAAATGACATGGACATAGTTGCTCACAATTCTGATGTAGACAGGGGCACATTTTCCTTTCATCAGCTCTTTCACAGTCATTCACACTTTACACCATTTGACATTAATTGTCTTCCACACACATTCCTTTCTCACCTGTTGCTAATTAAATCTCCTGCTGTTTTCCTCTCTGTCCATGAGTGCACACCCAGGTCATGATTGAGTTTCCCCTGTATGTACTGGTCAGTGAAAAGTCATCAAAAGGGTTGAGGAGCAAGGCTAGCTTGTCCTAGATCACCAGTCAGTCTGGAAGTCAGTACCACAGAGTGGACACTCTCATAGGTGATAATGCAGCTACACATTAAAATGCATAGAAAATGGAGCCACCAGTTTGAGAATGTAGAAACAGGGCAGAACATTGCAAAGTGTTTCCTGGAGAATTTTCTACAGTTTTGTAATTGTGATGGACAATATATCGATTCACTGATTATTAGTATGATTATTCACAATTAATTATTATTCCAATACACAAAAAGATGCTATGAAAGACAGAAGAATAGCAAAATATAAGCATAAGTAACGATTTCAGCAACCTCATATTAATGGTTATGGTAGCTGTGTGGTAATGTTGAATAAAGCCATTTTCTCCTTCCTCAATGTCAAATCCCTCTGTTTTTGTCCCCCACCTTTTTCTTTTTTCCCACTTCCCCCCCTTCTTATACTTTAAATTCATTTCTCCAGTATAATATGGTAATTTACTTATGTTTTCACATATTTATAAAGGTGCCTCCATAGCCAGGTGGGAAGGAGCAACAGTGTGTAGCACACGCTTCTTGATTAGACCGGGGTTCAAGCCTGTCACCACCAAATACGGAGGATGCGGATAGGTCAGGAAATGACCACTGCATTTCCCGGAGCAGTATGGCCTTAGCTGCTAATGCTCCTAAAAAAAAAAAAAAAACCAAACAAACATATTTATAATAATTAATAAGTAATATTTTGAATGGCTTTTATAATATAATGGCCAAACATTGGCTAAAATGTAGCCGCGAAGAAGGTTAAGATGACAGTTATGTGTGCCAGTTGCAATAAACTTTAATAAAGAAAGAATTTTATATACACACTACTGGGTTCAGGTTGGTAATTATAGCAGGTGTCAGTACAGTGAGACAGGCTCACTGGTCTCACTGTACTAAAATCTTTTATTATCACCCACCTGAACGAAGTGTGTACATGAAATTCTGTATTTATTAAATTTTATTTGGGACACATTATTGTCATCTTAATCTCCTTCTAGGCTGCATTTTAGCCAATGTCTGGCCATTATATTTTAAAATATTACTTAAAGGTAAAAAATATTACTTATTTGACCTTAACTTCATAAATCTACATCTGGTCACTGACCAGACCAACTCTTGTTTTAGGTTTTGATTTAATAAATTAAACTCCTTTTGACTTCGGTTTTAATTTTCATTTAATTATTTTCCTTTATTTATTTATTATTTTAGGCTTGGCATCCTATGATATGAACACTGCATCATTTAGCTGCTAAGCAGAGCCACTAATAAATCTTTTTTTTTTATTTTTGGATACTTCACAAAAATACAAAGAATCTGGAATCAGTGAAAAATTTGGAAGACTAAATTTTGACTGCTTTATTGCTGAGTTAGTTATTTTTTTAACAAAAGTAATTTAGCAGTTTTTCATTTAGATCACTATTTATTTGAGTTAGCATTACAACAAAAAAAAGACAAACATCATACTTTATAATTCAAATTCTTTTAATTTATGAAAGACATTTGAATTATATGTAGTCCTCAGTAAATTGAAATATTAATATCATCACATACACTTCCCTGTAATATATAAAAAAAAGAATGCTGATTTAAGGCATAAAATTAAAAGCAAGGCTAAAGACTTATATACCGAGTAAAAGCAACAAAAATAAATAAATTAATAACAATAATAATAATACTATTGCACAGTATCACCATCTTTAATACAATCCTTGATTTCATAAACTGTAAAGATGCTATGACATATATTCCATGCTGTTACTGAGAGATAAGCTTCACTTCCTTTGCTAATACAAATACCAGTATCCTTCTTACAACTCCAGCATAAAAATTCACATAATTTTGATGCTGGAGTTGAAGAAAGATACTGATACAGATAAAGACTCTGAAACATGCTTATGACTTTCTTGTGGACAGTTCACTAGACTGAAACAAGTGGGAGCTGTCATCTTCTAGAAATATCAGAACCTTTTTTTTAAAACTATAATGGCAATTCTGAACCTTTTTTATTTTTTTTACAAAAAGAAAGCAGGTATTTTTCATATTTACAATAATCTTCAGAATTTCTCTTGCTTTCGGAGACATTTTGAAGATTACTTCGGAATACTCTGAAAGCCAGAAGACACTTCAGCAATTTGGAGTTCATCAAACAATAGAATTCCATTTGAATTAGTAGTAGTAGTAGTAGTAGTAGTAGTGGCATGTGATGCAAGAAAGCAAGTGTATGAGCTTATGCAGCATCAGCCAAAAAAAAAAAAAAAAAAAATCACACCATTCCCTCCAAATGCCTGTCCAGTTCCTCCTTAAATTTGTTCAACCTATCAACTTCCACAACGGCAGATGGTAGTTTGTTCTAGCAATTAACCACCCGCTGGCTAAAGGCAAATTTCTGCACATCTGTTCTACATCTGTCCTTTCTTAGTTTGAATTTATGCCACCTTAGGTTCGTAATCTGAACAAGTGGAAGATCCCATCAGAATTCAGCGTGCTCAACCCATTCAAGGGATTATACACCTCAATCAGATCACCGCGCAGGTGCCTAGTCTCCAGCCACTGCAATTTGCAGAATTTAAGCCTCTCTTGGTAAGAGGATCCCTTCATTCCCCTCACCAATCTTGTTGCCCTTCTCTGTACACGCTCAAGTAAATCTACATCCTTCCTAAAATGAGGCCTCCAGACCTGTACACAGTACTCAAGGCGTGGTCTGACCATTGCCTTATACACAGGGATAATCACCTCCTTTTCCCTGCTAGCAAAATTCCTATATATCATTGACAAAACCCCATGACCTGCCCTGGCAGCCTTTCTGCATTGCTCAGAAAACTTCATATCTGCCTGCACAATTACTCCCAGGTCTTTTTCATTTTCTGCCACCTTAAGTGTAGTACCACACAGTTGGTACATTTCTCTGGGGTTACTTCTACCCATATGCAGTACTTTGCATTTGTCAAGGTTAAATTTCAGTTGCCACTTCTTAGCCCATCTGCCCAAATTATATAGATCCTATTGCAGAGGGGCGCCTCCGTAGCCAGGTGGGAAGAAGCAGCAGTGCATAGCACACGCTCCTTGATTAGACCGGGGTTCGAGCCCATCACCACCAAATACGGAGGATGTGGAAAGGTCAGAGAATGACCACCGCATATCCCGGAGCAATATGACCTTAGTTGCTAATGCTCCTAAAAACTAACTAACTAACTAACATCCTATTGCAGTAGCACACAGCCATTACTGTCATTTACAACCTTGCCAACCTTTGTATCATCTGCAAACTTCGACATTAAGCCTGATATACCTTCATCAATATCATTGATAAATATACAAAACAACAGTGGACTCAACACCGAACCCTGTGGGACTCCACTAATAACATTAGTCCACGAAGAGCAGCACCCATTGATTACCACCCTCTGTCTTCTTGCACTTAACCATCCTTTTATCCATTGTAGCAACTTACCCTTAATACCATTCTGCTCCAATTTGTACAATAGTCTTTCATACGCAACAGTGTCAAAAGCTTTCCTGAAATCCAAATATATGATATCAAAATTATTTTTTGCATCCTGTTCCTTTGTAACCACATCATAATATCCTATCAAATTTGTCAGACAAGACTTTCCCTTAACAAACCCATGCTGTGTCTGAATTATTGCTGCAGTCTTGTCTAGATGATCCTACAATGCATCTTTTACCAGTGACTCCATTATTTTACCCGGAACAGAAGTTAAACTAACTGGTCTGTAATTACTCGTGTCACCCTTCGATCCCCCTTTGTGAACTGGGGATACATTTGCACATCTCCAGTCCGTGGGAACCTCCCCTGAGTGCAAGGATGCTCTCATAATTATGGCTAAGGGTTTGCTTAGTTGCTTTGCAGCCTCCTTTAATATAACTGGATAGATCCCATCCACCCCAGGTGGTTTTCTTATGTTTAACTTCAACAATTTCTCCTCCACTTTGCTCTCAGTTATTACAAAAACATTAAGTATCCTGCTACAATTTGATAACCTTCTGCCATTTTCAAACCTTAATAATTCCTCATGTGTGAATGTAGATGCAAAATACTCATTCAGTTTGTTTGCTATCTGAGCAGGATCATCAACAGTCGAACCATCGATGTCAAGTGAACCAATCAGATTAATCTGATTGGTCCATTTGACATCGATGAATCTGAATTATGGAGTTGTATCTTATTTGTGGATTTGTCATTATGTTTTAGGTATCAAATTTGTATCAAAGCAGTATTATTTGTCAGTTAATATTGCTTTGATACAACTGATCTCTAATAAACAATCATTACACAATTTTCCCCTCTAGCTTTCACAGCACATGTTTGACATTTCCCAGTTACACATGTTTAACATGAGGCGCCTCCGTAGCCAGGTGGGTAGGAGCAGCAGTGTGTAGCGCACGCTTCTTGATTAGACCGGGGTTCGAGCCAGTGACCACCAAATACGGAGGATGCAGAAAGGTCAGGGAATGACCATCGCATATCCTCAGAGCAATATGGCCTTAGTTGCTAATGCTCCTAAAAACCAAAATAACAAACAACAACATGTTTCACATGTTTCAATTTTTTTGAAGGGATTTTGATGCTTGACAAGACAGGTAAGCCAAATTCATGTTTTTCACTTTTTGTTTTAACATTATTTTCAGGAAAGACAAAGACTGAATAAGCACCTTTTTGCACATCATCTTTGTGCTTGTGTTTCCCAATCCACTCAAAGGTCAATAAAACATGTTTTATCATAAAGTTTTTTACATTTTCCTTATGAAATACCAAATCAACTTCAGAAAAGAAGATATTTGATGCACATATCATTGTATTCACCAATTCCTTTGATGACCATTTCAATTCATACTCACTGACATTAAAATCTTTAAAATACAACAATTTGTCAATATCAAGATCTTTTGGGCCTAATAGTAAATCTTTACATGTTGGCGCCTCCATAGCCAGGTGGGCAGGATTAGTAGTAGGTAGCACACGCTTTCTGATTAGACTGGGGTACGAGCCTGTGGCCCTCAAATACAGAGGATGCGGAAGGTCAGGGAATGACCACCGCATATCCCTAGCCTGGATAAAGGGTGAGGGTTGGCATCAGGAAGGGCATCTGGCTGTAAAAATTTCATGTCAAAACAGTAAAAACGCTGACCTTATATATATAATGGGAAAAAGGCAAGGACAAAAAAAAGTAAATCTTTACATGTTCCACAATTGTTGCTATTTAAAATGTTTCTGGCTAGGTAACCTGAGACGTATGCCAATACATTTTCATCATAATATCCATATCCTCACTGTACTGGGTCAATTCTGACTAGTTCACTTTGTCAGTGAGACTCATTGGATCACTAGCATCCTCATGAACCAATTTAAGCAAAGTATCAAGAGTATAGCGTGAGAGGTCAAAAAAAACAGCAGCATCATCATCTTCACAATTAGATAATGCACTTTGTTTATTCATTGTATGCACAGTTTGTCTTTTTCCTGCATATCTGTTATTTGCTTCCTTAAACAATTCAGAAAAACAGGGCAGAATCCTGGCTTATTAGCAATGTTCAACACTGAACATTGCTAATAAGCAATGTTCGGTGTTCAATTTTTCTGCTTGGAAAATTGAGCTTCCTTCGCAATAACTTATAAGTTATTGAGTTATGTACTATATTGAGGTAAACTTCTCTTATTATTTTACAAATAACTTATAACTTATTCCTTCTCAATAACTCTGAAGGTAAATATTAAGAGCAAATGCCTTGTCTATGGCTGTCCACTGACTGCCTTTCAAACTGCATTGTAGATGACTGAATTAGTGATAAAAGGAATGCATATTTTGCTGCAGTCAGGCTATCCCTAACCCTGTCGAGCAATATTTATTCTGCTGAAATTTCAGAAATTCATTTTTAAGCCTGGATGTAACTGATCTCAATGTTAAAATTTTCTGGGTTTTGGGTGTTCTTTTTATTGTGTTGGCTCATTCTCTGCATTTAACCAAAGTGCAGAGAATTAGCAAAAGTATCACTCAGCACAGTTGTTTCTGTTGGGCATGGCTGAAAAACATGGACTGAACACTTCACAATCACTTGAAAGAAGAAACTCAGTATTTGCCCAAGAAAATTTGATAAGATTTTCCCTTTCATTGCTTGTAAAATGCCAATCATAAAAATTAGATTCACACAGTCTAATTTATTACATACTAATGCTATTATACTTGCCAACTGCTTTCAACCAGTCAGTAAGTCTGGGAAAAAAAAAAAAAAAAAATCAAACCTAGGGATGATAATTAAAAAAAAAAAAAAAAAAAATAGATTAATATGTACAAGAATGGCATATTTATAGAAGTACACATATTGGAAGGGAAGAGGAAAGAACTCTCCAACCCAATCATGTCATTACATCTATAAATTTAAATTATTTAATTATTTGATAAACTATTACTTCGATTAATATCAATACACTATTCAAATTAATTGATGTAATAAGTTATGAATTAGTTATTAATTAGCTATTCAGTAGTTTCTTTTTATTTTTTAACATTTCATTAAATATTTTCTAGGTCTATCAATTATGGTATATTACCTTAAATGGTCTTTTGGAAATCGGTACAATCGCACTCTATATTTATTATACAAGAAACACTTTTTTCTGTGCATGATGTCAGCAGACAACTACACAAATAATTATAATAATAAAAAATGCAATGTAAAACAAACTTGCCATGCTCAACGAACACTAATCTACTCTAAATACAGTAACAACTTATTGGCAGCGGATAGGCACGTTAGTACTCTGTGGGTTCTGATGGCTGCATTAGTTTCACTTTCTTGAACTGGTGGCGCTGGGAGTAATTGAGCAAGTGTCCACTCTGTATCTTACTACTCTGTGATCAGTATTGTATTGGATTTTTCTTAGTCAAAGTTTTGGTGTTGCCCAGGGTGGCCTAGGCCAACTCAGGGGTATTGTCGTGTCAACTGCCAGTGACCAAAGGGCAGATTAGCCAAGGACACAAAAAGGTATTCTTATTATGAAAATCTTCAACTCTGCAAATTGTGCTTGGAAATAGATTAATATCTTTCGAGAAGACATGATTGAAGTGTTTAAGAATTATCAAGTAAACTTAACAATGGTAACAAGGTATTTTCTTTCTTGGATAACACATGCACAAGGGGACATAATCCTAAATTGAAAAAGGATGGCTGCAGGATAGATGCACGAAAATTTGCTTTCAGCCAGATAATAATTGATTGTTGGAACAACTTCCATCTGCTATTGTGGAAGTTGGTAGTTTTAATAAATATAAGGAAGAATTAGATCAATTATTAGAGGTGATGGACAGATAATGAGAGTAGTTTTTGTTTTGTTTTATTTTTACTAATGATATATGTTCGTGTTTCTTTGCATCATTTGCCACTACTAATACTATTGATGAACTATACTTTTTATAGCTTTAAGAATTTTTATTGTGCTATACTGATATTTTCATTACATTAACCTTTGTTAAAATGAAACAGTATGACAAAATCGCCTCTCATCCCCCAATTTACTATACTGTGTATCTTTGCATAAAAATATTTCATTTTAATGAATATTAATGTAATGAAAATATCAGCATAGCAGAATAAAAATTATTCATACCTCTATAAAAGAAATATAGCCATCATTAGCATTAGTAGTGGCAAAATGATGCAGGGAAGCAAGAATATCATTAGTGAAAAAATAAAAATAAAAAACTACCCACATTATTTGTCCATCCCCTCTAATAACTTTTCTAATTCTTCCTTAAATTTATTCAAATTATTCAGTATAACGAAATCACCTGAGAGGTGATTTCATTGTACTGAAAATTTTGTTACTCTAGCATTCATTATACCAATATTTGGCTGTATGATAAGTAAGGTCTGCAATGAAAATCTGCTACAGTGAACTTCATTAATCTACCATAAATTTAATTATATTAAATATAGAGAAATTCTGTTTTATAAACAAGCAAAAGATATGCAGTAATAATGAGTGTTTAAAACTGAGTAGTAATGTAATTTTTTCTAGTATAATTTTTTTTTTTAAAGTACATACCTGTTATTCTCATAAAAGGCATCAGATAATTTTCCAAACAGAGTGGATGCAAGTATGTAAGAGGGCATGATGTACTTTGAATGTCAGTTTAGTGGTATTTTGTCATATGGGTAAATTTGTATTCCTTTAACCCTTTCTTTGAGGATCATATAAATCCCTTTAATCAGCAGCAGTAGTCTTATCATTGCCTCATTCATCTACCCTAGTAGTATTCTTCTTGCTGTCTTAGTGAAACTTTTAATCTTGCTTTTCATTTACTTCAATAATGTTTTCAATGAAGCAGTCAAAATGACTGTGTAGAAAATGAAGCCTCAAAATTATATTGCAACCCAGGGTTGCAAAATTGATTAATATTTTTGAAAATCTTTCCTTGTATTCTTGTACCTTATGATTACTGAAGAAAGCCATGCACAACATCCTTGAATGATATCCAAGCTTCATTTCATTCTTAGATATGCACACAGCAAAATTATTATCTTTCATTTACTGTCTGAGTTGTGATCCATTAACCTAGTAGTAATATGGCCCACTTTTTTAACACAAGTGACTTAGAATCGCTTTACAGGGGATGAACTTTAAACTTAAGTTTTGAGAAAAGTATTTAGTATTTTGATTGTGCTTATATTACATTAACTCTTGATCTTTCATCTGTAGATTGCAGTACCTATTAAGTTAATTATTTGTTATTTTTAATAATGAATGCTATGCTGTTTAGCCACTAGAAATACTTATATTAGTCTTAATGGAAAAAAAAGTTTTATTAATTATGTTTAAAATTTTAAAAATATGTTGGTACTACAAAATAGAAACATGATACTATTAATCACTGCCAAATTTAAATTTTCAGAGATGTTTATTGTACAAAACTTTGACATTATTCCAATGCCACAAATTAATCAAAAAAATACCTTGAAACGCCACAAATTCATCCAGAAAATACCTTGAAATTAACATTTTTAAATGAAAAAAATAATAATAAATTATTATTATTTATTCTCATATTGAACTAAATTGTAAACTTGAAATAATTGCATATCATCATTCATCTGTATTCTTTTCAAGGTTCCTGTGTCCTGCATGAAAATTAGTTATTATTTGTGTAATGATAATAAACAAAAGATCCATTTCAATGTAATAATTCAAACATAAACTGATAAACTGCCTGCTACCATTCCTGATATATTCTTGTGGTCTTCTGTCAAAAGGATGTGAGAAGAATATTGAACAATCTCGATACCAAGAAAGCTCCAGGTCTGGATGGTATTTTTCCACTTGTTTACCTTTTTACACTTTCTTATTCCACTGGTGTTTTTCCATTTGCTTGGAAATCGCTCATATCCAGCCAGTTCCTAAAGAGGGCGAAAAATCCCTCCAGTGCAAATATTGTCCCATTGCACTTACACAGGGCAGCAATTGGAAAATGAGACTGATGTTATGAGACAAATGCTTGTGCTGCCATCTACTAGAAGTAAACATGAAATGATTGTTCCTCAAGCACCGCAGTCAAGGTCAGCAGAAATTGTCACCATTTCACAACGTAGTGTGAGCTGAATTACACATCTTTCCTGTGTCTATGTTGCGGAGGGACAATGGGACAACATCAAGTTTTGTGTTTGACTTGGCAAATGTGCCATGGAAGCATTTAAAATGATGAAGCAAGTGCATGGTGAGAATTGGTTCTCTCATGCACCTGTGTTTGACATTTTGGCCATGGAAGATGATCACTAAAAAATCCAAGCCAGCAAAAATGGTTTGAATGCCAGAGTTGATTTAAAAGGTGCAGGAAATCATTACCAATGACCAGTACTCCTGATTTCAGAAGATCTGTGCATTAATACATAAACCATTTAACAAATAATAACCTAGGATTTGAAGAAAACAAAGGTCTGTACATGGGTTGTTCTATATTCATTAACAGATGGTTAATGTTAGGTGCAAGTTGAACACTTTAGAGAGTTCCTTGAGGCCACTGAAAGCAAACCCAACTTCTTGAATTTGATTGTTATGGGTGACAAGACTTGGTATTGTCAGTACAACCTACAACAAAGTGCAGAGTAGAAGTTGGAAAACTCTCCCAAAACTAAAAATGTTCATCAAGAAAGGTCAAAAATCAAAACTGTGCTCATCACTTTCTATGATACCAAAGGAATTGTGCACAGAGAGTTCATACCCAATGGTGAAAGTGTTATTGCAGCCTACTATCTGGATATTTTGAAATGTTTGTTGTGGAGAATCCATCATGTGCAGCATCAGTATGGAGATGATGGCAGTTGGTTTTTCTTGCACGACAATGCACCAATCCATAAAGTTTTCAATTTTTGGGAGTTTTTGGCTACCAAAAAAAGTTTGCGTACTGTCACATCGACCATATTCACCAGGCTTAGCTCCATTTGTTTCTGAAACTCAAGGCACCATTGAAAGGCTGTTATTTTGATGACATCAACAATTTGCAAAGAGCTGTGACAAGAACATTGCATATTACACCACTCACAGCCTTCAACCAGTCATTCCAGTCACATTGTGATCATTGCATGCAATGTGTGGGGATAGGAGAAAGTTATCTTGAATAAACAAAGGTTAGTTTACTCAATACATGGGATTATTATTTTTTTCTAGCATCAGTCTCATTTTACAATTTCTGCACTGTGTACTTTTACTGTTTCTAAAGTAATGGAGAAATCCATTAACCATAAACTCCTAAACTATCTATAAACCTTCCATCTGATCAATTATCTCCAGTATGGAATTTGTCAGTGTCGATCCACTGGTGATGTACTGGCTTATGTTATCTATCTATGGACAAATTCAATGGAAAGTTCAGTGAAACTCAAACAATTACTCTTCACATTTCAAAAGCTTTTGATTGTGTTTGGCACAATGGTCCTAAATAAGCTTCCATCTTATGGTTCGCCAACTGTGTTTGTAATTGGGTATCCAATATTCTTTCTGACTGCTCACTGCATGTGGTAGTAAACAGCACTCTGTCTTCTAGTTTCTCCACTAATGCTGGTGTTCCTCAAGATTCAGTTCTTTCTCCCACTCTTTTCCTCTTATATATTAATGACCTTCTTCCATTGATTGGAAACCCTATCCATAGTTTTGTTGATGATAGCACATTGCATTTAAACTTCTTAAATATCCACTACCAATTCCTTAAATGCTGATCTCAAAGTAATTCTCCAGTGAGGCAAAGATAACTTAGTTAATTTCGATCCTTCTAAAACTCAGTCCTGTCATATATCTTGCAAAAGGATCCTTATGCTCCTGTACTTATCTTCGGTAACACTCAGATTTCTAGACAAGATCTCTTTTTGGGATTATCCTTACTTCTAATCTCTCTTGACATTAGCACATCACAGATATTGCTTCCTCTCCATCTAAAAAAACTGGGTTTTCTCTTTTGCCCTCAGTGTTACTTTTCTTCTAAACTCACTCTGTACAAATCTCAAATATTGTTCCCACACCAAATGTAGGAACAATATCCTACCATGGAATATTGTTCCCACATTTGGTGTGGTGCCCCCCCCATAACCTCTCTTGGGTTTCTAGACTCCATTCAAATGAAGGCAGTTAGATTAATTACCTATCCCTTACAAAGCCGCTCCATTTTCTTTCTCATAGGTGTTTTGTTTCTGCAGCATGCTTTGTTTATAGATACTTCCATGGGCACTGTTCTTCTGAATTGGCTTCTATAATTCCCCCTATCTCTTCCAAACCAGGCTGAACACATGCCACAACCAGTCAGCATCCTTTTACTGTCCAACTTCAAACTTACAGAACCAACTTTTGTTTTCTGGAAAACATGCCTTCACATGTATTTCCTGAAAATTGCAATCTACAAAAATTTGAGTCTAATGTTAATAAGTATCTTCTTTCTTCTTCTCAATCTTAAACCCGTGCATTACTATATGCGGTAATATTCTATTATTATACTACTTAATTATAGTAGATACAGTAGAATCTCATTAATACAAAACTCAAGGGACCTAAATTTTCATGTTTTGTAATAATGTTTGTAGTAATGAGGTCTCCCAAAAGTGTCAAAATTTTACTGTTTTTTTTTTTTTTTTTTTTTTTTTATGGTACATACTATATATCTAGGAATAATAATAAATAATAATGTCAAAAATAAATGAAAAAAAATTAATTAATTTAAATTAATAAAAATAATAAAAACCAAAGCCTTGTCATACAATACAGTAATAGGAGTAACACATTATTTAATTATTTAGAGATTTTATTTTATTTGTAAGATAAACTAAGAAAAAAGCAATTAACAGAAATGAAAAAATTGTACAGTATATATTTTGATATATACAATAGGTTGTTATAAAAAAAAATAATAATAACATCCCACTGGCTGATCATGCAACAATCAAGTTAAGTGTGCCATAACTTTGTCTCTACCTTAGTTTAATATACAGAATGGCCAATAGGAATAGAGTATAATGTATTAATTGGGTATATGCCAAGCTGCCAATAAAGAATGTGTATTAATGGACCATATGTACCACCTAGGGCATTAATCAGACCATATACATCAATTCAGTACACAAAGGAAACTTCCTAGTTGATTACACTAAAACCGATTATAGTACATTGTTAAATAATGAATAATAGCATTCTTAAGCTCTCCCATAGGCTATCAATTTCTGTATTCTATGACAGTATAGCAGGCAGATTACATATTGTTCATTTAGAGAGGCCTGGGTTCAAATCCTGTCAGAGACTGTTCGAGGAATTCTTAAAGTCCTCTTCAGTTGAGCATATAGTCAGCCAATCTCAGGCTGAGGAGTATGGGTTTCTCCATTGGTTTATTCTGAGTTTTTCACTGCACAACATTCAGATCAGCTTGTGATCACCCACTAAAGTGGATATAATACATGATAAAAGCAAAAGGCCATATGAACTTGTGGTGAACAAAGTAGTTTTTGTGTCAAAAAAAACAAAAACAACAGCATCTGCAGCAGCAGCAGCACTATGGCAAAATTTTGAAATATGATTATTTCAAAATTTCCTTTATTCTGAACTGTAATGCCAGGACAAAATGAAATTTATTAGGAATAAAAATTTACTAATAGTTTTCAGTCAGAAAAAAATCATGTATACCTGTTTTATTATTATTAACTATGTATTGATGAGTAGTTCTGTTGATTTCTTGAGTTTCAAATAGCCAAACAAGTTTGTTTTTCCAGGAGAAAAAACGGGCATCCTTATGATGAAGAAGGTGAGCATCTAGGTTTAACAGCCTTAATTAGAAGAACAGTGCACCGAAATGGCCATTTACCTCGAGGTAAAATCACGTACAATCCTTGGTTTATTTTGCCTTAATTTTTTCTCTATAACTACATTTTCCTACAGTTTTCAAAAAATGAGCAATCAGGTTATCCTTACTTTACCTCAGTTTTCCAAATCGATTTCTTCTTACTTCAAGTATAGTTGCCATTTTTGTACTCAGTTACTGTAACAGTTTGTGAAGACTTCTTCTCAGAAGTGATTAGTTCATCATTTGACAAGTTCTTCCCAAAACAAACTAGGTCAGAAAACAATTTCACTTTTGGAAACAGCCATCACTGCCTACGTTCTTCTTCTTCTTTTGAAATCATAGTTTTCTCCAAAATAAGAGACCATCCAAATTATTGCCAAAGCTGAATGACGTATACCAACAGAATGACAGTGGCAATGCACATGCCCAAAAATATTGGAATTTGTTCATCTTTACAGTGTATTTGATAGCATCTGCTAAAAATAATAGTTTGGAACTGTGATGTATACCTTGTGTATTTTGCATTTAAAATTGCTGTTAATCTCCGAAAAAGTATTCTGATTATTAACATATGTTTATTTTGACCATTATGCAGGCAGTTAATTAACTTTATATATTCTCCATTATCAGTGTTAGGAGAAACCATCAAGAACATCCATACTTAATCTCTCATTTGATTATTTAAACAAAAAAAAAACATTAATAGTAATAGTAACAAACTATACTTCACCTTTCCCTGCTGGCTCCGAGTGCCAAGCATTTCTAATGATCAGGCGATTTCTCTGAGTTAAGGCAATTTCTATAGTGATAGAGTATTTTTTTATGTTACTAGAGTTTAAAGCAATTATCTACTGTGCGTGCACGTGTGTGTGTGTGTGCCTGAAAAGTATCAGCACGTGTTCCTAAGAAAGGAAAGACATCTTTCTTTTATATATACACTAACCCTACCAACTACTAATCTACTTCCACTTCATCACTAGGCAGCACTGCTCCTGCATCCCCGTGGTAGGGCTGTAAACCTGGGAGGAAAAGCTCTCACTCCCAGAGCTAAAAAGAGCAAACACGAGTGATCCAAATATCACAACCACAGATCCCGAAGTTCTGATTTCTTTGAGTCAGAAAAATGAGACCATTATTACCAGAAGATAGAAAAAGGTCATGACATAACTTCATGCACCTACATTTATAAACCTTCATTCCATGATTGAATGGTCATTAGGAAAATTGTTGCCATTTTTCATACAGAAATGTCTAGAAAGTGTAGCTGGAACACCTAAAAATGCCAAGTGACTGAAATCAGGTGACATTCTAATTGAAACAACAAATACAAAACATGCAGAAAGACTGCTTCAAATTACAACTGGTGGGATTTCAGTAAAGGTCTCTCCCCATAACACCGGCCCCAAGTGCCAAGCAGTAGTGACAAGTGATTTTCCTACTGTGATTATAGAGTGATCTCTAAAGTGATATAGTTTTGATTATTTTCTAGTGTGCTTATTCTTTTGTTTACTTGAAGTGGTTCTGTGCTTTAGAGGTGAAAAGTAAGAACCAAGAAAGGAAATCCACCTTTCTTTTCTTAGTGTTTATATTTATTACTAACCAACTCTACTAATTTAAACAATCGCTTGGTCACTGATGGCACTGCTCCTGCCTCCATGTGGCCGGGCTGGTAACCTGGGGGATAAACCAACCCTCAGGGCTAAAAGGAGCACAGATGGAAACAAATGAATTTCCACGTTTAGAGCCAAAGAGCTCTCAACCAAATTATAATCATGACACTAACCATGACTTCTCTCTCTCAAAGAGAATGAAAAATGACACTGGCAGAGAGGAATTACCAGCATTCCTGATAATACATTCACTGTCAACACAACCTGTGGGCAAGCTCTTCCCTTTCATCATTCAGAGATGTCTTGAACATGCCGCAGGTTCACAAAAAATGGTGAAATGCCTCCAATCTGGAGATTTATTAATAGAGACCACCAATCCTCGACACTCTGAACTGTTATTATGTCTGACATCTTTGAGTGGAATCCCAGTTCAAATCACACCACATACCACCCTCAATTCTTCAAAGGGAGTGATCACTGAATGGGATTTATTGAACATTCCTGAAGATGAAATAGTTCAGGAACTTAAAGATCAAAAAATCACTCAGGCAAAAAGGATCACGATCCAAAAAGATGGCAGTTTAGTCCCTACCCAGGGTATAATTTTAACTTTCAGTTCTCCAAACCTACCAACTTTAGTCAAGGCAGGATATTTAAACTGTCGTGTTCGGCCATATATCTCAAACCACCTAAGATGTTTTTAATGCCAGAAATTTGGCCATTCCCAGACAGCATGCAGTGGAGACGCAACACGTGCAAACTGTGGGTGTAAAACTCATACACGAACAAAATGTAAGGCACCAACTCCACAATGTCCTAATTGCAAGGGCAATCATCTGGCATACTCCAAAGACTGTGACCTCTGGAAGTTGGGGAAATAAAGTACAAAAATATAAAATTGAAAATAAAGTTTCTTACCAAGAGGCAAGAAAACAAGTAAAATTAAATGCACTTATGCTTTTGCTACTTTCAGTCACCACTCAGTAGCATGTCAGACAGAAGTGTCCATCCATCCAGACACATCGATCTCAGATAATACATTCACTTGGTCCAGCATCCATGTCCACCAAAGGTAGTAGACCAATGCAGTAATACACCACTGACATTTCCATCCCAGAGACTTCCCCATTGTCAGACTAACAACAAACTTTGTCTAATTGAACAAACACTTTGACTATGGCATACTAGCTTCCGAACCAGCTGACACAAAGAAATGACCCTTGCTCGATTGCAAATTAGGCATACGACTCACTCCTACTTACTCAGACGCAAAGACCCTCCTCAGTGCAAAAATTGTCAAGTTTTACTAACTGTGCATCACTTCATGGTGAACTGTCCAAAATTTAATAGGGAATGTTTAAGAGCATTTTAAGTTGTAATGAATCCACAAAGTAACTTAATGCTTAAAACAATTTTAGATGACCAGCCAAATATTACTGATGTTTTCTTTTTTCTCAAGTTAATTGGATCCATTAGAAACATATAAAATTTAACACTGTAATGTAAGCTAATTAAAAAAAACAGTCTTGGTATTCTGCTTCTAAAATACACTGAGACAAGAGAAACATGTTGAAATACAAAATTCTCATAATATAAGCTAGATGCATTATAGCCTTAGCTGTTCTTGTGTCAGCTATCAAACAACAACAACAACAGCTCTCCCTGCTATCACTCATAAGTTATTTAAATACAGGTGCTTCTTACTTATGTAATATTCAACTTACATCAACTCTTATCAGATACAGAGTGTCAATGTTAAACTTCAGAAGAATCCCATTTTGTAAACTACTTAAAGTTTTCCATAAGACCAATGCTAAAGTTTCAAGTTGTGAGTATCTTACATTACACTACTAAAGCATCACAGCTGCCACCATGCTTGGTCTCATTTTTCTGATGCAGTCTTTATCATAAAGCCCTTTTAGTTTTTTGATATTTTTAATTGTTTCAAAATTTTTCATTGCTTTAATCATGAGTGGAAACAGACTAAGAGATAGTAAGGGTGGTAATCCCAATCATAAACACCATAAGATCAATTTTGAAATGAAAATCAAAATGATAAGGAAATTTGAAGCAGGGCAACACTTGTGGGGCATAGCAGGTGAACTTGATCTTTCTGCGTTCACAGTAATTACCATTGTGAAAGATGCTGCTCATATAAATAAAAGATCACATGAGATCTGCACCCTTAAAATCAACAATTATGATGGAACAATGCTCTGGTTCTGTTTTATAAAATGCAAAACCTATTAATTATTTGGATGTAAGACGAGGTATAAAGTGCTCCTTTAACCACATGTTGGTCAATTCAAACCCAGACAATATTTCAGCAATTTATGCTCATTTAATCTGACCACATGGTTGAAACTCCTAATCGCTGTTGCATCTGCCAAAAAAAAAACAATTTCACACAATTTCACTTGAATTTATTTAAGCTATCAACTTCCACAACAACAGATGGAAATTTGTTCCAGCAAATAACTACCCGCTGGCTAAAGGCAAATTTCCTCATATCTATTCTATAAATGTCTTTCCTCAACTTAAATTTATGCACCCTCAATCTCATAATCTGAACAAGAGGAAGAATCCCATCAGAATTGAGCCTACTAAAATCATTCAAGGCCTTATACACCTCAATCAGATCACCTTGCAGGTGCCTAGTCTCCAGATGCTGCAATTTGCAGAACTTAAGTGTTTCTTGGTAACAGCAACCCTTTGTTCCACCTGCTAATTTTGTTTCCCTTCTCTGTACTCATTCCAGCAGCTCTACATCTTTCCTAGCATTATAGCCAAAGTAGCTTATGCACCATCAAACCGCCATATTAACAACAAACAACATCTTTCCTAAAATGAGGCCTCCAGATGTGTGTGCAGTACTCAAGGTGTGGCCTGACCATTTCCTTATACAAGTGGATAATCACCTCCTTATCCCTGCTAGCAATATTCCTATATATCATTGACAAGGCCAATGAGCTACTCTTGCACCTGTTTGCACTGCTCAAAAAACTTAATATCAAACCGCACAATTATGCCCAGGTCTTTTTCATTCTCCACTACCCTGAGTGTAGTACCAAACAGTTGGTACATTAATCTAGGGTTACTGCTACCCATATTCAGCACCTTGCATTTGTTAGTGTTAAACTTCAGTCACACACATTCCCAACTTTTCCAGATCCTGTTGCAAAAGCGTACTGTCATTACTAACTCTGCCAACCTTCTCATCGTCTGCAAACTTGTACATTAAGCCTGATATATCTTCATCAATATCATTGATAAATACAGAAAAAAAAAAAAAAAATCAATGAGCCCAACACGAACCTCTGAGGGACACCACTGATAACATTAGTCCATGAAAAGAAGCATCCATTGATTACTACTCTCTGTCTTCTCCCACTCAACCACCTTTTTATCCATTGTAGCAACTTGCTTTTAAGACCATACTGCTCTAATTTAGCATTAGTAGAGGCATATGATGCAAGAAAGCAAGCTTATGCAGCATCAACCAAAAAAAACCACTCCCATTTCACCCCTCCATTCGTTCGAAATACCTGTCCAGCTGAGCCTTAAATTTGTTTAGGCTATCAACTTCCACAACAATGGTTGGAAATCTGTTCCACCAACCAACTACCTGCTGGCTAAAGGCAAATTTCCGCACATCTTTCCTACATCTGTCTTTCCTCAATTTGAATTTATGGCCTCTCAGGTGATTATTCTGAGCAAGAGGAAGAATCCCATCAGCATTGAGCATACTCAAACCATTCAAGGCTTTATACACCTCTATCAGATCACCTCGCCAGTGCCTAGTCTCCAGACACTGTAATTTGCCAAACTTAAGCCTTTCTTCGTTAGAGCAACCCTTTGTTCCATTCACTAATCTTGTTGCCCTTCTCTGTACTCATTCCAGCAACTCTACATCCTTCTTGAAATGGGGCCTCCAGACCTGTATAGAGTACTCGAAGTGTGGCCTGACCATTGCCTTATACAAGGGAATAATCATCTCCTTATCCCTGCTAGAAAAATTTCAGGTTTATCATTGACAAGACACCATGAGTTACTCTTGCAGACCTTCTGCACTGCTCAGAAAACTTCATATCTGCCTGCACAATTACCCCCAGGTCCTTTTCATTCTCTACCACTGTCAATGTAGTACCACAGAGTTGATACATTACTCTGGGGTTACTGTTTCCCATATGTAGTACTTTACATTTGTCAATGTTCAACTTCATTTGCCACCTCTCAGCCCATCTGCTCAAACTTTCCAGATCCTGTTGCAGCAGCATAGCATCAGTAGTGTCCTTAACAACCCTGGCAACCTTTGTATTGTCTGCAAACTTGGACATTAAGCTTGATATACCATCATCAATATCATTTATAAATACAGAAAACAACAATGGACCCAACACCGAACCCTGAGGGACTCCACTAATAACATTAGTCCACAATGAGCAGTGTCCATTGATTACCACTCTCTGTCTTCTTCCCTTTATCCATAGCAGCAATTTGCCTCCAATGCCACACTGCTCCAATTTGTGCAGCAGTCTTCCATGTGCAACAGTATCAAAAGCCTTTCTAAGATCCAAATATATAATATCAAAGTTATTCCCTGCATCCAGTTCTTTTGTGACTGCCTCATAGTATCCAATCAAATTGGTCAGGCAAGACTTTCCCTTAACAAAACCATGCTGTATCCGAGCTATAACTGAAATCTTGTCTAGATGATCCTGCAGTGCTTCTTTAACCACTGCCTCCATTAATTTTCCATTAATTTTCCAAGTCCTGTGAGTTTAAACTCACAGGTCTATAATTACTTGTGTCAGCCTTTGATCCTCCTTTGTGAATTGGGGTCACATTTGCACATCTCCAGTCTATGGGTACGTCCCCTGAGTCCAAAGAAGCTCTCATAATTATGGCTAAGGGTTTGCTTACTTCCTTTGCTCCCTCCTTGAATATAACTGGATAGATCTCATCCACCCCGGATACCTTTTTTATGTTTATCCTCAACAATTTCTCCTCCACTTTCCTTTCAGTTATTACAAAATCAACTAGCTCAGTGCCAGAGTTTACTTCACCTCTGGCATTCCCCTTCCTGAATAACTCCTCATGTGTGAATGTAGATAAAAAATATTCATTTAGTTTGTTAGCCACCTGAGCAGGATCCTCAACTGTTGAACCATCAATATTCAGTGGATCAATCTGATTCATCCCTTTCCTTCTAGAGTTGACATAGGTAAAGAACTCTTTTCTGTTTTTCTTTGCATCCTTTGCCAAGGATTTCTCATAATCTGCCTTTACCTGCCTAATCTCCTTTGTGACTTGGTTACAGACCAGCTTATATCTATCATAGGCTTCCATGTGACCCATTAATTTATATGTATCCCATGCATTTTTCTTCTCTGCCATATGTCTCATTAGTTCCTCTGAGATCCATTTAGGCCTAAACCTTGAACAATATTTCTTAGTTAGTTTATAAAGCCTAGTAGCTTCCAAGATAAATTATTTGAATGCTTCCCATTTTGAATTTGCTGTTGGTGGCATCATCAGTTGGTCCCATTGTATAGAATTTAAATACTGTCTCAGACCATTGTAGTCACCTTTACAAAAGCAAAAACCCTTCCCTTTACTCCTGATGGTAGTTACCTCTTTGAGTAAATCCCACTTCAGCACACTGTGATCACTGCCACCTAGTGGTTCCTCTATGTGCAGATTCTTAATGCATGAAGAATCATTACTGATAATCAGATCAAGAGTATTACTCCCTCTATTTGCCTCCCGAACATGCTGATGTAGAAAACAGTCATCCAATAAATCCACAAAAGCCTTGCTAGTGTGTGAGTGACCAACCCACAAATTCCAGTCAATATCTTGGAAATTAAAATCCCCCATTATAAGACTCACTGATTTACTTGCCCACTCTATTTCCCTGTACAGTTTCGTATTATACTCATCAGAATCATTAGGCCTATGGCACACTCCTACTCTCAATTTTGATCTCCCAATGCTTATGTCACACCAAACTGACTCGACACTGCACTGTCCAGCGATGTCGATCGGCTTCACTTCCTTGGATTTTGTGTTTCTTAACTAATAACATAACCCCTCCTCCCTTCCTATCCTGCCTATCCTTTCTGTACACATTGTACTCCCCAAATTCCAGTTCTGCATTCCTTATATCTGTGTGACACCACGTCTCTGATATCCCAACAGTATCTGCCTTTGATGTTTTGAGCAATACCTCAAATTCATCAAATTTATTTACCAAACTCCTAGCATTGGTGTACACACAAGTATGCATGCATCTATTCCTATTCTTAGCTACCCTAACACAACCCATGTGTTTACTTGTACCACAATGACCCCCCCCCCCAGCAGTCTCTGAAATACTCTTCATCTTGTTTTCCACGCTGCTGTTCATTCCAATAGAAGCAGTTTAAGAATCACTTGTACAGTGATTCAAGAATCAATTTACACAGTACTGAGCTGGACATCATCATTCTTCTCTTTCTTGCTTTCTCGGTGATTCCCTTCTACTTCTGAGTCTCTCTCTTTCTCTCTCTCTTAGGGTAACATGGGGAATTTTTTTTGGTTGGTACAGCATAAGCCTCAGGCTTCTTTGCACCATATGGCTAATAATAATAATAATGTGTATCAGTATCAAAAGCTTTACTGAAATCCAAGTATATGATATCAAAATATTTTTTTCCATCCAGTTCCCTTGTAACCACATCACAGTATCCAATCATATTTGACAGACAAGACTTTCCCTTAACAAAACCCATGCTGCGTCTGAATTATTACTGCAGTCTTGTCTAGATGAGCCTGCAATGCTTCTTTAACTAGAACCTGCATTATTTTCTCCAAAACAGATGTTAAACTAGCAGGTCTGTAATTACTTATGTCACTCTCTGATCCCCCTTTGTAAATTTCCGCACATCTGTTCTACAACTGTCTTTCCTCAATTTGAAACTGTGGCCCCTCGGGTTCTTAATCTGAGCAAGAGGAAGAATCCCATCAGCATTCAGCTTGCTGAAGCCATTCAAGGCTTTATAAACCTCAATCAGATCACCTCGCAGGTGCCTACTCTCCAGGTGCTGCAATTAACAGAACTTAAGCCTTTCTTGGTAAGAGCACCCCTTTGTTCCCCTCACCAATCGTGTTGCCCTTCTTTGTACTCGTTCTAGCAACTCTACTTCCTTTTTAAAATGAGGCCTCCAGACCTGTATACAGTACTCTAGGTGTGGCCTGACCATTGCCTTGTATAACGCGATAATCACCTCCCTGTTCCTCCTAGCAAAATTATTTTTGGCATTCAGTTCCTTTGTGACCACGTCATAGTATCCAATCAAATTGGTCAGACAAGACCTCCCTTTAACAAACTCATGCTGTGTCTTAACTATTACTGCAGTCTCATCTAGATGATTCTGCAATGTTTCTTTAACCAGCAATTCCATTATATTTCCTGGAACACAAATTAAACTAACAGGTCTGTAGTTACTTGTGTCACCTTTTGAACCTCCTTTGTGAATTGGTGATACATTTGCACACCTCAAGTCCATGGGGTCGTCCCCTGAGTCCAAGGAAGCTCTCTTAATTATGGCTAAGGGTTTGCTTACTTCCTTTGCTATCTCCTTTACTATAACTGGATAGATCCCATCCACCCCAGGTGCCTTTTTTATGTTTAACTTCAACAATTTCTCCTCCACTTTGCTCTCGGCTATTACAAAATCACTTAGCTCCCTGTTAGAGTTTGATAAACTTCTGGCATTCCCCTCATAGAATAACTACTCATGTGTGAACGTAGATGCTTAATACTCATTCAGTTTATCAGCTACGTGAGCATGATCATCAGTAGTCAAACCATCTATGTTAAGTGGTCCAATCTGATTCATCCCTTTCCTTCTAGAGTTTACATAAGTAAAGAACTCTTTCCTGTTTTTCTTTGCATCCTTTGCCAAGGATTTCTCGTAATCTTTCTTCGCCTGCCTGTAATCAAGTCCTTTATGACTTGATTACAGACTAGTTTATATCTGCCATAGGCTTCTGTGTCACCTGTTACTTTATATGCATCCCATACATTTTTCTTCTCTGGCACGAGCCTCATTAGTTCATATGACATCCATTTAGGCCTAAACCTTGAACAGTATTTCGTAGTTGGAATGAAAAGCCTAGTAGCCTCCAAAATTAAGTCCCTGAAGGCTTCCCATTTAGAATTCAACATTGGTAACATCATCAGTTGATCCCACTGTACAGAATTTAAAAACTGCCTGAGATGCCTGTAGTAACCTTTATGAAACAATAGCCCTTACCTTTAGCCTTGATGGTAGTTACATCTTTAAGTAATTCCCACATCAGTACATTTTGAACACTGTCACCCAGTGGTTCCTTTATCTCCAAATTCTTTATGCAAATAATCACTGCTGATAATCAGATCAAGATTATTACTCCCTCTGTGGAACTTGTTGTGGGTTGGTCACTTGCACAAATAAGTGAGTGACCAACCCACCAAGTTTCAGTCGATATCTGGAAAGTTAAAATCTCCCAATATAAGACATTCTGATTTACTGGCCCACTCTTTTTCTCTGCACAATTGCTCATTATACTCATCAGATTCATTAGACCTATAACACACAACTTCTCTCATTTTTCCTTTCTTAGTGCTTATGTCACACCAAACAGACTTAACATTGCATTGTCCACCAATATCAATTTGATGCACTTCCTTTGTTTTTATATGTTTCTTAACTAACAGCATAACCCCTCCTCCCTTCCTGTCTTGTCTATCCTTTCTGTATACATTGTATATGTCTTTGTGACACCACTTATGTCCGTGTGACACCACGTCTCTGATATCCCAACAATATCTGCCTTTGATATGTTGACTAGCACTTCAAGCTGATCAAATTTATTAACTATACTCCTAGCATTGGTGTACATGCAAGTATTCATGCACCTGTTTCTACTCTGAGTTACCCTAACACAGCCCATGTATTTATTTGTTCCACTATGACTCTCAACAGTCCTGGAAATCCCCATTGCCTTGCTTTCCAGGCTGCTGCTCAATTGCAATTTAATATGGAGTACATTTGCACATCTCCAGTCCATATTGACTTCCCTCGAGTCCAAGGATGCTCCCATAATTATGGGAGCTAAGATTTTACTTACTTCCTTCGCTGACTCCTTTAATATAACTGGATAAATCCCATCCACCCCAGATACCTTTCTTATGTTTAACTTCAACAATTTCTCTTCCACTTTGGTCTCATTTATTACAAAATCATTAAGCTCCCTGTTAGAGTTTAATAAGCTTCTGTCCTCCACTTCCCTAAAGAATTTCTCATATGTGAATGTTGATACAAAATACTCATTCAGTTTGTCGGCTATCTGAGAAGAAACATTAACATATTAACCCTAACTCATGACTTTTTTTTCAACATTGACCTGTACTTGTTAAGTAAATCTGCAGATCTTCTACCCTTAATGTCACTAGTGCCAACGTGTAAAACAATATCACCCTTTTTTCCCTTAAAAGATGACATCTGCTCTACAACATCATGAACTTTTGCCCCTGGCAGACATACTCTGGTCCTATTCCACCTATCCTTTTTACATAATATATTTCCCATCTTCCTGACAATAGAGTACAAACAATAACTAGCTCCTGTGGGACCAGTGCATTCTGCCTTGCAGATTTCCGTTGTGTTTCCTGATGCACAAGAGTGAGCTCTGGCAATGAGTTATGCAGTTGAGAGCTTGATGAGTCCCCAATTTAATACCTTTGAGGGCCTCTACCTGACTCTTCAAACTCTCATAAAAGCCAATCACAATGCTGAGTTGGCACCTAATTTCTTGATACTCTCTGCACCTAGCACACACAAAGACATCCTCCTTGGCTAGATCATGTCCTGTTCCAGAAAAGTCCGCAAAGATTTCACTAATTGCACCTTTTTTTAGGCTGTGATGCCTTGGAGAATCACTCCCTTGATTCTCGCACAAGTCACAGCACTCCTACTACTTTGTGACTGTTGCTTTGCTGCTCTAGTCTGGGGCATAATATCTGATTGAATACTATTGATTAACAATGAAAATTAATAAGATTAATAAATTTAATTAGTTAATTATTAATAACACTATCTAATAGATTCTTTAATGCAGTGATACATATTACACCATCTAGTCTTACGTTAGAGCTACCTATTTACCACAAATAAAAATTTAAATTCCCTACTATTTACTCTACTGTAACAATGGCAGCAAGATTCGAACCAATCAACTGTTTTACGTATATTAAGTAGCAACCTACAAAATCTCTATCTAAAATAAAAATAGCAAGCGTAACTAGGACTATAAAGCTACTTATAAAGGACAATATAATATGACAATTAAGTAAATAAAATGGCAAAAAACTTATGATTTCTTGGAGCTTGTAATTCACACCTTGACAAATGACAATGTTGATTGCGATTTGTCACTTTCAGTGATTGATTACAAATTTTGTTTACTACCACATGCTTTCCTCTAATCAGTAATGCTCCCTAGCTTCATAACATTGAAACATCAACTGGAATCAAACTGTTGACATGCATGCTTCATGTTCCATGCAGCTGGCTCTCCTGTTAGTGACAGGCTGTCATCCGATTGCCAGCATCTGTCAAAGTGTGTGGTTTTTAAATTTGCATTTCATTGCTGACAGGTCTAAAGGAAGTTTTAATTTCAAAACATAATTAAAAATATATGCTTTTAATATTAAAATGAAATTTTCATAGTTGTGTTCAGAAAAGATTAAAAATAAAGATGATATCAAAAAAAAAAGTGAACAATTTTGAATTATTTTTTTGCTGATTTTTCAAATATAGGCATGTGGTGGTCTAAGTGACTCCCACATGTGTACATTTGAAAAAGAAAATGAATACTGTCCAGTCATCTCCTCAATAGGTTTGTACAGAAGATTGAATGCCAGTAAATTAAATTATTTTTCCATCTCTTTTCATTTATATGTACATATACTATATTTCAAATGTTTTCCAGTATTATTTTTTTACTTATTAACACTATATGGCATGTATTTTATCTTGTGCAGGTTCTGACTTACATAAAAATTGACTTATGTAAAGTTTCACAAAATGTAACTCTTACTTAAGTCAGGGACTGCCTGAATTAATATGAAAAAATATATATAATTTCATGAAAGTTCCTCTCTCAACAGATTTCTTATTTCACATTTTTTGCTTGGTATCTGTTAACAGTATGACATTTTTGAAACATTGTCCATATGAAGTGCTTCTGCTTGTCTTTTTATCATTCTTACATTTATAATTCAAAAATGCAAATAGTAATTTAAGTTAGATTAGATCTTCCATCACTTTCATCTTGAAATATTAACTTTGCCATGTAAATTAATGGAATCATACTTTGTTGTACGATTCTAAATACATGCCGAGATTATAAACATAAATACAATAAAAAAATAACATCATACTTCCAGTTTCCTGAAACATAGGTACAGATTCTGCAGTTCTTTCAGTTCACCTTTCTTTTTTGTGAAATTAGAAGGGAAAAGACAGATAAAGTTAATTCAATAGACTCAGAAAAAAAATTCAGCAGAAAATTTTTTTTTATGGTTATAGTATTTTTATTGGAACAAATGACGAAAGACTTTATTTCAATTAGAATTTATTATCTGGGTAATTTTTCATGTCTTGGATAAATGCAACAGTATGATTTATCAGAGAGAACTGAATAAAAGAGAAACATATTTTCCGATTATAAAAAAAAACAAAAGTACTTCAGCATTACTTGGATAGAACTCATGTAAAAAATGGATGACTGTATGAATTTATAACTTCCTATGATGGGCAGCACATTTCTTATTATTTAGGAACAAAATGCCAAAGAACAATTTTGAAGATGGATTTGTTACCTTGCTAAGAAATCACATCGTTTAAAAGGCAAACAGATTCCTAATCATCATCTAACAGAGCACATTATGTGAAAAGAGCCTCTGACTGAAAACGAGGATTAGTTGTTATTACTTGAGCAACAGAATATAGATGAAACACATCTTTATTAAGATGGAAGACCTAAAAGGCGCATTGCATATAGACTCACACAAAGATATTCCCAAGATGAAGTATGATGAAATCCAAGGCTCGACATATAAAACATAGCAAACACATCATCCACATGGAATCTCTACTAAAAATTATATTTCATGCTTTGTCCTTCCTGAAATTCTCCAATACAATTGCACAGTGTAGAACCACCTCCCTGCTTAACATTTTCATTATTACTTACATACAACTACTTTTTTAATGTAGGCTCTGAGGAGTAGATCTGTGTTTTTCATATTTCATACTTCAGGGAAGTAGATCTATTTTTCATATGTGAGCTCTAGCAAGTAAGTTTATAGATCTCTGTTTTTCATTTATTTGACGTACATTTCAAATAATGTCTTTTTATATATAAATTGTCTTAATTTTTCCTACTCTTGCCAACTACTATTAACATTAGCATTAGTAGTGGAAAATGATGCAAGAAAGCAAACTTATACAGCATTAGCCAAAAAAAAAAATACATCTCCCATTTCTCCTATTCATTCACTACTATTTTTAGTAGAGTTTGTGTTGTTCTTCCCTGAATTTATTTAAACTATCAACTGATTGCTGGAACAAACTTCCAGCAATCAACAACCCACTGGCTAAAGGCAAACTTCCAACACATTTATTCTGCAACCATCCTTCCTCAATTTCAATTTGTGCCTCCCTCCGCGGTGTGTGTAGTCTGAGTAAGAGGAAGAATCTCATCAGCATTGAGCTTGCTCAAATCCATTCAAAACCTTAAAACAGCTTAATCAGATCATTTCACAAGTGGATAGCCTCCAGATGCTTGCAGTTTGCAGAACTGAAACCTTTCATGGAAGAGCACCCCTTTGCTCACCTCATCATTCTTATTACCCTTCTCTGTACTCATTCCAGCCGCTCTACATCCTCCCCAAAAAGCCTCCAGACCTGTTTGCAGTACTCAAGATGTGGCCTGACCATTGTCTTATACAATGGGATAATCACCTCCTTATTCCTGCTAGCAAAATCCTGTATATCATTGACAAAACCCCATGAGCTGCTCTGGAAGCTTGCATGAAATAATTAGTAAATTTCTTATCAGACTGCACAGTAACCCCCAGATACTTTTCATTTTACACTAAACTGAGTGTAATACCACAAAGTTGATAAATTACTCTGGGACTACTCCTACCCATATGACAACTTCAATTGCTATATCTTAGTACATCTACCTAATTTTTCTAGATCATGTTACAGCAACATACTTTCATTGCTGTCAATAACCATCCAGCCAATTTTTGAATTATCTGCAAACATAGATATTAAGCCTCATATATACTTACAGCAGTGGGCTCTGCAGCAAACCCTGCAGGACTCCAATAGTAACGTTAGTCCACAAAGAGCAGTGTCCATTGATAACCACTCTCTGTCTCTCCCATTCAACTATCCCTTTGTCCAAAGCAGTAACTTGCCCTTAATGCCACAGTCTTTTATGTGCAACAGTATCCACAGTCTTTTATGTGCAACAGTATATAGCCTACTTTCTTTACAGTCTCCCTTAATATAATTGGATAGATCCCATCCACTACAGATGCCTTTTTTATGTTTAACTTCAACAATTCCTCTTCCACTTTCCCTTCAGTTATTACAAACTCATTTAGCTCTTTTTTGGAGTTTGATATACTTCTCGCATCTCATTCCCTAAAAAATTTCTCATGTGTGAATGTAGATGCAAAAGGCCTATTCAGTTTTTCTGCAACCGGAGTAGGATCATCAAGAGTTGAGCCATCAATATCGAGTGGACCAGTGTGATTTATCCCCTTCCTTCTAGTGTTTACATAAGTAAAGAAGTCTTTGTTGTTTTTCTTTGCATCCTTTGCCAAAAATTTCTTGTAATCTGCCTTGGTTTGCCTAACCTTTTGTGTGAATTGAGTGCAGACTAGTTTATAGCTGCCATGGTCTTCTGCATCACCTGATAATTTATATGCATCCCGTGCATTTTTCTTCTCTGCCACAAGTCTCATCAGTTCATCTGACATCCATTTAAGCCTATCCTCTGAAGACTATTTTTTAGTTGGTATGAAAAGCCTAGTAGCTTTTATAATTAATTCTTTGAATGCTTCCCATTTAGAATTTTCTGATGGTTAAATCAGTTGGTTCCACTGTATAGAGGTGCCTCCGTAGCCAGGTGGGCAGGAGCAGCAGTGTGTAGCACACGCTACTTGATTAGACTGGGGTTCGAGCCCGTGACCATCAAATATGGAGGATGCGGAAAGGTCAGGGAATGACCACCACATATCCCTGGAGCAATATGGCCTTAGTTGCTAATGCTCCTAAAAACCAAATAACAAACAAACCACTGTATAGAATTTGAAAACTGTCTGAGACCACTGTAGTCAACTTTATGAAAACAAAAATCCCTCCCTTTAGCCTCGATGGCAATTACATATTTAAGTAAATCCCAAATCAATACACCGTGATCACTGTGACTTGGTGGTTCTTTTATCTGCAGATTCTTAATGCATGAATAATCACTGTTGATAATCAGATCAAGAGTATTACTCCTTCTGGTTGCCTCTCAAACATGCTGCTGTAGAAAACAGTCATCCAATAAATCCACAAAGGTCTTGCTAGTGTATGAATAACCATCCCACAAGTACCATTAAATATCTGGAAAGTCGAAATTCCCATTTATAAGAAATTCTGATTTACTGGCTCACTCTATTTCTCTGTACAATTGCACATTGTACTCATCAGAGTCATTAGGCCTATAACACACTCCTCTCATTTTTGCTTTCCCAGTGCTTATGTCACACCAATCTGACTCAACATTGCACTGGCCATGCATATTAACTGGATTCCCTTCATTAGATTTTATGTGCTTCCTTAACCAAGAATGTAGCCTCCGCCTCCTATTCCATAGTTATCTATTAAGAGGAGAGATCCCCTCCTGAGTGTCATCTTTGCAACACAGTGCTTTCAGTAAAACATATCCTTCTTGAATGCCTAAAATATGCAAGAGAATGCCAGGATCTCTTTACTCCAGTTACAACAGAAGACCCTCTTACACTTTCTTCACTTTTAGGCAATAAAACAAATGTTTCAAGCAATTTTACCTTTCTCAAAATAATTAATGTATACCACCTCCTTTAACTAGTTAAAAACTAACTTGCTTGTACTATTTTTTGCAATTATCTCTATCTGACAGGAAATATCATAAATACTTACCATATGTATGGCATACTATGGCCACAATTGCCGATGCACCTAATAAATCTCTAAAGCAACAAGAACAACAACAACCCCTCCTATTCTGTCTTTCCTTTCTGTATACATTGTACTTCCTATATTCAAATTGTGCACCCCTTCTATATGAGTTTCTGATATCCCAACAATATCTGCCTTTGATGTCTTGATCAACTCTTCAAATTCATCAAATTTATTTACTATGCTTCTAGCATTGGTGTACTTGCAAGTATACATGCACCTTTTCTTATTCTTAGTTATCCTAACACAGCCCATATATTTACTTGTTTCACAATGATTCCCAGTAACCAATGATATCCCCAGCACCTCACTTTCAAGGTTGCTGCTCATTCCAATAGAAGCAGTGCAAATATCACCTCTGCCTGTGGCTATTGTCACTGTATTAGTCTGTGTATTCCTCCAAGCTAACAGTTTTCCAACCCACCTAACACTGCCTCGATAACATCAGTAAATATTCTTGCACCCTTTCTATTTAAGTGTATTCCATCTCTGTAGTAGTCTCTCCTGCTAACAAGCACAGACCACACTGAGAAAAATTGTACCCTGTGATCCTTGCACAGTCTCTCCAGGACCTAGTTCAGAGGTTTCTAAACTTTTTCGGTTCACAGCGCCCTTAGTGTCTCAGTAATTTTTTCACGGTGCCCCTAGACCAAAAGAAATACCTAACAGTTCCTTTTATTAAGTAGTTAGGTCCAAACAACTTAATAAGTAATGTTAAAACTGTGGTAATGTTGACACTGTGAACTAACTCGAGCTAGTAGTCCACACGGTGTTCGACAGATGTTGAGTATCGCTGTGTTTCCCTCGAAAATTTAAATTATCTGGCAGCGCCCCTGTGAGTTCGCTCCGGTGCCCTGGGGGTGCCACAGTGTACAGTTTGGGAACCGCTGGCCTAGTTGATTCACAAGGCTCTCGTCATATACTTCCTCCTATTGTGTCTGGGCAGATTTGCAGACACTTTTCAAATGTAACCTTAACTTGTGACTTTTTTTGAACATTGACCTGTACTTGTTAAGCAAGTCTGCAGATCTACTCTTGTCTTTAGAGTTACTGTACATTGATATTGAGGTGATATTGTTGTACACGTTATTGCTAACTTGGACAACAATATTACCTTTTGTGTCCTTAAAAGATATCTGCTCTACAATGTCATCAACTTTTGCCCCTGGAAAACATATACACCGATCCAATTCCACCTATCCTTTTTGCACAATATATATCCTGTTTCCCCGACAATAGAGTAACTGACAACAACTAGCTCTTGTGGGTCCAGCATATTCTGCCTTGGGGGTTACTTGCTGTGTTGCCTGATGATTACCGGGTCTTGGCGCATTATAGCCTTAGTTGCTAATGCACCAATAAAATCCAAACCAAGCCTGATGATCAAATGCAAATTCTGGCATTGATATTGGTAGCGGAGAGCTTGATGGGTCCCTCAGTTTAATTCCTTCAATGACATCCACCCTGTTCTTCAAGCTCTCAAAAGGCCTATAAGAATGCTGAGTTTGTGCTTAATATCCTCACACTCACATCGAGCACACACACACAGTCATCCCACTTGGCAATATCATGTCCTTTTTGTGATAGCTCTGCAGACATCAAATAAGCCCTACATTTCTAAGGCCATGATTCAAAGGACAATTGCTACTCCCCTCCTCAGTTCTCCCCAGAGCCATGGCACTCCCACTAGGTTGAGCCCTTATATATAATTAAAATTTGAATGTTCTTATCGATACAAAAAATGTCAGCAGAAGTCGAATGTAGTTCCTTAAGCAATTATAAATGATAAGTAACAAACAAATTCACCAACATAATCAGACAATCAAAATAATAACTACACTTCTAATCCTAAATGAAAAGTTAAATTCAGTAACAATCCTACTTCAATTCACCAGTTACACAGCTATAATACTACCACACTACCAAGTTTGCATTATATATATTAGGCTATACTGTCGCATTTAAAAGTCATAAGTTAATTATAATATATAACAAAATTATCCAACTAACCCCAACCTAAGTGATTGAACTTTAGAGCTACCTATTTATCACGATTCAAAAATTAGAATTCCCCTCCCACTCACTCTATAACAATAGAGACAGGATTTGAACAATACAAAGGTTAATAGTAGTAGTAATGGAAAATGATGCAAGAAAGCATGCTTATACAAATTAGCCAAAAAAAAAAAAACTTATACAGTTCACTCATCAGTACCCTCCAAGAATTTTTATAATTCTTCCTTGAATTCATTCCAACCACCCGCTGGCTAAAGGCAGACTTCTGCACATCTATCCTGCAACCATCCTTCCTCCACTTGAATTTATGCCTCCATGTGTGTAGTCTCAGTACACGTGGGGGCATAAATCTGTTTCTGGAAGAATGCCATTAACATTCAGCTTACTCAATCCATTCAAGGCTTTAAACACCCCAATCAGATCTCCCTGCAAGTGCCTAGTCGCGAGATGCTGCAGTTTGCAGAACTGAAGCCTTTCTAGCTAAAAGCACCCTTTTGTTGCCTTCACCAATCTGGTTGCCCTTCTATGCAGCCATTCCAGCTGATCTTAATTCTTCCTAAATTGAGGCCTCCAGACCTCAATATACAGTATTCAACATGCAGATTAACCATGGCCTTATAGAAAGGGATAATCACCTCCTTATCCCTGCTAGCAAAGTTTTTGTATATCATTGACAAAACCCCATGAGCTGTCCTGGCTGCACATCTACGCCGCTCAGAGAATTTCATGTCTGACTGCAGAACTACCATTTCTATTCAGGTATTTTTCATTCTCCACTACCCTGAGTGTAGCACCACACAGTTGATAAGTTAGTCTGGGGTTGCTGCTACCCATATGTAGTACTTTGCATTTGTCAACGTTAGAATTCAACTGTCATTTCTCGGCCTCAACCCAATTTTCCTAGATCTTGTTGCAGTAGCTCTAGAGCAGCAAAGCAACGGGCACAAAGTGGCAGGAGTGCTGTGACTCAGGGAGAACTGAGGGGGGTGATTCTCCAATGCATCACAGCCTAAAAAAATGTGCAACTTGTGAAATGTTTGCCGAACTCTCTGGAACGGAACATGACATTGCCATGGGTGATGTCTTTGTGTGTGCGCGATGTAAGGAGTGTAAGGAAATCAGGTGACAACTCAGCGTTGTTATGGGCCTATATGAGAGTTTGAAGAACAGGGTGGATGCCCTCAAAAGATCTAAATTGAGGGGCCCATCAGGCTCTCAGCTGCCCACATCAAAGCAGGAGCTTGCACTTGGTCATCACGCAACACAGCGGCAACCCCCAAGGCAGAATGCACTGGTCCCACAGGAACTAGTAGTTGTTGGTGACTCTATTGTCAGGGAAACAGGAAACATGCTTTGTAAAAAGGATAGGTGGAACAGGACCAGGGTATGTCTGCCAGGGGCAAAGGTTGATGACGTTGTAGAGCGGTTATCATCTTTTAAGGGCAGAAAAGGTGATATAGTTGTACACGTTGGCACTAATGATATTAGGAGTAGGAGACCGGCAGAATTACTTAACAAGTACAGGTCACTGTTGAACAAAAGCTGAGAATTAGGGTTGAATTTGAAAGTGTCTGCAATTCTGCCCAGACACGATAGAAGGGAGTATATGATGAGAGCCTTGTCGATCAATTCAGCCCTGGAAAGAATGTGCAAGGCTCAAGGGGTAGAATTTTTTTCAGCCTGGACTGTACTTGTTAACAGGAGAGACTGCTTCTATAGGGATGGGATACACTTAAATAGAAAGGGTGCAAGAATATTTGCTGATGCTATCGAGGCAGTGTTAGATGGGTCAGAAAACTGATAGCTTGGGGGGATACAAGGACTAATATTTTAACAGTAGCCATAGGCAGAGGTAAAGGTGATTCTTGCACAACTTCTATTAGAATAAGTAGCGACCTGGAGCGTGGGGTGTTGGGGGTTTCAGGGACGGATGGCAGTCATCCTGAAATAGGTGGGTATATGGGATGTGTTAGGGTAACTAAGAATAGGAGTAGGAGCATGTATGCTTGCATGTATACCAATGCTAGAAGTATAGTAAATAAATTGAATGAATTTGAACTGTTGGTCAAGACATCAAAGGCGGATATTGTTGGGATAGCAGAGACATGGTGTCACACAGATATAAGGAATGCTGAACTGGAATTTGGGGAGTACAATGTGTACAGAAAGGATAGACAGGATAGAAAGGGAGGTGATGTTATGCTGTTAATTCAGAAAAACATAAAATCAAAAGAAGTGCATCCAGTTGATATAGATGAACAGTGCACTGTTGAGTCAGTTTGGTGTGACATAAGCACTGCGAAAGCAAAAATAAGAGTAGGAGTGTGTTATAGGCCTGATGACTCAAATGAGTACAATGAACAATTGTACAGAGAAATAGAGTGGGCTAGTAAATCGGAATGTCTTATAATGGGGGATTTTAACTTCCCAGATATTGACTGGAACTTGTGGGTTGGTTACTCACACACTAGTCAGACTTTTGTGGATTTATTGGATGATTGTTTTCTGCAGCAACATGTTTGAGAGGCAACCAGAGAAAGTAATACTCTTGATCTGGTTATCAGCAGTGATCATTCTTGTATTAAGAATTTGCAGATAAAGGAACCACTAGGTGGCAGTGATAACAGTGTACCGATGTGGGATTTACTTAAAGATTTAATTACCATCAGGGGTAAAGGAAAGGGTTTTTGCTTCCATAAAGGTGAGTACAGTGCTCTCCGACAGTTTTTAAATTCTGTACAGTGACGATGTTACCAACAGTAAATTCTAAGTGGGAAGCGTTCAAGGAATTAATCGTGGAAGCTACTAAAAGTTTCATACCTATTAAGAAATATTGTTCAAGATTTAGGCCTAAATGGTTATCTAATGAACTAATGAGACTCGTAATAGAGAAGAAAAATGCATGGGATGCATATAAATTATCAAGCAACTCAGAAGCCTATGGCAGATATAAGCTAGTCTGTAATCAGGTGACAAAGGAGGTTAGGCAGGGGAAGGCAGATTACGAGAAATCTTTGGCAAAAGATGCTAAGAAGAACAGCAAGGATTTCTTTACTTATATAAACTCTAAAAGGAAGGGGATGAATCTGATTGGTCCACTTGACATTAGCCGACCGGGCTAGCTGGGTGGGTGAAGTGCCTGCCTGGCAACCCAAAGGTCGCGGGTTCGATTCCCGCCTCGGGCTTGGATCAAAGTACTGCAAAAACTTTGGGAGGTGCATTATGGCCACAGATACCGATGCGCCAACAACTACCAAAAATAAATAAATAAACCACTTGACATTGATGGTTCGACTGTTGATGATCCTGCTCAGATAGCAAACAAACTGAATGAGTATTTTGCATCTACATTCACACATGAGGGTTTGAAATGGTTTGAAAGGTTTGAAAATGGCAGAAGGTTATCAAATTGTAGCAGGATACTTAATGATTTTGGAATAACTGAAAGCTAAGTGGAGGAGAAATTGTTGAAGTTAAACATAAGAAAAGCACCTGGGGTGGATGGGATCTATCCAGTTATATTAAAGGAGGTGGCAAAGCAACTAAGCAAACCCTTAGCCATAATTATGAGAGCGTCCTTGGACTCAGTGGAGGTTTCCACGGACTGGAGATGTGCAAATGTATCCCCAATTCACAAAGGGGGAATGAAGGGTGACACGAATAATTACAGACCAGTTAGTTTAACTTCTGTTCCGGGTAAAATAATGGAGTCACTGGTTAAAGATGCATTGCAGGATCATCTAGACAAGACTGCAGCAATAATTCAGACACAGCATGGGTTTGTTAAGGGAAAGTCTTGTCTGACAAATTTGATAGGATATTATGATGTTAGCTACAAAGGAACTGGATGCAAAAAATAATTTTGATATCATATATTTGGATTTCAGGAAAGCTTTTGACACTGTTGTGCATGGAAGACTATTGTACAAATTGGGGCAGAATGGTATTAAGGGTAAGTTGCTACAATGGATAAAAGGATGGTTAGGTGGGAGAAGACAGAGGGTGGTAATCAATGGGTGCTGCTCTTCGTGGACTGATGTTATTAGTGGAGTCCCACAGGGTTCGGTGTTAGGTCCACTGTCGTTTTGTATATTTATCAATGATATTGATGAAGGTATATCAGGCTTAATGTCGAAGTTTGCAGATGATACAAAGGTTGGCAGGGTTGTTAATGACAGTAATGGCAGTGTGCTACTGCAACAGGATCTAGATAATTTGGGCAGATGGGCTAAGAAATGGCAACTGAAGTTTAACCTTGACAAATGCAAAGTACTGCATATGGGTAGAAGTAATGCCTGAGAAATGTACCAACTGTGTGGTACTACACTTAAGGTGGTAGAAAATGAAAAAGACCTGGGAGTAATTGTGCAGTCAGATATGAAGTTTTCTGAGCAATGCAGACAGGCTGCCAGGGCAGGTCATGGGGTTTTGTCAATGATATATAGGAATTTTGCTCGCAAGGAAAAGGAGGTGATTATCCCTCTGTATAAGGCAATGGTCAGGCCACGCCTTGAGTACTGCGTACAGGTCTGGAGGCCTCATTTTAGGAAGGATGTAGATTTACTTGAGCGTGTACAGAGAAGGGCAACAAGATTGGTGAGGGGAATGAAGGGATCCTCTTACCAAGAGAGGCTTAAGTTCTGCAAATTGCAGTGGCTGGAGACTAGGCACCTGCGCGGTGATCTGATTGAGGTGTATAATCCCTTGAGTGGGTTGAGTACGCTGAATTCTGATGGGATCTTCCACTTGTTCAGATTACGAACCTAAGGGGGCATAAATTCAAATTAAGAAAGGACAGATGTAGAACAGATGTGCTGAAATTTGCCTTTAGCCAGCGGGTGGTTAATTGCTGGAACAATCTACCATCTGTCGTTGTGGAAGTTGATAGGTTGAACAAATTTAAGGAGGAACTGGACAGGCATTTGGAGGCAATGGTGTGATTTTTTTTTTTTTTTTTGGCTGATGCTGCATAAGCTCATACACTTGCTTTCTTGCATCACATGCCACTACTACTACTATGTCATTAACCACTCTGCCAAACTTTGTATCATCTGCAAACTTAGACATTAAACTTGTTATACCTTCATCAATATCATTGATAAATATTGAAAACAACAATGGGCACAGCACTGAACCCTAGAGAACTCCTCTAATAACATTGGTCCACGAAGAGTAGTGCCCATTGAAAACTACTCCTTGTCTTCTTCCACTTAACCATTCCTTTATCCATAGCAGTAACTTGCCCTTAATGCCACATTGCTCTAAGTTTGTACAGCAGGCTTTTATATGCAACAGTATCAAATGCCTTTTTGAAATCCAAGCATATGACATCAAAATTTTTTTTGCATCCAGTTCCTTGGTCACTGCATCATAGTAACCTATCAGATTGGTTAGACAAGACTGCCCCTTGACAAATCTATTTTCTGATTGCAATATAATTAACCAGTGACTCTATTATTTTCCCTGGAACAGACATTAAACTGACAGGTCTGCAATTACTCATGTCACCTTTTGATCCCCCCCTTATGAATTGGGGATACATTTGCATATCTCCAGTTCATAGAGACCATCCCTGAACCCAAGAATGCTCTCATAATTATGGCTAAGGTTCTACATATATTAAGTAATAACCTACAAAATCTCTAGCTAAATTAAAAAATTAATTGATGAGCATGAGTAGGACTGTATACCTACTTATAGAGTGTGATTAATATGACAGGTCAATAAAATGGCAGAATTTTTCAAAAACTTATCCATTTCCTGGAGATAAAAATTCTTTAACTAGCACATGGATACTTTCATCCCCAAATGCAATTTTTTCTGTTTCTAACTGATAAACATTTTTCATAGATAGTGAAGCAAACATAGTGTGTTAAGGATACTATTGCTTCAAACAAAAAGTTGTAAGTTAAGTTTATGGATTTTTTTTAACATTTTTTATTTATTTATTTTTCTTAAACTAAAGTTTGAGTTATTTTTTTTCTTAAAATTAAAGTTTGAGTTTTGGCAATAATTTTACTTTACCAGGTAATAAACTCAAAATAAGAAGAAATTAACATTTTAAAGCATTTATGTACAAGGTTTTTATTTGCACAAAACTTTAAAGGGCAGAGGGAATGGCTTCAGACAGTTTTTAAATTCTTTGCAGTAGGATCAACTGATGATAGTACCAATAGAAAATACTAAATGGGAAGCATTCAGGGAAGTAATCATAGATGCTACTAGGCTTTTTATACAAACTAAGAAATACCATTCAACACTTAGACCTAAATGGATGGTAGATGAACTGATCAGGCTCGTGGCAGAGAGTTAGTCTTGGACCACATTAAAACTTGCCAACACTGACAGTTTATTATATATATCAATTCATTGAGTATGCTACAGGCTTTATCTGTGATGAGACACATTACTCATCCAATCCTGTCCTGGGTTCTGCAGATGTTATCTATGAAGGTGGTTTCGATATCCGCTTCTGCTGGATCCCCAGCCACATTGGAATTAAAGGAAATGATTTGGCTGACAATGCAGCCAAAACAGCCACCCTGTTGAATAATCTTAGCCTGTCGGTCCCCTATACAGACTGCAGACAAATAATCTCTAACAAGATATATTCACAGTGGCAAGACTTGTGACATGGGCAGGTAACCAACAAACTAAATCAGATTAAGCCTGTAATCAAACCATGGCAGTCTGGTCTATGCAGGGTTCGTAAAGAGGGTTCATAAAGTTGTTCTTGCTCAGTTCCACATAGGACACAGTCATCTGACACATTCCTTTCTGCTGAAGGCTGATAACCCTCCTATGTGCGAGCAATGCGACATTGTATTATCAATCAATTGTATTTTAACTGAATGTATCTGACAATAACCTTGTGTCAGCAGTTTTTAATTTTCTAAAAGCCGTCAACATGTATACATTTATTTAATGTAAATAGCTTGCTTTTATTGCTGTACTAAGTTTTATATATTGATGTACAGTAGATATATAACTTTTCGATGAGGTAACCTTTTTAAAGATTACCAAAATTTCGACCTTTTTAAATTTTAATTATGACATGGTGCATTATGACTAGAGTTGTTTTTGCATCATAAAAATCCAAACAAACTGAAAGGAAAGCAGAAGAGAAATTGTTGAAGCTAAATGTGAAAAAGGTGCCTAGGGTGCATGAGATCTGACCATTTATATTAAGGGAGGTACCAAAAAAGTGAAGCAGACCTTTAGTTATAATGATAAGCACCTACTTGGATTCAGTGGAGGACTAGAGATATGCAAATGTCTCTCCTATTCAGAAAGGGGTATAAAAGCATGATGGGAGTACTTACAGACCTCTTAGCTTGACTTCCATTCCAGGGAAAATAATGGAGTAAGTGGTTAAAAAAGTAACAGGGAGCTTAAATGATTCTAGACAGGAATGTAGCTATACTGCAGTCACAGCATGGATTTATTAAGGAGTAATCTTATCTGATTGGATACTATGATGCAGCAACAAAGGAACTAGTTACAAAAAATAATTTTGACATTATATACTTAGATTTCAGACACATACTACAAATTGGAGCAGTGTGGCATTTGGGAAAGTTACTACTATGGATAAAAGGCTAGTTGAATGACTGAAGACAGAGCGTGATTATATATAAGCACTGGTATGGACCACTGTTATTAGTGGAGTCCCTCAGGGTTCTGTTCTGCACCCCTTACTATTTTCGGTATTTATTAACAATATTAATGAAGGCACATCAATCTGATTGTCTAAGTTTTCACATGATATAAAGGTTGCCCAGAGTGGTTAATGACAGTAATCAGGTTATGCTATTGCAACAAGATCTAAAAAAATTAGGCAGTGGGTTTAGAAGTGACAAGTTTAACATTGAAGGTACTGCATATGGGTAACAATAATCCCAGAGTAAGCTACCAACAGTATAGTACAACACTCAAAGTTTTGGAGAATAAAAAAGACCTGGGAGTAATTGTGCAGTCATATATGAAGTTCTTTAAACAGGGCAGGTGGGCTGCTAAGACAGCTTGTGGAATATTTTCAATCATATACAATTTTGCCAGCAGGGATAAGGAAGTGTTTATCCTGTTTTGTAAGGCAATGGTAAGTCCACATCTTGAGTATTGCATTGTAGGTCTGGAAGCCTCATTTTAGGAAGGATGTGGATCTGTTGTAATGGTTGCAGAGAAGAGCAATACAATTATTGAGGAGGAAGAAATGTTTGCTCTTACCAAGAAAGGTTTCAGTTCTGCTTTTTCAGTTCAGCATCTGGAGGTTGGGTACCTGTGATGAGATCTGATTGAGATATTTAATTATTGATATTTATTGAAGAAAAAACAGTTGAATTATATCCTTACATCACCATTTCTCTTCGGATATTATTAACATTGCCAATTACTGTTGCATCTGGAGAGTTATTTGTTTGTTATTTGGTTTTTAGGAGCATTAGCAACTAAGGCCATATTTCTCCGGGATATGCGGTGGTCATTCCCTGACCTTTCTGCATCCTCCGTATTTGGTGGTGACGGGCTCGAACCCCGGTCTAATCAAGAAGCATGTGCTACACACTTCTGCTCCTTCCCACCTGGCTACGGAGGCGCCGCATCTGGAGAGAGAAGTTTTTCAAGACTCAAAATGATTAAAACATATTCTCAAGCAACAATTGGCCAAGGCTTTGAATGAATTGAATAAGTTCAGTGTTGATGGCATCCTTTCTCTTGCTTAGACTACACTCTTAAGGGATTATAAATTCATATTGATGAAGGAATGGCTGCAAGATAGATGTATGGAGATTTGTCTTCAGCCAGCTGGCTGTTAATTGCTGTAGCAAACCTCTATCTGGTATTGTGGAAGTTAGTAGTTTATGAATAAATTTAGGAAGAAATTAGAGGATGAGCAGGAAGATAAAGGAATAACAGACAGGGTGCTTATCATGTAAAAGTGACAAATAGGTGTAAGGGTTTCATTTGTACAAAGATTGAGCATGAAATGCAGTAAGACAGGTCAAAATACAGATAAATAGATAATGATTTTGCCAGTTTCATAAAAATGGAGTTAATTATGACAGATCTCCAGCTTAAAAGGTGGTACAATTCACACATTTTACTGTATAAAGACGGTTTTTTTAGTATACTAAATTACCACCCAGAAAATTAGTACAGCTAATATATTACCGGGTTACAGATATACCATTAAATATTATATCAACCTGTTTAAATTTAGTTCCTCTTACTAGTTCATGCTAATTTGTTAGAATGTTACAGTGAACAGAAGTTGGGAATCCTATGACCCTTGTAACAGTTATTCTGTTGTTTTAATTAATATCTCAGTTACTAATAAATTAATAAGTAATCAGCTGAAACAAATTTTGTGATTAAAGTAATTTTCTTTGTAATTTAAAATTAAAGTAATTTTTAAATTGCACATTAATAAAATAATAATACAAATAATAAGGTTATTTGTATATTATTATAGTAGTACTTCTTACTGTTATTAATAATGGATAACTTTAAAAAGTTTGGAAAAACAGTAAGATTACAGTTATGTTTGTTTTGCACCTCCCCTTTCCCCAATGTTGTTGTATCTGAGGCCAGTTTTAAGGCTAATTTTGTTCCATTTATTATTTAATTGTTTCTAGAAACAATTAAATAATTGTTCTCTTGTTCTTCTATTTGCATATTAAAATATGCAACAAAAATTAAAGACACTTATTTATTTATTTTACATTTAAATAAATACATTGTTTCAACCATTTTATGATCAAAGTAATGGTATTTCTCCTACCTTTGATGCCTGTCTCTTCTCTTTTTCTATAATGGGCTTTTTTATTTTCAGAAGTAAAAAGAATGATAATTATTAGTTATTTTAGCAATTAATGTACTTCATTATTTCTCTAATATAAAGTTAGATTAAATATATTTGTTATCCATTAATATTTCTATGTTTCAGGCAGTCATCTATCCAAACTGTCTCATTTAGGGCCTATTGCTGCTGAAGATCTACCAACAGCTTTTATCGAAAGGCATATAGATAATGATTATCTCTTCAATACTGAATTTGAGGTATAAACTGAATTTTTTAATAGCCATTACTTTTATAAAAGTTTTATCAGTATACTTGTCTCTATATTAAGTAATTTTGTATTCACACAAAATTACTTAAAGTATAAAATGTAAAACAATGAAAAGTGGTTTTTGATTTTTTTGGATTAAATATTTTACATAAAAAATTAAAAATTATACATTTCAAGGGCAAATGAAAATTTATTAGAGAATGACAGACAAACTGATGTGAAATAATGCACATACACATGCCGCAAAGTGTGCTTTTTTGAGTTTACAGTTAAAGGGCATTTAAATCACTTTGTGTAATTATGCAATAAATGGAAGGATTTCTATTCAGATAGGTTAACTTCAAAATGTTTATTTTATAGGATTAAGTTACATTAATTAGATAAAGCAAACAAATATATAATCTAAGATTTTTCACAACTATTTTCTATGCAAATTAAAGAAAAATTAAAAACAAAAGTAATAATAACAGGCATCTTACTTGAACAGAGAACCAGTACAGCAACAAAGTAGCTATAATTCAAAGTAAATATATATATACTGAATGTTTCAATTAAAAGTTACTGGGTTCTCTCTTGCTTATTTTTAGGTTTAGGAAATTTGTCATCTGTATCCTTTTTATCATATTTGGGCTGAAATTTTTGAAATTGATGATAAAATTAGACTAAGTATCACCATTTAGATTTTATGATTTCTAAATTAAAATTTCATGTTGAAAACATGTGATATTTGAAACTTTCAATTTTCTTTTTGGGAAATAATTTACTTCTCCTATGAAGGAAGATTTATGGAACATCCTGTATGCTTGCTTGCAGATTTTTTTTTTTAATAGTGCCTCCAAACAAAAGGATATATAATACTTTAGTACTGTGTAAAATGGATTCAAGGTTGAGAAGACCAAAAAAGAGATACTTGTTAATTTTGAACTGAATTTCTGTAAATTGTAACTTTTAATAAATACATGCAAAGGAAATAGATATGGTTATTCCAAAGAAGAAAGATAGGATGGATAAATGAAGAAAAGGAAAAGTTAGTGCTACGAGTTTGGATTCAGCAGTGAATGGATGTTGCCTAGTTGAGGTACATATTTAGATTGATCTGGAAGGTATATTGCTGATATTTGTTGCTTATAGTTGTAGAGGTATAAAGTTCAAGTACGATGTTTCTTAGTATATATTAGCATGATGAGATACATGTCTGCATTGTCATGGTACCTGCCTGCCCACCAATGAGTGAGCCAACAAGCTTCGAAACGTGTCTGGGTGGTGGTGCCCACTGAGAATAAATAACAGTATCTCCTCTACTAGAGAAGCATTACTTATTCGAAGTAGTGCAATACCTAGTATCTCGTTGTGAAGGTAGCCACAATATGAGATATAATCAAACGATGCCATTTAACTTACTTATGTAGTTAAATTTATGGATAAACTATGGTGTATTTACACCAATATTGGCTGATGCTGCATAAGCTCATACACTTGCTTTCTTGCATCACATGCCACTACTACTATAAGCAAAATATATGTGTGCACACACATTTGAAATTTTCACACATTTAGCAGTCTTTTCAACTGAAAGATGAATGAGACTAATAGATTCATATTTATATTTTGTGTCTATAATGTATTTTTTAAGTGTTTCAACAGAATTAATATTTTTTTGATTTTTGTTTTGAAAATATAAAAACAAAGCATTTTTTAAATTCCATAGTAATTAAAAATAAAAAGTTACAATAATTATTGCGATCATTCAGAAAAGATAAAATACTTGTATTTGCCAAGCAGAATTTAAAAAAAAAAAATCCTCAACTTGTCTAGAAATTAAAGAAATTTGTGCACCTCTCACACATAGCACCCTGTGTTTGCTTTTTGGACCACCACTGCTAGGTTAAAGAACATCTCATATTGTGAACTTCTTCACAGTGAATTGCCATATTCTTATACTTTGATAAATGCCTCCAGAAGCCTGATTTTACTTATTCTCAGTTAAGTGCCAACATCCAGACTGCCATTTCAGGGCTAGCCATCCCCTTATCAGCAGTGGGTGAGTAGATAGGTACCAACAATGCAAAAGCTGAACACAAATATAAAAGCATGAGACTTTAGCCCTTAAATAATATGTTTGAAAGTTACATCTTTTGATATCTCTCATATGATGGAAATAAGTCATAAATCAGCAAGCTTTTGTAATTTCAGTGCCTACCTACAAACTAATGAGGGAATAATCATCCCTGAAACAGTGCCATTTGGGTGGTGAAACTCAATTCAGTAATGATATACTTCTTTATTAGGGAAATGTTACTTATTTGAGGTTTAAACTAGGCAAACATGTTGTGCAGATATTCACGATTTGAGATATACTTTAATAATGCCTTACGTGCAAACCATTGTATGCTTCAAGAGTTTTAGCTATGTACTAGCTTGTTAGATGTTTATACAACTATGAAAGGGAAAACAAGTAACTGTGAACTATAAAAAACCCATAAATTGAAACTTCATAAGCATTTTTTTTTTTTTTTAATTCTGCTTGGCATATCCAGTATTTCATCTTTTCTGAATGATTTGATGATGCACACATTGAATTACTCTGTAGAAGATATAAAAAAATTAAAACATTATTTTGGAGACTACATCTGTGTCTTATAGTGCCACCACTAGCAGGTTAGAGGCCTTACATAAAAAATGTGTTTGCTTCAAAAATTTTAGTTAGATACTAACCTAATGCAAACCACAAACTTCTACATTGATTTTTTTTTTTTTTTATGAAAACCCCAAATACAGGAGGTACTAGAACCTATAGTACTTAGTACCGTGCTTGGGTTGGAGGTTGTTATTATTATTATTATTATTATTATTATTATTAATAGCTATATGCTATGCTGCACCAGCCAAAAAAAAAAAAAAAAAAAAATCTGAATTACCCTGAGAGACAGAGAGAGAGAGAGAGAGAGAGAGAGAGAGAGAACAAGAGACACACACACAACATCTAAGGAAGTGCATCCAATAGATGCTGGTGGACAATGCAGTGTTGAGTCTGTTTTTGGTGTGAAATAAGCACTGGGAAAGGAAAAATTAGAGTAGGTGTGTGTGTGTTATAGGCCTAATGAATCTGATGAATATAATGAGCAATTGTGCAGAGAAATATAGTGAGCCAGTAAATCAGAATGTCTCATAATGGGAGGTTTTAACTTTCCAGATATTGACTGAAACTTGTGGGTTGGTCACTCGCACACTAGCAAGACTTTTGTGGATTTACTGGATGACTGTTTTCTACAGCAACATGTTCGAGAGGCAACCAGAGGGAGTAATACTCTTGATCTGATTATCAGTAGTGATTCTTCATGCATTAAGAATCTGCAGATAAAGGAACCAGTGGGCGACAGTGATCACAATGTATTGCTGTGGGAATTATTTAAAGATGTAACTACCAACAAGGCTAAAGGGAAGGGCTTTTGCTTTCATAAAGGTGACTACAGAGGTCTCAGACAGTTTTTAAATTCTGTACAGTGGGTTCAACTGATGAAGTTATCAATAGTAAATTCTACATGGGAAGCATTCAGGGACTTAATTTTGGAGGCTACTAGACTTTTCATTCCAACTAAGAACTACTGTTCAATGTTTAGACCTAAATGGAGGTCAGATAAATTAATGAGGCTAGTGGCAGAGAAGAAGAAGAAGAATGTATGGGATGCATATAAAGTATCAGGTGACACAGAAGCCTATGGAAGGTATAAACTAGTCTATAATCAAGTCACAAAAGAGGTTAGGCAGGTGAAGGCAGATTATGAGAAATCTTTGGCAAAGGATGTGAAGAAAAACAGCAAGGAGTTCTTTACTTATGAAGGAAAGGGATGAATCAGATTGGACCGCTTAACATAGATGGGTTGACTATTGATGATCACGCCCAGGTAGCTGATAAACTGAATGAGTATTTTGCATCTACATTCACACATGAGGAGTTATTCAATGAGGGGAGTGTCAGAAGTTTATCAAACGCTAACAGGGAGCTAAATGATTTTGTAATAACTGAGTGCAAAGTGGAGGAGAAATTGTTGAAGTTAAACATAAGGAAGGCACCTGGGGTGGATGGGATCTATCCAGTTATATTAAAGGAGGCAGCAGAGGAAGTAAGCAGGCCCTTGGCCATAATTATGAGAGCTTCCTTGGACTCAGGGGAGGTCCCATGGACTGGAGGAGTGCAAATATATCACCAATTCACAAAGGAGATTCAAAAGGTGACATAAGTAACTACAGACCTGTTAGTTTAACTTGTTTTCCGGGGAAAATAATGGCATCACCGGTTAAAGAAGCATTGCAGGATCATCTAGACAAGACTGCAGTAATAGTTAAGACACAGCATGGGTTTGTCAAAGGGAGGTATTGACAAACTGACCAATTTGATTGGTTACTATGACGTGTTCACAAAGGAACTGAATGCCAAAAATAATTTTGATTTCAAATACAGGTAGGTCCCATTTTACGACTTTTCACATTAACGACTGTTTCAAAATATTATCTGAAAAAATTGAAAATAACAAAAAAATCACAACTCAGTAACACGTTGCAGCAACACCTGTAAATCCAAACACGTACTAGGCGTTTCTTTTGTTTTTCTTGGTGCATTGTGGGTGGAATGATAGCTACGCCAAGAGTTATTATTATTATTAATAGCCATTTGGTGCAAGGAAGCCTGAGGCTTATGCTGCACCAAGGAAAAAAAAAATTCCCAAGTTACCCTGAGAGAGAGAGTCAAAAGTAGAAGGGAATCACCAAGAAAGAGAAGAATGATAATATCCAGCTCAGGACCCTAGGTGTGCCAAGCCCATACTCACCAGATGTGATCCCCTTGGGTTCTTTGTTTACATTCAGTGTGCCTTGTTCGTTTCATTGTGAATTTTCCCTCAGTTGTTAACGGGTTACACAGTGTTATTTCTCATCAATAATAATTTTTGTGTAACCATGAGCTCTAAGCGTAGGGCAGTTTCTGCCAGGGGAGGACAAAAAGAGTGTAAAACACTAACAATTAAGGAGAAAATGGATGTGATCGTCACATGGAGTCTGGTGAGCATCGGTCGGATGTGTGTAAGGCGTTGAATTTAGCACCTTCTACTGTATCAACGATTATGAACAATGTTGATAAAATAAAGTGCACACACACACACACACACACACACACACACACACACACACACACACACACACACACACACACACACACACACACAGGGATAACAAGTGTGTCATCCTCCACAACAACTTATTCATGCAGTGAGACAATGGAAAAAATGGAGAAATTGTTAGCTTTGTGGGTTGATGATATAAACCAAAATAACATTCCTGTTACACAGGTGGTAATTCTGGACAAGGCCAAGTCATTATTTGATGAAATATGTGAGGAGTCTGGAAGCACTGAAACATTTACGGCCAGCAAAGGGTGGTTTCATCAGTTTAAAAACTGTTGTAAAATTCACAATGTGAAAGTGTGTGGTGAGGCTGCTAGTGCTGACGTTGCAGTGGTGGAAGAGTATCCTTCCGAATTTAAACGCTTAACAAACAAAGGCAACTACCACCCTGATTTAGTTTTTAATGTGGACGAAACGGGTAGTGGAGTCATCACTTGAGTACGTATTTACTCAAGTGATAACTCCACAGGACCAAAGTAAAATTTTATTTTATTAATTATATAAATTAGATAGTATGAATCAGAGCTGTAATACTCAATATGTTCTATGTTGATAATAATATTAGTAAAATAATAAGTGGAGTTAATAATAAGAGGTAAACTCCTCTTATTATTTTACTAATATTAATTATATAAATAAAACATGTGCATTAAATGTTTAAAATATTTAATTATTTATAAAGAACAGAAATATTAGTGCATACTTGGAAAAATTTTGGGAATTTTGGAACCTATCTAATTCAATTACATCATAATTTGGTCTTGTTTTATGACTTTTCATTTTACGACCCTGTTTTGCTGGAACCTAACCATGTCGTAAAAACGGATCCTACCTGTACTTGGATTTCAGGAAAGCTTTTGATACTGTTGCACATGGAAGACTGCTGTACAAATTGGAGAGGTATAGCATCAAGGGTAAGCTGCTACAATGGATAAAGAGTTGGTTGAGTGGGAGACAACAGAGAGTGGTAATCAATGGACACTGCTCCACGTGGACAAATGTTATTAATGGAGCTCCCCAGGGTTCGGTGTTGGGCTCATTGTTGTTTTGCATATTTATCAATGATATTGATGAAGGTATATCAGGTTTAATGTCCAACTGGGTGGTACTACACTCAGGGAAGTGGAAAGTGAAAAAATTACCTGGGGATAATTGTGCAGCCAAATAGGAAGTTTGCTGAACAGTGCAGACAGGCGGCCAGAGCAGGTCATGGAGTCTTGTCAATGACATATAGGAATTTTGCTAACAGGGACAGGGAGGTGATAATCCCGTTATACAAGGCAATGGTTAGGCCACACCTAGAGTACTGTGTGCAGGTCTGGAGTCCTCATTTTAGCAAGGATGTAGAAGTGCTAGAATGGGTACAAAGAAGGCCAACAAGATTGGTGAGGGGTACAAAGGAATGCTCTTACCAAGAAAGGCTTAAGTTCTGCAAATTGCAGTGCCTGAAGAGTAGGCGCCTGCGAGGTGATCTGATTGAGGTGTATAAGGCCTTGAATGGGTTCAGCAAGCTGAATGCTGATGGGATTCTTCCTCTTGCTCAGGTTAAGAACCTGAGGGGGCACAGATTCAATTTGAGGAAAGACAGTTGTAGAATAGATGTGCGGAAATTTGCCTGTAGCCAGTGGGTAGTTGACTGGTGGAACAGCTTCCATCTTTTGTTGTGGAAGCTAATAGCCTAAATAAATTTAAGGCTGACCTGGACAGGCATTTGGAACAAATTGAGGTATTAAATCAGAGAGTTTTTTTTTTTTTTTTGGCTGATGCTGCATAAGCTTGCTTTCTTGCATCGTATGCCTTTAATAATGCTAAAGAGTCAGAAGTAGAAGGGAATCACCAAGAAAGAGAGGAATGATGATATCCACCTCAAGTCCCTGGGTGTGCCAAGCTCATACCCACCAGATGTGAGCCACTGGGCCCTTCTAGGTTGAGAAGACAAGAGAAGATATTTGTTGACATTCTACTCGAAGAACTCCTGTAGACTGTAATTTTCAGGAAAGACATATGAAGGACGGTTGTTCCGGGAAACAGCAGTTGAATGAATAAACAAAGAAGATGAAAAGTTGGTTCTGTGAGTTTGAAGTTGGACAGTAAATGGATGTTGGCTGGTGGCTGCACATTTTCAGACTGTTTTGAAAGAGAGAGCAGGAATTATAGAAGCCAATTCAGAACATTGGTGCCCATGGAAGTATCTGTAGAAAAGGCATGCAGCAGAAACAGTACATCTATGAGACAGACAGTGAGTGGAGAGAATCTGTTAGAGATGAATCATTAATTAATCTAACTGCCCTCTTCTGAATTGAATCTAGAAGCCTGAGAGAGGTTTTGGGGGCACTGCCTGAGATGTGGGAACAATATTCCATGGTAGGGTGGATTTGCGATTTGTGCAGAGTAAACAGCTGTTTGGAAGAAAAGTAACGCCAAGAGCAAAAGAGAAAACCAAGTTTTTTAGATGCAGAGGAAGCAATATTTGTAGTGTGTTTGTGCCAAGAGAGATTAAAAGTCATAGTAATCCCCAAAAGAGATACATCGACTTGCCTAGAAATCGGAATATCACCAAAGCTAAGGATAGGAGCAGAAGAATCCTTTTTGCGAGATATAAGACAAGACTGAGTTTTAGAAGGATTGAAATCAACTAAGTTGTTTTTGCTCCAGTGGAGAATTTAAGGAATTGGTAGCGGATATTCGAGAAGTTAAAGCTGATTGAGCAGGGCAGGTTTCTCAAAATGGAAAGTGGAATGCAATGTGCTGTCATCGGCAAAACTATTGTTAGGATTACCAAGTCAATGGAAGAAATATACAATTTTTAATATACAAATCATTAATATACAAGAGGAAAAGCGTGAGAGAAAGAACTGAACCTTGGGGGACACCAGCATTAGTGGAGAAGTTAGAAGACAGAGAGCCATCTACCCTCACTCTCAGTGAGCGATCAGAGAGAAAACTGGATAACCAATTACAAAAAACAGTTGGCAAACCATAAGATGGAAGCTTGTTTAGAAGACCTTTATGCCAAACATGATCAAAATCCTTTGAGATGTCAAGAGCAACTGCTTGTGTTTCACCAAACGTTTCCATTGAATTTGTTCATAAATGGGTAACATCAGCCAGAATATCACCAGTGGATCGACACTGACAGAATACTGGCGATCATTGATCAAACAGAAGGTTTCTAGGTAGTTTAAGAGTTGGTGGTTAATTGATTTCTCCTTTTCTTTAGAAAGATTAGAAGTAATTGCAATGGGACGATAATTGGATGGGAGGGATTTATCACCCTTTTTAGGAACTGGCTGGGTATGATCAAATTTCCAAGCAGAAGGAAAAATATCTTTGGAATAAGAAAGTGAAAAAAGAACAGGAGTAAGGTCAGGAGTGCAGGTTTTGAGAACAAGTGGAAAAATACCATCAAGACCTGGAGCTTTCTTAGCATCAAGATTTGTCAAAATCCTTCTGACATCCTTTTGATGGAAGACTACAGGAGGCATTGAATGGAGCTTGATAGGAATGGTGGGAGGTGTTTTTCTAAGATCATTAATACATGAGTTGGAAGAAAAATGGGATGCTAGCAGGCCAGCTTTATCCTTGGCTGAAGTGACAACAGAACCATTTGGTTTTGAAGAGGTGGGAGCAGAGATTACTAACAGTCCCACCATCGTGAAGGTGCAAGCACAGGATTTGTTTGTCACAGGCTGTCTGGACTTCGCCGAAATTGGGTCCACTTGACTTGAATGTCACCCGAATGTCTGTTCCACCAGTGTTTTAGACTCCCAGGTAGCAAGTACAGCTTGTCTGGCATATCTGAGAGAATGTCTGTGACAAACTCAAGGACCAAATAATACTACAATAATAAGAAATATCAAAACATTTGCCGATCCCACCCTCTGTAATATTCCCACCCAAGACAGAAGCACCTTTCTACATTGATACCTTTTGCTACTACTCAGATGTAAATGGTCTTCTTGAAGAAGTTGGTAACAAGCACAATCTGGCAGAGTATTGTCTTCTTCAACAGCTCACAAGAAGTCTATTTTTGCTCCGTGGTGGGAATAAATTTTTATCGATTTCTGCAATTCATTCAGTTCATATAAAAGAGGACTATGAAAATGCAAGCCGTGTTCGAGAAGAAAAAGCTACAAATTGGCTGTTTGTGAGCACTTCAAGTTGCTAAGATTCTTTTTTGAATTGTCAGCATGGCCATGCTAAGTATTCTAGGTTTCTCTGTTTGTGGGAGAGAAAAGCAATAGGCTAGCCCTATTGCTTTTGAAGAGATTGGTTTGTCAGACATGAATTAATACCTGGTGAACACAACAGTTAAAATTCTGAGGTCTAAATAGACATGGTCTTGCTGCCACCATGACATATCAAACCAGAACTAGTGAAGCAATTTGTTAAAATTGTGAATACTCAAACTGATGTTTCCAGTATACAGTATATATGCTAATGTACCCAAAAAATTTGTAGGGTGAAAAAAGATGGCATATTCCTTTAGCAACAAGTTAAGTAGATGTGGGCATATAAAATGATTGCTGTCGAAAAGAATGCCTGACAAGCTCTTAGGCTTGTGATGCATGACTTATAAATAATAGTAAGAGTGAAAACCAGAGAGCTGGCTCAAAATTTAATTCAACTCTAGAGAAGACTACAAAATGTCATTAAAGCTAGCTATGTTACTTGCATTCATGCTTAGTTTTCTCAGCAGAATTTAGGTGACCTGAGTGAAGATAGGAGAAATTTTTCCGTTAGGATTTTCACTCAATTGAGACAGTATCAAGGAAGAGGTACAAGTATAATAGGTAACTGCATCTGGTGTTTGGTTCAAATTGAACAGAGTGATCACAAAAGATGTTCAAATAGTCTGTTTTGACTATTTGAACATCATTACCCTGTCTCTCTACTTACTGCACTATTTATTCCATTGGTCTGTTACATCATATACTGTATTTCTGGTTTCTTCAGGACAGAGGAGATGAACTCTTCAGGATATGTTTGTTTTCTCGTTACCTTGGAGCATTTCTGATGGTGTTCAAATCCACATCTATAGATTGCACATTTAAAGGCCCCCTCAAAATGCAATTCTTGATAATTCTGGCTTTAACACTATAGGAACAGGTGCCTCCATAGCCAGGTGGGCAGGAGCAGCAGTGCGTAGCACACACTTTTTGATTAGACCAGGGTTCAAGCCCATGACCACCAAATACGGAGGATGCGGAGAGGTCAGGGAATGACCACTGCATATCCCCGGAGCAATATGGCCTTAGTTACTAATGCTCCTAAAAATCAAATAACAAACAAACAAACTATAGGAACAGTTATCATGAAAGTTTAAAATGGAAGCTCTGTCTGTTGGTTTTCTGTAAGCTTTGGTGAGTATGAAGTCATTCCTTCAAAATGATTTGGACATTCAGAAAGGATGGAGTTAGAAAACATGAATACCCTGCTTAAAAATAACTATCCACCATATTTCTATATTAGAATAAGTAAAAAAAAAAAAAAGAATCCTCCAAATTTATAAATCCTGACCACCAAATCCATTTAGTAGCAGTTTCCATTCCTTCTGTACATTATTCTTTCCTGTTTTAGGAGAAAGAATTGCAAGGATAACCAGGTGATGCATTATTCCATTTTTTTTCAAGGTAACAGAAACAACAGATTATAAAGAATTCATCCTCCCATTTTTCCTCTGCAGGCCACAGACACACTGTGCAATGTGGCAAAATGTAGTGCAGTGAAGCATACACAGCCTATCATATAAATGTCATAAGCTAGAATTAAAGAACATTCTAGGTACACCAAAGTAGGAAGTTTAAAACCTGAGATATTGTCCTCTACCCCATTCCCGAAGGACACAACTTTTCCCTCACAACTTACCATCAGAGCATTGATACATTATTCTAGGAGGAGAAAATGTTTTGATGTGTTTCTAATACAATCTAATCTCAGACAAATCAATATGAATAAGGAAATTTGACTCTTCCCTCCTTACTGGTTTTCTCTCTTCCCTACCTTCCTTTCCCTCTTCTAATAACAATCGAGATTAGTACGGCAGTCGCAGCATAATCTCTTCTAGAAAGTCCACTTACTGAACAAACCAGCACTTTGACTTTCTAGACAAGATAAACTCCAGAAGCTACATAATCCTCTATATTCCCTCTCCTTAACCTTTGTCACTGTTTCAGAGCAAAAGCTTTCCCAAGGTCAGTTTTTGAGCCTTATAACATAAGTAGTAACACAGAAAACCTTTTTACATCCGATGCTTCAACTGCACCCCACTACTATGCCAATATTTCAACTCTCAGAAGATTTATAAAGTTACAAAAAATGTTCAGTAAAGAGTAACTATAATATGCCAACCTCTGTTTATTTATAATCTCAGGATTTTTCAGCAACATGATGAAGTAATATATTAGCAAAAAACTGTAAACATGGGGTCCCATCCATTCAATAAAAGGACATGTGAATCTGTTCAAAACATTTGTCAATATAACCTTTGGTTTTGTTATACTCAGAATATAGTAATCTTTTCGCCTGTTAGTAGTGCTTTCTGTTTTTATGTATTCTTCACCTTTCAGTCTTTTCTATCTATACTGCTGAAGAAGAAGACCCTGGTGAGGTTGCAATATATGGTATTAATTTTTTTATTCATTAAAGCAAATATTTTATATGCAATGAAGTACCTATTTTTTTGGTGCTCATAAAATAAAACTATTTATTATTTATTTTGTAATTTATTATTTGTGGTAAATGGTAATATAAATTCCTTTTATCTGTGATATACAGGAATTTTGCCAGCAGGAAAGAGATGATTATCCTGTTGTATAAGGCAATGATTAGCTTGTATCTTGAGTACTGCATCCAGGTTTTGAAGCCTCAATTTTGGAAGGATGTAGAGCTCTTGGAACAGGTGCAGAGAACAGCAATAAGATTTGTCAGGGGCAGAAAAGAATAGTCTTATTATGAAAGACTTGTATTCTGGAAATTGAGCATCTCTTAGGAGACCTGATAGAAGTGTTTAAGGCTTTCAATGAACTGGAGTAAACTGAATGCTGATAACATTCTTTTTCTCAGATGATACACAAAAGGGGACATAGATTTAAACTGGAAAAGTATGGTTGCAGGATGGATGTGCAAAAATTTGGTTTCACCCATAGAGTAACTGATTGTTGAAACAAACTTTCATCTAGTATTGTGGAAGTGGATAGTTTGAATAAATTTATAAGAAAGATTGGGCAAATGAATTAAAGAAAGGCAAATGAATTAAGTAATGCGTTTTTTTTTTGTTTTTTGTTTTTTTTTGGCTAATGCTGTATAACCTTGTTTCCTTGCATCATTTTACCACTACTAATACTAAATATGAAAAATAAATGAATAAATTAGAACAGAATACTTATTAAACTTGCAGCCAAGCAAGCAATTCTTGTATTTACTTTTTACAGTACATTGATATATTGAAATTTTGTGAAAATTTCAATTTTTTGATTGAGATTTTTTATAAGCTTAGAATTGAGAGCAGTGAGAAGATTGGCTTATTTGGGTAGTATGGGTGATCTCAACTCTAATCGGCAGTTTAGACTGTTATTGGAAATCCTTGATATAATTCAAAAGTTAAGTTACATCTTGACACTGAACACAGGTTTGGAAACTGAGTTTCTGGAAATACATCCAAAAAGATTAAAAAGGCTTATGAGATAAATTGTTGCATTTTAAGTTGCAAGCCCTTAAAATAGTTATTACTGAGGTATATAAAAGAGTAAACTGAACTAATGTTCAGTTTACTCTTTTTCAGATGACACAAACATAAAAAGAATATTTGCAGACTAGATTCCAAAAAAATGAGGAATTTTTCATTTTATTAAGTTTAACTCATCTTTTGGTGATCAATCATTTAAATATGTAATTTAATATAAGAGAATAAAGAGAAGGCTGTATTGGTATATGCAAAGAAAGATGATAAATTTTTAATAGAAGAGTCATCAAATGCAGTCAGATATGTCTAACCATATATTCAAAATGAATGACCTGGTGAATTATATTTAATCATCTGAGAGAGAGAAATACCTATTGAAACACTGATGCTATATAATATTTGTTACTTTGTGTTGTTTTGCAACTGATACCGATATGAATTAATATCATGCTTGTTGCTTTTTATCTGCTGGCAGCTTTCATATACATTTTTTTCTGGGTTAACCCAGTATTTTGTACAGGCTTCTTAAATTCTAAATAGTTTATTTTTAATTGAGTAATTTTAACTTTTTAAAGATAATAAAATAGGTTTAAAAATTTCCAGGAGTGTGTTTGCATTATTTACATTTAAAAAAAAGAAACTTTCTTCCTTTACCTTATGTTGTGTTTCTTGTCTGATTGTTATTGTCAGCTTTGATATTTGGAGGGTTTACATGAAATGAAGAGAAATCTAAAAAAAAATTTGAAATGTTCATGTTACATCTGAAACTACTGCCAAACTACTATATGAAGGAATCAAAAATAAACAAACATCTAAAAAGAGATTATATAACAATTTAACCCCAGGGGCTCACATCTGGTGAGTATGGGCTTGGCACACCCAGGGTCCTGAGCTGGATATCATCATTCTTCTCTTTCTTGGTGATTCCTTTCTACTTCTCTCTCTCTCTCAGGGTAATAGGGATTTTTTTTTTTTTTTGCCGGTGAAGCATAAGCCTCAGGCTTCCTTGCACCATATGGCTAATAATAATAATAATAATAATAATAAAAAACAATAAATACTTCTCTGCATTATGTTTTTCTGTATTTCTGCCTTGTGGAAGTTCTATTTTTTCCAATGATAGTGACAGGCTTGGGCTTATGCTCACTTTAGAAAATACATCATTTTCTACAAGTCAATCTAAAATTACTGCAGTAATATTGTTTTTAATCAAATAACATCATCAAAAAGGGAATCTATTATTTATTAAACACCCAAAGATTCAACTGTTACCACTATCAGAGCTCACTGGCTCATCATTGGACAGTAGGTGGCCTCACTTAACAACCATATGCAGCATGTTTAACAATATTTTTAATCTAAATGAGCATTCCCAAGACATCAAGACAAAAAAAATGGGGAAGCATTTATTATTGTATTATTTCAACACTACACTTTCGTTGAAATATAACTCCATTCATTTACTTAAAAAGAGATTATACAACCCTCAAAGAAATAGTTTCTGTATTAGCTGTCAAAGATGGCATTACAATGCAAAATATCTGTATGCGATTTTATTTGAGGTGGCTTAAGAACTCAAGGCGTTGTTTTACCAAAGCAATTAATATATATTATGTATTTTGATAAAGGTAAAATAGAATTTTTGGTAAAAATTGATGAAATGAAAAATGAGAACCAAAGATTATTTTTTCTTTGAAAATGGGAAAATTGGTTGAAAAAAGATGATCTATAAAAATGGTTGGTGTTTGAAAATTTGCTTATAGGATGGTGATTTTTAGTTTGAGTTTAATTTCTATATATGAAAGTACTGTGGCTGATAAAATGATTCAGCTTATGGTTGGAAAATTAAAATAATTTTCTTTGATTTTAACAAAAAAAAAACATATTTACTACAAGTGATGGAGGAAGAGTGATAATGAAATTTAGATTACAGTATATCAGCAACTAAGTTACAATCATGTAATTCATTTAGTAGTAATGTCAAATTTTCAAAGGTGACCAGAAGCAAAATATGATTCAGATGATAAAAGTGGGTTGGCTGGCAGACACAAAAGTGAATATGAATATTTTTCAAATGATAATGAAATAGAATTTTTTGCAAATGTTGTTTTGAAAAATATAAAAGAGTTTAAAAGTACAGATAATATAGAAGTATGTGCTACAATAAAAAAAATTAGGGAAATTAGTCAAGTTATTTAAAAAAGTGCCAGTTTAAAATTCTCTACTTGGAAAGATAATTTGAGAAAATGGGATTGCAGTTATTATTCAATTATACTACTGTTGAAAAAAACATTGAAACAATGGTAGAACAACTTGTGGAAATCATAAATTTCTTTAGAAAAATCATTGGTTGATTGTAAATGTAACTCATCTCTGGCAACCAGAAAATAATTATTTTGGTAGCTTAAAAGCCAGTTTGTGGTAGAAGCATTAAGGTCAACAAAATGCTAATCCCTCAAAAACTGAAGGATCGCTTAAGTTTTTTCCAAGAACATCCTGCTTTAAAGTAAAAATTAATCAATAAAATAAGACATATATGAAAGAAAATATACCATTATTATCACTGATAATATCTCTTACAAGATTCAAACCCATACAAAACAAAAAATTTAATTGCTGGATATTATATATCAAAAATAACTAGATTATTGAATGAATTATTAGATTGTGTATGTTTTTTAAAAAGTTCTTTTATTTAAAAAAATATAATAATAATAATAATAATTGACACACTGTAGCAGAACCACCTCGCACTCAGCAAGAGATTACACTGATACAAAGAAAGCTCCTAGAGGAAAATAAACAACTGAATCTTCGGTGAGGATCAAAGAGCCTTCTACAGGAGTCTCGGAGAAGACAGGAAAGAAGGGAATGGACCACGTGATTGAGGAGTTCTAGGGCAACGTATGAAGCAGAGAAGTAAGACATAACAGTCGAACCCCCAGGATAGAACTAGAACGGGAGAAAACCAAGGACGTACAAGAGATGAGAGAATGGGAGATTTTGGAGGAAGAAGTGAAACAAATGATCAAGAACTCTGACAATTGGCAAACTTCAGGAATAGATAACGTTCACAACTACTGGTACAAGAAGCTCACTTGCACACACAAGCACTTGGCAAAGCAGTTCACCTTAATGATAATGCACCCAGAGACAATCCCAAAGTTTCTCACTCAAGGAATCGCATATCTGAAGCCCAAAGACAAAGATACAAGAAACCCGATGAAATACAGGCCAAATCACCTGCCTCTCAATGATGTACAAGGTCCTGACCAGCTGCATAACCAAGAAGATATCAGACCACTTGGAGAGCCAGAACATAATGGCCAAACAGCAGAAAGGATGCAAGTGGCTGAGCAAAGGATGCAAGGAGCAATTGACCATAGATGCCACAGTTATAGAGCAAGCCTACAAGAAGTGCCACAACCTGTACACTACCTACATCGATTACAACAAGGCCTTCGACTCCATGCCTCATAGCTAGCTAATAGAGGCGCTGAACATCTACAAAGTCAATCCAATAGTGACAAACTTCCTAGGAGAAACAATGACGAAATGGAGTACCACCATTAAGGTTGAAAACATCACAACCAGGCCAATCCCCATCAGAAGAGGAAACTTTCAGGGAGATGTCCTGAGCCCATTGTGGTTCTGTCTAGCATTTAACCCACTATCCACCATGCTCAACAGTAGCAAGTATGGATATTACCTCAAAGAAGGAAGGAACAACCTGTACACACTCATCCATCTGATGTACACTGATGACATCAAGCTCTATGCAGGAACCGAGAAGCAACTCCAGCAACTACTCCGGATCACTGAAGAATTCAGCAATGATATTAGGATGGAATTTGGTCTAGACAAATGCAAGATCTATGGATTGCACTAGAGAAAATTAGTCAACCGAAACTACCAGCTGCAGACGGGTAAAGAGATTGAAGCCATGGCAGAGGGAGAGGCCTACAAATATTTGGGGATGATGCAGGCTAAGCAGTTACAGCACAAGGAAATTAAGGCCTGCCTGACCGAAAAATACCATCAGAGACTCAGAAGCTGGAGGATGTCATGAGAAAGACAAGGACAATGATGACCAAGAGCTGCCAACACCACCCAAAGTCAGCCATGGAGAGACTGATAATTGCTTGGAAAGAAGGAGGAAGGGGCCTGGTAGACTTCATCGAACAGAAAATAGCAATTGCTAACCTGAAGGATTACACACACAGCAGCACTCCAGCAGGCCATAAGGAAGATAGATAAGTGGTATACCCCCACTCAACCTAAGCAAGTAGTGCCCTCCCAACCAGGAGGCACAAACGAAGCTAGAAAGATGGGCAGAGAAGACGCTCCATGGCAGACACTACAATGATCTCCATCAAGATCACATAAATAAAATTGCTTCCAATGCAGGCTCATGAGCGGGATGCTCTTCCCCAAGACTGAAGGATTCATGCTCGCCATCCAAGACCAGATAATCAACACCAGGAACTATAGAAAATACATTTCCAAGGAGCCCGGAGTGTTCGATGACACATTTCAACGATGCCACCTGGCCTCAGAAATGATCCAACACATCACTGCAGGATGGAAGGTGATCACCCAGATTGAGTACACTCATAGACATGATCAGGTAGATACATCAGAACCTAGCAAGGAAATACCAGTTGATCGAAGAAAGTGTACCGTACTACAAGTACGAACCCCGGGCAGTACTAGAAACCCAGAAGCTGTACTGGGACCACACCATAATAACTAATAGGACAATCCCACACAACAGACCAGACATAACCCTCATGGACAAGAAGGAAAAGGCTACGTTATCTGATTGACATAGCAGTACCCAACACTGGCAACCTGCAGAAAACCCATGGAGAAAATATCAGAAAGTACATGAACCTAAGACAGGAGATCAAAGAGACGTGGCATATGCAACAAGTAATGACCATCGTGTCACCAGACATAACCCTCATGGACAAGAAGGAAAAGGCTATGTATCTGATTGACATAGCGGTACCCAACACTGGCAACCTGCAGAAAACACATGGGGAAAAATCAGGAAGTACACGAACTTAAGACAGGAGATCAAAGAGATGTGGCATATTCAACAAGTAACGACATCCTGATCATTGTGTCAACCACCGGTATGGTGCCAAAGACCCTACATAACAGCCTGGCAGCAATAGGTCTCCCAGCAAATATCTACAAGAAGGAACTCCAGAATGTTGCAATCCTGAACACCTGTAGGATAGTCAGAGTTCCTCAACCAACAGTAACACCAGACATAACAACAACCATCCTGTGTACTTGGTAGCAATACCAGTCACGAGGTGGAAACCCCAATCAGGGAGAAATAATATGAGCATAATAATAATAATGTCATTAATTGCAGTTATGTGCAAAATGCTTTATTTCATACTTTTTTACCCCGTTGTGTTTGTTCAGTCTGCTTTTATTCTTATTTTTTTTTTTCACACTGTTTATAGTTGAAAAACATTGAGATAAATATATGTTATTTATTTTTTTTTTTTAACTTTCACATATAAAAAGAAATAACGAAATGCAAATTTAATTCAAATATTTATTTGATAAACTTGAGAATAATTAAAATAACTTAATTTCCCAAGAAATAAAAGACATCAAGAAGTAAAAATCACTGTATCATCCACTTCCATATACATGTTCAAATGGCGCCTCCGTAGCCAGGTGGGCAGGAGCAGCAGTAGCACGTGCTTCTTGATTAGACCGGGGTTCAAGCCTGTGACCACCAAATATGGAGGATGCAGAAAGGTTTGAACATATACATGGGAATGTATATGTTCATATACATTGAATATGAACATTGAATGTATATGAACATATACAAGGGAATGACCACCGCATATCCCTAGAGCAATATGGTCTTAGTTGCTAATGCTCCTAAAAACCAAATAACAAACAACAACAACAACAACAACATGTTCAAATTATTCTCATTGAAAGAGTGTATTTTCATATTTTATATTTGGGTCTTTGGAAAGGTATTTCCAGCCATTACAAATTTCATTAAAATTACACAGATAAAAATCCTTTTTTTTTTTTTAAATTCTTATCTCAAGTTAGCTATATACAAGCATTCCTCATGTTATGTCAGTTTGAGATGCATCTTTTCACATACATGTGCAATGTCAGTTTGGTGTTGAAATAAGCACTGGAAAAATCAAAATATCAGTAGGAGTGTGTATAGGCCTAATGACTTTAGCAACACTTATATGGATTTAAAGGATGACTGGTTTCTAGAGCTGTACTCTTTATCTGATTGTCAGCAGTGATTCTTCATGAATTAAGAATCTGCAGACAAAAGAATTACTAAGTAGCAGTGATTACGGTGTATTGATGTGGGATTTACTACAAAATGTAGATTTTAAATTCTATACTGTGGAACCAACTAATGATGCTACCAACAAAAAATTTGAAATGAGAAGCTACTATGCTTTTCATACCAACTAAGAAGTACTGTATAAGGGTTAGACCTAAATGAATATCGGATGAACTTCTGAGACCTGACAGAGAAGAAAAGTGCACAGAATGGATATAAATTATCAGGTGATGCAGAAGCCTGTGTTAGATATAAACTAGTCTGCACTCAAATCACAAAGGACTTTAGGAAGCCAAGAAGATTATGAGAAATGTTTGACAAAGAATGCAAAGAAAAACATTAAAGACTTCTTTACATATAAACACTAAAAGGAGAGGGATGAATCACATTGGTCCACTTGATATCAGTGGTTTAACTGTTGATGATCATGCTCAGGTTGCTGGCAAACTGAATAGGTATTTTCCATCTACATTCACACATGAGGAATCCTTTAGGAAAGTGCCAGAAGTTTATCAAACTCAGAGAGCTAAATAATTTTGCAATAACAGAGAGGCAATTTGAAGAGAAATTTTGAAGTTAAACATAAAAAAAGTCACCTGGGGTGGATGAGATCTCTCCAATTATATTAAGGGAGGTAGCAAAGAAAGTAAGCAAACCATTAGCCATAATTATGAGAACATCTTTAGATTCGGGGGAGATCCTTATAAACTGGAGATGTACCCCCAATTCATGAAGGGGGAATCCAGGGATGATATGAGTAGCTCATGATGTCTTATCAATGATATACAGGAATTTTTCTAGCAGGGATAAGTAGGTAATTATTCCCTTGTATAAGGCAATGGTCAGGCCACACCTTGAGTACTGTATACAGGTCTGGAGGCCTCATTTCAAGAAGGATGTAGAGCTGCTGGAACGAGTACAGAGAAGGGCAACAAGATTAGTGAATGGAACAAAGGGTTGCTCTTACGAAGAAAGGCTTAAGTTTTGCAGATTACAGTGTCTGGAGACTAGGCACCGGTGAGGTGATCTGATAGAGGTGTATAAAGCCTTGAATGGTTTGAGCATGCTCAATGCTGATGGGATTCTGGCTCTTGCTCAGAATAATCACCTGAGAGGGCATAAATTCAAATCGAGGAAAGACAGATGTAGGATAGATGTGCCGAAATTTGCCTTTAGCCAGCAGGTAGTTGGTTGGTGGAACAGACTTCCATCCTTTGTTGTGGAAGTTGATAGCCTAAATAAATTGAAGGCTCAGCTGGACAGGTATTTCAAACAAACGGAGGGGTGAAGGGGAAGTTTTTTTTTTTTTTTTTGGCTGATGCTGCATAAGCTTGTTTTCTTGCATCATATGTCTCTATTAATGCTAATGAGTAATTACAGAAGTCTTAGCTTGACTTCTGTTCCAGGGAAAATAATAGAGTCACTAGTTAAAGAAGTAATTCTTCATCATCTAGACAGGAGTGCAGTTATACTTCAGTCACAGTGTGGGTTCATTAAGGAGAAATCTTGCCTGACCAGTTTTATATACTATGATGCAGTAACAAATTATGGCGATTGAAGTTTAACATTGAGAAATGCAAGGCACTCATCTCGGTAGTAGCAATCCTAGAGTAATATATTAACTTTGTTTTATTGCAAAGTACCACAAAGTACCTCAGTTTAGTGGAAAATAAAAAAAGATCTGGGGGTAATTGTGCAGTCTGATATGAACTTCTCTGAGCATTGCATGCAGGCTGCCAGGACAGTCCATGGGATTTTGTCAATGATATTCAGGAATTTTGCTAGCAGGGATAACAAGGAAGTTTGTCTTTAGCTAGCAATTGGTTGATTGCTGGAAAAAGCTTCCATCCAATGTTTTGGAAGTGGATAGTATGAATAAATTTAAGGAAGAACTAGATAAACTATTGGAGGTAATGGATAAGTGAAATGGGATTTTTTTTTTTTTTTTTTTTTTTTTAGTGTCTCTCTTTGCTTTCTTGATTGGAAGATATTAACAACTGGAATATCAATAATTCATAATCTAAAACAAAATTATATATATATTTTATGTTAAAAGCTTATTCAATACATGAAAACATTATATATCAGTTCTCATTAGTTCTTGACATTTAAATGTCACAGTTAATTATCTTGAACTTTCCTCAATAATGTCCATCTGTATTTTGGAAAAGTATTTTTGAAAATTTAATAAGTGTTTTTGAAAGGTTTATAGTGGAGGGGAAAAATGCTTTAAGCTTTAATTCTAAAAAGTTATCAATCAGAATGGTATCCCAGCCCAGTTTTGACACTGAATTGCACAAATTGTACTGTATTCATTAAATAAAACATTTAAAACTGCAGTAGTATTTTTAGAACTCAAATTTTGGTGGCAATGCATGTTTAAAATAAAAAAACTAACTGAACTAGAACTGCATTGATATTATACTTGAATTTCTGCTGATTGTAATTTTCAGGAAATATGTATGATTAGCATTAACATTAGTAGAGGCATATGATGCAAGAAAGCAAGCTCATATGGCATTAACCAAAAAAAAAAAAAAAAAAAAAAAAGCCTTCCCATCTCAACCATTCATTCACTCCAAATGCTTGTCTAGTTCTGCCTCGAACTTATTTAAGTTGTCGACCTCCACTATAACAGATGGATGTTTGTTCCAATTATCAACCATTTGCTGGCTAAAGGCAAATTTCCACACATCTATTCTACAATTGTCCCTCAGTTTGAATTTATGTCCCCTTTGATGAGTAATCTGAGCAAGAGGAAGAATCCCATCAGCATTGAGCTTGCCCAAACCATTCAAGGCCTTATACACCTCAGTCAGATCATCTCACAGGTGCCTAGTCTCCAGATGCAGAAATTTTATGAAGGGAGGTTGTTCTAGAAAACAGAAGTTGAATGGATAAATGAGAAAAATTAAAAGTTGGTTCTGAGAGTTTTGAGTTGTACAGTAAAAGGATGTTGACTGGTTGTGGCATGTGTTCAAAGAGAGCAGGAATTATAGAAGCCAATTCAGAAGAATAGTGCCCATGGAAGTATCTATAGAAAAGGCATGCAGCAGAAACAGAACATCGGTGAGACAGCGAGTGGAAAGGCTTTGTTAAAGATGTCATTAATTAACCTTACTGATGAAAAAATTTATGACCATATAATAGTCAAATTGTTTTCATCTGTTAAATCCAAATTCTGTTAAATCAAGGGTGTACTGTATCCACAATAAATACGTGAAACATACTACAGTAGAACCTTAAAAATAAAAAGAACCACAGGTGCTGGATTTAATAATTTCTTTCAATTTCAATGACTTTCCATTTTGCATATTTTCTAGAATGTACATCATCATTATTGAAAAGTATAAAATCATTCATTTTGTGAGGCTAGACATTCAGTGCTAGTTCACAGAATAGTACTTATTAGTGCAGTAGTATATATTTAGTTTTTGAAGTGATTCAATTGCTGAAATATGTGAGGAGTCTGGTAGCACTGAAACATTTAAACTTGTTCTATTCATACCTCATGTTAAAAAATATTGGATGCCCACAATGTTTCCATTTACAGTGTGCAAAGCCCCGCTTACTTTTTCTGACAAAATCCCGATTATCAGCTAATTCAACCACTATTCATCTCAGCTCTCCTAATTATTCACTGGATGATTCCTTTTGTATCAGAGGTAGTTCTTGTGCCTATATCTGCTCAGATATTTCCTGTCAGAGATTTAGAAATTCAGAATTTTCTCATTTTGATTTTCTCTGGCTTAAAATGTCTCTACCCCATTCTGTTAAATTCATCTATTGCCTTTCATGAGTACTGCATAGACGTCTGGAAGTCTCATTTTAGGAAGGATGTATAGCTGCTGGAATGGTACAGAGAAAGTTAACAAGATTAATAGGGTGAACAAAGGGGTGCTCTTACCAAGAAAGGCTACAGTCTGCAAATTGCAGCATCTGTAGACTAGGCACCTGCAAGGTGATCTGATTCAGGTGTCAAAGGCTTTGAATGGATTGAGAAAGCTTAGTGCTGATGGGATTCTTCCTCTTGCTCAGACTACACACATGAAGGGGTCATAAATTCAACTCAAGGAAGGATAGTTGCAGAATAGGTGTGCAGAAGTTTTTGCCTTTAGCCAGCAAGTGGTTGATTACTGGAATAAACTTCCATCTGTTGTGGAAGTGGATAGTATAAATAAATTCAAGATAAAAACTAAACAACAAACTATTGGATGGGATGGATAGGTGAAATAAGAAGGTTTTTTTTTTTTTTTTTTTTTTGCTGATGCTACATTAAGCTTGCGTCTTTGCATCATGTGCTAATACTGATATTATCTATCTTCATTTCCACCAATCACTTGGAAGTCTTTGACTTCCTTTCTTTGAAACTCGAATTTCTCTAGTCTGACTTTTCTAACAGTGAGGTAATTTTCCTTGGCGATTTTAATGTTCACATCTCCAGCTGGTTTCAGTTATCTAGTCATATGGATCCAGCTGGTTGACATGCCAAGCTTTTTCTCATGAACAACCTTTCTAAGGGCATAGTTGAGGTGAGTGGGCCTCTAGGCATCTCAGATTACAACTTGGTGATGGTCTCGTCTCCAGCAGAGCCTTTCTCTGCTGGAAACGAGACCATCCAGCAGAGCCTTTCTCTCATGATCATTCTCAGCCTCGCATTGCTTGGCATTACAAGAATACTAAATGGGGTGACCTGCATAATTTCTGTTCTTTTTCTTTGTTGGATTACTGTTTTAAATCTTCCAATTTCACTGTTTGCTCAGGTCATATCAGTGTAATTATCCTTATACGTATGACATCCTTTATTCCATACTCCACTATAAAATCTTGTTCTTTATTTAAACCTTGATTTTTCCAATAAATGTGCTAGGCTGTTCAAGGTAAGAACGTTGAATATCACAATTGGTTTTCATCCAAATCTCCAGGTTAATTTTCTGCTTACAGCAAAGCTCGCAACAATTGTAAAGCAGTTATTAATCAATTCAAACTAGATTTTGAACAAGGTAAGAGTAGAAAGCTTACTTCTTATTCAAATAGTAGTTGAGCATTTTGGTCTCTTGCCAAAGCTCTTGGCTGCAACTTTTGCCCATCTCTACTCCTACTTCTGTTAAAACCTGATGGTTCTATTGCCACCTCAGCTAAGGATAAAGCCAACTTATGAGCATCCTACTTTTCTTCTAGCCATTGTATTCGTGACCTTGGTAAACCACCTCTTACCATTCCCATTACATTCCACTCAGTGCCTCCTGCGGTCTTCTGTCAAAAAAAGATTTTAGAACAATTTTGAATAGTCTTAATGGCAGGAAAGCTCCAGGTCCTGATGATTTTTTCCACTTGTTCTCAAAACCTATGCTCCTGTTCTCTGCTCCATCTGCAATTTCTCATTCCACTGGTGCTTTTCTTTCTGCTTGGAAATTTGCTTATATCCAACCAATTCCTAAAAAAAGGGTGACAAATCCTTCCCCTTCAATTATTGTCCTATTGCACTCACTTTTTCTCTTTCTAAAGTAATAGAGAAATCCATTAACTGCCAACCGCTAAGCTATCTTGAAAACTTCTATCTGATCAACGATCACCAGTATCGATTCCATCAGTGTCAATCCACTGGTGGAATATTGGGTTATGTTACCCATCTATGAACAACTTTAAGGAAAAGTTTGGTGAAACTTGAGCAATTGCTGTTGACATTTCAAAGGCTTTGATCATGTTAGGCCTAAAGGTCTTCTGAATAAGCATCCAAACACTTTGAGCTTTAATTCTAAAAAGTTATCAGAGTGGTATTACAGCCCAGTTTGGACACAGGACTGCAGAAATTGTCTGTATGCATTAAATAAAGCATTCAGAACTGCAGTAATATTTTTAGAACCCTCAACTTTTGTGTAGAAATGCAGGTTTAAAATGAAAAATAAATGAAAATAATGAAAATTACAAAAAACAGTAGGCAAATCATCCAGTTTTTTCTCAGACCATTCAATGAGAGTGATGGTAGATGCTCTCTTCTAACTTCTCCACTAATGCTGGCGTTCCCCAAGGTTCAATTCTTTCTCCCATTCTTTTTATCTTGTATATTAATGACCCTCTTACATTGACTGAAAGTCTTATCCATAGTTTTGCGCATTGCATTCCACCTTCCAGTTTGAGAAACCTTGCCCTGCACAAACAGCTTCAACTTCTTGAATATCCTCTACCAATTCCTTAAATGCTGATCTCCAGGTAATTTTCAAGTGGGGCAAAGATAACTTAGTTAATTTCAATCCTTCTAAAACTCAGTCCTGTCTTATATCTCTCGAAAAGGTATATATTCCACCTACTATGGAATATTGTTCCCACATCTGGGGTGGTTCCCTCCCCCATAACCTGAGAGAGGATATGCAGGCAAATTATCGAACTTATAATGAAAAATCAACTACTACTGGTGATTGCAAGATATATGTGTGGAAGTTTTCTTTCAGCCAGTGGTAGTTGATTGTTGGAAAAACTTCCATCTGGTGTTGTAGAAGTGGATAGTAACACTTTTCATATCACCTTGAATTTATTCCTTGAATAAATTCAAGGAAGAACTATATGGTTTTGGTGGTGGAGTAGGGTGGACAGGTGATATGGGAAGTGTATTTTTTTTTGGCTGATGCTGCATCAGTTTGCTTTCTTGCATCATTTGCCAGTACCAGAGGCAGCATTTGACCTTTGTCCTTGCTGCCATGAAGAGCACATACTGATAATACATTGTAACCAATAATAATATGCATGTTTACCAGTAATAAAAATTATTTATATATTTCCTGGGCAGGTAGTATATTACTCTGATTTTGCTTCAGTATCGATTAACATTTTAGCTTAATGCTGGGGACTGTCATTCTGTGGAGATTATGGGGATTGGGGCTATTATATTATCTAATAAAAAATAACGAATTACCTTCAAAAAATCAAAAACCAAAATTTTCAAAAATCTGGCATGTGTTTGGTCCTAAGGATGACAGATTTATGAGGTTCTACTGTATATTATTATAACCATATTCTAATTAAAATGTCTAAAAGATTAGAGTATCTGGTGGGAGGGTATGTTAATCTGATGCAGAGCGTAAGCTAGCCTCATATTATTTTTGTGAGAAAATTATTTCAGAGTTGAATATTTTTACCTTAGTTGATAATTTCTGGAAACACTTTATTCTAACCAGGAAGTGAAGAAATGCCTCTATGTAATGAAAGTAAATTTTTTAAGATCATATTAAAGGAGGCAGCAAAGGAAGTAAGTAAACCCTTAGCCATAATTATGAGAGCTTCCTTGGACTCAGGGGAAGTACCCATGGACTGGAGATGTACAAATGTGACCCCAATTCACAAAGGAGGATCAAAGGGCGACACAAGTAATTATAGACCTGTTAGTTTAACTTCTGTTCCCGGAAAATTAATGGAGGCACTGGTTAAAGAAGCACTGCAGGATCATCTAGACAAGACTTCAGTTATAGCTCAGACACAGCATGGTTTTGTTAAAGGGAAGTCTTGCCTGACCAATTTGATTGGATACTATGATGCAGTCACAAAAGAACTGGATGTAGGGAATAACTTTGATATTATATACTTGGATCTTAGAAAGGCTTTTGATACTGTTGCACATGGAAGACTGCTGCACAAATTGGAGCAGTGTGGCATTGGAGGCAAATTGCTGCTATGGATAAAGGGGTCGTTGAGGGAGAGAAGACAGAGTCAATGGACACTGCTCATCGTGGACTAATGTTATTAGTGGATTCCCTCAGGGTTCAGTATTGGGTCCATTATTGTTTTCTGTATTTATAAATGATATTGATGATGGTATATCAAGCTTAATGTCCAAGTTTGCAGACGATATGAAGGTTGGCAGGGTTGTCAAGGACACTACTGACACTATGCTACTGCAACAGGATCTGGAAAGGTTGAGCAGATGGGCTGAGAGGTGGCAAATGAAGTTTAACATTGACAAATGTAAAGTACTACATATGGGAAACAGCAACCCCAGAGCAACATATCAACTCTGTTGTACTACACTGACAGTGGTAGAGAATGAAAGGGACCTGGGTGGTTGTGCAGGCAGATATGAAGTTTTCTGAGCAGTGCAGACGGGCTGCAAGAGTAGCTCATGGTGTATTGTCGATGATATATAGGAATTTTTCTAGCAGGGATAAGGAGGTGATTATTCCCTTGTATAAAGCAATGGTCAGGCCACACCTAGAGTACTGTATACAGGTCTGGAGGCCTCATTTCAAGAAGGATGTAGAGATGCTGGAACGAGTACAGAGAAGGGCAACAAGATTAGTGAATGGAACAAAGGGGTGCTCTTATGAAGAAAGGCTTAAGTTTTGCAAATTACAGTGTCTGGAGACTAGGCACCAGCGAGGTGATCTGATAGAGGTGTATAAAGCCTTGAATGGTTTGAGCATGCTCAATGCTGATGGGATTCTTCCTCTTGCTCAGAATAATCACCTGAGAGGGCATAAATTCAAATTGAGGAAGGACAGATGTAGGATAGACGTGAGGAAATTTGCCTTTAGCCAGCGGGTGGTTGGTTGGTGGAACAGACTTCCATCCCTTGTCGTGGAAGTTGATAGCCTAAATAAGTTTAAGGCTCAGTTGGACAGGTATTTCGAACGAACAGAGGGGTGAAGTGGAAGTGGTTATTTTTTATTTATTTATTTTATTTTATTTTTTTGGCTGATGCTGCATAAGCTTGCTTTCTTGCATCAAATGCCTCTACTAATGCTAATGCTAATTTGTAATGAAGTTTTTTATAAGAAATGTGTAGTACAAATAATGATTTGTGGATCAAGTTTCAATTTACCTTGATTTAAAGCTTAAAATGTTTTTCAGACTCTCACATTCATAAAAATCCATTATGGGAGAAGGATGCACAGTCTATACAAGAAAAAAATTAATTTTTTAAACAAAATATAGTATAAAAAAATTCGAGCATTACTTATGCATTGTACTATATGACCACATAGAATACTGTATAGACAAGCTCCAATAGTAGGAAAAAATTTTACACGATATTGTGTGCCCATAATGTTTTAATTTAACAAAATCAAAAAAAAAAAAAAAAATGAAAGTTGGTTGAATTATAAATAATATCTGAAAACGGCCTGTTTTCAGAAAGCTTTTCTGAAATGTAGTTCTTTTTTAATTCTCAAAAATGTAAAGTGTTTTTTTGGAAACAAAAGCAGAAATAATCATGAAATGTGGTAAAGGCCAAAAAAATGGCTTTTTTTCCTCTTCTTCTTTACCCATTAAGAATGCTGCTTTTTTGGTTGAGTATAGATTATATTTCTGTCTTCTTCTTGGCCTTTATTTTGAGAAAAAAGGCAATGGTGATGAAAGAATATTGCCTAGCTGCCTATTAACAATAATTAAAAATAGAGCTCAAATTTTTCTTGACTTAGCCAAATCTAAAGATGTTGCAAAGAGAAAGAAAATTCACCTTTCCTTGTATCCTCATGTTGAAGCAATGTGTTTTTCAGTGGTTCTTTTCAGCTGAAGTTAAAATCCAACAGTGAATGGAGACCAATTCTACAAGCAAAAACTCATTATTTGAGTTAGTTTTATGTTCTGTAAACTTTGAAACAACCACTTTATGGTTGTAGCAATTCAAAGGTTCACACAGTACACACTATAAAGTTATGACTGGTGAATCAGATGGAGCTGATGCATCTGCTGGTAATGAGTGGATTTCAGACTAACCACATCATAAGTGGTTATTCTTTATTGGATGTATGTAATGCTGAAGATGTAAATGTAATCTGTCCTAACTCAAATACATCTGATAATACAGTCCTGATTAAACAGGACTGTATTATCATATCTTACATTCCAAGTCTGTTTTTCCCAAAGTGATAGGAATGAAGCAAGCAAACAGTACATTACAGTTATTCAGGGAATGGATAGTAGAATTGGGTTGAAAAATGAAGGGAAGTTTTCCCAATGCTTGTAACTGCATAGTGCTGTGTGTACTCTGCATATTAACCATGGTGAAACTTGAGTATGTTCCCCCCTTGCACACTACTTCACAGATTCAGTCACTTCACCAAGCTAAAACATAATCACAACTTTTAAATGCTGTTATTGAATCTGGACAGAGGCTCACAACTGAGTATTTACATGAAGATGGTTATTGATTTCATGTAGAATGTATGGAACAGTCAAAATATATATGGTGCTTTTTTTTTTTTTTTTTTGGAAAGTTGAGTTTTTCTGCAATTGGAAGTGAACTGAAGTAAAGTAACCTTAGATGCAGGTATAGAAGAACTATGGAATGAAGCCATCCACCACAACGTCACTGCTAGCCCCATATTAACAGATGCTGAAATCACTGCTGAAGTCCTAGAACAAAACACATGTGTTGCAGGATAAGAATGAAGATGAATTATTACAAGTATATTTTAGGAAGGATGTAAAGCTGCTGGAATGGATACAAAGAGGGATAACAAGATTGGTGAGAGGAATAAAGGGATACTTTTACAAGAGACTTCAGTTTTGAAAATTGCAGCATCTAAAAACTAGGCACCTGTGAGGTGATCTGATTGAGGCGTTTAAGACTTTGAATGGATCAAGCAAGCTCAGCGCTGATGGGATTCTTCCTTTTGCCCAGACTACACTCATGAGGAGGCATAAATTCAAATTGAGGATGGATGGTTGCAGAATAGATATGCAGAAGTTTGCCTTTAGCCAGCTGGTGGTCGATTGGTGAAAGAAATTGATAGCTTAAATAAATTCATGGAAAAACTAGATAAACTATTGGAGGGAATGTTAAGGTGAAGTGGTTTTTTTTTTTTTTTTATTGTCTAATATTATATAAGCTTGCTTTCTTGCATTATTTGCAGCTACTAATACTAAAATCAAAGAAAATCAAAAAGATAAAATAGATTTTCTTGACTTTGAAATAACCACTGATTGGAAAACTTTAGATGAATGATTAATTTTAAAATAGATGAGTTTTAAAATATGTTGTCTTTATTTGATAGTCACTTTTTATTTACATTTTGCTCTCAGCTTTTTTATATCTAATGCCATACTGTATTTTAACCATTTTGTTGAAATTACTCTTTTAACAAATTTAGATATAATACGGTTATTATTAAGACCACCTCCTTAAAGTTTGCTATAAACAGGTTCGAGTATGTATTGGGTGGTTATAAAATAAGTTTCCCTATTCAGGAGACCCTAGTATCAAAATGGTTAGAGTTTAGTACTCCGAAAATTGGTGGGTGTCGTTTAGGGTATGGGGAAGCGATTTGTAGAAGAAGAAAAAATTAGTTCAAATTTCTGCCACCATGGGGAAAAACAGCTCTGCACATATGTAAAAGTTGTCATTTACTTCAAGACATGTTACTTATGCAAATGACATCCTGTTAGATAAAAGCAGAAAGGCCAATGCCACCATCAATACCCATTATGGCTCTTACAAAAAAGGAACGTGCTCTTTTAGTAAAACTGTTCTACCAGAATAATAAGATACTTAAAGGTTTGCGTAAAGGAAAGAAACTTAAAGGTTTGCATAAAGGACCTTTGACATCAGTGGAGCTTCAAAAACTAATAAAGAAATTTGAAGCGACCAACCAGGGAGTTAGGTGTAATTCCAGGCAGGGGATGACCACGTATCAGAAAGGAGGTAGTGGATGAAATGGCAGTTGTAATGATCAGAATGCGAAACACTACCAGTCAGTAGTGCCAGAGGTGTGCCGAGAGACTTGTACCTTCCTTGTTCTACTGTACGTAAAGTGCTTTGAATAATTTTATGCTGATTCCCGTACAAGATTCACGTAGTGCAAGAACTAAAGTCTTGTGATCGACAACAAAGAATAGACTTTGCCCTATGATTTCTGGCTTGTATGGAACTTGACAATACATGGGCTCGAATGATCTTGTTGCCTGATGAGGTACATTTCACTCTTCATCAGGCTGTAAATGCACGAAACTGCTGAATATGGGTACTTCTCATCCATCTGCTGTGCATTACCGCACACCGTAAGGTGTGCAGTAACTAGTGCACGGTACTGTGCTCTGCAAGAATCACACTCTGCAAGAAAGACAATGTTTGGAGACTGTAGTGTTCACACAAGATGGTGCCCCTCCCCATGTTGATCAGGTGCCTCCGTAGCCAGGTGGGAAGGAGCAGCAGTGCGTAGCACACGCTTCTTGATTAGACCGGGGTTCGAGCCCGTCACCACCAAATACGAAGGATGTGGAAAGGTCAGGGAATGACCACCGCATATCCCGGAGCAATATGGCCTTAGTTGCTAATGCTCCTAAAAACCAAAATAAACAAAACCATGTTGATCAATAAGTGAAGGAACTGCTCCATTCAATGTTCGGAAATGATCGCATCGTTTCTAGAGACTTTCCACAGTTCTGGGCAGCCCAATCAGCAGATCTCAATCCCTGTGATTTCTGGCTATGGAGATAACTGAAAGACAGAGTTTACCATGGCAGCATACAGACACTTGTCAATTTGAAAGCAAGCATTAAAAAATGGCATGAAGCCAACATCCCCAATGAGATGCTACGTGAAACTGTGTCGCACGCAGTTCTCCGTTTTCAGAATGGCATCTGAAGTGAAGGAAAGCACATAGAACAATATCTGTAGATTTCTAAGTTCTGATATTAAAATCTAATCCTATGTTAAGTATTCCATCTCATGTTTACAGGCCAATTTCTCCCCTGGTGGCGGAAATGCTAACTAATTTTTTTTCTTCTACAAAATGCTTCCCCATACATTAAATGACATACCAACTGATTTTCATAGCACTGTCTTTAATCGTTTTGACACTAGGGTCTCCTGAATAGGAAAACTTATTTTATAACCACTCAGTATATGTTTCAGATGTTTATGCATGACACCAACTTTTCATTATACATTCTGCTGATCCCTGGAAAGTTTTAGGCAAATTCCATAGCCCTGCCTCCACCCTTACCTCATTTTCCCCTGAAAGAATCTATATATAAATGAAAGTCTGTTTTGGATGTTTGGACATCAATCAGGAAGGAAAGCGTAGGTCATCACCATATTCCAGTATATGTTTTGTTGGTCTTTGAGAAAGTGTTAACCCCAATAGAAAACATGCAGCTGCAGTTGCATTACCAAAAACATCAACCCAATTTCTACCATTTCTGAAACCGTGATATAATGCACAACAGCAGCAAAAAAGGCACAAAACAAGGCTTGGGAGATATGCTGCTACAGGTAATCTCATAGCCTTTAAACATGCACTTCCCAAAGTGGGTTGTATTTTCTGTCAGAGCTACAAGGAATTGTGAATCTGTTTTACTTCCTCTATTTCTACAAAACAAAACTAAACCCAGTAAACTAAAACTTTCTTTGCAAAATATGTAGTGTCATGTATAATTTATTCTTATTTATTTGTATATTTAATTCTTATTTATTTGTATATATTTAATGTGTCCCGCATGTCAATCAAAATACCAGTAATGTATAATTTAAACATATGATGTGACTTTATAAACATATAAGTGATATATCATATTTTAAACCAAAAATAATTTCAACCTCTCTGTTTGGACTTGTCTTTCTATTTTGAGTAGACTTCCATATGATAGTGTTAATGAATCTTTAGTCATGCATTTCATGAAGAAAGAGAAAATGGATATGGAACTTGTATTCACTCATCTGATTCTTTGGTGTAAAACGATGTATAATGAAATATTTTCAATGTTAGAGTCATATACACATTCCACTCAACTTGATAGACTATAAATATTACATTTAATAAAGGCTTAATTACATTTAACAACAATCCATATTTCTACATTACCTTAACATAAAACTATGTTACTGAATGCAGCTTACCTCATACCAATTAATACAAACTTGCAATTAGAATGCCATCACAAAGGATGCATGGTTAATGCTAGTACTGTAAGGCAAAAAAAAAGAAGTGAAATGGATAAAATATGTGTCAAGACATTACTTTAATGGGATTAAAATCAATAACAATTCCAAATTAATGAAAACATGAAAATCAAAATAAAATTTATGTAGGTAAAAGCAAACATATGGATTTCAGTTTTGAAAGAAAAAGTATAAGTTTCATAATCAAACACTTATTATATTTTAAAACATATATACTATTAAACTTTATCAAGAACAATGAAGTATAAAAAGTGAACTAGTCATAATTTAATCTGTTCTCCGCCCCCTCCCTCCAGAAATGATAAAAATATATGACTAGAAGTAAAACCTATGTATGAATGCTTTAGAATTAATTTAACTATTTTTTTTTTTTTTTCAGAATAATGGAAGGATTTATTTTTAAACTTGCAAAATTGACAAATAATCGAAAAAACATGTCATGATATGATAAGGAAATGAAATACATGAAAAAAAAAGAAATACATGAGAAAATATGTAGTTGTGGCACATGTGAACTACATGAGTTTCACATGTATCAATATTTCACCAGAAAAAAGGAAAGTTAAGTTAAATATGGAAGGAATTAAAACCATTTCTTTCCTGGGAATAGTCTGTCACCTTGTTTATAGTTTAAATGGAAAAATTTAATAAGAAAAATTAATAAAGTAAGAGTCCAAATGGATTAACAACTAATGAAATAGACTTCATCCTGACTAACAGAAGCTATATTGTGAATGATGTTACCGTCCTGAATAAGGTAAATGTTGGAAGTGATCACAGAATGGTAAGATGTACACTTGATATAGATGTAGGAAAGGAAAGGAAAAAACTGACTCGAGTAAATAATACAAAGGCCTTTGAGATAACAGAGGAGGAGAAAAAGCAGTATGTACAGGAACTTAAGAACAAGTTTGAGCTTCTGCAGACTGCTCAGGACCAAGATATCGACAAGGAATATTACAACTTTCTGAAAGTGATAAAGCCTAAGAAACCTATAGGGAAAAAGAAATCCAAAGAAGAAAAATTAGTCAAGAAACACTTGTCATGATGAACCGAAGACGACAAATGAAGAGCAAGAAAAACACTGACAGGGAGAAAATTGAGTATACTGAGTTATGCAAAGCCATTAGAAAGAGACTCAGAGAGGACATAAGAAGATTTAACACAAGAAAAGTAGAACAAGCATTAAGGGAAAACAAAGGATTTAAATCAGCAGCCATGAGCAGTAATACAGAAAGACAAATGATACTGAAACTGAAGAATAGCGATGGTGTACTTATAAACAGCAGAGAAGGCATAATTCAAATAGCAGAAGACTACTATAGAGAATTATACAAGGAGCGAGGGAATGATACCAGCAGTGGGGAAGATGGATTGCAAAGTAGCAACACATACGACATACCTGATATTCTTCCTGATGAGGTAGAACATGCATTGAAGAAAATGAAGAATCGGAAAGCCCCGGGGGAAGATGAAGTTACTGTAGAGTTGTTAAAATTGGGAGGAAGAGACATAACACAAAAACTGGCAAGGCTCTTCACAAAGTGCATTAGAAAAGGTGTGACGCCTAAGCAGTGGAATAATGCAATCATAGTTTTGCTGCATAAGAAAGGAGATAAATCAGAAATTGGAAATTATAGACCAATTAGCTTGTTATCCCACATCTACAAGTTGTTCACAAGGGTCATTACTAACAGATTAGAAAGAATACTTGATGAGAATCAACCGAAAGAGCAAGCTGGCTTTAGGACAGCATTCTCAACTATGGATCACCTTCATGTAATATCACAGCTAATGGAGAAAGCAAATGAATATAAAACACCATTATGCCTGGCATTTGTGGATTATGAAAAGGCATTTGACTCCATACAGCATAAGGCAATGTTTCGGGCACTGGAAAGACAAGGCATAGATACCCCATATATTATGATTTTGAAGAAAATATATGAGAGTGCTACCTCGTTTATTAGACTAGACAAAGACAGTAGCAAATTTAAAATCGAGAAAGGAGTTCGACAAGGAGACACAATATCTCCGAAGCTGTTTACTGCTGCCCTTGAGCAAACTTTCAGAAGATTAGACTGGTCGCAGAAAGGAGTCAATGTGAATGGAGAGTACCTAAACCATTTACGATTTGCAGATGACATTGTGGTCATAAGCCACGATCCCAAAGAATTCGAGGTAAAGCTTAATCAGTTATGCACAGTTAGTAAGGATTTTGGACTAAAGATGAATATGGCTAAAACAAAAGTAATGATGAACAAGTATGCCACTGAAAGGGAAATAATGATTGAAGGAGCAGTAATTGAAAAGGTGGAGTCATATACTTATCTGGGACAAGTTATTAGCTGTAATAATGATAAATGGCTGGAAGTCAAGAGAAGAATAAATTTTGGATGGATAGCATTCAGGAAATATAGTCACATACTGAAGAGCAATATCCCAGTTTGTCTGAAACGTAAAATAATGAATCAATGTATAGTCCCCACCATGACTTATGGAAGTGAAACTTGGGCACTCACCAAAAGAATGGAAGAGAAGCTGAGAACTACACAGCGAAGAATGGAACGAATTATACTGGGAATCAGACTGTTAGATAAGAAGAGAAACACATGGATTAGGCAGCAAACTCAAGTAAAGGACATTCTTATCAAAACTAAAGAACTAAAATGGTCTTGGGCAGGACACATAGCTCGAAGACATGATGACAGATGGACTAAGAAAATAACAGAATGGTATCCAAGAGGAGCTAGAAGAAAACCTGGAAGACAAAGGGCGGAGATGGATAGATGAAATTCATGAGTTTTTGGGTAGTAAATGGATGGCCAGTGCTCAAAACAGAAGGAACTGGAAAGTTGCTGGAGAGGCCTTCATCCTGCAGTGGATTGAAAATGGCTGATGATGATGATGATGATGATGGTGAGACTAATATAGTGGTTATAAAGTATTAGTAAATGCAAGCCATAATATTAGATGAAGATGCTTCTCAGCATTCCTTGGTAAGATGAAATTTAATGACTCAGTTATTAAAATTTTATCTCTTATGGAATGCAGAGTAGTATTTCCATAAATGCAAAGATGCATTTTCTATTGTCTCAACATGATATGTTTGAATACATGCTTCAAACAACATAAGCAAACAGTGACCGAACTAGGATAGGCAAACTGGAGCTGTGGTCCTGGGGGCCCATTATTCTGTGTGTGTGTGTGTGTGTGTAGAGGGGGAGAGTAGCAGACCAAAATTATGAGAAATAGGGAAAAAAAACATAAAACATTGTGCTTAAATTATTATTTTTACACAAGTTGATTTTTTAATTTGTGAATTGGCTTATCTTAATTTTAATATTTGTCACTAATATCTACCAGTGCTCTTTTGAAGTAATCTCCTTCAAAGTGTATACATTTGCACCACCAATGAATCCATTTGTAGAAGCACTTCCAAAAGCCATTTCTTCATAAGTCTTTGAGAGTAGCCATTGTGGCTTTTGTGGCCACAGATTCTCCGCCTTTTTAACATACCTGTGCCACTTGAAAATTGCAAGTTTTCTTCAAACACTTGTCTCCATAAACCTGTTACACTTCTCTCAGTCTTTGTAACACTCATACCACATTGAGCACAATAGCATAACAAAATGTTTCTCAGTCTTCAAATCTTTCATTATAGAGCTCACAAAATAGTTAACACTTACAGCTTGTAACTTAAGGCCACTTTGCAACTACCAGACATGTCAGAACTTTCAACTGCATCAGTGTATTCTTGGATATACTCTCTCTCTCCTACCATCCCAGCAGTTTGCCAAAAATTGAATAGTTGTCAGGTAGTGCTGCCATTCCATGAATTAAATGATCAGCCTGTGTATTATTATTTTACCTCAGTGAGGTTAGTTAATGGGCAATTTTTTACCTTGGTTGCCATGTCCAGAAGATGCTGTATAAAACATTTACAAACAATTTTTGTAAATGTTTTATACAGCATATTTTATTGCAACCGATATTTCAGCTCTGTGGTTAACAATCAACTATGTGTGTTTTTTGTCAAAGTGCAAGCTCAATCTCATTGTATATACTCCTGCATCCACAGACAACCTGAAGACCACATTCAACCATAATGGCCTAGGTTTGATTTCTCTCTTGCAGAAGTTGATGGATATTTCTCATCAGGAATGGGAAAAGCCTTTATGGTCTAATTTCCATCCATTGCCGAATGAGTTGGCCACAGGCAACAGGACCAACTCACTCTGCAATGAGGAAACTCAGACCTTTTGTATGTCATTCAGCAACAGTCATATCACAGTAAAATACACTTGGCACATATAGACAACCTTTCTTGTCCCAGAGCCAGTCTGTTCTTGTTCCACCCCTAGTATCAAAATGTAAATATTTTACCTATTTTCATACAATAGAGACTAGACTTAGGCACCTCCATAGCCAGGTGGGAAGGAGCAGCAGTGCGTAACACACGCTTCTTGATTAGACTTGGGTTCGATCCCATCACCACCAAATATGGAGGATGCGGAAAGGTCAGGGAATGACCACCGCATATTCTCGGAGCAATATGGCCTTAGTTGCTAATGCTCCTAAAAAAAAAAAAAAAAACCAAACAATAGAGACTACATGCCACTGAACAGTAAGTTCTAGTAGGTCTCAGCATGCTTGTATTTAAAGAGTCATTGCTTTCCATGAGATCTCCTCCTATTCTTCAGTCAATCCTTTAGTGCATCAGATTTCTATTTCATCAACACTACTCTTTGGTACCACAATTATTATTCATTGTATGCTGATACTTGGTTCTAAACTGTGTGGCACTACTTTTCTTATCTGTACACTAATATTGAAAAAAAATTTCGTGTGCTAATAAACTATTTTCATTGCTTTTGATGGAATAGTACAAATAATTCACACAACATTTACCAGAATATATTCTGAGAGAAATGCACTCAGAATACACTGTTCTCAGATTTCATTCTGCTATTTTCAGATATAATCATTAAACTCTTTCATTCTATGTGAGGTATGTAGGCTGCTTTATCATTGTGAGTTTCTAACCAAAGATATTTAAGCAATTTTCTGAAGATACATTTGATATCTCTGAAGAGCTCTTTTGCTATTGTAAGTCTATATATTTATTTTGAATGCACGTTGGTTGAGTGTACTGTTATAAGTATACATGCAACCAGATTTTTCCTGACATTTCTTTGTTTATAAGTTTTCCATTAACAGATGTTGGGCTACTGTTTTCTATAAAGTCTTTATTTTGGTAGATCATACTTTTTCGGTTAAGGAAATCCTGCATATGGGGAAACAACTAGAAACTCCCAGTTCTTAAATATAAAGTGGTTTTATGCATTTCAACAAAACCTGGAACTCTAGTCACAAAGACAAAAAGGTTCCTCTTTTCTTCTTTTTTTCCTTTTGCAAAGGCAAAAAGTTCCGAATGTCAAGCATTTCCTTTTGACTGAGCAATCTCATGTGGTGATGATTTATTATAAACAATAAGGTGATTATTTATTATAAACTAAAATTTATTAACTAAAAGAAAATATATAAACATATTTTTTTTTAGTTATATTACCTTCTTAGTAATAATATCAGTAGTGGCAAAATTATGTAAAACAAGCACACTTACAGCCAAAAAGTATCAGTCAAATACTGCTATTCACACTATTTATCCATACCTTCTAAGAAGCTTTTAGTTTGCCCATGGAGGTTGATGCCAAAGTCATTGAGGACATGAAACCTAACTAGCAAACTAATATTTTCTATAAATTATGTTAAGCTGGGAGTTGTTCAGTTTTTACTCTGGGAAGCTCCAAAAGAGAAACCAATAGAGGATACCATCCAAGAATTATTCAATCAAATAGAGAATGTAGCAAAAACAGAGCATCAAAGAAAGTGAAAATATAACATAGAACAAAAATGTGGTTTTAACAATGAAATGATGAATACCTTTAAAAAGAAACAGCAATTTTTTAGAAAATGGAAGGAAAAAAAACTAAGAGGATTTGCACTTAGAGGATTGTTGTTGTTGGAGGTTTTATGGAGCAGCGGCAGCTAAAGGCCATTATGCGCCAAACAATGATAGGAGATAACAGGTGTCTTAGAGGATTATAAAAAACAGAGTGACCTTCCTGAATGTAAAGAAAAAGTTGCAATGAGAAAGGTATTCAACAGATTCGTACAGAACAACAAGATTACATGCACAAAAGCAAAAGAACATGATCAAGACATCGTTCAAGAACAGATAAACTGGTGTTATTATCTAAATGTATATAGAATTTAAAAACCATCATATCTTCTAATAAATACAAAGTGTTAAAGCTGCCACTGCAGCAATTTAGCATTAGCAAAGATTGAATCACTTAATTAATTAACAATCTCCTGAAAAAAGAAATCATAGGGCCCAGACAGATTTCTGCTTTTCATTTTAAAGATATTCCCCATTTGTATTGTAAATGCCCTACTGAATCTACTCAAATATTTTCTTAAGGGTGGAATAATATTGAGCATGTGGAGAGGGTATTGTGTAAAATCAATTTTTTAAGAAAAGAACCAGCAGAAGCAAAAGATTACAGACCTTAGTGCCAGGCTGTTTGCTGATCAAGATTTCCAAGAAGACCATCCCTCCTGAAATAGCAAATCGATGTTTTGCATTTTGACCTTCTTGCCTTCACAATATCATTCAGTAGAAATCAACAATAATAAACTTACTTGACAAGTGGTTTAGAATATAAAGCATTGCACAGGTGAGCACAATTAGATGTGATATTTTATGACATTAAATTGACTTTTGATAATATCACAATAAACTACCTTAAGGTACTAGATAGTTTGACTTCCAAAGTGCTTCTATTTGGACATCCTTTAACATCTTAAGACCAAGGAACTTAAAAATTTTTAATGACAAAGACAGTGTTTCCTGTGTTGTAGAAAGGGGCCTGCGTTATGGTGGTGTCAATTATTTTGGAACCATTTCTGGTGTCTCACTAGGATTTCACTAGTTATGCACACAACATAAAACTCTTTATAGTATCAGACAGGAAATGTGAAAACAATAGCTTAAGAATAAATATTGAAAAAAAAAAAAAAGAGAGAGAATAATATGCAGATGGTGATGGATGCTCAGATCTTTCAAAAGATATCTTGGCTTAACATGGGTCGAAACTTAAATACCATAAAGATGAAAATAAAAAAAAAATGTCCTCAATAAGAGAAAAACCTAACCAGCACTATGCAATATTCATCAGGAGATTGTGGGCATTAGGGATAAAAAGTTAATATCTCAGTATATTAAGCAGTGCCTTCTTATCATTCCCCTTTATGCATCAGAAATTTGGTCATCCATGTAGAAGAGCTATAAAGCAAAGGTCTTTTCCACAGAATACTGGATCATGAGATGGGTGAACTAGATCAACTAAACCACCTTAAGATCTCACTACATGTGTATATCTTAAGTGGGTAACAATAAAAAACATCATGACAAGCAGCATCCATCAAATATATCGAATGCTCCCTAAACAATAGACATCATTAAAGTGCTAAAAGAAAGCATCAGCAGTTCCATTTACAACCATTTGTTAGAGGAATGTTTCCAGAAAGCACATTGGCATAGTTAATTCAATGAAAATAGACCTCTATATGTACAGTAGATAGGAAGTATGGAAGTTCAACAAAACATATACAAATATAATTTTGAGAGCATTTTTTTTTGATGATTCATTTACTAGAGAACTAGTAAAAGAACATCAGAAAGAGTACTGTGACCAATTATAACTCAGTGAGTCATACAAACTTCTATAATGAATCAGTACTGATACAACAGTATGTTCATAAATAAGGACAATATTTTAAATATATATTTTAATTAATGTCAGCACAATAGAAAGGGCATATATAAACTTAATAAAACAAAAATAAAATTTAACATTTGTTCAGTAACATTGCCATTTTGGCCTTTACAAAATTCTGGTCTTTTTGGCACAGAACAACACACAGCAAAGCACAATTCCTCAGAAATGTTCTCAAATTCTCTGTTGACTGCTGAAACTTCAATAGAGCTGTGCTTATCCTTTAAGAATCTCCAAAAAGGAAAGGGTGAGCGCAGATTGTGAAGTCAAGGGAGTGTGGTAGTCATTCAATAGAACCCTACGTCCAATCCATTGACCTGGGAACTTTTTTGTCTAAGAATCTGTGGATAGTTTTTGCATAGTTGAACTGGTGCTCCATCCTGCATAAAAAAACCAGTGGTGCAAATTGATATCGAGCTACATTAATGGAATGATTTTGTCTTTCAGCAGTCTTGAACAGCTTTCTCCTGTCATAATTCCCTCAAAAAAAAAAAAAGAAAAAGAAAAAAAAAAGTCCAATAACATCTATCTAAATTCCAGCCCCAACCTCAAGCCAGGGATATTTAAATCCTTGTCAAAAAGTAATAAACACATTAACAGTTCCACTTAGTTTAAATGTAGCTTTATCAATCCACAAGCAGACACTGTCAGCGATATTCAGGTTTGTAATGCTTGTAGCCAAAAACTTCTCTGGAAGTTTTTTACTTGCACTGTAATTGGCATTACTCTTACCTTAGTGTATAAATATATTTATCTCCTAATTATTCATACTCAAATGATCTATAAAATATTATAGATCAACTGCCACCCCCCCTTCTGTTTGCTCTGGGATTTTTTAATGGTCATAATTCTTTGTAGGGATCTCCAGCTGCAGACCAGAAAGTAAAGTTAGCCTCTGCCTGATGCTTATATATCCTTGATGTTTATCAACTTGCCTACAGCAGCCATGACTGCTATAGATCTCTCAATCTGCTCTTTTTTTCAATATACACTACCCTCCTAAAACTATGCAGACCAGACTCACATTGATGTCACTACTGCTCACTTCAATAGCATATTAGTGATGCAATATGGTCATCTCTATTCTGATGTGCTTAAAACCCTACAGTGACAACATTAGTATGTCAGACCTCTTTGGCCTCTATGACACACACTCCATCTTCCTAAGTAGTCTTTCCACCAACTTGAAAACGAAATGCACAAGACATAATTCTTAATTATGCCTTGTGCATTTCGTAATTATGCCTTGTGCATTCTTAAAACCAACAAATAATAGATTTCAACAGGTATAGTACTCCATTGCTCCTGCAGAACAGTGATCAGTTAAGCTACAATTGATTTGTGATGTGTTAGTCTAGTTCTCACATGCCATTCTAGTTCATCCCATAGGCATTTCATAGGCTTCAAAGTGGGACCTGCACTAGCCATTCCAACTGTTGTATGTTCCTCTTCATGAACCATTTTCAAACAGCAGTGGTGGTATAGCATTAGGCATTATCCTGTTGAACTAAACATTGGTCTGTACCAAAGAACTATTACATTATAGGGAGCATGGAATTGTGTAATTGTCAAAAATGTTAAGGTATGTGTCAGCAGTCATGATTCTCTGCACAACCACCAAAGAATATATTATACTTTAAGGCCATACTATAAGAAGCAGCCTCATCCCATAAACCCAACCTCCACCTCCTACAAACTTCATTTGGCACATGACACAGTGCACATTTGCAGCAGACATTATCAGACATCCTCCATGCCCACTCTACCCATCTGATTAGAACAGGATGTAGCAATATTAATCACTCCATAGAACTGAATTTCATTACTCTATAGACTAATTATGGCATTTGATGCACCATGCACAGTCAGATCCCTGATTGCAGTTTGTGATGTTTGGCTTATACACTGCCACATTCCTTTGAAAACCAAGACCATATTGTAACTACTTCATACAGATCTCAACCCTTGTTGCCACCTTAAACTTTGGTTGGTGTTTTTCAGCAATGTCTAACAAAGTTTTTATACTATCCTTCTGAGTACCCTCTGGTTAGCATTAGAGGAGATGCTGTATAAGCTTGCAAGAAAGCAAGCTTATACAGCATCAGCCAAAAAAAAAAAAAAAAAAACCCTTCTCATTTCACACATACATTCACTCCAAATGTTTGTCTAGTTTTTCCTGAATTTATTTAAGCCGTCAACTTCTACAACAACAGATGGAAGTTTGTTCCAGCAATCAACCACCCACTGCAGATTGGCTAAAGGCAAATTTCCGCACATCTATTCTACAACTGTCTTTCCTCAGTTTGAATTTATGTCCCCTCAGGTGATTAATCTGGGCAAGAGAAAGAATCCCTCAGCATTGAGCATGCTCAAACCATTCAAGACCTTGTACACCTCAGTCAGATCAACTCGCAAGTGCCTAGTTTCCAGACACTATAATTTGCAAAACTTGTCTTTCTTCATAAGAGCAACCCTTAGTTCCATTCACTAATCTTGTTACCCTTCTCTGTACTCATTCCAGCAGCTCTACATCCTTCCTAAAACATGGCCTCCAGACCTGTATACAGCACTCAAGGTGTGGCCTGACCATTGCCTTATACAAGGGGATAATCACATCCTTTTCCCTGCTAGAAAAAGTTATGTGGAATGTTCATTGCCAGATGTCACAAGTTGAAAAACCAGCACTGTAACATCTAACAATAATATTCTTTCAAAACCAGTCAGCTTGGCTCTGTGTCATGACAAGAACAACAACTGGCATGTATCACAGTTGCTAAAACAAACCCAATTGTTTTAAGCTTCCTTATGTACTGATATGAGTCACTTGTTTATTCATATATATCAGCCTTATATTCTAATCTAGTTACTTATCTGGGAAGGTGCAGTGGACTGTGAAAAAATACTTTTTGAAGATTAATGCATATTAAGGTTGTCAGTTCTTGATAACCCACTTAATAGTGTTCACGTTACACTAATTTACAAACCTCAGACATGGACAAATTTACATCCTGTACACTGCATTATATGGAATTTTCCAAAGGAAGACTGGAATAAATATGCTACCCACATTAACTTTGATGATAATGTGATCAAATGAGATCCTATAAGTGATATCACTGAATGTGTTACTATGTAGATATTAGCCATTGCATTCATGGCAATATCCAAATCTTTTCCAATAAAGCGCAAACACATAATCACTGGCAGAACCAGCAATATGCACATGTTGAAAAAGGAAAGAACAGAACTTGGATCATATATCAATAATACTCTACCACAAATAGCCACTATTTATAAGAGATTAATAGCCAAAGTCAAGCAGATCTGAAGAAAAGTAAAAAATAATATTAGATCCATTTTGTCTTAACCATCAACAAAGACACAGAACTCATAGGAAAATGCAATCACTTAGAACCATATGTTTCTTGCAGGTTCCAACTTCAATACTCAATTGGAAAGGAGAGGTTGTCCCCTCCCAACAAAATAACAAATTCTTTAGCTGGAGATTGTACAACATATAATCCACTACTGCCTACAGTTTAGTCTTTCAACAGATTAAAGTATTTTACTGAAGACAACTATAGGCCACTTTTGCTTACTAGCCACTTAAGCAAAGCCTATGTAAAAATTCTCCATAGATAAATAAAATGTTCTGGAAACTAAAAATATAATGAACAGTGACCAGCATAGATGTCAGAAGAATTGGCCTTGATAACACTGGTCAACAAGGTTTTGCTAACCTGGGTGAAAGTTAAGCATTTTTTGTTAATATGACAGTAAAAAGTTTCTATCACGTCACATTTTTTTATAAAAATGCAAAAACAGTTTTAAAAAAATGTAAAATAGTTTCAAAATCAACAAAATCATCCAACATTGCACTCTGCACCTTTCCTGGTCGGATTTATTACAACAATAGAGACATATTTGTGTTGTTTAATGGTATACTAATACCACTTTTTAGTTTTATGGCCCTGAGGAGTCGCCACTCTGAGTTATATTGCTATAATCCTTATTATGCGGTAGCACATTTTCATCCTGCTATATTTCAGTCGGTCAGGCACCTCTGTGAAAGACATCTTGTTTACAAGCTGTCTTTATTCCTTAAATGTACATTTTTGGGATTAGTTTAAGATTTGTAAGATCTAGTGGTAGGTTGTGGTGTTTTTAAAGTTGAGTTTTGGTCTTGTGAAATGGAGCGAAAACGGCATTCATGTGTTAATTCGCCAAACAGATTTTGCTATTTTTGTGGACAATTTACCGTGAAGTCTCAATGTCGATCAATCACAGACAAGGTGAAACTAGCTTATTATTTTTATTTTGGTTGTCACGTAGGCGATTAGGATAAGGTGGGTACTGCATATCTGCTGTATAACATGCTATGTAAATCTGACTGAATGGATGAAGGGGAACAATTCTAAAATGCCTTTTGCTGTTCTGATGAACAGGTCACTTGTTGGTTCTCGCCAGATCATCAGAACAGCAAAAGGCATTTTAGAATTGTTTCCTTTCATCCATTCAGTCAGATTTACATAGCATGTTATACAGCAAATATGCAGTACCCACCTTATCCTAATCGCCTACGTGACAACCAAAATAAAAATAATAAGCTAGTTTCACCTTGTCTGTGATTGATCGACATTGAGACTTCACTGTAAATTGTCCACAAAAATAGCAAAAGCTGTTTGGCGAATTAACAATGAATGCCATTTTCGCTCCATTTCACAAGACCAAAACTCAACTTTAAAAACATCACAACCTACCACTAGATCTTACAAATCTTAAACAAATCCCAAAAATGTACATTTAAGGAATAAAGACAGCTTGTAAACAAGATTTCTTTCACAGAGGTGCCTGACCGACTGAAATTTAGCAGGATGAAAATGTGCTACCGCATAATAAGGATTATAGCAATATAACTCAGAGTGGCCACTCCTCAGGGCCATAAAACTAAAAAGTGGTATTAGTATACCATTAAACAACACAAATATGTCTCTATTGTTACAATAACCGGAACTCTCTATTCCTATTCCTCCACTTAGTTATGAAAAAATTGCTATTCCAGAAGAAGACCAAGAGTCACTAGAGCCCATAACATGCCCCCTCAACATCTGCCAAACCTAGTTACAATCCTGAAAATGACAAAACCCCACACTTAATTGAGCAAAGTGAACTTAATGATTTGGTTAGGGATTTAAATCTTTCAAAGCAACAGGCTGAGCTATTAGGATCTGGGTTGCAACAGTGGAATTTGCTAAAAAATTCCATGGGGATTTCTGTGTTTAGAAACCAAAATGAAAAGTTTGTAAGTTATTATCAAGTGGAATGTTCTCTTTGTGTCTGCAAAGATATAAATGGATTGATGAATGAACTAGGGTTTGAACACAATCCTGAAGAGTGGACATTATTCATCGATTCTTCTAAACTCAGTTTAAAAGCAGTTTTGCTACACAATGGTAATGTCAAACCATTTGTCCCAATGGCTATGAAAGAAAGCTAAGATACTGTGTCATTGCTATTAAATGCTTTAAACTATAAGAAGTATTGTTGGAAAATGAGTGGTGATGTAAAAGTAATCACTTTGTTGCTTGGACTGCAGGGTAGTTTTGCTAAGTATTATTTACTGTGTTTATGGGGTAGTCGAGCAGGAGAACATCATTATATTGGGAAGGAATGGTCCATCAGAGAAGAATATGTTCCCGTGAAATTCAACATCAAATGCACACCTTTAGTGAAACCTGAAATGGTGCTTCTCCCACCTTTGCACATTAAGTTGGGTCTCGTGAAAAATTTTGTAAAAGCTCTGGACAAAAATAGTGAAGATTTTGAGTACTTAAAAAGCCAGTTTCCAAAAATTAGTAATGCAAAGTTGAAGGTTATATTCGTAGGGGCTTAGAGGGGAATGGGCATTCTGTGTGTTATCAGACACTCAGTCTAAAACACTGATAGGTCCAATATCTTCCTATTTTTAGAAGATTTAGGGGAAGTCAGGTTGGCCTGCCTCACTGGTGCCTCCTTAGCCAGGTGGGCAGGAGCAGCAGTGCGTAGCACACACTTCTTGATTAGACCGGGGTTCAAGCCCGTGACTACCAAATATGGAGGATGCGGAAAGGTCAGGGAATGACCACCGCATATCCCAGAGCAATATGGAGCTATTTTTAGAAGATTTAGGGGAAGTCAGGTTGGCCTGCCTCACTGGTGCCTCCTTAGCCAGGCGGGCAGGAGCAGCAGTGCGTAGCACACACTTCTTGATTAGACCAGGGTTCAAGCCCGTGACTACCAAATACGGAGGATGCGGAAAGGTCAGGGAATGACCACCGCATATCCCGGAGCAATATGGCCTTAGTTGCTAATGCTCCTAAAAACCAAATAACAAACAGCCTCCCTCGCTAAAATCCACTCATGCACACCTTCTTGATGGTAAGCCCTGTTACATCACTTAGGTGCCAACGAACATGCAGAGTGGTTCCCTTCAAGATGCCTGGTCAGCATGAAGAGGAAAAGACCAAACCCTCCAGCACATGACAGCACGATGAAACAAATGTCCCGCAGTCCCCAGTGGCTTTCACTCCCCCTCTTACGGCAGTGAGAGGATCAGAGTGGAAGCAATGGGTGCTAAGAATCTCTGGGTATGACCCTGCTGCCATGCACGGAAACTGAAATTGGCCTGTTACAACGTAAGATCACTCATCAATGAAAATAGGATATTAGAGCTGGAAAAGGAATTAGAAAATGTGAATTGGAATATCATTGGTTTGGCTGAAACAAGAAGAAGAAATGAATCACTTATAAGTTTATCATGTGGAAATCTACTGTACACCAATGGAAACAGTGAAAGGAATGAAGGTGGAGTTGGCTTTCTGTTTATTATATCTTCCATAAAGATATAATAAACAACATTTTGGAATTCACCAAGGGTTTCAAGACTACTACTCAGGATTTCTAAAAGTTGCAAACTAAATGTTATAATGATATATTATTATTATTAGCAGTATGGTGCAAGGAAGCCTGAGGCTTATGCTGCACCAGCCAAAAAAAAAGAAAAACCCCCGAGCCACCCTGAGAGAGAGAGAGAGAGAGAGAGAGAGAGAGAGAAGTAGAAAGGAATCACCAAGAAAGAGAAGAATGATGATATCCAGCTGAGGACCCTGGGTGTTCCAAGCCCATATTCACCAGATGTGAGCCCCTGGGGATTGCACCAACATCAAGCCATGATGATGAGGTTGAAGAAATGTACACCAAAATTAAGGGACTTCTAGATGAACAGAAAACTCACTACACCATTATTATGGGGACTTCAATGGTAAAGTTGGAAAAAACAGAACAGCGCAGAAAGGGAAATTATATGAAATTTTGTAATTGGTGAAAGAAATGAAAGAGATGAAAGACGTGGAATTTGCAGAATCTCGAGGAATGTCAGTAATGAACATTTTTTCAAGAAAATGTTGAATAGAAAGTGGACATGGAGGAGCCCAAATAGATTAACAACTAATGAAATCGACTTCATCCTCACTAACAGAAGATATATCGTGAATGATGTTACCATCCTGAGCAAGGTAAATGTTGGAAGTGATCACAGAATGGTAAGATGCACACTTGATATAGATGTAAGAAAAGAAAGGAAAAAACTGACTCAAGTAAATAATACGAATTTTGAGATAACTGAAGAGGAGAAAAAGCAGTATGTACTGGAACTTAAGGACAAGTTTTAGTTTCTGAACACCTTTCAGGACCAAGATATCAATGAGAAATACAACAATTTTCTGAAAGTGATAAAGCCAGAGAAATCTATAGGTAAGAAGAAATCCAAAGGAGAAATAATTAATCAAGAAACACTTGTTGGTGAACCAAAGATGACAAATGAAGAGTAAGATAAACACTGAAAAGGACAAAATTGAGTATACTGAGTTACGCAAAGCCATTAGAAAGAGACTCAGAGAGGACATAAGAAGATTTAACACAAGAAAAGTAGAACAAGCATTAAGGGAAAACAAAGGATTTAAATCAGCAGTTATGAAAATAATACAGAAAGACAAATGATACTGAAACTGAAGAATAACAATAGTGTACTTATAAACAGCAGAGAAGGCATAATTCAAATAGCAGAAGACTACTATAAAGAATTATATAAGGATTGAGAAAATGATGCAAGCAGTGGAGAAGATGGATCACAAATTAGCCCAATATCCTTCCTGAAGAGGTAGAACATGCATTGAAGAAAATGAAGAATCAGAAAGCCCCCATGAAGATGAAGTTACTATAGAGTTAAAATTGGGAGGAAGAGACATGACCCAGAAACTGGCAAGACTCTTCACAAAATACATTAGGAAAAGTGTGATGCCTAAGGAGTGGAATAATGCAATCATAATTTTGTGGCATAAGAAAGAAGATAAATCAGAAATTGGAAATTATAGACTAATTAGATTGTTATCCCACATCTACAAGTTGTTCACAAGGGTCATTACTAACAGATTAGAAAGAATACTTGACAAGAATCAACCAAAAGAGCAAGCTGGCTTTAGGACAGCATTCTCAACTATGGATCACCTTCATGTAATATCGCAGCTAATGGAGAAAGCAAATCAATATAAAACACCATTATGCCTGGCATTTGTGGATAATGAAAAGGTATTTGACTCCATATGGCAATGTTTCGGGCACTGGAAAGAAAACACATAGACACCCCCATACATTATGATTTTGAAGAAAATATATGAGAATGCTACCTTCTTTATTAGATTAGACAAATAGTGGCAAATTTAAAATTGAGAAAGGAGTTCGACAAGGAGACACAATATCTCCAAAGTTGTTTACTGCTGCCCTTGAAGAAGCCTTCAGGAGATTGGACTGGTTGCAGAGAGGAGTCAATGTAAATGAAGGGTACCTAAACCATTTACAATTTGCCGATGACTTTGTGATCATTAGCCATGATCCCAAAGAATTAGTGGAAGATCTTACTCGGTTATGCAGAATTAGTAAGGATTTCTGACTACAGTTGAATATGGCTAAAACAAAAGTAATGATGAAAAAGTATGCCACAGAAAGGGATATAATCATTGAAAGAGCAGTAATTGATAAGGTGGATTCATATACTTATCTGAGACAAGTTATTAGCTGTAATAATGATAAATGGCTGGAAGTCAAGAGAAGAATAAATTTTGGATGGATAGCATTCAGGAAATATAGTCACATACTGAGGAGCAATATTGCAAATTTGTCTGAAACGTAAAATAATGAGTCAACGTATATTCCCTATCATGACTTATGCAAGTGAAATTTTGTACTCACCAAAAGAATGGAAGAGAAGCTGAAAAATACACAGCGAAGAATGGAACAAATTATATTAGGAATCAGACTGTTAGATAAGAATAGAAACACATGGATTAAGCAGCAAACATAAACAAAGGACATTCTTATCAAAACTAAAGAACTGAAATTGGGCTTTGGCAGTACACATTGCTTGAAGACATGATGACAGATAGACTAAGGAAATAACAGAATGGTACAGAAGTGGAGCTAAAAGAAAACCCAGAAGACAACAATGGAGATGAACAGATGAAATTCACAAGTTCATGGGTGGTAAATGGGTGGCCATTGCACAAAACAGAGGGAACTGGTAAGTTGCTGGAGAGGCCTTCATCCTGCAGTGGATTGAAAATGGCTGATGATGATGATGATATTCGTAGGCCCAAAGATTAGACAGCTTTTAAAGGATGAAATCTTTGAAACTAACTTCTAAAAACTGAGAGCAAAGTGGAGGAGAAATTGTTGAAGTTAAACATAAGAAAGGCACCCAGGGTGGATGGGATCTATCTAGTTATATTAAAGGAGATGACAAAAGAAGTAAGCAAACCCTTAGCCATAATTATGAGAGCATCCTTGGATTCAGGGGCAGTCCCCACAGACTGGAGATGTGAAAATGTATCCCCAGTTCACAAAGGAGTATCTAAGAGTGACACTAGTAATTACAGACCAGTTAGTTTAACTTCTGTTCTGGGGAAAATAATGGAGTCACTGGTTAAACATGCATTGCAGGATCATCTAGACAAGACTGCAGTAATAATTCAGACACAGCATGGGTTTGTTAAGGGAAAGTCTTGTCTGACAAATTTCATTGGATACTATAATGTGGTTACAAAGGAACTGGATGCAAAAAATAATTTTGATATCATATACTTGGATTTCAGAAAAGCTTTTGACACTGTTGAACATGAAAGACTACTGTGCAAATTGTTGCAGTATGGTATTAAATGCAAGTTGCTACAATGGATAAATGGATTCTTCCTCTTGCTCAGAATAATCACCTGAGAGGGCATAAATTCAGATTGAGGAAAGACAGATGTAGGATAGATGTGCAAAATTTGCCTTAAGCCAGCGAGTAGTTGGTTGATGGAACAGACTTCCATCCCTTATTGTGGAAGTTCATATCCTAAATAAATTTAAGGCTCAGCTGGACAGGTATTCCGAATGAACGGAGTGGTGAAATGGAAGTGGGTGGTTTTTTTTTTTTTTTTTTTTTTTTTGGCTGATGCTGCATAAGCTTGTTTTCTTGCATCATATGCCTCTACTAATGTTAATAAAAGGGTGGTTAATTGGGAGAAGACAGAGAGTGGTGATCAATGGATGCTGCTCTTCGTGGACTAATTTTATTAGTGGAGTACCCCAGGGTTCGGTGTTGGGCCCACTGTTGTTTTGTATATTTATCAATGATATTGATGAAGGTATATCAGGATTAATGTTGAAGTTTGCAGATGATATAAAGGTTAGCTGGGTTGTTAATGACAGTAATGGCAGTGTGCCACTGCAACAGGGTCTAGAAAAGTTGGGCTGAGAAATAACAACTGAAGTTTAACATAGACAAATGCAAAGTATTGCATATGGGTAGAAGTAACCTCAAGGAGATGTACCAACTGTGTGGTACTATACTTAAGGAGGTAGAAAATGAAAAAGATCTGGGAGTAATTGTGCAGTCAGATATGATATTTTCTGAGCAGTGTGGACAGGCTGCCAGAGCAGGTCATGTGGTATTGTCAGTGATATACAGGAATTTTGCTAGAAGGGAAAAGGAGATGAGTATCCCTTTGTATAAGGCAATGGTCAGCCATGCCTTGAGTATTGCATACAGGTCTGGACGCCCCATTTTACAGAGAATGTTGTTGTTATTTGGTTTTTAGGAGCATTAGCAACTAAGGCCATATTGCTCTGGGGATATGCAGTGGTCATTCCCTGACCTTTCCACATCCTCCGTATTTGGTGGCTCACAGGCTCGAAACCCGGTCTGATCAAGAAGCATGTGCTACGAACTGCTGCTCCTGCCAACCTGGCTACGGAGACACCACAGAGGATGTTGCTTGAGTGAGTACAGTAAAGGGCAACAAGGTTGGTGAGGTGAATGAAGGGATGGTCTTACCAAGGAAGGCTTAAGTTCTGCAAATTGCAGCATCTGGCAGGGAAATCAGATCATCTGCAAGGTGATCTGATTGAGGTGTATAAGGCCTTGAATGGGTTGAGCAGGCTGAATTCTGATGGGATTATTAATCTTGCTCAGATTACAAACCTCAGGGGACATAAATTCAAATTGAGGAAAGACAGTTATAGAATAGATGTGCAAAAATTTGCCTTTAGCCAGCGGGTAGTTGATTGCTGGAACAAACTCCCATCTGTTGTTGTGGGAGTTGATAGCTTAAATAAATTCAAGGAGGAACTGGACAAACATTCTGAGGAAATGGATTGATATTGATATTTATTACTTAAAGCGATCCCAGCCAACCAATGGCAACCCCACTGTCAGTTACACATAATTTAGCAGTATTCTTATATACTCCCTCTCCTCTTTGCCCAAGTACAGGGAGGGAAAAAACCTGCCATGACCAAAAAAGATTGATATGAACAAATTGAAAAATAATCAAATTACATAAAAAATAAATATACATATAATTAAATTTCAGACAAAGTCCAAACTTCATTGGAAAGATCTGCATCTGTTCACAGTCTGTTGGAAAGCGAGCAGTGATAGGAGCTGCCGAGAAGAGAAATACCACCGCTAGGAGCTGCCAAGAGCAGAAATTCCAACACAAGGAGCTGGAGTTGCAGTGGATATAGCAGACTCAAGCCTCCACGATGTGTGAAATAGTTTTTTTTTGGCTGATTCTACTACCTAACGCCACTGAATTAGCTGCATAGAAGTTCTTCAGAGCTGTTGTTAACAACTTTTTAGGGAATAAAAAAAAGTAGAGAACTATAAAGAGGTGATAGAAGAATTGTTGCATAACTATCAAAAGTTAGGATGCCGAATGTCGCTGAAAATACACTTCCTAGATTCACACCTGGACTTCTTTCCGGAGAACTTGGGATCTGTCAGTGACAAGTAGAGGGAATGATTCCATCAAGATATCCACACTATGGAGCAGAGGTATCAAAGATGATGGGATCCAGCAATTATGGGTGACTATTGTTGGTTTCTGATAAGGGAGGACCACTCTACTCATAAGAGGAAAAAATAGCTGCAAATAGACCGATTTCCTATTTTTGACTCAACTTTTATGGGTTAATTGCTTACTTAAATCGAAATAGGTGTTTATAAAGTTTAAATATGTTAATTTTTATCTATTTGGAATGTTTACTGGTCATCATTTCTATTTCAAGCAATTAATTTACAAGAAAAGTCAAGTACATTTAAGTAAGTAAAAATTTACATTTTTTGGAAGAAAAGGAGCACAAAGCCATAACATGAAAACGTGATGTGCTATGAACTTTCTACTGTCATTTTTATTTTCAGCATGTGCGATTTAGTGAAATCAGTTAATTTCATTCATATTATCAAAAAAAAGTTTAAAATTGTTGGCTAGTGTAATTAAGGCTGAAGCAGGTATCTACAATGCATTTATAAGGAGACATGTAGTTGAGGAAGTGGCTTTCTCCACTTCACCAAGCATGTGTCCACTTCATCCACCTCCTTTTTTTCTTACACTAAAGATTTCAAAATGTAAAACAGTTCTTACTTGTGCATAATTGTGCAATGGAAATTGTGCTACACTTTCATCATTATCATATGTTCCATTATAAGAATCAATTTTGAACGCCTTTGTGATATTTTTATAAAACACATTTCTGGAGGTCACTACCATAAAACAATAAAAACAATTTGCACTTTCCAGTTTATTGGGCTTTTCTGTTAGTGCATCTAACAGAAAACTCAATCTTATTGCATTTACAATAATCCCGATAGCTGGAATTGTGGTTAGTAAACTCAATCTTATTGCATTTACAATAATCCCGATAGCTGGAATTGTGTGGGTTTTTACATTATTATGGTGAAATATGTTTCCCCTTCACTGAAATCTTCAATCATATAAAAAACATAAATAAATTTTTGGAATCTTATCATCATTCCTATTTATTTATTACAATGGTGAAAGAAAAGGGACCAATGGAAAGTGCAAGTGCTAGCAGTGCTACAAAACAAAACAAAATTGATTTAGAAATGAAGATGATTAATTAAGAAGTATGAAGCAGGACAAAGTTTATCTATTGCATGGAATTAGGTCTTACTGCTTAAACAGTGAATACTATTTTAAGGGACAGTGCGCATGTAAAATAACATGTTAAAGAATCAAAGTATTTCACACCAGGGCCAGTCTGCCCCAACAGTGATCACGAAACAGCGTTCAGGTTCTATATCGAAAATGGAAAAGCTATTAATAATATGGATGGAAAATCAGATTCAGAAGCAAGTGCCCCTGAATCTAACGGCCATTCAAGCAAGGAGTATTTATGAAAATAATGATAAGTACGGCAAACCCCAAGCCAAGTTTGTTGCAAGCAACGGGTAGTTTAATAGGTTCAAGCATCACGCTGGTTTCCAAAACATTAAAGTATGTGGTGAAGTCGCTAGTGCCGATTCTACAGCTGCAGAGAAATTTTGTGATGTGTTGGAAAAAACTCCTTCTAAATCTCCACAGCCCTCATCATCTGCAGTGGCATACTTATCAACTGGAGAGTTAATTCTGGCAACGATGCTCGAAAGGTAAAACTTGCTGATATTATGCCTGTCTCCTCTCTCTTTTTGTAATTTTATAATTTTGTAATTTTGTACACTTTTGTAATTTTTCTTACACATGAGATAAAAAAATTGAATCAATAATGCTATTTACATGTTCGTGGAACATTTCTTTATTGCTTCTATCAAATTAAGCGCGCATAGTTGCGAGTGCAGAATTTCCCTAAATGCTTATTTAGGGAAATTTAGACTTACGTAGCATTCCACGGAACGCAACCCTTACATTAATCAGGGAGTGGCTGTACTTGGATTTCAGGAAAGCTTTTGATACTGTTGCACATAAAAGACTGCTGTAAAAATTGGATCAGTGTGGCATTAAGGGAAAGTTGCTGTTATGGATAAAGGGATGGTTGAGTGGGAGAATACAGAAAGTGGTTATTATTATTAGCCATATGGTGCAATAAGCCTGAGGCTTATGCTGCAAGAGCCAAAAAAAAAAAAAGGTTCTGAATTACCCTGAGAGAGAGAGAAAACAAGGGTCAGAAGTAGAAGGAAATCGCCAACGAAGAAAAGAATGATGATATCCAGCTCAGGACCCAAACTCACCAGATGTGAGCCCCTGGAGGGGAATCAATGGACACTGCTCTACATGGACTAATATTATTAGTGGAGTTCTCACAGGGTTCAGTGCTTGGCCTATTGTTGTTTTCTTTATTGATTAATGGTACTGATGAGGGTATATCAGGCTTAATGTCTAAGTTTTCAGATGATACAAAGGGTGGCAGGATGGTTAATGACAGTAATGAAGGTATGCTGCTGCTGCAAAAGATCTAGAAAAATTAGGCAGATGGGCTTAGAAATGCAATTGAAGTTTAACATTGACAAAGAGGTACTGCATATAGGTAGCATCAATCCCAGAGTAACATATCAACTGTGGGGTAATACACTAAGGTTTGTAGAAAATGAAAACGACCTGAGGATGATTGTGCAGTCTGATATGAACTCTGAGCAAGATGCAGGCTGCCAAGACAGCTCATTGGGATTTGTCAATGATATACAGGAATCTTGCTAGCAGGGATAAGGAGTTGGTTATCCCATTGTATAAGGCGATGGTAGGCCACATCTTGAGTACTGCATACAGGTCTGGAGGCCTCATTTTAGGAGGGATATATAGCTGTTGGAACAGGTACAGAGAAGGACAATAAGATTGGTGAGAGGAACAAACTTGTGCTCTTACCAAGAAGGCCTGGCTTTCCTTTCTGCAAATTGCATCTGGAGACTAGGCCCTTGCAAGGTGATCTGATTGAAGTGTTTAGGGCTTTGAATGGCTTGAGCAAACTCAGTGCTGATGGGATCCTTCCTCATGCTCAGACTATGCACATGAGAAGGCATAAATTCACATTGAGGAAGGATGGTCACTTGAATAGATGTGCAGAAGTTTGCCTTCAGCCAATGGGTGATTGATTAGTGGTACAAGCTTCCATTCATTGTTGTGGAAGTGGATAATTTGAATAAATTCAAGGAAGACCTAGGCAAACTATAGGAGGGGAATAAAATAAACTTGAAAATTAACCAAATAGCTCCCTCTACATTAATTAGTTCTGGAACTTCTGTGCTGCAAGATAATTATGATAAAGTTTGTAACTTGTCATTAACGGATCATGTGGACTGTATGATTACTCTGCTGGCACTTCGTAAAAAAAAAACTGTAGAAATTATTCAGTGACACTTCTTGCAATTGTAATGAAAACATCAGGCTAATTGAAAATGTTGAGTTTGACAAATAATAAGATAGCTGTGAGAAGTTCTGATGTTCATAGAGTCCCATCTGAGGATTGCAGTTTGTTGTTAAGTATGCTAAAAGCTAAGAGAGTTAAAGACTGCAGGGGGGTCAAGTTATAGTGAAAGTAAATACTCCTAATGATGTTTGGCTATTTGTTGAGTTTAGTGCTCATTTAAAGGACAAGGGATTTCCTGTGCAAAGGGTTTCATAACCTTTACCTGACATTATTATATTTGATGTGGACAAAGGAATTCAAGAACTAGAACTGTTGTGAGAACTATATGAGTGAAATTTATCAGACATTGGTATACTGAAAGATGACTTTGTTAGAAAATATAAGGTCTCTTTCTCGAGGATAAATAAGTCTAATGAGTGTAGGAATTGGATATTGACTGTCAGTTCTAGAGTTAGGGATAAAGTGAAGTGCTCTGGATATGACTTTATGAGTAGTTGCAGTTATAGGTTCAGAGGATATTATCTTACTACAGTGAGTTATTGTTGTCTTAAGTATGGACATACTGCAGGATGTTGTCATTCACAGGAACTGACTTGTTCACATTATGTGAGAGGCAGACACTCCTACGCTGAATGTATGTACAGGGACACTGATCTGACCTGTTCTAATTGTTTGGCTGCAAATCATTGTTCAACACACTCAGTGTGAAGTGTTTTGTGTCCATCTTTCTAGAAGGTTTGCAGTACATCATGGGCAAGACAGATGGTGTTTAGTCTTCTGAAATGAATATCACAGGGACCATCTGATATCTGTACTTTGTTTCCTCTGTCTATTTCTTCTTCTTCTTTCTATTCCCTGTCTTCTCTTTCCTGTCTTTCTTTTAAACTAGTGCTTTTTCTTCCTCTTCTTTTTTCTCACTTTACATACTTTACACTGCTGTGCAGCTTTAAGATCGGTATACTGAGTAGATTGGTACAACAATATCTGAGCTGAATAGTAGATCCCTGGCCCAGTTCCATGTGCCAATACTGGAAACTAGCTTGTGGCAGCTTGCTGCAGTGAGCTAGACTAAGCAGTCAGTCACTCCATACAACCCGACATTACACTTCGGTACACCTACCCCACTGCACTGATTGGTCTTTATCTGCAGAGTATTAACACACATTAAATGCAGAGTTTAACTTTTCAAAGTTTAAGAAAACATTGTATTACTATAGGTATATCAGGTTGAGTGTAACACATGTAGATTTATAATGTTGAAAATATTCCATTGCATCCACATTGTAATGTCAAGAAGAATGAATACAACAGAGCACAAAGGTGAGCACAAGTTATTTTACCTTTCTTTCTTCATAAAATTCGGTAATACAAGTATGTGACCTAAAGAAAGTGAATTGCATTCATATGGAAGCTTCCTTATTGTTTATATATATGCCAAATAGTATAAGGGTTCATACCTACATACTATACACTTATAATATGATATTAAAATTTCAGGCTCTTCCAGAAACATTTCGAGAGAGAACAACACATGCCTCAAACAGTCGAGAAAATCTGTGTAAAAACAGATATCAAGATATTAAAGCCTGTATGTAAATTCCTTATTTCAAGATTACTAATTCATTTCTATTATAATATTGCTAATAATCACAAAAATGTTTCTGTATTCTGTCTTGCAGCATTTCATTTGATACGATTAAATATAATTTATGAAATTAATATACAGGAAAAGCCCATTAATTGTTTGAGACTGAATGATCCAAAGATCAGTGTTTTGAATTAAATTGGTGCAAATAATCCAGTATTTCATTTTGAGACCAAAACTTCAAATTTTATATACTGTATAGGTTATTTATATATATGTATAATTATATATTTCTCAAAATTTTATTAGAGAAGCCAAAAAATCAGACTGTTCTTAAACGATAACATGAGTTTTAGTTGGGTAGGCAATGAGCTGAATTGCTAGAAACATTTTCAGGCCTTGTGGTCAATTTGATTCCCCCTAACCATGCTGGTGATGTGTTTATCAAATACAGTACATTTTCCTAATATGGTAGAATCTCATAAATCCAGCATATGTCCCATTTAGTGAATGCCACATTTTTGAAAATTCCAGTTTTTTGAAAGTTACACATAGCTTAAGTATTCAGGAGTAATTTGTAATTATGCTGTCAGCATACCTAAGCTTGCCAAGTACAGAATACATAGCATATTCTACAGAATATAGGCTCTAGCATAATTTAATGCAGTCATTAAAGATTTGTCTCTGATCACATTTTAATTTAATGATCAAAAATTTTAAGTTGTTCATGGCAGTATAATGGTTTCACCACTTTCACTTCTTGGAGAGGTCTGAATTCGAGTCCCGTCAATGACTGGAGTAATTTCTAAAGGCCTTTTCATTTGAGGCCTTTAGAAATTACTTTAGAGATTAGCTGTAGTTAGCTAATCTCAGACAGAGGGAATAGAGTTTCCTCCAATGAGTTATTCTGTGTTTTTCATCCTGCATAACACACAAATCAGCCTTTGTAATTATTATTATATATTGTACAGATATAATACATACTTGTACAGATATAATACAACAACAACACAATATGGTCTAAATTGCTGATGCACTTAAAACCCAACAACAACAGACAAATGGTTAATTTTACCCATTTGAATTCAGGGAGAACTTTCAGTTACATCATAAAATAACTATGGTTTTTTTGTTTACTAAATAATCCAGAAATATTGTAGGAATGATATCTAATCTCCACAGAATGATAGCTACCAGCATTAGGCTAAAATGTGAACTCATGCTGCCAGTCTGGTCCATTGTTTAGCATGATTGCCTAAAAATAAAGTTGAGAGTTTGAATTCTATTATTCCAGTATTGTGATTGTCCAGAATTTTTTAATATGAAATATAAATGGTGCAATATGATTTCAGCAATCAAATCACCTTAAAAACTAAATATACATAGTAACAATGACTTACTGTTTAAGAAATATGTAAAATAAATAGAAAGAAATTGGTGTTTCGAAATTACCAATGGAACATAATGAATAAATCTGTCAACTGTAGTGCTTTTTTTCTTAATTCAACCAATGTATTTCCCTTCTCATCATGTTTTTCTGACCAGCATTTTTAAATATTTCTCTAACATAATGTTCAAATTCCAATAATCAGGGATTGCTTTTCCATAAGTTGTTGAAATATGTTTTGAAATCTAACAGTACATAATATTAATTATACACACAAGATTGATATCAAAATGTTTCCACCTTGATATACACTTAATGTTTTGGTGATGTTTTGAGGTTACCTTGTTTTCAAGCCTAATAAGAAATGGAACTTCTGCATATTGCAACAACAACACACTTGTTCCAGTTAGCAGCAGTTCCGTTTCTGATTAGCCATGAAGACAAGGTTCAGTGTAGCCTCAGAACGTTGCCAATATCTTTTAAGTGTATTATAAGGTGATAAACTTTCAGTAAATATCTTATATTTATCTTGCTTGGTATAGCAGTGTGCTTTTAATTATTATCTATTATTACGACAAACCATGTATCATTCTCCTTTCAGTTAATGTACATAGTATTTTTTTTTTTTTTTCAATCTTGTCCTTAAGTTGCTAAACAACAATTTAGGGACAAGAATTGTTGGACATCATAACTTATTTCTGATGTTATATTAATAAGGATATTAGAGATCCATCAGAATATGAGATAACTTTAAATTCAGTATTCTGAAGCAGTGGTCCAATAATTTTGTTAGTATTGCTGCCATTTATGGAAAACACACCCACTGCCATTAAAAATAAGTAACAGTTATTCTGTTAAAAGAAATGGTGGTACAAGAATGCATTTTCTTCAGTAGTAGTTCAAGCAAATGATATTTTTTTACAAAATACTCGACTTAAAAAAAAATAAAAAAACCTGGTGATCCCTGGTAATGGATCATCAGTGTCAGATCATTGTAACTACATTGAGATCACATTGCAATTTTCTAACAAAATCAGAAAAAGAGGAGAGTAGAGTCTCAGTTTCTTCCCAAAAAGTAATGACATCTAAATTTTATTTAACTAAAATAATAAATAAAAATAATAATCTTATGTAAATTTTATTTCCGGAAAAATTCCGATTCCTCTTCAACCAGGGATATCAACCTCTGAAGCTAACTTTTATAGTGTTGAAAGACTTTAGCATAGAAAATTTTATGGACAGTAAGGGAAAAAAATTACCAACAATCAAACTTTTTACAGACATATTGTTACATAATATCACAATTTAACTATTGTGATATTATGTAAAGAGCATATTTGACCAAAGAACTTAAAATTTAATAGCAAAAAGTATATATTAAATTGAAAAATAAAAATAAAAAAGATATATATATATATATATAATAAAATCTGCATTGATATATAGTCATACACACAACTTGAAGCAGTCTACATCATCAGCTAAAATAGGTATGTAGCACTCTACAAGATGCTTGGAGTAGTGGAATAATACTTGAAGATTATGTAGTAATACATTCTAATGTGTGTCAGAGGATGCACCTTAATGTATAATTTAATTTGTCATATTTCTAAGCTTGAATTATTCTTTTAGAATGAGTCTGGCCTTTAAAACATAAATGTAAAATTCTCTTATAAAGGATGAATATGTATATACTGTGTATATGCGCATGCACACACACACACACACACATGCCGACCGGGCTAGCCAGGTGGGTAAAGTGCCTGCTTGGCAACCCAAAGGTCGTGGGTTCGAATATCGCCTCGGGCTTGGATCAGAGTAAAATGCAAAAACTTTGGGAGGTACATTATGGCCACAGAAGCCGATGTGCCAACAACTAAAAAAAAAAAAAAAAACACACACACACACACAGTGTATATATTCACTATGATGTATTCATAAATCCCAGAGACTGGCTGTACCACACTTCAATTGGTAAATGATAAATGCAGTATGATTTGTTGTTGGATTGAAAGTGTCACACTGCATCATTATTTATATAGAGATTGTTCACTATTTGGTACAAATAAATGTACACAGTTACTGTGTGCATTTATTTGTACTGAATTTACTGAATTCACCATCATGATTTCTAAATGTGAGAAATGTTAAATTTGCAACATTATGCAGACATCAAATTTTAGTATTAATGGTGGCAAGATGATGCAAAAAAGCACAATTATTATTATTAGCCGTATGGGACAAGGAAGCCTGATCTTTATGCTGCACCAGCCAAAAAAAAAAAAAAAAAAAATATATATATATATATATATATATTTTTTGAATTACCTGAGAGAGAGGGAGAGAAAACAAGAGTCAGAAGTATAAGGGAATCACCAAGAAAGAGAAAAATGATGATATCCAGCTCAGGACCCTTATATGCAGCATTAACCCAAAAAAAATTGCTATCACATCATTTGCTCATACAATGTAATAATTGTCCATTCCTTTAAATTTATTCAAACTACTTACTTTCACAAGATCAAGTGGTTTCAGAATGCTATTTTATCTAATTGGTTTATTCAACAATTACTCTCTGGCTGAAAGTTTCCACATCTGTCCTGCAATCATCCTTTTCTGATTTAAATTTGTCTCCTCGTGTTTTCCATCTGAGAAAGAGTAAGGATGCCATTAGCATTTGGTTTACCCAACCCATTTAAAGCCTTAAACACTATTCAGGTCACCCAGTAGCCTAGTTTCAGATGCTGCAATTTTCAGAACCGAAGTCTGTTTTTTGTTTTTTTTTTTGACAACACCCTTTTGCCCCCTTGTTATTCTTGTTGCTCTTCAATGCACTTGTTCCAACAGATCATTTCCTAAAATGATGCCTCGACTTGTATGCAGTACTCAAGATGCAGCCTGACCATTGCCTTGTCCCCTGAAAAAAAAAATCCTATATATCATTGGCAAAACTCCATAAGCTGTGATAGCACCCCAACTTGCACCACTCAAAGAACTTAAATTCAGACTGTGCAATTTCCCCTGCTTCTTCATTCTCCACTGCCTTCAGTCTGGTACCTCAACCTCATGAATGGTATGTTATTCTGGGATTACTGCAGTGCATATGCAGTACCTTGCATTTATCAATGTTAAACCTCAAATGCCACTTCTCAGCCCATCTTGCCTAATTTTTCTAGGTCTTGTTGCAGTGGTATGCCTTGATTCCTGTCATTAAACTATTAAACTATCATGCCAACCCATGTATCATCTGCAAACTGAGCTTTGATATTTTTTCATCAGTATCATAAATAATTATTGAAAACAGTAAGTGGTCCAACATGAAATCCACTGATAACCATAGCTCCAGTTTGTACAGCAGTCATTCATGTGGAATCTTTACATATGCTGCAGATTTTAACATCATGCCTTCTATCCCTTCATTAATGTCATTTACGAAAATCAGAAATAATAGTGGTCCAAGAACCGATCCTTGGGGGGGCCCCATATCTGATGTTACACCAGCCTGAAAAATATCCATTAGTCATAACTCTCTGCCTTCGGCCCTGCAGCCACCCAGCACTCCGTCTGTTTCAAGTAATCCCAACACGTTCCAGCTTGTACAGTAACCTCTCATTAGGTATTGAGTCAAATGCTTTGCTAATATCCAAATAAACTATGTCAAAATTTCTCTTTACATCCAGCCATGAGTAACCGTGTCAAAATAGCTTACTAGTTTAGTTAAACATGACTTTCCCTTAACAAAACCATGTTGTGTTTTTTTTTTTTTTCAGAATGCTATTTTATCTAAATGTCCCTGGATTGCATGCTTAATCATTGCCTCTAAGATTTTTCCCTCCCACTGAAGTCAGACTAATGGTCTGTAGTTACCAACTTTACTCTTAGAATCACCTTTATGTATTGGCACTTCTCACAAGTCCAAAGATTCAGGTTCAATCTGATTCACTTTTTTCTTCAATGTGCAGGCAACCCCCAACATAGTACTTCTAAAACACGGTTTTGCTCCAACACAATTGATAAATTGTGGAAATCCTCACACAACATGGTACTTGTACAACAAGGTTTCGCTCTAACATGGTTTGAGAATTGCGGGAAATCTCACATAACACAGTATTTGTGCTGGGAAAACTCTGCTAATATGTTATATGTAATTTCCAACGTTTCCATTCCTTTTTGCAAATCCTTGCTGTTGTCTCACTAGTTGTTATCGCCTTTGTGATATTTTTCCAAAGCACATTTCTGGAGGCCAGTACCATAAAACAATAAAAACAATTTGCAGTTTCCAGTTTATTAGTCGTTTCTGTTGGTGCAATCAATTATAAATGAGCAGTAAACTCTATCTTCTTGCATTTGCTATAGTACCGATAGCTGGAATTCTGTGGGTTTTCACATTATAATGGTGAAATGTGTTTTCCCTTACATGAAATATTCAATCATATGATAAACATAAATAAATTTTCAGAAACTCATTACTCTGCATCGTGTTTGTTGCAACTTGTGCGGGCCATGTTCTTTGTTATTAATTGCTTATAATTTTTACTGTTTTAAATTTTACAACAAAAAAAAAAAAAAGTCAGTGAACAGAAATGTCAATTAGTATGTACATACTGCAGTATGTATTAAGTAAGCTATGTATGTAAGCATAAATTTATTTTTATTTTGCTAACTGGAAAATATTCTTCAGATTTTCACGTATCATTTAAAGCGCGGGTCCCCTGTATTTTCCTGGGAAATCCCTGGGTTAGGTTCTGTGCTATTGAACTTGTGCTTATTTGAGACCATAAAAAATAATTGGGACTTCAAAGAGTGCAGTTCGTGACTTTTAAAGAGAGCAGAAGGTACACTACAGATGCTGTAGAAGAGATTGTGCTTAGCAGTGATGAAGAGAAAGAAAATTAAATGAATGTACATTATCTCACATATAAGTATCACAGTTTATAAGGTTAGACATTTATTCAATTATTACTATTTAAGTTACTACTATTATAAAAATAAAGTTAAAATATTAAGTTATTACTACTATAAAAATTAAGTTTCGATAGTTATAAAAAAAATGCTGTATTTTTGTCACCTTTTGGAACATAACCCCCCTTTTTGTACTGGTTCGTAGTCTCGTATAACACGGTTTCACATTACACAAGATTTTGTAGGAACCAAACTACTGTGTCATATGGGGGATTACCTGTATTCACATACATTAAAAATTACTTCACCGCATTGATTGCTCTCTTAGCCAGTGCTTTCTCATACTCCACCTTGGCCACCCTAACCTTATATGTGGTACTATTGCAGATCAACTTGTAGCTGTTGTAGGCTTCAGTACTTTTTGTCACTCTGTAATTATCCCATGCTATCTTTTTCTTTTCAATTAGCCCGACCAACTCCACATTCATCCATTTTGGCATCCTCCTCATGCAATATTTTCTTAATGGTATGTATGCATTCATGGCTTCTGTGATTTTTGCTTTAGAGATATTCCATAATTCAAATGTGTTCACCCTCTCTCTGCAATCTTCCCATTTAATAGATTCCATAAAGCGCCTTAAACTGTCATAGTCTCCCCTTCTGAAATTAAAACCCGTGCTTTTCCCTTTAACTACGGCAATGTTTTTCTTCATCTTCCAACTAATTACTGCATGATTGCCAATGGACCCTGTACTTTAAGCCTTGTGATGTCATCTGGTTCATGAGTAATGATGAGGTTTAGAATATTTTCATCCCTAGTATTTCTCTAACATGCTGGTATAAATAATAATCATTTAGTTTATTTTAAAAAAATTTTCCCTGTGATGAGTTTTCCTCCCACTTGTTCCAATCAGTTAGAGACAGATTGATGTCACCTGTAATAAGGCATTCACACATGCTTGCCCATTTCATCTACATATAGAGAGACTTTTGTCATACCCTTTACAATCTAATCTCAGGCAGGGTTCTCCCCATGAGTTATTGCAGCTCTTTTTCAGCCCACACAAAATACAAATCAGCCTGTGAACACACACTGGACAGACAGAATAGATACAGGGATGTAAAGCAATGGAGGAATCATTAATGTCATGCCTGTAGTATAATATTGTTCTCAATCTGTTGTTATTATTGTTATTTGGTTTTTTTTTTAGGAGCATTAGCAACTAAGGCCATATTGCTCCGGGGATATGCGGTGGTCATTCCCTGACCTTTCTGCATCCTCCGTGTTTGGTGGCTCACGGGCTCGAACCCCGGTCTAATCAAGAAGCATGTACTACACACTGCTGCTCCTGCCCACCTGGCTACGGAGGTGCCCCATTCTCAATCCGAGTGTGGTGACACTCAGATTGAGAACCCTCTGTAACAGAAATAGCAAATTAGAATAACATTGTAATATGATAATAGATGGCACTATAATAAGGTATAGTTCTGCTACATAAATACCAAGATACCTTAGCAGTGTCAGATTAAAATAATAATAGAATTAAAAAAACAAACTAAATCAACACCCATCTCTAACAATGGGATATACTCCCCACCCAAGGAAATCCACATTCACTAAAAGGAAAGTACCATACCCCCATTGGTATGTTGTTCTAGTGTATTTCAGTGTTTTTTTTTTTTTTTTTTTTTCAGTAGTCTTGGAGATATTGCCACACCTGTCTTTGTAATTAGGTTAAGAAAATATGCTGTTCTGCATCCTATTATTCTGTCATCCTGTTTTAGGGACTCATTTCCTTCATTGACAAGAAGTCATCAGCAAGAAGTCTCAAAAGCTTATGCTCACTTTAGAAATAACATCATTATCTATGGGCTAATCCAAAATTGCAAATTTCATTTTTAATTTGAATAGGTTCACCAAAAGATGCAGATGCACTATTGAATTAAAAACTAAACTGAGACAATACCATATTCTCTTTCAGGAGCCTTTCATCATGTAGCACATGGCTTCAGTATGCAGCTTTGTGCCAAACAGCAAAATGTATTGAGTCTAAACAAGCAGTTAAGCAGTGTGTGGAATAAAAACTTCCAGTGGAATGTATAATAAAAGTTAAAAATATATTTTACCCCATACTCTGAGGCACCCTTGACCCGCTGCAGAAAATTAGCAAAAGAATGTGTAGGGTTTTATTTCAGTGCAAGTATTAAAATAACATGGTAATAGACACTACTCTGCATCACGTTTTTATACCATTTTGAAGGGGGGGGGGATTTACCTCTTTTGGTGGTCTAATAAAATTAAAAATACAATTAATAATTTTAGATGTGCTCATGGATAAGCTTGTTGCTATCAGCAGAGGGAACAATGATGAAGTAAAACTGCACACTTTTACAGTTAATAACATTATAGGGCAAATCACTTTATAAAATATCTGCTTTAAAAATAATTAATTAAAGCTGGAAGGCTTAAAACTTCATGTTGCTGTGTTAGTAGTAGTGAAAAATGATGCAAGAATGCAAGCTTATATAGCATCAGCCAAACTTATCCAATAAGACAAGACCACCCCTTAACAAATCCATGCTGTGACCGCAGTATAACTATATTCCTGTCTAGATAGTCCTGCATCACTTCTTTAACCAGTGATGCCATTATAATCCCTGGAACAGAAGTTATGTTTTCAGATCAGTTATGCTTTCATGATCCTTCTGATCATGAGTAATTTGATCCTTCTTTATGAATTGGAGATGCATTTGCACATCTCCAGTCCATAGGAACTTCCCCTGAATCTAAGATTGCTCGCATAATTAAGGCTAAGAGTTTGCATACCTCCTTTGCTGCCTCCCTTAATATAATTGGATACCCCAGGCACCTGTTTTAGGTTTAGCTTCAACAATTTCTCTTCCACTTTCTTTCAGTTATCACAAAATCATTTAGCTCCCCATTAGAGTTTTAAAAAATTCCTCCCCTCCACTAAAGAATTCCTCATGTGTGAATGTAGATGCAAAATACCTATTCAGTTTTTCAGCATCTGGAGCAAGCTCATCAACAGTCAAACCATCTGATATCAAGTGGGCAAATGTGATTCATCCCCTTCCTTCTAGTGTTTACATAAGTAAAGAAGTCTGCTGTTTTTCTTTCCATTCTTTGCCAAAGATTTCTCATAATCTGCCTTGACTAGTCTAACCTCCTTTGTGACTTGAATGCCTACTAGTTTATATCTACCATGCACTTCTGCATCACCTGATAATTTATATGCACCCCATGCATTTTCTTCTCTGCCAATTGTCTCAATAGTTCATCTTACATCCATTTAGGTCTAAGTCTTGAACCATATTTTTTTGTTGGCATGAAAAGCTACTAAGCTTTTCATACCAACAAAGAAATATGATGGTATTAAAAGCCTTGTAGCTTCTATGATTACTTCCCTAAATGCTTTCTATTTAGAATCATTTGCTGTTAGTCCCACTGCATAGAATTTAAAAACTGTCTGAGACTTTTGTAAGAGTATGCACTCTTGCAAAAGCCTTTTCCTTTACCCTTGATAGTTATGTCTTTAATTAAATTCCACATTAGCACACTGTGATCATGCCACCCAGTGATCCTTTACCTGTAGATTCGTAATGCATGAACAATCACATCAAGAGTAATAATGACATCAAGAGTATTGCTTCCTCTTGTTGCCTCTCTAACATGCTGCTGTAAAAATCTGAGAAATCTACAAAATCATGCTAGTATGTGAGTGACCAATCCACAAGTTCCACTCAACGTTTGAAGTTAAATTCTCCCATTATAAGACATTCTGATTTACTGGTCAACTCTATTTCTCTCTATAGCTGTTTGGTATACTCATCACAGTCATTAGGCCTATAACATGCTCCTACTCTCAATTTTGTTTTTCCAATGTTTATATCACATTAAATGGGCTCAACATTGTACTGGTCACTCACATTGACTGGTTGAATTGCCTTATATTTAATATGTCCATGATATAAACACGTCATAGATACAAACTTATGTTACATCTGGTGGAGTATTTAAGTACACATGAAATGAAATATATTCAAATTAAAAATGAATGGTATATCAAAATAAACATACTTAAAATCCATGAAAAGCCTAATTCTGTTGACTGAAGAGTTTTAATGACTCTGAATTGCCTGATACTTTTAACTTTTATGAAATTAATAAGGTTTTCCTGTAACTGGTTATTTAAAATGTCTAGTTTTAAAAATCCCTGACATAGGAAATAGAAGACCCATACATTGCTGTAATAGGATTTGAGAAAGGGAGAACCAAGTGTTCTGATGATAACAAGTAATTATCACTAATTGCTTAAATTAACAATGGAAACCAAAATTTATTTAATGATTTTTACTCTGACTAATGGTATCCTTGGTAATATTCAGGATGAGCTTTGAATCATCATGTGTAATATAGTAAACTATAAAAAAAAATAATAATAAAAATAAATAAAATAAAAAATAATAGTTGTTTGTATCCTGAACAACAGCAATTTGATTTTTGAGAAACAAAATGACTCAGAATAGGCATAATGTGAATACTCTTTAAGTCAATCTTTCATTCAGTATTAACAGTAACATGATTAGTGTTAATAGCACCAAAACATCAATGATGGGGAGGAAGAAAAATAATACTTACATATAAACAGCATTCCATTGTAACATATGAAAAGACATGATTCAAATGATAGCTGTAACAGTGACTATGAGGCACAGTACTTTGTTTTGAATACATATATCAGAATATTTGAATGGGTGATTGTAGGAAATTTACATAACTACTTCAAGCATATATCATCTATTTTTATGTCATTAGTTTTTTAATTATAAATTGTTCTTTACTTCAGCATCTCACTAGACCACATACAATGTGATAACAGGCAGTACTAGATCCTAATAATAACCTTCTACTTGGCTGCCAGAAATACAAGTGGTGGTGATAAATACAGTAAGGCATATTAGTCACCACGGTAATGATTGTCCTTCTCTGACTCTGTTCTTTCATCTCCCCCCCCCCCAGAGCTGTTCCTGAGTTCTTTGGTCCTGAATTCTGGCTTTCTCCCTACTCCTACAAAGGACAATTGTTTGTTTGTTTTTTATTTGGGTTTTAGGAGCATTAGCAACTAAGGCCATATTGCTCCGGGAATATACGGTGGTCATTCCCTTGACCTTTCCGCATCCTCCGTATTTGGTGGTAACGGGCTCGAACCCCGGTCTAATCAAGAAGAGTGTGCTATGCACTGCTGCTCCTTCCCACCTGGCTACGGAGGCGCCCCTACAAAGGACAAGCTGGATGCTCTAACTTTTATCTTTCTCTCCTTCCCCTTGTAGGTGGGTGAGCAATCCCTACAGAGATATCCCTCTATCTCCCACATTTCTGGATTCACCTTGGATGATATGCCTTTTGCTATTATCCTCCACTCTCCAACCTTCACCCTAATTCCTTCCACTTCCACGTTTTTTTTTTTTTTTTTTTCTTCTTTTTGGGCTAGTCCAAAATCTTACGCAAGCAAGCAGAGTGCCACCTTGCTGACTGATTGCAAGGGATGGGTACCAGATAATAGCTCTCATTGTGATTACTATTCCCTGGTAGTTAAGGGGGCCATTCATACAACATAGCAACACACAATACTAGAATTTCTTGTTCTACAGAGTTTTGTACCTTGACAAGAGATGAGTTGAAGAAACTTTCAGAACCATTTCAATCATTGTACAATACAATACACAATGCCCTTTTTAACTTATCTACCTCACAACTAATATTATAAGGAGTACCTTTATAGCACTACCATAGCTTCCAATTCTCCAGATTTACAACAGAGAATTATCTTTTTTACTCAGTTTGATCCTTCTCTGTATCATTAATGTAATATACAGTGGCTGACAAAAAAACTGCATCCCTTAAAAAAAAAGTAACATTTTGTAGTGAAATGTATTATTTCACTACAAATGTAGTTACTTTTTTTAAGGTGATGATATTGTTAAGACAAGAGGGGGCTTAGAGGGGAACAGGTATCCTGTGTGTTATCAGACACTCAGCCTAAAACACTGATGGATCCAATATCTCTCTATTACAGAAGATTTAGGAGAAGTCTGGTTGGCCTGCCTCCGTAAAATCCACTCATGCACACCTTCTCAATGGTAAGCCCTGTTATGTCACTTAGGTGGCAACGAACATGTAGAGTGGTTCTCTTCAAGATGCCTGGTCAGCGTGAAGAGGAAAAGACCAAACCCTCCAGCATATGAGAGCACAACAATACAAATGGCCCTCAGTCCCCAGCAGCTTTCACTCTCCCTCTTACGGCAGCGAGAGGATCAGAGTGGAAGCAGAGGGTGCTAAGAATCTCCGGGTATGACCAGGCTACCATGCACGGAAACTGAACTTGGCCTGTTATAACGTACGATCACTCATCAGTGAAGACAGGATATTAGAGCTGGAAAAGGAATTAGAAAATGTGAATTGGAAAATCATCGGTTTGGCTGAAACAAGAAGAAGAAATTAATCACTTATAAGTTTATCAAGTGGAAATCTGCTGTACACCAATGGAAACAGTGAAAGGAATGAAGGCAAAGTTGGGTTTCTGGTCCATAAAGATTTTAAAAACAACATTTTGGAATTCAAAAGTACATCACCAAGGGTGTCAAGACTAATACTCAAGATTTCTAAGAGGTACAAGCTAAAGATTATAATGATTTATGCACCAACATCGAGCCATGACGATGAAGAGGTTGAAGAAATGTACACCGAAATTGAGAGTCTTCTAGATGAGCAGAAAACCCACTACACTATTATTATGGGGGACTTCAATGCTAAAGTTTGAAAAAGGCAAAACAGCGCAGAAAGAGGAACTATAGGAAATTTTGGAATTGGTGAAAGAAATAAAAGAGGTGAAAGACTTGTGGAATTTGCAGAATCTCAAGGACTGTCAGTAATGAACACTTTTTTCAAGAAAAGGGTGAACAGAAAGTGGACATGGAAGAGTCCAAATGGATTAACAACTAATGTAATCGACTTCATCCTCACTAACAGAAGATATATTGTGAATGATGTTACCGTCCTGAATAAGGTAAACGTTGGAAGTGATCACAGAATGGTAAGATGTACACTTGATATAGATGTAGGAAAGGAAAGGAAAAAACTGACTCAAGTAAATAATACAAAGGTCTTTGAGATAACAGAGGAGGAGAAAAAGCAGTATGTACTGGAACTTAAGAACAAGTTTGAGCTTCTGCAGACTGCTCAGGACCAAGATATCGATGAGGAATATTACAACTTTCTGAAAGTGATAAAGCCCAAGAAACCTATAGGGAAACAGAAATTCAAAGAAGAAAAAATTAGTCAAGAAACACTTGTCATGATGAACCGAAGACGACAAATGAAGAGCAAGAAAAACACTGACAGGGAGAAAATTGAGTATACTGAGTTATGCAAAGCCATTAGAAAGAGACTCAGAGAGGACATAAGAAGATTTAACACAAGAAAAGTAGAACAAGCATTAAGGGAAAACAAAGGATTTAAATCAGCAGCCATGAGCAGTAATACAGAAAGACAAATGATACTGAAACTGAAGAATAGCGATGGTGTACTTATAAACAGCAGAGAAGGCATAATTCAAATAGCAGAAGACTACTATAGAGAATTATACAAGGAGCGAGGGAATGATACCAGCAGTGGGGAAGATGGATTGCAAAGTAGCAACACATACGACATACCTGATATTCTTCCTGATGAGGTAGAACATGCATTGAAGAAAATGAAGAATCGGAAAGCCCCGGGGGAAGATGAAGTTACTGTAGAGTTGTTAAAATTGGGAGGAAGAGACATAACACAAAAACTGGCAAGGCTCTTCACAAAGTGCATTAGAAAAGGTGTGACGCCTAAGCAGTGGAATAATGCAATCATAGTTTTGCTGCATAAGAAAGGAGATAAATCAGAAATTGGAAATTATAGACCAATTAGCTTGTTATCCCACATCTACAAGTTGTTCACAAGGGTCATTACTAACAGATTAGAAAGAATACTTGATGAGAATCAACCGAAAGAGCAAGCTGGCTTTAGGACAGCATTCTCAACTATGGATCACCTTCACGTAATATCACAGCTAATGGAGAAAGCAAATGAATATAAAACACCATTATGCCTGGCATTTGTGGATTATGAAAATTCATTTGACTCCATACAGCATAAGGCAATGTTTCGGGCACTGGAAAGACAAGGCATAGATACCCCATATATTATGATTTTGAAGAAAATATATGAGAGTGCTATCTCGTTTATTAGACTAGACAAAGACAGTAGCAAATTTAAAATCGAGAAAGGAGTTCGACAAGGAGACACAATATTTCCGTAGCTGTTTACTGCTGCCCTTGAGGAAGTTTTAAGAAGATTAGACTGGTTGCAGAAAGAGTCGATGTGAACGGAGAGTACCTAAACTATTTACGATTTGCAGATGACATTGTGGTTATAAGCCACGATCCCAAAGAATTAGAGGAAAATCTTAATCAGTTATGCACAGTTAGTAAGGATTTTGGACTAAAGATGAATATGGCTAAAACAAAAGTAATGATGAACAAGTATGCCACGGAAAGGGAAATAATGATTGAAGGAGCAGTAATTGAAAAGGTGGAGTCATATACTTATCTGGGACAAGTTATTAGCTGTAATAATGATAAATGGCTGGAAGTCAAGAGAAGAATAAATTTTGGATGGATAGCATTCAGGAAATATAGTCACATACTGAAGAGCAATATCCCAGTTTGTCTGAAACGTAAAATAATGAATCAATGTATACTCCCCACCATGACTTATGGAAGTAAAACTTGGGCACTCACCAAAAGAATGGAAGAGAAGCTGAGAACTGCATAGCGAAGAATGGAACGAATTATATTGGGAATCAGACTGTTAGATAAGAAGAGAAAAACATGGATTAGGCAGCCAACTCAAGTAAAGGACATTCTTATCAAAACTAAAGAACTAAAATGGTCTTGGGCAGGACACACAGCTTGAAGACATGATGACAGATGGACTAAGAAAATAACAGAATGGTACCCAAGAGGAGCTAGAAGAAAACTTGGAAGACAAAGGCGGAGATGGATAGATGAAATTCATGGGTTTTTGGGTAGTAAATGGATGGCCAGCGCTCAAAACAGAAGGAACTGGAAAGTTGCTGGAGAGGCTTCATCCTGCAGTGGATTGAAAATAGCTGATGATGATGATGATTGTTAAGATACGATATTGTGATTACAGTCATTTTGTTTGTCACAAAGCAAACATATTTCATCAGATAATGCTTCTGTTACATCAGATAGTAATTGCAAGATATTGCATCAGCTGTTTATATAAATAGTGTTGGAAGGGTATACACGCTCATTAGTATCCTGTTTTGCAGAGATGTAAGCATGGCTCCACATGTTCAGTTGACACCAAGAAAAAAAAAAAGTGTAGCTGTTGCTCTGTCCCAGGAAGAGCTTTCTACACATTCTATCACTGATAAAATAGGCTGCCACCAGTCAACAGTATCCCGGATGCTAAAATTAAAGTGTGAAACCAGTGATGTGAAGAGAAGACCTGGATCAGGCCATAAGAGAGTGATTACGCCTTCCCAAGATCAATATTTAAAATGGCTATGCCTTCATAATCACCATGCTAGTGCTCCTGATCTAAAACTGGACTTTGAGATGGCCTCTAGTTTTGAAACAAGTGCACAAACTATCCAAAGATGGCTTTCAGAATGTGGTCTGCATGCCTATTGGCCCAAGAAGAAGCTTTTGTTGACCCAACAAATGAGGAAGAAGCAACTTGCTTGGGCTAAAACGCATGTTTCACAGACAAAAGGGCAATGGGACAATGTCATCTTTTCTGACGAATCGAAATTCAACCTGCATGGCTTGGATCAGAAGCGATATGTCTGAAGATGAAAATCAGATGCATACCATCCTGAATGCATAACACTGATTGTAAAGTTCCCCACCAGTCAGACGATCTGAGGATGCATAACAAGCAAAAGGGGTGCGGCAAATTAAGTTTATTAATGGAACAGTGAATGCAGAAAACCTACACAGCTATCTTGGAGGAGTGTCTGAAACCTATTATTAGGGATCACCACACAGACGTCCAAAAGTGCATTTTTTAACAGGACTCAGCATTTTGCCACACAAAAAATTGGTAAGTTTTATGCTATTTAGATATAATGATGAGTTTGTCTTCTTGTCTCACAAGGCTTAAAACATACTTACACCAATGTTTTCCCTCGTTTTTCTCCCTTAAGGTGCCGTCATACCTCAGAAATGCTGGCATTACAGTGTTCAAATTGTGTGTACTGGCAATAGTACACAATTTGAACCCTATTGAAAATTGCTGGTACATAATGTTGTCTAAAATTGCTCAGAAGAAGCCAACAAGTAAGATTCAGCTGCGGGAGAGCATTGTAAGGGTGTGGTAGCACAAAATTGGGCGTATATCCAGAAGTTGATTAACTCTGTGCTAGATCGTTGCAAGGCTGTAATTGCAGCTTGAGGAGGAACAACAAAATATTGAAGACTTATTTTGCTGATTTACAGTACATAATACTATTGCATTAACTTATCATTTCAGTTTGTACACTTAAATGCAATAAAATGTATGTTTGGTTGTCATGATTACCATTTGCATAATTTCTCATATTTGCATTAATTACTCATTTTATCCTTTGGGAAGATATTTATGGCAATTAAGTATATCAGGTAGTCTTTTTATTGGATTTCATTCACAGAGATATATATCCCATCTAACAAATGCATTTTGAACATTTTTGAAACTCACAATGCAGTGCAAACACATTATTTGCAAAATTCACAAGTGATACAGTTTTTTTGTCTGCCACTATAGGTCATAACAAAAAGTTTATCTGTATTTTTGCAAAAACTTGTTTTTTTTTTCATCTGTTTCTTTTCAGAAAAAAAAATAACAAATTATGTTAAAATTGGATTTCTTTTTTAAATTTTGTGAATTTTTGTTTATTTTTTGTTAACAAATTGGCCATGGGGTATACTGTAGTAGGGGTGCCTCCGTAGCCATGTGGGCAGGAGCAGCAGTGCATAGCACACGCTTCTTGATTAGATTGGGGTTCTAGCTGGTGACCACCAAATATGGAGGATGCGGAAAGGTCAGGGAATGATGACTGAATTCCCCGGAGCAATATGGCCTTAGTTGCTAATGCTCCTAAAAATCAAATAACAAACAAACAAACATACTGTAGTAGGGGCTCACATCTGGTGAGTATGGGCTTGGCACACCCAGGATCCTGAGCTGGATATCACCATTCTTCTCTTTCTTGGTGATTCCTTTGGCTGGTGCAGCATAAGCCACAGGCTTCCTTGCACCATATAGCTAATAATAATAGTCCCTTCGACTCTATGCCCCATAGCTGGCTAATAGAGGCGCTGAACATCTACAAAGTCAATCCGATAGTGACAAACTTCCTAGGAGAAACAATGGCGAAATGGAGTACCACCATTAAGGTCAAAAACATCACAACCAGGCCAAAACATCTGGTGAGTATGGGCTTGGCACACCCAGGGTCCCGAGCTGGATATCATCATTCTTCTCCTTCTTGGTGATTCCCTTCTACTTTTGACTCTCTCTCTCTCTCTCTCTCTCTCTCTCTCTCTCTCTCTCAGGGTAACTCGGGAACTTTTTTTTTTTTTTTTTTTTTTTTTTTCCTGGTGCAAATCATAAGCCTCAGGCTTCCTTGCACCATTTGGCTATTAATAATAATAATAAAAAATAATAAATCCCCATCAGAAGAGGAAACTTTCAGGGAGATGCCCTGAGCTCATTGTGGTTCTGTCTAGCACTTAACCCACTATCCACCATTCTCAACAGTAGCAAGTATCGATATCACCTCAAAGAAGGAAGGAAGAATCTGTACACACTCACCACCTGATGTACACAGATGACATCAAGCTCTACACGAGAACCTAGAAGCAACTCCAGCAACTACTCCAGATCACCGAAGAATTCAGCAATGATATTAGGATGGAATTTGGTCTAGACAAATGCAAGATCCGATCCATGGATTGCACTTATTAGTCAAACGAAACTACCAGCTTCAGACGGGTAAAGAGATCGAAGCCATGGCAGAGGGGAGAGGCCTGCAAATATTTGGGGATGATGCAGGCTAAGCAGTTACAGAACAAGGAAATTAAGGCCTGCCTGACCAAAAAATACCATCAGAGACTCAGAAGCCTGCTGAAAGCAAAGCTGAATGAAGGGACACAGTTAAAGCCATAAATACCTATGCAGTCCCAGTGCTAACATGCTCCTTCGGGTATAGATTGGACTAACACCGAGCTGGAGGATGTCATGAGAAAGACGAGGACAATGATAACCAAGAGCTGCCAACACCACCCGAAGTCAGCCATGGAGAGACTGACAATTGCTTGGAAAGAAGGAGGAAGGGGGCCTGGTAGACCTCATTGAGCAACAGAAAATAGCGATTGCTAACTTGAAGGATTACTTCCAGAAACACACAGCAGCACTCCAGCAGGCCATAAGGAAGATAGATAAGTGGTATACCCCACTCAACCTAAGCAAGTAGTCCCCTCCCAATCAGGTTGGGTTTTTTTTTTTTTTTAGGAGCATTAGCAACTAAGGCCATATTGCTCCGGGATATGCGGTGGTCATTCCCTGACCTTTCCGCATCCTTCGTATTTGGTGGTGACGGGCTCAAACCCCGGTCTAATCAAGAAGCATGTGCTACGCACTGCTGCACCTTCCCACCTGACTATGGAGATGCCCCCAACCAGGAGGCACAAACGAAGCTAGAAAGATGGGCAGAGAACAGAGAAGACACTCCAGGGCAGACACTACAATGATCTCCATCAAGATCACATAGATAAAATTGCTTCCAATGCAGGCTCATGAGCAGGACGCTCTTCCCCGAGACTGAAGGATTCATGCTTGCCATCCAAGACCAGGTAATCAACACCAGGAACTATAGAAAATACATCGCCAAGGAGCCCGGAGTGTTCGATGACACATATTGATGATGCCACCTGGCCTCAGAAATGATCCAACACATCACTGCGGATGCAAGGTGATGATCACCCAGATTGAATACACTCATACACACACGATTAGGTAGATACATCAGAAGCTAGCAAGGAAATACCAGTTGATCGAAGAAAGTGTACTACAAGTACGAACCCCGGGCAGTACTATAAACCACAACCCAGAAGCTGTACTGGGATCGCGCCATAATAACTAATAGGACAATCCCGCACAACAAACCTAACATAACCCTCGTGGACAAGAAGGAAAAGGCTACATATCTGATTGACATACCGGTACCCAATACTGGCAACCTGCAGAAAACCCATGGGGAAAATATCAGAAAGTATGTGAACCTAAGACAGGAGATCAAAGAGATGCGGCATGTGCAACAACTAACGACCATCGTGTCAACCACAGGTATGGTGCCAAAGACCCTACATAACAGCCTAGCAGCAATAGGTTTCCCAGCGAATGCCTACAAGGAACTTCAGAAAATTGCAATCCTGAATACCTGTAGGATAATCAGAGAGTTCCTCGACCAACAGTAATGCCAGACATAACAACAACCACCCTCTGTACTTGGTAGCAATACCCGCCACGAGGTGGAACCCCAAATCAGGGAGAAATAATATCAGAGCAATAATAATAATAATAATAATAACATGCAAAATAGAAATGCAGGATAATATAATTGTTATGTGCAGCCGTTTCATAGTACTTGTGTAGTGCAAAGCTAATTAACAATGTCTTTAAGTAAGATGCCAAAGTAATATGATATAAAATTTCAGAAGGCATATATATGCAAGATTTTCCTTGTATTGTAAAATCTGAAAAAGGTAACATGTTTTCCCTATTTAGATGTGATTTTTCAATTTTAACTTGTGGGAAATGCAGTGTAATCAGATGTTTGCAAACAAATAAGCATAAGAATAGTGTACATTCATAGAAAGAAATGCAAATTTATTGCTATCTAGAAAGAAGTACTAAAAGGAAAGATTGTATTGTCCCCTCTTGTAACATGAGTGATATTGGACCCCTGACAGGCCCATGATTTTAATTTTAATATTTAAAAAAACACTTGGTTTTTTAAATTGTGCCTTTAATGTACTAATGGTCTATATTTTACAAGTAGATTGTCATGCTTATTAATTTCAGTTCTTCATTTTTTATCAATATTTAAAAATTTTGCAAACGTCTTTTTTTTTTATCTAAAAATACTTATTAGTTTTAATGAAATAAAAAGTTTGTTTATTGGTCATCTTTTATCCAAAACGTTACCAACATTACTAGAGACATGAAACATTTCATGTCTGTCAAATTTAAGTTTGTAGAGCTATGAAACTCTTCCATTGCCTCAACATGACAAATTAAGTCAATATTTACAAAAAAAAAGCTGAAATTATTGTACATGTATTTCAATTTAAAAAAAATAATAAATTTCTGTTAATTTTTCCAGTGAATTTGACAAATATTATAAATATGAAATCATTCATATCCTTTTTTTCAAGGTTCTTGAGACATTCAGTACATAAATTCTGCATGACTGAAATACAGAAACAAATGTAATACATTCTCTGTATGCTCATGTTTTATTGTGATTATATTTCTTGTGAACAGCCTTATTTGCATATTGCCACCTTCATGTCACTTGCAAATTGATGCCTTATAAATTCATTAGGGGAGAGGAAACCCAAATGGGCCAGCATATAATATTCCAATTGATATCATTGATAATATTGATGACATGACATACAACTCGCCCAACTATGTCATCCCCCTTTTCTAGAAGTGTAAAATCTTATGATCTGTGGTTCCCCCCCCTCAATTTGAAACATCGATGCACACTACCTGTAAGAATAATGTTTTGACCTTTTCTGGTAATATAGGATACTTTTTTGACACCTTCCTTTGGTTAGGTGATCCACTCTTTGTGGCCACAAACTGTACTAAATTTCTCTTACTTCCTGTGAAAATTGTGATAATTTTCACATAGGTGAGTGGTGAGCTTTGAGAAGCTTTTAACTAGTGAAGAACATGCTATTTTGATGGAAAGCAGTGTGTCACTACAAGATACAAGCAAACTGTACTTGGACAGACACAGTGGAGTAATAAACATTATCACTTACTCTCTCAGGACCAGTCAGCTTTCACGAAGCAAAAAACAGTATAAACAGATAAAATTTCATAAAGACCTTCATATTTACAAGAATAATTTCACTGACACAATCTGACCAAGCATTGAGATCAAAAGATTTAAAATAATAAGAAGATTTAAAAAATAATTCAAACAAGGAAAAGAAGAAATTGTAAGATCCTTCCATTGTGTAATCTTGTATTACCAAACATGAGGCTGAGGATGGCCACGAGAGAGAAGTTCCATTGGAGAAGAGTCCATCACCAAGTTATGAACTGAAAGTGTCTAGAAGACCAATAATATTGACTGTGTACTTTGAAGGATTGTGGGTGAGGAAAAGATTGAGGGTATTGGGTATATTGTTAGGATTGTCTGATAGGCAAATGAGAAAAACTGTGTGAGGTTATTATTAATTGCTGAAGCTTTGGTACCTTGGCCAGCTGGTCCATATAGCTAGAAAACTGAAGTTAACTGCAGTTGTAAACATTAAAATCACCAAGGAAAATTACCTCAGCATTAGGAAAGTTACACCAGAAAAGGTAGAATTTCAAAGAAAGGAAGTCAAAGAGTTCTGTGTTTTAGTGGAGTTAGGAGGTTTAGTGGAATTAGTCAGCAAATGAATTTATCAGAATGGGATAGAGAGAATTTAATTCAGTGGAGATCAAAAAGAGACAATTCCAAATTAGGATGTGTCTATCAAGGAATACCAGATTGAACATGTGCACAAATATGACCTTTGAGGTAAAATAAATCACAGAGCAAAGAATTAGAACAACTGAAGTAGTGTTTGAGGCAACCAACAATTGGGATTCAGTCTCAGTCAAAAAAAATAAATAAATAAGTGGGCTTAACAGTTTGTAGATGGAACTCATCATAATTGAGGTTCGAACTGAGACCATATATATTTGTGAAATGAATGAGAAATTTTTAAAAAATTTAGATCTTCTTGCAGATATGTTTGTTCTATTAGTCTGACTATTCATAATACATTCAGTAGACAAAATAAAAGTGGAGGCAAGGAAACATATATGAATTAATAATTTGGATATGGTTTACACCCAGCAAGAATATACCAACTTCTGAACCTACGAAGGCATCCCTTGACTGTCCCGTGCACACACACACTGCTCTTGCTCCCTCCATTCACTCACTGGCAAAGTAGAGACAGCTAGATTATACACTAGCAGATCTTGATGCTTCCTATAGAGTTTCCAATCAGCTCAATCTGGTGGACCATCTAGTAGTTGGGCTGCACATACTATTTTAGAGCTATACCCTCGAAATATAAGAATATTGTATTCCACTGTTGATATCCATCATAGCCTCCAAAGACATTACTTATACCACGTGATGGAAGAGATGGGGATTGCCAGATCCCCATCTCTTCCATCTTTGCTCTGGAGACCAAACACGGGTTCCTACTTTAGACATCCAGTAATCAAAGTGTTGGTGTTGCACCAAATAATGAGAGTCCTTTACAACAACCTAGTATTGTCTGGTGATAGAGGGTTGTCATTCCTCTGTGTGATGTGGATGCCACAACTCAACCGCTGACCGGGCTAGCCGGGTGGGTAAAGTGCCTGCCTGTGGCAACCCAAAGGTCGCTGGTTCGAATCCCGCCTCGGGCTTGGATCAAAGTACTGCAAAAACCTTGGGAGGTGCATTATGGCCACAGAAGCCGATGCGCCAACAACTACCAAAAAAAAAAAAAAAAAACACAACCACTGCTTACATTTGTTCACATTTGGATGGTTACCTTTGGTATACTAGGTGTAGTGTTTAACTTAACACAGGGGAGTGGATATATCCAGGGTTACTAATGGTCCCATAGAAAATTTAACTCAGCAGGATTATGAATGCATTCAGGTATGGGGATCATTTGGCTCTTTTCGATGGAGATTTATAAATTTTTTGAAAAAAAAAAATCTCTTCTTGATATAATTCACTTCTTGAGTGAATATAGTGGTTTAGTTAAGTGCTAATAAAGTGGAAATTAAAATTTATTATTAGTTAACAAATAAAATCTTCAAAAAATTTAATATCTCTGTAAGTCATTGTAAGAAAACATTTTTATGTTGTGCTAAACTGACTACATGCTAAAAATTAAGTTTTTTTTTTTTTCCATTGCATGTTTGGTATTCACAATCCCATATAAATAAGTTCTAAGCAAAAATATATGAAAAAGTTAAAATTAGTGTTTGTCTTCTTATGGAAAAAAAAAAAATTATTATTATTTGATACATTATTAAATTATTGAATGTTCTGACTACAAATGCAGAATAACTGATAATTATGTATTTTGAATGAATGTCTAATTTCAGTTTTAGTTTTCTTTATACACTAGTAAGGATACCTACTAGGTAGGGAAACTTTGGAAACCATAGGTGACAAAGATTATGTTAACAGAAATGGAGAAAAGAAAGATATGGAAAAATACTAATACCAGAGATAGCAGGAGAAAGTATATATAGAAATTAACAATGGGCTTAAACGAGTAACAGATAATGCAAGAAAGGAATGGTAGAATGATTCTGTAGAGAATTAGAAGCATTGGAAAGGTTAGGAAAATATGAGTTATGTATAAGAGAGTAAGGAATACAAGCATGGAGAAAAAAGGAAAGAGGTCAGGGTGTTATTGAGGGAAGAAATGGGAAGGCACTCAGAAAGGCAGAGGAGATAAGTGGAGATGAATGGAATATATGAGGGAGTTATATGAGTCAAATCTGCAGCAGAAAGAGGATGATTTTGATAATATATAAATAATGGATTAAAACAACACGGGACCAGTCATAAATGTAACAAGAGGTAATTGCAGCATTAAAGAAAAATGAAGGGAAATAAGGCAGTAGGTATTGTTGGAATTCAGTGGAGTTTATAAGGTTACTAGAGAAAGTGGGCTTAAAGGAATTAACAGAATTATGTAGGTTAATGCACGAGCAAGGGGAATGACCAAAAGATTTTAAGACCACAGCAATGATATCAAGAGAAAAGAAAAGCATTGCAGCGAAATGTAAAGATTTTAGAACTATAAGTTTAGTATTGCACGCAACAAAGATAATTCTAAGAATATTAAATAGAAGGATGATAAGAAGGATGGAGTTGATAAGATGGGTTGATAAAGTAAAAAATTAGGAGATTTTGAGAAAGATGAGTGAAAAAAGATGTTCGACTGAAATAATCAGAAAGCAGAAGAGAAATTGGACTGGATGTGTATTGCAAGGTGGTTGATGATGGATGAGAAAGATTGTGATAGAGAAAAATTTGAGGGGAAGAGGCCCAGAGGAAGAGTGGGGAAAACTGTGTTGATGAATTGAGAGGGGATTGTGGATATGGGGAGATGGAGAGAAGGGCTGAGGAGAGGAAGGTATGGAGAAGTGGGTGTTGAGTTATGACTTGGATTTCCCTTAGCAGAACACCAATGATGATGAAGGCACATCTTACAATATAGTGAAAACAAAAAATAAATTAAAGGATTTATAATATTTATTCACCTATAGCTAATAACAATGTTTTATAAATGTCTAGAATATTAGTAGTATGTTCTTGTTAAAAAAAACATTTTATGTTGAAAATTATTTCTAGTTTTTTTATTGCAGGAAGAAATGTGTATAAATATCTTTCTTTTTTTGATAGATGATCAGACAAGAGTGTGCTTACCTTTTATAGAAGGAATACCTGGCTCTGATTACATAAATGCAAACTTTGTCCAGGTAAGTAAAAAGTAGACTCAGAATAGCAATTTGTAGCCGAGGAGAATGAGACTAGAATTTTCCATTATTTTAAAAATATTTTGCATTATAAAAAATAATAATAACTTTTTTTAACATTGAAATGATTCATTTCAAGCAGTAGTCCTAAAATTTATTGTAAAATTTGAATTAGGCTAATCATGAGAGTATACTAAGCTTGTGTGCCACAAAGAAGTATGCATTTCTTTTCTTTTGATTGGAAGGCAACTGTCTTAGATAATATACTACTGGAAAGTTTTAACAGAATGTTCTTTATTTAGTTGTCTAAAAAGAGACCAATAACCAACAGAATTTGTAGATTAACAGTTGAGTCATCATGTGAAGGACAATACTTCTCCAGCACATTTAAAACTTACCCATGATTAGGCACCTGCAGGACTGAAGTCCTCAATACCTTTTTAACTTAACCTAATTCATATTTTAATGCGATTTGAAATATGCTTTTGGTGAGCAGTCTAAGTAAATTGGGCACAAAATGATCTGGCAGACATAATCCTCCATGCAACCACTCATTTTCATTTCAGAGTGTTCTTATTCACTGGGTAATCATGCAGATATTAATTCTGATTTCATTATTTTGATATTAGTTTTGATTCCAGAGTCCAGCATTCCTATTCATTGCAAAAATTCAATTATTTGATTTATATGTAATAACCTACAGTAATTCTTTTACAGTGCTAGTTTATATCTGCCATAGGCTTTGTGTCACCTGATACTTTATATGCACCCCATACATTTTTCTTCTCTGTAACGAGCCTCATTAGTTCATCTGACATCCATTTAGGCCTAAACCTTGAACAGTATTTCTTAGTTGGAATGAAAAGCCTAGTAGCCTCTAAAATTAAGTCCCTGAAGGCTTTCCATCTGGTGAGTATGGACTTGGCAAACCAAGGGTCCTGATCTGATTACCATCATTCTTCTCTTCCTTGGTGATTCCCTTCTACTTCTGACTCTTGTTCTCTCTCTCTCACTCACATACACAGGGTAATTCAGAATTTTTTTTTTAATACATCTTTAAGTAATTCCCACATCAATACATTGTGATCACTGTCACTCACAGGTTCCTTTATCTGCAAATTCTTAATGCATGAATAATCACTACTGATAATCAGATAAAGCGTATTACTCCCTCTGTTTGCCTCTCGAATATGTTTATGCAGAAAACAGTCATCCAATAAGTCCGCAAAAGTCTTGCTAGTGTGAGAGCGACCAATCCACAAGTTCCAGTCAATATCTGGAAAGTTAAAATCCCCCATTATTAGTATGACATTCTGATTTACTGGCCAACTCTATTTCTCTGTACAATTGCTCATTATACTCATCAGATTCATTAGGCCTAAAACACACACCTACTCTCATTTTTCCATTCCCAGTGCTTATGTCACACTGAACAGCCTCAACATTGCATTGTCCACCAACATCAATTAGATATACTTCGATTTTATGGGTTTCTTAACTAGCACCATAACCCCTCCTCCCTTCCTGTCCTGTCTATCCTTTTTGTATACATTGTACTCCCCAAATTCCAATTCTGCACTGCTTATGTCTGTGTGACACCACGTCTTTTGATATTCGAACAATATCTGCCTTTGATGTCTTGACTAGCACTTCAAGATCATCAAATTTATTAACTATACTCTTAGCAATGATGTACACGCAAGTATACATGCACTTGTTTCTACTCTTAGTTACCCTAACACAGCCCATATATTTATTTGTCCCACTATGGCTCCCCACAGTCCTGGAAATCTTCATTGTCTTGCTTTCCAGGCTGTTGCTCATTTTAATAGAAGCAGTGCAAGAATCACTTTTGCCTCTGCCTGCAGCCACTGTTAACCTTTTAGTCTGTATATCCCCCCCAAGCTAGCAGTTTTCCGACCCACCTAAGACTGTGTTGATAGCATCAGCAAACATTCTCGACCCTTTATATTTAAGTGTACCCTATCCCTGTAGAAGCAGGCTCTCCTGTCAACAAGCACAGACCAGGCTGAAAAAATTCTACTCCTTGAGCAATCTCTCTAGGGCCAAATTGATCGATAAGGCTGTCATCATATACTCCCTTCTATCATGTCAGGGCAGAATTGTGACACTTTCACATTCCTTGAGGTTGTCACAGACATTCTCTCAGATAGGCCAGACAAGCTGTACTTGCTACCTGGGAATCTAAAACGCTGATGGAACTCATATTCGGGTGACACTCAAGTCAAGGGACCCAATTTCAGAGAGGTCCAGATGGTCTGTGATAGCCAAATCCTCTGCTTTCACCTTCACGATGGTGGGACTGTTAGTAATCCTGGGTATAACCTCCATGCACAAGTATATGGTGGTGACCACCCAGTGTGAACCAACGTAAGCAGGGGTCGAGGTGTGGCACCCACACCACATGGAGGAATGCCGCCCCTCTATGTTACCAGGCAGTACTAGGTGGTAGATGACTCTCATCAACCGGTGCAATACCACCACTTTGCTTATTGGAGGCTTGAAGTGGTGGAACCCATGTTTAGTCTCTAGAACTAAGTTCCGGTCAACCCTTCCCTATCTCTTCCATCATGCAGTACGATTGATGACTTTTGAGGTTATGATGAAGATCGTGGCGAGATCCAATATTCCTACATTTCAAGGGTACCGCTCTAAAACAGTGTTCGCTGGCCGGCCGCTAGTTAGTACACCGGACCGAAGCTATTGGTAACTCTCTAGGAGGCTTACGGATCAGCTAGTGTATAATCTTGCTACCACTACTCTGCCAGATAGTGACTGGAGGGAGTCCGAGTAGTGTGTATGCGGGGAGCATTGTCGAGGCCACGTTATGTCAAGGATCTGAGTATATTCTTACCATATGTACTCCATATCCAAAAATTTCATTACTTCATACAGCATGTCCCACCCACTTTTTTTACTATTGAATACACCATGAATTGTCAAACTAATAGAGCAAGCTTATCTGCAAAAAGATCTAAACCTCCCAAGCACTTCCTAATTCATTTCACAAATATACGTGGTCTCAATTCTAATCTCAACGATGTCCATTTCCACTTGCAGTCTGCCAAACCCCATGTACTTTTTCTGACAGAATCTCAGTTATCCGTTGATTCAGCTACTGCTCATCTCAGATGCCCAAATTATTCGCTGTATGATTCCTTTCGCCTCAAAGGTGGTACTTGTGCATATGTCCGTTCTGATATTCCCTGTCAGAGACTTGGCAATTTGGAATCTCCTCTTTTCGATCTTCTCTGGCTTAAAATCTCTCTACCTCATTGTGTCAAATTCATCTGTTGTCTCTACCGTTCTCCCAATTCCACCAATCACTTGGAAGTCTTTGACTTCCTCTCTTTGCAACTTGACTTTCTCCAGTCCAACTTTATTAACAGTGAGGTAATTTTCCTTGGTGATTTTAATGTTGACAACTTCAGCTGGCTTCCATTTTCTAGTCACACCGACCCAGCTGGTCGAGATGCTGAGGCTTTTGCAATTACTAATGACCTTGCACAGATTGTTCATTTACCTACAAGAATACTGGACAATCCTAATCATACAGCCAATACGCTTGATCTTTTTCTCACAAACAATCCTTCTAAGTACACGGTCGAAGTGAGAGGTCCTTTAGGCACTTCAGATCACAACTTGGTGATTGTCTCTTCTCCAATGGAACCTTTATCTCATGGCTGTTCTGAACCTCATGTTTGGCATTACAAGAATGCAAAATGGGAAGACCTGCGAGACTTCTTTTCTTCTTTTTCTTGAGCGGATTACTGTTTCAAAACTTCTGATGTAAAAGTTTGCTCAGATCATCAGTGAAATTATTCTTGCTGGAATGGAATCCTTTATCCCACACTCCACTTTAAAATCTCATCCTTTATCTAAACCTTGGTTTTCCAATAAATGTGCTAAGGCTGTTCAAGAGAAGAATGTTGCATATCATAATTGGCTTGTTTCTAGTACTCCAGTTTCATTTTCTGCCTACACCAAAGCTTGCAACAATTGTAAAGCAGTTATTAATTAGTCCAAACTAGAGTTTGAACAGGCTAAGAGTAGAAAACTTGCTTGTTGCCCTAATAGTAGCCGAGCATTCTGGTCTCTTGCGAAAGCTATTAGCCGCAACTTTTGCACATCTCTGCTACCACCTCTGTCCAAACCAGATCGTTCTGTTGTCACTTCTGCCAAGGATAAAGCTGACCTGCTAGAATCCCATTTTTCTTTCAACTCATGTATTAATGATCTTGGTAAAACACCTCCTACCATTCCCAACACGCTCCATTCAATGCCTCCTGTGGTCTTCCGTCAAAAGGATGTCAGAAGGATTTTGACGAATCTTGATGCTAAGAAAGCTCTAGGTCCCGATGGTATTTCTCCACTTGTTCTCAAAACCTACGCTCCTGAACTTACTCCTATTCTTTGCCGCATTTTTTCACTTTATTATTCCAAAGGTGTTTTTCCTTCTAGTTGGAAATTTGCTCATATCCAGCCAGTTCCTTAAAAGGGTGACAAATTCCTTTGGAGAAATCAATTAACCGCCAACTCTTAAACCACCTATAAACCTTCCATCTGATCAACGATCGCCAGTATGGATTCCGTCAGTGTCGATCCTCTGGTGATATTCTGGCTTATGTTACCCATTTATGGACTAATTCAGTGGAAAGGTTCGGTGAAACACAAGTAGTTGCTCTTGACATCTCAAAGGCTTTCGATCATGTTTGGCATAAAGGTCTTCTAAACAAGCTTCCATCTTATGGTATGCCAACTGTTTTTTGTAATTGGTTATCCAGTGCTCTCTCTGATCGCTCACTGAGGGTGATGATAGATGGCTCTCTGTCTTCTATCTTCTCCACTAATGCCGGTGGCCCCCAAGGTTCAGTTCTTTCCCCCACTCTTTTCCTCTTGTATATTAATGACCTTCTTTCATTGATTGGAAATCCTATCCATAGTTTTGCTGATGATAGCACATTGCATTCCACTTTCCATTTTGGGAAACCTTGTCCTGCTCAATCAGCTTCAATTTCTCGAAAATCTGCTACCAATTCCTTAAATGTCGATCTTCAGGTAATTCTCCAGTGGGGCAAACACAACTTAGTTGATTTCAACCCTTCTAAAACTCAGTCTTGTCTTATGACTCGCAAAAAGGATTCTTCTGCTCCTATGCTTATCTTTAGTGACACTCCGATTTCTAGGCAAAATGATATATCTCTTTTGGGGATTACCCTGACTTCTAATCTCTCTTGGCACAAGCACATTACAAATATTGCTTCCTCTGCATCTAAAAAACTTGGTTTTCTCTTTCGCTCTCGGCGTTACTTTTCTTCTAAACAGCTGCTCACTCTGTATAAATCGCAAATCCGCCCTGCCATGGAATATTGTTCCCACATCTGGGGTGGTGCCCCCAAAACCTCTCTCAGGCTACTTGATTCCATTCAGAAGAGGGCAGTTAGGTTAATTAATGATTCATCTCTAACAGAGTCTCTCCACTCGCTCTCTAATAGACGTACTGTTTCTGCTGCATGCCTCTTTTACAGATACTTCAATGGGCACTGTACTTCTGAATTGGCTTTTATAATTCCCGCTGTCTCTTTCAAAACAGTCCGAACACGTGCCGCCACCAGCCAACATCCATTTACTGTCCAACTTCAAACTCACAGAACCAACTTTTCATCTTCCTCGTTTATTCATTCAACTGCCGTTTTCTGGAACAACCTTCCTTCATACGTATTTCCTGAAAATTACAGTCTACAGAAGTTCAAGTCCAATGTTAAGAAATATCTTCTTTCGTCTTCTCAACCTCCACCCAAGCATGGTACTAAGTACTATAGGTTCTAATACCTCTCGTGTTTGGGGTTTACATAAAAAAAAAAAAAAAACTTTCACATTCAACCATAAGTCACGACTATTTTTCAACATTGACCTGTACTTGTTGAGTAAATCTGCAGATCTCTTACTCTTAATGTCATTAGTTGCAACGTGTACAACAATATCACCTTTAGCATTAGTAGAGGCATATGATGCAAGAAAGCAAGCTTATGCAGCATCAGCCAAAAAAAAAAAAACACTCCCATTTCACCCCTCCATTCATTCGAAATACCTGTCCAGCTGAGCCTTAAATTTATTTAGGCTATCAACTTCCACAACAAGGGATGGAAGTCTGGTCCACTAACCAACTACCTGCTGGCTAAAGGCAAATTTCTGCACATCTATCCTACATCTGTCTTTCCTCAATTTGAATTTATGCGTTCTCAGGTGATTATTCTGAGCAAGAGGAAGAATCCCATCGGCAGTGAGCATGCTCAAACCATTCAAGGCTTTATACACCTCTATCAGATCACCTCGCCGGTGCCTAGTCTCCAGACACTGTAATTTGCAAAATTTAAGCCTTTCTTCGTAAGAGCAACCCGTTGTTCCATTTACTAATCTTGTTGCCCTTCTCTGTACTCGTTCCAGCAGCTCTACATCCTTCTTGAAATGAGGCCTCCAGACCTATATACAGTACTCAAGGTGTGGCCTGACCATTGCCTTGTACAAGGGAATAATCACCTCCTTATCCCTGCTAGAAAAATTCCTGTATATCATTGCAAATTCATCATGAGCTACTCTTGCAGCCCATCTGCACTGCTCAGAGAACTTCATATATGCCTGCAAAATTACCCCCAGGTCCTTTTCATTCTCTCCCACTGTCAGTTTAAACCACTGCATTGTCTTTTGAAGAAGGGGGCACTGGGGTCATTAGTTAAATTCAAATAACCTTTGAACTAAAGATTACCATATCATTTTTACATACCATTATTTAAAATAGTAATTTTTATTACATTTCTTTTTTTTCATTAGTTTTGGACATATTTTTATTTGTTGCTAATAATAAATTTCAAATGGTTCAATTATGAAGAATTCCAGTTTTTATTGCTGAAAATTAATGATGATAATATGAGCGAAAATGAATTAGAATTTCAATAAGTCAACAGCAGTGTGTTAGAGGATAATGTTCTTGGTCTCAGATTACATTCCAATTGAAGAAGCGAATAAGAAATCTCTAAATAATTTAGAGATCCAATCAGAAAAAATATAGAACTCTAATTAAAGTGAAGATATCCCTCAGAAAAGTATCAAATAATCTATTAAAAAAAACATCTCATTATTAATTTCCTTAGTACGTCAGTTTTACATGTTAATACTAATTGCATATATCCTAGCAGTTTATATTAGAAAATCAGTTGTACTGATTTAAGTACACTTCCCACCTTTGGCAAATGAAATGCTTATAACTTGCTGGATCATATAGTATGACAGACTTATAAGGAGACCTGCAGTGTCTCCGCCTCTGTGTAGTCATTAAAGGTGGAATATCAGTCAACTCTCAAGACACAGAATCGTTGATGCTCATGAATAATGTCCCATTATGGGCAGTAGTGACTACCATTGGACAGGTCCAGTTGGAATAGAATATTCCATGACCAGGAGTGCAAACACATCTGCCCTGCCATGTACACAAAAATCATAAAGCAACATTGGAGACAATCAACAAAACCTTAAACACTGAACATCAGAAACCTATTTCTAGCAGCACAGCATGTTAATTCATACTATGCTCAGGAATGTATGATACTCTCAGCCAATTGTGTGTGGGTAAAACACAAATTTATTGCAGCTGTGTTCAGAATGGTGAAGTACAATAAACATATAATGTTACCAGATGAATCACAGTTCTTATTGTTTAGCATTTGATGATTGCACAAAAGTGTGGCAGAAACACTCAGGATATGTTGTTTTTCTGTCATCCTACTCTGTGCTGGCCAACAGTGGCAGTGTGGGGACTGTATGTGGCATGGCATGGATTCTTTTTATCCTGGAGAGCCCTGTCACTAGAAGAATTTATCAGGATGTCCTTGTGAAGCAGGTTAATTCCACAATGGTGATGTTATATCTGGACAGCAATGGACTTTTCCAAGACACTGTCACAGTCTTTAGTGTATAGATATACACTTTTTTTTTTTATTTTTATGAAAGCCCCAAACACGAGAGGTATTAGAACTTATAGTACTTAGAACCGTGCGCTTGAGTAGGAGGTTGAGAAGACGAAAGAAGATATTTGTTGACGTTAGACTTGAACTTCTGTATACTGTAATTTTCAGGAAATATGTAGGAAGGAAGATTGTTCCTTCCTACGGCAGTTGAATGAATAAACGAGAAAGATGAAAAGTTCGTTCTATGAATTTGAAATTGGACAGTTAATGGATGTTGGCTGGTGGCGGCACGTGTTCGGACTGTTTTGAAAGAGAAAGCGGGAATTATAGAGTCCAGTTCAGAAGAACAGTGCCCATGGAAGTGGCGCCTCCGTAGCCAGGTGGGAAGGAGCAGCAGTGCGCAGCACACATTTCTTGATTAGACCGGGGTTCGAGCCCGTCACTACCAAATACGGAGGATGCGGAAAGGTCAAGAAATGACCACCACATATCCCGGAGCAATATGGCCTTAGTTGCTAATGCTCCTAAAAACCAACCAACCAGCCCATGGAAGTATCTGTAGAAAAGGCATGCAGCAGAAACAGTACGTCTATGAGACAGCGAGTGGAGAGACTCTGTTAGAGAGAAGTCATTAATTAACCCAACTCTTCTGAATGGAATCTAGAAGCCTGAGAGAGGTTTTGGGGGCACCGCCCCAGATGTGGGAACAATATTCCATGGTAGGGCGGATTTGCGATTTGTCCCGAGTAAACAGCTGTATGGAAGAAAAGTAATGCCGAGAGCGAAAGAGAAAACCAAGTTTTTTAGATGCAGAGGAAGCAATATTTCTAATGTGCTTGTGCCAAGAGAGATTAGAAGTCAGGGTAATCCCCAAAAGAGATATATCATTTTGCCTAGAAATCGGAGTGTCACCAAAGATAAGCATAGGAGCAGAAGAATCCTTTTTGCGAGATATAAGACAAGATTGAGTTTTAGAAGGATTGAAATCAACTAAGTTGTCTTTTCCCCTCTGGAGAATTATCTGGAGATTGACATTTATAAGGAATTGGTAGCGGATATTCGAGAAGTTGCAGCTGATTGAGCCGGGCAGGTTTCTCAAAATGGAAAGTGGAATGCAATGCATATTTTATCATTGGCAAAACTATGGATAGGATTTCCAGTCAATGAAAGAAGGTCATTAATATACAAGAGGAACAGAGTGGGGGAAAGAACTGAACCTTGGGGGACACCAGCATTAGTGGAAAAGTTAGAAGACAGAGAGCCATCTACCATCACCCTCAGTGAGCAATCAGAGAGAAAACTGGATAACCAATTATAAAAAACAGTTGGCAAACCATAAGATGGAAGCTTGTTTAGGAGACCTTTATGTCTAACACGATCGAAAGCCTTTGAGATGTCAAGAGCAACTTCTTGTGTTTTCCCAAACTTTTCCATTGAATTTGGCCATAAATGGGTAACATAAGCCAGAATATCACCAGTGGATCAACACTGACGGAATCCATACTGGCGATCATTGATCAGATGGAAGGTTTCTAGGTAGTTTAAGAGTAGGCAGTTGATTGATTTCTCCATTACTTTAGAAAGAGTAGAAGTAATTGCAATGGGATGATAATTGGGTGGGAGGGATTTGTCACCCTTTTTAGAACTTTCTGGATATGAGCAAATTTCCAAGCAGAAGGAAAAACACCTTTGGAATAAGAAAGTGAAAAAAGGCAGCAAAGAACAGGAGTAAGTTCAGAAGCACAGGTTTTGAGAACAAGTGGAGAAATGCCATCAGAACTTGGAGCTTTCTTAGCATCAAGAATCGTCAAAATCCTTCTGACATCCTTTTGATGGAAGACAACAGGAGGCATTGAATGGAACATGTTGGGAATGGTTGGAGGTGTTTTACCAAGATCATTAATACAGAAGATGGAAGAAAAATGGGATGCTAGCAGGTCAGCTTTATCCTTGGCTGAAGTGACAACAGAACCAACTGGTTTTGACAGAGGTGGGAGCAGAGATGGGCAAAAGTTGCGGTCAATAGCTTTGGTAAGAGATCAGAATGCTCGGCTACTATTAGGGCAAGAAGCAAGTGTTCTACTCTTAGCCTGTTTAAAATCTAGTTTGGACTGATTAATAACTGGTTTACAATTGTTGCGAGCTTTGGTGTGTGTAGGCAGAAAATAAAACTGAAGATTTGGAAACAAGCCAATTACGATATTAGTATTATTATTATTAGCTATATGGTGCAAGGAAGCCTGAGGCTTATGCTGCACCAGCCAAAAAAAAATTCCGAAGTCATCCTGAGAGAAAGCGAAAAGTAGATTGTTTTTTTGTTATTTGTTTGTTATTTGGTTTTTTTTTTTTGGAGCATTAGCAACTAAGGCCATATTGCTCCGGGATATGCAGTGGTCATTCCCTGACCTTTCTGCATCCTCTGTATTTGGTGGTGACGGGCTCGAACCCCGGTCTAATCAAGAAGTGTGTGCTATGCACTGCTGCTCCTTCCCACCTGGCTATGGAGGCGCCCGAGAAAAGTAGAAGGAAATCACCAAGAAAGAAAATAATGATGATATCCAGCTCAGATATGTAACGTTCTTCTCTTGAACATCTGACATCCACTTAGGTCTAAACCTTGAACAATATTTCTTAGTTGGTATGTAAAGCCTAGTAGCTTCCAAGATAAGTTCTTTGAATGCTTCCCATTTGGAATTTGCTGTTGGTAACATCATCAGTTGGTCCCACTGTATAGAATTTAAATACTGCCTCAGTCCATCGTAGTCGCCTTTACGAAAGCAATAACCCTTCCCTTTACCCCTAATGGTAGTTACCTCTTTGAGTAAATCCCACTTCAGCACACTGTGATCACTGCCACCTAGTGGTTCATTTACCTGCAGATTCTTAATGCATGAAGAATCTCTACTGATAATCAAATCAAGAGTATTACTCCCTCTAGTTGCCTCCCGAACATGCTGGTGGAACAGACGTCCATCCCTTGTCGTGGTAGTTGATAGCCTAAATAAGTTTAAGGCTCAGCTGGACAGGTATTTCGAATGAACAGAGGGGTGAAGTGGAAGTGGTTATTTTTTTATTTTTTTTTATTTATTTTTTATTTTTTTTTTTTTTTGGCTGATGCTGCATAAGCTTGCTTTCTTGCATCAAATGCCTCTACTAATGCTAATTGAACAGCCTTAGCACATTTGTTGGAAAACCAAGGTTTAGATAAAGGATGAGATTTTAAAGTGGAGTGTGGAATAAAGGATTCCATTCCTACAAGAATAATTTCACCGACACGATCTGAGCAAACTTTGACATCAGAAGTTTTGAAACAGTAATCCGACCAAGGAAAATAAGAAAAGAAATCTCGCAGGTCATCTCATTTTGCATTCTTGTAATGCCAAACAATATGAGGTTGGGAATAGTCATGAGATAAAGTACATTATTCACACTCTATGTACAGAATCCTTCAATGATATGCAATATCTTCCATGGCTCCCCCAGCCACCAGACGTGAATACCCATTGACAATCTGGTGAATCTCAAGTTCACTCATGAACAAATAACATCATCATGGACACCTGTGTACATCTAATCAAATCATGCAATGCACATTTCTGAGGCCCCGAGTGCCAAGCGAGTGATCTAGCGATTTACAAAGCGAATTTGAAAGCGTTTTTCTAAAGAGAAGTTGATAAAGAGATTTCCAAAGGCTTTACTTTCAAAGTTATTTATTTTCTGGCTCTTTGTAAATAAAGAAGGAAGCCTCCTACAAGAAAGGAAAGACACCTTTCTTTTGTATATATAACTACTTTTCTAACACACTAACCTTTTATCGCTTGGTCACTGGTGGCACCGCTCCTGCCTCCACGTGGCGGGGCCGGTAACCTGGGGGATAAATCAACCCTCGGGGCTAAAAGGAGCAGTAATGGAAACGAATGAATTTCCACGTCTAGAGCCCAAGAGTGCTCAATATGACAATCGTGAACCCGACCATGACTTTTCTACCTCTAAGAGAATGAAAAAAGATGCAGGCAGACAGGAATCATCAGCTTTCCTGATTATCCATTCTCTGTCGGCACAGCCTGTTAGCAAGCTCTCCCCTTTCATCATCCAACGATGCCTTGAACATGCAGCATCATCTCCAAAAATGGTGAAACGTCTCCAATCCGGGGACTTGTTAATAGAGACTTCTCTCCCAAGACACTCTGAACAACTAATGAAACTCACCACTCTAAGTGGAATTCCAATACAAGTCACTCCGCATAACACCCTGAATTCATCCAGAGGAGTGATTACTGAGTGGGATCTACTGAACGTGTCTGAAGAAGAAATAGTACAAGAACTAAAGTCACAAAATGTAACTCAAGCAAAAAGAATCATGATACGAAAAGATGGTACCTTAGTCCCAACACGTAACATAATTCTAACTTTCAATACACCGAATCTACCAGCATCAGTCAAAGCAGGTTACTTAAATTGCCGTGTTCGACCCTTTATCCCAAATCCCCTAAGATGCTACAAGTGCCAGAAATTTGGTCACTCCCAGACAGCATGCCGTGGCGTTTCAACATGTCCAAACTGTGGCTCCACAACTCATACCCAGTTAGAATGCAAAGCACAAACTCCACAGTGTCCTAATTGCAGGGGAAGCCATCCAGCATACTCTAAAGAATGTGACCTCTGGAAGATAGGCAAAAAAATTCAAAAATATAAGACTGAAAATAAAGTCTCCTATCAAGAAGCTAGGAAACAAATTAAACTAACCATGCCAAATAGCTCTTATGCCTCGATTATCCACTCTCACCAATCAGTAGCATGTCAGACGGAAGTGTCACTCTCTCCAGATAAATCGATTGCAGACTGGGCTCGATCAGTTCTATCGACCCAGCCTACATCAAAGCCAAACACAGTTGACCAAAGTATGAATACACCTATCACAGTTCCAACCCAAATCATAACCCAAGGTAAAGTAACAGAAAAACCTCAAAAATCAGATCCTGTCGAGGTTAATCAACCACCCTCAACAAGGATGGATACCGACGATACGACTACCCAAGACCTCCTTGAATTACATGCAGATGATGAAATGGAAGATAGCAATAATTCAACACGCCCCAATTTCCCCAGAAAAGAAAAACCTAAGCTGGATCGTCACAAACAACCCACTTATAAAAAGCAGACAGATTCATCTCCCTCTTTCAAATCCAAATAATGGAACAGATCATCCAATGGAACTGTAGAGGCCTTCGCAGCAACATCGATGATATCCATGAATTAATTCACCTATACCGACCTCTTGTAATGTGCTTGCAGGAAACGAATTTGACACCTCAGATCTCAATCAAAATCAAAAATTATACCTTGTTTAGACAAGACAGAGCTGACACTAACAGTGCTCACGGAGGAGTAGCAATACTCGTGGATTCAAGTATCCCCTCCAGACGCATCCATTTACAAACCTCCTTAGAAGCTGTTGCCACTCGCGTTGTAAATGGTATTACACTGACACTGGTTTCAATCTATCTTCCACCAAATCATCAATATACCATTCAAGAAATCGAAGATCTTGTCTTGCAGTTACCATCTCCCTTTTGTATCCTAGGAGACTTTAATGCCCACCATCCAATATGGGGTTCACCTATATCAGACAAACGAGGGAAGCTTATTGAAATGTTGATAGACAGGCAAAATTTAACTTTACTAAATACTGGCACTCCCACATATATCCATCTCCCTACAGGTACAACCTCTACAATAGACCTTACCATTTGTTCCCCAATCCTCTTTCCAAGTATAGAGTGGGTAACTCTAAGCGATCCTTATAGCAGTGATCACTATCCCATAATCTGCAAAATTCAAACATCCTGTTCCTTCCCAACAGAAAATCCAATGAAATGGAAATTTTCAAGAGCTGATTGGACAAAATACAGAACGCAAATATCATTTGACAACTACATTATTCAGTCCTGTTCCATCGACAGTGTTACTGAGCACATCACAAATGAAATTCTGTCAGCCGCATCCGCTACCATTCCTCAATATCAAGCAAGAAATAGACGAAAAACAAATTATTGGTGGAATGAGGACTGCAACCATGCGAAAAAAGAGAAAAACAAAGCCTGGAACCTTTTCCGCAAACACCCAACCACCCTCAATCTTATTAGTTATAAACGTCTTAGAGCAAAAGCTCGTTACATCAGACGTAAAGCGAAAAAAGAAAACTGGATTAAATTCGCCTCGTCAGTGAATAAAAATACTGATATTAGATTAATCTGGAGAAAAATAAAATGTTTAAACAGTAAATTTCCTCCTTTATCCATCCCAGTACTGAACTGGAATGGACAGGAGCTTTCTACCCCTACAGAAATATCAAATGCACTGGGAACCACATTTTCTCAGCTGTCCTCTTCTATCGCCTATGATCAAACATTTCAAAAACTTAAAACAATTGCAGAGAAATCCAGACTAAATTTCACTGACAATTCCGCTCTACCTTATAACAAACCATTTACCATGCTTGAGCTGCAACAATCCCTTAACAACTCAAGAAACAGTGCTGCTGGCCCAGATGGGATATACTATGTAATGTTGCAAAATTTGGATCAGAGATCACTCTCATTACTGCTCATATTTTTCAATCGCATTTTTTCCGAACATACCTTCCCAAGTTCCTGGAGTCATTCTTATGTACTAGCAATTGCAAAGCCCGGTAAAGATCATTCTGTTCCGCAAAATTACAGACCAATATCCCTTACCAGCTGTCTAAGCAAAACCCTAGAGAAAATGATACATCGCCGTCTCACTTGGTTCCTGGAGTCCCAAAACTTGATTAACAACAACCAATTTGGATTCCGGAAAAATCGATCTTCATTGGATCTCATGATCAAAACCGAGACAAACATTAGAAATGCTTTCGTCAAGAAGGAACATCTCGTAATGGTCTGTCTTGATGTTGAGAAAGCCTTCGACACTACTTGGCGATTCGGCCTCTTAAAAGATCTGCATTCTCTTGGCCTGAGAGGTAATTTATCATACTTTATCAAAAATTTTCTACATCAGAGATCCTTTCAAGTCCGTTACCGGGGAACCCTCTCTAAGATCTTTACCCAAGAAGAAGGAATTCCGCAAGGGTCTGTTCTCAGTGCCACTTTATTTACAATGAGAATGAACCACATAATTGAACTCATTCCGAAAACTGTAGATTCCTACCTCTTTGCAGATGATCTCTCAATATCCTGTCATTCTCAAAACATGCATTACATTGAACGCCAGCTACAAATATCAATTAATCGCATCGTGACATGGATGACAGAAAATGGTTATAGACTGTCCAGCCAGAAATCTGCTGCCATACACTTCTGTAACAGACGAAATATGCATCCTGAGCCCGAGCTCCACTTGAATAACCAACCTCTTCCCATAGCTAATTGTATTCGTCTACTAGGATTATTTTTCGACAACAAGTTAAACTTCCAAAAACACGTTGAATATCTCCGGACAAACTGACAAAAGAAACTGAACATACTCAGAGTTTTATCAGCGACAGCATGGGGAGCAGATCGTAACACCCTGCTCCACCTATACAGAGCCATAATTAGATCACGCCTGGACTACGGGGCGCCTGTTTTTGATTCTGCTAGGGAGAGTGTTTTATCTCGGCTCAACCCTATCCAACATTCAGCTCTTAGATCAGCATTAGGTGCATTCAGAACATCTCCAGTGCAAAGTTTATATATCGAAGCCCATGAACCTCCTCTAAATATCAGGAGAAAGATGTTGCTGTTAAACTATGCAATCAAGATCCAAAGCCAGGTAACCCATCCTAATTGGTCAATACTTCATGATCCGCTGTATATGACCCTGTATAGAAACAAAACACAGACAGTTCGGCCTGCTGGTATTAGGCTAAAACATCTAACAGAAGATTGGGATATACACTTCGATAAAATCTTGCAAGATCCTATAGATCCTGACCCTCCATGGTCTGACATCACGCCATGTTGTGACAAGTACTTCCACCAGTGGGGTAAACACTCTCTATCAGACTTTACCATCCAACAGCTGCACACTGAGCATGGTCAACATTATCCTGACTTCGCTAAAATATATACAGATGGGTCGAAATCCGAGAGTGGATCGGGTGCAGCAGTGGTACTCCCTGATAAAATAGTTTCTCAATCTCTTCCGACAGAGTGTAGTAGCTACACAACTGAATTATTTGCCATAAAGCTTGCATTAGAAAATGTCTTCCATATGTCAATTCAAAAGAGCATAATTTACACAGACTCGCAAGGTTCCGTATTAGCATTGCAAAACAATTCCCCACCTACTCATCCGATATTAAAGCTCATCAAAACACAGTTGATACGACTTAGAGAGCATCAGCAAAAGGTTATCTTCTGCTGGATTCCAGGCCATACCGGAATACCAGGGAATGAAATTGCAGATGATGCTGCCAAAAATCCATCCAGCCCAGCCCCAACGAATTCGCTAGTACCTGTCACAGATTATAAAATGAATATACAAAGAATATGTAAAGATCAATGGACTCTTCAGTGGCAAACACAATTCCAAAATAAACTATTCCAACTAAAACCCTTACCAAAATTATGGGCTTCTAGCTCTATAGCAAACAGACAAGAAGAAGTAATTCTAGCCAGAGCCAGAATTGGACATACTCATTTAACCCATCTGTTTCTTTTGTCAGGAAAGGATCCTCCCCAGTGTAATCATTGTCATACACCACTCACAGTCAAACACATAATTCTGGACTGTACTCTATATAATAATGCTCGACTAATGTCTTTCAATTCTCTGTCAAATTTAAAGGAACCTTTGTCACTTCACCATATCATAGGCGAAAATTCAAATCTTGCAGAATTCTTCTCCTTTCTAAAACGAATAAGATTGTATAACCGTATTTAACTGCTTATAAATCAACAAACACTGACTGTATGCATCACTTCCATAAGTGCAATATGGCCTAAGTAGCCATTGCACTTTAAACCCCAACAACAACAACAACAACAACAGCACATTTCTGATGGCTTCATAGATAGACCTGTGTGCAGGTACATTTTATAATATTTAATAAAATAATCATGATTTATAACCATTATAACTATTAATAATAATATAACCATGATTTATAACCATTATAAATTAATAATAATATAACCATGATTTATAACCATTATAACTATTAATAATAATATAACCATGATTTATAACCATTATAACTATTAATAATAATATAACCATGATTTATAACCATTATAACTATTAATAATAATATAACCATGATTTATAGCCATTATAACTATTAATAATAATATAACCATGATTTATAACCATTATAACTATTAATAATAATATAGCCATATAATATATGGTATATTTAATAATATTTTTATGGTGAGAAAAGAAACTCCATTGTACAGTGTATTGTTATTTGGCATTCTGCTAGGGTTATCAAGAAAGAAAGATTTTTATTTGTGCACAAGGTCCTTTAGACTGTACTATCACAGATTTTTGGAGGATGATTTGGGAACATAAGGTTTGTGTAATTGTGATGTTGACAGGAATAGAAGAGCAAGGAAAAGTAAGTTATTATTATTATGCATAGTTCATATGTGTTACTTAACTTTGACCTTTGTTTGTTTGTAGGTGTCATGAATTTCTCTCTGTAAAACACTTACGCCACTACCACTATCTTCAACATTTTTACCATCTTCATTTCCAAACAAATTTTTAGTATTGACAATCCTTATTAATTAACATTTAAGTAAATGGGAAAATATGAGATAATGGAAAGACATGATCTGCATGTCTGTTGATATGGAATTAGCCTGAGTAATCAACACAACAAAAATTCCCAAGGACAATAAAATAGTTGATAATGCAGTATTTAATCACCATGGTGCCAATGACACCATTTGTATTTTGATATGTTTGTTGAGTTGGTTTACTGAGTAATGTACAGTATATTTAATGTAGTAATCTATATATTTTTTTAAAATTCATGGTTCCAAAACAAAAATCATTCTGTCAGGACTGGCTTTTCCTCAGGGTTCAATCTGAACAACAAATACTTCAAGATTAGGGATATTGCAGCTATAATAAGTTGATATTTGATATTTTTAAAATTTTTAAATAATATAGTACCTAAACTTCATCTTACACTGAAGTGAAACCTAAAACCAAATTTCTAGAATGAAATTTGTCAAAAAACAGTAGTCTTTGCTTGTTAAAAAAAAAAAAAAATGCATTTTTAATTCTGCAGTTTCTAACCAAATTTAGGACAAAAGCCTTGTACTAAATGAGCCATAGAACATTACATTACAGTACAGGTAGGTATAGCCTCAGTTTGTACATAGCATCGAGCCCCTTGATATCGGTACCTGTAGCGATGTCAAGGAGTCCAATGCAGGCACTTTCCAGTTCTCTTGCTGGTCGTCCATATTAACATTGCAATGTTATTCTGGAGGACTTCGGCTGTAAGTGTTGGGATCCAACATTTACAGCCTTATTCGTTAGTCCTAAGTCCCATCATAAGAATTTGGTGTATTTGCTATGCACTGTGACCTGTGGAAAATCAGAGGTGGGGAAAGATCCTCATAGTTGAGAAGTCCAGCTTCAGTACACCACTTTTGCCCTTACTTTGAAAAGATGGGCACTCCAGAGATGACTCACCTAGGATAAATTATCTGATGGGTTCATCTGCAAGAGTCAACAGTATTAATGCCATGTCTTTACCTTCCTGATTCAAGGGACAGGATTCATGCTGGTGGAAGTGCAGGTATGGTACCTGGGAAGCCCTGATCCCAAGTGCATATATTGCTTACCAGTGTGCTTGGTGGGAAGCCCAAGTACTGAAACAAAACAAAAAACTCATGAAACCTGATAAATGAAACTCTTCTTCTGGAATTCCAACACAGTCTCTACCAGAAAAAGACATTGACACACAGGCAGTAATGCTACTGCTACTGTGAAATGCCCTGAACAGAAGAAATATCAGGACCTGCACCATGCCTCCTAATAATTCATTCCACAAGCACTTTATGCATACTTCATCTAAACTAGAATGTGTATCTGTTCAAAGCGTGAACTCCTAATCATTGAAGCTGCCACTAATATGCAGACCCTATGTGGTTTATATTTGTATGTGGAATGAATTTTAATGAACTTCAGTTAAATAATTTTGACATATAATTTATTTTTCAGCACAATGAAATGTTTTTTTTATTGTTCTCCTCTCTAGGTGAAGTGTACTGAATATTGGTCAGATAAATGTAGAAAGGAAGTTAATAAAGCATTTTCTATCAGCCTTGTGAATCTGAAAAAGTACTCAGACTACATCACAAGAAGGCTTCAGGTTCTTTATGAAGATGTAAGAAATTAAACTTATACTGTTTTTACTTTTATAAAGATAATCAGCATAATAATCTTAATTACTTCACAAAAAAAAGATGCATGTACCAACTAAAATAACAAAAGCTGCATGATTTTCTCTCAAGCAAACCTTTACAAAATCCCAATAGCCATTACTAATAATAATTTTATAAATTTAATTTTTCTAATTTTGTGAAGTGATTTCCTGTAATATTTTATAAATTTAATTCATGTGTTTTCTAAAACTAATTCTGCTAAGTTACATTCTTTTTTTATCTTGTAACCTTAAAAAATTTAAGCTTACAAGATAAAAAATTTAAATAAGCTGCAGATCTGCAGATATTGTGCATAGCATGCAATAAGGCCTTGGTTCATAGGAGAACTGCCATTGCCAATTTCTCCCATTCCCAAGCCAAGATAAAAAGATACAATTTTTTAAAAATTTTAAGTTCGTAGTATATAAAGTTTTGGTAACTTCTTAATTACTGCAACATTTTTTTTAAATTTAAATTCTGTAATATTTTATTAGTTTAATTCTTAATTTAATAATGGTTGTTACATGGTCCACATTGAATACTTCATCTAAGGATATCATGGCTCTGATGGAAATCGTTGTAGGCAAATTCTGTACAAGTTCATTACTTGCATAGCTTGTATTCTGAGGTCAATCTAGTTGATAATCATCACTCAAGTGACATTTCTTTTCTTTGTTCGCAGTGTAAGAGGGTACCATTCTCAAATTTAAACTTGGTTCATTGCTAGAAGAATTTGAGTCACTGAAGAAATGGATGCTTGCCCTAGAGAAAAACATAACTGGATACATATCACAGACTGAAGTATTTAGTGACCTTCTAGGTGATACACCTCTGATTCTGATACCAGAACAGAATAGTCAATTGCATACTGCTCTCAAGAGGATTTAGTTTTAATGGGAGATTCCATTGTCAGCAAAGTGGGTAACATTTTCTCTAATAAGGTAAACTAAACAAAGAGTGTCTGCAGGGAGCAATAATTGGTGACATTACCAACAGATTGTCAGATTATAGTATTTGTATTAATAGTGGCAAATGATGGGGTAAAGAGAGCAAGCATTATTATTCATGTGGGAACTAATGATATTAAATGTAAACAAACTGACAATTTGTTGGATAAATATAGGATCATGCTGAAAAATACTACAAGTTAAATCAAAATGTATGTGTGTCTGCAATTCTGCCCACACACATAGTAGGAGGAATGGCATGCTGAAAGCCTTGTGGATTAACTCAAGACTTGAGGGAATCTGCAAGGCTTGGGGGTGAATTTTTATAATTGTGGCTCTCACTTGTAGATAGAAGGAACCTGTTCTGTGGAGATAAAATACATTTGAACAAAGGTAGCACAAGGGTTTTTGCCAATATCATTGATGATACCTTGAGGGTTCAGGGAACTCCTGGTTGTGGAGAATAAAGTTAACATTTGCAGCTGCCCATATTTGAGAGAGAGTGCCTTCAATGTGCCATAATTTTCAGAATGTTGAGATATAGCAATATAGATTATGCTGAAAATTCATAAATAAAGGTGAAAAGTAAAAGTCTGGAATTCATAGTTAAAAGTAAACACTTACTTTTGAACTGAGCTATAAATCAGAATAAAATCCTAAATTTTATTGAAAGTTTGTGTTTGTGTGTACAAAGCTAAACTCAAAACAAGCAAAAAACAGATAAAAATGTACCAATCAAAAACAAAAATAAAACATTGCTGCCAGTAACCCAGAGTTCAATTACTGTTAATTTCATATGCCTTTACTTTTATATTACTCATATATTGGCCGCTTAAGATTGACCACCTATATGCATTATGGCATAGCATTTACAGTACCGTTTTATGCTTATATATGTCAAATAAAGTAAACATATTAATATAGGTATGCATTTATCTGATAACTCGGATCAATGTAACACTACACACTTCTTAAAAAGTTCTTGTTTATTGCCACAACAGCTGATATTGATAAGATATACTGATGGTAGCAATGTTTCAAATGAATAGGAATCCTTAAGCCGGCTAATGATTAATTGGCTGTTGCATATCTATATGTCCACACTGCATTTGATAGCGTTAATATTGATGCACTGCTTAAACTCTGAAGATTATTATATAGTTGAAGGCAAAATACTACATTTCCTAAAGGTTCTCCCTCAGGGTTAGAGTTCTGCAGCAGCTTAACATACCTAGTCAGTCATTCATGCAATCTGTTGATAATGGTGTTTCACAGGGTGGGGTTATCTCTGTGCTATTGTTTTCACTACATTTCTTTGTGTGAAGCAGCAATTAACCATTATGCTGTGCTGATGATATAAAAATAATGACTCAGATTAAATTTACAGATTGTAAGCAAGCCACTGCTACTTGTTGCAGTGACACTCTGGATTTGTCGCTGAATACCTAGGCCAGTTTGGCCCCTCTAGGTATACCTAGACAAATAAGCAAAGATAATCATCTCAAAGCAGACAATCACAGATTGTGTTAATGATCAGAGAAAAACAAATTTCAACAGTGGACGTGCATACAGATTTGGGAATAATCTTCAGAAGCAAACTCAAATTTCACCATCACATTGAAGAAATATGACTGAAAATGCTCGTAATGCACTGGATAACAATACCTGCGTGTATGTGACTAGACAGTCACAAATGTATTCACTTAATATATTCACTTGCCATTTTCATTACTCTTTGCAGTGGAGTACTGGGTGCTTTATTGGGCAGTTTTCAAACATAACTTCCTTTGTGTCAGAAGCACTATTGCTCTTGCTCTGCTCATGGCTGAAAGCCTTTATCAAGATGTTCTTGGGTGTTTATATCCAAACCTAATATATGGGAGGTCTGCACATAGAGAATACCAAATTTCCCCATTAGGATTCACCCCTTCCTGGTTGCCATAACAGATTCTATCTCACTGACAGGTTTCTACATTTTGGGCAACTGGCAGCAGTGCAGCAAGTGAAAACAGGCTTTCCACAATTTACCAAAGGCAAAGAAGTACTGGAGAATTGTCCTCAAGTTGTTTATGAATGTCCCTTCCATCAGCATCACTTCTCTGTAGTCTTGTCTCTGATCACACAGAACTTGGCCTTCTGAAGTGTATCTCTTACTTTTCTCAGCTCTTATCCCCACCCCAAACCTTGTTTTTGAAGTAGAGATTTGTGACATGCTAGCTTAGTGTCTTTGTAGCCGACCGGGCTAGCCGTGTGGGTAAAGTACCTGCCTGGCAACCCAAAGGTCGCGGGTTCGATTCCCGCCTCGGGCTTGGATCAAAGTACTGCAAAAACCTTGGGAGGTGCAATATGGCCACAGAAGCCGATGCGCCAACAACTACCAAATCAAAAAAAAAAAAAAAATCTTAGTGTCTTTGTTTCATCCATCACCTTGGGAACTTATGCAGCTGTGTCAACTAGACTCTCCTGTCAGCTGTCTTCTAATAATAATGGAAACTTGACTTTTATTAGGTTCATCAGTATATACTGCTATATATCTTTTTTATGTACCTTTATGTATGTATGCATGAACAGTTTTATGTATGGATTTTTATATATTTGTGCATATTATATATTTTATGTTCATATTTTTATAGTGCATTCTGTTTCTTCTAGTTATAATAAATATATTTATTCTGTTGCATATAGTTAGTGTTAATATATTTTGTAACTGTTTTATATTTTTAACATATTTTACATGTCTTATTACTCCTTTCCCTAAGTGGCTTAGTATAAGTAGCCTGTAACGTTAAGATGCTCAGAATCTTTGGAGCTATCAGGATCTTGTAATAAAAATACAGTTAATACCCTGGCCTTGATCTGCCATGAAGGGAAATTGTATTTGCATTTTTTTTTCTGTATACAATACAATAAAAATTCTAATGGTAGGGAAAATAAGCATAAATAACTTCAAGGGGGTCTATCAAAGTAGTAAACTATACAAGAATACTTAGTGTGTGCTGTGTCACTTGTGTCATCTATAAAATGAGTGAATTTGAACCATTGGTTAGAACAACTATTGCTGACATAATAGGGTTGATAGAAACTTACTATCAATTCAAAGTCGGCAGTGTAATATCCAGAGTGTTCAAGGTTGAGGTTAAATCTTGCAGAGCTATTACCTGCCTTAAGTCTGAAGTTCTGCAAGAGTGTATCATTAGAATGGTCAAGAGGGAGCTACACCAGGCAGAATAGTATCTGCACTTGTTAGTTTACCAGTTTTGCACATAAGACTTCAGAGTTGTCAGAGTGGCTTAGTATAAGTAGCCTGTTATTGGCTTGGAAAGAACATTTGGACACCCTCCCCTCCTCCTTTTTCCTCTGCAGTCATCAAGAATTTTTCTAAGAGGCAGTTTGAAGTAATAGATAAATTTTTCTCTCATTTAAAATCCAGGACTTTAAAAACAGATGAAGTCACTTTCTGTACAACATAAAAGCATTTGGAGAGAGTGAAGCCTATTAGAGGAGCTCCTGATATTTTGAAGGACTGATATTTTTGTCATAAATGGACAGCATTTGGTTTAGTCTTTGTACTAGTTACCAGTTGCTATGCTGAATGAGATAGAGGGGGGAATTATATTAATAGGGATATCTTTCTTTAAATAGTTTTAAAAAACTAGTGTACCAGAAGGCCAGCTCTTCTAGTTCAAGTTGGACTTCCTTTATTCTGCTTATACTCTAGCATGACAATCCAGATCGTAGTAGTATACAACTAGCATAGCTACCAGCTCTCTCTGGGTTTACAATTGAGAATCCATCTTTTTGATTCAATTTGACTTTCTCCATTTCGCCATATTAATGTTGTTCAAAACGGTTTTTCTCTCTTTTTTGCAATAACATAGTTTTTCTCTGTCTTCTTTGCAATAACATAGTTTTTCTCAGTCTTTTTTCTTTTCACAAAAAAAAACGAAACTACATTAAAATCAGAATTTTTTTTTTTTAAAATTCTATGACTTTCTTTCCATTTTTTTAATAAATATGGCCACAATAAACACATGAGAATAGTTTTCCATAATTCATTTAGCTATTAAAAAAAGAAAACTTTGTCCTACAGATTTTTAATTTCCAACACAATGCATATGATATGACCCAGGGATCATACTCTCTCTCAATTTAGGAAGCAATAAATATTAATAGAAGGAAATAAAGTGTGTAAAAACTAATCTCATTAAAATTTATTTTCAAAGCAAATAAATGATCAGGATGGCTAATCTTCTAACTTGCATTACCAACAGTTTAGAAATACTAGCCAAAGCACCATTCTCCCCTATAAATAAATTAGTCAAGTCCACTTTCCTTGTAAATCACAATAATAAAAGACCAGTGAGAGATGAGTGCAGAGACCATACTATAAAAGGAAACCTCATACCTTTATGTAGGAACAGAATTCTCTCAACACTCTAGAACAGGGGTGGGCAACAGCTGGCCCGCGGGCCACATCCGGCCCGCGACGATGTTGAATCCGGCCCCCTCGGTAAATGCATAAATATAGAAAATCCATACCTGACTACACTCGCCGTAAACGTTCAACTTAATTCGGTTCAATCAGGAATCACGGCCAGTACAACAGTAACCAAGTGATTCTACGCAGCGTCAAAGAGTTATTTCCTAATTATTATTGTAGCATCGATCAAACGAAGTTCCTTTGGGTTTGACTTCTTATTGAAAAAAATAATATTGGTGCGAGATATTTTATGTTTTATGCCTTTTCTAATTATTACAATTTTTAATTTAATATAATTTATAGCCCATAAAATGAGCCAATTAAAAAAAAAAGAAAAATTGATGCCGAATGCCACATTTTCAATGATAATTGGACATTCAGATATTTTTTTTAAAAATGCATTAATAATTTGGTAATTCAAGTAATATAACATTTTTTAGGTTCTGATTTTTTTTATTAAATCGTTCAATCTATTCCGGCCCGCATCATGATGCGAAAATTTCATTCGGCCCGCATCATGATACGAAAATTTCATTCGGCCCGCTGACGAAAAAAGTTGCCCACCCCTGCTCTAGAAGGATTATGTGATTATATAATTATACGAATAAATGTCCCATATTAAATAAAATCAATTATGAAAATTACATTAAAATTATATAAATAAATACTTATTAAAAATTGTCATTTTAATAAGTATTTATTTATATAATTTTAATGTAATTTTCATAATTGATTTTATTTAATATTAAATATGGGACATTTATTCGTATAATTATATAATCACATAATCCTTCTAACGGACGCCTCCGTAGCCAGGTGGGAAGGAGCAGCAGTGCGTAGCACATGCTTCTTGATTAGACCGGGGTTCGAGCCCATCACCACCAAATACGGAGTATGCGGAAAGGTCAAGGAATGACCACCGCATATCCCGGAGCAATATGGCCTTAGTTGCTAATGCTCCTAAAAACCAAATAACAAACAAACAAACAATCCTTCTAACGTGAGTGTTGAGAGAATTCTGTTCCTACATAAAGATATGACATTTCCAATTATAGTTTATAATAATAACATTAGTAGGACATATTGAGCTTTATCACTCTTTTAATCTTAATTAGAGATCATACTGCATAAACGTCAAATCAGGTGTGGATGATGAACTGATCAGTAGATGCCCAAAAAAAAAGGGTTAATGTGGTTCTACCAGTGTTGTGCCATCAATGTTTTTTTGTATGCTGATATGATCCAATGAAATGTTACGACTTCAAATATTTTATATACTCATATCAGAAGCTGTATAACTTTACAAATAAATTGGACCTAGTTCAACTGACTCTCTGTCATGAATTCCAAGGACCAAAGCATGTTTCCTTATGTCAGTCAAAAGTCTGCTGGCTCCAAACAAAATTCGTAGATAACCAGTTGCTGAATTTTGAGAAGCATTAACTTAAATATAATCATATTTGAAGGATCAGTTTGTCATTTTATAAATTAGTTCTTCAAATATCATTAATATAGCAATCTTTGGTGAACCAGTTTTTTGAACCAAATTGAAATTAATCTTATCTATGATTTTGCAAGAAAAAACTCAAAGTTTCCAAAAACACTCAAAGGACCATAAACATTCATCTTCATCATTAAGGCATCCTTTTTTTTTTTTTTTTTTGTTAATTCATCCTCCAAAGGTTCTTCCTTATAAACATACACTGGCTCATGATTTATGGAAAGAAAAGAAAATACTCAATGAGCTCTGATTTTTATCAATCATTATAAATTATAGCTTTTGCTTGCCATAATTATTTTAGACATGAAAGAGCACAATAAAGTGTCAAGAAGTAGTATATGAATAAACAGAAATACTATTCAGTGAAAAAAAAAAAAGTCGGCATTTTGAAGAACCTGCAGTCAGGATCATGTTAAGATAGAAGCCTAGAAGCAACTGCATCCAGGCATCATCTGTCAGGGGCAACAAAAAAAAAAAAAAAGTCGGCATTTTGAAGAACCTGCAGTCAGGATCATGTTAAGATAGAAGCCTAGAAGCAACTGCATCCAGGCATCATCTGTCAGGGGCAACAAAACTGAATTATTTCTCTCACCTTTTCATATAGTGAGGAACAGCATTTTCTTGTTTGCATTCCAGGTGCCTAAGAAGACTTGACATGATCCTGCCTGTAGTGACAATTTTGCTTCATTTCTTTGCAACCGCAATGGCATGTCTGCATTATCAGGGTACCTGCCCGCTCACTGATGAGTGAGCCAACAAGCTCTAAAATGCATCTGAGCGGTGGTGCTCACGAGAATAAATAACAGTAGACTCCTCTACTAGAGAAGCGTTATTTATTCGAAGTAGTGCAATACCTGGTATCTCGTTGAAGGTAGCCTTTTATCTCAAACATGAGATAAAATCTCAAATGATGCCATTACACTACATATGTAGTTAAATTTATGGGTAAACTCTGGTATATTTACACCGATATTATATAATTAATTGCAACCAATAATGTATTATGCCTTGAGCATTTAGTCTTCAAAATATTAAATACATAAATATTGAAAATATTTCATTCTCATTCATGTTTCTTTCAAAATATCACATATAGAGTTTCTGAAGTTGAGCAAAAGTTAAAGATTAAATTTTGCAAATTTGATGTCCATAAAGTGGAAGTTTACTGTATTTTATATAAATTATTCTGAGTTATGCAATGAAAGTTCCAAGTAATTTGGTAAGTACGAACTTTGGTTAAAGCTACACCTGCAACATAACAATTATTAATAATAATAGTAATAATCTGTTTTAAAATTGATAATAAATTAATTATTTATGTCAATTTTTTATTAAAATTCTAGGATGATGTTAGCGAAGAAAGGGAGATCTTGCATTTTCATTTCATGCTATGGAAAGACTTCTTAGCACCAGAGCAACCATCTTGGCTTCTTCGATTTATAAAAAGAGTGAATGAACATTATTGCTCTGATAGGGGACCTTTATTAGTTCACTGTAGGTAAGTTTATTTCAGCAGCAAGAATAAAACTTCAAGGCACATTAAGAGCTTAAATACATTTAAATACGAAAAAAACAATAATATTAAAAATAACCAACGTGAATCATAGTTTACAACGGATTATAAATGCATCCTTTTCTGTTATTTGAGATTTAAACAAAACCTCACTTAACATTGAACTGCAAGCTAAAATTACTTGAAACATCATATGACATTGCAAGTGGGTTAGGTCTTTCACCCCAGTTACCAGAAATGGCAAATTTAAATTTTTCTTGCTTCTGTAAAATATGGCAATTTTCATAGCTTTTTTGAAAAATGTTATGTGCCACATCATTTTGAAAGAAAAAATGCTGTCAAAATGCCACATCGCAAATAACATTTTTGATAAATATGAAAATCGATTTTTTTTTTTTTTTTTACATAGTTAAAAACATTAATTTTTTTTAGTGTTTACCTATATGAAAAGCTTTTTTGACAATTATTTAGGCTTGGCATGTCCTGTAATCTACAAATATCATTGGGTTTCACATTAGTTGATGTTTTTCATTGAGTTATGTTAGAATTAGATTGAAAAAAATATATCTTCATTGCAAAATAGCAAAATAATTGGTATAGAGGCAACAAACTGCATGTTGCAATAGTCCATCATGGCACATTAACCAGGGGTGAGTGATCTCTCTCTCTCTCTCTCTCTCTCTCTCTCTCTCTCTCTCTCTCTCTCTCTCTCTCTCTCTCTCTGTCTTACATCATCAAGATTATTTAGGAAAAGAGCTTCAGTGGAAATACATTGTTAATGATAGAATATATGCATACTACCTTTTATAACTAATTTATAGATAGATACATATTTTTTTGAGGAATTCGTGAGCAATTACTATACCTATGGTTGATGCCCATCACCACGCTACTCCATCAGTCCATACTGCTATGATAAGAAAATTTTTATTCATAGAAAAAAAAATTAATCAAACATTTCTCATGGTTTAAAAATACAATAATATTGGTATTTTTTCCAAAAAATTCTGAGCTACCCGATTACTTAACTGTAATTTGTTAACATTCAGAGTCACTTGGATCCAGACTTGCTTCTTAAATAAATCTCAATCTCTGAAGCTGTTACTTCAGTATAATTCCATTCCTGTTTTTCCAGAATTTTTTCAGGAAATCCTGTCTGAAAGTTTACTTTTTGTCCAGATTTCAGTTATTTATGGTGGTTTTCAAATATGGACTACAAAATTTATTATATGAGCTCAAAGCCATTTGATATTAGGTTGCTGAGCTCATAATTAGTACAGAGAAAAATGTATAAGCAGAATATATATTCTTAGTAAATTACATTCACAGTACATGCTCTAGTTTTTTTTTTTTTTTTTTTTTTATTAGACAGTATCTCCATGTTTTCTGTGATTCATTTGTGTTCTTGTATACTTCTCAAGTTTTCCTAATATGTGTTAGTTTAATTCTGATTATTTAATGATGCTGAAAAAAATTCTGGTAACATGCCGGCTTACCTGATTTTCTTATTTGCTTTCTTCAAATGCATTTGTTGTATCAAACACCTATTCTAGGAAATAAAATAAAAATCTTCCTGTCATATATGGTGAATGTATTCTTTATCATTGTCATATTATTATTATTTATTATTATTCGCCATATGATGCAAGGAAGCCTGAGGCTTATGCTGCACCAGCCAAAAAAATTTCCCAAGTTACCCTGAGAGAGAGAGAGAGAGTCAACAGTAGAAAGGAATCATCAATAAAGAGAAGAATGATGATATCCAGCTCAGGACCCTGGGTTTGCCAAGCCCATACTCGCCAGATGTGAGGCCCCGGGTGCCAAGCGTTATAGTGATCAAGCAATTTCCTGAGTGATTTCTAAAGCGTTTTCTCAAAGATATAGTTTTCTTTCAGTTATAAAAGTTTTCTTACTTTTCTATTATTACGCAACTTAGTCTTACAAATCGTAAGCAAGTTTAAGAAAGGAAAAACACCTTTCTTCTTTTTTCCTTAAATTAACATACTAACTTTTATACCGCTTGGTCACTCTTGCGGCACTGCTCCTGCCTCCCCGTGGCGGGGCCGGTAACTTGGGAGAAGAAATCCACTCTCCCAGGGCTGAAAGGAGCAAAGATCGATAAAAATATGTATCCACCTTTAGAGCCATTGAGCTCAAGATGAGACAACATAAATGACAATGATAATGACTTCTCTCAACCCAAGAGGCTGAGAACAACTCCTCATGAGGAGATACCATCATTCCTCATTCTACACTCTCTCTCAGAGCAGCCTCTGAGTAAGTTATCGCCATTCCTTATACAAAAATGTATTGAGTCTGCTGCAGGTTCACCGAGAACGGTAAGGCGACTTCAGTCCGGGGATATTCTTGTAGAGACTAGTAAATCTCAACATTCTGCAAAATTATTAAAGCTGACTTCCTTTGGTGGACAATCAATAAAGGTCACTCCTCATGCCACCCTAAACTCCTCGAAGGGGGGTAATTGCAGAATGGAACTTATTAGATGTAAGGCAGATTACGAGAAATCTTTGGCAAGGGATGCAAAGAAAAACAGCAAAGAGTTCTTTACTTATGTAAACTCTAGAAGGAAGGGGATGAATCAGATTGGTCCACTTGATATCGATGGATCAACTGTTGATGATCCTGCTCAGGTAGCTAACAAACTGAATGAATATTTTGCATCGACATTCAGACATGAGGAGTTATTCAGCAAGGGAAATGCCAGAGGTGTATTCAACTCTGGCAGTAAGCTAGAGAATCTTGTAATAACTGAGAGTAAAGTGGAGGAGAAATTGTTGAAGATAACTACATGAAAGGTACCTGAGGTGGATGGGATCTATCCAGTTATATTAAAGGAGGCAGCAAAGGAAGTAAGCAAACCCTTACCCATAATTATGAGAGCTTCCTTGGACTCAGGGGAAGTACCCATGGACTGGAGATGTGCAAATGTGACCCCAATTCACAAAGGAGGATCAAAGGGCGACACAAGTAATTATAGACCTGTTAGTTTAACTTCTGTTCCTGGAAAATTAATGGAGGCACTGGTTAAAGAAGCACTGCAGGATCATCTAGACAAGACTTCAGTTATAGCTCAGACACAGCATGGTTTTGTTAAGGGGAAGTCTTGCCTGACCAATTTGATTGGATACTATGATGCAGTCACAAAAGAACTGGATGCAGGGAATAACTTTGATATTATATACTTGGATCTTAGAAAGGCTTTTGATACTGTTGCACATGGAAGACTGCTGCACAAATTGAGCAGTGTGGCATTGGAGGCAAATTGCTGCTATGGATAAAGGAGTGGTTGAGGGGGAGAAGACAGAGAGTGGTAATCAATGGACACTGCTCATCGTGGACTAATGTTATTAGTGGAGTCCCTCAGGGTTCAGTGTTGGGTCCATTATTGTTTTTTGTATTTATAAATGATATTGATAATGGTATATACAGCTTAATGTCCAAGTTTGCAGACGATACGAAGGTTGGCAGGGTTGTCAAGGACACTACTGACACTACTGCAACAGGATCTGGAAAGGTTGAGCAGATGGGCTGAGAGGTGGCAAATGAAGTTTAACATTGACAAATGTAAAGTACTACATATGGGAAACAGCAACCCCAGAGCAACGTATCAACTCTGTGGTACTACACTGACAGTGGTAGAGAATGAAAGGGACCTGAGGGTGGTTGTGCAGACAGATATGAAGTTTTCTGAGCAGTGCAGACGGGCTGCAAGAGTAGCTCATGGTGTATTGTCGATGATATATAGGAATTTTTCTAGCAGGGATAAGGAGGTGATTATTCCCTTGTATAAGGCAATGGTCAGGCCACACCTAGAGTACTGTATACAGGTCTGGAGGCCTCATTTCAAGAAGGATGTAGAGCTGCTGGAACGAGTACAGAGAAGGGCAACAAGATTAGTGAATGGAACAAAGGGGTGCTCTTATGAAGAAAGGCTTAAGTTTTGCAAATTACAGTGTCTGGGGACTAGGCACCAGCGAGGTGATCTGATAGAGGTGTATAAAGCCTTGAATGGTTTGAGCATGCTCAATGCTGATGGGATTTTTCCTCTTGCTCAGAATAATCACCTGAGAGGGCATAAATTCAAATTGAGAAAAGACAGATGTAGGATAGATGTGAGGAAATTTGCCTTTAGCCAGCGGGTGGTTGGTTGGTGGAATAGACTTCCATCCCTTGTCGTGTAAGTTGATAGCCTAAATAAGTTTAAGGCTCAGCTGGACAGGTATTTTGAATGAACAGAGGGTTGAAGTGGAAGTGGTTATTTTTTATTTATTTATTTATTATTATTTTTTTTTTTTGGCTGATGCTGCATAAGCTTGCTTTCTTGCATCAAGTGCCTCTACTAATGCTAATGCTAATACACTCCTGAACTTCATGGAACGGCTACTATCAGAAAAGAAATGCACTGTCACCCACTTTTGCAAGAAACGAGCTCTCCATCCCGATCCTGAACTACAAATAAACAGTATTCCAATCTCGCTTATTAGTACTGTTAAATTCCTTGGACTGATATTAGACAGAAAGCTGAACTTCCAAACTCACATCTCTCATTTAAGAAATATATCTCTAAAGCATCTGAATATTTTATGACTGATATTAGACAGAAAGCTGAACTTCCAAACTCACATGTCTCATTTAAGAAATATATCTCTAAAGCATCTGAATATTTTATGATCAGTTTCGGCTATGTCATGCGGCACTAATCAGTATATTCTATTGCATCTCTATAGAACTTTAATCTGTTCACTGCTAGATTATTGTTGTCTGGTCTATGACTCTGCCAGGACCACTACTTTACAATGTCTAAATATTATCCAGCACAGTGCTCTCAGGACTGCATTAGGGCGCTTTCAGGACTTCTCCAATCCAAAGTCTTTATATCGAAGCACACGATCATCCATTACATCTTCGTAAGAAATCTCCACTACACTGCTAAGATCCAGAGTCTTCCATCGCACCCCATTTGGGAGTATCTTTATAATACTTGGGGATTTGTGCTATGAGAGCAAGCCAAATTAAAATAGACCTGCTTCACTCAGGATTAAAGAGCTTTCTCGGAGTTGGAATATCAATTTAAGCACTATTTTTCAGGACGCAACTGCACCTGTTCCACCTTGGACATACATTTCTGCCTCTCGTGATATGCATTTTATGGAGTGGTGAAAGAATACTGTACCTCCCTTTAATATCAGGCAGTTGCACTTAGCTCACACTACTCTGAACTTCCATGCCTGTAAAATCTATACTGACAGATCCAAAACAGCCAGTATGGTTGGTGCTACTGCAGTTTTTCCTTCCCGTATGGTTACAGCCTCACTACCATTAGCCTGCAGCATCTTCACAGCTGAGTTATATGCCATCAAATTAGCACTTAGTAAAATTATTGAACTTTCTATCTCACCTGCCATAATTTATGCTTACTCCCTCAGTGCTGTTTCTGTCATAAGAAAGAATTTCTCATCCTACAGTGAAATACATTAATGCTCAGCTATTTTCCTGCAGCATGTCCAATCAGTTTTTGCTGGATCCCTGGCCATTCTGGCATTCCAGGAAATGAAAGTGCAGATCTAGCAGCTAAACATCCTAACCTGCTCTCCCACAACATCCTCAGGTTCCTTGCACTGATTATAAGCCTGTTATTTGCAAAGCAAGTTACGACAACTGCTCACAGATCTGGAAAAGTAACACCAACAATAAACTTTACCAGATAAAACAAGAACCAAAGCTGTGCCTCTCAAGCTTTCAATGAAACAGATGAGAGGAAGTGGTACTGGCAAGACTCAGAATTGGACACACTCATCATACCCATCTGTTCCTGCTACTGGGATAAGATCTACCCCAGTGTTCATCCTGTGACAGTCAAGTTACGATTAGGCATTTTCTGTTTGATTGTCCTTTATATTCAACCATATGGTCAAACACTTTTCAGTCGGTCTCTAGCTGAACATAATTTAACTCGTATCCTGGAAAATTATGCAAACATAGATGAACTTATAATCTATTTAAAATGTATTGGCCTATACAGAAGTATTTAATTTAAAATCTAGAGCAGTATATTTTGACTAAATAAACTATGAGCGGACATAATTTGACCTCAGTAGCCCTTGTGTCGTTAAGCCAAACAACAACATGAAACCCACAACTTAGAAAACTCAGAGAAACTACATATTTATACTGATGGCTCCAAAACAGATGAAGCTGTAGGTTCTGCAGCAATTTGTTCTACCTTCGCAATAGCTGTTTCTCTTCTTACAGAATGCAGTATCTATACTGCAGAATTGTATGCAATAAAACTAGCCCCCAGATAATATAACCAAGCAGAAATTCAAGAAAACTCTGATATACACTGACTCCTTAAGTGCAGTCACTGCCATTCAGTCTGTTACTTCTCTCCAACATCCCATGGTGCCTCTGTAGCCAGGTGGGCAGGAGCAGCAGTGCGTAGCACACGCTTCTTGATTAGATCTGGGTTCGAACCCATGACTACCAAATACGGAGGATGTGGAAAGGTCAGGGAATGACCACTGCATATCCCCGAAGCAATATGGTCTTAGTTGCTAATGCTCCTTAAAAAAAAAAAAAAAAAAAAAAAAAAACCAACATCCCATTCTGAAACAGATCCGATCTCGTTTATATCAACATGAAACATCCAACCAGATGGTCAACTTCTGCTGGATCCCAGGTAATGAACATGCAGATCATGCTGCAAAACATCCTGACAGTGGATCATTTTGCCATCTGAAAGTCCCATTCACTGATTATAAATCCACTGTTAAAACAGCATGTAGGATTTAATGGTATGAACTGTGGCAAACACAAGTGAATAATAAACTATTTCAGATTAAAAAAGCACCTCATCTGTGGACTTCTAGTTTCAGGAAAAGAAGGCTAGAAGTCATTTTTGGAAGACTCCAAATCGGTCATTCCTATATATCTCATCTGTTCTTGCTTATGGGAGAGAACTCTCCTCAATGTTTCTACTGTCAATCCCATTTAACTGTCAAATTATTCTCATAGAATGCCCGCAATATTTAAGTATCTGAAAATCCAGTTTTTGCCCTCTATCCAACTTTCAGGAATCTTTAATTTTACCACACATACTTGGCAGTTATGCAAATCTTGAAGCACTGTTTCAATCCTTGATAAGCATAAATATATATAATCACCTCTGATAATCATAATATTAAAGACTCAGTCATAAGTCTATAATGAACAGGCACAATATGGCCCAGCAGGCCCTTGTGCCAAAACACCTTCAACACAACAACAACAACAACAAAAGATATTAACAACATAGATCAATCTGTGACTAATGGCATAATTTCTAATTTCAAAGTTTTATACAATTTTCAGATTACATTGCCCATATTGAAATATAACCCGTAACCTTTACTGTTGAAAATTGAGGTTCTTGCATGGGTAAAGAAACAAGTCTTGTATTTTGTAAGTTTTGGCAGGTATTTATGCTGGATTTCTTTTAATTCATTTAATGAGAAAAGGTCCCAGAATACTAAAATTTTCACTAGCCAATATTATAAAATTTTTTTAAAAAAATGATAAGTTTTTTTTTATTTAAATTTTATTTTATTTATTTTTATTTAAATTTATATAAAAATTTTATATTTGGAGCCTATCATGAATAAAACAATTTTAAAATGCAGTTAATTGCACTTCATAATGATGTATTATTTTATTGTTGCATAAAATAACATATTCATTAATTATTTGGGAAAAAACATTCCAGAATGCTGTTTTATTGTGTTTTGACTGGAAGATGAAACTGTATTAAAAGTTTTCCTGACTCTAGTTTTAAAAAGGTAAACTGAGCCATTATCAATCCACTGCAGGATGGAAGCCTCCTCAACAATTCATGTTGAGGGAAATGGACTATATAATCTGCCACGCTGGCCCAGTGCAGGTTGGCAGATCGACCGTATTTAGCAGTCGGGCTTGAACCCCGGTCTACTCAAGGAACGTGTGCTACTGCACTCCCACTCCTGACCACTCGGCTACGGAAACTTGATATCTATATTTTCTTCAAGTTCTATCAACTCATCTGCTCTCAGCCTCGCAGGTACAAGATGCTAACTACAGGTTTTACTGCTGACAGAATAAAGGCTTAAAGTGTTGATTTTGTACTTCTGAAATTTTTTGCCATGCAAAAATAAGTTTATAAGTGATCTTTCTTTGTTCTCTATAAACCATAGAGAAAATTTCATTTGAATTTTGAAAAAAATTTAATATTTCCAATATTGGGAAATGAAGTCAAAATATGAAAAAAAAATTTATATTTAAAAGAATTTATGTATAATATTTTCATTTGTATGAATTTTCAAAATTCTGGACAAAATTTGCTCAGAAGATGATCCTACAGATGTATGTTTGTAGTGCTTTTAAATTCACTTGTGAAAAGATTAATCCCATCACAAGTATAATTTCATGCTAACTGCAACAAATTGTGCTTTTGAGGTGCTATTGTTACCTACAACCAAATTATAATTAAATAAACAAACTTAGCAGTAGTACTGAAAAAGCACTGAGAAGAACAACTGCATAGAATACTGCAAGGATAGACACAACTGCAGCTGAAATGACAAGGGCTCTATACCCATGCACCCAAAGCAAATACTGACAGTCACCCCAAGATGAAGGATAACACAAAAGAAAGGATAGACACAACTGCAGCTGAAATGACAAGGACTCTATACCCATGGATAAATCTATTAGCAAATACTGAAAGTCACCCCAAGATGGAAAAAAAACACAAAAGAAACTTTGGGAGAACTATGGCAACTATTTTATCAGTGAGCATCAGGAAGGCATCAGCCACTATGAATTCCCAAATGGTTGTATTTCTGTCATGGCCTGCTTATAGAAAGCAAACTGACCATGGATGCTCCTATATGACCAAGAAAAACCAATACACACTTAAATATTTAAGCATTTATTGGTCTAACATGTTTATGCATGTATCCTAAAGTATACATACTTAAGTATGATAAACACTCACTCTGAAACCTGAAATAATTCAAATAAAATAAAATATGAAACGTTTTATTTTTAGTTTTTTAGTTAATTTGTCTTGCTTTTTAGTACGAGTTTAGGTGTATTATAGTTTGGATTATCAGTTGGTTCTGGTCAACAGTAAAATTTACACTTTGTGTTTTATTTCTTTGAGTTGTTTCAGTTTTAAAGGGTGTCTACTTTATTTAAGCATCTGTTCATTGGTCTTTCTCAGTCAAATAGGGATATCAAGTGGCAGTTCACTTTCTACAAGCAGGGCATGATAGAAATAAGACCATTTGTGAATTCATAGCAGCTGATGCCTTCCTAATAAAAGTGGTTCTTTTGTCACACCCCACACTTTTTTTGTATTATTTTTTCATCTTGGAGAGGGTGTCTCGTTGAAGATAATAAAGCACACAAAACTACGTTAATTACAATGACAGTAACTAAGGGTTATTATCACGAAATTCTTCAATTTTTTAGAAGAATTAAAATTTTTAGTAAATCAGAGTTAAATCTGATTTGAAGAATTTTGTTTTAAGGTTACTCTTATATTGTAAATAACAATAATAACAATATGTAAACACTGTATATGTAATAACAATATGTAACAGTGTTAATATGTAAACACTTACCAGCTGTCTTTGCAATATCACCATCACAAAAGATCACTTCAGTCATGAGAACTTTTATGGGTGTCTTTATTTGCTTTAAGAATTTGTGCATGGATGTGGAGTTCTTGATTCATTTCAGCTACATTTCACCTATTCTTGCAGGATTTTACATTGTATTTCTTGTGGACAAGTATTAATTTTTACTGGTTAATTTAATTTCCTTTTTATATTGTTTAGCTTGTTATTTAATTATAGCTCTTTAAAAGCATAACTTGTTGCAGTATAATTAGCAACAAATTTGCATATGATAAAAAAGTGTTAATTTAATTTGGTTAATCATTAGTTAATCAGATTAGGTTTATACTTTTAACTTCCTTTCTACATTTTTATAAGCATATTCATAAAGAAATTCCAGTTGAATACATTTCATACTTACCAAGTTTTATGGTTTTTTTGGGAAGCTTCTTTTTTTTTTACAAATTTCAGGAGAATTTGTGTTACATTACTGATATCTTTTTCAACAGTGAAAAGTTTTGAAGAAAACTGATTTAATGTGAACTAGAGAAGCTGCACTTTCCAGACATGTAGCTTCTAAATAAGCAGTCACATGTGCTGAGATAGTTCTCATGGTATTTAATTTTCTAACCTAACCTGTGGATTTATTTATTTTTCTGAATGATTCCTATTTCAGCATTCATCATAACACCCTACAGCCATAATAGCTGATGTACTGTAAATATCTAAGCAAACGAACAATCTGCCATTACTACAAACAGAATCAGAATAATCTTGGCTAGGATAACCAGTATTCGTGAAGCGGGTGGAAGTATGATAAAATAACCGAAATTGTTTTCTCCATCCTCATTGTTTCTCTTGGCAGTACTGAGAGAAACAATGAGGACGGACAAAAACATATTGAACATCATGATTTTAAAGTCAACTTTGATTTTAGAATGCTGACAATAGTTAGCATTCTAAAATCCATGTAATGAGCACATGTTTGATGAAGAAGATTACTGCTACTTTTCTAAATTATCCAGATCAGGACAGTAGGTAAAAGATCATATCTTGTATTTTGTTGCATGTATGTTTTTGTAAGTAGCATTAATCAATAATTTTGACTTCTTTTCATGTATTAATGCTTTCTCCCTCTCCAAATGAAAAATATTCTATTCTTTTAGAATATACAAGCAAAGCAAATAATTTTGAAATATAGTTTATTGAATTTTATAATAACAGATATAATTTTCCTATTGTGTCATTCAGCACATGTTAACTGATAACTTTTTTTATTAATTTGTAAGAAACCTTCCAGAATATTGTTCCAGCAGACAAACCTGTATTAAAAGTTAGCAGGTATGACATTTTAGTTGAACCTAAATGGTATTTAATCTCCTTATATTTTATTTATTTATTTTCTTTTTAAGTGCTGGTGTTGGTCGAACAGGAACATTTGTAGCAATAGATTATCTCCTTCAGCAGCTACACGAAGAAGGACAGGTAGATGTGTTTACATGTATCACCAATCTACGATACCAGAGGAACTACCTTGTCCAGTCATTGGTCAGTAGCCAAAATGTTAACTGAGTAAGGATGTTTTATGTATGGTTGGAAAATGAGATATAGATTCTTAAGGGAAAAATGTATAATAAAATATTGATAATAAAAAAAAAATTAAATAAATGAATAAAGTAATTTTTACAGTTATACAAGATGGACCAAAATCTAGTAGGCAACTTTAATCAAATACTATGAAAATACAAAAATTATAATAGTATGAAATCACTTAAAGTACGAAAAACCATTTCAGGTTTCATCTGCAAATTTTGACAAGGGTCGATTTCTTTACCTTGCAGATATTCCAGTGAGTCCTCTGAAGTACCTATAGCATATCTCAGTCCACCATATTTATCACATCTGTGATATACAGGCACAACTCAGGAATAGTTCTAGGCTTTGGAGAGATATATGTTTTATACTTCATGAACCCAATCCCCCCAAAAAGCAAAATCTAAAGGTGTCAGGTCTGGAAAATGTGGAGACCATGGAACAGGTCCCACATATCTAATCCATTTATTAGGAAAGAAACAGTGAAAAACGTGGTTGTAAATTGTCTTGTTCAAAAAACATGTTGTACTCTCATTCTCTTCCAATAGCTGTGCCATCAGGAAATTTTGTAGTGTGTACCAGTACACACCACTCCAGACACACTGTATTCTGTGAAGAGGAAAAATCCATACATTACTTAGCAATTCACGACACCAAAGACAGTAACCTTTGAATTGTCACATTGGTACCCCACTGTCTCTCTTGACAGTTCTGTGCCCCATTTATGACATTTTGTTTGGTCACCCTTACCACGCACAGCCATACAAAGCACAGCCATATCACTGAACACAATTCATTCCAAGAATTTGTTCTCCTACTGCTCCATACTTGCTGATAGATTAAAACAGAAGTTCAGTCATCTCTCATCTTGACAGTCAGTGGCAGAGCAACTGCCCTTTATGGGGCTTCATAATTGTTTACCTAAAACCCTTCTAATAGTTATATAGCAATTATGATTCATTAATTGCATATATCATCAACTTCTTTGGGCTAATGAATGCTCTCAAATGCATTCTACATTGGCTTACAATGTAGATTTTGGTCTACTGCATACTCAATCAGGATAATTATCCAGGTTTATTGTTTCCATGAACTTCTTATACTACTGGTAAGTGATTTATGCTGCTATGACCTCCTGTTGTTATAAATTTTGGCCCACCCTGCCTTATGATTCATAAATAATGAAAATATATGCACATTCCTACATGAATTTGAGAGTAAATATATGCACCAAGACTGTTACTTGTGGACTTATTAATACTATGAAGATGCTTGATGCAAAAGCACTCTTAATAATAGAAAGCCTGAATCATAAAATAGTCATCGAGAATAGATTAACATCTATCCCAGACATTTCTGTTATTAATGTTATAGCGTCGACAGTGAAAGCGAAAAGAAAAAAAAACTGGATTGCAGTGTTACATTCAAACTTTCTGGATTTTATTTTCACTGACAGTTAAAATAGAGGCTATCACCTTCATATTGTTTAACATGATACATGCATACATCCAGTGCATTGGGTTGAAATTGTTGTTAAAACTTGTTTGTTTGAATTTATTGAGATCTGTGTATCTTCCAAGAACAGTATAAAGTTTATATTAGGGAAAAAATCTTTCAATCTGCACTGTTACTCTTGGATGGGGTTAAGGGTAGTATGAAACTTTTATAAATTTTAGCATTCTAACTTTAATGCTACTGTTGCAACCATGCATCCAATACCTACTTAATAGTGGATATGTCCTCCTCTTGAAGCCGCCACCACCACCACTACCTGATGGTGAAGCATGGACTCTGTAAGGCCTCTGAACTTTGCAGGGAGTGTTGTGCCATGTGACTGGGATTACATCCCATAGATCTACAATAGTCCATGGTGGAGGATTCGAATACCATATCTGTCAACCCATGTAATCTCAAAGGTGTTCCGTGGGATTCATATCCAGTGGCCCCGATAGCACCTGGAAGTCATTTTTGTGTTTGGCAAACCACTCTCAAACAATACAAGTAACATAGCAGAGCATATTATCCTGCTGAAATACACCTGTGCCATCCGAGGAGACAGTCATTATGAAGGGGAGTACCTGATTAGCCACAGTGAAAAGGTAATTTTAGCATTTAGTGCAGTCTAGAGGTGTGAGGGCTCCAAGAGATTCTCAGGAAAACATCCCCATACCAAACACTGCCACCACTTGTGTTTTTGTTGGATGAGAGCATTGGAGCATTCCTCTCTGCAGTCTGTTGCCAAACCCTCCATATACTATCCACATGCAGGAAATGTGATTCTTGGAAAAAGCAACTATTTTTTCCAGTTGTCATTGGTTCATTGATGCTGTTCAGATGAAAATTTAGGCATCATTGGCAATGGGTGGGTGTAAGCATGGATACCTTGATTGATTCCTACTCCAAAGACCCATACTGAGGAGGGTTTGGTCTTGGAAACATCTCTGGCTGTCCCTTAGTTAAAGTCTATGGTCAACCATTCCACCATTTTCCATCTATCAGCTCACACAAGCCAAGACAGCCTACATTCACCATAACTGTCAGTGAGGCATGGGTGTCCACCAAATCTGAAAAGCCCATAAGATTTGCAGTTTCCATAATACTGCCACCATTCAATTGAGGGCACCTCCATAGCCAGGTGGGCAGGAGCAGCAGTGCGTATCACACACTTCTTGATTAGACTGGGGTTCGAGCCTGTCACCACCAAATACGGAGGATGCGGAAAGGTCAGGGAATGACCACCGCATATTCCCGGAGCAATATGGCCTTAGTTGCTAATGCTCCTAAAAACCAAATAACAAACAACAACAACAACACGTCCCCTTACCCATGTGGATCAAGTACTTTGTATGGACTGCATGCTATGAACCTGTAATATTATTTACTGGCTCTCACCATGACATTTGCCACCAGGCAGGCAGGAACAGCCGATTGCTGAAAAACATGAGGGGGAGCATAGTGTTTTGACTAGGCAGTGTATAGTGCATATTGTACAGTACAATAAAAATTGAAGGGGAGAAGATATTTTTGAAGTGCATATTGTACAGTACAATAAAAATTGAAGGGGAGAAGTATATTTTTGAAGGGGAGAAGAGAAAAGTTGCACATGGTAATGTAATCAAAGTCCCACTGTCAAGCATATTTTGGAAAAGGCCAAAATGAGACTTCGACCTTTTCCAAAATACATGACCTGTGTATGCCTTATTAGTATGAGTATTAATAGTGACAAATGATGTAAGAAAGCAAGCTTATACAATATCATCCAAAAAAAAAAAAATGGTAGGTTTGTAATAAATTCTTAATCAAGGTTTTATAGTTGTCTGCTTTGTTGTTGTCTCAACAATGTTCACAGACTTTCTTGAAGGATTTCCAAGCTTCTATTTCCAAAGGATTTTATACACTTTCAAAATATTCATCTCTCAGTTACTCTCTGATCTGAAAACTATTGACTACACCTTCTTTGATTTTGGTATCACTAATGTGTATGAACTTCAATTTTAAATATAGAAAGCTACCTTCATTCTGTTCCTATCCATAGCTTTTATGAAATTCTTCATTAGATCTGATTTATGTGAGGTGGTGGTTGTTTGTTTGATCAACAAGGTGGCTTATAGAAGACTGTTTTCTTTTCGAGTAGAAGATTTATGCAAGGAGCCAAATTGTAGTTTTGTAATAAATCGTTTTGGCTCAGCTGTTCCACTCATACAGAGGCGCCTCCATAGCCAGATGAGAGGGAGAAGCAGTGCGTAGCACATGCTTCTTGATTAGACCGGGGTTCGAGCCCCTCACCACCAAATACGGACGATGTGGAAAGGTCAGGGAATGACCACCGCATATTCCTGGAGCAATATGGCCTTAGTTGCTAATGCTCCTAAAAAAAAAAAACAAAATAACATAACACTCATACAGAAAGTGATAATATTTTGCAAACCAGATTCTAAACCTAAAAGGACCTTGATAAAACCTTTGAAATCTCTGCTGATGTGTTACTTGTATTTATCATACTTTACTTTTCTTAAAGAAAGTTCCATGTTGTTCTCATAGGTTTCTTTAATGTTGACAGAATGATCAGTATAGCTGAATGTATTTTTTTATTCTGAAGTAGCAGAGCTTTTAGATTTAATTTTGAAGAGTCAATGTAAAGCCTCCATTCTTCTGTTTTATGTTCTCTTCCAAAGAGCTCAAGCAGCCCATCAATGTCATAACAGTAGCAAGTGAATCCACAGCAATATATGAAGAGAGTTCTTTTTGCCATTTATGAAATACAAATATAGTTGTATCTTTGTGCAGTAAATTTTATTCCTTCAGCTTAGATCCCAAAATACTCTACCTGTTCCATAGATATATTTAAATCATGCATAAGATCATTTAATTCATTTTGAGTTGTAAGCTGAGGCTTATTTTGGCCTGGGCAATCATATTCTGATTCAGAGCTCAAATGGACTCTTTCCCTTTTGTCACCTGTTTTTTCCTATTTTAACAGTCAGTTCATTGCTAATTGGTCTATAGCTCATGGGATATTCAGATACAGCCACTCCCTGACTTATGTAAGGTTATGTTCTGCAGAACTCTACGTAAGTCGAATTTTACTTAAGTCAGAATTTCCCTAAATGCTTATGCAGCATTTGCAGCTATGCACACTGAAGTTGATTGAAGCAAAAAAGAAATGTTCGACAAACATGTAAATAGAATTATTTATTAAATTTTTTTATCTCATGCAGAGGAAAAAATTACAAAAATTTCAAAATTATAAAATTACAAAAAGAGAGTGGAGACAGGCATAATGTCAGCAAGTTTTACCTTTCAAGCATTGTTTGCCAGAAACAACATCTCCAGCTAATAAGCACCCCGCTGCAGAAGTTGAGTGATGTGGAGATTTAGAAGGGATATTTTCCTACACACCACAAAATTTCTCTGCAGCTGCAGAATCAGCACAGGTGACTTCACCATATACTTTAATGTTTTGGAAACCAGCATGATGCTTGAACATTAAACAACCCATTGCTTGGGTTGGGGTTCACCGTTCTCATCCTTAATATCTTCATAATTACTTCAGGGGCACTTGCTTCTGAATCTGATTTTCCATCCATATTATTAATAGCTTTTCTATCTTCGTAATTTTTCTATCATAATTACTTCAGGGGCACTTGCTTCTGAATCTGATTTTCCATCCATATTATTAATAGCTTTTCTATCTTCGATATAGCACCTGAATGCTGTTTGTGATCACTGTCGATCTTAAAAACGTTACTCCTTTAACATGTTCTTTTATATGCGCACTGTACCTTAAAATAGCATTCACTGTTGAAGCAGCGAGACTTAATTCCATGCAATAGATGACAAACTTTGTTAGGCACCTCCGTAGCCAGGTGGGAAGGAGCAGCGTAGCACACGCTTCTTGATTAGACCAGGGTTCAAGCCCGTCACCACCAAATACGGAGGATGCGGAAAGGTCAGGGAATGACCACCGCATATCCCCGGAGCAATATGGCCTTAGTTGCTAATGCTCCTAAAAACCAAATAAACAAACAAACAACTCATTTCATCATAATACCATAACCTAAAAACCCACAGAATTCCAGTTATCAGTATTATAGCAAATGCATTAGCATTAGCATTAGCATTAGTAGAGGCATTTGATGCAAGAAAGCAAGCTTATGCAGCATCAGCCAAAAAAAAAAAAAAAAAAAACCCACTTCCACTTCATCCCTCTGTTCGTTCAAAATACCTGTCCAGCTGAGCCTTAATCTTATTTAGGCTATCAACCTCCACCACAAGGGATGGCAGTCCGTTCCACCAACCAACCACCCGCTGGCTAAAGGCAAATTTCCGCACATCTATCCTACATCTGTCTTTCCTCAATTTGAATTTATGCCCTCTCAGGTGATTTTTCTGAGCTAGAGGAAGAATCCCATCAGCATTGAGCATGCTTAAACCATTCAAGGCTTTATACACCTCTATCAGATCACCTCGCTGGTGCCTAGTCTCCAGACACTGTAATTTGCAAAACTTAAGCCTTTCTTCGTAAGAGCACCCCTTTGTTCCATTCACTAATCTTGTTGCCCTTCTCTGTACTCGTTCCAGCAGCTCTACATCCTTCTTGAAATGAGGCCTCCAGACCTGTATACAGTACTCTAGGTGTGGCCTGACCATCGCCTTATACAATGGAATAATCACCTCCTTATCCCTGCTGGAAAAATTCCTGTATATCATTGACAATACTCCATGAGCTACTCTTGCAGCCCGTCTGCACTGATCAGAGAACTTCATATCTGCCTGCACAATCACCCCCAAGTCCCTTTCATTCTCTACCACTGTCAGTGTAGTACCACAGAGTTGATACGTTGCTCTGGGGTTGCTGTTTCCCATGTGTAGTACTTTACATTTGTCAATGTTAAACTTCATTTGCCACCTCTCAGCCCATCTGCTCAACCTTTCCAGATCCTGTTGCAGCAGCATAGTGTCAGTAGTGTCCTTGACAACCCTGCCAACCTTTGTATCATCTGAAAACCTGGACATTAAGCTTGATATACCATCATCAATATCATTTATAAATACAGAAAACAATAATGGACCCAACACTGAGCCCTGAGGGACTCCACTAATAACATTAGTCCACGATGAGCAGTGTCCATTGATTACCACTCTCTGTCTTCTCCCACTCAACCACCCCTTTATCCATAGCAGCAATTTGCCTCCAATGTCACACTGCTCCAATTTGTGTAGCAGTCTTCCATGTGCAACAGTATCAAGAGCCTTTCTAAGATCCAAGTATATAATATCAAAGTTATTCCCTGCATCCAGTTCTTTTGTGACTGCATCATAGTATCCAATCAAGTTGGTCAGGCAAGACTTCCCCTTAACAAAACCATGCTGTGTCTGAGCTATAACTGAAGTCTTGTCTAAATGATCCTGCAGTGCTTCTTTAACCAGTGCCTCCATTAATTTTCCTGGAACAGAAGTTAAGCTCACAGGTCTATAATTACTTGTGTCAGCCTTTGATCCTCCTTTGTGAATTGGGGTCACATTTGCACATTTCCAGTCTATGGGTACCTCCCCTGAGTCCAAGGAAGTTCCATAATTATGGCTAAGGGTTTGCTTACTTCCTTTGCTGCCTCCTTTAATATAACTGGATAGATCCCATCCACCCCGGGTGCCTTTCTTGTGTTTATCTTCAACAGTTTCTCCTCCACTTTACTCCCAGTTATTTCAAGATTCTGTAGCTTACTGCTAGAGTTGAATACACCTCTGGCATTCCCCTTGCTGAATAACTCCTCATGTGTGAATGTCGATGCAAAATATTCATTTAGTTTGTTAGCTACCTGAGCAGGATCATCAACAGTTGACCCATCAATATCAAGTGGACCAATTGATCCTCTGCAATCCAATTGACCAATGCAATAAGATTGAGTTTACTACCCACTTATAATAGATTGCGCTAACAGAAAAGCTCAATAAATCAGAAAGTGCAAATTGTTTTTATTGTTTTATGGTAGTGACCTCCAGAAATGTGTTTTAGAAAAATATCACAAAGATGTTCAAAATTTATTCTTATAACGGAACATATAATAACGATGAAAGTGTAGTGCAATTTCCATTATAAAAATGACCTTTTGAGAGATAAATAGCTTAGTTAAATTTCAATTTCCGAGGTCTTGGAATGAATTACCAAAAAAAAAAAAAAAAATGTGTTATTGGGTTCACATTACAATATTTTGATGATATTTATTCCTACGGGATGCAAAATACGTTTCCACAATTTTTTAAGTTTTCACCAGCTGGAAAAAACTTACGTAAAGTCGAATTTCCATAAGTCAAGTATTACATAAGCTGGGGAGTGCCTGTACTCAATTTTTGTTTTCTGCCTTTCCATTTCCATCATGCAATTTGAGTTATGAAGAAATAGCAGTTGTTGGCATCCTCCATGCTGTGGGAACAGCAAATGGCAGTGATAATTTTCATTTATTTTTTAACCAGCCTCTGAGATGCAGAGCACAGTTAGTGTAACATATGTAAGGAGTCCACTTCTTGTCCTGATGACCTAAATTGCAGCCAAAATAAAGGTCAGGTTTGCATGTTTTCTTTAATAGGAGCATTATAGACTGTATTTGAGATTTAATTGTATGATCACTGCATACATAACAAAAGCTACCTGGTGAATTAATGCACTTACATGACATTTTAAAAGCATGTGCAACTGCAGTTGTTACCAAAAATTATAAAAAGAGCACAAGTTTAGTAATAAGTAACAATGTTAATTCAAGCACTTATAACCTTGACTGACTGACATTCTGGGAAGAGGTAAGGTATTGAGCAGTGTGTAGTAGAATATCCTCAAAACTGACCACTGCAACATGATCTAGAATACTTCTCAATCAGTCCAACTAATATAAACAGAAAGATCAAAATCTAAGTACATGTAATATCTTGCAGACTGAGAGTGTTAGAGAAAAAACAAGCTACAGAGTCAAAATCATCTTTAAAAAATACACTGAATCTGCCATATTTCTGTTGAAAAAATTTTTAATTTTTGTGCAGAATTACAAATTGATGAAGTTGCTGTGGTAATGTTGTTTACAGATAGCAGTCTAAAAATTTGAAAACTTTCACCAAACAGTCAACCTACTAGTGAATCACTAACTCAGTCTGAAACTTTATGTACAAATCATGAAACCCAGAGTCACTTATATTGTTCACAAATAGCACTTAAACAATTGCATAAACTAACAGATTTCTTCATATTGTTTGAGCATGGTAAAAACTGTTAGATCTAAGATAAAATCTCCACCCTGCACAGTCATTTCCAAAGCACTCCTTTGGCAAATGGCCAATCTGCGAATTAAATTTTCTTATTTTTTTTCTGGGGTAGTTTGCCAGATTTGGGAGATTCAACTGTAATGTGGTCCAAGAACAGTAGCAAACAGTTCTTTTAATGTAAACATTAAAAGGAAAGGAATGAACCATAGAACAGTGGCTATGACATAAATGATGACCATAAATGGCTGGTATCTATTAAAGACTAAATAAATGTCTTTTATAGATATTTACATATAAGTATGCCTTTAAACTTCAGAGTAGTTGTAAATCCACCTGATAATTGTTGGAAATTGAATGACTATGTAATTATTATAAAGGTACTGGAAATAAAATCAGCAAGACTAAAAGTGAAGACATTATACAATCAAATATGAAACATTCTTAGCAGTGCAGACTGCCATTGATGCTATTGATGATATACCATAATTTTGCTAATTGAGACAAAGAGGTGATTATTTTGTTGCATATAGGTTTGGAACTCATGTTTTAGGAAGGCTATTAATATTCTGGGATGGTACAAAGATGTATTTTTACTAGAAAATACTTCACTTCTACAACTTGTCTGCATGGTGATCTAGTGTTCAAAGCATTTAACCTAGTTGTGCTTGAATCCCTAATGATAACAAAAATGCTCTCACTGTACCTGACAGGTGCTTTACTTTCTTTTTTATTTCTGGATAGTGTTTTAAAACTCAGTTTGTAGTGTAAATCATGGCTTGACTTTCAATAATAAATTGCATTAATTATTATGAGCAATTTGTTTTACATTTTAATCAGAAATTTGAAAATTTAAAAATGTGTTTTTACAACTGTTACTTTCAATGAAACAAAACTTTACTTTTGCTTTTAGCTGAAGTAAAGTTTTGTTTCAACATTATAAACATAAAACTAGAAACTATTAGTTGTTTCCATTTTCTATTTTAAAACACTGTTAAAAGGAAGTTTAAATTATGTATGCACATGTATTTCTGCTTATATATATATATATATATATATATATATATATATATAATTGTGTTTATTTTAATTAAATTTAATTGCATTATTGGTAAATTTTTATGACTCCTAATTATTCAATCAGAATATTATGCATATTCATTGATTTAATTTTATTTGATTTGATTTGATTTTATTCATTGATAAAAATTTAATATTTTATCTTAACAGGCCAATTTTAAGTTGTAGATTTTGTATATATCTATAGTAATACCAGGCAGTCAAATTAGCCAAAATAGTTTTCACTTTTACCATTGCATTGTGGTAAGCTGGGGTAAGAAAACAAAGCTCTACATATATGCATTAATATAACTAATTCTATAACTAAATTTAATCAGTGAAAGTTAAAATAATTTATTTTAACTTTCATTTAATTAATTTGTAGATTAATGTTAAATTTGCAGTTCATTTAACCACTTTGAATCATGTGCCAGAGGGCAAAAGCATTGACCACTAGTGTTACAGTTAGTTAAATATGCATTCATTTTTTATTTTGTCCCACTGGAGTAGGAGTAACGGCCAGAATAATATTAGTAGTGGCAAATGATGCAAGAAAGCAAGCTTATAAAGCATCAGCCAAAAAAAAAAAAAAAAAAAAAAAACCTTCCTACATCACCTGTCCATCTTCTCTAATAGTTTGTCGTTTTTTTTTTTTTTTTTTGAATTTATTCAAACTATCCACTTCCACAACAACAGAAGTTTGTTCCAACAATCAACCACCCGCTAGCTGAAGGCAAACATCTGCACATATGTCTGCAACAATCCTTCTTCAATTTGAATTTATGCTTTCGAATGTGTGCAGTCTGAGCAAGAGGAAAAATCCCATCAGCTTGAGCTTGCTCAGTCCATTCTAAGTCTTAAACACGTTAATCAGATCAGGTACCTAGTCTCCAGATGCTGCAATTTGCAAAACTGTAGCCTTTCTTGGTAAAAGCAACCCTTTGTTTACCTCATAAATCTTGTTGCCATTCTCTGCACCCATTCCAGCAGCTCCATGAGGCCTCCAGACCTGTATGCAGTACTCAAGATATGACCTGACCATTGCCTTATATAATGGAATAATCACCTCCTTATCCCTGCTAACAAAATCATCCCTATATATCATTAACAAAATCCCATGAGCTGTCCTTACAGCCTGTGTGCACTGCTCAGAGAACTTCATATCTGACTGCACAATTAACCTCAGGTCTTTTTCATTTTCACCAAATGTGAAAATGAAAAATACCTGAGTGTATTTCCACACAGTTGGTATGTTAATCTGGATTACTGCTACTCATGTGCAGTATTTGCATTTGTGAACGTTAAACTTCAATTGCCATTTCTCAACCCATCTACCTATTTTTTCTAGATTTGTTGCAGTAGCATACCTTGATTACTGTCATTAACCACCCCATCAACCTTTGTACTGTCTGCAAACTTAGACATTAAGCCAGATATACCTTCATCAATATCATTAATAAATTAAGTAATCAACAATTGGCCCACCGAACCATGGGGGACTCCACTAACAGCATCAATCCACAAAGAGCAGTGTCCATTGAGCAGTGAGCACTGCCCTCCTTTAATCTCAGTACCTTCTCAGAGATCATCATCATAATACTTTATTTTAGAGCATTCTGATTCTGTAACCTTCCCCAGGCTTTGAGTTTTCTTTTGACTGTAAATATTGTTGAGAAGTAGTAACTGTTCCACTCATATGCCATTTTTGCTGGGCTTTCTATGGACCTTCCATTACAATCAATTAAAGAACCTACTGTATTTAATCTCATCTTTCTCATAATCGTGTATGAGAATTCTTTATCCCCATTCTTAGTTCTCTTTGCTAATGCTGTCATAATCGGCTTTCATTCATGTTACCCCACAAACTGAAGTAGCTTTCTTACACATTCTGTTATAAAACTCATAGAAATCAGAATCACATGATATGTCTGTAATCTCTTGTTTCTTTTGCTCAAGCAGACTCTTAACCACATCTATCATCAATTTTGGTATCTTGTTTATTGCATTTGACCACTGGTATGAATCCATTTGTGGCTCAATGATAAATCCCTTGAACATTTCCCACAGCATATATGTATTCAACACCATAGAGTAGTAACTTTAGTTAATCAAGTCAAAGAAATATCTCCATTATAGAAATGGAATGGAATGGAATTGAATGCCATAATGGCAATGGAATTCCATAAGTGTACTATAAGAAGAGTTGCACTATGACTAATGACAATGCACCAAAAAACAACAGAGAGATGGAAAAAAATAAAACTGAAAATATCAACTATGGAATACATCAGAAGTTATGATATGAATGTAAAGTCAGTAGTTGTTAATTTCACTGTTAATTTGGTAGGCTGATATTGGTAAAAGGAAATATTAAAATACAATTTTATATAAGAGGGAGACAACTTTTAACTTATACTGAGTATATGATGAAGTAATTGAAGTTTTCTCCTTTCCTTTCTTTTCCTCAGAAACAATACATATTTATTTATCGTGCTCTTATGGAACATGCTCAGTTTGGTGATACAGAAATTGAAATTCATCATCTCAGGGACCATTATGATTTGCTCAAACTAATAGTTGGAGATACAGACCGTACAGGAATGGAACGTGAATTTGAGGTAATAATTTCTTAATTATAATGTCTTATTAAAAAAAAAATACTTCTAGCATTTTAATAGTTCCACTGAATAATGAAGTTTATATTGCATTAATTTTATTAAGGATTACTAAAGTTGTTTTTTGAGAGAATATAAATATATGAATTTTTACTTTTTATTTAGAGATGAATAAAAGCTCTAAGCACTCTGATTGTATTCCATTACTGAGAAATTGAAATGTCGCTTAATTCTTGATGAATAAATGGATAAAAGGCTGACCATTTTAGCTCCAATAAATAGATTACTTTGAAATCTGTTGCTGAGGATTACTGTATTTATATTCTAATTTTTGTTTTAGTTCCAATGCATCCATTGTTAACAGAAAAACTGTATTATTCTCAAGTTAGCAGAATCGGTTTTGGTTTCAGACACAGATGTTTGGTTGCAACTGTTTATTTTTTTAGAAATCTCAGTCATGGGGAAAAAAAAAAAAACCGACGATATTGGGAATCCCCAAGTAAAAAGGGTATAAGTGAAACTTGTAGAATGGAAAAGGAATTCATGTTACAAACTGTTTGGTTGAGGAACTTTACACAACCATTAACCTGGTGCCTATGAAAGTGTTTTCTAAAGTAACACTTATTTGTAGAATTGGCATTCTGTCAAATCTTAGCAAAGAATGGAAATGGAAATCAAATATCTGCACCAGTAGTATTCAGAATGCCACAGGACATTACTGTGGCATTCTGAATTAAATTAAACAACAATTAAAAAACAAGTTAGTTAATATATGCAGTGTGTTACATTTCAGGCACATTAGCAAATAGTGATAGTTTGTGATTATTATTATTATTGCTCTTATATTCTCCTTGATTGGGGGTTCCACCTCGTGATGGGTATTGCTACCAAGTACACAGGGTGGTTGTTGTTATGTCTGGTGTTACTGCTGGTCGAGGAACTCTCTGACTATCCTATAGTTGTTCAGGATTATGACTTTCTGGAGTTCCTTGTAGGTGTTCGATGGGAGACCTATTGCTGATAGGCTGTTATGTGGGGTCTTTGGCATCATACCTGTGGTTGACACGTTGATTGGGATGATTATTACTTGTTGCATATGCCAGATATCTTTGATCTCTTGTCTTAGGTTCGTGTACTTCCTGATTTTTTCCCCATGGGTTTTTCTGCAGGTTGTCAGTGTTGTTGTTTGTTTGTTATTTGGTTTTTAGGAGCATTAGCAACTAAGGCCATATTGCTCCGGGGATATGTGGTGGTCATTCCCTGACCTTTCCGCATCCTCCATATTTGGTGGTCATGGGCTCGAACCCCGGTCTAATCAAGAAGCGTGTGCTACGCACTGCCGCTCCTGCCCACCTGGCTACGGAGGCGCCCAGGTTGTCAGTGTTGGGTACCACTATGTCAATCAGATAGGTAGTCTTTTCCTTTTCCTTCTTGTCCAAAAGGGTTATGTCCAGTCTGTTCTGCGGGATTGTCCTATCTGTTATTATGGTACAATCCCAGTACAGGTTGGGGTTCGTACTTTTAGTACGGTACACTTTCTTCGATCAACTGGTATTTCCTTGCTAGCTTCTGATGTATTATCCTGGCCACCTGGTCGTGTCTATGAGTGTACTCAGTCTGGGTGATCACCTTGCATCCCGCGGTGATAGGTTGGATCATTTCTGAGGCCAGGTGGCATCGTCGACATGTGTCATTAAACACTCCGGCCTCCTTGGCAATGTATTTTCTATAGTTCCTGGTGTTGATTACTTGGTCTTTGATGGTGAGTATGAATCCTTCAGTCCCGCTCATGAGCCATGCATTGGAAGCAGTTTTGTCTATGTGATCTTGATGGAGATCATTGTAGTGTCTGCCATGGAGTGTCTTCTCTGCCCATCTTTCTAGCTTCATTTATGCCTCCTGGTTGGGGGGAATTCCTTTCTTAGGTTGAGTGAGGTATACCGCTTGTCTATCTTCCTTATGGCCAGCTGTGTGTTTCTGGAAGTAATCCTCCAGGTTAACTATCGCTGTTTTCTGTTGCTCAATGAGGTCTATCAGGCCCTTCTCTCCAGGCAATTGTCAGTCTCTCCACAGCAGATTTTGGGTGTTGTTGGCGGCTCTTAGTCATCATTGTCCTTGTCTTTCTCATGATATCCTCCAGCTCGGTGTTAATCCAGTCTATGACCCCGGAAGAGTATGTTAGCACTGGGACTGCATAGGTGTTTATGGCTCTAACTGTGTTCCCTCCATTCAGTTTTGTTTTCAGCAGGCTTCTCAGTCTCTGATGGTATTTTTCTGTCAGGCAGGCCTTAATTTCCTTTTGCTGTAACTGCTGAGCCTGCATCATCCCCAAGTATTTGTAGGCCTCTCCCTCTGCCATGGCTTCAATCTCTTTACCAGTCTGCAGCTGGTAGTTTCGGTTGACTAATTTTCCCTGGTGCAGTCCATGGGTCTTGCATTTGTCTTGACCAAATTACATCCTAATATCATTGCTGAATTCTTCGGTGATCTGGAGTAGTTGCTGGGGGTGCTTCTCGGTTTCCGCATAGAGTTTGATGTCATCCATATACATCAGTTGGATGAGTGTGTACGGGTTCTTCCTTCCTTCTTTGAGGTAAATCCATACTTGCTACTGTTTAGCATGGTGGATAGTGGGTTAAGTGCTAGACAGAACCACAATGGGCTTTGGGCATCTCCCTGAAAGATTCCTCTGCTGATGGGGATTGTCCTGGTTGTGATGTTTTCGACCTTAATGGTGGTACTCCATTTTACCATCATTTCTCCTAGGAAGTTTGTCACTATTGGATTGACTTTATAGATGTTCAGTGCTTCTATTAGCCAGCTATGAGGCACAGAGTCGAAGGCCTTGTGGTAATTGATGTAGGCTGTGTACATGTTGTTGTGCTTCTTGTAGGCTTGCTTCATAACTGCGGCATCTATGGTTAATTGCTCCTTGTATCTTTTAATCAGCCGCTTGCATCCTTTCTGCTATTCAGCCATTATGTTCTGGCTCTCCAAGTGGTCCGATATCTTCCTGGTTATGCAGCTGGTCAGAACTTGTACATTGTTGGGAGGCAGGTGATTGGCCAGGTTTCTTGTATCTTCATCTTTAGGCTTCAGATATGAGATTCCTTGAGTGAGAAACTTCAGAATTGTCTCTGAGTGCCTTATCATTCGGGTGAACTGCTCTGCCAGGTGCTTGTGTGTGTGTGTGTGTGTGTGTGTGTGTGTGTGTGTGTGTGTGTGTGTGTGTGTGTGTGTGTGTGTGTGTGTGTGTGTGTGTGTGTGCAAGTGAGCTTCTTGTACCAGTAGTTGCGGACGTTATCTATTCCTGGAGTTTGCCAGTTGTGAGAGTTCTTGATCATCTGTTTTATTTCTTCTTTTCGAATCTCCCATCCTCTCATTTCTTGTGCTTCCTTGGTTTTCTTGCATTCTAGCTCTATCCAGGGGGCTTGGCTGTTGTTATTATTATTATTAGCATATAGTGCAAGGAATCCTGAGGCTTATGCTGGCTGCACCAGCCAAAAAAAAAAAAAAATTTCTGAATTATCTTGAGAGAGAGAGAGAGAGCACAAGAATCAGAAGTAGAAGGGAATCACCAAGAAAGAGAAGAATGATGATATCCAGCTCAGGACCCTGGGTGTGCCAAATCCATACTCACTAGATGTCAGCCCCTGGGGTAAAAAAAAAAAAATAGCTAAAAGCAACATCTTTTTTTATTTACAAACTGAGAACATTTTTTTCTCATCCACCACATTTCCTATTCATCCCTCCAATACCACACAGCAACAAACATAATATACAGTGCTGAGCTACCATGTACAGGAATGCATTTATTACACCTCTCTAAAAGTTTCTGAAAAGAATCAGTGAAATGATCCAAAGAGATGATGTTCAGTTCGGCAGTTACAATTTCTTTTTGTCCTCAACATCCTGAAATCCCTTTCCATTGAGGCCACCTTGAGAAAGAGGAAGATGTCTGCTGGTACAAGGTCGGGAGAGTATGGTGGATGGTTGATCTTTACAAATGCCATGTTTCATCAGAAATATCTTCACAAGAAGTGCAGAATGGACAAGGCCATTGTGCAACAAAAACTAGCTTCCTCATTGTGGCTTCACCCAAAAATGCACTTCAATAGTTTTTGAAGCACCTGTACATAGAATGCAGCATGCATTGACTCTCTCTCCTTCAGATACAAATTCCCTGTGAATCACACCCCTGTTTGTCAAAAAACATGATCAACATTGTCTTGATCCTGGACTTCTATAAACAAATTTTTTTGTGCCTTGGTGATGATTTTTAAGTCCACTGCATGCTCTGATGCTTCATCTCTGGGTCATATTGAAACACCCAACACTGATCTCCAATAACAATACATTCAGAGAAATTAGGATTGTCTTGAAAAGTCTAGATGAAATCTTGTATGATCTTCAGTGCTTCTTGCAATCTCTTCAAATTTTGCAATTTCTTCTTATAAATTTTTCACAGACAGACCTTCCTTTCCCTAAATCTTCATGCAGAATTTGATGAACCATCTCCTCACTCATATCCAACACTCAGCAGCCATCATTCTGAGGCGCCTCCGTAGCCAGGTGGGAAGGAGCAGCAGTGCGTAGCACACGCTTCTTGATTAGACCGTGGTTCGAGCCCGTCACCACCAAATACGGAGGATGCGGAAAGGTCAGGGAATGACCACCGCATATCCCGGAGCAATATGGCCTTAGTTGCTAATGCTCCTAAAAACCAAATAACAACAACCATCATTCTGAGGATCAAATGATAATCTCTTGCCACAATTTCCCAAACTTTTGCAATGCTGTCCTCATTTCGAGAGGTTGATGGACACCCACATCTTGAGTCATTGTGTACATCCTCACATCCATCTTTAAACCGTTTATATTGTTCAAACATACTGGTATGATTTAATGTTTCATCACCATACACAGTTTTTAGCATTTCATGTTTCTGTTGCAGATTTTCCCAGTTTTATGCAAAATTTGATATTTGTTCGTTCCTCCATTGAAAAATTTTGACATGGAACATTAATACTGCTAATCAAACTGGTTATAATCTCTGTACCACCGTCTCTTAGAGGAAGTTTGAACTACCACATATTTTAGTAGTTCAAACTTTTTTTCCCATATATGAGGTGTGGAAATTAAGGTCTCAGACTGGGAACTTAATCGCTACACCTCATATATGGAAAAAAATAATAATAATTTCCAGATTTCTATTGATCCACTTTTAATGAAATTTGTGGAGGCCCAGAAAATCATTCTAAAAGAGCCAAATATATAAATTCATGAAAATCCCCTCAATGGGAGTCATTATGTGCAGATGAACAAACAAATTTCTTTTGGCCTGAGTTTGATTAAAATTGGAGTTGCTTAACAAATCTTTCTACAAGAGCCAAATATAGAATTTTTATGAAAATCTATCCTTTGAAAGTTGAGTTATTACATGTGGATGGAAAGATGAATGGAGATGATGAAGACAATAGGAGCTTTACACATATATAGTAATACACTTAAAAATGGGAAAAGATGTGATCATATGAACTGGTGGCAACAAAAAAAACTGCTGTTGTTACCGTCGCTGTTTAATTGCACAAGAGCAACAAAGGCTGTGTGATTTGGTTGGCAACATTTGGTTAGCAGCAATTTTATTCATTGTCAGTTTACTTATGTTTATATTTTATTGTGATACTGTATTTGTTTTAATAAAATAATTTCTGCTACTTCTGGTTTGTCTACTAATATTTCTTTTAGGGTTGTAGGAACTGAAGCTTTCAACAAGGAAGATATGGTCGCCTGTCACATCCTGTTTTTGTAGGGATAAACCTACAAAAATGTGTTACTAAATTTGTAGGGTATTTTACCCTATCAAACAGTGCAACACATTTTTGTCAGAAAAAATCTATTTCTCAGTATGGTGAGTGTAAATATTTCCAAATTGCATGCTTGGATTGACTCAACTTTGACCATGTAATTGAGCTGCAGTATTTGTCAACAAAGATGTGCTGGGTGTTCACTAGCTTCAGCATACAGACTCTGAAAGCAAGAAGCATAATATGCACCCAGTGCAATAAATTTTATCTATATCCACCTAAATGTACAGTGTATATACATTTAGGTAGAATAGGTGAGGGTTAGGAATGTGTTAGGTGGATATGACCTATATGTATTCCTATTGGTATTACTCCTCTTCTTGAAAACTTGCCAAATGAGATTTTCTGGGCCTAAGTTCTTTTTTTATTTAAAAAGGTTTATTGGTTGTCTGGGTTTTCCAAATTTGTTGCTACTGATTTCTTTGTTGATTCCAGAACTCTGAATGCACCAGAGCACCCAGAATGCCATTCCAGTTTGTCACACATTAGTAATATCATCTACATACTTGATTATTAAAAATAAGGTATTTGATTAACAGGCATTCCATTTCAATTTTATACTGAGTCTGGTTGATTCAGTATAATGTGCTTAAAATCTGTGTATGGGATTGAAAGATCAACAGGACTTTTGCTATTCCTGCTGCAGTAACTTTTAGTTCATTTCCTTGATTTTTTCTGTGTCCAGAGACATGCAAAATGGATAAATTACTTATTCTTGTCAGTAGAACTTAGATTTAGTCTAAAAGTGATTAATATGGTTGCATTTTCATTCAATAGCAAGAAGTGTCATCATAGATAATGCTATTAGACAATTAATTGGACAGGTGAGTGTAAAGTCATCTGGATTGTGCATAATTCAACTATATAACTGCATAACTTTGCTGGCAGTTGCTTAAAGTTTGCAGTGCAATATATGGGTGAATAGCAGCTGTGTGTAAATTTTTATCTACCTTGTAGCCATCTGTGTAAACTGGAGTATAGTTCTCATACTGAGTCAGTAGTGCTCTGTTTGCAAGATGGGATGTAGTATGTCTCAGAAAATTCAGAAATTTGTACAGGTTAGACTTCCCTGGAAAAATCAATAAAATGAGTGGAGAGCAAGGTATAGAGACATATTCTGACCAGCTGATTTGCCATTGGTGTGATCTTTAAAAATTTTCTGTAAAGTTTGGAGCTTGGATTGCTTCTTAATCTTGACCATGTGATTGAACTGAAACAGCATTTGTCTATGAAGATATGATTAAATTCATTAATTTCAGCATACAGACTGAAAATGAGAAATGTGTTATGCACCCAATGCATTACATAAAGCACTATGATGTATTGGGTCAAGTCACTTTACGGCGCCTCCGTAGCCAGGTGGGAAGGAGCAGCAGTGCGTAGCACACGCTTCTTGATTAGACCGGGGTTCGAGCCCGTCACCACCAAATACGGAGGATGCGGAAAGGTCATTCAGGGAATGACCACCGCATATCCCGGAGCAATATGGCCTTAGTTGCTAATGCTCCTAAAAACCAAATAACAACAACAACAACAAGTCACTTTACAGTAGTCAGCTTTGCAGAATTTTAAACCAGTGAGACATAACCAAGCCTTGATCATGTCATTGTTGTAGATGATATTAATATTTGTCAGTGCAAGAAAGCTCCAAGCTTTTGATACACCAATCAAAAAATAATAATAAAAATAAATAAAATAAAAACAAACTATCTATGTGTGTGTGTGTGTGTGTGTGTGTGTGTGTGTGTGTGTGTGTGTGTGTGTGTGTGTGTGTGTGTGTGTGTGTCTTCCTCACTTAGGTACTTATCCAGCTGACCTTTCAATTTCCCCAAGAAAGGTGTCTTCCCCTGTAATATGAATTTATAGTTCCTAGTTCTGGAATAATTTATAACAGTGAAAATTTCCTCTGAGATGCCTAGTTTTATCAAGCTCTGTAAGATGAAATTTTGGAAGTCTTTTTTCATATGGGTGCACTTTTGTAGAACTCAGCAGCTAAGTTCCCAGTCTTTGAATCCTTTCAAGAAGCTCAGTGAACTTTTTTTAAAGTGTAGTCTCCATAGTATCCTCAGGGCACTTAATTTTTTGAGACCGATAATTTAAAGCTATTTCATATGTTCTAGGAAGTTTTATTTGCTGTCTATTCTTATAAAATGAGTGTTGAGTATTGTGGGAATTATTTCATCACCTAGCTTAAGTCTCAAGTTGGGTTTGAATCCCACTTTCTGCTGAAATGTAAACCTGCTATTTTTTTTTATTAGACAGGAGAAACTCTTGTTCTGGGTCCATGCAGTGACCTGGAGCTCCTAAGAGAGCCATGTGAGTCCCTTCTTGCATAAAACTGTGAGACATACATGTCTGTATTTGTACTTGAAAAGATCAATATTAAAGTAAATTATGAATAAATTTTCAAAAGACACCACTAAGATTTAGGTTATTCAAGTCTCATAGTATGTGATATTACCATGCCATATCAGCTGCTTCTCTCAGTGCCAAAGTGAACTACAGTAAGGTGTTTCTTTCTAACAAACATATCTTATATGTTTACTTCCATTTACATCATTAAGTCCAGAGCTAATCTTCCTGCTTGGAATCTCCAAACAGTTTGGTAAGTTGAAATAAGTTAAAAGCCAGGTTAAAAAACTATAAATGTACACTTAAGTGTGTTTATATTTTTTTTTTCAGTCATGTAGCTGTTTATAGGATGATCTTTGATTATATGTTCATAGTGCCAGTTTACTGGTAAGGTATTTTCTGAAAATGTAGAAAATTCTATTGTAGAGAAGCAGTAATGTATGAAGCGCTTTTCATTCGAATGAAATATGATGAAGTAATGAATAATGTATGTTCTGGGAAAGGCATTGCATAGAAACTAAGAATTAAATTTCTGAAGTTAAAAACGCAGACTCCTTAAATATTTTGTGAATTAAATGATTTATTTATTGTTACTCAGAGGTGGAAAAGAGGATTTACTACACAAAGGCACATTTGGTTAACTAATTAAATCGCAATTGATGTCAGTGTTTCAGACCTGCTTTGGAATTTATTCTCAGAACAAGTCTGTACTGTATAGGTGACTGGACCTGTCTAAGACAGGCCTCAGTCATCTCTGTAGTATAGCAACTTGTCTTTTGCTATACAAGAATGGAATCCCTAATAGATCTGAGACGTTGACATCAGTTGCAATTTTGTCTATTTAATTGAATGTGCCTTTTTGTAGGAAATCCTCTTTTTCATCTTTCAATAACAACCAATAAACCATTTAATTTTCAAATAATCATGGAGTCCATGATTATTTTGGAAAGGATTCACCTGTGACTTCTCTAATTTCTTGAGAACATTATGTCTTGACCATTCACGTGAAGTATAGAAAGGTTTGGTCAAGGGTAATTACATTTTTTTCCCTTCCTTATAAATCTAGGTTTTGGGGTTCTTTTGGCTGTAGAGGCATAACACATTCATGCTTCTCTTTTACTTCTCTGTCTGATCCACCACCTTGCTTCCACTCTGGATTTATTTTTTAAATTTTATGAGGTTCGCTGTAGTGAAGTGTTTTCTGATGGTTGTATTCTTCATTCCACCAGGGGTTGAATGTTAATTGATTTTAATCATTTTTTTAGGAATTACAAGATCAGCCACATGTAATAAAAGAGTTACGATATAGTCTACTGTAGAGTCTATTGAATTATGTAGTACATGTTGTCATTCAGAATGACTAGATTGTGATATCTTTTCCAATTTATATCCTCAAACTTTCATCCAGGATTCGGTTATCATGAGAGGGGTTGCTTTATGTCTTGTCTGTGTGACACTGTAGGACAGTGGTCCCTGTTCAGCGGGTTATTAGTTAGTATACTAACTAACATGGATGTGTGTGCAAAGCTGCAGAGGATGTTTTTATAAAAGGTATTATCACTGCAAAACATAAGGTGAAATCTCTGACAGACAGAATTTGACCCAGAGGGCAGGTGTGTGTGCGTGTGTGTGTGTGCGTGTGTCATATTATTCAGTGATATAAAATTATGCTTGTGTATCAATTTTTTTATCGTTTGTTCTCGTTTATCCAGGACTGATTCTCTGTATAGTGAGCAGTGACTGCAAAATTTAGTCACATAGAATGCTTATAGATTTGGGTTACTAAAAGACCTATGTTATTAGGTTTTCTAGTTCATGCAGAGATCAAGCCAGAGGGGTGGATATAAAGATGTTAGTACTGTTCCTGCAAAGTTGATATTTATTCAAACTATAACAACTTTGAGCTTTGATCATATTCATAGAGATTTGGAGGAGATATTTCAGCTAACAGTTTTAGCTTCTCCTTCATTAGCAGAAGGTTGTATTACCTGGTTTTCTTTTTTTTTTTGATGTTATATAAAAAAATGATAGTTATGATTTGATTTTATATAAAATCAAATAACAGCAAAAATAGCAAAAAAAAAAAACCAACAATATACAAAAAACTTCTACTGGGAATGGGAAACTCACTAGCTTCCTCTCTTTGCTGATGTACTAATGGCAGCCTTAGAAGAACAGGTACAAGGTAACACTGCCCCATGTTCCCTTGTGCAGTCAAATTGCAAAAAAAAAAACTCTCTATATAAAACAATGGGATACACACACATGTGAGACTGTGTGGTGTACATATGAATTGCAGACACAACTGCCACATGTTAATTTATAAACATACAAGATCATTGTAAAAAATTGTGTTGTAAAAAATTTACAAGATTTCACAGATGTCTTGTTTGTTACAGATGACACTATGCTTTGAGCATAGAATTATCTGTAATATATGTATTGCTGTTGTGCATTGCAAACTCATGTTCTTTGAGAACAGATGTTGAATTAGTAAACATTATTTTATTATGATTATTTTCTTTAAATTCTTTTAAACTGAAACATTATCCATATTATATGCATTCTTACTGAGTGGGAACAAGATTAGCTCAGTGTGGGCAAAGTTTTTACGGTTAGAACCATAAAAACTTCGCCCGCACTTCTCTAGCAAATAGAGAAGTTTTTCTTAAATTTTTACCATTTTATTGACTAAATTGGCATATTAATTTATTTTCTAGAAATAGCTTTATATTCCTAAACTTGCCACCATTGTGTAGTAACGATACGGAATAGTATTACATATATCTCGAACTTGATAACATAAAACTAGATAGCGTAATATGTAAGACTGTAGTTGGAATCTGCTAGCTTAGTATAGTATTGGCAATTAATCAATTAAAATTATAAATCATTTTAATTTTTATTGTTAACTAAATTGTATTTAAACAGAAATCATGCCCCAGACTAGAGCAGCAAAGAAACTTGCACAAAGTAGAGGAAGTGCTGTGGTTCTCTGGAGAACTGATTCTCCAATGCATCACAGTCTAAAAAAATTGTGAAAAATGCAGCATGTTTGCAGATCTCTTTCAAACAGGACATGATCTGCCATGGAAAATGTCTTTGTGTGTGCTAGGCGCAGAGAATGTGAAGATATTAGATGCCAACTCAGCATTCTTATGGGCATCTATGAGAGCTTGAAGAGTCGGGTTTGTGCCCTCGAAGGAATTAAAATGGGGACCCATCAAGTTCTCAGCTGCTAAACTCAATGCCAAAGCACACTCTTATGCACCAGGCAACACAACGGCAACCTTCAGGGCAGAAGGCGCTGTTCCCACAGGAGCTAGTTATTGTTGGTGATTCAATTGTCAGTGAAATGGGAAATATATTATGCAAAAAGGATAGGTGGAATAGGACCGGGGTATATCTGCCAGGGGCAAAAGTTGATGACGTTTTAGAGCAGATATCATCTTTTAAGGACACAAAACGTGATATCGTTGTACACGTTGGCACTAATGACATTAAGTGTAGGAGATCTGTGGATTTACTAAGCAAGCAGGTCAATGCTGAAAAAAAAGTTGCGAGTTAGGGTTAAATTTGAAAGTCTCTGCAATCCTGCTGAGACACGATAGCAGGGAGTACATAATGAGAGCCTTGTAAATCAATTCGGCCCTGGAGAGATTGCGCAGGGCTCGTGGGGTAGAATTTTTCTCAGCGTGGACTGTGCTTGTTAACAGGAGAGATTGCTTCTACAGGGATGGGATACACTTAAATAGTAAGGGTGCAAGAATATTTGCTGATACTATCGAGGCAATGTTAGGTGGATCAGAAGACTGTTGGCTTGGAGGGGGGGCGGGTTCACAGAGTAATAGGTTAACAGTAGCTGCAGGCAGAGGTGGAAATGATTCTTGCACTGCTTCTATTGGAATGAGCAGCAGCCCAGAAAGTCAGTTGCCGGGGATTTCAGGAACTGCTGGGGGTCATGAAACAAGTAAATAGATGGCTTGTGTTAGAGTAACTAAGCATAAGAACAGGTGCATGTATACTTGCATGTACACCAATACTATTAGTATAGTAAACAAATTTGATGAATTTGAAGTGCTGGTTAAGACATCCAAGGCGGATATTGTTGGGATATCAGAGACTTGGTGCCACTCAGATATAACAGATGCAGAATTGGAATTTGGGGAGTACAATGTGTACAAAAAGGATAGACATGATGGGAGGGGAGGAGGGGTTGTGCTATTCATTAAGAAACACATAAAATCTAAGGAAGTGCATCCAGTTGACATAGATGGAGAGTGCAATTTTGAGTCAATTTGGTGTGACTTAAGCACTGGGAAAGCAAAAATGAGGGTAGGAGTTTGTTATTATTATTAGCCATATGGTGCAAGGAAGCCTGAGACTTAAGCTGCACTAGCCAAAAAAAAATTTCCGAGTTACCCTGAGAGAGAGAGAGAGAGAGAGAGAGAGAGAGAGAGAGAGAGAGAGGTAGGAATCACCAAGAAAGAGAAGAATGATGATATCCAGCTCAGGACCCTGGGTATGCCAAGCCCATACTCACCAGATGTGAGCCCCTGGAAAGATAGGCCTAATTACTCTGATGAGTACAATGAACAATTATACAAAGAAATAGAGTGGGCCAATAAATTAGAGTGTCTTATAACAGGGGATTTTAACTTCCCAGATATGGACTGGAACTTGTGGGTTAGTCACTCGCACACTAGCAAGGTTTTTGTGGATTTATTGGATGATTGTTTTCTACAGCAGTATGTTAGAGAGACAACAAGAGAGAGTAACACTCTTGATCTGATTATCAGAAGTGATTATTCATGCATTAAAAATTTACATATAAAGGAACCACTAGGTAGCAGTGATCATAGTGTACTGATGTTGGATTTACTTAAAGATGTAACTACCATCAGGTGTAAAGGGAAGGGTTTTTGCTTTCGTAAAGATGACTACAGTGGTCTCAGAGAGTTTGTAAATTCTATACAGTGGGATCAAATAGTAGTAGTAATAGTAGTAATGGCATATGATGCAAGAAAGCAAGTGTATGAGCTTATGCAGCATCAGCCAAAAAAAATCACACCATTCCCTCCAAATGCCTGTCCAGTTCCTCCTTAAATTTATTCAACCTATCAACTTCTACAACGACAGATGGAAGTTTGTTCCAGAAATTAACCACCCGCTGACTAAAGGCAAATTTCTGCACATCTATTCTACATCTGTCTTTTCTTAATTTGAATTTATGCCCCCTTAGGTTCATAATCTGAACAAGTGGAAGGATCTCATCAGAATTCAGTATGCTCAACCCATTCAAGGCCTTATACGCCTCAATCAGATCACTGCGCAGGTGCCTAGTCTCCAGCCACTGAAATTTGCAGAACTTAAGCCTCTCTTGGTAAGAGGATCCCTTCATTCCCCTCACCAATTTTGTTGCTCTTCTCTGTACACGCTCAAGCAAATCGACATCCTTCCTAAAATGAGGGCCCCAGACCTGTACGCAGTACTCAAGGCGTGGCCTGACCATTGCCTTATACAGAGGGACAATCACGTCCTTTTCCCTGCTAGCAAAATTCCTATATATCATTGACAAAACCCCATGACCTGCCCTGGCAGCCTGTCTGCATTGCTCAGAAAACTTCATATCTGCCTGCATGATTCCTCCCAGGTCTTTTTCATTTTCTACCACCTTAAATGATGATATTACCAAAGATGAATTCTAAATGGGATTCCTTCAGGGACTTAATCTTGGTGAGTACTAGGCTTTTCATACCAACTAAGAAATACTGTTCAGGGTTTAGGCCTAAATGGATATCAGATGAATTAATGAGACTCGTGGCAGAGAAGAAAAATGCATGGGATGCACATAAATTGTCAGGTGACACAGAAGCATATGGTAGAGACAAGCTAGTCTGTAATCAGGTCATAAAGGAGGTTAGGCAAGTGAAGGCAGATTATGAAAAATCTTGGCAAAGGATGCAAAGAAAACCAGCAAAGACTTTACTTATATAAACTGTAAAAGGAAGGGGATGAATCAGATTAGTCCACTTGATATGAATGGTTTGACTGTACATGATCATTCTCAGATAGCTGCTGAAATAAATGAGTATTTTGCATCTACATTCACACATGAGGAGTTATTCAAGGAGGAAACGGCCAGATGTTTATCAAACTCTAACAGGGAGTTAAATGATTTTGTAATAACCAAGAGCAAAGTGGAGTAATTGTTGAAGTTAAACATAAGATATGCACATGGGGTGGATGAGATCTATCCAGTTATATTAAAGGAGGCAGCAAAGGAAGTAAGCAAACCCTTAGCCACAATTATGAGAGCATCCCTGGACTCAGTATAGGTCACCACAGACTGGAGATGTGCAAATGTATCTCCAATTCACAAAGGGGGGATTCAAAGGGTGACACAAGTAATTACAGACCTGTTAGTTTGACTTCTGTTCCAGGGAAAATAATGGAGTCATTGGTTAATGAAGCATTGCAGGATCATTTAGACAAGACTGCAGCAATAATTCAGACACAGCATGGGTTTGTCAAAGGGAGGTCTTGTCTGACCAACCCCAGGGGCTCACATCTGGTGAGTATGGGCTTGGCACACCCAGGGTCCTAAGCTGGATATCATCATTCTTCTCTTTCGTGGTGATTCCCTTCTACTTCTCTCTCTCTCTCTCTCTCTCTGGGTAAATTGGATTTTTTTTTTTTTTTTTTTTTTTTTTTTTTGCTTGTGCAGCAAAAGCTTCGGTTTCCTTGCACCATATAGCTAATAATGATAATAATTTGATTGGATACTATGATATGGCACAAAGGACCATATCATAATATCCAATAGGTACTGGATGCAAAAAATAATTTTGTTATCATTTAGTTGGATTTCAGGAATGCTTTTGATACTGTTGCACATGGAAGACTACTGTACAAATTGGAGCAGTATGGCATTAAGGGAAAGTTGCTACAATGGTTAAAAGGATGGTTGAGTGGGAGAACACAGAGTGGTGGTCAACGAGTACTGCTCTACGTGGAATAATGTTATTAGTGGTGTCAATCAGGGTTCATTGTTGGGCCCATTGTTGTTTTGTATATTTATCAATGATATTGATGAAGGTATATCAAGCTTAATGTCAAAGTTTGCAGATGATACAAAGGTTGGCAGGGTTGTTAATGACAGTATGCTGCTGCAACAGGATCTGGAAAAGTCAGGTAAGTGGGCTGAGAAGTGGCAACTGAAGTTTAACATGGACAAATGCAAAGTACTACATATGGGTAGCAGTAAACCCAAATAAATGTACCACCTATATGTTTTTACACTCAGGATAGTGGAAAATGAAAGAGACCTTGCAGTCAGATATGAAGTTTTCTGAGCAGTGCAGACAGGCTGCCAGAGTAGGTCATGGGGTCTTTTCAGTGATATACAGGAATTTGGAGAGCAGGGATAAGGAGTGATTATCTCATTCTATAAAGCAATGGTCAGGCCACACCTTGAATACTGCATACGGGTCCTGAAGCCTCATTTAAGAAAGGATGTTGATTTGCTTGAGAGCATACAGAGAAGGGCAACAAGATTGGTGAAGGGAACAAAGGTGTGCTCTTATGAAGAAAGGTTTAAATCAGTGGTTTTCAACCGGGGTGCCGTGGCATCTTAGGGTACCACAACAACATTCCAGGGGTGCCATGTAATTTGGGTTTAAGTTACTTATTTTATTATTTTTTTTTAAATTTATATGTTTATTTCATTATAAAAAGGTGTACAGTATCTTTTTAATTTTGTGGTGATCCATAATTGATGTTTACTTAGTACCTCTATATAAAGAATAAAATTATTATATATATAATTTGTATTATGAAATGTAATTTTCATAATTATATTATTGTAATAACTATCATATAACACACATTTTTTTCATTATTATATATATATATATATATATATATAAGAGAGAGAGAGAGAGAGAGAGAGAGAGAGAGAGAGAGAATGAGAATGAATCGGATTAGTAGGGGGTGCCGCAAAACAAAATAAACTACTTTGGGGTACCGTTGTTGAAAACCACTGGCTTAAGTTCTGCAAATTGCAGCTTCTGGAGACTAGGCACTTGCGAGGCGATCGACCTGACTGAGATGCATAAGGCCTTGAATGGATTGAGCCGGCTTAATGCTGAGGGGATTCTTCCTCTTGCTCTGATTGCAAACCTGAGGGGGCATAGATTCAAACTGAGGAAAGACAGTTGTAGAATAGATGTGCGAATGTTTGCCTTTAGCCAGTGGGCATTCAATCGATGGAACAAACTTCCATCTGTTATGGAAGTTGATAGCTTAAATAAATTCAAGGTAGAACTAGACAAATATTTGGAATGAATGGATTAGTGAAATGGGAAGGGGTTTTTTTTTTTTTTTATATTTTGGCTGATGCTGTATAAGCTTGCTTTCTTGCATCATGTGCCTTTACTAATGCTAATGTAAATATCTTTTTTGTAAAACTGAATATTTCAGATGTAGTGATTATAAGTAATAGAGTATTTCCTGTCATGCAGTCAACATGACCAATATCTAATAATATTGAGGGGGGGGGAAATACTATCACTTATGAATTGCATGTATAACAAAATTTTCATCTAATTTCTAAAACATGATGACATTGTTAGGAAAGAAACGACATCTGATCACCCTAAGAAATATAATAGAAATAAATAATAATAATGTCTGGTCTTTCACCAGTAAATTAAGAAATAGAGCTTACTGAAGGTATTTGACAACTTTACTTGGATTAAAAGTTAAAGAATAAAATTAAGATATTTGGCAACATGTAAGTTAGTGCTAGAGCATCATGTCTATACGTAGCCAACTAATAAGTAGTTGGAAAAATGGTATCATTTAAGTATATCTTTGTGAATACTTCTTGGTATTCACAATATGGAATACCTGCCCACCCACTGATGGCTTCTCATCGGTGAGCAGGCAGGTACCCTGGTGCTGCACCCAGGTATAGACATGATGCTCTACCACTAACTTATACACTAGTTAACTTCTATGTAACCTGAGGCTATTGCCCTAAATAGATTATGTGATATTTGACAACTTGTTTACAGTAAAACTAAACTGTAGAATAAGAATTAAATCTCAAAATTCACTTTCAAATCCAATCATTCAGATGACCATTAACAAAATTTAAGAGGGGGAGCATAATAAAAACAAATGAGGAGGAAATGATCAACCAACAATAAGCCATATACTAGAAAATACTGAGTTTGGAATGCCATTGCAGACAATTCTCAACTATTTATTGCAGCATTTGCAATAAATGGAAAAATAGTTTAAAAATGGTACATGAGATCTTAAACTTTTTACATACTAAATGCAGACTGTTCAAAACCCATGTGACAACAAAAAAAGAGGCCAAGTGAAGTTTCCCAAAGATATGAAATGTGTGTTGGAGACTTTTATTTTCATGAATGTCACAGTTCCCTAAGTGAATATATCAACATCAATAATTGTAGTTACAGGGACAGTAAGTTACCCAAGGAACACCATGAAATTCTTTTATATGCTCTTTAAAGATAACACCATTTATACGCTGCCCATATATATTAAAGAAGAAGGGATGTTAAATGCTGCACAGGTATTTTTTCTTTAATTAAGAAACTGAAACTGAAATTTTCCATCACCTATAGTTTTAAAACAATATTTTTTTTTTTATCTCATTAGTCTAGTTTCAAGGTTAAAGGGTTGTAATCTCCCAGAATAAGGGAGAATGATTTGTCCCTTTGCAACTGTCATAACAACCACACCATTTTCTCTCTATGAAAGACCATTCAAAAGTTTTTTGAAATGACGAGGATGGACTGGCGGCAGCTTTTGGTCTAGAACATAATCCATATGAATGATATTTGTTGTTTGACTCATCAGAGTTAAATTTAAAAGGAGTGTTACTACATAATAAAAATGTTTACACCTGTTTCCCTCATATATTAAATTCACATAAAGGAATCATATAGAAACGTATGGTGTCTTTTAATGCATACTGACTACACAAAACAATCTTGACATATCTTTAGTGGTCTGAAAGTGATATGCTACTCCTTTGATCCTTTTTGCCAGCTAAATACATACTTAACACTATATTCAGCATTTAGAGAAAATATTAGGGGTAAGAATATTCTAGACATGATCATTACTCATGAATCAGATGACATCAGGAAGCTCATAGTAGAAGAACTATCAACAGGTAGTGATCATGCAGTCATTAGTTGGAAGATGAAGAAAGATGTTGCAATAGCTAAAGGCCATGTTTTGATTTCAAGGAAGGGTACTATGACAATTTAAGATGCTGCATGGCATCTATAAATTGGACAGATTGCAGAAGAAGGGTGAATACAATAGAATTATGGAATACTTTTAAAGCCATTCCTTTAAAAGACATGACTGAAGTCATGAATGCATATATACCATTAAGAAAATGTAGCATAAGGAGGATTCCAAGGTGGATGAATGCAGAGTTGGCAGTCTAATAAAGATGAAAAAGTTGGCATTGGAAAGTTACAGAGCAATGAAAAGTACTGAAGCCTACAACAGCTATAAGTTGATCCATAATAGCCACATAAAATGGTTAGGGTGACCAAGACTGAATATGAGAAAGCACTAGCTACAAAAGCAAAGATTGGGGATAAGGAGATTTTTGTGTATGTGAATACAAAGAAGAAGATGAAGAATTGGTGCAGGAAAGTCTTATATAACCCAGCTGATGAATTTAATAGGTACTCCACATCCATCTTTACTGACAAAAGACTCCATGGTGAAGAGATGCTGTGAGTAAGGCTGAGACATATGATATTAGCGATTTTGAAATTATACATGATTGTTTATTAGAAAATATTTTAAGCCTAAAGGTAAGTAAGGCTCCGTGGGTTGATGGCATATATCCAGTAATTTTTAGGAAGCCAGCCAGAGAGTGCATCAGTTATTATGAGGGCATCGTTGGACTCGGAGGAGGAGATCCCTTTGAACTGGAGAAGTGTCAATGTAACCCTAATACATAAAGGTGGTTCTAAGCATGAAGTCAGTAATTACATTGGTAGGGAAAACCTTGGAGGCAATAATTAAGACTACAGTCCAGGGACATTTAGATAAAAGTAGCATTCTGAAACACAATTTAACCCTAATACATAAAGGTGAAGTAAGCATGAAGTCAGTAGTTACATTGGTAGGGAAAACCTTGGAGGCAATAATTAAGAGTACAGTCCAGGGACATTTAGATAGAAGTAGCATTCTGAAACAGAATTATGTTTTGTTAAGGGAAAACACATTCAACTAACCTTGTAAACTATTTTGATACAGTTACTCATGAGCTTGATGTAAGGAGCAATTTTGACATAGTTTGTTTGGATTTTAGGAAGGCATCTGATTCAATCTCTTATGAGAGATTACTGTATAAGCTGGAACATGTTGAGATTACTGGAAAGATTCTAAGATGTATTTAAGATGGCTGCAGGGCAGAAGGCAGCAAGTGATGATTAATAGATATTCTTCATTACACCAATAATGAGGATGCCAAGGTGGATGAATACAAAGAAAAAGAAAATGAATCAGATTAGACACTTGTGTAATGGGTATGAGAAAGGTTTAGCTAACCCAGCTGATGGTGCTTATGAATTGAATAGGTACTTCACAGCCATCTATACTGATGGCTCTGAAGTACCTATCACACAGCCTCTCCTCACTTGTCATGGTGAAAGAGACTGTGTGATTAAGGCTGAGGCATATGAATTAGCGATTTTGAAATCACAGATGATTATTTATTAGGAAAAATTTTTAAGCCTAAAGGTAAGTAAGGCTCCAGAAGTTGATGGCATATATCTAGTAATTTTGAGGGAGACAGTGAAAGAGTGCATTGAACCAAGGATCAGTTCTTGACACAAAGTTGTTTCTAATTTGTATAAATGACATTGATGAAGGGATAGAGGGCATGATGTCAAAAAATTGCAGATGATGTAAAGATTAGAAGAGTCATTAATGATCAGTGCCAAGAATCACTCCTTCAGGATGACTTGAACATGCTTAAAGGATGGTCAGAAAAATAACTACGTTTTAATGCAGAAAAATGCAACGTCTTACACCTGGGGAATAACAACCTCAAAATAACTCATACAGTTGGTGGTGTTGAATTAAAAACAATAGAGAAAGAAAGAGATCTGAGTGCTATAATGTAGGTGGATACGAAGTCAAAGAAATTCGATAGTCTAATTTTCCTAATATGGAGGGCCGCTTTATGCTGGTTCACTTTTTTTTGAATTACTGGAGTAGACTGCCCAGAACAAAGATGCAGTAACTTAAATTGTTTCTGCATGCAAACCACTGTTCTGAATTGGTCAGAGTGCTGACAAAAACTTGCCCTTTTTCCTTTGTGATGATTCAATTACTTTGAGTAGGTAACTGATTTTTTTTTTCACTTATGAATTTTCATATTAAACTATACTTTTTATATGTGTAATTTTGCCACTTTTTGAAAATGAGCAAAAAATACAGTCAGCACTTTTGTGATCAATGGCTTAAAGATGTTAAATCTAAGAACTGGCTCTACAGATTAAAAGATGATTATTTAAAATGTTTTTGTAAATATTGTAAATGCATGCTGGCAGCCGAATTAAGTGATATTGAAAGGCATCGTAATACAAATGAATCACAAGAAAGCCGAAAAGACTAGTTTTCAGCATCAGAGTATATTGCTGTTCAAGAAAATTGGCGATACAAAACGTGCAACTGCAGAAAGCAGCACAGCATTTTTCGTAGGGGGGATGGAGGTTTTGTGGGGCCATCTTTAAGAAAAATGAAGTCAGTAGTTACATTGGTAGGGAAAATCAAAATTTCTTTGTATTTTTTTAAAGCTAATGGTCACTCAAACCATGGGTGCCAGCAGCATGGTTCAAAGTGGTGCAAAGTGTACCATCTTGCATCATGGACATTCGAAGTCCAAAGGTGGTGCAAGTGTACCACCTCTGGATATCAAACTAATGCACAATTTTTAATATTTTTGTTAATTTATTGAAGCATTAAAACAATACAAGTCCTTTCTCCCACCAATCATGAAATGTTGGCTCAGCTGTACACGTAAATCAAACTTGACAATTAAAATTTTGCATTTTTTTCCAAACATTTGGTGAACAAAAATTTATTCCCACATGCACCACCTTGCAAAATATCCTGCCGGCACCCATGACTGAAATGCCACCCGACACAACAGAGGGGAAGTTGGAATGGAAAGAGACAGTGGTGGTTAAAATATCTTACTTTTGCAAATCTTACAAAAACATATGACCATGGGAACATATTGCTAGGGGCCCTGAAGCTTAACCTTCACTGTAAATCTGCCTCTGCACATACTTCTGTTATTCTTTACTTTTATAATTTTCTTATACACACGTGTATTTCATAAACTTGTTTGTTCCATGTATTGTCAAATGTTTGGAAGTAATATATTATTGTCATTTATTGTGATTAATACATATTATTATTCACATGCTTTCCTAATATTCAAATAAAGATAATAATCAATAAAATATGTGCATGTATAAGTGTTCCTAGGTCTATCTAAAAAAAAAAAAAAAAAAACATTCAAACACCTGGTTGCCAGCCCCCCCCCCCCCCCGCCCGCCCTTATGCTGAAGTTAAATGTATAAGAATTGTCATTAGTAATCATAATTTTTTCTTCTTCAATATCCAATATGATAATTGCAGAAAGGAAATTACCAGTATTTTCTTTCTGCACAAACAGCTAGTTCTAAACATTTCCACATCACAAAATTTCAAGTCTACTACCCTACAGTTAACATATACTTGTATAGATTATATATTGTAAAAAGTTTGCAGAATATTTTTAATATTAACTTTTAACTGTTTTTATTTTATTTTAGAAATTAGGTGAAGTAATAGAAGACCCAAAGACTTGCTGTGTGGGAACAATGGAAATGAATAAAAGTAAAAACAGATATGAATGCATTGTACCATGTAAGTAATTAAATTCACCAGAGATAATCAACTGTATTTGCATATACATTTTTTTTTTTAGATCATGAAACACTTGGCAAAGCATCAGTAAATGCCATGAGAAAATCTCCATTATCACTCCTTGCAGAGAATTTATAAGAATGAGTTCTGCTTTCCACTGTTTCATATCAACCTGACAACTGGTCCTTTATTCTTTAAAGAACATGGATTACCTTTAGTGGTGTTTCTTATTGAATTTTTTTCTTAAAAACAATTATCATAAATCAGCAACTATTAATTTGTCCACATAGGAATTAACAAACATTTCTGTCTGATGGAATTTCATCCTGCCTCTTTTTAGCGGCAAATAAATGCCTTAACCAGTTATATTGCTGTAAACATTACTGATATTGACTATATTCTTTCCTGATGGTCATGGTATTAATTCCATCAACTTAAGTTTATTAATTTACAAATTTCTCTGATGTGTTCAAAGAAGGGCATACCTATAACGGATCCAATAAAATATGAAATCAAGACACTTCACTTGTGTACAGGTAGCCCTCGGTTTATGATGGTTTGTTTGGCGACAATTCACAATAATGATGGTTTTGAAACCAGAAGGCCAAAAATATCAAAAAACTATAAAAATTTAAAAAATGTGCAACTATAAATATCGGATATAATGTAAAGAAACAGCACAGTCAATCAGAGATGAGAGCTGTCCCCATCTATCCTCTAAGCCAATCAGGGATGAGATGGTCAGAGATAAGAGGCAAGGAACACTCAGTTCGCTTGTTGGTGTACTATTGTCGGGCCACTATTCTACAGTGCTAATCTATGAGTTTAATTAAAAATTGTTGATTAAATTAATAAAATAAGAGCCACCATGTATAGTAAGAGAAGAACAGTAAAGCCAAGTGAAAATGTCACTAAAAAATTATGTTGCTTTATCATGTTGGAAAAAAAGATGGAGCTAATTCGTAGAATGGAAGATGGTCAGACATGTCCTAAGGTGTGTGAAGTATGAAATTTCCAACATCAACTGTGAGTATCATAATGAAAAATACAGATGAAATAAAACAGTCAATACAACAGTAAGTGCAACACAAATGAGATATAGCAGAAGTAAACTTTAGAAAAAAATGGAGAAATTATTGTCATTGTGTGTGGATGACTTAAATCAAAAAAACATTTTGTTGACTCAAGCTGTTATTACTGATGAGGCAAAGTCAATTTTTGAAGATCTTAGGAAAAAAGAGGGTGGTGATAAAACATTTTTAGGTAGCAAGGGATGGTTCATGTAATTTAAATCTTGAAGTAAGTGCCACTGTGGGAAATTTAGTGGCAAGTGCAGATGTTGAGGCAGCTGTGCCATTTTCTGCAGAGTTTCAAGCCTTTGTAGAGGAGGGTAATTATCCTCCTGATCTCATTTTTAATGTTGACGATTTAATGTAAATTTCCATCATGAACCTTCATTGCCCATGAAGAGCAGTCTGCTCCAGGTTTCAAGGCTGCCAAAAGACAGGCACTCTGGCACTTTAAAATTAAAACCAACGTTGGTGTACCATACACAGACTCCACGTGTTCTCAAGGCCTAAACAAAGCCACATTGCCAGTCTACTGGAAATGGAACAGCAGGGCTTGGATGACACAAGAAATCTTCGTGGATTGGTACACAAGCTATTTTTGCCCTACTGTGCTCCATTTTTGTCAAGAGAATGAATTACTAGCCAAGGCTTTTCTTCTCTTGGACAATGCTCCTGGCCATCCTGCAAACCTTGCTGAAGTCAGAACATCTCTGGGCATCAATGTTGTTTACATGCCACCAAACACCACTTCAGTTTTGCAACCAATTGACCAAGGGTAATAGCAACCTGGGCACCTCCATAGCCAGGTGGGCAGGAGCAGCAGTGCGTAGCACACGCTTCTTGATTAGACCGAGGTTCGAGCCGGTGACCACCAAATACAGAGGATGTGGAAAGGTCAGGGAATGACCACCGCATATCCCCGGAGCAATATGGCCTTAGTTGCTAATGCTCCTAAAAACCAAATAACAACAACATAACAATAGCAACCTTTAAAGACTATTACCTCTGCCAAACCTTCATGGAAATTGTGAGTCTTGGATAGGTCAGACAAAACTATCAAGGATTATGGGTGCTCATTTGACATTTTGAAGGGCATTAATAACATCAATGCAGCTTGGAAGGAAGTGTCAGTGAACTGTTTGAATGGAGTGTGGTGCAAACTCCCAGGGTCCTGAGCTGGATATCATCATTCTTCTTTTCTTGGTGATTCCCTTTTACTTCTCTCTCTCTCTTTTAGGGTAACTGGGGATTTTTTTTTTTTTTTCGGCTGGTGTATCATAAGCCTCAGGCTTCCTTGCACTATATAGCTTATAATAATAATAATAATAAAAAAAACTTCTCCTGCAATTTATGCACGACTTTACAGGATTAGAACCAGTGGAGAACATTGTTGGGGGCATTAACAGGCTGGAAAAAGAGGCAGGATTGGATGAGGTTACAGCTGAAGATGTAACTGAGCTGTTGGATAGCCATGGACAGCAGCTTTCCAATGTAGACTTGGAAGAATTGGCTAAAGAACTAAGCCAACAGGAGGAGGAGGAGGAGGAGAAAGAAAAAATGAAACACCTCCTCTAAAATCTATGAATACAAGCCATCTACAGTATATCCTTTCACCCATGGAGACCCTCACTGATTAGCTCTGTGAGATTGACCATAACTGGGAGCGAAGTATAAAAGTCAAAAGGAGCATAATTGTATCCATTAGCCCTTATTCTGAGATTCTCAAAGAAAGAAAGAGAAAATCTCAAAAGTCAATGTTGCATGCTTTCTTCAAAAAAGGGAAGATCCTCAACCAGGGACTTCATCAGAGAAGTAAAATCTCTGCATTATGCTACTGTCAAAAAATATCAATGCAGGGGCTTACGCTGGCACTTACAAAAACTTTTGGTCTGGGCTTAAAATTCGATACAAAATTGAATTTTTTTATTTAATTAAATTTAGTTTGGTTATTTTATGTTGTATCATATTTGATTGATTTATATTGATAAAAGTACTGTTTTACATTCATAGCATTCATTTCAGACTTCAAATATGTTACTTATATCAATTTAGAGAGCAGCCTGGAATATAACTCATTGACTTACATTATATAATTAGGTTCATTTTACACCGTTTTTTATTTTTTTTTGTGATGGTTCCTTCAGTAATGGAACCCCATTGTAAACTGAGGACTACCTGTATTATGCACAAAAAATACAATTTGTACTAGTTTAATTGAGAATTAATCTTTAATTTACAATTTCTACATACCAAACATTTCAGGGCCTGACCCTAACAGCTCACAGATGCTAAAGAACCCAACATAATCAAACAAATTAACCCTAACAATGGATAGCCAACCTACTTTACCAGAAGAGCAGTGGTGTATTCGGGCCAGAATGCACCGGAACAACATTCTGGTATTTTTTTCTAAATGTCATAATAGAAAATCATTAAATTTAAACACCTAATATTATGAAACAATGGCATAATCAAAGGGGAGGGAGAAATCTCTATTTTACCCATTGCTACTAAATATATATATTAATAGTAATCTTTAAAATTAATAGATTTCTTTAAAAATTTATTTGAAAACAAAAATATAAATTTTTCAATGAAACTTGAATGCTTCTTACTAAAGTACAATGTGTTAGATAAAGAGATCCAATGAATGAGATATACTATAATGTGTGCAAGTGCTGCATTTTTATTCACCATGAGCTGAATGCTAGAACTGGTTGTTCTATGAACCGTGATTCTGAAGTCTGATTCAGTTACTGTACAGTCGATGTGGTGTTATCATATAGTCTTCTGGAGAACGAGCATTCCGATACTATTTTTTTTTAACAATACACCTCTGCAGAAGAGTTATGCAGAACACTCTCTCAAAGTTGCAAAACATCCAACACTTGCCTTTGGAAGAACAAGAAATCAAATAGACTCATCTTTCACTTTTCCATAGCATCCAATAATTTCCAATAAACACAATGAGAAAGTATTCTAGAAAGGTACCAAAAATCAAGGCAATTGCTCTGAGTGCCTTCTCTTCCTCTACACTCAGAAACAGAGATACACTTTATCAGGTAAACTGTCAGGTGATAAGTAGCACCTACAGCAGGCAGGCCAGGCCAGGCCAGGTCAAGTCAAGACTGAAAGAACATTCCTAAGGCACTAGATATAGGAAAATGACAAATAGTGAAGTGGTACATTATAGCATAACAGAAAATCATAGATTCTACCTACTTAGAGTACCCACAACTTTTGGTGATACAACACCCACCAATTCAGGCATGACTATAGAAGCCCCTTTGATTCAATCAAATACCACAAATTACATTCACAACAACAGCAAGAATGATCATTCTCACTCTTTATCTCAGGAAGGGAGAGGTCTCTATCCACTCAACACTATAGTGAATAGACAATAACACTTAGAAAATGATTTAAGGTTGGCAGCAAGAGCAGAAACACAACACATCAGTAAACATTCATAAACTGTCTCAATGACTTTCCATTATCATTATCTAGTGGATATATACAGGTCATTGTAATAGTAGTCCATATCAGTTGTTCTGGACTGTCAGCCTTCCATTCACTATTAGTATTAAATTTCCTATTAAATTCCTAGACAGAGTAAACCTTCTTTCTTCTAATGCTTACTTGATAAAATCAACCTACCTTCCTCTTGGTCTGCCTCTGGACCTGTTATTCTTTATTTTTGCTTTAAATATCTGTTTAGCTACTCTCCCTTCTCATATCCTTTCTGCTTCCCATACCATCTTAAGTTTTCATCACTTACTCTTGATTCGATATTTGTTACCCCAAGATTTTTTCTTATTCCCTCATTTGTCTTACAACTACTACCACCTGTCGGTTCTATTTTTTATTCTTAAAACTTGACTATTCTTCCCCATGGCTACAATGAACAGTACTTCTAACCTTCTTCTCCAAGATACTTGCATAGACCCAGCAATCTCAATAGTGAAATTCCTCTGTAATTTCCATACAGCTGAATAACTTTATTTCCCTTTTTCATATATTGGTACAATTAATGCTTTGATTTTTTCTTCTTTTTGGAACTTGTCCTGTGTAAAAACAGCTTCTGGATAATATGATATCAACAATGCACCCCTGCTTTCAACACTTAGGTTGAATTTCATCTAAATCTGCTGATACCTTTCCATACTTGATATTTTTCTTGAACCTTTTATACTTTGGCAATAGATATAATATTCAAAATTTTCCCAATTTCAATTTTTTTAATCTTTAGTGATGTATTCAGCTCCTTCATTTTGAAAATCACCAGAGTATTTGCTCTATTCTTCTGAAATAACCTTCTATTCTATTTTAACTTTACCCCTTACCATTTTTGATTAACTTTGTTATGGTTCCCCCTCCCTTCTGTTTTCTGAGATGTTTAACCAAACCAAAACATTTTCCCACCTTTCTGATAACGTGTTTACTATGTTCTTCCAAAACTCTTCTGATGGTTTTGCTTTGCCTCTTTCGCACATATCTTAGCACTCTTCTTTATGTTCCAGTAAGGATTTTTTATTTACCAAAAATTGTTTTATATTTTTTATTTTCTCTGACTACCTCTAACTTCTTGGATCCATCCTGGTGTTCTGGATTTTTTTTTTTTTTTTTTTTTTAAAGTTTCTCTTAAATTTTTGCCATTATTCATCTAAAATCATATCAACATTTGAATGGCATTTTACTTTTGAGCAAGAAGGTTTCTTTATTTAATAGCTATTACCAAATTTGAGTTTTTTCTCATTTTAAAACTTTTTTTGTAGTGTTTATTTTTGCACTAATTATCATTTTTAAAAAATTTACTTAAAATAAGGTAATTGTGACCTCTAATTGTAAAAACCTATATCCTTATAAATTCAACTGGTTGTTCAGTGCCCTAATGATATCGTCAATTATGTTTTTTTTTTTCTTTCTGTTATGCTCCTTCCACATAAACTTGTGGCTCCTCTCTTTATGCTGAAATACTGTTTGTATTTAACATTGGGTGGCTCTCACAAAATTCTAGTAGCTATTTACCATTATCGTTAGATTAACCTAGATACAAAAAATTTCTGTGAAAAAATACAAACAAAACTGTGTGCAATTTTGTATGAGATTTTGATAATTAAAAAATTAAATTCCAACATTGAAAATAAACTGTAAATAACTGATTAAGTATATTTTCTCTTCGTATACAATCTTTCTCTTAAGTATACAATCCTCTTCAGATTCATTAAGGTAACAGTATAGTGCATTACATCACCTTCAGGATGACGTTGCACTATACTATTCAAGATTGATTGGGCCCTACTTTTTTGTAAATGAACAGCAGAAGAATGCATCTGTTACAGAGGATGGTACTGTATTTGATAGGTTTTAAATTTTTCCACCACATGAAATGCATCACCTTGGTATCCAGTTTTCGTGGCTTTGGGAAGATGGAGCTACAGTCCATATTCAAACTGGCCTGCTCAATTCCTCCCCCTTCCTAACCCCCAAAATAAAAAAATCAGGTTCAGTTAACTATTACTCCTGTGGAATGTTTTCTAAGATATTCCAAAAAGTAATGGTTAACGTTGTTCAATTGCAGAGGAATTACTTGACAGGGTCATTTGTAAATGTTGTTTAGGAAGTCATAACAAGACAATTCTGCCAAAACTTTTTTAATTCGTCCTCTAATTGAAAAGATAAGTCCTTTTTTTTTTTTTTTTTCAATAAAAAGAAAAAAGTACTTATTGAAATGCAAAAAATGTACACATAGTTTCTGCTAGACCTTGTATATCCAGTAAACCCAAGAATAACACTAATAAAATCATCAATACTGTATGGTTGGTTACTTCATAATCGTGTGTTTTTAAAGCTAATACACAGTTAAGTGTAACTTTATATTTTATGTTGATGTGAAGCATATGTATATTTGGCAATTTTCTTTTAATAGATGACATCAACAGAGTTATTCTACCTCCTTCACTTTCACAAGATCATTCATCTTACATCAATGCCTCCTTCATTCAGGTGAGTATATTAGTTCTTTTTACAAAATAGCATCTGAAATATTTCACTGCAGAAAAAAAAAAAAAAATAGAGAGAGAGAGAGAGAGAGAGAGAGAGAAATGGCATTCATATAAGCAGTAGAACCTATAATATGAGTGTTCCACTTCTTGAGCATTAGCAGAGATTACATCATGGTCTTTTTTTTTTTTTTTTTTTTTGATTTAGTAGTTGTTGGCGCATCGGCATCTGTGGCCATATTGCACCTCCCACGGTTTTTGCAGTACTTTGATCCAAGCCCGAGGCGGGAATCGAACCCGCGACGTTTGGGTTGCCAGGAAGGTACTTTACCCACTCGGCTAGCCCGGTCGGCTCACATCATGGTCTACATCCTTTAGGTGCCTCCATAGCCAGGTGGGAAGGAGCAACAGTGCGTGGCACATGCTTCTTGATTAGACCGGGGTTCGAGTCCGTCACCACCAAATACGGAGGATGCAGAAAGGTCAGGAAATGACCACTGCATATTCCCAGAGCAATATGGCCTTAGTTGCTAATGCTCCTAAAAACCAAAACACCAACCTACATCCTTAGCTTCCACCGACATTTTGTACGTGCCTCCGTAGCCAGGTGGGAAGGAGCAGCAGTGCATAGCACACGCTTCTTGATTAGACCGGGGTTCGAGCCCATCACCACCAAATACGGACGATGCGGAAAGGTCAGGGAATGACCACCGCATATTCCCGGAGCAATATGGCCTTAGTTGCTAATGCTCCTAAAAACTAAACAACAACACACCACCATTTTGTTATATGAAAGACTTTTGCTTCAGGATAAGGTGAAGGGTTCAAAAAAGAGATATTGAATATGGATGTACTCTTCATTACCATGTAAATTAAATGGAATGTGCCTTGTAGTTGATAACAGAATATAATTATTAAATTAAATATAAATTCTGTCTGGTAAATATAGAGCCTCCTGTAAATTAAAAACATCACTAATTTAGGAACCAAATAGGATAGATAAATGATGATAAATTCAAAATTCTCATACTTGATGGTACTAAGCTCACAACTGTTCAATACTGATTATGTTTCAAGGGTTGAGCTTTGAAACAGTCTTAGCAGACTAACCACCACTAGAGGCAGTTCAAGTGCTGTCTATGTACAAATTACAAATTTTTACATGGATTTTTACAAATATGTAAAAATTACAAATTAAAAAACAGAAATCCTCCTCAGGTTAACCAAAAAATTTTTCTTAAAAATATACATTTGAACATCATCTTTTTTGGTCAGTGTGATCTTCCTGAAACAAGAACCAGATACAGTTGTCCCCTTCCATCTTCATCCCAACCTTCCTTCATGCTTCTTCTCTGTTCACTGTATGCCTGGTTGAATCTCTCCTGTGCTCTTCACTAACATTGTCCAGATTGGTTCTGAAAAAATCCAAGTGAGAGTGTAAGTAATGGAGCTTGATTGACATTCTGCATCCCATCTTTCCATAACTTATAGGTGGACAATCAACTTGTCACTTTGTAATTTTCACTCAACATTACCAAGAAATTCATTCACTACAAGACAAACCAACTGTCAGGCATTTTGCTCAAGATTGGTCACGTTGTCTCCCAGTTCTTGTGAAGTCGGCATCTGCTTAATTTGCAGTCCAATAAATATGCGACCTTTCACTTTTGCTTCAGGCAATTTTGGATACATAGAATGTATCCAAAATGTTTGAAAGTGTAACCTTTAGGATCCAGTGCTTTAACAAATTGTTTTATCACTACCAGTTTGATATGGAGTCTGTGGTGGAAGCAAAACTTTGTTTCATAGAACCAGGGGGCTGTTTACTATATTGTGTGTGTGTGTGTGTGTGTGTGTGTGTGTGTGTGTGTGTGTGTGTGTGTGTGTGTGTGTGTGTGTGTGTGTGTGTGTGTGTGTGTGTGTGTGTGTGTGTGTGCACGCGCGCCAGGCTGTAACTCAATTCTGGCAGACCACTCTCGTCTTCTGTAGTAAGGAAGTACTTGAAGTCCCCACAGATATCCCACTTATGCTGGTTATATTTCATCTTCTAACACATGCTGCACATCTTCGTAATCTTTAATATGGACAGAATGTACAATAGGAATGAATAGCATGTAACTATCTGTGAACCATCCAATTCTTGCTGATTATGGAAATGTAGTGCTTTATTTGAATAAGCTTCTGAGGTGTAATCTTAATTATCATGTTCCAGCTTTTAGGCTTTAAAACTCATTTAACTCTGGTGTTCTCAGATAGGGGCTCACATCTGGTGAGTATGGGCTTGGCACACCCAGGGTCCTGAGCTGGATATCATCATTCTTCTCTTTCTTGGTGATTCCCTTCTATTTCTGACCCCCCCCCCTTCTCTCTCTCTCTCTCTCTCTCTCTCTCTCTCTCTCTCTCTCTCTCTCTCTCTCTCTCTCTCTCTCTCTGAGGGGTAACTCAGAATTTTTTTTTTTTTTTTTTTTTTGGCTGGTGCAGCAAAAGCCTCAGGCTTCCTTGCACCATATGGCTAATTATAATAATAATAATAATAATCATCCATTCACCAGATTTATCAACCAACGATGTTAGCTTCCTCTGCTTCAGATCTGTATAACATCCACACATGTAACAGAACAAGTCTGGAGATAACAAACTGCCGAAAAAAAATAATAAAAATGATTATACCGATACTACAGGCTCTTATACCCACGCACACAGCTGGTATGCTTGCTTCTTTCCATCCTAATTGAGGTTAACCAGTGTACTGCCATTCCTTGAAAAAAAAATAAATAATATTTAAGATTTTAACTTTATGTTTGGTCCTGCTTAGAAATAAACAATGGTTTTCCTGTGTAGTATACAGTATGACTAGAACTTAATTGATTTCCAATTATATGTTTATCAAAGGACATTTTTATGAAGGTTACTATTTTGATATTTAAAGCTACTCTGCATGAAAATAAATTTATTATTAGTTGATTAGAACAGATACCATAGACTCCTTGGTGGGGGAGATTATAATCAATGGTACAATGCACAAACAAAGTTGATTAATCATACTTTTCCTGTGATAAATAACTACTATCTTTGTTTGCATATAATACTGATGATAACCAGAAGAGGTCTTAACTTACTTGTATAATTTGCTAATTAACTGATAATATATTCATTTTAAGAATAGTGCCATACATCTTAATTGATTTTCTTCTTTTTTTTTTTTAGGGCTATGATCGGTCATTATCGTTCATTGTTACTCAGGATCCTCTTGAATGCACTTTTACAGAATTCTGGAGGATGCTGAAGGATCAAAATGTGACTACTTTAGTTATGCTATCTGAGCTAGGAGAAACACAGGTAAGAAATTGTTCACAATTATTGCACTGCATGAAAATTATCGTTTCACTGATATAATTTGAATTTACCTGTATAACATACAGTTTTTTCTTTTAGTAATTCATCAATTAAATATTCTTCCAGTTACACTTCTCTGACAAACAGGATTATTATACAACATATTTTGATTCTTTTTTATTTCTGAAAGGGGGAAAAACACTGCTGTGCTCAATAAGCAGGCAAAGCACTAGCACATTCTGGATATAGTCCTTATAAAATGCAACTGAGCAGGAATATAGAGTGTATTACACCACACTGCATCACTATGCGAAAGCTTCTTTGTATGTGTTAAACATGTATTGTACAGGTTGGAGTAAGTGGTTAGTGTTATAAGTGTACAGGCAGTTCCTGCTTTGAGTTTTTGCTTTACAAGTTATTTTCTTCAAGTATAAAGTATCAACAAAATGAACATGAATTGCAATAAATAAATGCCAAAAATTCATAAATACAGCAATTTCAAACTATGTGCGTAGCTATACAATAAAGTATTACAGCATGTGTTGTGCTTGTCTGTTCAGGCAGACAAGAGCGTCTCACTGACTCACATAACATAAAGCACTTACCATGCTGACATTACAAAGAATGGTTGTTACTCTTCATTTTTGCTGTCTTGTCTTATTTAAAATTTATCCCTCTTATTAATACTGTACAGTATGCCAAAATGAAGTAATACTATGGAGAGTGATGTTAATAAAAAGAAACAGCAAAGAGGAATAACATTGGAAACAAAATATGAGATCATAAGCAAACATGCGGCCGGAATGGCTGTTAAAGAACCATTAACAAGTGATGAACCATCAACGAGTGTGCATTTAGTTGATGATGATGATGAAGAATAAACATTCTTTAACATTTGTATGACATAAATAATTTCTTTATTATTATAATTTGCTTGATTTTAAAGGCTCTGTTTTCATTTCTTTGGATAAATAAATCATTGTTAAGCATAAACTATTGTTTTGTTGACTTTTTTTTAATGCTACTATGGTTAAATTTCATTGTTGACAACATAGCCCCTGTTTTTAACATTATGTATATGGGGAATAAATTCCTGCTTTACAAGCGAATGCTAGGAATGAATTAACTCATAAAGTCAGGAACTACCTGTATTTTGTTAATTTTTTTTTAGACTGTTTAGAATTTCCAAAGATCCCAATAATTGAGTACTGTAATTGAAAAAAATTTATACAATTGTTTTTTTTTAATTACTTCATTATTTGCATAGAATAAGGATAAGGACATATAATAAAACTTTAATTTTTACACTGCATTGCTAAATACAATGTAAAATCACATAGCAGATTTCTTTAGATACTAAACAATTCTTGTGATACACGATTATAATGTACAGATACCATTATGTTGCTATATACAGCATGTTTCACTTAATGTGCACCAGCTATTTTTACTTAGTTTTGATTTTAAGAGGTTTTACCTCCTTAACTATGTTTTTCCTGAGTTTTTAAGACAGCTTGTGAAAACTTATATAAAATTTATAGGTATGATTTCTAACTTTAAAATGCCTAATTAACTGTTATTTTTTATTTTTAAATCCTCTGTGAAACCTGATTTATAAGAAAAAACAATGTCATATATCTCAAAAAAACTGCTTTTTTAATTGTGACAACTCTCCACTAGAACTTGCTGCTTCATCTTTTAGGAATAAAAATATATTGCATCATAATAATAAAGTTCTTTAATAACTAAAATCATGTACATTTATGATTCCATACACAGGTAACCAGAGGATTCTCACACTATGTTGTCTATACAAGTGACCAAACACAGAAATACAAAGTTAAGCTGCATTACAAAGTTAAGCATATACAATAACCAATAAAGACAAAAACAAATGCACCATAAAGAGAATTATATACACCTGTCCTTTTCGTATAGAAAGATAGGCCAAGATGTCATCACAATATGACATGTCAGTAGACCATAGGTCAGTGTCAATGTTGAGTGAGTTCAGAGTGTCTAGAGTCACATTGGGGAGTGTCTATTCAAACTCTGTAATCTCTGGAGCCTTGAGCACAATGAGGGGGTACTGTGGAGGTGTCTTCCAGCAAATGCCAAACCAACAGTGTTTCAGATGTTCATGTAATCATGATTAGATGAGCACAGATGAAGGAATGCCTTTATTTTTAGCACATGGGCTGTGTGAACTGTGGGTGCGTATTGAAGGTTGGAGCAGAATTCAGATCTGGGTATTATGTAGATCTGGTGAGACTACAAGTTGGTTCACTTCGTTTGTTTGTTGTTTGTTATTTGGTTTTTAGGAGCATTAGCAACTAAGGCCATATTGCTCCGGGATATGCAGTGGTCATTCCCTGACCTTTCCACATCTTCCGTATTTGGTGGTGATGGGCTTGAACCCCTGTCTAATCAAGAAGTGTGTGCTACGCACTGCTGCTCCTTCCCACCTGGCTACGGAGGCGCCTAGTTCACTTCAGCACCCAGAATTCGAGACATAGTTTCTTGAGGCTGGTGGGAGGTGCAGTAGACCAAACCTCCACGGCATAGGAGAGCACACTACTGAAGTAAGTTGCGAGATATTGCCTGATTATTTGTTTATTGTGAGTTTTGCACAAATCTATTTTCATTCCCTAGAAGGCTCTCGCAAGGCTTTAGAATACTGATCTTCGATTTGTTGTTTATAGGTGAGGTTCACATTAAGGATTACTCCTAGGAATTTGACACTGTCTGTGGGAGTCTGTGCTAATTACGAAAATAAGAATGCTGCAGTATCAGCAGAAGTCATCCGACCTGGATTAAAGATGAGATAGCTTGAATTCTCTGGACTAACTGACAGGCTAAAAAAATTGGCATGCTGACAGAACATATTTAGGTAGCTGTTTACAGTTTCTGAGGAGGTTTGTCTTGCTTGTGAATCACCAACATGGTGTTTTCAAGGCAAGTAACACACAGTTTCATCCACATACAATAAGAACACTGGAAACTAATCCATAAGTAGAAAGCATATTGCAGCAAATAACAGCGCTGAGAAATAACCACATTGTGAGATACCTATATCCATGCTTTTACAGACTGTAGACTGTCTTGTTATTACTTGTGAAGTGAATAACATTCAATAACAATCTTCTATCTATCTAGGAGAATGGTATTCTCCTAGATAGAAGATTTTTGAGGAGCTCAAGTGTATTGCTGGTTAACCCGTAGAATCTTTTGAGTAGGGCAAGAAGGGGTGTGGTTTGGACAGAGTCAAATGCAGATTTCATGTCTAAAAATATGGGAGCTCTTCATTGTCATTCCAGACGTGAAGTATTTTCTGTGATAAGGACTGTAGACAGGTAACAGTAGTTCGTGCATAGGCCCGTGCAATGGGTATGTTCAGGCCTATGCATAAAAATTGTGAATGCAACAACATTATAGATACACTTCTCGAGGCATTTCAGGAAGGGAGAGGTAATTAATATTGGCCCAAAGTCTGCCTGTGTTTTTGCATGAGGCTTTTTTGGAACTGCCATGACTGTAAGTCAACCAGCTTGAAGGAACCTGTGCCTGTTTGAATACTTTGTTGTAGAGATGGGTTTTGGTTTTTTTTTTTTTTTTTTTTTTAGGAGCATTAGCAACTAAGGCCATATTGCTCCGGGAATATGCGGTGGTTATTCACTGACCTTTCTGCATCCTCTGCATTTGGTGGTGACGGGATCGAACCCCAGTCTAATCAAGAAGCGTGTGCTACACACTGCTGCTCCTTCCCACCTGGCTACGGAGGCGCCCGTAGAGATGGGTGAGCTCTCTGCTGATGAAGTAAGAAGCAATTTTGAGACTAAAAAGAGGTATTGCATCAATTTCTATTGTGGGTTTGTCAGGTAGTGAATTTATTATTTTTATTAGCTGTTCTTTGGAAATTTCAATATTACTGGTAGGTGAAGAAATGTTAAGCGCTTCATACCAAGGATATATTTCAGACATGCAGTGATCTCTCTTAAAACGTAGCATATTCTCACACCATTCGTGTACATCTAAAGATGGGAGGGGCAAGTATGACTTGTGGACCACATACATTTGCCCCTGGACAGCTGGCCATTCATGAACTTATCAATAGCTGGTTGTTTGTTCTTCTGGAAATCCATCCTTGCTTTGGAAAATTTGGCATGTGAGCCTTCTAAAGGTGACTTCTTGTAGGAGGCACAGGCTGCCTGATGTTCAGCTCAGCAATTACGTTCCATGGGTAAAGTTGGAACAGGATAGTAACTTTTTCAATGTTGATGTCTTTTGGATTGTACATTCTCTTGACAGTGTTAGTAGCCTGTACTGGCGAACATTCATCCTTAGGTGCCTGCAGTGATATTATGGCAGCAATCAGATCATGATCGAACAGTAGGAAATTATCGGTTATGGTCAGGGTTTCTTTTTCCAAACAATTTGAGACAAGATGTGCTGTAGGGTGGCATTGCAAGGTGAGGGAGGAACATCAACAAGACCAATGCCCATGTCTGACATGGTCAATGACAGTGTATCCAGGAGCTTCTTTGTGGCTGGCAGTGGAAGGTTAAAGTCTCCAAGGATGATGAGCTTTTGATGATGATTAATTGTGGATGACAGCCAGGCCATCAGATTGAGGACACAATCCTCAGAAATGGAAGGAGGGAAATAAATGGCACACACACAGAGATCGACATTCCAGCAACTCAGTAGAGTCCCAGAACTGCTTCAACATCTTCCCCTGGGTAAGTGGATGTCTTAATAGTGGGGATTGCACTCCTTTGACAGATTGCAACACCCCAACCTCATCTTCCAATTCTATTAGCAGCTAGCTTGTGATAACCAAGGTTTGAGGTGAAGGTAGCAATTTCCATTTCATATCTGAGCCAGGTTTCGATCAGAATTATGAAGTCATACTCTGCGCAGGTAAGCAAATCAAGTAGGCTGCCTAGTTTGTTTTTAACACTCCTGATGTTTTGTAGGAAAAATTGGATATTTACATCCACAGAGGGCCATACCTGGATGAGATTTCTCTCTGAACAGTATTTGCTGGTCATATGATGATCTGATGTCATGTTCAATGGGTCCTGTTGCTGGATATTCTAATTGGAATTGACCAGAGTGATGTTTGATTGTCATCATCATGCGAGACATCCATGAACTACACCTGTTTCCAGATATATTTTGAGAGATCCCGCTAGCGAAGTCAGATAACTGTGCTGTTGCTATTGTGCATGGTTGTGGAATAGGGTTCAGGCTTGATGAGTTCTGAGCCTTTAGTCTTCCATAGTATGGCATTATCAACAGGTGTTTGAGCCAGTATTCAACATTAAGGTATTGTTGGTAATTGAGCCCATTAATCTGAATCCTGAAGAAGACATAAGAACAATGCCTGGTATTGATTTTTAAAGGCTTACCAGGTGTGCCTAGTTCCTTCAATAGTGCCTCTGTTTGTTCAACTTTTGTTGACAGATCCGGCCTGATAATGAAAATATTCGCGAGAATATTGCTGTTCACTTGGTGATTTTGTATTCTGAGGCTAGTATTACCCACTCTTGTGCCAATCAAGGTGGTCTTGCTGTTTCTGGAATGCAGTTGACTTCGGGGTGCTTACATCAGTAAGCTACAGAATCTTGAAATAACTGGGAGTAAAGTGGAGGAGAAACTGTTGAAGATAAACACAAGAAAGGCACCCGGGGTGGATGGGATCTATCCAGTTATATTAAAGGAGGCAGCAAAGGAAGTAAGCAAACCCTTAGCCATAATTATAAGAGCTTCCTTGGACTCAGGGGAGGTACCCATAGACTGGAAATGTGCAAATGTGACCCCAATTCACAAAGGAGGATCAAAGGCTGACACAAGTAATTATAGACCTGTGAGCTTAACTTCTGTTCCAGGAAAATTAATGGAGGCACTGGTTAAAGAAGCACTGCAGGATCATTTAGACAAGACTTCAGTTATAGCTCGGACACAGCATGGTTTTGTTAAGGGGAAGTCTTGCCTGACCAATTTGATTGGATACTATGATGCAGTCACAAAAGAACCGGATGCAGGGAATAGCTTTGATATTATATACTTGGAACTTAGAAAGGCTTTTGATACTTTTGCACATGGAAGACTGCTACACAAATTGGAGCAGTGTGACATTGGAGGCAAATTGCTGCTATGGATAAAGGGGTGGTTGAGGGGGAGAAGACAGAGAGTGGTAATCAATGGACACTGCTCATCGTGGACTAATGTTATTAGTGGAGTCCCTCAGGGCTCAGTGTTCGGTCCATTATTGTTTTCTGTATTTATAAATGATATTGATGATGGTATATCAAGCTTAATGTCCAAGTTTGCAGACGATACAAAGGTTGGCAGGGTTGTCAAGGACACTACTGACACTATGCTGCTGCAACAGGATCTGGAAAGGTTGAGCAGATGGGCTGAGAGGTGGCAAATGAAGTTTAACATTGACAAATATAAAGTACTACACATGGGAAACAGCAATCCCAGAGCAACGTATCAACTCTGTGGTACTACACTGACAGTAGTAGAGAATGAAAGGGACTTGGGGGTGGTTGTGCAGGCAGATATGAAGTTCTCTGAGCAGTGCAGACGGGCTGCAAGAGTAGCTCATGGAGTATTGTCAATGATATACAGGAATTTTTCCAGCAGGGATAAGGAGGTGATTATTCCCTTGTATAAGGCAATGGTCAGGCCACACCTAGAGTACTGTATACAGGTCTGGAGGCCTCATTTCAAGAAGGATGTAGAGCTGCTGGAACGAGTACAGAGAAGGGCAACAAGATTAGTGAATGGAACAAAGGGGTGCTCATACGAAGAAAGGCTTAAGTTTTGCAAATTACAGTGTCTGGAGACTAGGCACCAGCGAGGTGATCTGATAGAGGTGTATAAAGCCTTGAATGGTTTAAGCATGCTCAATGCTGATGGGATTCTTCCTCTATCTCAGAAAAATCACCTGAGAGGGCATAAATTCAAATTGAGGAAAGACAGATATAGGATAGACGTGCGGAAATTTGCCTTTAGCCAGCGGGTGGTTGGTTGGTGGAACAGACTTCCATCCCTTGTAGTGGAGGTTGAAAGCCTAAATAAGTTTAAGGCTCAGCTGGACAGGTATTTTGAACGAACAGAGGGGTGAAGTGGAAGTGGGTTTTTTTTTTTTTTTTTTTTTTTTTGGCTGATGCTGCATAAGCTTGCTTTCTTGCATCAAATGCCTCTACTAATGCTAATGCCAATCAGTGCTGGTCTGGGCATCCGGCATTGCTAGGCTTCATTAATGTCTGCAATCTTGGAGGCCTGTTTCACAGATTTTAGCATGGTGCTGTAGGCACTGTCTTTAGATAGTGCAAATATTTTCACTTCGGGGCATAGTGATGACTTAGGTGAAGGAGATGAGCATTCTTGTGAGATGGGACCGGGGAAACCTTGTAGTAGGCTCAAGGACTTTCATTGCAAGTCTTCAAGCTGGTGCAGTGGTCTCTTAGAGAGCTATTTTCTGAGTACAGTTTTCTTAGAATGCCCTCAATGGTTTCCAGTTTCTCAGTGTTACAACTGAAAAAGAGCAGCTGATTGAAGCATGTGATTTCCATCAGTTAGATGTGCATATAATAGTAATGGAAAGAATAAACATTTTGGTGAATAATGTTTCCTTTTATGAATAATAAATCTCATCAGATCCAAGATAAAAAGACAGCATCCATAATTAATCAGGGCTCCCATTGCCAGAGTCAATGAGAACTTTTGAAAAAAATAAAATCTATTCGGCCTTGATATTTTAGTAAATATTAGGATTTCATTTGTTAACGTTTTCTTATCTGAGCACTGGTTGAGATTGAAGTGACTCATCAGCCCACACAATGCCATTTAAACTATTCCAAAACCAAAACTATTGACTGACATTAAATCTCTCACTTCTGGCTCTTGCGCGTCCGTAGCCAGTTGGGCAGGAGCAGCAGTGCATAGCACACGCTTCTTGATTAGACCGGGGTTCGAGCCCGTAACCACCAAATACAGAGGATGCGGAAAGGTCAGGGAATGCCGCATATCCCCGGAGCAATATGGCCTTAGTTGCTAATGCTCCTAAAAACCAAAATAACAAAATAACTTCTGGCTTAGTCACACTCCTCTTAATAGTTCATATTCTACTTAGCTTATTGAAATCCTACTATATGTCTAAATTTATACTCTCAGAGATTCATAAAAGTAACATTGATGGAGCTGGAAAAAGTTTTGTACTGTGAACATATTGGCCTTTCACAGTCCAGGCTTCTTCTACTCATATCACCCTTTTCCAATCACTTAAGACAAATTATTTAGTGAATTTTCTCATAATATCAAATTCTCAGTTAATATTTATATATTAATCAACTACTGGATTCAGTGAAATTTCTTTTATTGTCTGATGACAGAATTCACTGCAGAATCCAGAAACATTACCTTTTAATATCCTTGTTATTTAGTACACTGACAGGGGAATGCAGTATCATTAAAAAAAGACATTAGACATCAGGAATCATTTACATAATAAAATTATTAAAACATGACCTATAATAAAAAACTATGTATATAATATTTTAATGCTAAAAATAAAATATACATGGATTGTCTGTACAGTAAAAAATTAAAATCACTTAAATCTACTGTTGCTTAAAAAACACCATTGTTTTATAGAAAACAGGTTTGTCAAAAGCTAGAGAAAATTTAAGCTTTTAATTTTTTTAGTTATTTTATTGTACAGACTGTGAATATTCTTTAGCATTGAAAAATTATTATTTTGTTTTGGAAGCCATAACAAAATGGTTGATTAATCATATTATTGAAGAAGGTAGCAGTGGACCTTGAGGATAGGAGCAGTTAAGTTTGTTCCAGACAAGATCTTGGAACAAACAGTTAACACTACCCATTTTTCAGGTAGGCAGTGTTAACAGTGCCCATTTGAAAAATGGCAAAGTTCTTTACGATATTATTATTTTATTATAGGACAACCTTGAAATAATGTATATCATTGATGAATAATGTTTTTTTTTTTTTTTTTTAAATTTCTGGTGACAGAGATTCCTAACAGTAACATGCAAATTCTACAAACAAGACCATCTAAAAGTTTAAAATGAAGGAAGACACTATTTAATTTTATGTGTAAGTTTCTGTAAGCTGCATGAAGTCCTATACTCAGTATATTAAACCTAAGTTGTTTGGGATGAATGGTTGTGTCGGTCTAATGCTTCATGCACAAATCCAGAAACTTTTTCATTCTCCACCACTAATTATTAATGAATCGTTAAACACAGCATTAGCATTAATAAAGCATATGATGCAAGAAAGCAAGCTTATATAGCATTAGCCAAAAAAAATACACCCTTCCACTTTCACCCATCCATTCATTCCAAATGTTTGTCTAGTTCTGCCTTGAACTTATTTAAGTTGCTGACCTCCACTACAACAGATGGAAGTTTGTTCCAATTACCAACCACCCACTAGCTAAAGGTGAATTTCCACACATCTATTCTACAATTGTCTTTCCTCAATTTGAATTTATGCCTCTTCAGGTGAGTAATCTGAGCAAGAGGAAGAATCTCATTAGCATTGAGCTTTCTCAATCCATTCGAGACCTTATACACCTCAATTAGATCACCTCACAGGTGCCTAGTCTCCAGAAGCTGCAATTTGCAGAACTTACACCTTTCTTGGTAACACCAATCCCTTGTTCCTTTCAGTTCCTTTCTTGAATCTCGTTGCCCTTCTCCGTACTTGTTCCAGCAACTCTACATCTTTCCTAAAATGAGGACTCCAGACCGGTATACGGTACTCAAGGTGTGGCCTGACCATTGCCTTATACAAGGGGACAATCAGATTGGTCCACTTGATATCAGTGGTTCAACTGTTGATGATCCTGCTCAGATAGCAAACAAACCGAATGAGTATTTTGCATCTACATTCACACACGAGGAGTTATTAAGAATTGAAAATGCCAGAAGGTTATCAAATTGTAGCAGGGTGTTCAATGATTTTGTAATAACTGAGAGCAAAGTGGAGGAGAAATTGTTGAAGTTAAACATAAGAAAGGCACCAGGGGTTGATGGGATCTATCCAGTTATATTAAAGGAGGCGGCAAAGGAACTAAGCAAACCCTTAGCCATAATTATGAGAGCATCCTTAGACTCAGGGGAGGTCCCGATGGACTGGAGATGTGTAAATGTATCCCCAATTCACAAAGGGGGGGATTGAAGGGTGACACAAGTAATTACAGACCAGTTAGTTTAACTTCTGTTCCGGGTAAAATAATGGAGTCACTGGTTAAAGATGCATTGCAGGATCATCTAGACAAGACTACAGCAATAATTCAAACACTGCATTGGTTTGTTAAGAAAAAGTCTTGTCTGACAAATCTGATTGGATATTATGATGTGGGTACAAAGGAACTGGATGCAAAAAATAATTTTGATATCATATACTTGGATTTCAGGAAAGCTTTTGATGCTGTTGCACATAGAAGACTACTGTACAAATTGGAGCAGAATGGTATTAAGGGTAAGTTGCTACAATGGATAAAAGAATAGTTGAGTGGGAGAAGACAGAGGGTGATAATCAATGGGTGCTGCTCTTTGTGGACTAATGTTATTAGTGGTGTCCCTCAGAGTTCAGTGTTGGGTCCACTGTTGTTTTGTATATTTATCAATGATATTGATGAAGGTATATCAGGCTTAGTGTTGAAGTTTGCAGATGTTTGTTTGTTTGTTTTGTTATTTGGTTTTTAGGAGCATTAGCAACTAAGGCCATATTGCTTCGGGGATATGTGGTGGTCATTCCCTAACCTTTCCGCATCCTCCGTATTTGGTGGTCATGGCTCGAACCGCGGTAGTTTGTAGATGATACAAAGGTTGGCAGAGTTGTTAATGACAGTAATGGCAGTGAGCTATTGCAACAGAAAATTTGGGCAGATGGGCTGAAAAGTGGCAACTGAAGTTTAACATTGACAAATGCAAAGTACTGCATATGGGTAGAAGTAACCCCAGAGGAACGTACCAACTATGCAGTACTACACTTAGGGTGGTACAAAATGAAAAAGACCTGGGAGTAATTGTGCAGTTGGATATGAAGTTTTTGAGCAATGCAGACAGGCTGCAATTGCAGGTCATGGGGTTTTGTCAATGATATACTGGAATTTTGCTAGCAGGGAAAAGGAAGTGACTGTCCCTTTGTATAAGGCAATGGTCAGGCTACGCCTTGAGTACTGCGTACAGCATGTAGATTTGTTTGAGCGTGTTAGTGAGGGGAATGAAGGGATCCTCTTACCAAGAGAGGCTTAAGTTCTGAAAATTGCAGCAGCTGGAGACTAGGCACCTGCGAGGTGATCTGATTGAGGTGTATAAGGCCTTGAATGGGTTGACCATGCTGAATTCTGATGGGATTCTTCCACTTGTTCAGATTACGAACCTAAGGGGGCATAAATGCAAATTGAGGAAAGACAGTTGAAGAATACATGTGTGGAAATTTGCCTTTAGCCAGCAGGTGGTTAGTTGCTGGAACAAACTTCCATTTGGCGTAGTGCAAGTTGATAGGTTAAATAAATTTAAGGAGGAACTGAACAAACATTTAGAGGGAATGGTTGTGTAATTTTTTTGGCTGATGTTACATAAGCTCATACACTTGCTTTCTTGCATCACATGTCACAATTACTATTACTACTATTACTATCACCTCCTTACCCCTGCTAGCAAAATTTCTGTATATCATTGACAAGACACCATGAGCTACTCTTGCAACCTTTTTTCACTGCTCAGAAAACTTCATATATGACTACACAATTACCCCCAGGTCCTTTTCATTCTCCACTACTCTGAGGGTAGTACCACTCAGTTGATACATTACTCTGGGGTTACTGCTACCCATATGCAGTACTTTACATTTGTCAATGTTAAACTTAAGTTGATACCTCTCAGACCATCTGCTCAACTTTTCCAGATCCTGTTGCAGTAGTGTACTATCATCACTGTCATTAACAACCCATCCAACCTTTGTATCATCTGCAAACTTGGACATTAACCCTGATACACCTTCCTCAATATCATTGATAAATACCGAAAACAACAATGGGCCCTACACGGAACCCTGGGGAACTCCACTAATAACATTAGTCCACAAAGAGCAGTATCCATTGTTAACCACTCTCTGTCTGATCCCACTCAAACACCCTTTTATCCATTGTAGCAACTTGCCCTTAATATCATACCACTCCAATTTGTACAGTAGTCTTCCATGTGCCAGTGTCAAAAGCTTTTCTAAAATCCAAGTATATGATATCAAAATTATTCTTTGCATCCAATTCTTTTGTCACCACATCATTGTATCCAATCAAATTTGTCAGACAAGACTTCCCCTTAACAAACCCATGCTGTGTCTGAACTATAACTGCAGTCTTGTCTAGATGATCCTGCATTGCTTTCTTAACCAGTGACTCCATTATTTTCCCAGGAACAGAAGTTAGACTAACAGGTCTATAACTACTCCTGTCACCCTTTGATACTCCTTTCTGAATTGGGGACATATTTGCAAACCTCCAGTCCATGGGGACCTCCCCCGAGTTCAAGGATGCTCTCATAATTGTGGCTAAGGGTTTGCTTACTTCCTTTGCTGCCTCCTTTAATATAACTGGATAGATCTCATCAACCCCAGGTGCCTTCCTTACGTTTAACTTCAACAATTTCTCCTCCACTTTGCTCTCAGTTATTAAAAAATAACTTAGCTCCCTGTTAGAGTTTGATAAACTTCTGGCATTCCCCTCCTTGAATAACTGCTCATGTGTGAATGTAGATGCAAAATACTCATTCAGTTTATCAACTACCTGAGCATGATTATCAGTAGTCAAACCATCAATTAAGTGGACCAATCTGATTCATCCATTTCCTTCTAAAGTTTACATAAGTAAAGAACTCTTTGCTGTTTTCCTTTGCCAAAGATTTCTCATAATCTGCCTTCGCTTGCCTAATCTCCTTTATGATTTGATTACAGACTAGCTTATATCTGCTGTAGGCTTCTGTGTCACCCGATAATTTATATACATCCCATGCATTTTTTTTCTTTGCCACAAGTCACATTAATTCATCTGATATCCATTTAGGCCTAAACATTGAACAGTATTTCTCAGTTGGTATGAAAAGCCAAGTACCCACCAAGGTTAAGTCCCTGAAGACTTCCCGTTTAGAATTCACCTTTGGTACATCATCATTTGAACCCACTGTATAGAATTTACAAACTCTCTGAGACCACTGTAGTCATCTTTACGAAAGCAAAAACCCTTCCCTTTACCTCTGATGCATTGTCCACTAAATTCAATGTCAATTGAATGCAGTTCCTTAGATTTTATGTGTTTCTTAACTAACATCATAACCCCTTCTCCCTTCCTGTCCTGTCTATCCTTTCTGTACACATTGTACTCCCCAAATTACAATTCTGCACTGCTTATATCCGTGTGTCTCTGATATCCCAACAATATTTGCTTTTGATGTATTGACCACCAGAATCTTTTCAGGATCGAATTGATTGACAAGGTTCTCATCATATACTCCCTCTTATCATGTTTGGGCAGAATTGCAGACACTTTCAAATATAACCCTAACTTGCGACTTTTTTTTAACATTAACCTGTACTTGTTAAGTAAATCCGCAGATCTCCTACCCTTAATGTCATTAGTGCTGTGCCAATGTGTACAATAATATCACCCTTTGTGCCCTTAAAAGATGATATTTGCTCTAAAACATCATCTACTTTTGCCCCTGGCAGACATACCCTGTTCCTATTCCACCTATCCTTTTTTGCACAATATATTTCCCGTCTCTGTGACAATAGAGTCACTGACAGTAACTAGCTTCTGTAGGACCAGTGCATTCTGCCCTGAAGGTTGCTGCTGTGTTGCCTGATGATCAAGTGCAAGCTCTGGCATTGATGGGTCCCCCAATTTAAGTCCTTCGTGGGCATCTACCCTGTCACTTCAACTTGTTCATGAACAGTAGTTAGATAATCATTTGACCTTCTAATAATCTTCCCCGTGCCATAAATTAATAATTTAAATGCAACTTGTTCACATCCACATGAACAACACATAGTAAGCAAAGTGAAAACACAGCTTAAGTTGAGATCTCCACCCTAGACAACCAACTCTGATGCACTACATGGTAAACGGCCAACCTGAGAAATGAATTTACTAATTCTATTATGTTTCGCTATATACGTCCATTTTCCGAAAAATAGCCAAAAAATGGATTATTTGATCCAGGAGATTCATCTTTTCAAGGGAATAAATGAACATTCCTTACTTATAAATATAACACATTTTTTCTCATCTGCCTTGAATGACTAATAATTGTTTTTTTCTAAAAAAAATGTGCAAATGCATTGTTGTTATTTATTAAATTTTTAAGTTTTAGAGATTATTTATCAAATCTAATACATATTTTACAGTAGAAAATGAATAAAATTTGTTTATATTAATAAATTAACAAGTCCATGGTGCAGTATATTTTGATTTGATATTATTAATTTTCTAATAGGAAATTTAATTTCCTATTAGAAAATAGGACATTAAAAAATAGGAAAACCTTTTATCAAAGCTATTCCATCACATGACAGCTGAAGATTCCCAGCCAATAACCAGACTAGCCACCATCTTGTACATGTGACGAAGAAGGACACCTAAGATGCTACCATTATTCCTTAATCTGGATAGTGACCTGATTCTCTGTGCATTGTCTCTGTTTTTTGTATATATTTTTTAAACCAGGTAAATTAAATCCAGTACTAAACAAACACTTCTTCAGTGTTTGTTTACCAAGGTGAGGTAAAAACATGTGGAAGTAAATCTATTTTCAATGCACTGAGATATCTTCTTATTTTATTTAAAATTTTCATCAGTTTATCAAGTTTCAAACTTGATACTTGAAACTTTTGATTAGAAACAAAAAAAAAAAAAAAATTGAAAAATCTCTATTAGCAACTTTTTGTTATCCTCTTAGTCTACTTATAAGCCATAAATGGAATAAAAATTCTTTAATTGCAAAATAGACTGCTTGATTTTGAAAATTGATGTTTTTCAGTCAAAATGTCCTCAGTACTGGCCAGATGAAGGGGAAGAAAAAGATTATGATTCAATCAGAATTAGGCTGAATAGTACAGAGAAAGGAATTTATTATATTAAAAGACAGTTTTCAATTACAACAATGAAGGTAACAATCAATGAGAAATTCATGTTTATTATTATTGTTAGTTAATCAAAATGTCCCCATAATTGATACAAAATTTTGAATGCATCTTCTTAATTATTGCTCTTAACACCAGTAAAGTAAGCAAAAGCACTAATACTTCTGTATGTGAAGGTTGCTAGTCTTTCTTAGTTTATAAAGAACATCCATTGATCTTATTTTTAAGATTTATAATATGTTTAAACACTGCATTAAAGTGTAAGAAATACAGAGAAACCTTATTGACTTTTTTTTCTTTTATGAAACCCCCAAGCGCAAAAGAAAGATATTAGAACTTATAGTACTATGCTGTGTTGAAGGGTGAGAAAACGGAAGATACTTGTTGACATTGGATTGCCTTTGAAATGGTTTTGCAAATATTTTAATTCTTTGTATAAATGAATGAAAGAGATAATTTCTGATCACCATCTATACACAGAATTTCTAAATACATATTGAAATTGATTGTTATGGTTTATGTTCAACTTAGGCCTGTCTTTCAGTGACTAGATTTTTCTGTCAAAAATATTAAAAAAAATGGATCCTAAAATTTTCCTTCTCTGTCATTCAAACCTCGTTCTCTTTCAAGACAAATTCTTGTTTGCTAAAATTCAGGTTCAATTCCCAATTGAATTGCTAACTTTTTTCACATTATGCAGAACAGTGTTTTTCAGTCTTTTTAAGGGACAGATTACTTTTATATTTGAAATAGAAGCCATCAAACAAACACTTTTATATTTGGGATATAAGCTGCAGAATGTTTTTATATTTGAAATAGAAGCCACAGTCCACAAAAAAAAAAAAAAAGGATTAACAAGCAAATATATTAATAACTATTTTTAAATAAAATTATATTTAGTTGTACTTAACATATGTAATATATATATTAGTTTGTTATAGGTATATCTGTATTTTCCATCAGTATTAATAGGATTGTTGCCTAGCCCTGCTTACTGTTAAGCCCCGCAAACCACTTTCATAAGTTACATGGACTGCAAGTGGTCTGCAGAGTACAGATTGGGAACAGTGGTCTAGAAGGCATTTATATTTATCATCTGTTCTGCAATTTTTAAAGATTTTCAATTAATTATAAAAGCAGGGAGGCAGGGAGACAGCCTGTGATATATTCAAATTGACCTCTTAGAGGGTTTAGTTACAGAAGCCTGTAATGTTTATTTGGCTCAAAATGTTGTACTGGACAATTAGGCAGCAGATAAATTCACTTTAACAGTTTTTTATTTTTGAAACAGTTCAAAAATTTCAACCCTAATTTCCTACGTAGAATTTGATTTTTAAACTGTTCACTTGTTTCTTGTTGATTGAGAATGATATTTTATGTTGGTCTTTCAAAATTTTGGCACTACCTAAACTTTGCTGCCCTGAGCCAATGCCACATTGGCTGACCCCTTAAGCCAACCCTGGCTGTCTGATTCCCTAATATCAATCACACCATGTGGCAATTTTCAGCCTTGTAATCTTCTAAAATTATAATAATAACAATAATAATAAAAATAAAAGCTTACGTCTGTTGATGCAACCTGCTGATACCGCATCTAATGGATTTGAAATCAACCAAAATTAAAATTATGCTATTTCTGATGTAATAATCTTATCGAATAAGCATTATGCATCTCTGTGGTGATGATTTGAGCTAGTTATTTTCTTTGATATCAGTTGTAATGCCTATATACAAAATTGTGACTATTCATAAATTGTGTAATGCAATTTTTTTACTTTCCAAACACCTTACTCCCTGTAACATTAAAAAAATCTCTTGGAAAAATCACAACACACTTTAGCATTATAATTAGTAGAGGCATATGATGCAAAAAAGCAAGCTTATACAGCATCAGCAAAAAAAAAAAAAAAAAAAAACACCTTCCCATTTCACTGATAGTTGGTGAATGGTGTACTGGTGTATATATATATAGGTAAAATACCAGGAGTTCACTGGGCATAATCATGAATCCATTCACTGACTAGCTGTAGAAAGGACACCTTGCGACACCTCTCCCCAAAAGCTACTATTTTATTTTATATTTTATAATTTATTGACTTTTACTTATATATTTTTATACCTTTATGTATTTTAATGATTTTATTTTATATCCATTTTAGTATTTATTTTATTTATCTTAATAAAGTTTAGCTTAAATCAGGTTGTCGGTTGTTAATAGAAAGTATACAGTGATTAACCCTAGGGGCTCACATCTAGTGAGTATGGGCTTGGCACACCCAGGGTCCTGAGCCAGATATCATCATTCTTCTCTTTCTTGGTGATTCCCTTCTACTTCTCTCTATCTCTGTCTCTCTCAGGGAAACTCAACATTTTTTTTTGGCTGGTGAAGCCTCAGGCTTCCTTGCACCATATGGCTAATAATAATAATAATAATATGCAACCTGAAGCTCAAGGCCTGTTTTCTAAAGCTGTTTGATGACATCAAACACAGTGTCTGACTATAACTATTGTCAGTGAGACTGACAATAGTTATTGCCTCTATATTGACTTCATTTCAAATACATGCACATGTGGAGAACATTTTCGTTTATCACTATAATCTGGAGCTTGAGGTAAACTCTTTAGATATTTCGAATTTTCGTTTATCGTGTTTCGTATTTATAGATACCTATTTCTAAAAAGTTTTTGAAATAAACCCCCTCCTCTTTTTACAGAAAACGAGCTAAAGATGAATGTTTGATGAAGAGAAGTGATAGTGATGATTCAGATGTACCTCTTTTGAAAGAAAAAGGTGTCCAAAAACATGATGAAAATCATCCAGGGACATCGAGAACAGAGTTAGACTTGCGGACAAAAGAGAAGCAACAATATTTCTTTAGTGATAAATCCAATGATGGGTCAGAATTAGGTGATTTAGACATACATTCCAATTACAATGATGGTGATAATAAGATCCAAACCTCAGAAGAATCTGATGAAAGTGATGAACATCATGAAATCAGTGATGAAAATAATGACCCACATTATCAAGTAATCTCCAATGCATTTAAGTCTGAAAATTTTATTTGGCAAGAAGTAGGAAAAACTGAAATTTCAATTAATGAATATAATAAAGATGCTGAAATCCTTTTGATGTTGATTTGAACCAACTTTACAACATATACAAACTGTTTCTAACTGACGATATCCTTCAGATGATGGTGACTGAAACCAACAGATATGCACATTACTGTTTGTCATCAGCAGCTAGAAATATACAAACACCCTGATTGGAGACCAACCACTGAAATGGAATTGGAAAAATTTCTTGGAATATTATTGATAATGGGAATTGTTCTTGTCCCAGGTATAAGATTACACTGGTCAAAAAAAAGATTTATACTCGAATAATCTCATTAGGAAATCTATGCATAGAGATCGTTTCCTAGATCTGCTGAAATATTGGCATTTCTCTGACAATGAAACTGACAATGGACAAGACCATCTCAACGAAATCAGAATTTTATTAGATAAAGCCAATACGAATTTTCAAAGCGTGTTAAAGCCAGGAAAAAAACTTGGTCATTAGCATTAGCATTAGTAGAGGCATTTGATGCAAGAAAGCAAGCTTATGCAGCATCAGCCAAAAAAAAAAAAAAAAAAAACCCACTTCCACTTCACCCCTCTGTTCGTTCAAAATACCTGTCCAGCTGAGCCTTAAACTTATTTAGGCTATCAATTTCCACGACAGGGGATGGAAGTCTGTTCCACCAACCAACCACCTTCTGGCTAAAGGCAAATTTCCGCACATCTATCCTACATCTGCCTTTCCACAATTTGAATTTATGCCCTCTCAGGTGATTATTCTAAGCAAGAGGAAAAATCCCATCAGCATTGAGCATGCTCAAACCATTCAAGGCTTTCTACACCTCTATCAGATCACCTCGCTGCTGCCTAGTCTCCAGACACTATAATTTGCAAAACTTAAGCTTTCTTCGTAAGAGCACCCCTTTGTTCCATTCACTAATCTTGTTGCCCTTCTCTGTACTCGTTCCAGCAGCTCTACATCCTTCTTGAAATGAGGCCTCCAGACCTGTATACAGTACAGTAGGTGTGGCCTGACCATTGCCTTATACAAGGGAATAATCACCTCCTTATCCCTGCTAGAAAAATTCCTATATATCATTGACAATACATCATGAGCTACTCTTGCAGCCCATCTGCACTGCTCAGAGAACTTCATATCTGCCTGCACAACCACCCCCAGGTCCCTTTCATTCTCTATCACTGTCAGTGTAGTACCTCAGAGTTGATACGTTGCTCTGGGGTTGCTGTTTCCCATATGAAGTACTTTACATTTGTCAATGTTAAACTTCATTTGCCACCTCTCAGCCCATCTGCTCAACCTTTCCAGATCCTGTTGCAGCAGCATAGTGTCAGTAGTGTCCTTGACAACCCTGCCAACCTTCGTATCGTCTGCAAAATTGGACATTAAGCTTGATATACCATCATCAATATCATTTATAAATACAGAAAACAATAAAGGACCCAACACTGAACCCTGAGAGACTCCACTGATAACATTAGTCCATGATGAGCAGTGTCCATTGATTACCACTCTCTGTCTTCTCCCCCTCAACCACCCCTTTATCCATAGCAGCAATTTGCCTCCAATGCCACACTGCTCCAATTTGTGCAGCAGTCTTCCATGTGCAACAGTATCAAAATCATTTCTAAGATCCAAGTATATAATATCAAAGTTATTCCTTGCATCCAGTTCTTTTGTGACTGCATCATAGTATCCAATAAAATTGGTCAGGCAAGACTTCCCCTTAACAAAAGCATGCTGTGTTCGAGCTATAACTGAAGTCTTGTCTAGATGATCCTGCAGTGCTTTTTTAATCAGTGCCTCCATTAATTTCCCTGGAACAGAAGTTAAACTCATAGGTCTATAATTACTTGTGTCAGCCTTTGATCCTCTTTTGTGAATTGGGGTCACATTTGCACATCTCCAGCCTATGGGTACCTACCCTGAGTCCAAGGAAGCTCTCATAATTATGGCTAAGGGTTTGCTTACTTCCTTTGCTGCCTTCTTTAATATAACTGGATAGATCCCATCAACCCCAGGTGCCTTTCTTTTCTTTATCTTCAACAATTTCTCCTCCACTTTACTCTCAGTTATTACAAGATTCTCTAGCTTACTGCCAGAGTTGAATACACCTCTGGCATTCCCCTCGCTGAATAACTCCTCATGTGTGAATGTTGATGCAAAATATTCATTCAGTTTGTTAGCTACCTGAGCAGGATCATCAACAGTTGACCCATCGATATCATGTGGACCAATCTGATTCATCCCCTTCCTTCTAGAGTTTACATAAGTAAAGAACTCTTTGCTGTTTTTCTTTGCATCCCTTGCCAAAGATTTCTCGTAATCTGCCTTTGCCTGCCTAACCTCCTTTGTAACTTGGTTACAGATCAACTTGTATCTATCATAGGCTTCTGTGTCACGTGTTAATTTGTATGTATCCCATGCATTTTTCTTCTCTGCCATATGTCTCATTAGTTCATCTGACATCCATTTAGGCCTAAACCTTGAACAATATTTCTTAGTTGGTATGTAAAGCCTAGTAGCTTCCAAGATAAGTTCTTTGAATGCTTCCCATTTTGAATTTGCTGTTGGTAACATCATCCGTTGTTCCCACTGTATAGAATTTAAATACTGTCTCAGTCCATCGTAGTCACCTTTACGAAAGCAATAACCCTTCCCTTTACCCCTAATGGTAGTTACCTCTTTGAGTAAATCCTACTTCAGCACACTGTGATCACTGCCACCTAGTGGTTCATTTATCTGCAGATTCTTAATGCATGAAGAATCACTACTGATAATCAAATCAAGAGTATTACTCCCTCTAGTTGCCTCCCGAACATGCTGATGTAGAAAACAATCATTCCAATAAATCCACAAAAGCCTTGCTAGTGTGTGAGTGACCAGCCCACAAATTCCAGTCAATATCTGGGAAATTAAAATCCCCCATTATAAGACTCTCTGATTTACTGGCCCACTCTATTTCCCTGTACAGTTCTTATTATACTCATCTGAGTCATTAAGCCTATAGCACACTCCTACTCTCAATTTTGATCTCCCAATGCTTAAGTCACACCAAACTGACTCGACACTGCACTGCCCAGCGATGTCGACTGGCTTCACTTCCTTGGATTTTATGTGTTTCTTAACTAATAGCATAACCCCTCCTCCCTTGCTATCCTGTCTGTCCTTTCTGTAGACGTTGTACTCCCCAAATTCCAGTTCTGCATTCCTTATATCTGTGTGACACCACATCTCTGAAATCCCAAAAATACTGCCTTTGATGTTTTGAGTAATACCTCAAATTCACCAGATTTATTTACTAAACTCCTAGCATTGGTGTACACGCAAGTATACATGCACCTGTTTCTATTCTTAGCTACCCTAACACAACCCATGTGTTTACTTGTACCGCAATGACTCCCAGCAGTCTCTGAAATATCCTGCATCTTGTTTTTCAGGCTTCTGCTCATTCCAATAGAAGCAGTGCAAGAATCTCTTTCACCTCTGCCAGTGGCTACTGTTAATCTATTAGTCTTTGTCTCCCCCCCCCCCAAGCTAGCAGTTTTCCAACCCACCTAACACTGCCTCGATAGCATCAGCAAATATTCTTGCACCCTTTTTATTTAAGTGTATCTCATCCCTGTAGAAGCAGTCTCTCGTGTTAACAAGTACAGTCCAGGCTGAAAAAAATTCTACCCCTTGAGGCTTGCACAATCTTTCCAGGGCAGAATTGATCGACAAGACTCTTATCATATACTCCCTCCTATCGTGTCTGGGCAGAATTGCAGACACTTTCAAATTCAACCATAATTCACGGCTTTTTTTCAACAGTGACCTGTACTTGTTAAATAATTCTGCCGGTCTCCTACTCTTGATATCATTAGTGCCAACGTGTACAACTATATCACCTTTTGTGCCCTTAAAAGATGATATCCGCTCTACGTCAAATTGATGAAAGTTTGATCCCTTGGCATGGAAGGCTACTCTTTCGCCAGTATATCCCTAACAAATCTCATAAATATGGGATCAAAGTTTATGAATTATGTTTTCCCAAGGGATATACTCATGAAATCTCTATTTATACCGGAAAGGGTGATTCAGTGGAAGTAAAGGACATTCCCATGCCTTCTCAATGAAACTGATGGCTAATCTGCTCAATGAAGAACATGTTCTTTATTCGGATAATTTTTACACCTGTTTCCCTCTGGCACAAGAGTTATTAGAAAAGAAAACCTGTCTCAGTGGGACTCTAAGAAGCAATCGAAAAGGAATACCAAGGAATATTACGGTAAAAAAATGAAATGGGGAGACATAATCACTCTTGAGAATAAAAAGGAGTGAAAATCATGAAATGGATCAATAAAAGACCAGTAATGATGCTAACAACATGCAAAACTCATCAGTGTAAAATTATTGAGACAGAAAAGAACAATAAAAAGGGGAAAAAAATCAAGAAACCTGATTATTATCAGCTACAATCAAGCAAAGAAGGGAGTAGATATATCTGACCAAATGGCATCATATTATAGTAGCCTGCGTAAAACTATAAAATGGTATAAAAAAGCTACAATGGAGATCATCTTTGGTGCCATGCTAGTCAATGCATGGGTGGTACAGAGTAAATTTGGGACTAATAATCGTCTATCCATCCTTCAATTCCAAGAAAGTATAATATACAGTTTATTGAATAGCGAGACTACTACAAAAGTAACAAAGGCACCTGGCAGAATTCATACTTTTTGTTAAATGGAAAATCAAGCAAAGAAAGGAAATGTTGCAGGGAGTGTTACAAGAAAATTTCTGAAAAAGAAGGAAAGAAAGAAGCAGACCAGAAGGCAAAAAAAGTTAAAACATTTTGTCAAGATTGTGAAAATCAACCCGTTTTGTGTCTAGAATGCTTAAACATAACTCACTGTAAACAAAAATAATTATATTTGAAATAAAAACTGTCAACTATTGGTTCCTTTTTCTATTCCAACTACTATGATTTTCTATACCCCACAAAAACCTCAATAAATAAAAAATATTGGCCCTGGGCTGACATTTGGTAGATAAATATATATGGAGGACTGGTGAATCCAATAAAATGCTTAAACATTGGGCGCTTAATGCCAAAACTGAATATAAGACTTGTAGCACAACGAGACACCCATGAGTCGCAATGTCCGATAATTAGCTGCAGCGACCCACGGGTGAATGGGTTAAAAGCAAATGAGGACCCTTATTTGAGTAACTGAAGAATCATCCAGAAAGACAATGTTGTGGATGGACCTGCCCACAGAGGAGTCATCAACCTTGTGAGTAACCATACTACTTTTCAAACTACACCTTTGCTACTTGGGAACAACGTCCTCTCAAGCAGACCTTGAGAGCCTTGTTCAGCAATTGCTCTCCCCCTTTTCTACTATTAGGGGATTTCAATGGACATTATATACTGTAGGATAGTGCTCGAACACATTGACCTGGCTCTTCTAAATAACACCTTATTTCTAAATGGGTTCTAACACTTTCCACATGCCTACCATATATTTACTGCGATTGATCTCTCTATATGCTTCCCTTCTCTCCACCTAGTGTGTACATTGGAACCTTTATGGTAGTGATCACTTCCCTGTGATATCCACTCTTTGCAGTGGGATACCAAGTGGAGGATCGATCACACTGACTGAAACATGCCTTCAAACGTGTGACAATGTTTAATACCACCACAGTCATCCTGGAACCAATTAATGACACAGTAAAGTACATCACAGAAAGTACTGTCCAAGCAGAAGCAATTGCAATTTCAAAGATATCAACTTGGCTTCCACTATTTCCAAAACCATGATGGAATGCAGAAAGCACAGCAGAAGCAGCAAGAAAGGCTCAAAAAGTTGGTTCAAAACAAAGCATAATGGATATTTCATTTGATATTCCAGCACAGATAATCTAGTAGCCTTCAAACATGCAAGCACAAATGAACATTATGTTAGACATCGGAATCAGAAGGAATCTTGGATCTGCTTCACATCTTCCATCAGCCAGGCAGTGACACCAAAAGTAATTTGGAAAAAAGTCTGGAAAATGCACATCATACCCTTCATCGATCCTAGAGTATAATGGATATGTAATTGCAAATTCTAGGGAAGACATTTGCTAAAGCATTTGCCAAAACATCTTACCCCACCCCCCCAAGCTTCTGACCCTCAAAAATAAAAGCTGAAAAACAGCAAGCTATCTTCAAATAACTGTAACATCTGGCTTGTAGCCATGAAGGGTGTTGTGTATGGCATGTGTCTTGTGTATATAATAAAGAGTTCTTCTTCTTCACTTCACCATCTGTCTACCTATAACTCTATGCTGTCCATTGGTCTGCTTACTCTGATTTCCTGCCTGCCCTCACTGATGGCTCAAAATCAGAATCATCTATGGGATCCACTATTGTCTTCTCAGATAGTATGGTATCTAAGAAGGTTCCCCATGAGTGTAGTATATACACCACAGAGATGTATGCTACCAAGCTAGCCTTGGATCACATTAAAACTTATAATTGTCAAAGGTGTATGGCATACACAGCTTCTTTAAGTGCATTACAGGCTTTATCAATGATGAGATATAATCCTTATCTAGTCCTGTCCAGGGCTCAGCAGAAGTCATATTCTCTTTATGAATCTACATTGGGATCAAGGAAAATGAACTGGCAGATGCTGCAGCCAGAGCAGCACAATCCCAGGGGAATCACAGCATGCTTGTTCCCTTATACAGACTACAGGCAAGTAGTACAAAATACATTACACTCCCAATGGCAACAGTGGTGAATGGCATGGACAGATCACAAATAAGTTATATCAGAATTAAGTTTGTAATCCACACATGGCAGTCTAGTCTAGTCTAATACATGTAGGAACCACAGAGAGGAAGTTGTTCTTGCTCACCTCCATGAAGGACATAGTCATCTTACACATTATTTTCCGAGACTGAAGACCTACCTATGTGTAAGGATTTCAACACTTCTTTAACCATTAGACATATTTTAACTGAATATCTATGTTTTAGACATGAACAATGTAAATCTTTTACCAGTTTTAGTCATCTGACTGAGCCCTATACACTCAGTCAGGTATTATTGTACAATGACCAATAATATCTGATATCTGACTAATTAAAATTGATAAACTTGTTTCGATCTATTTAAAATATAATCTTTTATTGCATATCCTTTTAATATTTATTTATATATCGTCTATACTTTTTTAACATTTTTTTAAATTCTTATATAGCATATAAATATGTTTCAACATAGTGACCATTTTCATGGGTCGCTGTGGCCCCGGGTGCCAAGCATTATAGTGATCAAGTGATTTCTGAGTGATTCATAGAATGTTTACTCAAAGCCACAGTTCTTCTTCAGTTTGAAAAGTTTTTTTACATTCTCGTTAATCAATAACAAACTTAGTCTTATGAATTATAAGCAAGTTTAAGAAAGGAAAACCACCTTTCTTTCTTTTTCCTTTAGACTAACACTAACGTTTATACCGCTTGGTCACCCTAGCGGCACTGCTCCTGCCTCCCTGTGGCAGGGCCGATAACCTGGGAGAAGAAATCCACTCTCCCAGGGCTGAAAGGAGTAAAGATGGAAAACAGTTCATTTCGATCTTTAGAGCCATCGAGCTCAAGACTAGCAAATGACAATGAAAATGACTATTCGCAACCCAAGAGGTTGAAAACAACACCTAAAGAGGATATACCAGCCATCCTCGGCACCTCCGTAGCCAGGTGGGCAGGAGCAGCAGTGCGTAGCACATGCTTCTTGATTAGACTGGGGTTCTAGCCCGTAGCCGAGTGGTCAAGGGCGGGAGTGCAGTAGCACACGCTCTTTGAGTAGACCTGAATACGGTCGATCTGCCAACCCGCACTGGACCAGCGTGGCAGATTATGGTCCATTTCCCTCAGCATGAATTGTTGAGGAGGCTTCCATCCTGCAGTGGGTTGATAATGGCTGCACTTTACCTTTTTTTTTTTTTTTTCTAGCCCGTGCCCACCAAATACGGAAGGATGCGGAAATGTCAGGGAATGACCACGCATATCCCCGGAGCAATATGGCCTTAGTTGCTAATGCTCCTAAATAAAAAAAAAAAAAAAAACCAGCCTTCCTCATCTTGTACTCTCTATCAGTCAGCTTCTGAGCAAATATTACCCTTTCTAGTGCAGAAATGCATTGGGTCTGCTGCTGGTTCATCTAAGTCAGTAAGGCGACTTCTGGCAATCTTTGAATTATAAATAATCTGAATAATCGGGCAATCTTCTAATAGAGACTACTCAACCTTAACATTCTGTGAAGCTATTAAAGATCACAACCTTTGGAGGGCACCAAATAAAAGTTACTCCCCATGCCACCTTAAACTCCTTTAAGGGAGTAATAACAGAATGGGACTTATTACTTGTATCAGAGGAGGAAATTGTCCAAGAATTACATGATCAAAAAGTCATCCAAGCAAGGAGAATCATGACCCGAAAAGATGGTACTCTCGTTCCAACAAGGAGCATAATTCTTACTTTTAGCACTCCTAACTTACCAACATCAGTGAAAGCAGGCTACCTGCATTGCCTTGTCCGACCATACATTCCGAATACCATCAGATGCTACAAATGCCAAAAATATGGACACTCCCAGACTGCATGTTGAGGGAATATGTCCTAACTGCAGGTCAAAAGATCATAACCAATCTGATCGTGCCACTACCACTCCGCATTGCCCAAATTGTAAGGGTAATCATTCAGCTTTCTCAAAAACATGTGAGTTATGGAAGCAATGAAAAAAAAATTCAAAAATATAAAGTAGAGAACAAAGTGACATACTCAGAGGCAAGAAGACAGATAAACAAAACAGAGACAAAGCAAACATATGCCACAGCAGCTCAACCTTTACAGTCTGTGGGGATCCAAACTGAAGTATCAGTTCCTCCGAATATATCAATTGCGAACTGGGCACGTTTGTTGCTTTCTATTTCAAAACAGTGTGTCCTACACAAAAAACAAGTGAGCAGTCCAGTAATACCCCAATTACCATACCAACGGATGTTTCATCAGCAATAAAACCAAAAGTGTCAGAAACCATGAAACCGCAATCATCACTCACCACCGGAATGGACATCAACGAATATCATGATTCAGAAGATGCCATTTTAGAATTACATGCAACCGATGAGATGGACATGACCTGCCCCATCTTTCCTAAGAAAGACAAAACAAAAATTGATCAATACAAACAAGCTACAACTAAAAAATAACACATAAAACTACATAATGTAAAAAATCCTTCAATGGAATTGCAGAGACTTTTGGAATACAAAAGACAATTTGCAGGATCTAATCGATTGGTATGAACCATGCGAAAATTTATTTTTATTACACAGAGCATTAAAAACTACAATAAATGAATTAGCTTTCGGCTGGGTGGCAGCCTTCATCAGATTAAAATACTTTGAATGGCAGTTGGAATAGAGATGCACTGCCAGGATGGTGCGTGAGGCACGTGGTTAATTGTTTGTTGATGTTTGTGGCTGTGACGTATGGTGGTGACGTGGCCAGCGTTTATCTATGGACAGAATTACTGCTTCTGTGATGGGGTTAAGTTGACAACCACTGCTCCTGTTCAACGAGGTATCCGAGCATTTTATACTTAACGATTCCAACCAGGTGCGCCTTAGGTAATGGTGGGACTTGTCCACAACCGTTAAGTATAAAATGCTCGGATACCTCGTTGAACAGGAACAGTGGTTGTCAACTTAACCCCATCACAGAAGCAGTAATTCTGTCCATAGATAAACGCTGGCCACGTCACCACCATACGTCACAGCCACAAACATCAACAAACAATTAACCACGTGCCTCACGCACCATCCTGGCAGTGCATCTCTATTCCAACTGCCATTCAAAGTATTTTAATCTGATGAAGGCTGCCACCCAGCCGAAAGCTAATTCATTTATCGTAGTTTTTAATGCTCTGTGTAATAAAAATAAATTTTCGCATTATGAATCCAGAGCACGTAGGCCTGTTTTATTATGGTATGAACCAGCTGGCATAGCCTTACAGGAAACTATTCTAAATTCACGAGTGTGTCCTTCCGTCAAAAATTATACCATCTTTAGATGAGACAGGAGTATTGATATGCCAGCTCATGGAGGGGAGGCTATTATTGTCAGAAATAACATTCCATCCAAACATGTTTCTCTTCAGACTCCTTTTGAAGTAGTAGCAGTGCACATTGTAATTGGTATCACCATAGCTTCTATATATCTCCCTCCTAAACCCCAGGGGTTCACATCTGGTGAGTATGGGTTTGGCACACCCAGGGTCCCGAGCTGGATATCATCATTCTTCTCTTTCCTGGTGATTCCCTTCTCTCTCTCTCTCTCTCTCTCTCTCTCTCAGGGTAAATCAGAAATTTGTTTTGCCTGGTGCAGCAAAAGCCTCAGGCTTCCTTGCACCATATGGCTGATAATGATAAATGAAAAAAATGATAATTTTGCTTTCTCCTCAGATGACTTAGAAAACCTAGTAGATCAGCTGCTGTCTCCGTTCTGCTTACTGGGTGACTTCAGTGCTCATCATTCACTATGGGGATCTCCAAAAATTGACAAAAGGGGTAAAATAATAGAATTGCTGCTTGATGTTCATAACCTTACTCTGTTAAACACTGGTGAACCTACCTATATATCCATTTTTCTATAGGCTCCATGACTGCAATAGACCTTTCAATCTGTTCTCCCTACATATATGCCAATACAAAGTGGTCAGTTCTCGATAACCCACTAAACAGTGATCATCTACTGATTCTTTGCAGTATTCAAACACAAGTAAACTTGTCTCCATTGCAGCGATCCGCTTGGAAATTCCGTGAGGCAAACTAGCATGAATATTCTTCTCTAATCCAGTTTGATGATGAGGTAGTCCAGTCCCAGCCCATAGATAGTGTCACCGATCATATAACGAATCAGATATTACAAGCTGCAAATTCTGCAATAACTAAATCTTTGCCTGGAAATGCAAACAGAGCAGTTACTAGTGGAATCAGGAATGCACACATGCTAAACAGACCAAAAATCGAGCTTGGAATTTGTTTTGCAAATTCCCTACAACTGCTAATCTTATTAACTTTAAAAGACTCAAGGCCAAATTTTGCCAAATAAGATGAAAAGCAAAGAAAGATCCCTGGATAAGTTTTGCTTCCCTTCCACCATAAACAAGGACATGGACAACAGACTCATCTGGAAGAAAATTCAAGCACTTAACGGTAAAGTAGCATTAGTAGAGGCATATAATGCAAGAAAGCAAACTCATGCAGCATCAGCCAAAAAAAAAAAAAAAAAAAAACCACTTCCATTTCACCCCTCCGTTCGTTCGAAATACCTGTCCAGCTGAGCCTTAAATTTATTTAGGCTATCAACTTCCACAACAAGGGATGGAAGTCTGTTCCACCAACCAACTACCCGCTGGCTAAATGCAAATTTCTGCACATCTATCCTACATCTGTCTTTCCTCAATTTGAATTTATGCCCTCTCAAGTGATTATTCTGAGCAAGAGAAAGTATCCCATCAGCATTGAGCATGCTCAAACCATTCAAGGCTTTATACACCTCTATCAGATCACCTCGTCAGTTCCTAGTCTCCAGACACTGTAATTTGCAAAACTTAAGCCTTTCTTCGTAAGAGCAACCCTTTGTTCCATTCACTAATCTTGTTGCCGTTCTCTGTACTCGTTCCAGCAGCTCTATATATATCCTTCTTGAGATGAGGCCTCCAGACCTGTATACAGTACTCAAGGTGTGGCCTGACCATTGCCTTATACAAGGGAATAATCACCTCCTTATCCCTTTTAGAAAAATTCCTGCATATCATACAAGACACCATGAGCTACTCTTGCAGCCTGTCTGCACTGCTCAGAGAACTTCATATCTGCCTGCACAATTACCCCCAGGTCCTTTTCATTCTCTACCACTGTCAGTGTAGTACCACAGAGTTGATACGTTGATCTGGGGTTACTGTTTCCCATATGTAGTACTTTACATTTGTCAATGTTAAACTTCATTTGCCACCTCTCAGCCCATCTGCTCAACCTTTCCAGATCCTGTTGCAGCAGCATAGTATCAGTAGCGTCCTTAACAACCCTGCAAACCTTTGTATCATCTGCAAACTTGGACATTAAGCTTGATATACCATCATCAATATCATTTATAAATACAGAAAACAATAATGGACCCAACACTGAACCCTGAGGGACTCGACTAATAACATTAGTCCACGATGAGCAGTGTTCATTGATTACCACTCTCTGTCTTCTCCCTCTCAACCACCCCTTTATCCATAGCAGCAATTTGCCTCCAATGCCACACTGCTCCAAGTGTGTGCAGCAGTCTTCCATGTGCAACAGTATCAAAAGCCTTTCTAAGATCCAAGTATATAATATCAAAGTTATTCCCTGCATCCAGCTCTTTTGTGACTGCATCTAGTATCCAATCAGATTGGTTAGGCAAGACTTCCCCTTAACAAAACCATGCTATACAAATTCGTGCAGTTTCCAGCCTCAATCCTGAACTGGAAAGGGCAGGAATTGTCCACTTCAACAGAAATAGCAAATGCATTAGCTGAGTCATTCGCCAGTATATCAGCAGTGTCCACATACAGCCAGACCTTCCAAAAAATTAAGGCATCTGCAGAACGACATAGTATAAACTTTTATACTAAGGCATCTCACCCATACAATCAGCCATTCACACTAAAGGAACTTTTGGAGTCTCTCAATAAAACATCAAGAACTGCTGCCGGTCCGGATGGAGTATGCTATATAATGTTAAAAAAGTTAAATAACAAAGCAATAAATTCCCTGTTGAAATTCTACAACCGAATATATTTAGAAAATACTTATCCACACTCATGGCATCACTCAATTGTACTAGCTTTTCTGAAGCCAGGTAAGGATCATATCATACCGAATAATTACAGGTTGATATCGCTGACTAGCTGTTTAGGCAAAGTCTTAGAAAAATGGTCCACAGGTGGCTAACATGGCTTCTGGAAGCTCTATATATATCCTTCCCAAACAATCTCTAAACCAAAACCAGTATGGATTTCAGAAAAACCACTCAACCTTAGATATGATGATTAAAGTAGAAGCAAACATTCACAATGCTTTTATAAGGAGACAACATCTGGTTATGGTCAATCTCGATATTGAGAAAGCCTTTGATACCACTTGGTGATAGTATCCTCCAGGACCTTTGTTTCTTTGGTCTGAGGGGGCAGTTACCCCAATTTATATAAAACATCCTAAACTACAGAACGTTTCAGGTCAGATATAGGAACGTATCCAAATCGTTTGAACAAGAGGAGGGTGTACTGCAGGGTTCTATCCTGAGTGCAACGCTATTCACAATAAAAATTAAAAATATGACATGAGACATACCAAAAACAGTTGAATCATACAAGTTTGCTGATGACCTCGTTATCTACCGATTCTTTGCAATATTCGAACACAAGTAAACTTGTCAACATTGAAACTATGAATGCCATTGAAAGGCAACTTCAACTATCCATAGCCAGAATAGAATTGTGGGTGCAATGGAATGGGTATTCGTTAGCAGAAAATAAATGGACTGCAATTAATTTCTGTAAAATACGAAAATTATAAATTACATCCAAATCCTGAAATATATTTAAAAACAATCTGATTCCTCTTGCCAACAATTTTTGTTTATTGGGTTTATATCTAGACAGTAAACTTAATTTTTCCAATCACATAGCCTACCTTAGAATGGTCTATCTAAAGAAAATAAACATCTTAAGAGCTATCTCCTGTTACTCCTGGGGTGCTGTGATAGACCCTTCCTCTCACATCTTTATAAAACTTTAATCCAGTCCCGCTTAGATTATGGGTCACCTGTCTATGACTCTGCAAGAAACAGTTCCTTGTTACGGCTGAATATTGTTCATGAATATTGTTCTGAATAATGCCCTAAGGATAGCCACGGGAGCCTTTAGAACGTCTCCAGTCCACAGCCTGTATATTGACATAAATGAACCTCCATTGCACCTCAGATGGAAATCCTTACTATGTAGCTATGCTGCAAAAATTAAAAGTATTCCATCTCATCCTTGCTGGGAATACCTGTTTGACCCTCAGTATGTAATGCTATACCATAATAAACCTAATGAAAACTGCCCTGCAGGTATTAGATTGCAAGAACTGATGCTTAGTTGGAATATTAACCTCCAGCATATCCTTGAAGACGTTGCTCCTCCTGAGCATCTCAATAGTGAGTATTGAATCCAGATGCTCCTCCTGAGCATCTGGATTCAATACTCACCTCTCTGTGATAATTTGTTTCTGAGATGGAGAAAAGGCTCCCTGCCAAAAAAACAACTTCCAGCAGCTGCATGAAGCCCATGCCTTAGAAAATGCAGAGAAATTTTATATTTATACAGATGGCTCCAAAACAGATGAAGCTGTAGGTGCTGCAGCAATTTTTTCTGATTTTTCAATAGCTGTGTCTCTTCCTACAGAATGTAGTATCTATACTGCAGAATACTGTATGCAATAAAACTAGCTCTAGATAATATAACCAAGCAGCAATTCAAGCAAGCTCTTATATACACAGACTCCTTAAGTGCTGTCCCTGCCATTCAATCTACTACTTCTTCCCAACATCCCATTCTGAAACAGATACGATCTCAATTATACCAATATCAAGCATCCAACCAGATGGTCACCTTCTCCTGGATCCCTGGGCATGTCGGTGTTCCAGGTAATGAAAGTGCAGATCGTGCTGCTAAACATCCAGGCGCCTCCATAGCCAGGTGGGAAGGAGCAGCAGTGCATAGCACAGGCTTCTTGATTAGACCGGGGTTCGAGCCTGTCACCACCAAATACAGAGGATGCAGAAAGGTCAAGGGAATGACCACCGCATATTTCACTGAACAATATGGCCTTAGTTGCTAATGCTCCTAAAAACCAAATAACAAACAAGCTAAACATCCTAACAGTGAATCATTCTACCCTCTGAAAGTCCCATATGCTGATTATAAATCCACTGTTAAAACAGCATGTAGGCTTCAATGGACTGATCTGTGGCAAACACAAGTGAATAATAAACTATTTCAGCTTAAAAAATAACCTCAGTTGTGGACTTCTAGTTTAAGGAAAAGCAGATGAGAAAAAGTAATTTTGGCAAGACTCTGTGTCGGTCACTCTTATGCAACTCATCTGTTCTTGCTAATGGGAGAAAACCCACCTCAATGTCTCTTCTGTCAGACCCAGCTAACAATCAAACATATCCTAATAGAATGCCTTAAATACTCAAGTAACTGGAAATCCAGTTTTTATTCTCTATCCAATCTGCAGAAACCTTTAACTTTACTACACATACTTGGCAAATACTACACATAATGCAAATTTTGAAGCACTGTTTAGATATTTGAAAAGCATAAATATATATAATCGCCTTTGATAACCATTGTATTAAAGAAGTTCAATAAGTTCAGATTAAGAAAGGATAGATGTAGAATAGATGTGCGGAAATTTGCCTTTAGCCAGCGGGTGGTTAATTGCTGGAACAAACTTCCATCTGTCGTTGTGGAAGTTGATAGGTTAAATAAATTTCAGGAGGAACTGGACAGGCATTTGGAGGGAATGGTGTGTTTTTTTTTTTTTTTTTGGCTGATGCTGCATAAGCTCCTACACTTGCTTTCTTGCATCACGTGCCACTACTACTACTACTACTACAATAACAATATCATGGGTCACTGTAATCTTTTATCACTTCTTTACTATTTTTTAACTGGTTTTATTCAGGTGGTGCATCACAGCCTATGTTGTTGATGCACTAATAAACTCCAAACCAAACCACAATACAAAATCATAATATAAGCACAATACAATACAATATATATCATTAATACCATGTTGGTCAAGATTTTTGAAACTTCAGCAAACGCTAAGTTTTCATTTTTATTTAGTCGTTTTATTGATTAATTGTTATACTAAATTATTTTCTATAAGTAGCTTTATAGTTCTAGCCAAGCTCTGTGGTTTATTTTGAATTAAATACCGATTTTGAAAGTTAATACTTAGTTTCCGTAGATTTTACGTTTGTAATTTGCCGCCATTGTTATACAATACAGAATACCGTAAGGTATAACATAAAACTAGATAGCGAAATACTAGATAGCATAATACTAGATAGCAGTGTATTAGAAATCTGTTAGATTAATATAGAATTATCAACAAAATTTATTAATCTTATTAAATTTCATTGTTAATTAAATTATACATAAACGGAATCATGACTCAGACTAGAGCAGCATAGCAATGTTCACAGAATAGCCGGAGTGCTGTGGCTCATGGGAGAACTGAAGGGGGCGATTCTTTCACGCTTGTCTAAAACAGTGCATGAAATGTGAATTGTTTGCAGAGCTGTCTAGAACAGGACATGATCTAGCTAAAGAGAATGTCTTTGTGTGTGCTAGGTGCAGAGACTGTGAAGAAATTAAGTGCCAACTCATCGTTCTGATGGTCATCTATGAGAGTTTCAGGTGTAGGGTAAATGCCCTCAAAGAAATTAATATGAGGACCCCATCAAGCTCTCAGCTGCCCAACTCAATCCCAGAGCTCACTCCTGTGCATCAGGCAACACAGCAGCAATCTCCAAGGTAGAATGCGCTGTTCCCACAAGAACTAGTTATTGTAGGTGACTCTATTGTCGGGAGTCAGGGAATATAGTATGCAAAAAGGATAGGTGGACAGGACCAGGGTATGTCTGCCAGGGGCAAAAGTTGATGACGTTGCAAAGCAGATATCATCTTTTAAAGGCACAAAAGGTGATATTGTTGTACACGTTGGCAATAATGACCTTAGGAGTAAGAGATCTGCAGATTTACTTAACAAGTACAGGTCAATGCTGAAAAAAAATCGTGAGTTAGGGTTAAATTTGAAAGTGTCTGCAATTCTACCCAGACACAATAGGAGGGAGTATATGATGAGAGCCTTGTCAATCAATTCGGCCCTGGAGAGAGATTGTGCAAGGCAAACGGGGTAGAATTTTTTTCAGCGTGGTCTGTGCTTGCTAACAGGAGAGACTGCTTCTACAGTGATTGGGATACACTTAAATAGAAAGGGTGCAAAAATATTTGCTGATGCTATCGAGGCAGTCTTAGATGGGTCGGAAAACTGCTAGTTTGGGGGGGGGATTCATAGACTAAAAGATTAACAGTAGCCACAAGCAGAAGCGAAAGTGATTCTTACACTGCTTCTATTGTAATGTGCCTAGAAAGCAAGTTGCTAGGGATTTCAAGAGTTGCTGTGAGTCATAATGGAACAAGTAAATACATGGGCTGTGTTAGGGTAACTAAGAGTAAGAACAAGTGCATGTATACTTGCATGTACACTAATTCTAGAAGTATAGTAAAGAAAATTGATGAATTTGAAGTGGTGATGAAGACATCAAAGGCAGATATTGTGGGGATATCAGAGACATGGTGTCACACAGAAGATATAAGCAGTGCAGAATTGGAATTTGGGCAGTACAATGTGTACAGAAAGGACAGACAGAGTAGGAAGGGAGGAGGGGTTATGCTATTAGTTAAGAAACAAATAAAATCTAAGGAAGTGCATCCAGTTGACACTGGCAGACAGTGCAATGTTGAATCTGTTTGATGTGACATAAACGCTGGGAAATGGAAAATGAGAGTAGGAGTAAGTTATAGGCCTAATGACACTGATGAATACAATTAACAGTTGTGCAGAGAAAGAGAATGGGCCAGTAAATCAGAATGTCTTGTAATGGAGGATTTTAACTTTACAGATATTGACTGAAACTTGTGGATTGGTCACTCACATGTTAGCAAGACTTTTGTGAATTTATTGAAGGATTATTTTCTACAGCAACATGTTCAAGGGACAACCAGAGGGAGTAATACTCTTGATCTGATTATCAGCAATGATGATGCGGGCATTAGGAATTTGCAGATATAGGAACCACTAGGTGACAGTGATCACAGTGTACTGATGTGGGATTTACTTAAAGATGTAATTATGATCAAGGGTAAAGGGAAGGGTTTTTGTTTTCGTAAAGGTGACTACAGAGGTCTCAGACAATTTTTAAATTCCATAGAGTGGGATCAACTGATGATGTTACCAATGGTGAATTCTAAATGGGAAGCCTTCAGGGACCTAATCTTGGAGGCTTCTAGGCTATTCATACCAACTAAGAAATACTGTTCAAGGTTCAGGCCTAAATGGATGTCGGATGAATTAATGAGGCTCATGGCAGAGAAGAAAAATGCATGGGATGCATATAAATTATCAGGCGACACAGAAGCCTATGACAGATATAAGCTAGACTGTAATCAAGTCACAAAGAAGGTTAGGCAGGTGAAGGCAGATTATGAGAAATCTTTGGCAAAGGACACAAAGAAAAACAGCAAACAGTTCTTTACTTATGTAAACTCTAGAAGGAAGGGGATGAATCAGATTGGTCCACTTAACATAGATAGTTTAACTATTGATGATCCTACTCAAGTAGGACACGCATAAACTGAATGATTATTTTGCATCTACAAAGGGTACTAGGAAAGTTTTGCAATACAGCTTTGTTTATTTAATTTTTTCAAAGTAATTTCCTCTACATTCAATACACCTCTCCATCCTCCGAAACCAATCTTTAAACCAGTTCTGCCAAGTTTCACTAGGGAGTAAAGCACACCCGTTGTCCCAAGCCCGTAGAAGGTCCTCATAACTGAAAAACCGCCTCCCTTTTTAGCTTCATTTTCACATGCGGGAACAGTGCAAAGTCGCAGGGAGCAAGGTCTGGACTGTAGGGAGGGTGCTCGAGAAGTTTCAGTCCTGTCGTGGTCAAATATTCGGTGCAAGCTTTGGCGCGGTGAGCTGCAACATTATCGTGATGGAGGTACCAGGTGTCCATTCTTGACTTTGGCCGCAGGTTCTTCATAGATTCAATGACTTTAGGCAGGCATTGTTCAGTATACCACTTAGCTGTGACTGTCTTCTGCGTGTCCAAAACGACAGGTTCCACAATTCCACTCGATTTGAAAAATACAGCTATCATTTTCTTCTTTACAGATCGGGATTTTCTGACAATTACGGGTGTGTCGTCATCATCAAAGACCCAAACTTTGTTTTGAGCCTTGGTCGGCAGATCGTAATAGTACAGCCAAGTCTCGTCACCTGTCACGATGTTGTTCACATACCGAGATTGTCCCTTATCAAACTTTTTTAACATCTCCCGGCACCAAGTCACACGTCGTGTCATCTGCACTTCAGTCAGTTGATGCGGCACCCAGAGAGAACGAAGTTTCTTCACGTGCAAATGATCTTGCAGAATCGAACGAATTACTGGTGCATTTAGGCCCAAAGTATCCTCTATCTGTTGGTAGGTCACTCGTCTGTTTTCGTCAAGCATTTTCCTCACAGCAGTAACGTTTTCCTCCATAACTGACGTTCGTGGCCTTCCCGGCCTCTCAGAACTCTCCAGAGTGAAATTTCCCCTTTGGAATTCTCTATACCACCTGAATATCGTTGTACGATGTGGACAATCATCATCTAGTGCAAGAGTCATTTCTTCTAAAGCACTGGTCTATGGTTAAACCACGCACGAAATTATACCGCAAAACTGTCCTTATCTCATTTCGTGACCACGATGCCATCGCAAGCACTTTACACTCTCACTACTAATGAATTACTGAGCCCATCGACTTGGCGCGGCAGCTACTATGCACGTATGAACATGTCTCAACATGCAGCAACAAAGCAGCTTCCTGTGATTCATTGTTGCGTCATATTGCAAAACTTTCCTAGTACCCTTTGTACATTCACACATGAGGAATTGTTCAAGGAGGGGAATGCCAGAAGTTTATCAAACTCTAACAGGGAGCTAAGTGATTTGTAATAACAGAGAGCAAAGTGAAGGAGAAATTGTTGAAGTTAAACATAAAAAAGGCACCTGGGGCAGATGGAATCTATCCAGTTATAATGAAGGAGGCAGCAAGGGAAGTAAACAAACCCTTAGCCATAATTATGAGAGCATCCTTAGAGTCAGAGGAGATCCCAATGGACTGAAGATGTGCAAATGTATCCCCAATTCACAAAGGGGGTTCAAAGGGTGACACAAATAATTATAGACCTGTTAGTTTAACTTCTGTTCCAGAGAAAATAATGGAGTTGCTGGTTAAAGAGGTGATACAGGATCACCTAGACAAGACAGCAGCAGTAGTTCAGACACAGCATGGGTTTTTTAAGTGGAAATCTTGTCTGACCAATTTGGATACTACGATGTGGTCATGAAGGAACTGGATGCTAAAAATAATTTTGATATCATATACTTGGATTTCAGGAAAGTTTTTGATACTGTTCCACGTGGAAGACTGCTGTACAAATTAGAGCGGTATGACATTAAGGGCAAGTTACTGCAATGGATAAAGGGATGGTTGAGTGGGAGACAGCAGAGAGTGGAAATAAATGGGCTCTGCTCTTTGTGGACTAATGTTATTAGCAGAGTCTCCCAGGGTTCGGTGCTGGGCCCATTGTTGTTCTGTGTATTTATCAAATATATCGATGAAGGTATATCAGGCTTAATGTCCAATTTTGCAGATGATACAAAGGTTGGCAGGGTTGTTAATGACAGTAAAGACAGTACGCTACCGCAACAGGATCTAAAAAAGTTAGGCAGATGGGCTGAGAAGTGGCAACTGAAGTTTAACATTGACAAATGCAAAGTACTGTATATGGGTAGCAATAACCCAAGAGAAACGTACCAACTCTGTGGTACTACACTCATGGAGGTGGAGAATGAAAAAGACCTGGGGGTAATTCTGCAGTCAGATATGAAGTTCTCAGAGCAGTGCAGATGGGCACCAGAGCAGGTCATGGAGTTTTGTGAATGATATAAGAATTCTGCTAGCAGAGACAAGGAGATGATTATCCGTCTGTATAAGGCAGTGGTCAGGCCACACCTTGAGTACTGTATACATGTCTGGAGGTCTCATTTTAGGAAGGATGTAGAGTTGCTAGAATGAGTACAAGAAGGGCAACAAGATTGGTGAGAGGAACAAAGGGGGTGCTTATGAAGAAAGGCTTAATTTCTGCAAGTTGCAGCATCTGGAGACTAGGCACCTGTGAGGTGATCTGATTGAGGTGTATAAGGCCTTGAATGGTTTGAGCAGGCTCAATGCTGACGGGATACTTCTGCTTGCTGAGACTAAGAACCTAAGGGGCATAGATTCAAATTGAGTAAAGACAGTTATAGAATAGATGTGCGGAAGTTTGCCTTTACCCAATGGGTAGTTGATTGCTGGAACAGACTTCCATCTGTTGTTGTGGAAGTTGATAGCTTAAATAAATTTAAGGCTGAACTAGACAAACATTTGCAGTGACTGGATGGGTGAAATGGGAAGCGTTTTTTTTTTTTTTTCTTTGGCCAATGCTGTATAAGCTTGCTTTCTTGCATTATATGCCTCAACTAATGCTAATATCACAATACAAACGGAAACACTTAGCATGTAATAAATCCGATAATGTAATTAACCTAATATAAAAACACTGTGGTTTCAAAAAATATTTACTAGCAATGGGAAAATTGCTCATTACCTTTAAGAAACTACATAATTGACTAGTTAAAAAAATATATTCACAAATAGTTATGCTATACAAGACTATACACTTGGTAATATAGCTGTTACTTGGTTTATTCTGTTCACCAAAAAACAGAAAAACTTAAATATTTAAATACTGATTAGAATCACATCAGTGTGAATTTCAGTATTCTTTTCAGTCTTCATCATTAATTTGTTTTAATTGGAGCCATAAAAAAATCTTTGCAGCACCATGTATATCAAAAAGCACCATTACTAAGGAAATTTAATATGGAGTTTTAGTTGCCTTTTTTTTTTTTTTTTTTTTTTTTTTTACTGCTTAAAGCCCTGAAGTTTGACAGTACAGTTGGTTGGGAATTATAATTATCATTTATTTATTATTATTATTATTTTGATACTCATAACAATACAGCTGTTCATAATGATATTTTCTGATCTTATATGATATACTGTCCGAATTAAGAATAATATTTTAAAAGTTTCTCATTTTAAGCTATTTCTTATCTTTTTTCCTCCTCAAAAAAAACTAATTGGCATATAAAATTTACCAGCACCTGCTAATGGATTTGAATTTGGTGCACTAGCCAGATCATTAAAAAAGAAAACTTCTGCATAAAGTCAATAAGCTTTTGTTTCCATTTAGACAGACAAGCAAAAGTGATTTGAATTTCAAATTTTATATGGAATTTCCTCAATACCAAGTATTATTATTTTCCACTTGTAGGCTGGTGATGAACATGCAGTCACACAATTTCAATTACTTGAGTGGTCTTCACTAGCAAGTATTGTACCAGATAATATTACTGGTCTCATCACTTTGATTGAGGATGTTGAACAGAATGAAGATGAGCAAAGCACCAGTGGTCCAGTAACTGTCCACTGCAGGTATGCAAACACATAACTATTAATTTTTAGACTGCAGTATTTTTAGGAGTTTTAAGAAACTTAGCATTTTTTTTATATTTATTTTTAATTTTCAAGTGAGATTATTTTATAAGTAGTACATACAAAAGGTTTCCAAAATTATTTACTTTATTTATTTATTTTTTTAAATGAATATAGAGTATATATACCTTTAAATAAATTTTTCTTCAAAAATAATGTTCTTGATCAAGAATATATTTTGCTTTCCTTTTTAATGTTGTTGGAAATGATCCACTTGCCACTTGCACTTCATCAGCATCTTTGAAACAATCTTCTCCCCCTCCTCATGGTTAAAAAAATATAACTTGGGAGAAAAGAATCACAAGGTGGATGTTCTAATGCTATCATAGAGCCAGTTTACTGTTTAAGGAATAAAAAATTCCACATTTCAACCCACACTGGAAAAAGTCTTAATAAGTGGAATAATCTGGTATGAGAATTCAGAGTTTACAAATATCTGAATACAGGCACTCCCCGACTTACGTAAATTTGACTTTACATAAGTTTTTGTCGGCTGGTGCAAACCGAAAAAAAATATAGAAACATATTTTGCATCCCGTAAGAATAAATGGAAGTACTGTGAAAATATCATAATTGAACCCAATAACACATTGTTTTTTTTTTTTTTTTTTGTAATTTGTTCCAAGGCCTCAGAATTTGAAATTTTCGCAATATAACTAAGCTATTTAACTCTTCAGAAGGTAATTTTTATAATGAAAATTGTATTAGTTTTATATGTCAAATAAGCACAACACAAAAATCACTTTTAACTAAAGGATGCATAAACAAAACATCCAACACATTTACAAATGCTACTATTGGCTGAGATGAAGGGCTTCACAGTCCAGCCGGAGAATGCACTACTTTCATCATTATCATATGTTCCGTTAATAGAATCAATTTTGAACGCCTTTGTGATATTTTTCTAGAGCACCTTTCTGGAGGTCACGACCATAAAACAATTTGTACACTCCAGGTTATTGAGCTTTTCGGTTAGTGCAATTCATTATAAATGGGTAGTAAACTCGATCTTATTGCATTTATCGATAACTGGAATTGTGTGGATTTTTACATTATTATGATGAAGGGAAAGCGACCAGCGGAAAGTGGAAGTGGTGGCAGTGCTAGGAAATGAAACCAAATTGATTTAGAAATGAAGGTGAAAATAATTAAGAAGTACGAATTAGATTTTGCTGCTTCAATAGTGAATACTGTTTTAAAGGACAATGCATGTAAAAAAGAATGTGCTAAAGGATCAATGCATTTAAGATCAATAGTGATCACAAAACAGTGTTTAGGTGCTATATCGGAGATGAAAAAGCTATTAATAATATGGATGGAAAATCGGATTCAGAAGCAAGTGTCCCTGAGCCTAATGGCCATTCAAGCAAAAGCAAGAAGTATTTATGAAGATATTAAGGATACATATGGTGAACCCCAAGCCAAGTTTGTGGCAAGCAACAGATGGTTTAATAGGTTCAATCATCGCACTGGTTTCCACAACATTAAAGTAAAATTTTTGTAATTGCACACTTTTGTAATTTTGTACACCTCTGAAATTATTCCTGCACATGAGATAAAAAAATTGAATAAATAATTCTGTTTACATGTTCGTCTAACATTTCTTTTCTGCTTCAATTAAATTCAGTGCACATAGTTGTAGATTCTGCATAAGCCTTTAAGGAAATTCTGACTTATTAAAATTCAACTTACTACAGTTCCGTGGAATGCAATCCGTACATAAGTTGGGGAGTGGCTGTACAATGAACGTGGTTTTGCAATAAATGAAATGAGAGTTCAAATCATTGAATAATTCCATTTCATTTTGCTTTTAAGCAACTGTACATTAGTATCAATGACTTTCTTGCTAAAGGTTTGCCAGGGTACTGTGTCTCAAATGTTTGCACTTTACCTTCATTTCTGTAAGTTGCATTTTTTTTAGGACATACACGTGGGGGGAGGTTTTTCCAAAAGTAGAGATCATTAATGGATGCTGTCTGGATAATGCACATCTTCTGATGTTCAGTTTGAAGTCTGTGCTATAGTTTTTATTGAAAGAAGTTAGTAGTAGGTTAGTACTGTGGATGAGTTAAAGGTAGGTGGGTAAGCTTCCCTGGAGATTGAGTAAATGAGTTTCTTCTGGCTTCACAACCCTCACACAGTGCATGGCTTTAACAACTTTCACAGGATAATCTTCATTTCTGTTCCTTTCACCTGGTTTCTGTGACCTGTAATTTTCTTCTAGCTTCCCAATCCTCAACTCTTTCTTCCCATTCATGATTCTGAAAAAGCACAGGATTCAACTGAGTAGATAAAACAATAATAAATAATCTTATCTAGATTAAAGGCATTACAATATGGATGGAGTCATGTTGAAATAGGCATGTACTCACTTTCCAACCTGCCTATGAGAACGATCATAGTGTTATTTATAATGTGGCTCTGGGGGTTCCCCAACTCCCTATTTAATGAATACATACACTGTAAAGGCCAGCTGGTGTAGATTAGTGTGTGTGTTAGTGAGGGTTCTGTTGTTAATCCAACCTCTTAACTTAGGGGCCTGCATTATGACACAAAAACATCTAGTTTACCGTCTGGTGCCACTACGAGGCAAGTCGGGCAGTAGGGAGTGTTAACTCTGGCAGGGCAAACCCTGGGGTAACCAAAGCATACAGCAGTGAGAGCCAAAAAAAAAAAAAAGTGAAATTGTAAAGGAATATTGGGGGATAGGAAGAGGGTAAGATAAAAGAGGTAGGAGAACAGAGAGGGACAGTAGTGGAGGTGCCCACCTAGTTTAAAGAGGAGATGATAAATGGAACCCCCCCCCCGGTACAGGATGCCCATCCTGGTCCAGGGGTGGAAGTTAAAAGATGGTAGTGGGGTGAACTACCAGGCAAAAATGGGGTTAGGGGCCAACCAGGGTAGGAGAGGGTATTTGGGAGAAGAAAACAGCCACCCCAAGTGGTAGCAGGAAAAGAACATAAGGAAAGGAATCCCTATATCAGAGCACCTGTTAGCAACTCTGTCCCACACTGGTCAGGGGTCTAACCCTAATGGCCAGTGTCTGCATACCACACCATGCTGGCTAAAAAGCTACAGCATGGTGTCTGCTTGGATGACCATGAGGCCACTAATAGTCTACATGGCCATCGGTCTGTTTGGTAAGGAGGCTGGAAGAGACATGCAGTAATTAGTAACACTTATTCACTCTGTATTCCCTCAGATTTTATAATTTTTTCTTATGTTTTCAATTTTTTTTTAACTGTCATCCATCATCTCTCACACACCAGGGAGGTATGCAGTGGGTACTTTAATGTATTAGTAAAATTAAGGACAAAAATTCAAATTATTATCTTATATATATTAGAGTACATCTAAGTGTGAGTAACTGAAAGTGTTAATATTCACACATTATCCTGGCAGCCACTTATATTCACCACAGCAATCAGTCATTGTCATTCCCACTCACCATAACACTCAGGCACTCACTTTCACACACAACGTACAGTCATTCCCGTTCACCATAACACTCAGCCACTCTCTTTCACCACAACTTCAGTTTCTCACAGGGATTACGCCCTCTCACACTCAGTCACTCAATGAGTCACTCAGCTCAGTCACACTGCTTAAACTTCTTGCACTCATGCAGGCAGTGACTTTTCACTTTTGTCCCTTACATTCCTATTCTGTCTCTCATCATTGCACTCCTGTGACCCTCAGCTTACTGCTATTTCTTAGCTGAGGTTGAACCTCAGCTGCATGTACCTTTCTACCCTCTGTGAGTTCTTCCAGTTTGTTTGGCCATATCTTGGTCTCCTGTCCCCCCACCAAGGCATTCCCTAAAGAATTCCTCATATATGAATGTAGATGCAGAATACCTATTCAGTGTCAGAAAACTGAGCAGGATCAGGATCATCAACAGTTAAACCATTGATATGAAGTGGACCACTGTGATTCATTCCCTTCCCTCTAGTTTTTATATACACTGATGAGTTAAAACATTATGACCAGCAAGTCATTATGCAAACTGAAGCAACTGCAGGTGAACTGTGGTGCGTGCGTGGGTCAAGACATGGTATAAAAAACACCTGATACTGAACTCCATTAATTAGTGTTATTCTTGTTCTTCAGGTGGGAAAGGCAGCAGACTTAAGCGTGTTTGACAAAGGCCAAATTGTAATGGCCAGACGACTGGGTCAGAGCATATCCGAAACAGCATGGCTGGTGGGATGTTCATGGTCAGACATGGTTAGTACCTACCAAAAGTGGTCCGAGGGAAAACCCACAAACTGCCGGCGAGGTGTTGGACAACCACGGCTCATCGATGCTTGAGGTGAGCAAAGGCTCTCCCGGATGGTACGTGGCAACAGAAGGGCAACTGTGGCACAACTCGGTGGTAATTGGAATGCTAGTGATGGGAGTAATGTCACAACACACAGTATATCCATCAAACCCTGCTGAAAATGGGGCTGCAAAGTCGCAGGCCACTCCAAGTGCCATACTAACCACGGTTCACTGGCAACAGCACCTACAATGGGCATGCAAGCATTGAAACTGGACCTTGAGTGATTGGAAGAAGGTTGTCTGGTCCGATGAATCATATTTCCTTTTGCACCATGTGGATGGCCAGGTACGCGTGTGTCGTTTACCTGGGGAAGTGATGGTGCCTGCATGCACTGTGGGACGAAAACAAGCTGGTGGCAGCAGTGTCGTGCTTTGGGCAAAATTTGTTCTGCTGGGATACCCTGGGTCCAGTCATCCATGTGCCAGGCCCTCTGACATCTACCACCTACCTAAACATCATCAGTCTTCCCCTCTGGCGGTGCCATCTTTCAGCAGGATAATGCGCCATGCCACACCGCCCGGATTGTTCGAGACTGGTTCGGGGAACATGAGGAAGACTTCTAGGTATTGCCCTGGATTCCAAATTCCCTAGACATCAATCCCATCGAGCATCTTTGATTTGTGTAGGAACAGCATCTCCGATCTGCAGCATCTCAACCATGGACCTTACAGGAATTAAAGGATCTGCTGGTTACGTGTTGGTACCTGGTACCACAAGACACATTTAGAAATTTTGTAACATCCATGCCTCACCAGGTGTGAGCTGTTTTGGCTGCACGTGGAGGAACAACATCATATTAGGTAGGTGGTCATAATGTTTTGGCTCATCATTGTAAATAAAAGACATCTCTGCTGTTTTTCTTTGCATCCTTCACCAAAGACTTTCATAATCTGCCGTAGATTGCATAACCTCCTTTGTAACTTGACTGCAGGCTAGTTTATATGCATCCCACCTGGTAATTTATATGCATCCCATGCATTTTCATTCTCTGCTACAAGTCTCATCAGTTCATCTGACAACCATTATGTCTAAGCCTTGAACAATATTTCTTAGTTAGTATGAAAAGCCTGGTGGCTTCCACGATTACTTCCCTAAATGCTTCCCATTTAGCATTTATTATTGGTAACATCATCAGTTGGTCCCACTGCATAGAATTTAAAAACTGCCTGAGACCACTGCAGTCTTCTTATGAAAGCAAAAGCCTTTCCCTTTACTCTTAACAATAGTTACGTATTTAAGTAAATCTCACATCAGTATGTTGTGATCACTGCCACTCCGTGGGTCTTTAACCTGCAGATTCTTAATGTATGAAAAACTGCTGCTGATAATCCGATTAAGAGTATTGCTTCCTCTTGTTACCTCTCTAACATGATGCTCTAGAAAACACTCATGCAATAAATCCACAAAAGCCTTGCTAGTGTTAGAATGACCAACCCACCAGTTCCAGGTCAATATCTGGAAATTTAAAATCCCCCATTATTAAACATTCTGATTTACTGGCCCACTCTATTTCTATGTATAGTTGTTTATTATACTCATCACAGTCATTAAGCTATAAGACACTCGTACTCTCATTTTCGTTTTTCCAGTGCTTATGTCACACCAAACTGACTCAACATTGCATTGGCCACCATGTCGACTGTATGCACTTCCCTAGATTTAATATGCTTCTTAACTAAGAGCATAGCTCCTAATCCCTCATCTCCCATCTGTCCTTTATGTACACATTGTACTCAGCATATTCAAATTCTGCACACTTAAGTCTGAGTGACACCATGTTTCTGATATGCCTACAATGTCTGCATTTGGCATTACTGTACTTCAAATTCACCAAATTTATTTATTACCTCTGAGCATTAGTGTATATGCAAGTATATATCTTGTTCTTACACTTAGTTACCTTAAAACAGCTCATATATTTACTTGTTCCACAATGACCCACAGCAGTGCTTAAAATCCCAACACCTTGCTTTCCTGGCTTCAGAATTGAAATAGAAGTAGTGGAAGGATCTCTTCCACCTCTGCCTGCAGCTGTAGTTAATGTATTAGTCTGTGCATCCCACAAGCTAACAGTTTTTCTTACCCTCCTAACACTGCCTCCATAGCATCCGCAAATATTCTTGCACCTCTTCTATTTCTTATATCCCATCTCTGTTAAAACAGTGTCTCTGGTTAACAAGCACAGACCACACTGAGAAAAATTATACCCCATGCCTTACACAGTCTCTCCATGGCTGAATTAACTGATATGATTGTCAATTAAATCTACGTAAATGGTTTAAGCGCCAAGTGCAAAGCAACATAAAAGACCTTGTTGTGAGATTAAAAAAAAAAAAAAAAAAAAAAGAGAGAAACAAGCTTAGAAATTGGATCAGATGAGTAGTAGTCCCCCCCTTATCCGTGGGGGGGATACGTTCCAACACCCCCAGTGGATGCCTGAAGCCACGTTTCTTGTTTCCATCATCTATGTTATCCATGGATTTCTTAGCATGTCCTGTGCTTCCATTTTATAAATACTTTTTAACTTATCCATTTTCTGTTTATATAAGCATACAAAACAATTAAAAAAACAGAGTGAAAATCAAGAAGCCATATGGAGCTTGAGAGGTTATATAACAGTTCAATGTTTCAAAAAAATAATTTTTCTAGAAATGGTTATTAAAATTTTTGTGATTCACCACTGGCTTTTGGTTACATGAAGTAAAAAGATTCTCCACATCTGGGATAAATATTTTACAAGTTGCTTTCTATTTCTAGTGCTGGTGGTGACAGAAGCAGTATATTTGTAACATTAAATGTCTTAATTCATCAGCTAAAAACAGAGGAAAGAGTAGACATTTTTCAAGCTGCTCGTTACACACGCTCTCAACGTCCTGGAATGATACAAACACTGGTAAGAATGCCTTTCTTATTTATAGTAACAATACCTTACCAAAGTGAATGCCTTTTTACTGGAAGTCGAAAAATACAATAAATGCATTTTTTTTTAAATTAAGCAACAAATTTTTTTTTTTATTTGTAACTCCATAATGAATAGACATATAAGTTAGTGCAAATGCATCATCATGTCTATATGCAGTAAATTAACCAAAGTTATTATAGTGATATTATTTCATTACATCTCATATTGTGACTACCTTCACAAGTTGCTTATTTGATTATATTTTGAATAAGTAATGCTTCTCTGACAGAGAAGGCTATTGTTACTTATTCTCAATGGATACCACCACTGAGAATAAGTAACAATAGTTTTCTCTTTCCAAGTAACTATACTCAGTAGTGGTATCTCCTGAGTATAGATATGATGCATTTGCACTAACTTATATGTCTTTAAATTTTCCCATAGCCCGAGGCTTTAGCCCTTAATATTTATTAAGTATTAAACCCCATAATGAATTTAACATAAATATAAATGATGAATAATTAAAAAGTAGCTTCACAACTTTGTAAACCTAGCCTATAACTTTGCATACTTTGTACTTGGTAAAACATACCCAAAAGCTGAATGAAAACCATGACTTTAAAGTTTTGGTCATTCGTAATTACAAGTTTTGAGAGCAGTTGGCATGCTCATAATATAAACAACAAAATAGTTACTTTCAATGAAGAAGAACAAGCACAGGACATTTTTCTCTTTGAATGATCATCCTGAAATAAAAATTATTATTATTAGCCATATGGTACAAGGAAGCCTGAGGCTTATGCTGCACAAGGCAAAAAAAAAAAAAAAAAATTCTGTATTACCCTGAGAGAGGTAGAAGAAAATCACCAAGAAAGAGAAGAATGATGATATCCAGCTCAGGACCCTGGGTGTGCCAAGCCCATACTCACCAGATGTGAGCCTCTGGAGTTAAATGAAGTTATCACACATCATGTGGAAAACAGCCTCCCGAAAGATATTCCATTTATGATTGAGACATGAATTTTGTACATACAGTTTGTTCTTTGCTACATGCCAAAAAAAATGGAAGATCATGAGTAAGTGATTAAACCGTGAAACATGTGAGGTTAGTTTTTATTCAAAATGCTAGAAATGCAATGTCAAGGTAATTGTCAACTTTCAGTACACCAGACTAAAACTATTGCAGACTAAAACTGCAAATACTACAAATATCATGATTTTTTAATCAGTGTTTTGGTACAGGTATGATAGGACACTGACTTTTGAGATTGTTTGTTATTTGGTTTTTAGGAGCATTAGCAACTAAGGCCATATTACTCCGGGATATGCGGTGGTCATTCCCTGACCTTTCCACATCCTCCATATTTGGTGGTGACGGGCTCAAACACTGGTCTAATTAAGAAGCGTGTGCTACGCACTGCTGCTGCTCCTTCCCATCTGGCTACGGAGACGCCTGACTTTTGAGATCTTGTGGTCACTAATAAAAACTTCTAGATCACAGCTTTCATTCAGTGGCTTATAAAGGATTACCAGTTATAAGCTTACAAAGTTGTAAAGCTACTTTTGAATTACCCCATAAATATATGGGGTAATTAAATAGTTTAAAAAAAAAGGTAAAAATTTTTTTTTCAGCTTGCCATATGGGTAACCATATAAAAATGCTTAGAATCAGCTCTGTTTCATTTTTGGTGTGCAAAACATCAAGATTAATAGTTTTTAAAAGTAATTTTACTCATTGAGATGAAGGAGAATGGCTGAGATAGCTAAAAAATGTCATCCAAAGTCTAGTAATCAGATTATAAAAACAACAGCTGTATCATGAAGACCTGTTTTGGAATGGCCTAGAATCACTACTTAAAAGTAAAAGATTATCTCAATCTGTGATAAGCATTACAAGTTGTATCATTTTTTCTATTGCAGGTGGTGACAGAAGCAATGTATATTTTGTAGAATCTTCTCTTGTATAATTTTGTCTCTTGAAGCTGCTTGCACACACATTAATTAATATTAATATTAGTAGTGGCAAATAAAGCAAGCTTATGCAGCATCAGACAAAAAAAAAAAAACAAAAAAAAAACAAACAAAACTACCCAACCTAACCGTCCATCCTCTCCCCTAATTTGATTAATTCTTTCTTAACTTTATTCAAACTACTCACTTCCGCAACATCAGATGATAGTTTGTTCCAACAATCAAATATTCACACATCTATCCTGCGACCATTTTTCTATTTAAATTTAAGTCCCCTTATCAGCGTGGTCTGAAAAAGAGTAAGGATGCTATCAGCATTTAGTTTACTCAATCTGTTAAGAAGGGGAATGCCAGAAGTTTATCAAACTCTAACAGGGAGCTACATGATTTTTTAATAACTGAGAGCAAAGTGGAGGAGAAATTGTTGAAGTTAAACATAAGAAAGGTGGGGTGGATGGGATCTATCCAGTTATATTAAAAGAGGCAGCAAAGGAAGTAAGCAAACCCTCAGCCATAATTAAGAAAGCTTCCTTGGACTCTGGGGAGGTCCCCATGGACTGGAGATGTGAAAATGTGTCCCCAATTCACAAAGGGGGATCAAAGGGTGACATGAGTAATTACAGACCTGTTAGTTTTAACTTCTATTCCAGAGAAAATAATGGCGCCACTGGTTAAGGAAGTGATGCAGGATCATCTAGACAAGACTGCAGTTATAATTCAGACACAGCATGGGTTTGTTAAGGAGAAGTATTGTCTGACAAATTTGATTGGATACTATGATGTGGTGACAAAGGAATTGGATGCAAAGAATAATTTTGATATCATATAATTGGATTTCAGGAAATCTTTTGATACCGTGGCACATGGAAGACTACGGTACAAATTGGAGCAGCATGGCATTAAGGACAAGTTGCTACAATGGATAAAGGATAGTGATTATCAATGGACACTGCTCTTCATAGACTAATGTTATTAGTGGAGTTCCCCAGGGTTCAGTGTTGGGCCTATTGTTGTTTTCAGTATTTATCAGTGATATTGATGAAGGTATATCAGGGTTAATGTCTAAGTTTGCAGACAATACGAAGGTTGGCAGGGTTGTTAATGACAGTAATGATAGTATGCTACTGCAAAAGGATCTGGAAAAGTTGAGCAGATGGGCTGAGAGGTGGCAACTGAAGTTTAACATTGACAAATGTAAAGTACTTCATATGGGTAGCAGTAACCCTAGAGCACCGTATCAACTGGTGGTACTACACTCGGTAGTGGAGAATGAAAAGGACCTGGAGTTAATTGTGCAGTCAGATATGAAGTTTTCTGAACAGTGCAAAAAGGCTGCACGAGTAGCTCATGGTGTCTTGTCAATGATATACAGGAATTTTGCTAGCAGGGATAAAGGGGTAATTATCCCCTTGTATAAGGCAATAGTCTGGCAACACCATGAGTACTGTATACAGGTCTGGAGGCCACATTTTAGGAAGGATGTAGAGCTGTTGGAACGAATACAGAAAAGGGAACAAGATTAGTGAATGGAACAAAGGGTTGCTGTTACGAAGAAAGGCTTAAGTTTTGCAAATTAGTGTCTGGCGACTAGGCACCTGTAAGGTGATCTGATTGACATGTATAAGGCCTTGAATGGATTGAGCAAGCTCAATGCTAATGGGGTTCTTCCTCTTGCTCAGATTATTCACCTGAGGGGACATAAATTCGAATTGAGGAAAGACAATTGTAGAATAAATGTGCGAAAATTTGCCTTTAGCCAGTGGATAGTCTGTAGTTGGAACAAACTTTCATCTGCAGTATTGGAGGTCAGCAACTTAAATAAGTTCAAGGCAGAACTAGACAACTTTTTTGGAGTGAATGGATGTGTGAAATGGGAAGGGTGTTTTTTTTTTTTTTTTTTTGGCTGATGCTATATAAGCTTGCTTTCTTGAATCATATGCCTTGCTAATGCTTAGTCTTAAACACACTTCAATCAAAATCAAGTCTCCTTGCAGATGTCTACATTCCAAGTGTTGTAATTTGCAGAAATGAAGTCTTTCATGGTAAGAATACCTTTTGTGTTCTTGACCAGATTAGGTTGCTTATCTCTGCTCCAAGAGATTCACATCCTTCTTAAAATGAGGCTTTCAGACTTATATGCAGTACTCAATATTTGGCCTTATATAATGGGATAATTACCTCCTTTTCTTTGCTGGCAAAATTCCTAATGAAACTGAAATACAATAGTTGTTATTTAAAGAAAAAGATGAACAGTAATGAAAAAAGTAAGAAGCTTGTCTGTACATTACAAATAATTCAAAAGATAATGGTCTCACTGTAAAAAGAAAAAAAAAATTGTAGGTGGGGTGGGGGTAAATAAGGATATGTGTTATGCATTGTCATTATAGGGTATACAGTTTTATTCTTCTTGCTTTCCAACAGAAGCAAACCATGAAGTTATGCTTAACCCCATGGAACTGAAGCTCTTCTGTAAATATAAAATGATAATGTTTTAAGACTTGTGCTTCATAAACATAGATTTCTTAGCCTATTTTCATAATACTAATAGTCTAAAAACAAAATTGATAAAAGACACACAGCGGACTACAAGGAAGTTTAATTTTTCTTTCCAATAGAACTCAAAGCTAGAAAACTGACTTTTATTTTCTCTAAATGAAATTGCACAAAGGAACATCTGAATTACTTTGGTTGGTAAGCTTATTATAACTGTAAACAAATATAAATTAGACTTTGTTAATGCCATGTGGAGTTAATGGTGTGTTTGTAAATGTAGTGTTGCTCTACAGTGCTGAGATAAACTCATTTGTTCATATTTGTTGCTAATGGAACACACTGTTTCTAAAGATCCTTACAGAATATACTGCACAGTTTATTTTAGTATAAGGTCTTTGTCTTGGAATGTATGTTTAAATTATCCAGGAATGTATGTTTAAACTGTGCGTGGATGCTTCGGTGTTTCTTAAAATCCTTTTGCTGCTCTGGCTGTGTATTATGCCTGCTACGTGTTGAACGATTTGATGGAGTATTTCTGGCAGTCAGTTTTAGCTTCTCCACTTTTCGTTTATGCCTGGGGCTTCAAGGACTCTTCATCGTTTTCATTTGCAGTATCAACTTCCATGACTCCTTCCAAATTCACTTCTAACATTTCTGGGGAGATGTAAGGCTCTGATGATGTGGATGGACCTTCTCTGGCTTCTTTGTTCAACTCCATCACATGCTGTAATTTCTTCTGCTGTCAAAATAGCTTAGATCTCTCCTTTGTACTCAGTGGAGGTGGTTTTGGTGGTCACATTACACGTGCTCTATACAGCCTTACAATGCTCACTATTAGTCTTTGACATGTTGAATTATAAATTTTTTTTCTGTCGAAATTTTTTATGAAATACGGTGGAGAATGACAAAAGAAATAGCATGATGCAATCAGTAGGGGTATGATTGGGTACTGATTGGGTCATGAGTCACTCGTGCCTGGCATGGAGTGGGGAGGGATGAATCGTTTCGTGTTGCATTTTATTGCCGATTTTTGTCAATCCACAGGCACATTGCACGTATGCTATACACTTTACAGCGCTTGCTGCAGTCGACCCCCCACTTTACGATTGGTTCACAATATGATCAAATCACTTTATGATGGATACTCTATAACAAAATACCATTCACTATATGATAGGTAGTAAGCGCCGGTCATTGGGATCACGTTTATGAATTGAATTTTAATTCTATTAACATTGATTCTAATAAGCGAAAATAGGAGGAATATTATCCACAGGCTATAAAAGTAAAGATATAAAGGACAGATTTACACTTTATTACCTTACCAATTTAAAAGAAAGGAAGGCAAAGAGTTAACTATACCAGGTATTTGCATGTGGTCACCCTCCCAATTATTAACCGGGCCTAATGTTGCTTAACTTCAGTGATCAGACAAGAACTGGTGCATTCAGCCTAGTACATGACAATTGGCTGTTCAGAGCACCTGTATGTAATGCATTTACTTATGGCTTAGTTTGCTCTGTTGCATTTTTTGTCAATCCACGAATGCAAGTTACTCCCATCTGAAAACTGCCTGGAATATGCTTAAAGAAGTTTCACTTCAAAAAAAAAAAGTTATAAAGGTGCTATTTCAACAGCACAGTTAATAATGTTGCAATTTTATTTAAAAAATTTATGAAAGCTACTCAAAAATGTGCATGTTATAAGTATTTTAAAAAAGGGCTATGCCACTACCCTGTGCCTACTTGTTTATCAAATATTAGATCTTTTGTACCAAAAAGAATAATCACAGTACCAAAAAGGATAATCACATATTTCTCATTACTAAATGAAAATAAAATAATTACTACAATTACTTTTCTTCATAAAATATTAAAATGTAAAAGTGTAAAAGCTCTATCAAAGGTAGTCTTTCCTGTGTAGTAACTAACCATATTGTATCTTTAAACAAATTGCTCTATACTAATTGAGACTTATTTTTTCCTGCTTTTGCCAAAATAAAATGTTATCTCATTGCTACTTTTATCTGTAAATGTATATATTTTATCTTTTATTGTCAGATCATTTAATTTCACCTTAATATAATTTTCACTTAAATATATATTTATAATTGTATATACCATATTTCATACAATGTAATAGGGTTCATTCTGTGTTCTTTGAATCATTCAGTATATAAATATATTTTATTTAGCCTTAATTTAATCAAGATAATAGTTATTTCTGTAAAGTGTTTATTTATAAATTTTTGTAACAGAAACACCGACCTAATGTGGCCATACTGTAATAAGATGCTCTGCATTGGTTTTCAGGAGATCTGTTAGCAGATTATAGTTTGAGAAACACTATTCTATGCATTGGGCATGTGGGCGAATAAGTCACTGATGAATAGTTTCGCTTCAAAATATAGAGTAAGCAAAAAAAGTCCCTTGCACCTGTATTTGCATTATGCTGGAAGTAGAAAAGTCCCATAAAGTGGTGTATATGACTACTGTCACACAATCCCAACTCTTCAATACTCCACTGCTCTTCAACCCTTAGTGCTGAACCAGTGAGCTGCTTGGAAATGTGCAAATGTTGTGAAAATAGCATTGTCAATCGAAGTTCAAGTATTTTTGGTGGAACATGTGTTTCATTGTGGAGGTGAATATATTAGAATCTAGGGAAATGTATCCTGAAACCCATGTACCACACCACAACATAGTGTAGCAGTTGGTTGAGTAACAAGTTTAGGGAAACTTCATCACATGCAGATGTGCTGAGGTCTGGTAGACCATCAGTTTTAACAGAGGACAAAGTATACAGGACATTTCTGATTACATCAGAAGAAGTCTAAAAAAAGTCAGTGTGCAAACTGTCACAGCAGGCAGGCACCTCATATGGATCAATAAGGAAAGCACTTAAAAACTACATGCAGTTGTGCCATACCAGATAACATTGGTGTGTATTATTATTATTATCATTAGCCATATGGTGCAAGGAAGCCTGCAGCTTTTGCTTCACCAGCCAAAAAAAAAAAAAAAAAAAAAAAAAAATTCTAATTTACCCTAAGAGAGAGAGAGAGGGAGAGAAGTAGAAGGAAATCACCAAGGAAGAGAAGAATGATGATATCCAGCTCAGGACCCTGGGTGTGCCAAGCCCATACTCTCCAGATGTGAGACCCTGGGGTTAGTAAACTGCATGCATGTGATCACATGAAGCATGTGCAGTATTACTGATGGCTCTGAGACTTCCTTACAGCTAATGGAGAAGATATTCTGGATGTCATCTTTTTCAACAATGCAGTGTAGTTCCATTTACATCAATTCCCAAAACAGCCGTGTATTACTATACACGGCTACCACTGTATTACTATTCAGGAGCTACCACTGCATGATCAAAAACGCTGGTGTAGGGTGCTGAATATCAAAAAGACGAGTAATTGGTCCTATTAACTGTCAGCTCAGAGCATTGTTGTAGTATGATTCTTTACCCCTTTACTGTACATTTAACTCAGCAGTGGTGGTGGTGCTTTTTCTGGAAAAAGTTTATGGGTTTTTTTAAATTCTGCTTGGAGAATGCTATATTTCCTCTTTTTTTAATGGATTGTAATACATATTGAATGTATATTTTTATTTTTAACAAAAATATTAAATATTTAAAAAATGCAGAATTTTTATACCTTTTATTTAAAAAACAAAAAAATTACTTTTAGTTTTTTAATAAAAAATTAAATATTTAAAAATTCTGTGTTGTTTACAATGTTTTAATTTTTATTAATTAATTAAATTAATTTTTATTTAATTTACCTTATTTAATTTATTTTCAAGAAAAATTGTAATTCCATTTAAAATTATAAAATCATTATAGGCATAAAACATAAAAATGAAGCTATTAGACTCTGCCATTTCCCAGTTTAAAAAACCATTAAATTTGATGTGCCTGTATTTTTGTTTATTATATTTATAAATAGTTTTCAAAAAAAATTTAAATATGTATATATTAGATGCTATTATTCACTTTCATTTTCAAATTTGGCAGCCGTAAAGCATGCAAAATTTTAATATTACACATGTCACTAACTCTCTATCCCAAGTGATTATTGCTTATAATAAGCAGAAATATATGTGCATACACTTTACTTAGCTTATTATATGCATAAATAATACAAAAAAATATATAAAACTATGCATATACAGTGCACACCACTTATGGTGATCGTGGATAATGTTATCATTCATTTAATGTTGACACTTTTATGAAGTCATGATCCAGTGTATACAAATACATAGAAAAATACTGCTTGTTGTAATCAGAATTTCAGTTTATGCTATCACTTTTTTGTCTTATCATGGTTTACACATGTGCATTGGAAGCGATTACATAACATCCCGATTTGTTCTTGAACTCCGACATGTTGCATGTTTAGTTACTGCTGTTGCTTTGTACAGTTCATATGGTTGTTGGTGTCATTACCCCATGAAAGAAAGTACTGTATTGGTATTCCTACCAATCTGACTGTTTTACAGTAAAGCATTAACCCTTTTCTAATTCTTGATTTTAATATTTTCTTTATTTGTTTTTAATAGATTGTGTGGATTATGATAGCTTATTTATGACTTTCTCAAAGAAATAGTGGACAGTCAAATTAAAGTATTCTTTATTTGCTTGATTTTAATGTCTTCTTTCTATCCACTTCCCTTCCACCTTTCTATGTACACATTTCTGCTCTGCATCAATAAACAATGCTGAACAGCTACATTCTTGTTCCATCAGTTATTGTTATCCATTTAGCTGTGTCCCAAAGTGATCACAATAAATGGCATCCGTTGTATTAGATACTATTGTTCACTTCCATTTGCAAATTTGGCATGCTGTTAAGTACCTGAAATTATAATACCATGCATGTCACCAACTCTATCTCAAGTGATTATCGCTTTCCATGTTTATTATTCAAAAGTAATAAAATATTTCAAAAATTAATCTTTCAAAAAGACATAGTTTATGACCATTAGAAACCATTTACAATCATAACATCATGTGGGAGAGTTTTTATAAATAACTTGAACTAGAAACAAACACAATTCTAAGTTTTGTAGCAGTCAGCTGCTGATGCTATTTTCCCATTCTAGCATTACTATGAGTTAAAAGTAAACAAATGTGATGGGGTGGTACCTTCTAGTTGTAGTCATGCTATGACTCCTGGAAAATGATAAATAAAAACTCAAAAACATACCAAGTAAAAATTTGTCTATATTTATTATGATGGAACATAAAATCACATATTTTTATCTTCAGCCAAAATTAATGACAGGCTTGTTACACTTCATGGGTGTAACACTGCCACTACAGGATTAACCGAGGACAAAATTGACCAGTGGTGCACATGGCTTATGTATCAATGGCAATAGTGTATGATGGGTTCAATGACTGCATAATTTCCAAGAACATTAGACCACACAGACCCTGATCTTATTACCTCAATATTTATCTGTGGGATGCAATGAAAAGTCCAGTTTACCAAGACAATTCTTGTAGTTGGCAAAGATTCTTAGTTAGCAAACTAAGAGTTTGCAAAGTTGGCAAACTAAGATTCTTAGTTGGCAAACTATTCTTAGTTGGCAAATATTTATATCAGTAAACTGGTAAGAATCTTTGCCAACATGATAACATGAGTAGATGCTCATTCGTGCACATGCCCATGGGGATCACTTTCAACACTTGTTATAACCATATGTCAGCATTTCTCAAACTGTGTTCGTGAGATGTGACCAAGTGTTCTGCGAAAAATCATAATTAATAATTTTAAAAAAATTAATTTTTCATATTTGTAGCATACACCACTTTTGTATCATTATAATATTTAACATAATTTTTTTTGGTTAATATACTGGCATAGACTAATAATCAAATAGATCTGCAGAACACTTTAATTTGGCAGGCTTTGCATAGAGAAGTATGTGTAGAAGTAATGACACCTACGAAAAAGTAGCAATATAGTGATCTAATATGCCATTCGTATGCGATTTAGCTTGGAGTACAGTACATGATTTGAAGAAGAGGAGGAAGCAAACCAATATCATAACTAAACTCACTTCCTTGTATAAATTTTTTTTTGATAATTATTAGTATTTCAAAATACAGCATTATTATTAAAATATGTAACTATGGATTTGCGGCTGAAAAAAAAAAAAGGAACGTTAATACGAGAAAAGCAAAGTACTTCTAGTAGTGCAACTGTGGCCGATGAAAACGAACACAATATTATCACACTTCAAAGTGAGGATGAACAATCACGGCCTTTTGTTCCCCAGAAATCCGAAGTGAAAAAACAGGAACCAACTAATAAAAGACCAAACGAAAGTATAAGGACAGTTATTTGAAGTTCGGCTTTACATGTGTTGGTTGGAAATAAAGATGCTCCTGATGCACAGTGCGCCATATGTAATAAAATATTAGCAATAGTTCTTTGACTCTCGCTAAACTTGTGTTTCATGTGTTCCATGAATATGTTGTGAGATGAAAAGTGTTCCGTGACTAAAAAAGTTTGGGAAATGCTGCCATATGTACATTCACTGTAACTACTTCCACTGGTGCACAGGGACTTTTCATGCACCCTGTAGAATACACACCATTTGTCTGGAAAATCTTTGTAAGTAGATCACAGAACAGCTTCATGTTTCTTTTATTGTAAATGGGGGAAAATAATAATTATCCTCTCCTGATCAACCATTCCAATAATCTAAAAATATGGTAAATATTGTTCAAATGCATTCATATTTTCAAAATATTAATTACTATTTATATATATATATATATATATATATATTATTTTTTTTTCCTACCTAGGACCAGTATGAGTTCCTGTATAGAGGACTACTTGAATACCTTGAAACTCATAGCCTCTGTGACATGGGTGACACACAGTTATGATCTCTGCCAAAAAACTAAATGAAAAATTTGCCATCAGCACAACTAAGTGATGCTGATGGTTGTCCTTCAACACTGCCAGGTGCTTGGTACTGGTGTCTTTTTAAGTCCCCTCCTGTAGTTTTTCAGCACTGTTTGGAAAGAGTTATGTCATGTTGAAAATAAAAAAAAGTTGTTAAGTTGCTTAATACTGTTGCGATTGATATAAACAAGGAAAAGGTGATCCATGAAGAGTTCACATCACTTTACACTCTTTGACAATAAAATATTTTTGCTAGTTTCAAATGTAAAGTTAAGCACTGTGACCCATGACATGCAAAACTTCATGAAGGCCAATTACAGCCATAAATAACATGTGCCCTTAAGGAAAACTGTTTCAACCATACAGATGCAATTGCTGAAGAATAAGTCAGTGCCAAATGAGGAAGTGGGCTATTGCTGCTGCTTCTCTCTGGCAGTCACAGAGATAAACTGAATGATATCTGACTGAGGAATTGATAATGCCCTATGCACCTTGCCACATCTGTGCCTCCAAGGTTGAAGCAGTGGGTGCACAAAATCAGCTCAACAGCAAGACAGTGCCTGATTTCCTGTGGAAATTTTAACCCAGAACACTGTACTTAAGTCTTTACATCATACCGACATCATAGGCATACATTGCCTTCCTTACCAAAATGTTGATGAGCTGTTGGATGTAGAAAGAATTTCTTATAGACATAACTGTAAATAAACTGTTTTTTGAATTGTTGGTTTGACTAATAATAGTTTTTGAATTTGTTTTTTGTTAAAAGATGATGTAATAAAGGCTGATGATTTTGGAAATGAAATCAATTTTGAAATAAAATAGTCAAAACAGAAAAACAGTAGTTATTAGTTGGCATTATCAAGTTCTGCCAAACTATAAAAAAAATACAAAAACATTTAAAAAAATACAGAATGACATAAGATTATAATAGTGTATGGAGGGGATAACCTTATCCTTTTCTCAGCAGTGCTACTTTATAACATAAAATTGTTAGCCACTCTGTTCTCAAAATATTGAACAGGTCTTCTAAGCATTTGCTCTGTGCCTATATTAAAAATACATGACTTCATAGTTAAAGGAAAAAAAGAAACTTTTTTTAAATACTGCATCCCTAGTCTAGTGCAGTTCTCTCTTCTGCAGCCCTGCCTATATGAAATTTCCATTTCATAACTACTACTAGTCCTTTTTTTGTAAAAAAATAGGTGTCAGTACTCATTCTTTGCTATCAGCAAAAATTGAAAATTAAAAGGATATGAAAAGTAAACTAAAAAATTAAATCCTAATGTTTTTGGAATAAGAACAACAAATTAAGTATATTAACACAGTTTATTAAGCATAAATTTATTATACAAATATATAAAAAATAAGTAAAATGTAGATAGTTTCATAATAAAGTTATTATAGAAAATTTCAATATTTATTAAGTTCTCATCCGACACAATATGCTGACTTGTTTTTTTATTGTTTATGTGTGTTGCTGAATTCCATTTCCGTAGCAGCCACGAGTTGACATATTTTGCTCTATTGAAGTGTGTCAGCGGTGGGCCTACAATTTTAAGAAATAGTAGTGAAGAAATTGTTTTTGTCATCAACAAATCTCTGGTCGGGCTGACGATCAGGTTAATTTGTGAAAATCCTCCTTCACATTCACTCGAGGAAATTGGTATCATGCTCAGAGCGTTCATTAAATGCTTCAATTCTTCCGAAATACTCTTTGCAATTAGGTATTCCCGAATCCACGAATTGTCTCTTTCATTTAACTGAAGCTTAACTGACAATTTTGTAACTTCATTCTCACCAAATGTCACTTGAGAGTTAATATCTTCAGGCCAATGTTTCCTATCAAGTACTTGGGCTGATGCTGCTGCCAAATCGACATTTTTACTATCAAGCAGCCTGCTTTCTGCTGATTGTTTCAAAGTTCTGTAGAAAGCTTCTGGCTTTGGAGAATAATTTCTGCAATCTATCCCATGAAGCTTGTTTGTTTGTTATTTGGTTTTTAGGAGCATTAGCAACTAAGGCCATATTGCTCCAGGGATATGCGGTGGTCATTCCCTGACCTTTCCGCATCCTCCGTATTTGGTGGCTCATGGATTCAAACCCCGGTCTAATCAAGAAGTGTGTGCTACGCACTGCTGCCCCTGCCCACGAAGGCGCCATCCCATGAAGTGAAACTCCTTGAAATCATAGATTTTCGGCAGCTTTGGCCAAATACGAAGGATGCAGAAAGGTCAGGGAATGACCACCGCATATCTTGGGAGCAATATGGCCTTATTTGCTAATGCTCCTAAAAACCAAATAACAACAACAACAGCAGCTTTGGTGGAATTTCTGTAATATTGTCCCAGAACTATTTGTCTTTCATGAAAAAGTTGTACAACAATTTCAATTTCTTTATTCGCCCTGTAGATCTATACTGCACTCCTGCAAATCCACGCTCAGGTCTGATAATTCTTAAAGAACATCACACATTAAACCTAAGTCTAATATAAAGTTTGTAGTTGTAATTTTCTTCTGTAATCCAAAAATTCTTTATTTTTGGTCCCGTATTGAATCATTCTTTGCTCTTTGAAAATGATTAACTAACACCTCATAGTTATTCCAAACAGCCAAAACAGTCCAGAAACTCGATGCCACCCATCGTGTGCTTAAAATTTTGCCAATTTTTAAATGTTTAATATGCAGCAAGTTTGCACACACCTTCAATTCTCTGGCAAATGCATTATACATGATGTAAAGTTTATTAATAAATGCTTTAAATCTATTGATACCGGCAACAGATTTCACAGTATCACCAACTGATAGTTCTAATTGGTGATTAGTGCAATGCCACGCTATTAAAGAAGGGAATTTTTCTTTCATTAGTTTCGTAATGCCACTTTTACTACCCATCATAACAGTTGCACCATCACATATGGCACAAACTAAGTGAGTTTTTAAATAGTTTTCCATCATACCGTATGACTGAAGGCAATCGAGCAAAGAATCAAATATCCCTTTTGCAGTAACACTTTCAAGTTCGATCAAGTCCAGAAACAAATTTACGGGAGATCTCATTCCACTGTCAAATATACAAGTTCGAACATAAACGATTAAAGTGAATTTCTTACTCACCATGGTCGATTCGTCAGTTATCAGTGAAATTTTACTATTTGACAACGATTTTATTAGCCAAATTTTTCTCATTTCGTCACTAATATAGTGACGAAATGAGAAAAATTTGGCTAATAAAATCGTTGTCATTCTTATTTCATTCTTCTTATTTCGTCACTAATATAGTGACGAAATAAGAAAAATTTGGCTAATAAAATCGTTTTTCAAATAGTAAAGGTTCAAGATGTTAATGCAAGTAAGTGTTAGTTGAATGAAGAATATGACCCATTCCAATTCCATTTAATTCTTTTAGGTTTCTCTGATTCAAAATTATGAAAAGACTGATTTTCTTTGGCCACCTTATATGTGATGCAAAAATTTTTTGCTGTTATTAATTTTTCATGACATAAACTCTTTAAACACAGATTTTTAAGGGGCTCTTTCTCAGCTTCTGCAAGCAGTTTTATAGCAGCTTTATGTCCCTCCTGTTTCCTTGTGATCGACATTTTTTTTAAAGACAGTAGCTGTTGTGTCTGCTTTTGCCAAAATAGGTAACTTCATTGTTTGCCCATTCCTTAGAAATGTTCATGCCCATCTTCTTTACCACTCCAAGAGTTCCAGTTTGTTTACATAATGCACAGCCAAGTCTCTTATTTTGATAATTTAATCAATTATGCACAGAAGTCATTTTTTTTTGACAAGCATATCCAGCAACTTGGCCAGTCATTTATGTCAGTCATTCCTTGCTGTTGGATGCAGATACTATCAGGAACAAAAATTCTGACACAGTCCCTGTAGTTGTCTTCACACATTCTCACTTGTTTGTAATTTTTTAACTGTGGAAGGTGAAAAGAAACTAGTAATTCTTTTAAATTTTTACTTTACGGTTCAGGACAGTTTTTTTTAATACTAATTCACTCACAATCTCTAATGAGATTGTGAGTAGACCTCTATATAATGAAATTGATTGTTTGCTTGCAAAAATTTGTTAAACAAAAATTTTGTTATAAAAAAATATGACCTTTTCCACAATGAAAAACAATTCAACATTCAACAAGTAAAAAATGGTAAATAAATCAGAAATAAGTGGGAATAAATAAATTTTATAACATTTCAAAATGAATTTATTAATGCATAACATATTAAGATACGATTTTTTTTCTTACATACATGATATGCACAATATTATTACACTTAAGAATTATTTTGCAAAATATTTGGTTATCTTTTGTTGTATACTGGATTTTAGTCGATTATTTTGCATAAAGCATGGGACTACACCTAAGATTCACTAGTGAAGGGGTTAGTGCCATTGCACCATGTTTTGTTCATAGTGAACTACCCAAGTAGATAATTGGCATCGTTTTAATTGTATCTCATATTGTGAATACCTTCACAACGAATTGCCATAGTATCGAACCACCTCGAATAAGTAACGCTTCATCAATGGAGAAGACTAACGTTACTTATTCTCGGCGGATGCCACCACACTAGTGTAACATTAGTCTTCTCCGTTGGTGAAGCGTTACTTATTCGAGGTAGTGCAATACCATGGCAACTCGCTGTGAAGGTATTCACAATATGAGATACAATTAAAACAATACCAATTATCTACTTTGGTAGTTCACTACGAACAAAACATGGTGCAATGGCACTGTTCACTACTGAATTTTAGTGCACACCGATCCTTAAAAAAAGTTCGTATTTGTTTCGACATATCTTGTATTTTCAGGAACATTTTCTTCACACTGCAGGCCTCAATGAAGTTTCAAAAGCTACCAACATTTCATGTTTAGAAGGTTTTGTTGTCCTGTTTCCTGTTGTGGAAAATGAGGACAACGAAGGTTGTTCTAATGAGGTTGTTCATGGATCTAATCAGTTTCAGAATGAAACTGATTAGATCCATGCTTAATGGATGCAGGAAAGCCTCAAGGTAAAAAGACTGATGTTCTGATGACAGGAATGCCTACTTTGCATTAAATATCAAGAGAAGGAAAATGAGAACAACCTTCGTTGTCCACATTTTCCTTCTCTCGATATTTCACTAATTCTCTGAATTAGTTCTTAAATTTGAACTTTTTCTTTTTCTTTTTTTTTTCCATCGGCATCCGAATGATGCTGACGCAAAATGTCGCCATCATTCAGACATCCAGGTACTATGGCCATGCAAACAGAGATAGGCAAAATTTATGGGAAGTGTGGATGATGCACTTCCGCAAAACAACAGACGATTATTTGTCAGGATAAAAGAAAAATCACTCTCTCCTAATTCTCTAACATTGCCACGTCACTGTTAATAAAGCGCCAATACGCCATACCGTTGCGTACGGTCCCAAAAAAAGCACTGACTACTACACATAATTTTTATAGTTCTTAAATCATTTTCACAATGAAGTTATGTAGCCACTTTCATTTCATGTTCTAAAATTGACTTATAAAAGTATGCCATTGACAACTTCCATCAACATCACTTACTTTTTTTTGAAAAAAATTACAAAAATATATTATAATGTATCTCAACATCATGTGTGACAGACAGTCCAGTTAAAATCTTCTGGATAACTAAATTTATAATTAATTTTAAAAATATCATGACAAGTGTTGTTATCTAATAAATCACTTTAAAAGCCATATACTTTTTGTTAGTAATTTAATAATTACAAGTTAAATAGGAATTTATTATTATTATTTTTTAAAATTTTTCTTTTTTTTTTTGCTGATGCTGTTTTCTTCTTCAGGTTTCATGTTCAATTTGAACATTGGAGACCAACATTTTCAAGCCAACTCTGTCTCTTGTTTTTTGAAATAATTTTTGTGTCGTAAGATCCCATCCATTCTTTGATGTTATCAAGCCAGTTTTTTTCTTTGTCTTCCATTTTGCAATTTTTCCTTTAATCTTCTCTTACAGGATTAATCTCTGCAGGTCATATTGTGAGCCTCTTATAATATGCTCGAGGTAGGCAGTCTTTCTCTTTGCAATTGTAGTTAGTAGTGTTCTTGTCCTCTTAAGGACCCGCTCATTGGTGCCTCGATCTGTCCATGGAATTTTGAGCATTCTTCTCAGCGTCCACAACTTGAAGGCTTCCAGTTTCCTGATTTCTGCCTTCCGCATGACCCAGGTCTCACATCCATATAGAAGAGTGCTCCATGTGTACCATTTGGTCATTCGATATCTTTTCTGAAAATCCAGTTTTGTGTCATAGAGGAAGTTCTTAAGATTTTTAAATACCTCTTTGGCCATACCATTTCTGCTTCTAATTTCTGTGTCTTGGTCATTATTATTTGTAAAGATCTTTCCTAGATATTTAAACCTACTTACTTGTTCGATGGGGGAGTTTCCACATTTTTCATTTTTATTAGCAAGCGGTCACTAGCCAGAAACTGGCAACTTGGCTATATACATATATATTATATGCAGATTCATATGTTATAAAGAAATATAAATCAGAAATATAAATTGTGGCACAAGGAACCACAGGACAAGCACACAGCACAATGAGCCATATGACATGGATAAGACCAAACATGGCACAAGGAGCCACTGATCTTATGAGTTGAAGATAAATAACAATATGGTCACAAGTAACTACATAAATTGTCCAATAAGATTAGCCTGTTTACAAAGGAACACGATGATCATTAACTACCAGGTCAATTACACTTTATTTCAGCATCTTTAACTGCTACACAACATTCATGTCAATAGTCTAAGCCTTCTACTGTTGTTTCCTCAAGTTCAAGCAGCACTAATCTTCTCTGGAAAAATTTCTTGAAAAATTTTTGAAAAGCCTGAAAATCTTCTTCAGTCTTAATTAATTGAGCCTCAATGCCCTTAATCAGGTGAGCAAGATTAGGACTAGCAAATAAAAATTCATTTCTGAAATCCAAGTACTCATGACAATAATATAAAACATGACTCCATGTCTCCAGAGCCGTGCAGTGACACTGCAACCTGTCCGAAAGACCCAACTAATTCAGTTTTGCTAAAAATGAATCATGACCGGTTAATAAAAACATAGTATGTAGATTAGGCACAAACCATTTTTATGGTGGAACATCAACAACAGAGGAAAAGAACCTGCAAGTTATTTCATCTTTATTTGAGTTAGCTCATCTACGATTCCAAAGAGTCATTAAGATATCGAAGATTTGCTTGGCCTTATTCTTAGGATCATTAGCCAAATATAACTCAAGATCATGAATAATAAAAAGAGTTCCAATCTGAATGTTGAAAGTCATTACTCCACACATCAGAAAGAGGTCAATTGGCATTTTCCTTGTGACAATCTGTAGTGCATCAGTGGAGACAGTTCTACAAACTAGAGCCATCTTCAGGAGCATCATCCTGCGAATAGAATATAGTTGTCTTATATATTTTTTTAAAATTAGCACAGTTTATCCAAGCTGAGATACCATATGAAACAATAGGCAGGAAAACACAGTCATAAAGGAGAGATAGTGCCCTACCTCTTATACCCCATTCCTTCCTAGTAATTCTTGCTATTATGTTAACAAATTTTGCAACTTTTTCAGATAGAAAATTGATGTGTGTGTCAAATCTAAGAATTCTGTCAATGAAGACTCCAAGATATTTAATATTCTTAACAGACTTGAAACTTTCACAACCAATCTGCACACGAGATTCTCTAGCTTCTCCTTTGCAATAATATTTTTGTTTTTGACCTGGATATTGTTAATTTATGGAATTTATACCAAGCATTCAGATCTTTTATTATTTCATTAGATCATTGTTCAATTTGTAGCTGCGAAGAGCCTTCAACTAATATTAACAGGTCATCTGCATATGCAATCATATGAACATGACTATATTACTTCCGTAACCAATCCCCTAATACCAATTTCCACATTAGCGGTCCAAAAATAGATCCTTGCAGACATCCTTGAATAGCAGATCTAGTTAACGAATTCCAACTAGACTTAACTGTAAAAGATCTTTCCTTAACATAATTACCAATAACTCTAAAAAGCTGATAGGTGCATTTTGCAAGGCAAAGCATCAATAACACACTGTCCCAAGAGATATTATCAAAAGCCCCTTCAAAATTAATGAAAATGCCAAGAACATATTTTGTATTTGAATCTCTAATCAATTTAATCAAAGATTTAAAGCATCCTCTGTACTACAGAGTGGACACTTGTTCAATTACTCCCAGTGCCATCATTGTATGAACATGGAACTAACGCAGCAATAAAAACCCAGAGTACTAACGCGCATGCCCAGTGCTAATAAAGCCGTTACTGTATTTCAATTTGTTTAGTGTTAATGGAGAGTAGCAAGTTTGATTTACATTGCTTTTATCGTTATTATAATTATTTGTGTAGTTGTCTACTGACATCGTGGACAGAAAGAAGTATTTCTTTTGTAACAAAGCTGGAGTGTGATTCCACTGATTTCCGAAAGAACATTTAAGGTAATTTATTGCAATAATTGATACAACTAGGAAATATTTAATGAAGTGTTAAAAAAAAAACATACTGTTAATAGCTAATTAATAACTAATTCATAACTTATTACATTAATATGAATAATGTATTGATATTAATCGAAGTAATGGTTTATCGAATAGTTAAATAATTTAAATCTAGACATTTCTAGATGACAGCTCCCATTTGTTTTAGTCTAGTGAACTGTCCACAAGAAAGTCATAAGCATGTTTCAGTCTTTATCTGTATCAGTATCTTTCTTAAAACTCCAATATCAAAATTATCTGAATTTTGATGCTAGAGTTGTAAGAAAGATACTATTTATATTAGCAAAGGAAGCAAAGCTTATCTCTCAGTAACAGCATGGAATATATGTCATAGCATCTTTAGTAGAGGAGAAATTGTTGAAGTTAAACATAAGAAAAGCACCTGGGGTGGAAAGGATCTATCCAGTTATATTAAAGGAGGCGGCAAAGCAACTAAGCAAACCCTTAGCCATAATTATGAGAGCATCCTTGGATTCAGGGGAGGTCCCCACGGACTGGAGATGTGCAAATGTATCACCAATTCACAAAGGGGATCGAAGGGTGACACGAGTAATTACAGACCAGTTAGTTTAACTTCTGTTCCGGGTAAAATAATGGAGTCACTGGTTAAAGATGCATTGCAGGATCATCTAGACAAGACTGCAGCAATAATTCAGACACAGCATGGGTTTGTTAAGGGAAAGTCTTGTCTGACAAATTTGATAGGATATTATGATGTGGTTACAAAGGAACTGGATGCAAAAAATAATTTGGATTTCAGGAAAGCTTTTGACACTGTTGTGCATGGAAGACTATTGTACAAATTGGAGCAGAATGGTATTAAGGGTAAGTTGCTACAATGGATAAAAGGATGGTTAAGTGCTAGAAGGCAGAGGGTGGTAATCAATGGGTGCTGCTCTTCGTGGACTAATGTTATTAGTGGAGTCCCACAGGATTCGGTGTTAGGTCCACTGTTGTTTTGTATATTTATCAATGATATTGATGAAGGTATATCAGGCTTAATGTCGAAGTTTGCAGATGATACAAAGGTTGGCAGGGTTGTTAATGACAGTAATGGCAGTGTGCTACTGCAACAGGATCTAGATAATTTGGGCAGATGGGCTAAGAAGTGGCAACTGAAGTTTAACCTTGACGAATGCAAAGTACTGCATATGGGTAGAAGTAACCCCAGAGAAACGTACCAACTGTGTGGTACTACACTTAAGGTGGTAGAAAATGAAAAAGACCTGGGAGTAATTGTGCAGTCAGATATGAAGTTTTCTGAGCAATGCAGACAGGCGGCCAGGGCAGGTCATGGGATTTTGTCAATGATATATAGGAATTTTGCTAGAAGGGAAAAGGAGGTGATTATCCCTCTGTATAAAGCAATGGTCAGGCCACGGCTTGAGTACTGCGTACAGGTCTGGAGGCCTCATTTTAGGAAGGATGTAGTTTTTACTTGAGCGTGTACAGAGAAGGGCAACAAGATTGGTAAGGGGAATGAAGTAATCCTCTTACCAAGAGAGGCTTAAGTTCTGCAAAGTGCAGTGGCTGGAGACTAGGCACCTGCACGGTGATCTGATTGAGGTATATAAGGCCTTGAATGGGTTGAGCACGCTGAATTCTGATGGGATCCTTCCACTTGTTCAGATTACGAATCTAAGGGGGCATAAATTCAAATTAAGAAAAGACAGATGTAGAATAGATGTGCGGAAATTTTCCTTTAGCCAGCGGGTGGTTAATTGCCGGAACAAACTTCCATCTGTCGTTGTGGAAGTTGATAGGTTGAATAAATTTAAGGAGGAACTGGACAGGCATTTGGAGGGAATGGTGTGATTTTTTTTTTTTTTTTTTTTGGCTGATGCTGCATAAGCTCATACATTTGCTTTCTTGCATCACATGCCACTACTACTACTACTATACAATACAGTGTAACCAGCTTTACGATATTAATCCGTTCCAGAGACACCATCGTATCGTGAAAATATCGTAATGTGAACTTAATAACACATTGTTTTTTGGCAATTCGTTCCACGACCTGGGAAGTTTAAATTTTCGCTATATAACTCTCTAAAAGGTCGTTTTTATAGTGCAAATTGTATTACTTACCAATTCAAATCACTTAAATGCACTATCTTTCATCGTTATTATATGTTCTATTATAAGAACCAATTTTGAACGCCTTTGTAACCCTTATTCTAAAGCACATTTCTGGAGATCACGACCATAAAACAATAAAAACAATTTGCACTTTTCGGTTTATTGGGCTTTTCTGTTACTGTAATCAATTATAAACGGGTAGTAAACTCGATGTTATTGCATTCGCAAAAATACCGATAGCTGGAATTGTGGTTTTTTTGCATTATTATGGTGAAATGTGTTTCCAATTTGTGCTTTCCGTTAAAAAATGCTTATGCATGCTATTGAAATTTATAAAGAAAATAGAAGATTATCTTGGAAACAAACGCCTGTTGAAGCATTTCTGAAGAAGACGACTCCTTGTGCAACAAACCAACGTGTGCCGAGCAACAATAATGAGTGATCAACGAGTGTGCATTTAGTCGATGATGAAGAATAAACATTCTTTAAAATTTGTAAGTCGTAAATAATTTCTTTATTATTATAATTTGCTTGATTTTATAGGCTACGTTTTAATTTCTTTGGATAAATCAATCATTGTTTAAACATAAATTAATTAGCTAACTAATTTCATTGTTGAGAACGTAACCCCTATTTTTAACATTATGTCTATGGAATTTAATTCCCGCTTTACGAGCGCACGCTAGGAACGAATTAACTCGTAAAGTTAAGAACTACGTGTATTTTATTACATATGACGCACTGTGCTTCAGGAGCTTCTTTATTTCCAACACATGATATGCCCAAAATTCTAATAACTGCCATCACACTTTCGTTTTGGTCTTTTATTTGTTGTTTCCTGTTTTTTCACTTCGAATTTTTGGGGAAACAAAAGGCAGCGATTGTTCATTCTCACTTTGAAGTGTGACAATATTGTGTTCGTTTTCATCAACCCATGGTCATTTATTTTAATAATAATATTTCGAAATACTGATAATTCGTAAAAAAAATTTATACATGTACAAGGAAGTGAGTTTAGTAATGATATGGGTTCGCTTCGCCCTCTCCATCAACCCGTGTACTCCAGGCTAAATTGCATACGAATGGCATATTAGATCAGTATATTACTACTTTTTCGTAGATGCCATTATCACTACGCATACTTCTGTATGCAAAGCCCGCCAAAATAAAGTGTTCCGTGGTGTATTTGATTATTAGTCTATGCTGCCAGTATATTAATAACTGGAAAAAAATAATGTTAAAAATTATAATGATACAAAGTGGTGTACGCTACCAATATTCAAAATTTATTTATTTAATTTTATTTTTTAAATGATTAATTAAATCGATATTTCACGGAACACTTGTTCACATCTCACAGAACACTAGTGTTCTGCTGAAAACAGTTTGGGAAACGCTGATCTAACCGATCAGTACTGTTCGAATGCTCCACCTCATCCATATGATGATGAGATCCATTGACTAGAACTTAGCAGTTCCCAAACTATTGAGATTTACGAACCCCTTCAAAAATAAAAACAAGTTTGCGGGCCACTTCAAAAATCAAAATATGTTTGAGGACCCCTAACATAAACATATCAATCAATATATATATATATATATATCATAAATTTGCTCTAGACAGAACGAATAATTTGAAATACAATTATATATACTAATTATATCGAAAATAAGTAATGTTCTTATCGAAATTCGTGTGATTCTATCAGTACATTATTTTAAGAAAATAAAAACAAATTACTTGATACTTTCTGAACGTTTCGCGACCCCTGGAACTGGTCAACGGACCCCAGTTTGGGAAACGCTGGACTAGGTGATCAAGTATAACATTAATGCTGCCGAGCCAATCTACAGTTTCGGGATCTCCACAACGCATGGAACTTGCCACATCCCCAGATGGCCTTAATTTGTGCAAACACAACTTATAAACAATACCCCATGGATCTTCATTACCAACTGTTTGCACTAAGTTTTTCCATGCATCAGATTTCCTTTTAGCTATTAAATGGGTATATTTTCTTTTGATCAATTGATATTCAGTTTTAAACCTAGCAATAGATTCTTTATTATCCCACAGGCGGAGTTGTCACAAAAATTACTATCAAATTACTATATTAGGGTTACCCGTAAATGATTACATTAACCCGTATTCGTGTCTGTAAATTGCGTGTGTTCTCTGGTCGATTTGCCTGTTTTTCTGGACGAAAAAAACCTGTTTCTGAGGGGAAAAAATCTTGCTATCTACGCCTGAGACCGACTAACTCAGCCACGGAGTGAAAAAAGCCTACTAAAGTTCCTCGCGTCATCGAAGGGATTCGAACCCGGGCCTTTTCCACCCGGTGTGGGGAGGACGGTGACGATACCACTGTGCTACCCACGCAGACAAGCGGGGTTGTCACACCGTATTTTAATTCTAGGCAAGGTGTTTTTGCTTATTACTGTTGTTTTGGTCTTTTTCTCATTAATTGTTAAGCCTATGTGTTCGCTGGTTGTTATCACCTTGTTGAGGCTTGTTTGTAGCTTTTCCTCTGATGTAGCAATGAGGACAGCATCGTCTGCGTATCGCAGGTTACTGATAATTGAACCATTAACAGTAATTCCTTCTTTAGAATCTTTCATTAGATCTATAATGGTTTCATCATACAGATTGTATAGCATAGGAGACAATACCCCTTGCCTCACTCCTTTTTTGGATTTGCACACAGTCTGTGTTTTCTCCCTCTACAGTGATTGCTGCTTCTTGCTCAAGGTAGTAACCGTAGTAGCCTTAGTTCCTTGAGATTGATGTTTAGTTTGTTCAAGAGCTGGAAGAGGATATCATGTTTCAAGCAATCGAATGCTTTGTTAAAGTCAATGAAGCAAATAAATAGGTTCTGCTGGTGTTCAATTGTTCTTTCTGGCAGTATATTCAGAATAAATATTGCTTCTCTTGTGCCAACCCCATTTTAAAACCCAATCTGGTCTTTTCCAATTTCTTCTTGAATCTTGCCTTCAATTCTGTATAGAACCATCTTCAAGAGGACTTTCATGGAGTGGCTTATGAGGCTTATTGTGCTGTGGTCTGCACGTTTTGCTGCTCTTGCCTTTTTTGGTATGGGAATAAAGATGGATTTCAGAAAGTCAAAGGGTAGTTTCCTTCCATTGAGCGAAATATTGAAAATATTCAGGAGCTGTTGTTTTCCTCTTGTTCCGAGGTATTTGAGCATTTCGGCTAGCGTGTTATCAATGCCAGTTTCTTTGTTATTGTTAATTGACCTAATCGCTAGCCCTTTCATCGGAAAGTCTTGATGATTTTCACCTTCTGTTTGGGTATTGTCATTTTCTAGTTGTCTGTCTCCTCCTCGCATACATGTCCTCCTCTGAGAGAACTATAAGATGTCATACATCTTATAGTTCTCTCAGATATACTTGCCATTCATCCCTTTTCAGTTTCTTATCAACAATTTCCTTGTTGTTTTTATCCACAATGTGGCCTTCTCTTCTTTGTGAATTAAATGTTCCTTATGCTCATTTTTCAGATATTGAATCCTTTCACATCTCTCTTCAATCCATATCTGTTTTTTCTTCCTTATTTCCTTTTTAATCAAACTGTCACACATCTTATATTTTTCTACATCTTTGTTCTTAGTTTTCTTTGAACTCCATTAGATCTAGTCTCACTTGTCATCTATTGCTGTTTGCCTTTCCTTTAGGCTCATCCAAAAATGCATTTGCAGCATCTGTCATTATCTTCTTGAACAAGGTCCATTCAAATTCTGGATCTCTATCTAGTAAATTGAAATTACTGTCCTCCATTCGCTGTTCGGTTGTACTTGTGAAATGTCTCCTGTATATAAGCTGGGTAAGTTTTCCTTTGACTCAGCCTTGTCCAAAAAGATTAGCCGGTTTACAAAGGAACACGATGATCATTAACTACCAGGTCAGTTACACTTTTTTTAGTATCTTTAACTGTTAAACAGAACTGATGTCAATAGTCTATAAGCCTTCTATTGTTCTTTCGTCAGGCTCAATCAGCACTAATCTTCTCTGGAATAATTTCTTGGAAAATGTTTGAAAAGCCTGTAAATCTTCCTCAGTTTTAATTAATTGAGCCTCATCGTCCTCAGTTAGGTGAGCAAGATTAGGACTAGCAAATAAAAATTCATTTCTGAGATCCATATACTCATGAAAATAATATAAAACATTATTATTATTATTATTATTATTATCTTTATTTTCTCCTAAGAGACACCCGCTTACAGCTATTAACCAGGGGGTGAACATTCATATATACAAATATAATTTATATACATAATTATCTATTTATAATTTATACAAATCAGTTTTTATAAATTATACAATGTCTAAATTATACATTTTCTAAATTATACATTTTCTAAATCATACATTGTCTAATTAATTATATTATACACATCATTGCCTTATTTTACATGACAGGCAGATCGAAAGAGAGCACAAGCATAATTTACAATTTTACAAGGAATTAGAGAATGTTCACATCTACAGCACTATTTACAGCGAGTTCACAGAAAGACAAGACGTCCAATATAAACATAACACGAGCACCAGTGCGGAGCAAAAACAGTCCCGACCAGTTCAGTCTTCATTTCCTGCATTCTCTTTTGTTTCCCTCTGTCGGCATCACTCAACATTTATAGGTGGAACACCTTTTGAAACACTTCGGTCCTGTATCTCTTCTCTGCGCAAAGCCTTTCTTGAAGATCGTTGAACATCTTAATGGTGTTCAAAGGAAAAAATCGCCGAAGGCTTTCCAGCTGTGTGAGCGCGCTACTGATTGGAAGGGATGTTGTTCTATTCGCCCACCTTTGCGTCATGCGGGGCCGAGTCAGCAGGTGGTCAGTTTTCGGCGAGTCGACTCTCCCGGTCAGTAGTTTTGCAAGCGTGAGGATGTTCTTGGTGACAATAATGTGAGACCAAGGCGTGACATCCAAGTTGGCATATAAAATGGTTCTTGAGATTGTAAATGGCTGCGTAGTGATTCTGTTTAACCGTCTCAGCATCCAGTACTCTAAACCCAGGAAAGCCTTGATGGTAGCATCTGGGGCAGAAGACCAAATCTGAGATGCGTAGAGAGGGATGGAGATGACGCATCTTAAAATATATTGTTTAACAAGGTCAGAGTTCCTGATACCTACTAGTTCTTGTCTGGAGGTCCATAGCGCTGCGTAAGTTTTCTTCTTTACATGTCCGAAATGGGGTGTGAAGTTTAAGTTTTCGTTCCATTTCAGACCAAGATCAGTATGTGTCCTGACTTTTTTGACCACACTGCCATTTACGCCTATTGATATGTGGTTTTTAAATACCTTGTTGGTGAAAACCATTTGTGCTGTCTTGTGTTCATTTAGTCGGAGCCCCATGCAATTAAGGTATTCTTGCAACTCGGCGATTTTGGAGTTTGCTTTGTTGTTGCATTGTAAAGATGTGTTTTGGTCATTCGAGGTGACGAAATATTTCAAGTCGTCTGCATATACGACAAATTGCTTTTGATTTTGAGTCAGGAAGGGATGCAGTGCTGTTGCGAAGAGAGTAGCAGAGAGGACACCACCTTGTGGGACTCCCCTGTTGACTTGGAAGGTCTCTTTGGAACATGACTCCATGTATGGCCGCATTTCCCATTAGGCACCATAAGCACAGTGCCCGGGCCTACAAAATTTTTAGGGCCTACGAAGGAAGGGAAAAATTAAAAAAAAAAAAAAAAACGTTCACTCATTTCACTGTGACTAATGAAAAACGAGCTGAGAAAACGTATGCAGTCTAGGAGCTTCAATTCAATACCCATACGCTACCTAACGACTGTTCTCGAATCGAAGTGATGTTCGCTCCGTCAATTGAGATGGTTTATCATTTATAATAGTTGAAACTTGAGTCACGTAAATTGACGTGATTCGCAGTAAAAGTGTTATTTTAATACTTTGACTGCAAATCAATAAAATAGAAGAAAAATTAACCCCCCCCCCCTTTTTAGCACATTTCAGAATAAAAGTGCCTGGGGCCTATGAACACATTTCGTAAAAAAACACGCAAAATCCAGCCCTGCCTCCATGTCTCCAGAGCCGTACAGTGACACTGACCTTTCCGAAACACCCAGCTGATTCAGCTTTGCCAAAAATGAGCCATGATCGGTTAATAAAAACACAGTTTGTAGATTAGGCACAAACCATTTTTCTGGCGCAACATCAACAACAGAGGGAAAGAACCTATGAGTTATTTTACCTTTATTTCAGAATGCATCGACAGTGAGCTACAGACTGCCATGGCCCAGTTTGTTTTTTTTGTGTGTCATATATTTAGCCGATCTTCCACTCCAACCATATCAATCGACCAGCTGTTCCAGAAATATCACTCCCTTCTTTCGAAAATACTCGATGCAATTTATTCATATTTGTAACGTATAAGACCGTCCCTTAAGCATGCCAGTCCAGCAATCAACACTCTCAACAATGGGCAAATATACATGTTAAAAATATCTAGAAGTGAAACCAAATCGATTCTACTGAAAGTTAATTTGGACAGACGTCCACAGATTAGATTAAAATTGCAGATAAAACAATAGTTCTGGTTACGGAGTTCAAATACATAGCTATATATTTGACAATAAGTTAACTTTTTACCCATATCTCGTAAATTTAGGCAAGAACTATGCTGGTATAATTGATAGAATCAGCCGCACCGATAGAGGATCAAAAAGGAAGAATTTATCTTTATATACAAAGCAATCTTCCTTCCAGTCATAACATATGGCGCAAAACACATGGTATTACAGAGTTTTTATTTCTAGAAAGAAATAAAAAGAAGCTAGAGTCCATACAGTGCATTATGCTACTTACCATCACGAGAACATGCTGCACTGTCAGTAGGTCGAGTGGCAGTGCCCCTGCAGGTTTTGGCAGGAGCACTGTCACTCGACTTGGAAGTTATCAAAAGAGGCCTCAGTTACAAACTCAAGAAACACAAAACTCTAAGGATTACAATAGACCTTGAGGCTGATACTAAACAGGAAATAAAAGGAATACTGACCACACTCTACCAGCAATGGCAAAGTTTATGGGACCAGATATCCAAAGGGGAAGCCATTAGAAGATTCCTGCCCCAGGTAACCCTAGTTTTCCCCAAAACGCCTCCCTGATTTGCCCAAGTGCTTTATGCCACATTTTTACTAATAGGGCATGGCTGCCTGAATGCAAAGTTGTTTCAACTTGGTCTTACCCGGGATATCGAATGTATCTGGAGCTGATGAAGATTGGGCCCACGTCATTTATGACTGCCCCAAATGCCATCCTCACAGATGTAGACTTATGTCCATGAAATTTACATGGCATTCTCTGAATTTTCTAAAAATATTTTCGAGACCAGGGAAGCAACTGTGCAATAGCAACGCACAGTGACACCCTCCCTACTTAGACAAGCACTCCTAATGGACTTTGACATCTACTGACTATGACAAACCCAAACGAGCTGACCTGTTAGAATGTGTTTCCCATCCAGAGAGAATGTTTATGTTAGAAATTGCCTGTTTTTTTTTTTTTCTTTTATATATATCTATTATTCTTGTAAGTACAAAAATCATTATACGTGTTATTATGTTATATATATCTTGTTTTCTTGGGTATTGCTGGTTACAAGAGTGGATGCATGAGTGAGAGCGTGTGAGTGTCTGCATTGCCTGTGTGTGTTGATGGGTATGCAAATGTATGAATGTGTGCCATTATGTGTCCTGTGCTTGGTGGGAAATGAGTCCACTTAACCTGACCACTTAACCAGACAAACATTCATCAGCATAAACTTTTTTTAAATCGTCAAAAGTTTCCGTAGCACTTTTTCCCAATTTACCATAAAATTTTATAGCCGCTCTTTGCTCCATTTTCAATTTTCTGACGACATGCACAAAACTACTTTTACTCTTTCCGTCATAAATCACGAACTTCTGACCGGACAAGTTTCAAATTGCACTTGTTGGAAAGAGCACACTTTAGCGGATCTAATCGTGTGCTATATTGACCTCTTACGTTAATACTAAATGCAGAGTGCACACAGTCTCGTACCAACACAACCTAACACAGTGTGAGTGTTAGGTTGTGTTGGTACGTTGTTTCTCCGGCCGTTTAGCCTTGGAACCCCGTTGCCCGTCCTCTACAACGAGGAGGTAGGCCAGGTGTAGAGTATAGGTAAATACTCTGGGGGGGGGGAACCCATAGCCTGAGCTTGCCAGTGAGGGCCCCAAGGGAAAGAAAAACTATGTAAGTTTTTATTGGAAAGTCAGCGCGGGAATGATAGTTGAATGTTGGGGACAATGGGGGGGGGGATGAAGATAAGGAAGGTGGTGATAGGAAGACTTTCCACCAGGAAATTGGAAGTTAGGGATAGGGGAACCCCTCTGGGAAGAACCTACCTCCACACTATTGAGAGCTGAAAAAAGGTTCGGGGTGATAGAGTCCACCAGGCAAGGCCCTGCAAAGGTACTTAGGGACGGATGCAAAAGGGATTAAGGAGCCTCGTTTATTTATATTGAGTCTTTGATGGCTCCCTCGAATGGTGCGGTGCATCCAATGCACCTCCATTTGCACGGCCCTTCCACCAGGTGAAAAGTTTCAGTGGGGAGGTGGGGAAAGGATAATGGTATTAAAGGAGAGTATAGTCAGAATGCCCTATGTGGGACAGGGAATCGCACTGTAGGTGCTGTCTCCCAGTCCCGCATTGGTCTCTGTTACAAATCTCACACTGGCCAGGCCAGCTGAAGCCCGTGTCAACAGATTCTACGCTATGCCTATGAAAAAGGAGGCATGATAACAGCAAAGCAGGGGGATTTACTGATAGGTTGCCCCCACTGCAGTCTAATTGGGGACCCATCAAAACAACACGCTACATATACTCAGTCCACCTACACACCTGATATACACATGTGTAGTATGCGGAATTCGGGGGAACCCCCCGGTGCATCTTAACAAGAAACACTATACACCATAAGTACACACCCTTAAGTACACACAAAGGAAATGAGCATTTCGCCAATTTGTCAAACGAGGTGTACTATAAATGAAAAGATCCGTACACAGATCTTTTCATTTATAGTACTGAAATATTTATTTCAGTACTATAAATGAAATAGTGTAATTATTTCTGTAATATAGATTTTAATTTATATTACTGAAAGTGAATTTTATTTTAAAAAAATACAAAACTCTATAAACCACACGAATATGTTTATTAAGATTTTGTAGGATACTGTATTTTATAAAGGAATGTGAAGAAATAATTAACAGAATAAAGGAAAATTTTAGACTAAAGAAATATGGTATCCTACATTAACTATATGGTATCCTACTATAACTGATCGTTAATTTTCTGGTATTAATACATAAATTTCCGTTTTTAACTTCTGACTTGACTTTTCGCACATCAATACGAAAATCCAATTGCGGTAAAATTAAAAATGAGTTTGGATAGCCCTGAAGCGAAATGACTAAATCATAAAAACGTCGTTGAGGCTTCTTCCATCATGGTTCCATATCTGCGTTTCTTCTTCTTCTTCTTCTTTTTAATATATTATTTTTAGAAAAAAGGTGCCAGTATGCGTTTTTGAAATGTTTGAGTAACCCCATTGAAAGAAAGAAAGCAAAACGTATTTGAACATAGTCATTCAGGAATGTGGAAAGCATAAAGGGTGTGCCACTAAATCCTTTTACCACATATTTCAAAAGTTATCCTCCCCCCCCCTCAAACACACGCACAACCAAATGCTGCTGGTGTTCGTTTATTGCTTCCTGAACCATAATTAACACTCAGTAGAGTACTCCAGAGGTTTCAAACACGACTGGCGAAACCAAACTAGAGTTCATTCGATTTTGCACTAACCATTCATGATTTTCACACGAGAGGTTTCTTTCTTTGTAAACCAATACATCATCTGCATATATGGGGCTTAAAAATAACTACTTCCAAGCTGGATTTTTCAATAGAACTAATAAAAAAAATGTAATAAGGAAGGAAGTCAAACAATAGCCTTCTCCCCTCTTTTCATAACAAAATGTTTCAATTCTTCGCATTCATTTATTTACTATTACAAAAAAAAAAAAAAACAAGTCACGTAACGTTCATCTGCCCATCCGTAATTTCATCTTATCCAACCTCCCAACTGCCTTTTGTCGCGTAGTTTGTTGTTGTGGGTTTATTTGCGCATTCGCAACTAAAGCCACAATACGTCGACGTAGTTTATGCAGTGCTGCTCCCTTACGACGTTATTTGTTTAGTTTGCTAGCCTCAATGTCACTATCAGTCTTCCTTCCCTTCTAATAACAACTTCTATTCAGTTCTCTGTCTTTCTCAGTGGGAGTTACAAGTTTAATCAGTGTTTTATTGGACTTGGAATTTTAATAACATTCGCCCGTATTTGAAAGACTTATCTGGGTGCACTTATAATCTGCAAATCAAATAAAACTCTCTTACTCAGTCTATTGCAATTTAATGGACGGATCCAGTACTTGTGATGTGTTTTCCTTTATTTGACTTCTCTTTATCAAGAAATTAAAGGGCCAAACTTTCTATTTCAGTATGTATTACAATCTTATGGCATGAACAATTAAATTGAGACTGATATCTCGTACACCCCTACCGCTGAATTCAATCTAACGGGTTCAACCGTTGATTGAATCACCCGCGGCAAGTTGCGGTGGAGCCTTTGCAGTTCGATGGTGCGACATTATAGGATTTTTTTTAGAAAAAAATCAGTGTCTCTGTGGACTGTTGAGAAAACTGGTCGCTAGTCTGACCAACGATTTTCGGTTGTATTCTTGTAACATGGAGTGTTGTGTAGAAATGGGAAATGTCGTGTTATGTGACCGGTTAAGGCAATGTGATAAGAAAAATTAAAGTCTGGAACCAGCAGAGCCACTAGCTGTCCTTATAAGCCGACTGTACTGACAATTTTTTAGACATAAGGCATCGTAACGCACACCAACACAATTTTGTGGACACCTCAGCTGATCATTGCTTATGTGGAAGAATTTCTGTGTTGATAAAGTCAGTCAGTGATCCTAGTAAAAATTAATACGGTGGGACAACGAAAAAAAGGTGTCCGAGAAAGCACATATCTCAAAAGAGCTTAGATAACCAATGTAACGACCACCATGGCGGATCTGTTTAACGAATAACCATAGCTGCCACCAGACAAGAGAGGAAGCCATGCTTAGAGAGAGAGGCTAGAAAGAGCTTAGTATACAATACCGACTGCGAAAAGAAACTCAAGTAAGTCTTTTGCCTTGTTTTCATGTGTGCCACAGAACAATTTTACAAACGGGGGTTTTCATCAAATATGAATAGAGAAAACTCGCAGGGAACACAGAATTTAGTTAGACAACTAAATCATTTTATCATTTTAGGTTAGCAACCCTTAGAGTGAATGCAGTCAGTTGACGGGGGTTACAACCTGTCAATCACTGCTTTCCCCCGTTCTGACAGCCAATTACAAGGGGGCACCGTATATTGGAGTATGGCCATAATTAGTATTAATTCCTAACGTTTATCATCAGCATACAGAGTGATTTGGTGTCGATTTTTCTTGATGGAAGTCTGTCTTCTTTATACTGCTCAATATGGTGAGGGCTGCATACCTTCGGTCACACTTCGTTCTCCTATCTTGATCAGCTAAGAAATCTGTAGCGCATGTTACAGATGAACAATAGTGGTTGTTTAGACAAGTTTAGCGCAAGCTGTGAATTTCCGCGTTTTATACGGAAGTGGCATTTCCCTAAAGATATTTGCCGGCTAAATTTACTAAGAAACCCTAACCCACGGATCTTTGCGATAGCATATGATGCACACACGAATCCCCACCCACTGCTTCGCTCTGATTAACTGCTAATCACCATGATTTTCACTTAGTGAACACTAGTGGAAATGAAAGTCTGTTATGAAACTTCTACTTGTCGTACGAGTTTGCTATCGTACTCCTACCGGCTATACTCGCTTGCAGAACGCCATTCACCCAACTGAAAAATCGTGGTGATTAGCAGCCAATCAGCGCGAAGCAGTGGGTGGAGCTACATCTGTGCATCGTTTGCTGTCGCAAAGATCCATGGGTAAGGGTTTCTTAGTCAAGTTCAATCTACTTGCCAAATAGTGCAACTTCTTGTTACTTTTCCAATTTCATCCCCCACCGTGCTTAGTTTGCATGCTGTTTTCCCGATTGCATTGCAATTTACTGAATTCGTGCAATTTCAATTCATGTTTTTGCAAATCGCTCATTTAGAGTTCAATGTACATATATAAACCCAGGGGCTCCCATCTGGTGAGTATGGGCTTAGTACACCCAGGGTCCTGAGCTGGATATCATCATTCTTTTTCTTGGTGATTTCCTTCTCTCTCTCTCTCTCTCAGGGTAACTCAGAATTTTTTTTTTTTTTTTGCCTTGTGCAGTAAAAGCCCCAGGCTTCCTTGCACCATATGTGGCTAATAATGACAAAATATAATTCATATTTGTAAATTAACTTTTCACTTTCTTTAAGTGATCAGTGACCTAATATTTTCCCTTGGGTTAATTTGGTAATAAAATTATTTTACCTCTCAGTATTAATTCGTTCTACCTCTCAGGATATTAGGATAATATAGTGAATAATTTAATGTGGTAAAAATTCTAAAATGTATATATATTTGCGAATGCGTGTTTTAAGAGTTAGTACAGTACTCCAATTACACATTAAATGTACTTTTACAATAAAGCAAAGTCATTTTGCTTTAATCGAAAGTATGCCGGATTCTGATCTTCGTAATCCAATTGGATTGTAGAATGCGATCAAATTATAACGGTCAGACATATGCTTTTTATTTATTATTATTTTTTATATATATATTATATTACTTCATTCAGCTTTTCTGTCAAAAGAATCTATTAAGAGGGAAAAAAAACCTACGTCTGAATTTCATCATGTATATGCGAAGTAATAAAAAAAAACACATCAACTTTCTACTCCGGAAAGTGCTTGAAGTGGGGAAATTTGTCAAACTGCATCTCAACTCGAGATCACTACCACTGATATGGCAGTTGCTCTGCAAATCGGAAGGATAGCCTTCCTTTCTCCATGAAACGAAATAGTCTTAACAGCCAAAATGATAGGATCTGTCTCCCAACCTAACATCTAAGATATGTGCTCCTGGAGGATCCCACAACCTTAAAACCTCTCCAGATTGACCACTTCAATCGCTCGACACCCTTGGTAAAATAGATGCATCCTTCTTTCACGAACTTGTGAAAGAAAGATGAAATTCAGGAAGCACATTCTCCTTATCATTATTCAGATCCTTCCTATATAATTGGCTTTACAGAGCCCATTTATGAGATCCGATATTTATAGGAACATCTCATTTTGGTTTTTCTAGTCATCACTGAAATTCTCCTGGACGACCACAGGAGTTTACAAAAAATATCGCCGTACTTAGCAGTCGAGTACGGCGACCTAGTATTGAACAAGATCAACTCAAACGCGTGCACAACTGTACCATCCCGTTGACCTCTCGGATACGTCAGGTCTCTTAATGATGTTTATTTTAATTCACTTACGAATGCACATCGTATACTTTCTCCAGTCTACGCTGGAGAAAGTATACGATGAGGTCAGAAAGCTTAATATGAGGTCAGAAAGCTTAATTACGCAATCGGAAGCACACAGCCATTAAAAATCTTTATCCTAAAAATTATATCAGAAATTGCAGACGTGTCCGCCTAAGTCTTGATCTTTCTTTTCCTCCAATTCACCTTTCAATTTTTCTTTCAGACGCACCTGATTCATTTGCAATATCCATACACCCAGTGATCACTGAATGTGACTACCTCATCCGAAATGGACAATGCCAAATAGCTCTCAGTATAAAAAAACCGAACAGCTTCCTACGCTAGAGCAGTAGTAATTTAGATCTGGTCGTGCAAGTCAAAGCGATAATATAGCGGTTATGAAACGTAGTAAAGATATTTCACGAGTTTCAAAAGGGCATGATTATGAGAGCTCGTGCGTAGGGCGTTTCCATATCAGAAACGACACGTCTCGTCGGTTGCTCACGGCCCACTGTGATTAATCGGAGCAATATGGCCTTTAGTTGCTAATGCTCCTAAATAACACACAACAAACTGATTATTGTGTACAAAGTATAATGTCGAATGGATCAAAGCATCTCCTGCCGATAGAACCACAAAGAATTACGCAAAGTGGACGTTCGTGGTGAGCAAAGGATACAGCTCGTTATACTGTCCCAATGGCAGGCCACTGTACGACAGTTGGTCACAATATAATATGGGAAATTCCAAAAAAAATTGCAAGAACAGTATCCAAAATGACGATGCGCCGCATACTCAGACGTTTGGGGTTCCACAGCAAGCAAGCAACCCAATCCGATCATCGTCGACGGCGAATGCCGTGGTGTCAACAGGCTGGTTGGAAAATGTGTTGGTCGAAATACCAACGCGCCGACGGACGCCTTCATGTGTGGCGCAAGCAGCACAAATCCATGGATCCATCGTGTATGGCGTCCACTATCCAGGCAGGTAGCGGTAGTTGCTTAATATGGGCAAGGCCGCTGCGACCCTATGTAAACGAAATCAAATTTGATGCCCCAAAATATTTCGATTAAAAAATAAAATAATTCGTAAATAATTATTATTAATTTATTGAAAAAGAAAAGAATTACAACAAATCTCATACATATAATGAAACAACAAATAAAAATAACAAAATCATTCTGAAATTCTGGAAATAAACTTTAAATTCTAAATCAGAGTACTGTAATCATACTCTATCGCAATAATAAAATAAAAGGAAAATTATAGAGTTAAAAAATTATACAAATTTATGTTTCTTTGCTTTAACAGATGCGAATTTATTAATTATTTCATTTATGTTTGTTTGTTCCAAAAGATCATTTTCTATTGAAATTATTGCCAAATTAGAGAGTCGTTGTTGTGACGTTGTTAATCGTAAATAATTCTGAAAAATCCGTTCACATGAGGCAAGTGAAACTAGTCAAGTCAGAAAGGGTATTAGCAGTGGCATATGAGGTCAGAAAGCAAGCTTATACAGCATCAACCAAAAAAAAAAAAGGGGGATGAACCCATTTTTTAAAAAAAAAAATTTCTGTATACTCCGGGACGACCAAACGAGTTTACAAGATACACAGAATACAAGAAACAGCACCGTATTCAGCAGTCACGGGCTTGAACCCCGGTCATTCAAGGCACGTGTACTTATGCACTCGCGCGCCTGACCACTAGGCTACGGCATTCACAATCCAAACGTTTGTCTAGTTCTGCCTTGAATTTATTTAAGTTTGTTCCAGCAATCAACCACTCGCTGGCTAAATGCAAATTTCCGAACATCTATTCTACAGCTGTCTTTCCTCAATTTGAATCTATGTGCGCTCAGGTTCATAATCTCAGCAAGAGGAAGAATCCCGTCAGAACTGAGCCTGCTCAATCCATTCAAGGCCTTATAGCTCCCTCAATCCGATCACCTCGCAGGCGTCTAGTATCCTGACGCTGCAATTTGCAGAACTTAAGCCTTTCTTAAGTTCTGCAAATTCCCCTCATTTGCATAAATTCTTAATGAAACTGCTACATTTGGAAAAGTATCTTTAAACTTGTTTTTAAAAAATGTATTGTAACACTTCAGATGGAGTAATATTGGCTTTAATATAAATTTGAAGTTACTCTTAAGTTCTTCAGTAATGCTAAATCATCAGTATCAGACTCATTACGATCAATTTCACTTAATTTAATATGTAAACATTTGCAAATTTTAAGAAATCGTTATGACCATATAAATGCAGAAATATTTTAAAATATTTCTTAAAATAGATAGACAATAAGATTTGCAGATGACTAGATATTGATTGCTAATAATGAAGAATTACAGAGCTCCTTGCTCTGTATAAGTAATAAAGGAGTAAATTATGAAGATTAACAGCAATAAAACCAAGGTAATATTAATTTCAAAGAGGCCAGGCAGCAGCAATGTAACATTAGATGGAATTATATTGCAACAGATTGACAGATACAGGTATTTCGGAAGAATAATGACAGAAAATGGAAAAGCCTGGAAGAAATAAATACAAGAATTGCGATGGGCAAAGAGGCGTTTAGTAATAGAAAAGAACTATTGAGAAGAAATTTCAAGAAGGAATTAAGAAAGCAAATGGTGAAAACATTAATATGGAATGTTGTATTATATGGCTCCGAAACATGGACACTGTTTCGGGAGAAAAATGCAAAGGGTGAATTGGGTGGACAGAGTGAGTAATGAGATTTGGATGAAAGTAGAAGAGAGACCCTTAGTAAAGAATTAAGGAGACAAAATAACTTTATGGGACATGTATTGAGAAGAGAAATCATGTAGAGGAAAGGGACTGAGGGTAGATGTGTGGGAAGAGAACTGTTAAGCGGAGGAGAATTGGAATGACGAATTGGATGATAAGAGGAAATTATTCAGAAATTAAAAGTATAACACAAGATAGAGAAGCATGGCACCAATGGAGTCCTGAACCTGCCTGAGGGCAGAGAACTTGAAGAAAAAGATTTTATAACTGCAAAATATAAATATGAAACACAGATCCAGATAAGCAACTTAACATGTCTGCAATTTCATGTACTGTATTTATCTCAAATGAATTATTTGCCTGTCGTGTTGAATACTGGTAAATGAAGTTGAAGATCAGGACAATTTGGCTGATCATCTGATTGTATAAAACCAATCAGATGACCGTCGCGACTTCTGGGTATGTGGGACAGGCGGTTGGTTAGGTTTTAAGAGTAACATTAAGTTGCAGAATGGTAATCCCTTTGTCTCTTAATTCGTGCTGACCTAGGTGATCATAATTCAGCGATCACTGAGTGTATAATCGAATGATAAATATGTAGACCATGACAACTGAAGCTTATTTTAGGTGAAAAGTGATTCCAATCAAAGTGCTTAAGAAAATATTTCGACTGCTTCTGCTGAAGTTAGTCTCCCTTTCTTTGAATGCATGATTTTCTCCGGTAGTCCGGTTCTTTTCCTCCCTTACTCCTCCACCACACGCACACACCTGAGAATGTACACACATTGTTGCCATATTCGATACATATTTATTCACACATCTTATTTCATGTCCCTATATATCATTAAGAATACAAGATGATCTTATTGTGGTTGTCCGGAGTATAAACAGAATTTTATAATCATTAGAAACACCAATTGCTGTTTAGATGCTCCTGGTTGTTCTAAAACTGGAACGTTTCGATGGCTCGCTGAATAAAATGTTACAAATAAAGTTTTTTGACCTTGTTTATGGGAAGAGGAAACAAAGCAGAGAGCCTCCTCTGAGAAATCACGATACAAAAAATCCTTAAGAATCTTATGTCTTTGTCCAAATGGTAGCTGTCATACCGTCTTTAGGATAGCTACCATATCACACTGCAATAACTATTCAATAGTTTAGAACTTAAAATACTGAATATTTATCAGGACAATTTATCAGACGTATATATTGGAATATTTCTGCTGGATTAATCCTTAATTTAGGTTACTTGCATTGAAAAATCCATTATTATCATTAAAATTCTGAGCTGGTGGACAAATGTTATATAGGCTTTCGTCCAGCCTCTAAAGGCGGCTAACAGGAAACTACTATAACCTGGGTACTGAACTGATGCCGAGTGCATCGTTCTGCGTACTAATCGCGCTGCGTTTCCGGCGTTTGATAGATAAACATCTTTTTCTAAAATTGACTGTAGTTTTGTGACCCGGAGATTTCAGTAGTATTTTATAGACGGGGAAAATGTTAAGTTTCTTTGTTATACGAGGTGTGGCCAAGTTCCTGGACTGTTGCTGCTGCGGTCCAATGAGTTCAAAATAAACGGAAGTGGCATGTTGTAGTTCAAACTTCCTCCAACAGATGATGGTACAGAGACTGTCCAGTAGGCTCACATGTTGCAAGTAACAACTAATTTCATTAGTAGCGTTAACGTTCTGTGTCACGATTTTGCAATGGAGCAACACGCGATTATCAACTTATGCTTTAAACTTGAATAATCTGCAACAAAAACGTATGAAATGTTAAACTGTTTGATGTTGAAACGTTAAATCGTACGAGTGTGTTTAAATGGTATAAGTGGTTGAAATAGGGACCTAAGGATGTTCGATGACTAAAGGGTGGCCTCCGTCAACCTCTCGAAATGAGGACACAGTGCAAAAGCTCTTGAAATTATGGCAAGAGATCGTCGTTTGCCCCTCAGAATGATGGTTGATCAGGTTATGATTGAGGCGATTCGTCATTCTGCCTGAAAAGGAAGGTCTGTGCAAAATTTGTGCTGACTGCCTCACCGATGAGTAGAACAAGTGTCATCATGCGAGGACATCATTCAGACTTGTCACTAGAGATGAGTGGTGGCTGTTTGGGTATGACCCACATACGAAGCATCAGAGCATGCAGTGGACTTCAAAATCATCACCAAGGCCCAAAAAAAGTTTCGTTTGCAGAAGTCCAGGATCAAGGCGATGCTGATCATGTTTTTTGACAAACAGGGAGTGATTCACAAGGAACTTGTATCTGAAGAGAAGATATTGCTGCATTCTACCTAAGGGTGCTTCAAAGACTACTAAAGCGCATTTCCCGGGCGAGGGCGCAATTTCGAGAGAAAGGCTGCTGGTTCTTGTTGCACCACAATGACCCGCCTATTCCGCACTTTTTGTGAAGAAATTTCTGACGAAACATGGCACTACACAGATTGACCATCCACCCTACTCTTCCGATCTAGCACAGTCAGACTTTTTCCCCAGGTGAAAACTGCCCTCAATTAAGAGATTTCAGGATGTTGAGACAATGAAAAAAAGTAATCGCCGAACTGAACGTCATCTCTTTGGACGGCTTTTCCGACTCTTTTCAGAAACTTTTAGAATGGTGTAATAAGTGCATTCAATCAAATGGTGACTACTTTGAATAAAAATAACCATTTTTGTTCTTTTTATTGCACCAGTTCGGGAAATTTGTTGCCACACCTCGTATAATTGCTGAACGATATAATGTACAAATTATAAATTGAATGACGATAGAAATTACAATTGCAACAGGTTAATTCTGAGTATCATAATAAATTGGCTTTAGAAGCGCACTGCAGAGCAATTCCTGTCATAAGTTCCAGTCACAGTTCAAGATACGTTTTCTATGCGTCGAGTTATGACTTTCTTCCACTGAAAATGCTCATCCAAAGAAAGGAAACAAATCTTATTACCCTAACAGCTGAGATAGCTAGATATATCTGTACCCTGTTACAATTCACTCGTGCGTGTTCCCCGCAGCTGTGCGCAAAGCAGCTGCTCCGCTAGTTATGTCACCTGTCCATCAGTGTGACTATAAAACTAAATACAGTACAAGTCAAGAAGTAGTTCTATACATTTGGTGCCGTAAAACTTTGTTTATACAGAAAAAAAAACATCGTTCTAGGGGAAAATTAGTACAGACCCACTTGAAGTGGAAAAAACGGTACATTTCGATATGAATTTCAACAGTAATGTGTCATGCGTTCCCAAATGCTTGCCAAACACATCTTTCTCTTAAACTCGTCCACGTGGCAAGAAAGTGTAGCCTTGTATTATGATCCTTAAAGTAACCCTACAGAAAGTGCAGTGGTGTGAGTCTGGAGGACAAACGAGGCGCATAGTATTTATAGTCAGGCGCCACTGGTGGTTTCCCACACCTGCGCCATATGTACTCTGCGATGGAATGCAGAATTACTTCCAAAGCCAAAAAAATGGAATGTCTGGTTTATAGTATTGTTTTATTCTGTTGTTTTGTCTTTGGCTGCTTGGAAACGTAGGGTCCCTACTGGGACCCTACGTTTCCCACAACCACCACTGGGAGGTGAGCCAGGCTGTCCCATAGTTCTGACTTACTATCACTTCGCTAGTCTCTGCCAGGGTCACCTGATTCCTGACAGACTTTAAAGAAAAAAAGGAAGAGATTGAAGTTTATTGTGGGAAGGTAGTAAAGGCACGACTGAGGGGAGAGATTTAGGTGGACTGATAGGGTAGGTGGGCCACCCACCTACCCTATAAGCAAGAAGGGGTTGGGGAAAGGGGGATAAAGTAACAGGGGCAGGTGCCCCTGTGTTATCCCCAGAGATCTAGGGCACTCTGAAATCCCGTAGCAATCTCTCACCTTGAAAGGTGCCAGCAGAAAAGTTGAATTATGTGAGAGTCTAGCTGGTTGTTTGTTCAGGTTAATCTTATCCAGAAGGAGGTTGCAGCTTGTGCGGCTCTGTGTTCAGCAAATTTTCTTCTTCTGCAGGTAAATACTGCTTGAGCAAATTTCGTTAAGGCCTTGTAGGATTCTTCGTTGTGGAGAACTCTTGATTGTGGGGGTTGCATTGCGGCTCTGTAAATAGTCTGTCCGTAGTAGGCAGGATACTCGTAAACTAGGTGACACCATTGTGGACTGTTCTACGCCACAGTGGAAAATTGGGTTTGTTTCCATACCAAGAGCAGTCTTTTTCTGCTTGAAGAATCCATGGTCCGTGATAATAAAGGTAACGTGAAGGCCTGGTGAGAACCATGGCGAGCTTTTGGGAAGGTGTAGGTAGTCAATGATTGGAATGACTCGTTTGATTTCACCTTTTGGCATAGTTGCCCATGAGTGCTGCAGGAGGTGGTTGCAGATTCTTTCTTATCTTGGATCATTGGTGTGGTCAAGTTGAGAGTTTGCCTGGATAGCCATTTTTTAAATGGGTGAAAAGACCTCTTCTAATGACATCAAAATAAAATGGTAGGCAGCATGTGATGATTTGGAGGGTAGGGGTGCTGACTGTACAGCACGCCCTGCTAATGGAGAGCATCATGAACCTTTGTGTGGTATCTAGTTTCCGCTTATTCCTTTCCATAATTGCTTTGGTATACCAGACGGAGGCCCCGTAGCAGACTATTGGCACCATAACCGCTTTGTAGAGAGTGGATAGGGCTTTGGTTTTGAGGCCCCAATCAGCACTGCTATTGCGTCAGATCATAGCTGTGTACTTTTGTATTTTCTCAGACAGATACTTGATGTGAGGGTAAAAGGCAAAACCTGCGTCAATGACTACTCCCAGATACTTGACCTACACGTGTATAGTGTGTTTAGGGTCTAACGGCACCAGGGGTTCCTCCATCTCTGTATAGTATATATTGTGGTGTGATACAGAACACTGTAGAGGCCAGAGGTTTAAAAGTGTATGGATATTGTGGTGTGTAATGTTTTGTACCGCTGTTCATCTGGTCTTTTAGCGTTGGGTCCCTAATGAGACCAACCGTTGCCCACGCTATACCTCGTGGAGGCAGAACAGGTACAACAGTATTTTAGAGATTTACTATTTACTCTGGCAGGTCCTGCCACCTAATTTCCTGATATTTCGGTGGTTAGGACCTATTAAAAAAAAAAAAAAAAAGTTGGGGGGGGGAAAGAACCGGTAGAAATTGGGTCAGGCCGAAAGAGAATTTATGCGGGTAGAGTTAATTTTTTTTTTTTTTTTTTTTTTGAGTGTGGGGTTTGTGTAGTTTTGACAAGGGTCAAACGCTAGTTGCAAGATAGCTGGAGAGGGAAGGAAGACTGGGGGGTGAAAGACAGAAATATGGGGTCGATAGTGAAGATAATCTCAAACGTCGGTGGGGCAGGCCCATGGCTCACCAGGTGAAGATAGGAGGGTGGCAGAGGGAAGGGTACAGAGTAAATCCCCCTGTCAAAGGAAGGGATGGAAAGTGAACCGGGTGAGGGTACCTGGTTCAGATCGCCTAATGACGTTTCGGCAGCAAACTGCACAATGTCTTTATGGGTCTTCCTGGGACATGTTGTCCCATCAGTGCGAAAGGTCAAGTCCAGATAATGGCCCCAGTTTAAGCCAGTCATCAGTTAGTTGGATCGGTGCGTAGTTTAACTTTATAGTTGGCAGCCTACGAAGTTGCAGTTCCCATTTAACAAGATTGATTTTGTTTTCTCGCCGGAGATGAGTAGTCTGTTGGTGGTTGCCCAGGTCTGGGGCTTTCACAACCAGGCACAGCATTAGATGTAAAGTGTAACATGTTTTTAGGGTCGAATGGCACCAGGGGTTTCCCCCACCTCCGTGTAGTATACAATGTCATGTGATACAGAACGCTGTAAAGGCCAGAGATATAAAAGTATATGGGCATTGTATATGTGTAGAGTTGTGTACCGCTGTTCTTCTGGCCATTTAGCCGCCGTACCCCTGCTGAGGCCCAACGTTGCCCGCACTTCGTCCCGTGGAGGCAGACTAGGCACACCAATAGTTTAAAATTACTCTGGTAGGTCCTGACACCGAATTTCCTGAAATCATCCTGAAAACCACTTAAATAAAAAAAAAAAACGCACACATACGTGGAGTGATCGCGGCAGGGACAGCGCTAGAATCTGAAGGGCCAAAAGTTTTTTTTTTTTTTGTGGGTACAGCAATTTGGGTGTAGTTAAATTTGGATGTGTAGGGAGCTCACTGGCATACAGATAGTGAGGGGAAGACTGAAGGCTAAGGGGAAGAGGTAAAAATATAGGGACGATAGAGAAGGCAATCCCAGAGTCAGTGAGGTAGGCCCATTGCCTCACCATGTGAAAGGAGGGAACGGCCGGGGGGAAGGAGTTGGTGGACCGTCTCCTCCCCCTGCCAAGGGAAAGGGAGTTGAAAGGGGAATAAGGCAAGAGAGTCCCGTTCAGATCGCCAATAGTGGCGTTGGGCGGTGTAGCTGCACTGTCATTCATGGTCCAGTCCAGTGCTTGAGATGCAGGTCTAAGTTTGGGATGTTGTCTTCTAGTCCAGTTCTTGATGTAGGTGTCTTCTTTTTAGTTTCTTTTATAGTCATTAGTGAGTGTGGTCAGGTGCGATATTTAAATTCACTAGTGTGTAACCAGTGGTGTCTGTTTGCTTTTTTTTAATGGTTAAACAGTAGGCTCTAGAGTGGTCGAGATAGTTCTTACTATCTCGACCACCCTAGAGCTCACAATTTTCCCAAGAGATGTTTACCAGTTCTTGGACTGGTAAACATCTCTTGGGAAAATTGAGAGACCGGTAATGGTCTTCCTCCAACAGTATGAGGTGCTCCCGATCCTTTGGATTGAAGTGGATATTAAATGCTTTCAGGTTTGCTCCTCACCGCAGTGGCATAGTAGTAATTATACAATATCAAAGGCAGCCAATTTTGTATTGAAAGTTCCGCGTCCTGTGAGCAGAAACGTGGTGTAGAGGCCAAGTAAGAACCAGAGAGGTTGGCGTAGGTAGACTTGCAGGATGTCTGGGATAAATTTCCGGGTCACGGCGCACTTGGTTGAGTCCATCCATCTGGATTGCTAGATTTGTCTAAGGAAGGTTGTAAGGCGTTTCTTCTCTGTTACAGTGTTACTGATTGGGCTGGTGGTGAAACCAATATAAGTCACTGTTTTTTCATTTGAAAGGTGGTAGAGTAGGCTGCAACGGATGATTTCCAGATCTAGAGGGAGACAGCCTACCAGGACCTGGAGTGCGTGCAAGCTCACAGTACAGCATACCCTTAAGATGGTCATAGGACGGAGCGCTGTATAAGTCTAATTTTCTCCTATTGACTGCCGTGGTGGCTTTTTTAAATCAGATACCTGCGGCATATGAGAGGGCTGGGATAAATATGGCTTTATAGAAGAGGGAGAGTGTCCTCTTCTTTAGGCCCCAGTTCTTCCGAGTAACTCTGGCAATAAATGCTGAGTACTTAATTGTTTTCTGCAGATATACAAGATGTGAGGTGAATGATAAGTTCTTGTCAAGGGTAAGTCCAAGATGCTTTAGTTCTGTCGCTAGTTTTATTGTGGTATCCTGTATCTTGATTTGCAGTGGCCTGCGTATATCGAGAGAAGCTTTCAGGAGCATCGAGGAAGTTTTGGTTGAGGAAATTCTCAGGTGACTGAGATTGGCCCATTTCTGTAGTCTATGGATGGCCTGGTTTGCAATAGCTTCCATTTGGGCTCTGCTGTCCGCCTGTAGCATGAGGACAAGATCGTCTGCATATGCTTAGGTATCTACTCCAAGGTCCAGGCCCAGGAAGCTATCCAGAACAAGGTTCCAAAGTAGTGGCCCCAGTATGGGGGGCCTGTGGACACCCCCAATGAATAGGTCGGGTGACTTGGCAGTAGGGGGTAGTTACAATGACCGTTTTGTCAGAGAGATAGGTTTGTATACAGTCATATAGATTGCCCGGGATATTTTCCTCCCTGAGTCTGCGGAGGACGCTTGACCACCAAAGTGAGTCAAACGCCCCGACAAAGTCAATCGAAATGACAAGAAAATATTTTTTGTTAGTTTTGGGCTGCATTTGTTATGGGTCGCCCGCAGAGCGCTTCCTCCGGAAGCCAAACTGGTTCAGGGAGGAGAGGCCCGCGGCAAGGTAGGGACTTTCGATTTTATTATAGAGAAGGTTCTCAAAGAGCTTGCTGGTTACTGAGAGAAGTGCAATCGGTCTGTATGACTCAGGGAGGTCTTTTGGCTTGGTTGGGCTTTTCAGTATGAGTCTGACTTTTTGCCAATCTGTAGTTACGAGGAAAGTGGCCTGTAGAGAGGCAGTGATTAAATAAACTTAAGATGAGGTCCGGGATATATTCTACTGCCTTTTTTGACAAGCTCAGGTTAGAGGTGTCCCCTCCAGGCGTTTTCCTGTTTCGCAATTTGGTCACTGCCAAGAGCAGCTCTGCATGAGTGAAAGGGGACTCTGGAAGCCGGGTTTATTTGTGGTTCTCCTTGCAGAGCTGGAACTGTTCTGAGGAGTTAGGATCCATTTGTGGAAGAAAGGTAACATCCAGAATTCCATTTATTGATTCATGCCACGTCTTGGTATACGTTCCCATGCCTATTTTGATGTCTAGTATTATCTCCCCTCTGGGTAGTTTATTAGTTATTTTGTATACAACTCCCAGGGGTCAGTATTTCCAACGGTGGAGACCAGGGTCTCCCCAGACTTTCTTCCTTGTTCTTATTAGAGCAGTATTTTCGTTCCTGACCTCACGATAACGCTGTCTTAGATTGGATGTGTGCACCCTACGCATTGATTAGAAAGTGAAGATTAAAAAAAAAAAAAAACCCGAAACATTCTTATGGAAGTAATGAGGTGTGCCATCTTGTTGGAAGCATGTGCCGTCACTTGATTAATCTTTCTGTGAAGAAGAATGATCGGTGGATGTCTTTCTGTAACTTACAAAACGAAAATGTTACATTTGGGTCTGTCGCGGACGTGCTCCAAAACCATGGGTTTTTACGACTCTCACCATAGACAAGGTGAATACAACCCAGGCGGTGTTATGTTCACCTTACCTGTGACATATGCCATAGACTGCGTTTCTTCCATACAAAAAAAAAAGTGCTCTTTCTGTACCAGTGTATTTCGCCATTCTTTTAACCTTCAGCAATCAATAAAAATGAGCACGAAAATCCGGACTTTAATTCTACCTAGTTTTACCACTGTCCGCAGATATTGACTATAGAGAATACATTTACGAGAATACAAGATATTTTAAATTAGTTAAACGTTGATTGATTTCCTTGTAATTACTGTTCATGCTAAAGTTTTTGTAACTAGTTCAAATCGTTACCCGCTTTTCGTTTCTGCTTAAAAAAAATAATAATAAAATAAGTGTGAATAGACGTAGAACCCTAGTTTTCAGTTACTGTGCGTGTGCACCATGGCACTGAAAAATCTGTAACCACACCTTTTCCAAAATAAAATAAACAAAATAAAATAACGAATGAAGATCTCAGTAAGAGAGAACGTGCATGGACTTAACATGATTTTCTTCTGTTGAATGCTTATAAAACGTAAGAAAATTGACTCTTTCACCGCCATTCGAAAGAAAACCGGTTATTAGATGCGAGACTGAGAAACAAATTTCATGCTTAACTACTTAACTTAAAGATTCTTCCCCAAACCTTCTTTATTCAAAATAAAAGATTTACGTTTGAGCGACCTAGCGCAACGGCCAAAGTGGGTCTTTTCCTGCCAGTAGTTGTGATTGTGCACATGACTCTACAGAAGACCAAATATGACTTTTGCATCAAGGCAATGACGACCATGAGGTATCATAATGCGTTCTCTATGCTCAGTTTTTCTGTTTGCGGGAGAAAAAGACTCCCATCGGACTAATTTGACTACTGTGCAAAAGAGCCAATAAAAATTCCTCCCGTCTAGACAGGACTCTGCATGAGACTTTCTACGCATGGCGATAGTAACCACTGTACTTCCGCAATGGGAGAACAAAGAACGCAAACGCAGTCATATGTTATATCGATGTAATTCAAATTTCCATAAATCAGAATGTTTCTTTATTTTTGATAGTTAGGTCAGTTAAGCAACCTTCAATAATCATCCTTGTATTATTGATTTCATTGTACCTTTGAACAACACGCATGTCAGCATAAAGTGCTATTCAGTGTGCTTAAACAGCAATGGGTCAGATACCTCCCTGAAGGTTAGCATTCGATGTCCTTAATCTAGACTCTCGGATCAAGAGGAAAATCAATAGCGCCCGTGATGTATTAATTTGGCTGATATTCTGTGGATTGATCAGTCAGTTGTCCTGAACCGGTTACTCTAAATAATACACCTTCCAGTTGAAACTGTTTGCGTGTTTAGAGTAACCAGAGGCCCGTTTGGCATGAGCTGTCCTGGTTGGTTGGTCACAATTACAATAGAAATCTCATTTTTCTCGTAACATTAATAATATCAGTACATTTATATTTTCTGTTTTACTGTAAGACAGATAAACCTGGCTTCTGCATTAGTAGTTGGCTCGGCAGAGGCAGCGTTATTCCCCTTTTCGAGTTATAAAATTATCAGTGTCTAGAAAATAAAGATAAAAAAAATAATAATTTAATACTTCACAAAAATATAAACAATAAATAATTAACAAATAACACACATGGCATTTAAATTAATATATATGAAAAAGCAATACAAACGAGCGAGTAGTAGCAAAACTTGATAGAACTTATCACTGTCTATGCAGGCTTTTGCATCACATTTGCTTTCCCCCCTCCCCTAACAAACACACATCACGCTGCGCAGGCGCGCATTGTATCTAAGAAGATAGAAGGTGCAAGCAATGGCATAGTAGATATTTGCTATTTTTCCCTTTAGTAGTCGAAAATATAATTCGAAGATTTTTATTTATTCATGCATTAGCCACAGTGTAAAGTGTTGGTTGGTTATTTCGGTTTTTAGGAGCATTAGTAACTAAGGCCATATTGCTACGGGGATATGCGGTGGTCATTCCCTGACCTTTCCGCATCCTCCGTATTTAGTGGTCACGGGTTCGAACCCCGGTCTAATCAAGAAGCGTGTGCTACGCACTGCTGCTCCTGTCCACCTGGCTACGGAGGCGCCCCCAGTGTAAAGTGTGTTCGTGTCTAACGACACCAGTGGTTCCCCCATCTCCTAGTATATACACGTTGTCATGTGAACCATTACTGTTGAGGCCAGAGATTGAAAAGTGTGTGGATATTGTATGTGTACCGTTGTTCATTTAGCCGTTGGGCCCCTAATGGGACGGGCGATTCGCCACATGTGGCTAGTGGCAAACGTATTGGACATTATAGTTTAGAATCCAATATTTTATGGGATCATCTACAATCTAGATGATCCCATAAGTTCTATTGGGTTTAAGTCAGGCGATTTGGGTGGCCACACCATAACTTGCAAAAAAACCCCCTCCTGTTGTTTAGTTGCTAGAAAGTCCCTACACAGCTTAGGGCTGTACTTTGGGTCATTGTCTTGTTGCAGTATAAAATTTCTTCCACAAAGTCGAAGTCCAGAGGATATTGCATTATGTTCAAGAATATTTTTATTGCCTTCTTTTCTTAAAATTATTTCAATTCTGACGACGTCACCAACTCCAGAAAAACAGAAACCCCAGATCATAATGGAACCATTACCATGTTTGACTGTAGGCAATAAACAATGGGGCACCATATTTCCTTAAGTTGATCATCTAACAAACTCTGCGCTTGGATTTAAAAAATTTCAAATTTGTATTCATCCGTCACAGTACGTTTTTCTGCTCTTTAGTTGTCCAATGTTAATGGCTCTTAACCCAAGCCAACTGTTTTCGGTTTTATAAAGGGTTTTCGGACCGCTACATGGCCATGAAGTCCTGCTTGTTTAAGACGAAGTTTTACAGCGGATTTAAACACGGGAATTTCCCTGTTCCTACTGGACTCATCTGGATTTTCAGGTGCAGTAAGTCATCGACTTACTGCGTCTAGAAATCAGTCGCAGAAACCATACTGCGACTTACGTTGTTTAAAAATCAGTGTTATGGTCTCCTTGAATCGTCGAATGGTAGTTTGTACTCCTTTAAATGAAATACCAAAAGTTTTGACAATACTTCTCATGAAATCTTTCTTTATACAGAATTATAATAGTACATACTTTTTTTTTTCAACACCCGGTTCCTTATTTCTTGCCATATTTATCACGAAACACAAAACTTACACCAAAGTGACAGCTCTTACCGCTCAATTTATATTATTGAAAAACACTCTATAGAATGATTGAAAATCTTCTATAATATAGAAACAATACTTCCACTTTCTTGAATATTCTAGAATCGTTTAAAATGTTCTACTACATTCAAGAGTCTTCTACACGTTCGTTTTTTTTTTTTTTTTGAATCTTCTCGAATATAATTGAAACTTAAATATTATTTTAAGTTTTTTGATTTTTATACGTAATAGAAAATATTTTAATAAAATAAACAAGTTGGTCTTATTTTAATAAAAACTTCGATATAGAAAGACGTATAATTCAACATGCAGTATAGGCAAGCGGGATACATCGCGAACACGTATGTCGGGTCGAAAGTGGAGGAGGTCATTATCCCTTAATTCAGCGACGGTGCGACCACACTTCGAATATTGTATGCATGTCTGGAGGCAGCATTTAAGGAAATATATCCGGAGAAGGTGCAAAGAAGGCGGACTAGAAGAGCGCTGAGCATTATCACTATGAGGAACAGCCTGGAAGATGAGGCTTTCAGCAATTTGAACTAAACATTTTGGGGAGAATTTGATTGAAGTGAATAAGGCCCTGGGGAGGGGGGGAGTTAGTAGAATGAATGAGGGAGGAGCATTCTCACTGGTGAGTGGCACGCGTGGATAGCACTGTGCATAAAAGCACCATCCTCTCCACATTGGATAAAAAAAAGGCCCGGTTCGAATTCCGTGAATGACGCCTGAAATTTTTATAAGCTTTTTGCACAAAGTGGCTGAGTCACTTTGTCAGGCGAGGATAGCATGGTTTTTTTCTCCCAAAAACGAGTTTTTCGTCCAACATAACAGGCAAATCGACCACAGAACATACATAAATAGACGGCCGCCGTAGCCGAGTGGTCAAGCGCACGGGTGCCTAAGTACAAGTGCTTTGATTGACCGGGGTTGAAGCCCGTGACTGCTAAATACAGTTCTGTTTCTTGTATTCTGTTTTGTGAGCTCCTCTGACCGTTTGTTCGTCCCGGAGTATAAACAAAAAATTTAATTTTTATTTAATTAACGGACATAATATGTACGGCCTATGGTCTAAGTCGCTGAGGTAAGAAGCAGAAGACACAATATAAAATCTTAAGGAAGAACAGTAGACTAGACCTTATGAAGTTTTTATATCTTTGTGTACACAAAGATACAAAAAGGAAAATTAAAAAAATATATAACGTGTTATTATGATCCCTTACATTAATGCAGTATTAACTATACTTACATGCTGCATCACGTAAGGTATAAATTTACAATATTTACATGAATGATACTCATACCTTTTCTGTGGAGACGCATCGATGCGCTCTTGTTTAAAAACGCGTGAGTATGGTGGGACGTTACCCCCACACGTAGCGAACGAATTTCTTCAAAGCACAGGAGAGAAGAAGAAAATCTTTATTGTACAGTAAAGATACAATAATTTGCCCGCCACAGCCAGGAGGCCAGGGGCTTGACAATTATATAGGGTAATATAAAAATATGTACAGTATAAAAATTTGTGCAGTATAAACGATTACATAACAATTAAAAACGTAGCCATTCAATAGATATGAGTATGTACATAGTTGTGAGGCAGACAGTGCACCCAGGTATGTGCACGTTCATATGTACAAAGCACATATTTAAGCATATTCACACAAGTCAGAATATTTCACAGTGCCAAATTATTGTTCGGTATTGCATTTTCTTGTGAAGACAGTTCGTCGATTTGCCTGCGACGTGCCGTTATGCGCCTCATAGGAGATAGCAGATGGAGACATCAGTATGAGTCGACATCAGGGGCCAAACAAAAGGGGAACAAGTTCGGTCAACGAGCGCCTGTAATAGATATCAGAAGCGAATTTCTCTAGGTCAACTCCGATCATTAGCAGGGCTTGTACTGTAGGAAGTACTTGTCCAGGTAGGAATCTGTCACTGATCTTCAGCCTGTTCCGTTGTAGCTGAAGAAGAGGGGTGGCTCGTAAGGACGGAAGTGGAACATGCCACTGGCATATTTCCCAGAAGTCAGGGGAGTTGATTTTTCCAATCAGCATTTTGACTGTGGTCGCAGTTCTCCTCATGCTAATTATTTGAGGCAGCCGCGGGATTTGGAGTTGGTCGGCCATGCTGGTGGTCCTCTGCTGAGGGGGGAGTCGATGTTTGTGGGTTGCCCACTTCAATATCCAGTATTCACTGGCGAAGATGGGCTTCATGAGAGAAGGTACTGCGGATGCCCATATTTCAGAGGCATACAGAAAGGTAGGATACACAATGGTTTCCAGATATCTGATTGTGGTTCTTGCGTCTGTGTTATGAAGAAGATGTTGACGGGCAATCCAGCGCATTCGGTTGATCTTGCGTAGAACACATTCGATGTGACAGTTGAACCTAAGGTTTGGATCGAAGATTACACCGAGATCTTTGTGTTTAGTAACACTTGGAATAACTGCACCCTGCAGTGAGGGTTGTATGGATGTGGGACACTTCTTCAGAGAAAAAACCATAATAACGGATTTTTGGGGGTTCAGTTTGAGACCGAAATGGTTGAGATGGCTAGAGAAAGCTGTGATCTTATTACAGATTTCCGATGTGATCACTCCTCTGTCAGCTGATGGTGGTACTTCTGTTAGGAACTTTATATCGTCGGCGTAGGTAATGACATCATCTCTGTTACACACAAACGGAATAAGGAGGGAGGTAAAAAGTAACCCCGATAAAACGCCACCTTGCGGCACACCAGCATTGATGGATCGGGTATAGCAGAGGTTACGATGAGTGAGGTACACTGTTCTGTTCCGGAGGAGCGAGTGCAGAAAAGCGAAAATGTCACCTTTGATCCGAAAGAAATTGGTTAGGAGATTCAGAAGGGCTGAGATGTTGAGGCTATCAAAAGCAGCTTCAATATCGGCATAAACAACCGCCATTTCTGATCTGGCCTCAAATGCATTTAAAATTTCCGTTTGGACTGCCAGAAGGTTGGAGACAGTTGATCTATTAGGGAGAACATAATGGAGTTGTTTTGATGATTGTGGAAGAAGATGGCGTGTTATATGCGGAAGAAGGACTTTTTCCAGTAGCTTTAGGAGCGTGGATGCAGTGGAAATCGGTCTATAGTGCTTCGGCTGGCTTGGTAGTTGAACTTTAGGTAGTGGGGCAAGACTGTATTTGCTCCAGGATGCAGGAAACACTCTATGAGAGAGGATGGAGTTGAACAAGTAGAGCAGAGGATCAAGGATATATGGACTAAAATATATATAAATAAATAAATTTTCTGTTTATACTCCGGCACGACAACCAAGTCAGTAGATTTTACAATAAATCGTCAATACAAATATTTATCGTATTTAGTAGTCACGGGCTTGAACCCCGGTGCACTCAAGGAACGCGTGCTATGCACTCTCGCTCCTGACCACTGGGCTACGTCAGGCCTATGAGAGCTTGGCAGATGGTGTAAAGAGGAGAAAGAGCTTGTTTTTATTGGCTTCTGTGATTCTAGCGAGCTGCTAAGACCTTTTGCCAATAGGTTTTATTGATGTCAAGTCGTTATCGAGGTGCTGTACTTCGGTCAGCATTTGATTTGGAAGGAAGCGGTCTGAGATATGAAGTCTCCGTTGCTTCGAGCAGAGAATCAGGGTCGACCGAAGTTCTGGCTTTTGTATTCGCCAGTAACACGAATCCCAAATAGACTGTGTTAAGATTTGGTCTGTGACCATTTTAATATCAGATAGTCGCTGCATCCCCAGTGAAGTGGCTAAGGTTGTAGTTCTGTCCTGTGGTGGGAGACAAGGTTTCCGGTTAGCCCATTTAAGGAACCAGAATTCTGCAGCAACGATTCGCTTCTTCGTTGTAGTAGTTGCTGATGCCCACACTTCAGCGGCAAAGAGGAGTGAAGAATTAATTACTGTCCTAATGAATTTCCTAATTATCTGAGGATCCTTAACATAGATTAATTGCTGTTTGGCTGTCCATCGAAGAGAGGTTGCTCTGGACGTGAGCTTGTCTACATGAGCATAGAAGCAAAATTTTGGGTCAAATGCTATACCCAAATCTGTGTGTGGAGGAGTGGCAGATATTACAGTTCCATCGAAGGTTGGGGCTATTATTGTAGGGGGGGGAAACACCGTTAGTTGTTTTTTGATGCTTGATTGAGACTCCATATTGTTTGAGGTAAGAGGAGATATTGATGAGACTATTGATACATGCTGTAGCCTCAAGGTGGTTGTTGGAAATAATAGGCTTAATATTTCTTTCCATCAGTATTCTCATTATTCCTGAACTTTAATTTATTATACTCAATATCACCTCTGCTGCACGTAATATCAAACTAATAAACTTAACATTGTAGTTATAACTTAAGTAGAGTTGAAACTAATAAGGTAATTTGTGTATTTTTGAACTGACAATAAATCAATCTGTTAGTAGAGAATCATTCTGAAAGTTGTATTGGTGTTCGTTAGGCGGGCAGAACGAATATAGAAGATGGTTGAGCAACTTGCCACAACAGTTTTTGGTTGTTGCGATAATGATAAACATTGAAATGATTACCAGTGTTCAATCAATATGCCCCAAGATTGGTTTACATTGTGCGCATCCATTCACTTGTCATCTTTTGATTTTATTAGAGTTGCGATCTGAATGTTGACAAATGTCCATAATTGTTGGAAGGAAAAAATAAATTCTCATCAGTGTTTCACATCAGATTTTTTTGATCAGTTGTGATGTCGCTGCCATTGCTGCTTCGGCAGGTTACCTGGAGTTTCAGTGTGTTTCGGCTTTGAGATTGGGAAATATGGTAACGGCTGCTTTTGCACCAAACTCTATACCTATACATCATGACGAGCCCAAGGCCAGCTTTATATGTATATTATGTTCACTGTTGTGAAGTAATCTTCCTTCTGCAGGAAGTCAGCAATTCGCCAATACGAAAATAGCGCTTCGGTGACCTTTGAGGATTTATCTACATCCGCTAGTGCCATTCCACGTTGTGGGACGATGCGCACAGAGGCCGTTTATACATTCTCCTTGATTGGCAGATGAAGTGAGGGATGCTATTATGTCAATTTAATTATTTCCATACGGTTAAACATGCTATAACCCTGGACAATCTCATCACATACATTTGAAACGGCTGTGTAAAATTTTTACTTCGGAGCATCCGAAAAATGGAATAGAATAATCTAGTGGCGTCAGAAGTCTGGCATTGCAGTCGGTGGTGGCACTTCGAGTCACGCAAACCATGTATTAGACAGCCAGTCACCAGAAATCGGTCATCGGACAGTGCCACGTGCAGAACGAACAGTACAGTTCCAGTTTATTAGTGACTAATAGCGAATCTGAATTCATATTCGTACCTTACCGTGTTGGGACAAACAGACGCATTTTTAATTTTGTCTAGACAGTCAGAAATTAGTCCCCCACACTCAGGGCTTATTTTAAAATTTTAGTTAGTTACTCTGTACATTAAATTTATTTTAACCAGATTTACTTTCTATTACATCAAAATAGAATATTTTTCACAGCTAGTGATCAAACGAATCATAGTATGTACTCGAAAATGAAGTAGAATATACCTGTGCAGTGTTCTACCATTTGGGAGAGAAAAATATTTATCGTTAGCTTCATGAGGCACATTTACAAATTTTTCACCCCCAAAGGTAAAATATCTCTACAGTGGAGAGCAGAGGGAAATTTTTCAAATGGCTGTACTGGATTTTTGAGACATTTCTGCTCACATTACTCTCCCAGTTCCCAGGCTATTCTTAATTTTAAACAAGTTAGTTGATGTACGTAGTGCGCTACATTTCAGGCGTGTTCGACTTTTATTTCTTAAATTCATTGAATTTTTTTTCTTTTTTTGTGATTAATTAACAGAAGTGAAAAATAATCATTTTTAATTAACTAATAATATATAAGTAATAGTTTTTACTAAACTGCACATACCTCAGACAAACCTTAACCTCACAACGTACTTTTACTCCTCGTTTTTTAACGCTTTGTAATCAGATCACGTGAAACGTAATAGGAATTTCAGGCTGTGATATGTGAACAGTCGTAGTGTCAACGCTTTCATACTGCAGTTGCTTGTTTCTTCCTGGATTTTAATGAAAACTAAAACATAGAACGTATTTTACGTTTATGGTCTGATTATTTATTTTTATATATTTTTTTTCGAACTGCAACGACTTATGTGCGAACCGAGAACATTTTGTTTCTGCGCATCCGCCATATTGCCTATTTATTCCAACAATCAGCGCAAGACGACAAACTTAATAACCAGTGCTCAATACAATGTATGGTATATGGATAGCGTGATATGAATATAAAATAAATAATAACAAATTATTTCCGGAGTCCTATTTTTCAATTTTAATGAAATTGGGATGGCTCGACAACCCTTTATAAAATGTCATGAAAATCAGCCCATTGGGAGTCGAGTATGGACGGACATGATGAAGACAATACGCACTTATGCATATAAAGTACATACTGGAATTACTGCTGTGTTAAACTGCAGTAATTGCGGTGTGCCGCGAGATTAGGGAAACCTCCATTGAGTTCAATGGCAATCACTATTTAGGTGGGCCGTGAATGTCTTGTGACTTGAGTAGCCAAAGATAAGGAACCACTGCATTAAAGCAATCGCTTTTAACTCATAATTTCAAAAGACAATATCTTCTTAAATCAACTGTGCAAAAATTATAGTAGGATACGGATTCACACATATCCAGAAAATCATGCAATTATAGTAAAATCTCTAATTCGGACTGATGAGAGGAAGGGGCAGACCGAATTAAAGAACAATTATATGTAAACATTTTCAAGTCTAGTTCATAAAATCATGCTCGTAGGATACGTACACGATGAAAAGGAAAAAACTGAAAATGCTATATTCAAAACAAATTTGAAAATGAAGAGTTAAAGTCGCATAATACGACATTTAAACAATAAAATGTAATTAATGTGTTAAATGTTAATAATTATAAATTTAATCAGATATATTGTTTCCTCAATCGCACTTTTTTTTTTTTTTTTTTTTTGAAAAATCGGTATTTTTGTTGATAAACGTTCCTTTGTACAGTACTGCTGTTTTATGACAGTTCATTTCTTTTAAAGCGAAAATTTTTCGAATTCCTCGCCAGAATCAAAAATATTTTCCGTTGTCTAACTGAAGTACTGTATATTAACCGCTCCTTTTCCAATTTTTAAAGAAGTTCATAAAAGGATATCTGCTATCCCTGTCTATGTCCTTGTTTAAAAATCGGGGAAGTGAATGAACCATTGATGTGGAATAATTTTTGATATTTCGGGCTTCATGTTTAGGACTCTTACTAATTCGCTTTGATAAAACAGTAAAACTGAATTCGAAATTAAAATCAGTTGGTCTTCTGGCGTTCTTGTGAAGGTGTACAGCAGGATTACAACCACTCAAGAAGCGAAGGAGAAAACATCTGCGAAATATGATTTTTTTTTTTAGACCCTATTAGTAATAAATATTCTAAACTTTCCACAGGTGAAGTGCTTTGAATTTCAAGTATTTAGATAAATAAAACCTTTGCAACACTCCGTTCAAACATTAGATAACAACTTTTACAATGCTGGGATGTATTTACTGCTCATCGGCAATGACTTACAAACCACGAGATGATAAATATTTATATCCTACCCAATTTTCCAAAATTTCTTGTTATCACTGCGTAAAATTCATTATTTAGATACAAAAATTTAGCTTTTCAGCTGAAATAAATTTGAATATTAAAATCCTCTGATATTTAGCTTCTTGATTGTGAAACTTGGTGAAGAAATGCAAGTTATGACATCCTATACATCAAATTTACATAAATAAATCCTTATTTGTCCTGCCATAAATAAGAACAAAACGTACAAAATCGGTAAGAGAAATTCCCGACATGGCACTGGATTCCAGGGGAGTATAGGAAGTTCGCGGCCTAAATTCATGAAGGACCAGAATCGTGTGACAATGAAACAGCTCAGCTAAGGTGCATCAACAGTATGGTTCTCTGCCCCAACAATCGGTGACCATTTTATTAGGTACACCCACCCTTTTTCTTGAAATGATATGCTCCTTCAGTAACGGCATTACGTGTTCAACCCATGCGATATAAACAACGTAGGGATGCTGTAAGTGTGCATGAAATTCAGGGAGAGAGAGAGAGAGAGAGAGAGAGAGAGAGTAAGACGTGACATGGGCAGTCAATGTCGGACATGCTGGTATATGCATCTTAAATAAACTGCAACCCCGATGCAAGACTGTCTCGGATGTATTGATATTGGTGTCCTATAACCAAATAACATCCAGAAAACGGCCATCCTGTGATCGGAAACAGCTCATTTGTGTGAGAGAACGATGGAGGCTGACAAGATGTGTAAGTTATCAGAAAGGCTACAGTCAGTCAAATAACAAGGCAGTGCAACACTGGTAACCAAAGAACACATAACTCGACGTAGTTTGTCAGATGGAGTATGACAGCCGATAACACTGAACCATGTTTCACTCCTGTCAGCGAAAAAATGGTTGTAGTGAATTCAGGACCTAACACTGTGGAGGACTGAAAAAACGTTGCTTAGTGGTACGAATCCCGGTTTCTTTAGCTTCATGCTGACGAGAGGACCAGAATATGACATAAGCAGCACCATGCACCAATCCTGCTAGGTATGTTAACAGTGTAAGCTGGTAGTGACGGCGATGTGAAGAGATTTCGTAGAGAAACCCCACCCCCTTTCGATACTAGTAGAGCAATATTTGGATTCCACAAGTTATACAGAAATTGTTGGCGACCACAAGCGACCTTTCATGGCTGCAGTGTATCCACTAGTGCATGTGTTCTTACAACAAGATAATGGCGATATCACGCGGCTAAAATTGTGCCAAATGGTGTCAGACGCACCAGAGTGAATTCAACATGCTGCGGGGGCCTTCCCTGTCACTAATCGCAATCTAATTGGCCAGTGGGATGATGTGGAACGCGCTCTTTGGGGTAGAGATGCGCAACGATCTGAATGCTCAAACAACTGAATTAGCATGGACCTGCATTCCTGCTGGTCCATGTTTACATACTTTTTCGACACCTCACTTGAGTCCATACCAAGACGAATCCAAGCTGTTCTGCGGAGTGAAAGGGAACCCAGCTCGCTGTTAGGTAGGTATATCCAATAAAGCGGCCATTCAATGTACAAGATTTGATAATAAAGTTCCCGGATTGGTGCAATAAAAAGACCACAAACCCAAGGAGTTCAAAAATGGTTTTATTTTTGATTCAAGGTAATCACTACCTGATTGAATGCACTTACTACACGTTCTAAAACTTTCTGAAAAGTAGTCAGCGAAGGCATCGGAAGAGTTGGGTGGATGGTTGAGGTGTACACTGCCATGTTTCGTCAGAAATGCACTTTACAAAAAGTGCGGAATGGGCGGGGAATTGTTGTGCAACCAGAGCCGTACTTATGAACAGGCACATGAGGCACTAACCTCAGGCCTTACCATAGTGGGGGGGCCTCGCGGGTCCTCTGTAATCTCATTTTTTTTTTTAACGCCCTGATCCAAACTAGGGCCCACTTTTACTAGAACAAAAGAAAATCGCTCTCCCTGATTTTCTAATAGGTTGCTTACAGTAGAACACAGGTTGATCACGGCGTATTGTCCGCGTCCAGAATGTGCTCCTGAATCTTTTCTACGGGACAAGATATGGACACAAGATAGCAGTTGACCAGCGTGATTTCTCGGTACAGTACTGGGAGAGGCAGTTGTTAATGTGCTAGAGACACCACTAAATTGTGGAATGCTAATCCCTTTAGCTCTTGAATCGTGCCTCAAAATTATTTTGGGGCACGATTTAAGAGCTAAGATTACAAGAATTTAAGATTACAAGGGCCTCAAAATAATTTTGTGCCTCGAAACGCATAAGTACGTGCAACAAGAACCGGCTGCCTTCCTCTCGAAATTGCGGCTTACCTGGGAAATGCGATTCAAGTAGTCTTTGACTTGTACGTAGAACGCAGTATTGACTCTTTTCCCTTCAGGTACAAATTCCTTGTGAATTATACTCAATTTGTCGAAAAACATGGTCAGCATGTCTTGATCCTGGACTTCTGCAACGAAACTTTTTGGGCCTTGGTGATGATTTTCGAGTTCACTACATGCTCTGACGCTTTTGTCTGGGTCGTACTGAAACACTCAACGCTCATCTCTAGCGACAATACCGTCAAGGAAAGTAGGATTGTCTTGACAAGTCCCAATGAAGTCTTCGCATGATGACACTTTGTTGCTTCGCTCATCCGCGAGTCTGTACGGCACAAATTTTTCACAGGCCTTCCTTTCCCTAAATCTTCATGCAGAATTTGATTAATACATTTGTATTCTCCTTATTCATATGAAACTCATCAGCCATCATTCTGAGGGTCAAACGAAGATCTGTCACCACGATTTCCAGAACTTTTGCAACTCTGTCCTCATTTCAAGAGGTTGAAAAATGCCCACTTCTTTGGTCATTGAACATCCTCACGGCCCTCTAAACCACTTATACCATTCAAACACATTGATACGATTTTACGTTTCATTACCATAAACAGTTTTAAAATTTAATACGTTTCTGTTGCAGATTATCCCAGTTTAAAGCAAAATTTGATATTCGTTCGTTGCTCTATTGCAAAATCGTGACACAGAACGTTAATACTACAAATGAAACTGGTTGATATTTGTAACGTGTAGGCCTACCGGACAATCTCTGTATGCCACCATCTGTTGGAGGGAAGTTTAACTACAACATACTACTTCCGTTTATTTTAAAACTTATCGAACCTGACTGAAACACCAATCCGGCAATCTTTATTGCCACACCATTCGTATTTCAACAATTTTAAGTCTCGAATACCCCTTGAAACAACGCAACCGGTTCTGGTAACCATCAATACACTGTCCTTAAAGCTCAACCACTGCCAGATGAGAACTGAAAAACCTGGGACTTTGAGGGAGGAATCTACACCTTCCGCCTGAGATTGAAAAATTAGTCTCGATTAAGGACGTTAGAAATTCCTTCAGTCATCACGGGACTCTGACCTTTCCAAACGAGTGGTGAACAGCATTGTACCATGCCGACCAAGCTGCCGCGATGAAATGTCAGATTTAGATAGTCTGGAGTCGTGGTGCACATAAATGTTAAAAATGTTTGTCCGGAAGAATCACTGCATCGGGGGAACTCGACCAGCAGTGCAGGCGCCGATTGCCGTGGGGACCAACAAAAAATTGGAGTCAACTAGTAGTCATGACATGTGATAAACGATTCAGATAGGGCCAAAATCTACCTGTCTGATCCTGCCAACATCAAACCTTAAGTCACCCACTGAAAGCAACAGATTATTAAAATATTCTGTTTATACTTAGGATCGACCACATAAGGTAAGAGAACTTCAAGACAGAGAATACAAGAACATTCACCGTATTTAGTAGTTATTTAGGCTTGAACCACGGTCAATGAAACGCGTGTACTTCTGTACTCGCACGATCAGTCGGCTACGGCGGCAACTTTTTTTTTTTTTAACAAGAGGGTTCGTACGAGCCCCATAGAGCCTCCTCCAGCATGGCCCTGGATAGACGTGATCAATAATCTGGATATTAATCTAAAATTCTGCCAACATAACATGCGTAACTCTTCAGCTGTGACTTCAGGTGTGTTGGGGACTAAACTTCCAACTATTCCTGATGGCCAAAAACATTGTAACACTAATCTCTACTCTCAGAATAGATACTACAACATTAAAAAAAATTCTGCATAACAAGCTGTCCCATCCTCTGATACCCCCCCCCCCCAAGATCCAAAACTTCAGACGAATCCTGTGATTAACTTTTGAGAAGCACTAAACATAATGAACTTTTATGTTAACAGAATAACAATAGTTTGATTATACGACAAAAAATGGACGTATTCAATTACTGTATTTGACGGCATATAAGACGCACGTTTTTTCAGAAAAAAATGGCCTTAAAATCACTCTTCGTCCTACATGCGGAAGTGAGCCCTCCCTCATCAATGCTAGCGGGTTTTATTTCGCCGTTCGGTCAGAATATTTTCGTTTCTGAAGGATAATGGGACACCCTAGGATACTTTTGGACTCGCAGAGTTGTTTGGAATCAATTCCAAGAGGTTTCGAAGGCCACAGGAAAAGCGATGGAAGGTTCAAGATTCTTCTCCAGGTTTCTCAATAGTTCGCCGATCCTTTAAAAGGTGGCAATACCGACGGGCCAGTTAGTTCTGTATGGCGTTTCGTTATGTTGAGTGTCTCCCTTTGTTCGGTGGTGTACTTTGTGTGAAGTGACTATAATCATGACAATGGATTGTAATTATTTTTATTGTGACGACTGAAATAAAATAAAGAACAGTGTTAATTGTTTAAAGTTTTGACCTGCTGTGCTGATGGCACAAAACTACCACCATTTTTGACATTAAAAACGTTTTTTACTGGCGTTATTCCAAAAATATTGTAACGAAAAACCGTCATGCGAAAAGCGTTACGAAAATTTATTCCAGTTTAATTTATCTTCTACTGGACCAAACTTAATGAAATTTTGCACAGAGCTTGATCTTTTCTCTATATCAGAGGAAAGAACTTTCAAACCTCTGAAAATTGTAGTTTTTCTAGGTTAGTGGAAAATATAAACATGTGATCAAGGAAATTTTCTCACGTAATAAAAGGAAACTATCTCTTGTCATTTGGGACCAGTTCAGAGCCCATAGAACTTACGTCTTTAAAAAGACGGTGAGGGAATTGAATACACAGGCAGTTGTCATTCCTGTAGACTGATAAGCCAATTGCACAAAATTGAAATGTTTTAGGTATAGTACTAAAGTACTATCTTAAAACGTTCAGGTTGACTTGCATCGCTTTAGATAGTCCCTTTATGAGACAAACGCCAGGTTTACAGGGGCTGTCCCCAAGGCTCGGTACTGGGCCCGCTCCTTTGGAATGTTGTACTTGATGACTTCCTTAACACTAACCTTAATAAAGTTATCTGAATACGCCTCTCAGGCCTATACAGATGATCTGGTCCTGGCCGTGTCTGCAGACAGCAGGGCGCAGCTAGAAAATTCTGCGAACCAGGCTCTCTTGATATTACAAAACTGGGCAAGCGATCATAATCTTCAAATCTCTTTAATGAAGACTAATTCCATCTTACTGAAAGGGTCCCTCAGAAGACGTCCACAAATTAAGATAAACGAGACTACAATACGTTTCACTACTGAATTGAAATATCTAGGAATAATCCTGGACTCAGGACTTACATTCCTCCCACATTTGAAACACTTGCAGACAAAATTAAGGAACTACACTGCCATGGTCGCTAGAGTTACATGACGGGATTGGGGCCTCAACCGCCGCACTCTCTCGCTGTTCTACAAAGCAATATTTCTACCGGCGATTACATACGCTCCAGGGATATGGTATCCGAAAGCAAAAATAGTAATAAACAGATGGAAGCTTGAAACTATTCAAAGATTTATCTTCCTTACCATTACCAGGGCTTGCCATACTGTCAGTACCCATGCCCTTCAGGTGCTGGCAGGCGCCCTTCCTTTGGTCCTGGAAGTGATACGTTGCGGGCTCCTCTACCAACTATCAAAAGGCACAACGGTGATGTTCATGGACTACACCATTGATCCCACTAACAACTTGAATGCTGAAAAGAAGCGCCTTAGCCTCCATTTACAACAGACATGGCAAGATAGATTGGCTAACTCTACTAAAGGAGATATCACTAGGAAATTTATTCCACATATCAATAAGGTATATCCCAAGTCTCCTTCATGGTTCTCCCCCGGCCTGCATGCAACTTTCTTGCTAACAGGTCACGGATCCATCAGAGCCAAACTCTCAAGTCTTGGAATTATTGATGATCCCCTCTGCCACTGTGGAGAGCTGGAGAGTTGGACTCACCTAATGTATGACTGCCCTTTGTATGAGGACCTTCGCTGCATTCTGATTACTAGAATTAACTTCAATCCAAAAGTCCAGGAGCATTACTTGTTGGGCAGAGAGTACAAGGCCTTGCAATACTGCCAGGAGCTCTTCACAAGAAGATCCCTACCGCTGGAATGAATATACACCTGACCAACTCGTCCTGCCCAAATTCAAGCTGGACTGTCAACGACTACCATCGCTAATGGGATGGGACCTCTGTACCATGGATGACAACACTGCTTTAGATCTTCTTGATTTAGACTCTTCACAAACTATGATATTATGCAGCGACCAAATGGACAGAAGCCCTGAAGCTGCTGCCATTAAGCTTTCCTTGCCACGTTCCCTTGCGTGGTTCTTTTTCTCCACCACCCAGGTGGTGGGGAGTTTACCCTGGTCGCCTGCCACCTCGCCACCCCTCTTTTCCTCTGGTGGGGCATGGGCCTGCTCCACTGTTTCTGGGGGTCATCTTCCCTATGGACCCCTTATCTCTGTCTTTTCCCCCAATCTTCAGTTTCCCTCCCCTTCTCTAACTTATAACCAGCGTCTGAATCATCTCTAAATTGCCTGACCCCTACACCCAAAAACTTAAAAAAAACATCAATTGCATAATTCTTTTTGCTGACCCCTATTTGTAGCAGTTTTTTTTAATTTTTTTTTAGGTCCTAACCACTGAAATCTCAGGAAATTAAGTGGCAAGACCTGCCAGAGTAAATAACTACAACACTAGTGTACCTGGTCTGCCTCCACGGGGCAGAGTGGACAACGTTGGAACACTTTAGGGACCCAGCGGCTAAATGACCAGAGGAACAACGGTATATGACACTACACATATACAAAATCCATACACTTTAAACCTCTGGCTTTGACAGTGTTCTGTTTCACACCCACAATGTATACTACGCGGAGATGGGGGAAACCCCTAGTGCCGTTTGACACTAAACACACTTTACACTGTACAGTCCCTTTATGACATTTAGTTGGAACGTTGTACCTTTATTCAAAAAAAAGTAAAATGGCTGCACTTTACTTTTTTTTACTTTTACCTTTATCCAGCTCTCTGTTGACGTTTATTTGGAACTGCTGTTCATTAGGTAGTTTCCTAAGGGCATTTAGGCATAATTGCATTCTCAGCTGGTTTATCTTTTTTTTTTTATCTAACACCTGGAGCTCTGTCCGACTGTCCTTTAAGTAGGATGGCTATTGTCAAACCTGAATGAGTTACTTCTCATCCTTGTACTTCGGCGTCTTATTTTTTCCCGTACTCCCTTTCGAAACCTTCCTTTCTGTCTTCCTTTCCCTCCTCTTCTTTTGTAAATTCTTATTCTTCCGCGCCTACGTTTCGCGGCAATAGAGATCTATTTTAAAACTGTCTCTCACTCTTCATTTGCTAGCTCCTCATCTTAATGATTATTCCCAATTTTTTTTTTTTTTTTGTTTCAGTTGCTTTTACAGCATAGCATCGTTCTCCTTTTCCACGGAAAAACTTGTAAATAGCCACCTGCAGAAACTATCTCCTGACAACCCTGCCTATTTAAGTTTCAGGTTGCCATTCTCGTCCCATAGCAGCCTTCAGTCATTTCAGTCGATACAATTCATTACTCTTCTTCGGCAGTACATTCCCTACTCTATTTATTGTTTTAGGTTTCCTCGCTTGTCGTTCTCCTGTGATTCGCGTTTTTTACGAATCCCCGGCTAAGATTACCACCTCACTCTCCCACAGATCTGCCAATGCCCCCATCTTCACACTAGTAAGATTTTCCATATCTCACACTGTGCCACGTTGTAACCTTGGTGGTGTATTTGCTTCTTAGTCGAATTAGCTATGTTGGAATTCTGGTTGCTTTTGGAGTTTGTAGTTGTTACTATAATTGGGACTGCATAATGAAAGCTGAATTATAGACGTATACAGGCCCTTCTAGCCGTTAACTCATATGGTATAAGGAACAAATTTAATAAAAACAATAAAACCATAACCAATCGCTCCAAGGATAACACTGACCTGGTTCATGAAAAGGCGATAGACAGTGGATGCTGCAAGCAACAACCACAAAATACTGCTATTTTTGCAAATTCAGAGAAAAGGCAGAAACTATTTTTTAACACATTTACACCTCACTCTGTGACGTTCTAACCACGCCATCATCTGATTAATGTTTTCAATTATTTTGTTAATTTCTGGTGCTTTCCCCTTACACGAATCATCCATATGATTCTGAGTCACTTCCTGTGTCACTGTCCTTCTGTTTGTCGATAGTCTTCCCACTGTTCAGAGACTGCAATTCTTCCTCACTGAGGTAATGGAGCTTCCGCATACACTTCAATCCAAGCAGCCAGTCAGTTCATTTGCTCCAAGACTTGCCAGTTTTATTAACATAAATTTATTTACTAACGTTTTATGAGTATACAGACTAAAAGACAGAGTATTAAAGATCATATCATTCCCTTTACATTATATTAATACACAACGCTATTATGGACTACTTACATTTTAGAATCCATTCTGAAATAGTCGTGTAATTTAGTTTGTCGGAACTGATTACATCGTTTTTTTAGTACATAATTCTTAGTGGTCAGACGCAATAAATGAATATGCTCACTATCACTCTGACGTTCTAACCACACCATCGCCTCATTAATGTATTCAAGCATTTTGTTAATTTCTCGTGATTTTCGCTTACACGAATCATCCATATGATTCTGAGTCACTTCCTGTGTCACTGGCCTTCTGTTTGGCGATCGTCTTCACAGAAGCTGCGATTTCTTCCTTGCTCGGGTAATGCGCAACTGGAGCTTCTATATAAACTTCAACCCAAGCAGCAAGTTCATTTGCTCCAAGTACGTTACAATCACCTTTTTTCTTGTTCTGAATATACTGCTAATTCAAGGTTATCATTAGTCTCGTCTTTTCCAATACATTTTTCCAGCAGTTTTCATTTGCTGTTGAGCTTACCTTCTCCTACGCTAATCCAATATTGTATACAACATTTTTCGGTGTTTGTTTTCAGAAATTCTAGAACTTTAATTTCTCCGTTCATACCACCAGAAAGTAGCTCACCATGAACTTTGAATGCTTGAATAATGCCCTGATCCATGGGTTAAATTGGTGCAGTTGAGTTCATTGGGAGAAACGCGACTCTGATCGTGTCATCTTTGGATTTCAGGACATCAGCTGAAGGACCAGTGGGTAGTGATCCAACAGTAACAGCCTCTTCAATTTTTTTTGGAAGTGGCGTCTCACCGATGGTACAAACTCTCAAACCACGAAGCAAAAATATCACTCGTCATCCAAGTGTTGGAGCTATTTTTATAAATCACAGATGGAAATTTCACGTGCTTAAAATACCGGGTTTCGACTTTTACCGATGCACAATGGCTTCAGCTTGTGATTTCCAGTCTTGTTTGCTCATTTTATGCCCACTTTGTTGGGTGCATTTTTAATATCCAGTGACTCGTCAGTTGTTCATCTGTGAATTAATCTTGAATTTCATAGAAATTAGAGAAACGTTCTGCTGCTGTAATATCACCAAATACCGATTCGCCTACAAGACTAACCCGGGATATCCCATGAAGCCTTCAATCTCCAAAGCCGCCCTCCAGAATGTGTCATCTTCACCAAGTAGCTTATGAAATTTAAGTGCCTGTGCTTTCAAAATTACTCCATTTATTGGTACTCCTTCACTATGTTTTTGTAGAAACCACTTATATAAGCATTGGTTAACATTACTGTTTTCACAGAGTATAGTTTTCTTTCTTTGGAGGCCCTACTTGTACGGAGTTTACAAATGAACGCAATTCTTGTTCTTCTTTCATCCCACCGCGGATAGTTCCTCCTGGAATTCCACACTTCTGAAATGTATTATACTGCATTTCGGTTAGCCACTCTTAACTCTTTCTGTAATCTTAACTTTTCTTCGACTGTATAATTTTTTTCTTTTGGTGGCCATTACTTCATTCCTATTGATTTACTCATTTTGACGTGTATTATTTCTGATTCTCTAGAATTTACCGTGTTTTGAAAAAACTAAATCAAAAGCAAACTCTCCAGCCTATCACATGATTTCACTAAATATCGCTTTCAGTTGATGTATATTTTTGCGTAGTTTAGCCCTTAGCAGTTTTTGCTATCCTAAACTATTCTAGGCGAAAAAACAGCGTGAAAATACAATCATCATTGTAACTTTTTCGCGTCAGCTTCCTGTACAATAGCGACACCAAACGTTGATATGAAAGATTATAAAACAGTCTTAATTGAATTAGATCTTACGAAGTTAATGTTAGATACCATAATGCACTCGCTTTAGTTGAAACAGAATAACAAGTGTGATCTTAAATTTGCTTAAAAAGAATTTTAAAAAAGATTTTTTATCATTTGAGTTTTGTAAAAAGGGGATTTTTGTTGCAACTTTTTTTTTGCGTCTTTTTATTTTAATAATGACCTGTCAAATTATAAGATAAATTACTTGTATAATTTATGCAAATTCAATTCATCATTCCGAAACAGCGAAAGAAGAGGGAAAAATCATGCCTTGTTAAAGCATATCAGAGAGGTAATTTAACCAGCATATGAGGATTAGCTTCCCAAATTAATCTTCAGCAACAGGTGCGACAACTTCAGTACCAGGCATCACAGGTTACGGTCAGAAGATGCAGGTGGACTGTTTTACGACGTGACAGACACCACTTGCTCTTTCCCGCTTTCTTCAAGAACTCGATACTTTACGATGATAAATAATGTATGGCCATCAAAAGACAGCGTGCAATACTTGAGTGTGATTTACAAGTACTTCACACAAACGCCTGTTAATAGTAATTACTGAAAGTTATCAATTCAGACATTGGTTTGGCAAGAAGATTAGAATTTTCGTGTGATTTCGTCACCACAATGTTGTCAAATATTCACCTTCCTCTCCTACTATCGTGGGAAAGGAAGAAATGCAAAACTGAAAAGCTCTATTGATGTTCTGTGGAGGAAAGGTAAATGACATCTCAGTAAAGTATGTAGTTATTTATTATTACACAGGACAAAGTCCTTATATATATATACCAACACTCAGTGTTGAGAGATTAACAGTCCTACTTAAAAGGTATGAGGTTTCACCTATAATATAAGATTATGTGTATATATATAAATAAAGGGAAGAGGAAGATGGGAAGGGGACTTATAGGCCACTGATAGATATCATTCATTTTCATTTATTTACATACAAATATTATGTACATTCTCATTTATATTTATCCTAGGGGTGTACATGTGTGTGTGTATTCCTTTATCGGGGTGGCTCCTTGGCAAATGCCCATCTCCACCTTTGTCTTCTGTCTTGGTACAGAAACTCTGTATAGTGAGCCTGAAAAAGTTGGTGTTTGGGGTTATGAGTGGTGTGTTCCGTTGTTATCTGTATGTGCTTTTTATTGCACAGATCTCGCACCCACAGGAGATAGTGCAATACCGCTGGATGCCAGAAATCCAGCTCCCAGGTTGCCCATACCTTGGGGAGCCAGCAAAAAAAAAAAAAAAAAAAATAAATGTTACTAGCGGACTAACCACTATAGATCTACTCAGATCTCCTGAGAAAATTACTTATTTGCATAGGATTTCTAAAGTGGATATTCAATTAAGTTATGTGGGGGGGGGGGTTAATGTGTTGTGTATATATATATTATTTTAATTTATTTCCCTATTTAAACAACTCCCCTTTATAATATCTCCCCACTTGCGCATCTGACTATTCAACTTCACAGAAGACTTCAGGTTTGGGGGGAAACTTGTAGGTGTATATTATTCCCTTCGGATGGGCTTGTGTCCAGTACAACAAATAATTACACAAATGTTATACAAAAAAAACAAGTTTATTATGCATATTTACAGTTAAATCATAACAAATCTCATTGAGAATAGAATTTCACTGTTTCAACACCAAGGTACTTACAACATATCCAGTCTCTTCCTATCTAACAGGCTCCTTTACAGACTTGACCCCTTTTTTTTATCTCACCTTTCTCATTACACATACACAGGTTAAATAGTTACACTCTTTATATGCTCACCTTATTTCTGCTCCTATTACAACACAATCAAATCATACCTCATAGGTGTCAATAACATTTTTTATCATTAAAGTTAAACATATCATTGATCATATTACTTTTATGTATCATCATAACTACCAATTTATTCTTTAATTCCCTATTCCTCTTTCTCATATATTTCTTTAACCATTGTCAGTTACAGAACTTGATTACCAAAATACAATATTACATTCAAACACACCTTTAAGGGTTGGCAATATACATAAATTTTATCTCCACACATTTAATATTTCTATTTTTACTACAATTCCTTCCGTTCACTTTCTCATCTACATTACTATCCTCCTTATTCCAAATTACTGCCTAAACCAACCATAATTGCCTTAGAGTAGAATTTACTCCTATTTTGGTTCACCCATCTAATCTTATCTTTATCATTAAATTCCCCAATATCGTATTACAGTCCTTTCACTAGTATTTAACTTACAGTATTTTCAAAATAACTTTCTCTTATCATTGAATTCCCCAAATATCGCACTACAGTCCTTTCTCTAGCAGTTAACTTACAGTATTCTCAAATTAACTTTCACTTACTTAATTTCTGTGATCCGGTGTCTTCACAAGGGCCTTTTATCCTATCCTTATTCAGAGCTGCTATCTTCTGCTATCCAGGGCAACATCTTACAGCTTCCAGGGCATCATCATATGGCATTCGCAACTGCTACTCCGCTTTCAGGATCTGCTACTTTTCCTGTCAGGACGGCTACCTTTGCCTCTCAAGACTATATCAGGATATTATCGCCTTCCTCGGTGGACTGGGTGTTCTAAGGGAATCTTCTTCTCTCATTCTCACTGTTTGCAGAACTTCCTTTTACTACCCCTTTCCAGTTCATCTCCTAATTTCTCACTTACTACATTACTGATAACCCCACTTCGACTTTTTTCGTCGGCTATTTCTTCATCATCTTTCAAGCAACTCTACCCGACTCACCCTTCCACTAGCACCGCTCAAAAAGTTCTCCCCTCTCCTTCTCTTCCTTTTTTCACTCTCTCTCCTCTTCTGTCCTTGTGTCCGTATCCATCCACAATTTGCTCCGGAGTTCGCCACGCCTCTTCAAAGTGTTTTCTACTAATCTTCTCCTTCTTTTTTAATTTTGTTTCCTTTCATTTGTTGGAAGGCCTAGTTCAGCCTGCCCAGTAGCACGTGATTTCTCTATACCCCTTTCTTTACAACCTGTTGACATCCGTTGTGTTCTTTGATGTCGGCCGAATACTTCAAAACAACTCTTTCTGTCTCATAACAGCTTGTCTCTATAGCACTCAAAAAAAAAACCACAAATTGTGACACTGGAGACATAGCGTCTATTTTTAGAAACTAGTGTGTGTTGTTCAGAATACGTTTCCGGTGTGTGACCCCTCATAAATCTTAAGTTGTTTTTGTAGCGCCGGACCCCCTGCTGGGTTTGTCTCCATCAGTTCCCAGTTTTAACGGAAGTAAAGCTAATGGCTCTGTTTTCGTTCCTACTACCCTTTTAATTTTTATACCTCTTACCAGAATAATTCTTATTTCTGAAACTGCAGATATTACCCATTTGTCCTATTAATGGCAAGAATCAAAGGAAAACTAATTTTCAAAGTCTTAATAAAAAAATATTTTATTTTTGTAAGATTTTCAAATCTTACAGTTATATCAATCTAATTTAATATTTACAAAAATAATACAAATAAATAAATACAAACAGTTGCCGCAATGAGACTACTCAAAGGGATATTGTACATATATTGGCCACAATAAGGCTTCAATAGCCGTAAAACTAAGCTTCTGGAATGAGCCTGATCCATGAACTTTCAGCCCATAATGCAGCAAGCAGTCATCAGACTACCTCCACATATTTTGTTCTCTCGGATTCCAGCTTGCTCAGCATCAGATGTTTTCTTCATTTAGATAATTGCATAATTACAGTTAGGCAAGCGAAGGCAGATTATGAGAAATCTTTGGCAAAGGATCCTAAGAAAAACAGCAAGGACTTTAGTTCTATAAACTCTAGAAGGAAGGGGATGAATTAGATTGGTCCACTAGATATCAATGGTTCAACTGTTGATGATTCTGATAGCTCAGATAGCTGATAATCTGAATGAGTATTTTGCATTTACATTCACACATGAGGATTTAAGGGGGTAAAATGCCAGAAGTTTATCAAACTGTAACATGGCGCTTAATAACTGAGAGCAAAGTGGAGGAGAAATTGAAGTTAAACAGAAGAAAGCCACCTGGGGTGGATGGGATATATCCTGTTACGTTAAAGGAGGCGGCAAAGAAAGTAAGCAAACCCTTAGCCATAATTATGAGAGCATCCTTGGACTCAGGGGAGGTTCCCACGGACTGGAGATGTGCAAATATATCCCCAATTTACAAACGGAGATCAAAGGGTGATAAGTAATTGCAGACCTGTTAGTTTGACTTCTGTTCCTGGGAAAATAATGGAGTCACTAGTTGAGGTGATACAGGATCACCTAGACAAGACTGCAGTAATAGTTCAGACACAGCATAGGTTTGTCAAGGGAAAGTCTTGTCTGACAAATTTGATAGGATATTATGATGTGGTTACAAAGGAACTGGATGCAAAAAATAATTTTGATATCATATATTTGGATTTCAGGAAAGCTTTTGACACTGTTGCGCATGGAAGACTACTGTACAAATTGGAGCAGAATGGTATTAAGGGTAAGTTGCTACAATGGATAAAAGGGTGGTTGAGTGGGAGAAGACAGAGCGATAATCAAGGGACGCTGCTCTTCGTGGACTAATGTTATTAGTGGAGTCTCCCAGGGTTCGGTGTTGGGCCCACTGTTCTGTATATTTGTCAATGCTTTTGATAATCAGGCTTAATGTCAAAGTTTGCAGATGATACAAAAGTTGGCAGGATTGTTAATGACAGTAATGGCAGTGTGTTACTAGAACAGGGTTTAGAAAATTTGGCAGATGGTCTGAGAAATGGCAACTGAAGTTTAACATTGACAAATGCAAAGTACTGCATATGGATCAGAAGTAACGCAAAGAAACATATGTGGTACTACACTTAGGGTGGTAGAAAATGAAACATCTGGGAGTAATTGCACAGTCAGATATGAAATTTCCCGAGCAGTACAGACAGGCTACAAGAGCAGGTCAAGTGGTAAGTAAAGTGTATTGATGTCTAACGGCACCAGGGGTTTCCCCCATCTCCGCGTTGCTTTCATTGTAGGTGAACCAGTTCACTGGGAAGGCCAGAGATTTAAAAGTGTGTGGATTTTGTATATGTGTAGTGTTGTGTATCGTTGTTCATCTGGCCGTTTAGCCGCTGGACCCCTACTGAGGCCCAACATTGCCCACACTTGGCCTCGTGGAGGCAGACCAGGTACACAGAATGAAATTTTTACTCTGGTGGCAGACCCTGCCACCTAGTTCCCTGAGATTTCAGTGACTAGGGCCAAAAAAAAAAAAAAACCTCGGTAGGGGTGAGCGCTGGAATTAAAAAAGCCAATTGAGGTTTATGCGGTTTAATTTGGACGAAGTTAAGTTTTTGCAGTTTGTGTGGGGTTATACGCTGGCGTATTAGACAGAGTAGGGGGGGAGACTGAAGGCTGGGGGGAAAAGACAAGTATGGGGACGATAGAGAAGGCGACCCCATGATTTTCAGTGAGGCAGGCCCGTGCCCCACCAGGAGAAGAATAAGGGTTGACAGGGGTGGAGAGGAGACAAGGCTGTCTCCTCTTCCCCACCGGGGGAAAGGGAGTAAAGGTACCAGGCAAGGGAGCCCAGTACAGATCGCCATCAGGCATTGACAGTTGTGAGCACGTGGGGGTCCAAGCGATCTGAACCGGATCTTCTTTGGTGTTCTTTTTCAATGTAGGCGTCAAATTCCAGTCGCAAGGTCATACATGAGCAGTCTCGTCCTATGGTTGGTTATGTAGCCTTTTCAGGTTGCCTATTGTGCATGTTATGAGGATGCAGCCGTGGGTCCTGGTGATATCATTTTCTTGGTTCGTGCGTTGGTCATTTGGTTTAGTCATACAGCTAGTGGTCTAATGCGAATAATTTGTATCCAGTTCATGTCAAGTCGTGTGTCAGTTTGTCTCTGGACGTAGGTCTTCCTGGTTGACAGTTCCCTCGTGAACAAGGCTAAATGATGGTCATATTCGTGGTTGTGGGTTATTTGGTACAGTTTTCTTGTGTATTCCGGTTTTTTCTAGTCCTAGTTTTGAGTTTCATCATCAGTTTCCGGGTGCTGTGCATGGTGGTTTGCTATAAGTGCTCGCCTTCTAGCAAAGAGTTTCTGTGCAAAGATGGTAAGGGCTTTGTATTCATGTTCCGAGTCGAGAAGATGCTGTTCCATGTTCTGCGGTAAGTAGGTGATAGCAGTGGTGAGCATGCATCGCAGGTCCTCATAGTGGTCGCAGTCATACATGAGATGTTGCCATGTCTCCTCGCGGCCACAGAGGCAACGGGGATCAAAAGTGATTCGGAAGCTAGATAGTTTTGCATTAAATGGCCCGTGTCCTGTGAGCAGAAAGGTGACGTGGAGCCCCGGCTGGAACCAACTCGGGGGGTTTTGGAAAGACTCTGTTTACGCTAGGGAGGAACTTCTTGGTGATTTCCCCTTTAGTGGATTCTGTCCACCGATCCTGCCATTACTGTCGGAGGTGGTCGAGCAGTCTGGTTTTTTTCACGCTTCCTGTTGTTGACGAGATCCAACGTGAAGTTCAGAATAGTACACGGTATTTCTTTTGCCATATTATATGTCAGGGCGCATCTAATGATTTCCAAGTCCAGCGGGAGGACTCCGGCCAGAACCTGGAGTGCGTGCGTGCTGACTGTGGAGACAGCTCGAGTGATTGTCAGAATTATTGACCGCTGGATACTGTCCAAGGTTCTTCTATTTACTACTGTGGTTACCTTTTTGTACCAAACTGGTGAAGCATATGTGATGACCGAGATGAAGGTAGATTTGTAGTAGAGGGACAGGGTCCGCTTGTTTAGCCCCCAGTCCCTCCTGGTCACTCTTGCGACCAATGCAGAATATTTCCGTATCTTTTGTTTAATGTACTTTAGATGGGGCTGAAAAGACAAATTTTTGTCGATGATGATTCCGAGATATTTGATTTCTGTAGCAAGTTTTATTGTGGTGCCTTGAATTTTCACTTGCGGTGGTCTGGCAAGGTCGAGTCTGCCCTTCAGGAGTACCGAGCAGGTCTTACTTGGAGAAATCCGCAGGCAATGGATTATAGCCCAGTTTTGCAAAATTCCTATCGCGTGGTTGGCTTTTTCTTCGATCTGCGCTCGTGAGTCAGCAGCAACAGTTATTATCAAATCATCGGCGAAGGCCTCGTCACCGACTTCGCCAATATCAAGGGCCAGGAATTCATCTAAAATCATATTCCATAACAGGGGTCCTAAGACAGAGCCCTGTGGGCACCCCCTGTGGATCTGTCTGGTTAGCTTCCTATACGGTGCATGTACTTCGATCGTTCTCTGTGTTAGGTAACTCCTGATTGTGTTATACAGGTTTAGAGGCACTCCAGCCCGCCTAAGTCTCGCGAGGACGCTCGGCCACCAGATGGCGTCAAACGTCCCCGCGAAGTCAATACTGATAACAAGAAAATATTTGGTAGTACAGGCTTCTACTTTATCCAGCAGTGTCTTGAGGGCTTCGATCGTGGATAGGCCAGGTTTGAATACAAATTGCATTGTGTTTGTCCCTTCGTAATAGTGGAGTAGCCTCTTATGCAGCATTCTCTCGAATAGTTTGCTTATAACTGGGAGTAAGGCGATCGGACGGTAAGACTAGTTTTTCTGGCTGCTTTGATGGATTTTTCAATTTAAGTTTGATGTTGGCAATTTTCCAGTCATTAGGAAAGGTTCCTTCTTGGAGGCAGGTGTTATATAGCGTGAGTAACAGATCCGGGGTGTATTCCACCGTTTTCTTCACAATTTACGGTTCAGTTAGGTCTGGGCCAGGGCATTTTTTGCTTCTGATTTGCATGGCGGCCGCATGCAGCTCATCCACAGTGAAAGGTTACACAAGTCCGTTGGCGCCTCCGTAGGCAGGAGCAGCAGTGCGTAGCACACGCTTCTTGATTAGACCGGGGTTCGAGCCCGTGACCACCAAATACGGAGGATGTGGAAAGGTCAGAATGACCACCGCATATCCCCGGAGCAATATGGTCTTATTTGCTAATGCTCCTAAAAACCATATAAGAAACAACAACACAAGTCCGTTTTGGAAAGTTCCACACTAGGACCGGAGAATGCGATCTACATCATCTCCTCCACCACACACGAATCCTTGATACTGTTGGTCAATAGTAATTCAGTGCTGTTAAAGCTGCTATTCAGTCAATCCATTTCCTCTGAAGAAACAGCATTATAATCTGTTAACTGAATGTCCTCCTGTAAGACCAGATAAGTCCAGGTAAGGAGAAATTCAATACATAGCACCCAACTGCATAAAACACAGTAGGTGTACTTCCCTTCTAGAAATCTATAGAGTTCGTTTACGTTGCGTTATCAGTTTCAATGAATTCTCAGTTACCTTAAGGCCTGGTTTCACAATCTGTACACTATATCAATAAGACTGCTTCACAGAACCAATATTCGAACGTTTAACTCAGCGTTTGTTCAAAATCATCATTGCTGGAATTCCGTTCCTTAGAATTGGGTCTAAGAAGTATCACTGTGTTTAAAGTATATAGATTTGCTAGAACTTAGCATGAGCTTAAAAAAAAACGGGTCCGGCTTTAATCCACGCTCAAAAAAACTTTGCCCTCAAGGAGCCATTCCCCGTTAACAAATAGGAAGTACACATTTTGGGCGTGAACCAACAACTTATATGTGGAGATACTAAGTAATCAGTTTGTTGTATGTATCTTTGCGGTTACATATTGACTCTCATCCCAAATTCCTGTTACTCTCCAAATTTCTAACATTTTCCTGTTTTATATCATTTGCAGGATCAGATATTATGCCGTGCATGCACAGTAATCGATAGTCCCTTTTTTAGTTTGTACAGCTTTCCAGGATATGTAATGTATAAATTCAAGGGCATCACTCCTAAGACTTGCAGGGCATTGTTTGAAGATATAGAAAGCACCATAATGCACCCAACGACCATAATAAATATATTTGACTCCGGGCTTGAGTCAAATATAATAAATATATTTGACTCAAGTTCTATGTTAATTAACTATGTAAAGAACTTAATTAACTATGTTAATTAAGTTCTAAAGAAGTTAATGAACATAGAACTTAAGAACAGCTAAAGCTGTTCTGTCTGTATATTTTGAAGTGAAACTTCTTTAGACGCGCCCGAGGCAATTTCCACATGGGAATACCTTGCGTCTGTGAATTAACAAAAATCGCCACGAAAATGCGACACGAAATGATTCATCGACCAACGAAGGTCATTGTACCTCTCCATACCAGGCACGAGCGACAGATAATGGTACTCACGCTAAAAAAAGATTGGGAACCTTAGTTTAATGACATACACTGAATACAGCGAATCAGTCTTGCGGTGGAGAAACCTTCATTTACCTGTATTCTTATTAAGTACAACACAAGTACTTCTGCCAGATTACAATCTTCCCAAGACGAATCCTGTACTAGTGGCTGCTCCACTACTGTAACGTTTCTAATGATGTGCAAGGAACGTTTGTTAATATTCAGTCGTTATCCGATAGGTCGAAGGCTCATCTAACAGGAACTCGGAAGAATACAACTCAAACAATATTTGCCATCATGGTGAATATTATCATCATTATTGTTTAAAAGAACAGAACTCAACATTTCCCAACACTTCCATGCACAGCATTGTACAGGCAGTCGGGTGAAAATAATTACTGAATCTGCGTGTTCCGACTGAAGAAACATTCTCTTTTTCGACACAGAAAGATATTTTATTTTGCTAAAGCAACTAAGGCTATGAAGTATAAAATTGTCTGTAAATAGCGCGTATTCTTTTGTAAGTTTGCCTGCTTTGATAAATGAAAAATCTGAATTTCCCGATTTAGGGGAATGCGTACGACCATTGTCCAAGACCACCTGAATAAAAATTGTGTTTATAATATAGTATAATATTAACACGTATTGGTAATGCAAAATAATTATTTTAATACGCAGTATACGCACTTCCCATTCTCTTCCTACTTGCCCCCCGGGCAAGGCCAACAAGAGGACCGCATCACAATTACACAATACAATACTTTCTAATGCCAGCTGCTCCTTAAATTTTTATTAGACTGCCAACCTCGACCACTTAGAGATGCAAATTATACCAATGGTTGATAATACCCGAGCTAAAGATGAAGTCCATTTATCTGGAATAGTTTGTACCCAGGTTTCTGAGTCCCATTTAAATGAGAATTCCACTGTTCGTTCGTTTTATACCTTTTTCTCTCAGCGCCTTAAACCTCTATCAGACCCCCGCTCCAACCAGATGCCTAGTTTTTTTCCAATCTCTGTAGTCACTCATATGAACGTCCTCCCAATTGTCACCACATAATAAAATGAGTATTACTCATTCATTTTGCTATTCTCATAATTATAACCGAATAATTAGTATCTTTCTTTAGATGGGTCTTCAGCAGTATTCTAACTGCGTTCATCGGTCTTTAACCTTATCGAACTAAATTACAATCAGTTTTGCTCCCATTTTGATTTAATGCCTTACTCAGTCCAGTAAAGTGCACCAACAGTTTTTTTTTTTCCTATGCAAAATAATGTTACGAATTTTTCATGTGAAAACATCTATTGCGGCACCTAACAATGGAATGTAACGGGAATGCGAGACGGAAATTACGTCACATCCTAAATGACGCTAACTCGGTCACTAACGTTGAATCGGTAGAGTCAACTTATGATTGTGACGTCATACTATTCTACAAATGTATTTCGCTAACCTCTTCCAAGCCAAGGATATTTTCACATAAAACATCTTTCGTGCGTACAGGGTGTACACACGCTTTAATTTTTTTAACAACTTCTCCAATCTTCACTTTGAAGGATCCGCTCTAATATACGTTGGCATTCCTTATTCTATTTTGTTAGTCAAACTATGTATACCTCAGTTCCTTGTTCAAATATACTAGACTATGTACAGACTGATATTCTTCTCTCATTCACTTCAAAAAGGCAAGAGCGTGATGGGCTGATCCCAGCACATAAAATGTAATCCTTACCTGTTATTTCTTGCTTTTGTCTTCAATCCTACTACAACATCTGAATACAATTTCACTTCATATTCAATATTATGCAAACACGAATATCATTAAGTAAACTATTATTTTATGTAAATAATAGTATATATATTCGGCCAAAGACACACTTTCTTATCTGCATTTGCTTGGAAATAAAGCAGGTTTCTATCGCCTTATTTCAAATTGAAACTTAACACCTGAGAAATTGCAATTTCTCACATTTGTCAGATATATTTCCAGTTGGTAATTAATCCAGTAATAAGCACCTCACTGAAAAAAAAATCTCTCTGAATAATTAGAGGGTAATTCTCTTGATCTAATCAACGCCATTATGGAAAATTTCAAATATAAACTGCTGTTTATGAGCCTGGTGTATATCTCGCTAGTTTTTATTACACGAGGGGCGTTTAAAAAGTTCGTGTCTCGAGTATAAACGATTTAATTTTTGACAAGTCTGCTAACGCGTTACTTTTACAACAGCCCTTTTTGAGGTCAATATACTTTTGCCTGCGATGCATCGATTCCAGCTGTGAAGAAAGTTTATTTTTTTTTCCCCTTGGGCTTCCAATAACATCTACTTTAGCAATGACGTCAGCTGACGGAAAAATATATATACCAGGTATTTTGTTTTTCAAATTAGGGGAAATGTAGTGAATATGGGGGATGTCCAAGATTTTAAAGCCGAACTCATGCATGCAGTCACGGCAGTGAGAGACTTGTGAGCAAGCGCGTTGTCCTGGTAGAGGAAGACTCCTTTGAGTTTACTCCTGCGTTTGATTTTAATGTTTCCACGAAAACACCTCACGAGGTCTCAAGTAATATGCCCTGTGATTTTCTTGGTTTTCTGAAGATAACCTACTAGCAACACTTTGAGCATCCCAAAAAATCGACGCCATCACCTTTCCAGCAGGAGGAATCGACTTGGCTTTCTTTGGAGGAGAACTGTCTCCAATTTTTGGACTGCTCCTTTGTATCTGGCTGAAAGTGATGGACCCACGTTTCATCCATAGTCACAAACTTTCCAAGGAAATTTGCCGGATCTGTTTTGAAAAAGATGCAAATCTTAACTTGATAACTTCTTGTGCGGTTTTGATATCAACAACTTTGAGAATCGTCATACAGACCCCATTCTTATAGCGAAAACCTCTTATTATGTGGTAAACATTTCAAATAAGATGCCGAAGATGTTGGAAATGTACCGAGCTGTCATTTGTCATCATCACCAAATCATGCACACGGCCAACAACATTTGGAATGATTGATTAATGTTGCAGGTCCACAGCGTGAGTCATCTTCCAGGCTCTCCTTTCCTCGTTTAAATTCTGCTGTCCACTTCTAATTTACAAAGTTATGAGAGTCAGGTGAACAGAGGTGCCCCCAAGGGGAGTATTATTGGGTTTACTGCTAACAACTCTTTCACATCCGTTTATTTAGAACAGGAATGCCATGCTGGTTTATGCCGATGATACTTAAAATACTTAATTTCAATCAAGTTTTTTGAAATTGCTCTGTCTGCCATAAATCAAATTAACAACGCCCACTACCAACTTGAAGAACACGTCAGTCAGTGGATTCAGTATTTCTTTTGTACAGATTTGGCAGGGGAAATTGGCCTATAGAGATTCATCCCACATTTCAGGGTATTCCCATCCCTCTTTGCTGGAATCCTGCTTTCAAAATTAAGATTCTGTCGCTCACCTCCAACGTTGCAAAAATGAAGCCGCACCTGGTCTACACCAGGAATGTAGCTACTACTGTAAATATCTGAAACAATGGTGTTTTCATCCATTTTATATGGAGCTGATCTGGGGCTCTGCATTTCCCATACTATAAAACCTCTGTTTTTAGCTGAGTTTTTGCACTGAGCTGTAATAACCACAGATTTCTTGCAGTTCGCAGCACAACTGCTCTGGAAACTATCATAGTCCTTCGCTGGGTTGTAAAAACCACAACTGCACTGGCAACCCTCTTAGCCCTTCGTGGGCTTTCATTTAGAATTGGGTTGATCTCTAACATCAGGACGTTTTGTGACAAAATCTGCAGTTGAAGAGTCTCTGAACGAATGCTGAGATCATTACCATCACTCTTCTTATTTCGTTCCAGAATACATCTCATGGACAGGGAATGAAACTGTCCGTGAGATGTATTGTGGAACTTAATATTGTGCTTCGTACAGATGCAGATTTCCTGAGTTTTCAGTTGACAAGACCTAGAAATCCTGAAAAAAAAAAAAACTGAATACAGTGACACTACAATAATGTTCATTCTGATAAATATTTGAATTAATTTAAGTTGTTATTTCTAATAGTGTAATTTTAATATTATAATGAATGAGCTGCCAGGACAACCTACAAGTAGACCCTCGGTGACAGCATAGTGAGTTTACAACTTGTCTTTCGTTTGGAGAAATTCTTAAATGCTTCTCCAATCGACACAGAAATTAGCTGACATAAAAAGTAAATTGCAGACATTATCAATCCGCTGCAGGATGAAAGCCGGTCACTCAAGGCACGTGTACTTATGCACCCTCAATCTTGATCACGCGACTACATAGTCTGTGATATGTACAGTATATATACCGTGTTTTGTAGTTGGAGCACTGGATATTATATTTGTGTAATGCTAGGAGGAATGAATAAGCTATCCATATACCGTATATTGCAGTTAAAGCCCTAGATATTGTTTGTTGCCCTGCGCTGATTGAAAGAATAAATGGGTAATATGGCGTATGCTCAGAAACAATGTTTTTGATTCCGTTTTATTCTTTCAGAAGCTCGTTATTTTGTTATCAGTTTACTAAATATATATATACATCAAATTATTACTATTTGCTTATATTAATTGCAGCAGAAACGTGAAATACGTGTTATTTCAATTGTTATTTAAACTCAAACGAAATAAAGTGCATTACGAAATCGTAGTACTGAAAAATTACGATCCGGGATACAGTTACTCTTTGGTAATTCATTTGTGAAATGCGCATAAATCTTAAAATACAGTCAGGACGATCCGTCCATATAAAGAGTGCACCTTTTGAGGAAGGCTCTGTTATGCTAAAGATATGCATTATTAATCCACAAGTATCGTTATGGATTTCTTACTCATCTGAACGAAAAGCCATACTGCGCATCCGCTAAGATGTCGACTACCATTATAAAACGGACAAGCTTTAACAAGTCACGAATGAATCGGGAGATCAGTCGCGTATGAGCGGGGTCGCGTACTTTGAGACCGTAATTACGAGTTATCAGGTCGAATATTGTATGTGCAGTGAAGTGAAAACAATTACCTTTATATATTATTAATTATTCAATTAGTAATTACTGTATTTGGTAACAATATAATTATTTACTTTTCGCTTCTATTAATAGCAGAAAAAATAAAAATATTCAGTTAATTTAAGTAACCGAACGTGCCTGAAACGTAAAGAACTGCGTACATTACCTAACTTGTTTAATATGCAAAATGTTTTGCTTGGGCATACCATTGTAGAAATCATCATACGTTATGGTGAAGGGCCTGCAACTGAGGACGAACACTTAGTCTCCTACAGAAATTATGCAAAGACCTCCATGAGCATCGAAGATCTGGATGTTTTGAATGGCTAGATGATTTGCATGGGTGGACAATTGAGAAAAATAGTTAGTTTCTGATTTTTCTAAGTTCAGAACACGCCAAGGCAAGTAGCCAGTTAATTGTATATTTTTATCGATGCCTGTAGAAGTTATTGCCCAGGCCAAATGTCCCTCAAATTACCCCGATGGGCCTTGCTGGTAATCTGACATTTCAGTTAAGCGATCACACTTAAGGGATTGATTCAAAGCGGGGCTAGATCATCTCTATAAAATCTACTTCTGTTAATCTTTCCCTGACTTGGTTAAATCCAGCGAAGAAATTAAAAATGAAGACCAAGACGAATTCATCCCACGCAAACCAGCGGTAAGAATTCAGTTAAAAACCCTTAAAAGCTAACGGTTAAACGAGCTGCCTCTCTCTCTCGGACATCCCTCATGTGTTGCTCAGCTTCGACTTCCGGGAGACCCCTGCAATGAATGACGGTGCGTTCGTTATCGCTTAGTTTTTCCTGGGCGCTTCGTAAGCGAGGAGCACATGGTAGCGGCGTCTGGCTGTTGTTTGGAGTGGGTCGGGCCACAGCGTCCCGGTTCTATGATTTCAGGAGTGTTGTTAGGTAAGTTATTCTCTTGACAGCTTTTATCTCCTTTAATTTATTTTCTACACTAATAAGAGGTCTTAACTGTGCTTAAGTTGCTTGTGCGTAGGTGGGTGCAATACTTTCTGTACCCAGTTTTGTGTTGTCCACCGAGTGAACGTCCTATTTCGTTAGCAATCAATGGGATGTGTACAGTTTAATAAAGCAAGTGCACCCTTGAATACGTCCAGATGTGATCAAGAGTGTGCATCCTCTCCATCTTATCAATACCAACAGCGGTTCGTTTACATTATTTGTCTTTTTACATAATTTGTCTTTTTACGCTTGCCGGTCTGCTGTTCTTATTTCTCTGTATAATTTAATAAATAACAGCGGTTATTAACTATCTAAGGACGTTTTCTGAGGATGAATAAAACACCAGTGTGTTCCCCAGAATTTAATTCCTAAAATAACCGCATAAATACACTCATTTTAATATCTGATAGCCATGCATAATAAATGTCCAGAATTAAGGTGAAATATAAAACGTATTTTTACACTCTTTCATATAAATGTCCAGAAAATGGAGTGCACTTCTGCGTTAAGTACTTTTAACTACTTTAGAATGTTTTTCTTGCCGGTAAATTACTTTGAGAAAGTTTGGAGTCGTTTTCCTTCGACGCTTTCTGTTCCTTTATCCATTTATCTCTCCTTGATTCTCGTGCCATTTAGGGTTTGTCAACACCGATTCGTGTGGACAATGATCCGATTGATTTAGCCTCATTTTTGTTTATGCTGAAGAACTTGGAGATCCGCTGGTCATCATGACGCACGGTAACTTTGTTTAGCACTTTAAACCACTTTGCACAGGAAAAACTATCGTTTGAATTCAAGCGTATAGTTAATGTTTGTTTTATAAATGAGTGGCTGTGGATAAGCGCGTTAGAAACAATAGCAGTAATTCAGGCATCAAGGAAGAGTGTCAAAAGCTTCTTTAAAAGGAAACTCTTAAATTCATCCTTCAGTTATCATTGTTAGTTTGCAATTACCGAAATGAAAACTCTGCGAACGTTTTCCCCAATTTAATTGCCATCAGTAATTCTTATGAGCAACCAAATAACGACACGTGAAAAGGAAAATAGTTAAACTTGTTCAACTAACTCAACATAAATTGTTTCCAAGATAACAAATAACAGGAATGCGAGTCAGATAACATTTTGATTTCTGAGATTTAACTAACGCATTGCCATGGATATAATTTAGGGATTAGTGCTTGCAGTTAACAATGGGACACGTTGGTTGTCATGTATGCGCAGAAATCGTGCTGTAACAGCGACAATATGGCGTTTCCAGTGACGGGTGCGTTCAAGCTAGTGCAAAGCAGTTATTTAATTTGATTTCTTGCAGTTGAGGGAGTCTTTCCAGCAGATATTTATCGGGTTATGGAAAAGGTGGATGTCAACAACAGTATTTCATGTCCACGACTATACGATTTGACAAATCGTAACTTTGAAGGGAGGGAAAAACTCTAGAGGATTAGACCTCGCCTAGAGCAAATTCATAATTTCCCGGGGCGAGTCATATCATATCACCAGACCCATGACTGATACCAAACTCTAGCCGTATCATTTGTCGTACGATTCGCTATCGGGGAGAATCATTGTATGGTGGATGACATGGCCAGGATGAGATGGCGATGTATTGCACCAACTAAGGTGCCACGGAGGACCAAATTGAAGTTCATCTGGACATGTATAGTATCTTATGCATGGCGGCTCTACAAAGTTAGTTCAACACCACCGTGGTACTCTCTCTCTGATGACACAGAACTCTGCAAAACGGCCAGAAACAGTTGTAATGTTCGGTGTGTGTTTCTGGCCGCTTTAGCACCAGGAAAGCCTGCTCAGTGCCCATCAATACCACAAGGAGGTCGATGCTTTGAGCAAGTATACAAATCCTGACGCATCCACCAGTAGAGTGCAAGACCAGTGGATGCTCGCATCCATACCAGAAAATAAATCTTGCTTCTAACACAAGGTTTGAAAGCCAGGAAAAAAATTGTGTGTGGCCGAACACACAAAAAGGGGCGAATTAACTGAAACTTCTTTTGAAACGTTTATTATTTCAATGTTACATAGTGTGCATAGTTTTGGGGGAAAGGCGCCTCCGGTGGTTTCCCACATCTGCGCCATATATACTCTGTGGAGACAAACAGTATCACTGTGAAAGCCAGAAAAAATTTTTGTGTTGTAAATGAAGTATTGTGCTGGGTTCTGTTGGGTGTCCTGGCTTTTGGCCGCAGGGCCCCTGATGGGACCCCACGTTGCCCGCACACACCACTAGGAGGTAGCCAGGCTGCCCATAATTCTCTGGCTAGTCTCCTCCAGGTCACCTGAGCTTCCTGGAAAGAGACCAAGTAAAAAAAAAAAAAAAAAAAATATATATATATATATATATATATATATATATAAAATAAAATAATAGGGTACAGGGAGTACAGGATGTACTGGAGAGGGTAAAGGAAAGGAGGTATAGACAGAGCGACGGAGGATGTAAGGGAAGGCATCCTCCACAGGTTGGGTGAGAATTCTCTCACCTAAGCGGAAGTGGAAGAAGAGGCCCCTCGAGAGGGTGGGAAGGCAATCACGTATCAAGAGAGACACGGATGAAACAATTCAAGCGACCTGAGTGTCAAGTCCAGTAGCTAGAAGTGGTCACAATCTAGGTGAAGATGCTCAGTATATGAGAAAGAGTGTTCATCAATGTGCATCAGTTCCAGGACGTTGTACCAGTGATCTTCTGGTGAAGAGATCATGGGCGAAGGCAGAAAAAGCGTGGTACTGGTCTTCCTCATTGATCAGAAAATGTTCATTTCCTCGAGGCAGGGCATGTATTTTTGATATGAGCAACGTTCGCAGGTCCTCGTAGAGCGGGCAAACATAGAATAGGTGATCCCAGTCTTCGTTTTCACCACAAAGACAGCGAGGATCATCCACGATGTTCATAGAGGCAAGTTTGTAATTTATAGATCCATGGCCTGTAATCAGGAAAGTGGTATATAACCCTGGACTGTACCATGATGGAGCTTTAGGGTAGATCTGGGCTATTTCAGGTAAGAATTTTTTAGTAATGGAACCTTTGGGGGTGGTATTCCATCTGTTTTGCCAGGCGTTAAGAAGGTAGACTGCAAGGCGTTTTTTTTCTTCTTTGATGGTGTTTGCTGGGTTTGTAGTGAAATCCAGGACGGTGGTAGGGAGTCCCTTTGCGAGCCGGTAGTGCACACCTTTGCGAATTATCTGCAGGTCCAGAGGGAGAACTCCTGCCAAGACTTGGAGCGCTGGGTTGCTTACTGTGCAGCAGGCACGAGTGATAGTGAGAAGGATATTACGCTGGATGGAGGTGAGCTTCCTTTGGTTACGAACAATGAGTGCACGATGAAACAAGACACCTGCACAGTAGGTTATAGTGGGAATGAATACAGCTTTGTATAGCATGTGCAGCGAGCGGCGATTCAGGCCCCAGTCAGACCTGCTGATCCTCACTACCATTGCCGTGTAGTTCCTGACTTTGCGATGAAGGTAGTCTATATGCCGGTAAAACGTGAGCTTGGGGTCGAGAATTACCCCAAGGTACTTCATCTCAGTTGTCAGTTTGATAGTTCTACCAGCAATTTTAATCTGCGGCTGCCTGCTTATTTGAAGGGTTCCTCTGAGTAGAATTGAAGTAGTTTTCTCAGTGGATATATGGAGTTTATGGAGGCTGGCCCATTTTTCTAGCTTTGTAAGGGCTCCGTTGGCTGTTGTTTCCAGGGAAGCTCTGGAGTTTCCAGTGACTGTCAGTATCAAGTCGTCTGCGAAGGCTTGGGTGGAAACATCTCCCAGGTCTAGGTTCAGGAACTCGTCCATGACCACATTCCATAGGAAAGGACCAAGGACAGAGCCCTGGGGGCATCCTCTGTAGACATTTCTGGAGACTTGTCGATAGGCATTTCTGACTGTAACACTTCTGTTGTGAAGATAGTCCTGTATGCAGCTGTAAAGATTTGCTGGAACGCTAGCTTCTCTGAGTCTTCGTAGTATACTTGGCCACCAGAGCAAGTCAAAGGCCCCAGCGAAATCCACTGATATTACTAAGAAGTATTTGGTGGCTGAATTTTTGACGGAATCCGTGAGCTGCCGAAGAGCATCTTCTGCTGAACGGCCTGCCCGAAAGCCAAACTGGTTTGGAGACTGGAGATTTGCATTTTTATAGTGTTTTTCCAATCTGGATAAGAGAAGACGTTCAAATATTTTGCTTAAAATGGGAAGGAGTGCTATGGGTCTGTATGACCTTGGCTGCTCTGGTGGTTTACTTGGGTTCTTCAAAATGAGGCGTAGATTGGCTTCTTTCCAGTCATCTGGGAAGAGTCCAACTTCCAGACAATGGTTGTACAGGCTGAGAAGGAGATTTGATTGCGTCTCTGCAAGCTTCTTAATTACTTCTGCTTCAATGAAGTCTAACCCTGGGCTTTTTTTGTTTTTTGTTTTGCCAATGGAAAGTTTCAATTCATCTAAGTTGAAATGCGGTTCTATAGAAGTGGTGCTGTAGGATGCGTTTTCAGTACAGATTTCTTGTTGCTGGCTGGATTGAGGGTCTGTGTTTAGCGGGAACAGGGTGTCCAAGATGTTGTTTACTGACTCTTCCCATGTGAGGGTTGTGGTGCCCTGCGGGGTGACTGTAGAGGAGATGACCTCACCCCTGGGGAGCTTGTTCGTAACAATGCGATACAGAACTCCCCAGGGGGTGCTGTTTCCAGTCGTGGAGACCAGGTGCTCCCAAGACTGTTTCTTCTTGGCTCTAATTAAACTAGTGTAATCATTTCTTAGCCGACGATAGTTATTGCGTAGGGCATCAACTTCATGAGGGGGCCAGGTACGGCGAGCACGTTGAAATGATTTCCGTGCTGTATGAACCTGATGGCGGAGATGATCCAGTTGGTTGCACCACCATGGGACAGCACTCGGGAAAGGGTGTTTCTTCTTGATTGTTTTGTCACAGACATTGGTTATGATTGATGTTATTTTCCTCTGATGCTGGTTGTGGTTGAGGTCGGTGAGATTGGTGTTTCCAGGAATTTGAAGGGAAGCTTGGACCGTTAAATTAAAGAGGTTCCAGTCTGCTTTGTTAATTGCATAACGGATGATATTGTTTCTAGGCGGAGGTGCTGATTCTATTGAGCGTTGAAGGGTAAAAGTAATCGCCCTATGGTCGGAAGTTGTCCAAGCCTCGCGGACTTTCCAGTCAGTGATCTTAGTGGCAATAGATCTCGTGGCTGCTGAGATGTCTATTGTGGACTCCCATAGGGTATTACTGAAGGTAGGCATGTTGTTAGGCTTGTTAAGGATTACAAGAGAGGAAGTAGCGAGAAAGTTCTCGAGTTGCCGGCCGTTGTGATTGCCCGGGCGATCTTCCGAGTTGCTGTGCCACATTGCAGAACGGCAATTAACGTCGGCACAGAGAATAATCTTCCCATTTGGGAGGAGGGCTTGGACTGCTTGCAGATACCTGATAGCAGGGGCTATATCTTCGCCTGGACGACAATACAATGAGATGACGTGGAACGATCCCATAGGTCCTATAGGCTGGGCGCACACCGCCCATGGGGTACAGAGGGTGTGGATTTTGGTGGCAGTTATGTGCGGGTTCCGAACAAGGATAACCGCCCACGGAGTGTCTTCTTCTGATTGTATAATTTTGTACGTAAGCGGATATCCCCTGACTTTTCTTGCATTTGTGTAGGGCTCTTGGATGAACAGGACGTCTGTATTGTCTTCGTCAGCCTTTATTCTTATTTGGTCCACGACTGCACGCGCTCGCTGGGCATTTAGCTGCATAAATTTCATGATGTTACAGTTATATGTCTTATATGGGGCCATAGTTGATTCTTTGTTGTTGTGTGCTTCTTGCTTTCAGATAAACCGGGCACTTGTTATCCCTTATCGAATGCTTGTAATCCATTTTTGCTAGTTTACAGTTGGCGCAAACCGGTTCTTCAGTTTTGTTAGGGCAGGTGTTAAAGTTATGCCCTTTCTGGGCACACGTGCCCACACGTGGAATCGACCTGTGTACATGTGTGTGTAGTATGGCCGAACCTGCAACAGCGAAAGCACTTTGGGACGACTATGTGTTCTTTGAACCTATGGCAGGTCCACTCGAGGTACACCCTGTCCTGCTGTTTAATTACTTGCCAAGCTTGTGCCGAGAGGTCAATGACCCAGTTTACATTTTGGGAGGATTTTCCTTTGATCTGATACTTTGGTTGTATTGCATCTTCTATGCTGGTAAATTCGCTTTCACCTTGAAGGTTTCTACAATAGATTTCTTCAGCCACTTGTTCCGGTTTGAGGTTTTTATTGATGCCGAAAACAATAATTGCTGGGCGTCTCAGCTGGGTGTCTCTTTTGGGTGTCTCAGCTGTTGAGTCCCATGGTGGAAATTTTTGGGTTGTCCAGTATTGTCTGGGCTTCGTGTCGCGTTGCAGTCTCAATTATTACTCCGATGTTCCTGGTTTTTCTTATTGATTTGATACGGGTGTTCTTTAAGTCGCTTGCTAATTTTTGTACAACGGCCGTCTTGACGGCTTCGCTCGATTCCATGGGGCTGTCTTCTGTTGGTTTTAATACAACCAGATGTTGCTCCTTTAGAATCGTTTTCTTTATCTGGGTTGGCTTGTGTGCTTCAGTAATCTTTTTTGAAGGATTCCTCAGCGCATCTGCAAAAGAGCGGGTGCGCTGTAGCATTTCATTTCCACGCTCTTCCTGATAGGTTTCTACTTTGGCTTTGAGCCGCTCGTTGTTGACGTGGAGGTCAAAAAGGATGCGTTCCATCTGGCTCCATATCTTTATTATATCTCCGCGAGTCGCAGACGTAATCCGATTTGTTGGCTTGGCCATGAGAGCTTCCAAGCCGGATCTAAGGGAAAAGACTTCGTCAGTTACAGTTTCTGCATACAAATGTTCAGATTCACGATTGTATTGGTAATTTTGATCTGTATTTGATATGGCTATCATATCTGTGGAAACGCTATGCTCTAATGGCATCGTGGGAACGCCATCCGCTTTGGCTGCAGTTTCCCTGTTGCGTTTCTTGCAGGCAAGGTCAGGCCTATTTTCTTCTTGATCATCCACAGATTCATTTAGTGCAGAGATGCCCCGGGTTCTTGTTAGGGGGACAGTTAATGTTCTTTCCTCATTATCCGGTTCGCTGTTTGACATGGTGGAGATTGTCAGTTTTGATAAATGAACAAGTACGGATTTACAGACACTTCGGATAAGCGGGCAGATTTCAGTTTTTATTTTTACCAACTGCAAGAAACAAAATGACGTGCACACTTGTCGTTCTTATTTAGGCAGTGCATTTTTTGTGAGTTAAAATTCAGGTTAAGAAATACTGTTTTATTGTTTTCTCCTGGGCGAAGAACGTCAGCTTTTGCTTTCTCTGTGTCTCCCGGGGATTGGAGACAAAAGGCTAGGGGTAACAGGGAGGAAATCACTTTATAGCAGGAGGAGAACAATACTCTAGACTGTAGGATACTTGAAAGCCCTTAGGCAGTCAAAGAGACCAGCGGTCAGCGATCACCTTGTTGCGACGGCAGATAGTAGTCGAAGCGACACAGTAAGTATATATTATGCATGCGAGAGTTAGAAAAAAAATTTAAATTAAAATACTTATCTCTGGAGTCTTGTATCCAAGAACATCTTATTAGCTTCTCAGGATTCTGGACTACTGCTGAAGAACATTGACAGTTTGGTAGATTCCGATAAATCACTTTTTTAGAGACAAAATGACAGAGGACAAAAATCACTCAGCTAACTAGACTGGCCCTCTAGCGGCAGTCTCTATTTCAATGTTACAGTGGTTTTATGTTTTACAAAGTTTTTACAGATCGCTCCTGGGGGTGGTTTCGGTGGTCGCATTGCGCGTATACGTGCTCTATTCGCCTTAGTCTTCGGCATGTTGAATTATATATATTTTTTCTGACGAAAGAAATATTTTGATTTTTAAATTTGTGAAATCTGACTGCTAGAAGCTGAGATATAGCGATTTAAAACGTAAACGCGACACGCGTGCGAGTTACATCGTGGCCGCGCTGTAGGGATACTGATTGCGTCATGCGTCGCACGTAATTTCGTGCCGATTTATATAAATCCACGGACGCAGGTTACTGAAAATTGCCTTATGAAAAATTGCCTGAGGCGGGCCTAAAGAAGTTTCACTTCAAAAGGGGAGTAGGGCGCGTTTTAGACTTTCCTGTACTGCCAAATTGCAGTACGGGAAAGTCTGATCCAAGTGAGTTCCCAAATGTCTAAAGAGAAACGTTTTCGAATAAGCCATCTGTCTGTGCAGCGCCTAACGCGATATGAAGAGGAAGGAAATTACAGTACTGTACTTCTTGGATCGCATTGTGACTGTGGAAAGCGACATGCTGCAGATGTTGTGAATCAGACCGTAAGAAGTAATGCATTCTACTGAATGTTGCACGCTTCAGTAGGATCATCAGACATCCAAGTTTCAAAAGCACTGGAAAATTATGTTTATTCTGTTCTTCGACTCAGCTGCAGTGTTTATTTTATGTATAACGGTGGAGTAGTCAAACCACAAAATCGGGCATGAATCCTCAGTTTAATTACGATGCACCAAAAAAAATCACGTGTACCCTGTACGCACGAAAGATGTTATGTGTAAACATCTTTGACAACATCTACTTAACTTCAAACAGCTAGAACAGAAATCATGAAAGATGTAATTTATGCTCACGCCCGCTACTTACTCTATCGAATCAACGTTTGGAAGAGGTGGCCAATAGCCTAATTACCCATTTGATTGTAGCCATTTGTTGAATGGTATGACTGCAACAATACAAGTATTGTTACAATCATACTATCATGTTGGATCATGTTACTCCGTCATGCTTTGTCGCAAATTATACATGCAGCGTTACGAGATCTGCAAGAAATGCATGGTTCAGTGTTGCATGCGTTTTGTCTACTTTCTTATGGTTTAGCAGATTTATGCTCAGCTTTCCTAAAAGTAATCCTGCAGATTGTTAATCGCCGCCTTCTCTTGTTCAATGGGTCAGTCACTCCTTTTCAGGCTAGGGTCAATCTCCCGACGGCCAACTTCGAATGACGTTGGTGGCTCTTGGTCATCATTATCCTGGTCAATCTCATAACCTCCTCCAGCTCGGTGTTGGGTCCATCTTTGATCCCGAAGGAGTACGTAAGCAATGGGACTACGTAAGTGTTTGTTGTTGTAACCATGTCCTTACAATTCACCTTTGATTTTAGTAAGCTTCTGAAGTCCTGATGCTATTTCTCGGTCAGACGGGCCTTCATCTCCTTGTATTTTAACTGGTGAGCTTGCGTCATCCTCAGATATTTGTAAGTCTCTCCCTCTGCCATGTCTTCACTAGTCTTCAGCTGGTAGTTTTCGTCCCACTGGATGTCCTTAATGCAATCCGTGGGTCTTGCATTTGTCTAGGCCAGATTGTATCCTGATGTCAGTGCTGAACTCTTCAGTGCCCTGGAGTAGCTATTGGAGTTGATTCTCGGTTGCAGCATAAAGTTTGTCATCCATGTGAGAGAGGGAGTATAGGTTCTTCCTCCCTTCTTTTACAGTATATCCGTACTTGCTTTTATTGAGCATGGTGGCCAGTGGGTTGAGTGCTAGACAGAACCATAGTGGGTTCAGGGCATTTTCCTGGAAGATTCCTCTTCTGATGGGTCGTGATGTTATCGACCTTAATGGTTGGTCCTTTATTTTGCAGTGGTTACTTTTAGGAAATGTCAGTGTCGGTTTGACTGTGTTGGTCTTCAGTGTCTCTGTTAGCCAGCTATGGTACAAGGAGTTGAAGGCCTTGCGGTAGTCGATATCGGCTGTGTACAGGTTGGTATTCTTCTTTTAGGCTTGCTCCATAACTGCAGCTTCGGTGCTAAATTGCTCCTTATCTCCTTTTCTCATCTGCTTTCACCCTTTTGCTGCTGAGCCATGATGTTCTGGCTCTGCAAGTGGTCTTATCTTCTTAGTTATGCAGCTGGTCAGGTGCTTGTACGTTGTTGGGAGACTTGTGATTGGTGTGTACTTCGCTGGGTTTGTGGTGTCTTTTTTAAACTATTATATTAAGATCACCTAGAAATTCCCTTCAGCTACCCACATGTATTGTGTCTATAAATGACGTGTGTTCTCTGGTCTGTTTTGCTGGACAAAAACCCTGAGTTTTTCAGGCGAAAAAACCTTGCTATCTACACCTGAAACAGACTAACTCAGCCACGAAGTTAAAAAAACTCATTAAAGTTCCACGCGTCATCGACGGGATTCGAACCCGTGCCTTTTCCGGTGTGGGGAGACGGTGACTGTGCTACTACGCAGACTGTGTCTGTGTTTGTTCTTAGCTTTCAGGTATGTGATTCATTAAGTCAGAATCTGGGATTTGTCAGGGTACTTTATTATCTGGGTGAATTGTTCTGCTGCGTGTCTGTATGTGCAGCTGGACGTCTTGTACTTGCACCACTTCCTCCCGAATCTCCAATTCTGTCATCTCTTGTACATCCTTAGTTTTCTTCCGTTCTAGATCTATCCAGAGGACACGGCCATTACGGCTAACTTCTCTGCTTCATAGGTTGACCCAGAATTAGTGTGCCTTCTGACTGTGGGAGAGGGGGTCCATTGCCTTCCTTCTCCTCTTGTCCAATTTTCTTGAAGACGCTCTGGTTTCCATCAAATATCCCGTTGTCTGTTTTCTTCTGGACCCTCTACCCGTAATGATAAAGTCTCTTGCTTAGTGCCAGGAGTTTCGGCTTGAGCGTGTCAAGTTATTCTTCGATACTCTGATAATAGGTCTCGTGTGTGCTGTGGGTGTTGTCTTTCTTGAGGATGGTCTTCACTTTTCTGATCAGCTTCTTATTTCTGTTATCCTGTTGGTATTAGGTCAGTTTACCTGTCGTGACTCTTCTCACGACAGTTTGCCTATTTCTTATTTAGCCTCATTATTTCTGCATTAAATATATTAAAAATAAAACTTTCCAGATATCTAAAAAATCAAACTAACGACACCTTGAATCCCAGAAGGTGCCGTTATTCTGGAAGTCTACTGTAACCTACTTATTAATAATCAATGAAATAAAATACGTGATCTGTATCATTCTCGAACAACTGTTCCTTCTCATCTGACACAGACTTACAGAAGACTAGGTTTCATAAAGCGTTATTCTTCCTTTTCGGTGATACATCGCTCTGGTGTTTCCCCATTAGAATTCGCGTGTCCTTTTGGTCGAAGATCACGTGTATCAAAACAAGAAATTAAAATCCAGATTAAAATGATAAAATACTTAACGCAAAAGTATAAACTTGGTAATTATCACAGAGCCCATTACGAGCATCTTTTAGCGAAATATCACTTAACCATTCTGCAGAAAAGAAGAACGCAACTACGCCTAAAATTAATATATAAAATAATTAACAGAAAATGTACAAACAGTTCAATGTTGAGATATATATATATTTATATATGTACATACACACACACCTGCTTTTAATTACAGAAACAATTACTTATCCTTCCTGAAGTATCGAACCGACTAAAGCAAAAAAAAGCCCGGTTTTCTATTTATTGAATTATTTTAAATATTAAAGGTTTCGATCCTTTTAGTTCATTTATTCAGTCCATCTCCATTCCGTACCATCACAATGAAAATCTCATTTATTTTATGTTAATCCTATCGATTAGTAAATCACCTATGCTTTACAATTGTAAAATTGTATGTTTTTTTTTCTTCAAATCAAACAATTCATGACTATACACTGAGTGATCACTGAATTATGACCACCCTTAAGAAAACTGAATGCGACCCGTTGACCACGTGAGGTATGAGAGTGCGGAGTTAGTCGATCTACGTAGCATAGATAAGGTGTCAGTGGTTCAGTAGGTAGTAAAATTCCGAGCGTGATGGGTAAATGGAAAAATTTATCGGACTTTGATAAAGGACAGATTGTGGGTGCTTGACGAGCTGGTGCCTCGATTTCCCAAACGGTTGAACTGGTGGGGTGTTCGAGAGCCGCCGTAGTTAAAGTGTACCAGGATTGGCGTCAAAATGGTCAAACATCGACCTGACGGCAAAACTGCAAAGGTCAGCGAAAGGTTGATGTTAGAGGTGAACGCCGAGCCCGATGACCCGAACAGGCGCAGCACTGTTGAAGAGTTGACTACCCAATACAACATGGGCCAACCCGGAACAATATCTGCCATGAGTCCCACGGTCGCACATATGGGCTGTACCAGCAGACGACCCCTACGGCATCATCTCCTAACCAAGGGTTATCGGCGTAAAAGACTCGCCTGGTGCAAAAAGCATGCAAGTTGGACGTTAAAAGACTGGAAGAAGGTGTGCTGGTCGGATGAGTCACGTTATTTACTCCACACCGCGGATGGTCGTGTACGGATTTGGCGTCAACAACATAAGGCTCTTCATCCATCATGGATGGTATCAAAAGTGCAGGCTGGTGGAGACGGTTGTATGGTGTGGGGCATGTTTCACTGGCAGGAACTTGTACCCCTGGTGCATCTTGAACAACGTATCAGTGGTCTCTGATAGTGGCATAGTATTTAGGTTCAGGCGCCACCGGTGGTTTCCCACATCTGCACCATATGTACTCTGTGATGAAATGCAGAACTACTGCACAGCAAGAAAAAAAGTGTAATGTGTGGTTAATGTAGTATTGTGCTTTGTTCTGTTGTTGTGTCTGGCTGCTTGGCCGCGGGGCCCCTACTGGGACTCCACGTTGCTCGCCACAACCACTAGGAGGTGAGCCAGGCTGCCCATTATACTCTGGCTGCCTCTGCCAGGGTTGCCTAAGTGGTCTCTGATATCGTTAACTGCTTGCTGGCTGTGTACACCCCGCTGTGTTACACCTTTTCCCGAATGACATTGGTGTCTTCCAAGATGACAGTGCGCCGAGCCATTGGGCACTTGTGCAGGATATCGATTCCAGCATATCGATTGGCCTAGAACTCCCTCGATATCAATTCCATAGAGCACTATGGAAAGGCATATCAAACGTCTGGATACACCAGTCACCTCCATACCTGCATTTCTGACCGCATTACACACAGCTTGGTTGGCCATATCTCCCGAACGCTTCCGACATCTTGTTCAATGAATGCCACGTCGGATAGTTGCTGTACTGAGGGCAAAAGGACCTACGAAGTATTAAGTAGGTGGTCATAATTCAATAATCACTCAGTGTATATATCTTGTATAGTTATTTGTAAATATGTTATTATTGTGAATTTTAGCCCCTTTTTAATCTTTGTACAGTTATCTCATCTGATTATGTTCAGTTTTGTATAATATGTACACTATGACAGTTTTCTCATACATTGTAAGAAGGGTAAAAACTGTAATGTGCGATGTTAAATAAATAAAATAAACAAACAGTCGAACTATTCCAACCACTTGGAGTATAGTTTCGTCCTATACATTGTCACATCTGTCTCTAGCTTTCTGGTTTTATAACTTTATAGCATGCATACATGATGAATGTATTCATTTCGATACTCCACTTCATGTGCTTGCTTCTTCTGTGGGTGGTCACTGGCACAGTTGCACAAAAGCACTTCCTGTTGGTTGGATGCTCTCCCTTCCCTTCTGTTAGCCATATGGGTGACAGAGCCACTTTCTCCACTGTCTTCCTCGGGAGACAGTCTCCAACTTTTGCAACTGACCCCCTCTGCCTAAGGCCTGAACGCGAGTGACTTTATTCTGCCTTACACCCGATGCATTGTGTTCAATATTTTTACTTCCCTTTTCATCTACCTATGGAGGTAGATCTGTTTAGCTTTTGTTTTTGCATTCGGTGTTAAGTGGTAATTATTGGTAGCGACAACAATGGCGCCTTGGGATGTAGGTTCGATGAAGCGACTTTCGCGCTTTTTGTGCAGGATTCAAATGAATCCTACAGGCACAGTGGGTATAATGGAAAGTAGGCTCGACCTGAAATGACACATATATAATATAAAGAATATATTCATAGGACTGTTAATGAGTGCATAATTACCGGTCCATAGTTTACTGAACGTTATTTTCCTAAAAGGACGAACTTTGACTTCATGATAAGTTATTTGAAACAGTTTTATCCTCGCAATCTGCTTTGGTATGCCAGCCGCAGCGTTTTTCAGAATTCGAACAAGTTAACTTGAAAACAAATGAAGCCAGAAGCGTAAATTACTCTAATGTCCTGCTCTTAGAAGAATCATAAAACTTTCATCCAGGGAAAGTAACCTACTCGCAAGAATTTTTATTTTTTTTAATAGTAAAGGAGAATTGAGTTAGGACCAAGGCAACTCGGGTCATGAGAATTGTGCCGTCTATAAATTGCGCATATTCTAAGACCGGTTTCTTCGCTTTCGTAATAAAAAAAAATAAAACTGTGGACAATTATTAGAAAAACCATAATCCCCATATGAAACTGGCTTAATTAGCTCATCTGAAAAGAAACTTAAGTTATGAAATTTCGATCTCGGACCCAGCTGCGAAGTCTGAGACTGACATTCCGGACCATTCCAAGCGTGACAAGTAAAACAGTTACAATCTCCTTACAGAGGGCTTATTGATAATAAGGTCAAATAAATCATTTATTTGACCATTCGGTGACTGATTGCATAGTTTCTCGCCATTTGCAATTGAAAAATCGCATCTATCTATCTATCTATATAAAGAAAATGTTATTTCAGATTTTATAATATCGATTTTATAACAGAAGAAACGTTGCATGTGTTGTGAGAACTTAAATCAAATTTAAGTTCGCGCTGAAAATAAAAAGAAAAATAATGATTTAACGTTACATTGTTCTATCTATCACATACTGATTATAACACATTTCGCAAATATACTTTATGCAACGCAGACTAGCACAACTGAGGGCCAATTTGTTAACTAGAGAACAATGAAATTATTTTAAAAATTCAGAATTTAATGCGAAGCCATAGTTTGCTTAATTTTTCTGAAAGAGTGCAGAAAAACTGTTAGAAAGGTGAGTAGGAATAAAAAAAATCAAATGATACAGTGGTATGCTGGAAAATATCATAATATGAAATTATAGCATATTTTGTTGCTGGATTAAGCGGTAGGTCTTTATTTAATGTCCTTATATTCATTCATTAAGCAGCAGGCATTCTTTAAATGTATGAGTGGTATTGCAGATTTTTAATATCTTCAGAATATATTAGTATTTTTAATTTAGGGGTAATTTATTTCAGTAACATCATCATTTATAAAAATGAGAAGAGTAAAAGGAAGACTTTGTTCAGTTTAATAATCATAAAACAATTTGCCAGATATCTTTTTAGTCGATTTACTACTGAACCTTGTATTCCGCAATAATATATCTCGTTTACTAAGAGGTCATGATTGGCTGAGTCAGTCTTTGACTCAGAAACAACAGTTAACGCAAAATACGGCAATTAACGGCCTGTCAAAGCAACCGGTGGGAGGGGCTATCGTGAATCGCTGTCACGCTTAGAAACGATCAGTCGGAGCTAGTACCGTATACTGAATTTAACCAAAATAAATAACTGCCGGGTTTCCATTGGTGCAGAAATTCCATCAGGACCTGGAATGGAAATTCCTGGGTCTTCCTTGGCATCAACACTGGCCTCAATTCTTCTAAAGCCGAGGGAGGCATTAATTGGAGTGTATAAAATCATGTTTTTCAGCGGGTTTAATTAACAACGCTGGCATACGCACCTGGCTTTATTGAAAAATTGTCTATAATTTTTTTTTTTTTAAAAAGCTATATGGTAAATTTGTTAATTGTGTGATTGGGTTAAATCGCCATAAACAAGTATTTGTTTAATACTTGTATTTGGGGACAAAATTCAGAGGAAAACAAATATATATACACTGTTCTCCAAGAAATTCAGAGTATGCCAACAAAAGGTTGGATGGCTAACAAATAGCTGTAGTCATAGGCAATAAAGAATTGAGTCCCAGCCATAGGCGTCGATACGAGTATTAAGTGTCAGCAGAGGCCACTAAGCGACCAGCCGTACTGGACTGGCTCGCCTTTCCCCGTGAAAGGCACGGAAATGGAGTGCGGGTTCCACAACGTCCGAGCATTGGGAAACTGATCCGCCTGCCCCCTCTTCCTCAATGCGCAAGGCGGTGACTTGAATTTATGATTAACTGAATTAATAAAAATTCAGGGCTAAAAGTCTCAGAATACTGAAAAATTTAGACATAAGTTAGTGCAAATGCATTTTATACGTAGTAAACGATGCTATTTTAATTAACCGGGTAATTAAAATCTCATTGTCTCAGTAGCGCTCTCCATAATCCCTCCGTGTTATGGAGAACGCTACTGAGACAATGAGGGCAGTGGAGGCGGGCTCCCGGGCGGGGCCTGACCACAGGGTTTTCAATTTGAGGGGCATCTAAACTCGCAGTCAGAAGTTGTGCTAGGATGCAGATGTTACGTAATGCGACCATCTGAATCCACGGAGCTGTGTTCAAGTTTGCGTACAGCATGGATTTTGAAATTGTAAAGGGCTTCTTGGCAATTCTGTTCAATCACTGGAGCAGCCAGTATTCTAGGCCGAGAAATTTCCTAATATAAGTTTTGGGGCAGAGGACCAAATTGTCGAATATATAGGGATACAGGAACGATACATCTGATATATTGGGTCACTAGTTGCTGGTTTCGAATTCCAGTTATCTCCTGCCTTACAGCCCATATGACACCAAGAGTTTTTAACCCCGTGTTCTGAAAATGCCTCTGGAAGGTGAGGCCCTCATCCTACGTTACTCCTAGGTCGGTGTATGAGCTGACTTTCTTAACCTGTGCTCCATTAATAGTTAATTTGATCGGATTTATCTTATTAGTTATTGTGAGTCGTGCTGACTTGTCTGAGTTTAGCAATAAACCGATTTTAATTAGGTATGCTCCAGTTCATACAGCTTAGCGTTGGCATGGAAATTGATGTCGGACACAGATCTTTCGTTAGAGACAACAAAAATATTTTGTCATCAGAATAAGAAATAAAATTACGATTATGCGCTAGAAAGGGTTCCAGGGCGGCAGCGAACAGCAAAGCCGATAAAATACCTCCCTGAGGGACTCTCCAAGTGAGGGTGTATTCTGCACAGAATTCTTGATGTTGTACAATTAAGTGTCTGGGTTTCGAAATGGTCTTGATAATCTGTAATAGTTTGTCTTCAATGCGACAGTAAACTTCTAAAATATTTTTAAGGGCAGGTAACGATACATTATCGAAAGCTGTCAGGGATATGGTGTCATTTTGGGCCTTTTCATTTAAAGCATGTTGCATTCTGAAGAGGGTCTCCAATAGATTAGTAGTTGTGGATCGTCTCGGAGGTGGTCTTGGCGCAAAACACTGTTGGGTTAAAGAAGGAAGAATGGTTTTTCAGAGGTTTTTTTTTTTTTTTTTAAAGAGAACTGATCGATATGGGCCGAAAGTCTGAAGGGGCCTTTGGATTCTTTTTTGGCACCGGCCTCACAAAGTAGTCATTCCATCTCCGGGGAAGAACCTCGTCTTTCAGGATGTTTTGGAATATGTGCAACAACACATCAACAATATAGGCGCTGCATATTCTTAACATTGAAATAGAGAAGCGTCGGGCCCAATCCTAATTTGTTACGCAAAGGATTAATAGAATTGAGATCTTCGCTAGAAATAGCGATGTTGGATAATATATTCCCACTAACGACGCTTCTCTCAAAAATATATTGCGCCATATCTTCCGGCTGATACTCTTGAACATTTCTATCTTTTATGCTCAACCGGCAGCCTTTCGAAGCTCTCCTTGGCCCAGTGTCTGAACGTGGTTTCCTCCATTTCAAATTTAATAGCCTTTTTGCTTACAATTCGTTTTGAATGTCGTAGTTTTCTTAGAACGTCTTCGTAGCTTGCATGTCGCTTCTTTTTCAAGAAAATTTTTCTTTTCTTATACTTCGTGAGGTCTTTTTTTTTTTTAAATCCTGAAATTTTCCATTTCCTTATAAGCCTTTTGCTTGGCCACAAATGCTTGTTTTAAATACTCGTTGAACCACGGTTTAGTTTTGTCTGTGATTCTTTACCTCCTTCAAGGCACCCACGTAAATATTGAGTAAGAATTCTTTCTCAATCAAGTTTGGTAGCTTCTTCCATCGGTTTAATGTACAGATCAATCCAGTTGTAGGTCCTAAGATGTTCTAAGATAATTTCAGGTGTAACAAACTTAAGGGAGTATATATATTCTTGGTCTGACGAGTTTGCACATCGCTATGTTGCTCACGTGCACAATTGCATGGGGAAATTTCACAACATATTGGACAGTTTGAGGGGTGACATTTTTTATGTTAATCAGATAATGATACAATAAATCCAAATGCTGCTCTCCTCTAGTCGGAAGCGTACCCAGTAGGGTCAGTCCTAAGGTTTGGAGGATTGCATTTAGGCGTTCTTTAGCATGATCGTATCTTGGGCCTAGGCATATTAAAATCTCCAGTTACAATCATGGGAATATCAGAGGCGAGATTCTCTGTTATCCACACAAGTAGCTCGGTCCAAGTGTCTGCACAGTGCTCCGGTGGAAGATAGATAAGACAGACTTGAATTTTTTGAGCCTTCTTCCTGAAGGAGGCAGATAGTCTCAATAAATCTGTAACCAGAGGATTGTACCAGTAGATCTAGTTGTCTGTTATGATGTGAATGCCTTCACAACGAGTTGCCTCTCTGGTTATACTTCAAATAAGTAAAGCTTTCCCAATAGTAGAAAAGACTATCGTTACTTATTCTCAGTGGATAGGTACCCAGAAACTACAGGCTCAAATCTGCCCAGTCTGTTCCGGGTTTATACTCTGAACATAAGTTCAGAGGAGTTCAACACAGAGGCAGAATTTACTAGTATTTAATAGTGATGCAGGCTTGAACCACTCAAAGCGCATGTACTTGTGTACCCTCACTCTTGGGCACTTGGTTACTCTGGTCTTTTTATTTATTAATTAAATAAAGTTGCATTTATGTAATTATGAAATATTAATTTAATAAAAAATTAATTATTAGCAAATGTCCATATCTGCTACTTCACGTAAATCCTAGTTGTGCTATGTAATGCTTGTAATACAATCCCACACTGACGAAGTGCTGAATTTACCCCAGATTGTGTTCAACTGTTCCTGTCTGTAGGTCTGGTAGTTAGATGGTTTCAAGCGCGGAGGTAGGGATTTTTTTCTCTCAGTGACTAATTCTGAGGTTCTTTCTCAAAGAGCCAAATCAGCCTTGATTAAATTCAGTTATAGATCTGTACACAGGCGTGGAAGGCAACGATAACACTTCGCATTAATCTGCGTAGATTCCTGAGAGTTTAGGACCTGCTTGGGCAGAACAACATATACTACTAGGACTGACGAAGATTCTGTAGTCATACCAAAAACGTTGATGTGTTATTTGTTCCAAATAGTTCTTGATTTCATGACACAAACGAACTGTTACTTAAGAAAATCGTGTTCTTTCTCTGGTGGCCATAATCAACCTCATGTTTGGCATTACAAGAATGCAAAATGGGATGACCTGCGACATTTCTTTTCCTTGGTTGGATTGCTGTTTTAAAAATTCTGACGTCAATGTTTGCTCAGATCGTGTCTACGAAATTATTATTGTAGTAGGGATGAAATCCTTTGTTCCACACTTCATCTTAAAGTGTCGTCATTTATCTAAATATCCGTGTTCTAAGACTATTCAAGGTAAGAATATTGCATATCGCAATTGGCTTGCATTCAAATCTCTCAGTTAATTTTCTGCCTACACCAAAGCTCACAACAATTCTAAAGCAGTTATTAATCAATCCAAACTAGAGTTTGAATAGGCTTAGAATAGAAATCTTGTTTCTTGTCCAAATCGGCAGTTGAACATTTTGGTCACCTGCCAAAGTTATTGACCGCAACTTTTGCCCACCTCTACTCCCACTTCTGTTAAAACTTGATAGTTCTATTGCCACCTCTGCTAAAGATAAAGCCGACCTATTGCATTCAATAAAAAATTTTATTGAATGCAATAGGTAGAATTTCAATGGTAAAACTCCTACTATTCCCAATACACTCCATTCAATGCCTTCTTCAGTCAAAAGGATATGTCAGAAGAATCTTGAACAATTCTTGATGGAAGAAAGCTCCAGATACTGATGTATTTCTTTACTTGTTCTAAAAACCTGGGTTCCCAAGCTTACTCTTGTTCCGGGTCGCCTTTTTTATACTTTCTCATTCCACTGGTGTTTTCCTTTTGCTTGGAAACGTGCTCATATTCAGCCAGTTGCTAAATAGGGTTACAAATCCCTGCCAACCAATATCGTCCCACTGCACTTGCTTCTACTCTTTCTAAATTAATGGAGAAATCCATCAATTGCTAACTCCTAAACTGTCTAGAAACCTTCCGTCTGATCAATTATCGCCAGTATTGATTCTGTCGATGTCGATCCACTGGTGATACCCAGTGGATCGGCAAAGCTTATGATACCAATCTATGGATAAATTGGATGAAAGAGTTTGATTAATCTCAAGCAGTTACTGTTAACATTTCAAAGCATTTGATTGTGTTTGGACATAGGTCTTCTCTTCTGAACAAAGTCCCATCTTATGAATTGTCAACTCTTTTTGAAATTGGATATTTAGTTTTCTCTCTGACTGCTCTGTGCTTGATGAGACTGTTCTGTGTCATCTAAATTATCTATTAATCCTCATGATGTGCAAGGTTCAATTCTTTTCCCCACTCTTCTTTTTGTATATTATATAATGGCCCTCTTCCATTGAGTGGAAATCCTGTCGTTAGTTTTGCTGATAAGCACATTACATTCCACATTTTAATTTGAGAAACTTTACCCTGCACAAACAGTTTCAACTTCTCGAATATCCACTATTTCCTTAAATGTCGATCTCAAAGTTATTCTCCAACTGGGCTAAGTTAACTTAATTTCAATCCCTCTAAAACTCAATCCTGTTTAATATCTCGCAAAACGGATTCTTCTGTTCCTGTGCTTATCTTCGATGACACTGAGGTTTCTAGACAAGATCACGTATCTATAAGGGTTGCCACAGATAAATAAATATTGTATATATACTCCGGGATGACCACATAGGGCCGATAGAGAGAATTCAAGAAAATCAACGTAGTTAGCAGTCATACGAGTTTGAACACGGTCAACTAAAACGTGGGTAAAAATGTGCACTCATATTTGACCACTTGGCTGTGCCATCCATTTCTTTCCGCTAAGAGCAATTTCCTCAGTGGTAATACATTTCTCTCTTATCCATTTCCCAATTAGCATGCCATTTTTTGTCACTCTTCTCCTATGCATTTCCACAATGCCATTTAGTTCACCCTCTCGGCTGGTCTTCTGATAATATGTTCAAACTTTCACGTTGTTAATACGTGAGAATACGCAAAACACTTATGTGAAAATGGGACAGATTTTGAATCTCTTGTTCAAGTTGGTCGTGCATTTTGAGACATCTGAAAGATAACGAAAGGTGTTTCAAGCCAACAGATTATTTATAATTTTATTAGTGATTTAAAGAATGCAAAAACTGAAGCAAAAAAAAAAAAAAAAAAAGAAGTTCCACATTTCCCATTTGTAAGAGTGCCCTCTTTTTTTTTCTGGTTGGTGTGAAGTGCTGCTATACAAATCACCCCGTGTCGATAAGGCGGAGATATCCGCTATTCGTAAAATCACAGGGAGAAGCACGTGCACTGGAGGCCCACCGATGGTTCTCTTCTGCTCAATGCAAAATTGGGAAGGGGGAAAAAAAAAATCCCGGACATCGAGATCGATATCTTTGCAGTACACACTTTAATAAGAGTTATGACCCGCAACAGAGCTGTGGATTTTTTTTTTGTTTTTTTGTTTTCACACAGCTGCTGTGCATGGCGGAGGTTACGTAACGCGTGTCTCAGGAAGTAGTTATGACACACACCACTTCACGCCGCATGACGTACGTGTCGTGGATGTTCGTCCGCTGACGTGGCGGGGATCGTCAGTATTTACGGAAACACAATGCACGTTTTTGCGGCGATGATAAAGAGCTGCCATTTGCACCACCGCCGTAACTTGTCGCGGCAACAGAAAATAATTCGGCGAGGATCGCACTGAATCACGCAAACACATCCAATCAGGTTTTAATTCCGCCTAGGCGGCCGTTCACTTAAAACCGTCCAAATGACCTTGGTCGTCACTGGCCGCACGTTTTGTTGAGTACAATAGTGCGAAGGCTGAATTAAAGTTCCACCTTTGGGGAAATTAAAAGGTGGGGGAGGGGGATGAATAATAAAGGAGTCCTATTTATTTTTAAATATCAAAAAGCGTTTCTGAAAATGCGTAAAGCGCGCCTCGTTGCGTTCAAACGAACTACGTTTCGTAGGATATCACGAAGAGCCCGCTGTGCCATTTGACAAACAGACTGTGCAGTTATCACGAGATTTATTATATTTTTTTTTTTATCTGCGGTACGCTTTCCTTTACCCACTTAGTTTATCTTTTTAATGATAAATTTGTAGACCTTGTTTTATGAGAAAATATAAAAGTTACTGGCGCAAAGCAGCAGCGCCTGTTTGGCGTTTCCCCGCGAGTTTAAATTTTATGGACGCTACATTTCCATCCATAATCTCCTCTATTATACGGTAGTTATTGGCTATTTATTTTATTTTGAAGCAATAAAGAGAACTCGTTTGAATTTATTGCTTCAAAATGAAAATAAAACTAGATGGCGCGACACCTCCCTCCCAAAGAATTGTTTACATATAGTTGAAAAGTACGTAGCACAATTTAAAACGCAAAAATAATACTGACACTAAATTAAAAATTTGAAGCAATCGTCTGTTTAGCTGAAAACGATATATGGAAACGACTTCTTCGTTTATCAGGTTTTGAGGAGTTTATTTTATTTTTTTCATATTTTTGTCACCGATGTTAAAATAAAATAATTTTTCTGTTTATTCCTAGTTCAAAATTCCTTCAATATCAGTAATGCGTGTTTTGATAAATGTAATTAAATTGTTTTTATTTTTTGAAAAATATATTATGCAAAAGCGACAGATTTTTACAATAACTGATTTCATATGACAAATATCATATTTTAAAAATATATTAATAGATTCAGTTAGTTTTTAATACCATTTGGTGCCTCTGTTCGGGGGCCATCCTCGCCATACCCTAGTTACGCCTCTGCTTTTTTAATATCGATGTTTATAAGTATTTTTAATGAATAAATGATTAGATATCTTACAGAATCGTTTAATGTACGGGGAGGATCAAAAAAGATTTCTATCCACCCAGAAGTAGTTGTGACAGAAGGTTGTACCATGCATTACTTTTTTTTTTTTTTTTGCCATAGACCAGACAAAATGACACATTTTTTTGTCACCTCTCATAAATTTCTACAGACCAGTATTGTAGAAGTCCTCTGAGTGTCCTTTCAAACCGACTCGGCAGCAGAAATCACCTCATCATCAGCGGCAAAGTCTTTTCCACAAAGAAAGGACTCGGGATGGGAAAGAGAGAAGAAATTCGAGGGTGCGAGGTCGGGGAAATAAGCAGAATATGGCAATATTTTAAACCCACATTCGTGGGCACACCTCACTGTAGCATGTGAGGAATGCACATGGCATTATTGTTGGGTAGGCGCAAATCTTTTCACAGCTTTCCCCTTTTTTATTTTTCATTTTATAGCACCACTTAGCTTTATGAGGAGGTTGGAATAATCACTAATCCTAATCTCATACTAATCCTAAAAACCTGACAGCATCATCTTACCAGCACTTGGCTGCACCTTTGGCTTTTTGGGGGATGGTGATTCTGCATGTTTCCATTGCTCTGACATTTGTTTAGTTTAGATCATAGTGATGGATCCAAGTTTCATCCATGGCAACTTGCCATGAAAAAAAAAACTCCTTGCTTTTTCCTGGCACATTGACAACATTTCATGTATACACATTGTTCCCTTTCCTTCTTCTGGTAAGGGGTCAGAATTCTAATAACTGGTTGGGCCACCTTTTGCCGTGATAACCGCTTGTCCCAGAGGTGGCATCGAATTCACAAGGCTGCGAAAGGTGTCCTCAGGTATTCTGGATCTTCTGCAGAGAAGTACGACCCGGACTTCGGCAACGGAGCGAGGCATTGGCGTCGAATGGCGAATGCTGCGTTCTACCGCATCCCATACTTGTTCGATGGGACTGATGTCGGAGGAATTTGGCGGTCAAGGAAGCAAAAAAAATCGTTGGACATGATCCTCGAACCATTCGCACACAATGCGGGCTTTGTGACGCTGGGCGTTATCTTGTTGAAAGAGTCCAGTGCCATCTGGATACATGGTCACCATTTGGATAAAAATTGGTCCAAAACAATGCCGAGGTAGGACCTGGAGGTGATATGGACACTTCATTCTTAATAACTGGCCGTGGATCTTTAAACGAGAAGTTGTTTCAGAGGGATTAAGTGTTACAGAATTTTGCTGTCTGGGCTTAAGAAAAACTGGAAACGCGTGCTTTGAGTGTCCTTACTATATTGATTTACGTCTGAAACTACAGTGCTGCATTGACCTTTCTCAGGGGAAATATCTCTTTTTTAACGATATTGTGTTCCAAAATTTGCAGGATTTTTCTTCTGTAGTGCTTACAAGAAGACAGATGCTTATTTTGAAGAAGTAATATCTAAAGGTTGACCATCTTATATATGGTATTACCTAACTTGCTCGCTTCTCTCTCTCGCTCTCTTTTCCTTTTTTTTTTCCTCTCCTTTTTTATGTACACGTCTTTTTTTTTTTTTTTTTTTTTTTTTTGAGTGGACTCCTAGAGGAATCTGTTCCACCTTTTGGTAACATCAAGTGGGTCAGTCTCGAATTGAGACAGAGTTCTACTGAGACAGGCCCGCCCTTCCGTGGTGTGGACGAGCACCCAGATCATCTCTCCAGGTGACTGATGCTTCTGGACAGTGAAGTGGCCAGAACAACACAACAGCAGAACACACAATACACGCATACTTAAACTACTCGCATATCAGGCCCTTTTACAGTGATACTGTTCGTCACAAAGATACGAGGTGGAGTTGAACTGATGTTCTAAGAGTCAGTTACAAAAACATATGTTTACATGTTTTCGTCCAACCGTGCATTCTGGTTGTAGCTATTCACTTGCTCAGTGAAAAAGAATTGACCCTCTACAAGGGAATCTAAGATAATTGTATATCACATTGTTTAGTGGTTGTGGGGTGGCCGGGAAAACTGTCTGGGACTGCATAGTACAATATTTTAAAATAAAATAAATAAATAAATGTTCACCTACTTTCCGTCGAATACGCACCCGGTCCATCAGCATGATGGAGCTGGAACCTTGATTCATCAGACAAGGTGACTTCTTTTCATGTCGTCCAGTGTCTAGAAATGGTGCTCCTATGCCCACTACAGGGAAGGTATCGATGACTGTCGGGCAATATAGCACATGAACAGGTTGCCTACTCCGTAGACCTGTCTTTTGGGTGAATTGTTCGGAGACATTTCTTTTGAGTTCTGGTTGTAGTCTGCCGTTAACTGAGGGATCGTGAGTCATCCATTGTCCTGGATAGCACGTGCACCACCGTTCACCTGGACTGTCAACCAGTGGTGGTCTCCCCGGCCCAACATTGAATGCTGATTGTGACTCCCTCTTCGGGTAATTCCCGCCATACCTTCACTGTTGTGGTCCTCGAACGCCCAAAAATTCCTGGCCTGTCGTTGCCGAGATCTTGATCCCGACCTTCCTAGTGCCACAAATCATTCCTCATTCAAACTCTGTTAGGTCCTTCCCTTCCCTCATTGCACTGGCTTCGTACTGACGAACTGAGAGCCACTACCGTGCCTACACTATACATGCTGCACCGGTCGCTGACATCATCCCAGGTGCTGTGGGATGTGTCCACCCGTGGAGAAGGGTGGTCATAAAATGTTTATAGAAATACAATTCGTGTATATACGAAAACACCAATCTTGAAGTTGAGTTTATTATTTAAATTTTTATCTAATGATTTAAATACGTATACAAACCAAGAAGTAACTCCAAGCTTAAATACATATTAACATCAGAAAATATAGGAATAAAACTAATTAAGATGAATATTTAAATTTATTACAATACGTTAATAGCGTCCAAAAAAAAAAAACTGCTAAATTTAATTTAAATTGGAGTTCTCTAATTTGTGTAGTATTTGATAACAGAAGGTGTTAGTTGACCTTGTTTAACCTGTGCTGTATCAATTGTTTGGTTATGAGAAAGTTTAAACACAGAACATAGTTGCAATCAGAAGTCTAAATCGAAGGTTTGTTAATAAAATATCTTATTTTTCAAATACTGTATATTACATTATTTTATTGAAGCGTGTGATCAACCGGAACGGTGTTTTGATGGGCTCCAGTCCATTCCCAGTCCTAGGTTATGTAGTTAAGTAAATAATCTTTATTGTATACAGCTCTGTACAAAGTATCCTTCAGTCTTCACATAATAATGGAGATAACAATCCCATTATTATGATTTGCTTAGTTTCCCTTCATCTGTCATATTACCTTCGTTCCGTCCTCAACTCTGAGACCGGAGATATTTTGGCCAGACAGTAGTAGACATTAAGAACAAAGATATTGCGCAGAGCCTCAAAGAAAATCGATGTAAATAAATATAAAACTTTGTGTGTAAATTTAAATAATTACCTTAATAACAATGTGATGGTTTAGTTTCATGGTATAAATTACTGTTTTTTTTTCTTTTTTTTTTTTCCCCCACAATTCCTCCCAGACCTAACCACGTTTGTCTTTATAGTAAACGTATACCTGATGCATTTTTTTTCGTGTACATTTTTTCCAGCTGTCAACAATACGTACAGCAGCGTATCTTGCACTTTACAAGTAGACTGAAGAGTATATTTTAAATTTGATTTGAGATGTATCATCTATAATTCGAATCCTTAAAAGTAGGAAACGATCACGGGTAGACTACCGGATAGTTGACAGAATGTTTGCTGATTTGATGAAAAAAGCAAATATTACGGACACTACATAAGTTTGGAATGACCAAAAACACTGAAAAGTACGCAACAACACTTGACGGATGTACACAGAACATTGGTGCAGGTCAGGTGCATTACTGAATGCACCTGTTCCAGTCAAATAGCGATGCTTTCTCCCAGTAGGGCAATGTACTGGGTAGAAACGTGTCTTGGACCTCCTATCAATACACTCAGGTTTGATTATTATGATTAGCCATGTGGTGCAAAGAAGCCTGAGGCTTATACTGCACCAGCCAAAAAAAATATTTGAGAGAGAGAGAGACAGAAAATTAGAAAGGAATCACCAAGAAAGAGAATAATGATGGTATCCAACTCAGGACTCTGCGTGTGTCGTCATTACCTTCTGTCAAATTCATCTGTTGTCTCTACTGTTCTCCCACTAATCACTTAAACTCTGACTTCCTCTCTTTGCAACTTGTCTTTCTCCAGTCCAACTTTCCTAACAGCGAGGTAATTTTGCTCGGTGATTTTAATGTTCACAACTCCAGCTGCCTTCCGTTTGCCTAGTCACACAGACCCAGCTGGAAGAGATGCTGAGGCTTTTTGCAATTACTAATGATCTAGCACAGATTGTTCATTTACCTACCAGAATACCGGGCAATCCTAATCATGCAACCAACACGCTTGGTCCTTTTCTCACAAACAACCCTTCAAAGTACACGGTCGAAGCGAATGGTCCTTTAGGCACCTCAGATCACAACTTGGTGAAATTCTCTTCTCCAATGGAGCCTTTACCTCATGTTTTTTGGCATTACAAGAATGCAAAATGGGATGACCGAATTACTGTTTCAAATCTTCTGATGTCAACGTTTGCTCAGATCGTGTCAGTGAACTTATTTTGTTAGGAATGGAATCCTTCATTCCACACTCCACCTTAAAATCTCGTCCTTCATCTAAACCTTGGTTTTCCAATAAATGTGCTAAGGCTGTTCAAGGTAAGACTGTTGCATATCATAATTGGCTTGCTTCCAATTCTTCAGTTTCATTTTCTGCCTACACCAAAGCTCGCAACAATTGGAAAGCAGTTATTAATCAGTCCAAAATAGATTTTGAACAGGCTAACAGTAGACAACTTGCTTCTTGCCCAAACTGTAGCCGAGCATTCTGGTCTTTCGCCAAAGCTATTGGCCGCAACTTTTGCCCATCTCTGTTCCCACCTCTGTCAAAACCAGATGGTTCTGTATTCACTTCAGCCAAGGATAAGGCCGATCTGCTAGCATCCCATTTTATTTCCAACTCGCACTTTAATGATCTTGGTAAAATACCCTCCCCCCCACCATTCCCAACACGCTCCATTCAATGCCTCCTGTGATCTTCCATCAAAAAGATGTCAGAAGGATTTTGACGAATATTGATGCTAACAAATCTCCAGGTCCTTCTGGTATTTTTCCTCTTGTTCTCAAAATGTGCAATCCTGAACTTACTCATGTTCTTTGCCGCCTTTTTTCACTTTCTTATTCCAAAAGTGTTTTTCCTTCTGCTTGAAAATTTGCCCCTATTCAGCCAGTTCATAAAAAGGGTGACAAATCCCTCCCATATAATTATCGTCCCATTGTAATTACTTCTATTCTTTCTAAAGTAATGGAGAAATCAATTAACCGCCAACTCTTAAACTACCTAGAAACCTTCCGTCTGATCAACGATCGCCAGTATGGATTCCGTCAGTGTCGATCCACTGGTGATATTCTGGCTTATGTTACCAATTTATGGACAAATTCAATGGAATAGTTCGGTGAAACACAAGTATTTGCTCTCGACATCTCAAAGGCTTTTGATCGTGTTTGGCATAAAGGTCTTCTAAACAAGCTTCCATCTTATGGTTTGCCAATTGGTTTTTGTAATTGGTTATCCAATTTTCTTTCTGACCGCACACTGAGGGTGATAGTAGATGACTGTCTTCTAACTTGTCCACTAATGCTGGTGTCCCCCAAGGTTCAGTTCTTTCCCCCACTCTTTTCCTCTTGTATATTAATGATTTTCTTCAATTGACGAGAAATCCTATTCATAGTTTTACTGATAGAACATTGCATTCCAGTTTGAGAAACCTCGCCCTGTCAATCAGCTTCAACTTCTCGAATATCCGCTACCAATTCCTTAAATGCCGATCTCCAAGTAATTCTCCAGTGGGGTAAAGACAACTTACTTGATTTCAATTCTTCTTAAACTCAGTCCTGTCTTATATCTCGCAAAAACGATTCTTCTGCTCCTAAGCTTATCTTTGGTGTCACTCCGACGATTTCTAGACAAGATTATATATCTCTTTTGGGGATTACCCTGACCTTTAATCTCTTGGCACAAGTACATTACAAATATTGCTTCCTCTATATCTAAAAAAACTTGGTTTTCTCTTTCGCTCTTGGCGTTACTTTTCTTCCAAACAGCTGTTCACTCTGTAAAAATCGGAAATCCTCCCTACTATGGAATATTGTTCCCACATTTGGGGAACAATGTTCCCCTCACCAATCAAGATTGGTGAGGGGAATGAAGGGATCCTCTTACCAAGAGAGGCTTAAGTTCTGCAAATTGCAGTGACTGGAAACTAGGCACCTGCGCGGTGATCTGAGTGAGGTGTATAAGGCCTTGAATGGGTTGAGCACGCTGAATTCTGATGGGATCCTTCCACTTGTTCAGATTACGAACCTAAGGGGGCATAAATTCAAATTAAGAAAGGACAGATGTAGAATAGATGTGCGGAAATTTGCCTTTAGCCAGCGGGTGGTTAATTGCTGGAACAAACTTCCATCTGTCGTTGTGGAAGTTGATAGGTTGAATAAATTTAAGGAGGAACTGGACAGGCAATTGGAGGGAATTGTGTGTTTTTTTTTTTTTTTTTTGTTTGGCTGATGCTGCATAAGCTCACACACTTGCTTTCTTGCATCACATGCTACTACTTTTTTTTTTTTTTTTTTGGTAGTTGTTGGCACATCGGCATCTGTGGCCATAATGCACCTCCCAAGGTTTTTGCAGTACTTTGATCCAAGCCCGAGACGGGATTCGAACCCGCGACCTTTGGGTTGCTAGGCAGGTACTTTACCCACCCACCGACCAGCCCGGACGGCATGCTACTACGATTAGGGTTAGGTGCCCCCTGTGGTTTCCCACAGCGGATATAGGGGAGACCCTGGATGCCGCCATTAAACTCACAATGAATACTTGTGGTTTCCCACATCTGCGCCATATGTACACTGTGAAGAAATACAGAACTGTAAATGCCAGAAAAGTATTCTGTGTTGAATGCGTAGTTTTGTGTTGGGTTCTGGTTGGGTGTCCTGGCATTTGGCCGCAGGGTCCCTGGTGGAACCCCACGTTGCCCGCACACACACTGCTAGGAGGTAGCCAGGCTGCCCATTATTCTCTGGCTAATCTCTGCAGGGTCGCCTAAGCTTCTTGACAGAGACCAATGTAAAATAAAAAAAAAAAGAGTTAGAGCGGGTGGGCTTTAGAGTCAAGAAAAGGGGGGAAACAGGTAGAAATATGGGGGATGAAGAAGGCATCCCCCAGGTACAATGGAATACATCCATCAGGCGAAGGTAAGGGATGGGAGTGGGACAAAAGTTGCCGTACAAGAGAGCACAAGCGTGATCGCTTTGGCAGAATCTTCTTGCTCTTCTCATTCAGGTCGGGTCGTGATGTCAATTTCAGTGGTGATGTCATCCGGTGATCTGTGTCTAAGTCAGTAGGGATATAAATAGGAATGCAGCTGTGGTTGTCCTATACTAGATCTTCTCAGATTTGGTGGTGGTGGTGTAGTCTCATTTGCTGGTAGGCCTCTGCATTGATTCCCAAAATATAGGTGGTTGTCTTGTCTGGGTTTTGATGATGATCGGGATAGTGACTATATCCATGGTAGGGTCTTCCGTCGTGTGAATAAGTCTTGTGCGTTGCGCATAAAGGCGACATAATCTTGTTCTCTTTCGGTTGGTTTTTAGGAAGGTAATGTATCCTAGTCAGGAGGCGGCATCTCAAATCTTCATATTTCGCACTCGTACATCAGGTGGTCCCAACTTTCGAGGGAACCATAGAGGCATTGTGGGTTTTCGGTGATCCCGAGTGCAGTGAGCTTTCCTCTGATAGATCCATGGCCAGTTAACAAAAAAGTGAAGAATAGGCCAGGGGAGAACCATGTGGGAGATTTTGGGTATACTGTTACTATTGTATGAATGAATTTTCTGGTGACCTCCTTTTGTAGACTGTGTCCACCTAGACTGCCAGACCTGCAGCAAGTATGCAGTGAGGCGCTTCTTCTCGGCCTTGATGTTATTTGAGGGGTCGGTGGTAAAATCCAGACAGGAGATGGCTTTACCTTTTGGAAAGCATGTAAAGCAAACCACATTTGATTATTTCTAGATCTAGAGGTAGCACGCCGGCCAACGCTTGCAAGGTATGTGTGCTGACCGTGCAGCAGGCCCGGCTGATGTGAGCAGGATAACGCGCTGAATCGAGTCAAGCTTTCTCTTGTTAACTGCTGTGATGGCCTTTGAAAACCAGATACCAGATGATTAAGTGATTATGGGGGTGAACATAGAAGAAGAGGGTGAGATTATGGGGTGAACCTAGCCTTATAGAAGAGGGTGAGCGCACGTCGCTTCAATCCCCAGTTCCGACGTGCGATTCTTGCCACTAGCGCAGTATATTTTCGGATCCTGGTATGTAGATATTTCAGGTGTGGTGTGAAAGATAGGTTCCTATCCAAGATCACTCCAAGATATCTCATCTCAGTTGTTAACTGGATAGTTCTCCCTTGGATTTTGATTTGCGGTGGCCTCGCTACGTTCGGCGCCTCCGTAGCCAGGTGGGAAGGAGCAGCAGTGCGTAGCAAACGCTTCTTGATTAGACCGGGGTTCGAGCCCGTCACCACCAAATACGGAAGATGCGGAAAGGTCAGGGAATGACCACCGCATATCCCTGAGCAATATGGCCTTAGTTGCTAATGCTCTTAAAAACCAAAACAACAACAACAAGCCTCGCTACGTTCAGAGAGCTTTTAAGCAGGATGGAGTTTGTCTTTACTGGTGAGATTTCCAAGTGGTTGTGCCAGTCCCAGTCCTGTAAATTTCCGAGTGCTCTATTTGCTGCGGCTTCGTTGGGATCTCGTATCAGCGGCAAGGGTAAGGACTAAGTCGTCTGCATATACTTGAGATTGGATATTCTGCAGGTCTATGTTCAGGAATTCATCAAGTACGATGTTCCATAGTAGGGGACTCAGGACAGAGCCCTGGGGACATCCTCTGTAGATTTGGCGCGTAACTTTGCTATACAGTGTCCTGACGGTTATGCTCCGCTGTGAGAGATAATTTTTTATGCATTGGTACAGGTTGCCAGGGAGATTTGCTGTACGGAGTCTGCCGAGGACGCTTGGCCACCAGAGCGCGTCAAGCGCCCAGACAAAGTCTACTGAGATGGGTAAGAAATATTTTCTGTCCGTGCTCTTTGCACCTTCAATCATGTTCTCCAGTGCATCAACAATGGAACGACCCTTTCTGAATCCATATTGATTTGAGGATAGTAAGTTGGCATTGTTGTAATATGTTTCTATTCTTTGTCATAGAAGATGCTCAAACAACTTGCTTATTACTGACAAGAGAGCGATGGGTCTATATGAATCTGGTTGGTCATGGGGTTTGCTGGAATTTTTCAAAATTAGCCTGATGTTTGCCATTTTCCAGTCTGTTGGGAACCATCCACGCTGGAGACAATGGTTAAATAGATTAAGGAGAAGCTCTGGATTGTACTCCGCCATCTTTTTTTACAATTTTCGGTTCTAGCAAGTCTAGTCCCGGTGATTTTTCTGTCTCTCAGTTTTGATGCTGCGATACTGAGCTCTTCGGCTGTGAATGGAGGCTCTTGCTGTGTGAAGACAACTTTTGTTGTCTTCACACAGTTCTATTTGCTGCGGAGTGGATGGAGCAGCTGGCTGTTTGAATATTACATCAAGTATGTTATTTATCCATGCGTGCCAACTCTTGGTTATAGTTCCAAGAGGGGTCTTTGTGGATGGAATCACTTCACAGCTGGGGAGCTTGTTGGTAGTTACCTTGAAGACTATCCCCCAGGGATCCGAGTTGCCAAAAGTAAAAACAAGTTCTTCCCACGATTTTCGTTTGCGTTTCCTAATTAATGCGGCGTAGCTATTCCGGTCTTCCCTGTACTGCTGCCTGAGGGCTTCTACCTCAGCCTCTGGCCATGATCTGCGAGCGCGCTGGAAAGTTTTTCGTCTGTGATTTACTTCGCGTCTTAGGGCTTCTAGCTCAGGGCCCCACCAAGGGACTGCACCCGGTTTTGGGTGGAGTTGTTGCAGGCCAATGTGAATATGTCTGTGACATCACATTGGTGTTGGTCTGGATTTAGTGCTTGTAAATCACTTACTTGAAGCCTGTGAGAGGAGTCGGCCAGCACCTGCTTGAAGAGGTTCCAGTCTGCCTTGGCGAGGCAGACTGCATTAGCTGTCTTATTATTGGTGAGCAATAAATGGGCTGTTTCAGCTGGAACGTAATGCCTTTTCTACAGGTACTTCCATGGGCATTGTTATTCTGAATTGTCTTCTATAATTCTCTCTCTTTCAAAACAATACGAACACGTGCCGCCAACATCCATTTACTGTTCAAATTCACAGAACCAACTTTTCATCTTCCTAGTTTATTCATTCAACTGTCATTTTCTGAAAACCTTCCTTCATACGTATTTCCTGAAAATTAGTCTATAGAAGTTCACGTCTAATGTCAACAAATATCTTTTGTCTTCCCAATCTTCAACTCATGCATGGTACTATAGGTTTCTAATACCTCTCGTGTTTGGGGTTTTCATAAAAACAAAAAAAAAAATAAAATAATAAATAACCGCAGGGGCTCACCAGATGTGAGCCCCTGTGGTTATGATGACAAACAGGTTACTGTGATTGATAAGTGAGGGTGGAGGCAGAGGCAAAACTTCAAGTTCTATCCTCCACCCACAAGATATTCGGACGAGTTCTTCTGCTCTTTAACAACTGTTAAAGAGCAGTACCAAGAAAAAAAAACTGAAAAGATAAGTCTACTGGAAGTTAAATTCCTGTGCTAATTCAACAGAAATTACAACCAGAGATTTAATAAAAATCTGGGCTACTCTATCAAATTCCGAAGATTGAACCTAATGTCTCGCTGTGTCTACCGCTTTCCACCTAATTTTTTAACTTCATACTAGTATTGCTGTTTTATGGAGTTTCATATTTATAAGCATAAATTTCTAAAACGTAAAATCTGAAGAATACAGATTTAGCGTTATCACCTTACCCCGGAATTCTCCTGAAAAATAGCGTTATCACCTTACCCCGGAATTCTCCTGAAAAATAAGTTACATTTTTCTCATAAACTGCTTTTTCTTATCTGGAAAAATCTCATTTTTTTTCTTCTGGACAAGGTGGAAATTCTAGCACTTTCTAAAGCTAAAATTTCTAAATCTATCTAGTCTAATAATTATAATTAGCACAAAGATCTCTAAGGTTCTTGCTGGATCGGTTATATTTATTCTTTGAAGTTGTTTTAAGAAATTATTCAATTAGAAACACTTGGATAGAAAGCGGTAGACCGTGTGGTAAAGTAAGCAGTCTCTATCAATGAACACTAATAAGTTTCTACCCACGACTGCCAATTAGACTGTAACAATTACAGCCATCGGAGGAGGAAGAATTTTCATTAGGACCGCAGAGCCAAAGAAGCCTGAAACAAGAAAAAAAAAACATCCAACCACGAGTACAATGATTGTTGTTTCCACTGATAGAGGAAATGGAACATTTTGAAATGGACCATTAAACAAGCAAATGAAAAACTTATTCCATCATGTCTTTAAAGGTACTCGGTAAAATAAATTTTGCTTTAAATAGTAGTTGTAGCTTCAGAATGGTTTTCGTGAGTTCGAAATTTATAGTTTCGACTGCATCTAGTTCACCTAAAATTTGTTACTGAAACTATTTAGTAAACTACTGAATGGTTAAAGCATTCATGTATTGCCAAAAGTTTTCTTTTAACCTGGAAATAGTATTTCTTCATAAATACAATAAAAATGTTAACGTAATAGTGTTGTATCAAAGTTTCATCCAATCTCTAAACGTTGCGGTCACATCTCCTACTTAGAAAACCATCTCTGATTGTTGGTGATACTTGAAACCTACAGATGAGACATAGAAATCACTCCAGCTTAACTGTGTGCAGAAATGTGTAAAGCAGGTCAACAAAACGGGGAGCTATTTAAGGAGTTTTATGTAAAGCTGATGGACTTTGAAAGGGTTAGATAATTGTTTCTGCGATGCAGTGAGATGGCTTCTTGAGAACAAAAATGGAATCTTATCGTCTTTAGTGACGAAAAGTTCGTCCATACATTTATTCGTGTGGACGAACATTTATTGGAATGTCATGAAGAGCTCACTGCACTAAATACTTGCTAAAAGGTGTTGAATACGAATCGTACGTTGAAAACCGCTCGTAATTTCTAGCAATGAAAGTGGAATTCAAACTGTATTTAGTTTCATTTCCGAATTTTAAATCGGTTGTATAATCTTTATACAAGCAATCATATAGATATATACTGTATAGTGTTATAACTGCGTTGGGATACAAGTTTAGAATTATAATTTTGTCCTGGAAATAATTTTATTGAAATTGAATCGAAATCATGACTCAGACAAGAGCAGCAAAGCAGAAGGCTCAAACTAATGGGAGTGTTGTGGCTCAGGGGAGAACTGAGGGGGAGCAGTTGCCCTCTGCATCACAGCCTTTTAAAAGCACTGCTTGCTTGATGTTTGTGGAGCAATCATCAGGTAAGGGACATGATATTGCCAAGGGGGATGTCTTTGTGTGTGTGCACGGTGTAAGGAGTGTGAGGAAATGAGGCAACAACTCAGCCTTATGGGCCTATATGAGAACTTGAAGGGTAGGAATGGATGCCTTCGAAGGATCTAAATTGAGGGGCCCTATCAAGCTCTCAGCTGCCCACATCAACGCCGGAGCTTGCACTAGATCATCACGCAACACAGCGGCAACCCCCAATGCAGAATGCGCTGGTCCCACAGGAACTAGTAGTTGTTGGTGACTTTGTCAGGGAAACGGGGAACATGGTAATAAAAAGGATAGGTGGAACAGGACCAGGGTATGTCTGCCAGGGGCAAAGGTTCATGATGACGTAGAGCGGATATCATCTTTTAAGGGCACAAAAGGTGATATAGTTGTACACGCTGGCACTAATAATATTAAGAGTAGGAGACCGGTGGAATTAGTTTACAAGTAGGGTCACTGTTGAAAAAAAGCAGTGAATTAGGGTTGAATTTGAAAGTGTCTGCAATTCTGCCAGACACGATAGGAGAGAGTATGTGATGAGAGCCTTGTCGATCAATTCGGCCCTGGAAAGGACTGAAAGGCTCAAGGGGGAGAATTTTTTTTCAGCCTGGTCTGTACTTGTTAATAGGAGAGACTGCTTCTACAGGGATGGGATACACTTAAATAGAAAGGGTGTAGGAATATTTGCTGATGCTATCGAGGCAGTGTTAGGTCGGTCAGAAAACTGCTAGCTTAGGGGGATACAAGGACTAATAGATTAACAGTAGCCACTGGCAGAGGTGAAAGTGATTCTTGCACTGCTTCTATTGGAATGAGCAGAAGCCTGGAAAACAAGATGCAGGGTATTTCAGAGACTGCTGGGAGTCATTGCGGTACAAGTAAACACATGGGTAGTGTTAGGGTACCTAAGGATAGAACAAGTGCAGGTATACTTGCGTATACACCAATGCTAGGAGTTTGGTAAATAAATTTGATGAATTTGAGATATTGCTCAGAACATCAAAGGCAGATATTGTTGGAATATCAGAGACGTGGTGTCACACACATAAGGAATACAGAACTGGAATCTGGAGAGTACAATGTGTACAGGATGGATAGACAGGCTAGGAAAGGAGGAGAGGGGTTATGCTATTAGTTAAAAAACACAAAATCCAAGGAAGTGAAGCCAGTCGACATCGCTGGAAAGTGCAGTGTTAAGTCAGTTTGGTGTGACAAGCACTGGGAGATCAAATTTGAGAGTAGGATTGTGTTATAGGCACAAAAACTCTGATGAGTATAATGAGAAACTGTACAGGGGAATAGAGTGGGCCAGTAAATCAGAGAGTCGTATAATGGGGATTTTAATTTCCCAGATATTGACTGGAATTTGTGGGTTGGCCACTCACACACTAACAAGGCTTTTGTGGTTTTATTGGATGGTTGTTTTCTAAATCAGCATGTTCGGTAGGCGACTAGAGGGAGTTATACTCCTGATCTGATTATTAGTAGTGAATCTTCATGCATTAAGAATCTGCAGATAAAGGAACCACTAGGTGGCAGTGATCAGTGTGCTGAAGTGGAATTTACTCAAAGAGATAACTACCATCAGGGGTAAAGGGAAGGGTTATTGCTTTCGTAAAGGCGACTACGGTGGTCTGAGACAGTATTTAAATTCTATGCTGTGGGACCAACTGATGTGTTACCAACAGCATATTCAAAGTCGGCAGCATTAAAAGAATAAATCTTGGAAGCTACTAGGCTTTAACTTGACCTCTGGCAGTGAGCTAGATGATTTTGTAATAACTGAGAGGAAAGTGGAGGAGAAATTGTTCAAGATAAACATAAAAAAAGGCACTCGGGATGGATGGGATCTATCCAGTTATATTAAAGGAGGCAGCAAAGGAAGTAAGCAAACCCTTGTCCATAAACGGACACAGCATGGTTTTAAGGGAAAGTCTTACCTGAAAAACTTGATTGGATACTGTGATGTGGTCACAAAGGAACTGGATGCAGGGAATAACTTTTATATCACATATTTGGACCTTAGAAAGGCTTTTGATACTGTTACACATGGAACACTGCTGAACAAATTGGAGCAGTGTGGCACCGGAGGAAAATTGCTGCTATGGATAAAGGGATGGTTGAGTGGGAGAAGACTGAGTGGTAATCAGTGGAAACTGCTCATCGTGGACTCATGTTATTAGTGGAGTCCCTCAGGGTTCAGTGTTGGCTCCATTGTTTTCGGTATTTAAATTAAATTTATAAATTAATCTTGATGGTATATCAAGCTTAATGTCCAAGTTTGCAGATGATACGAAGGTTGGCAGGGTTGTTAAGGACTCTAATGACAGTACGTTGCTGCAACAGGATCTTTAAAAGTTGAGCAGATGGGCTGAGAGGTGGCAAATGAAGTTTAACATTGACAAATGTAAAGTACTATATGTATATGGGAAGCAGTAACCCCAGAGTAACGTATCAACTCTGTGGTACTACACTGACAGTAGTGGAGAACGAAAAGGACCTGGGGATAATTGTGAAGGCAGATATGTAGTTTTCTGAGCAGTGCAGACGGTCTGCAAGAGTAGCTCATGGTGTCTTGTCAATGATATACAGGAATTTTTCTAGCAGGGAGGTGATTATCCCTTTGTATAAGGAAATGATCAGGCCACACCTTGAGTACTGTATACAGGTCTGGAGGCCTCATTTAAAGAAAGATGTAGAGCTGTTGGAACGAGTACAGAGAAGGGCAAAGAGATTAGTGAATGGAACAAAGGGTTGCTCTTACGAATAGAAGTTTAAGTTTTGCAAATTACAGTGTCTGGAGACTAGGCACTTGCGAGGTGATCTGATTGAGGTGTATAAAACCTTAAATGGTTTGAGCATGCTCAATGCTGATTGGATTCTTTCTCTTTCTCAGAATAATCTCCTGAGAGGGCATAAATTCAAATTGAGGAAAGAGAGATGTAGGATAGATGTGCGGAAGTTTGCCTTTAGCCAGCGGGTAGTTGGTTGGTGGAACAGACTTCCATCCTTTGTTGTGGAAGTTGATAGTCTAAATAAATTTAAGGCTGGGCTGGAGAGGTATTTGAATAAACGTTCTAGGTGCCGCCCTTACATATACACATGTCCGTTTGGAATGAACGGAGGGTTGAAATGGGGGAGGTTTTTTTTTTTTTTTTTTTGGCTGATGCTACATAAACTTGCTTTCTTGCATCATGTGGCTCTACTAATGCTAATCATTTTTATTTTTTTTTTTTTCCACATTGGGGGGGAAGGGGGATCATGGCACGCATGTGAAGTGAATTGGTGAATCCTGATTTGGCGTTCACTAGATGTTACTCATCGAAAACATTTGGGATATGATGCCATATTCTCCAACCTCTGCCTCTCAGCTCCCCTTCACTATTGCCCAACTCGCAGTACAAGTGCAAGGAGCGTCAACGTTCACCAAGACTGCATTCGCCACTTCTACTCCCTATTGGAATGTTAGTGTTAATATTAATTCCTAAATGTTTCAAGGAAGCGGGCTTTTTCTATATTTGCAAAAAAATGTCATTCGTGTCTATCCAATTCCATTTTTGACTTTACCGAGCCATAAACTTCGACCACTGTGGAAAACAATTCATTTCAATAATCTACAACAATTTCCTGAAAGTAACTTCATGAGATCCAGCCTTCTGTTACTCGCCAAATTTTTGTTTTTGGCCCCTGGTTCTTCTCTCTTCTGCCAATGACAATATACTTCCCTCGTCCATTCTGCTGACCCTCAAGGCCTTATACACCTCTATCAGGTCACCCCTAAGTTGTCACTGCCCTCTTAAACAGAGGGACAGTGACATCCTTTTCTCTACTTGCAAAGATTCTACATATCATAAACAGGATATCCAGTACCTTCCTAGCCGTTGGGTTACGCTGCGTAGAAAATTCTCTGAATAACTCTAAGGGGAGGGGGGGATTACGTTTGTGACTGAATCGTAACCCCTTAAGTCTTTTTTCCTGGATCAGTTATTTTGTTCTCTAGAAGTTACCTTACATTTAGAAGCATTGAACTTCAGTTGCCATTTTTCAAACCATTTGTCCAACCGATCTAAGACATATTGAAGTGAAATGGCCTGGTTCTGGTCATTAACCACCCTTCCTGCCTTTAAGTCATCAGCCGACTTTGGCAGGTTGTATCGCTGTTCGTGAAGGCCATACTTCATACCGATGTGCGCCAACTTTTTCCCAAGTAAATACTGCTAAACCGATACACAAACTCAATTATCGCGTGTCTACAATTGATACTTCCATTTATTCTGATCTCAAAGAATGCATTCCCTTTAGGTGACGAGCAATAATTGCCTACATAAAATGATTGGTTGTCATTTTATGTAGGTAATTTTCCTTCCTAAAATGAGGCCTCCAGACATATATGCAGTCCTCAAGATATGGACTAACCTTGACTTATACAATGGGATAATCACCTCCTTATCGCTGCAAGCTAAATTTCTGTATATCAGTGACAAAATCCCATGAGCTGTTCTGGCAACCTGTCCTCACTTGACTAACTGACAACTTGAACAAAAGCGCTTCAAAACTTTTTCAATTGCATAGTGCAGTGCTATACACTCCCAATAGGGCCACATTTACAGCTGTCCAAAAAATAAATAAATAAACATTTTCTGTTTTATATTCGGGGATGGTCACCTAGGATCAGTCTACAAGATAGAATACGAGAACAGTACTGTGTTTAGCTGTCTTGTGGGCTAGAATTAGATCAACTGAAACAAGTGCAATATTATACCCTACGCGCAGAGTAAATGAAACTGTTCTTCATAAAATCTGAAGAAAGTTAACATGAAACGAATTTAATTGTTATAATATTGCTAATTTGGTTAACTAATAATATAGGTGATAATTTTATATGAAAACTCATGAAATGAAATAATTACAAAAATTTCAAGTAAAATTCTTTGTCTGATGCTTAATTTGTCATAAACCATTGAACGTGATCACCATCGTGTTCCCAACATAACCGAGAAGCATGTTCAAAAACATTACAACATATACTGCAAAAGATGTTGCAGATGACGTTGAAGTCACATTCTCGGTCTTCCTGAACACTTTCACAAGTTTCCATATCGCATATTTTGATGTTTTATAGAACGTTAGTTCTCTGATGGCTTTTTCGACTTCTTCCTTACGATGTCGAAGCTATCTACAAAAATCACGTTAAGTCATTTTAAACGACTCTGTATTGAGGTGATCCACTGAATACACCCTATTTATGCTCAAAGCCATGGTTCTTTACTGCTTGCTGTGAGCAGGAACATTTCGTAATTTTACAGGTTGTCAACACTTTGCTGAATATAGAATATGCAAATTTAAATCACAGAATGAAGAACGTTACATATAAATTTAAATAAAAGATTTTTATTGTACCAGTATCGGCCTATGCCTCTTGGGCCACAATTTTTTTTTTTTTAATTGAATTACCATCATAAAAGTTGTGTATATAGATCTTCTTCCAGTCACATAGCTCCCTGAGGAGCTGCTGTGGCCACCAACAAATTCCCCCAACTGCATCGATCGTGTGCTATACGAGCAGCATCGCAAAGTGTCATGCCCAGAATTCACTGATCCCATCCTTCCACCTAGTTGCAGGTCTTCCTCTGCACCTATTCCCCTCGGTTTTTCCTTCCATTATATTTCCTTCCATGACTTCGATTGCTTCTAAAATGTCAATTTTCATACCTATCCGTTTCATTGATGACCATATCCATCTTGCCTTCTTTTAAACTTTTTACATTCCTTGTGGCCACGTTTACCCTCTTCTTTCTTAAATTTAATTTTGCGGGGCACACAGTGGCATCCTGGAACTGCTTTTGGAGTTGTTTTTGTTGTGGTATCTGTGGCATCAAATAATGTGGTGGCGTGCCATTGCCTACCTAATGGCCTATTTTGAAAGGGCCAGCTTTAATCACAGGAAGAGTTATCATGCATCTCACGAGACGCTCGGGAAGAGAAAGTTGACTACAGTACAGCAGAGCCCTGCTTATTGCAGAAAGGCTGCTTACAGTTGGCTTTCGCCTGGTTTCCAGAGGTCGTCGTCGTCGTTTTATATATATATATATATATATATTTTTTTTTTTTTTTTTTTTTTTTTTTCTTCAGTATATTCGCACAATACTTTTTATAAGTTCAGTCTAAATTTATTTATTCATAAGGTGACACTGATTTCATACGTTTTTTAAATATTCGCACCTATATCTCAAAATTTAAATTCCTTTCATTAGCATTAAACCGCTGCATAATCTTCAGTATTCTTCGAACGCGCTAACCATTAGTTTTATTTTAGTCTTAGAGCCTAAATATTTACCACTCAGACATAAAATATGTCTAATGAATCTTCTTTATCTCTTCTTCCTTACGGTAAGATGTATTTTCAGTTTTTTATGCTTAAAACCACCAAATTTTAATAAACTGAAAGCAAATTTAAACACAGCCACTACACGCAGCGCCACTGTAGCCACTTAAAGTTTTTTGGTCATATAGTAAGAAGGGAAAAACTTTCTGTTGAAGAATATAATGGAAGGAAAACCAGAGGGGAAGAGGTGCGGAGGAAGACCTACAACTAGATGGAAGGATGGAATCGGTGAACTTCTGGGCATGACACTTTGCGATGCTGCTCGTATAGCACACGATCGATGCAGTTGGAGGAATTTGTTGGTGGCCATAACAGCTGCTCTTCCAGTCACATAGGGAGCTATGTGACTGGAAGAAGAAATGTACCTACACACACTGTATATTGCTGGTATGGATATTAATACATCACCATGCTCATATAAAAGTTTGTCTATTACAGATCTTAAGTTATGAACAGTCAGCCTTCATGATAATGAAGAAAATTGCAGACTTAGGGTGTTTTGCCTCATCCTGCGTGTAGTTGGGACTTAGTCCCATCTGTTTTTTGTTTTTTTTTCTGCTTGAACATTTGAAGAAATATTTCCGTTGTAAACACATTTTGAGAGTGATGAGAAACTGAAAAAGACAGTAATAGGCTGGCTTCAACACCACGGGCTATCCGACTGTTGAAGCCAGTAGAATGGACCCCGCTGTCGAAAGGTCCATCCTGCTTACCACACTTCGCCCTTTTACCACAGCGTATATGCGAGTTGGGAAGAACGATGGCGAAAATGTATTAATAAAGAAGGTGGGCACAATGTATACATGCTTCCCAGTGTTTGCTTGATAAATTGTAAATTTCAAACCTTGTGTGTTATGTCTTTGTACTTTTATGGCCAACGAGGCATTACTTATGGATCGACCCTTCTATATATAAAAAAATTTATATACATGAAAAAGTATTTTAAAATATATACATGAGGGGAAAAAATAAATTAAATGAAAACCCACAAAAGTGCAAGTCCGAACTTGAATATGACAGTTTTCTTTACAGGAAATCGACCTCCTGCACAACCGATGCTTCTTCAAATCACTTGATGATTGTAGGGGTTACATGGAGATCGAGGATGTGACGTCTGTTTTCTTTTTTATCCTTTAAGAATTTACAAATACCGGCATTCAAAGATCGAGCTAGCTTGGAGATTTTGGTAAGGTAGGAAGCGAGCTAATTATGGTGAGACCGTGCTGAATCTGAATCTCAGATTCAGTATGTTAGAGACAGCTTGTAAATTCAGAACATTTGTTTTTGTGATATATATTATTTTTTTTCGCATAACAAATGTTGTAATTTATAGTTAAGATATAGTTTTAAGAGTATTATTTACTCAATTTACTTTTGATTATCTGATATTTATAAAGTGATAAATGAACGTAAAGTGGTCCACTGAGAGGCTCAAGTAGCTGAATTAGTGTAGTATTATTAATATTATTATTGTACTCGTACATGTTACTGTGGTAGTAATGCTCCGAATATACCTGAATAGTGCTGTAAGAAATAAATAAATTTTAATAATAAATTTTCTGTTTATACTCCGGGACGACCAAACGGTCAGAGGAGTTCACAAATAGACAGAATACAAGAAACAGCACCGTATTCAGTAGTCACGGGCTTGAACCCCGGTCACTCAAGGCACGTGTACTTATGCACCCGCGCGCCTGACCACTAGGCTACGGCGGTCTCTTATCTTGCTCACCACCTTAAATTTTCTGCAGGCCCTGTCTGAGAAGATCTATTTATAGTTGCTGAGAAAGGGAAGGTGGAAGGGGAGGAAATAAGCGAAAATTTAGTGGCTTGTTGGACGAATATGGCTGCTTGAAGAAAATCGTCGTCGTCTTCGAAGAAATTAAATTTGGCGAGTCATCAAGCACTCAGCTTAACATTAGAGCACAATGTTAAACTGTGCAAACCTCTTGTATCGGTGGGAAGAACGAGATGATTTTGTCATAAGTCGCGAGTTAGGACTGAATTTGAAAATGTTTGGAATTTTTCCAGACATGAGAGGAAGGATTATGATAAGAAGCTTGTCAATCAGTTCGTCCCTGACAAAGTTAGCAAGGCTCCTGGGATAAAATTTTTCTCAGTATGGCCGGTGCTTAACAGAAGGGAATTTTTTTTTTTTTTTTTTTTTTTCTGATAGGATGCACTTGAATATATGAGATGCAAGAATATTTATTAATACTTTCGAGACAGTTTCAACTGTTAGTTGGGGGAAATGCACATAGTAATAGTTTAATGACAGCCATAACCAGAAACGGAATTTATTCTTGCCTTATTGCTGTTGTGACATGCAGTATCCTGAAAAGGAGGACATTACAAGACACGGCCCATGAGTACCGTAGTTTGTCAAACCCAGTCGACTCTTCCCCCATACTAACTTCACTTTCAACTTGAAGACTATATTCACAATTTCGCCAAAATTTTGATTTAAAATAGGTGAAAAGAACTACTGTACATTTTTAAGAATAACAAAAGGATGCGGCAGAATAATGAATTATTAATTCTAATATTAAGTGAAAACTTAAATCTTTTTAAAACTATAAAGTATAAAAGCTGCGCAGTTGATATTGTAACTTATAAATAAATCTTGCGAACTTTACTCAAGGCAAAGTTTACTCTGGCAATACCATTTTCACTCGATAAAAGAGACAAGTTGCTAACACCACTTGAAGCATTTGTTGACCGCATGCACGTTTTTATAAGTTTATTACCAAAATCTTCTTTCCCCAGATATTATAGTGAGAGGAAAAGTCTGAACAATTCCAAGAGCAATGTAGTTAGCATACAATTTATGGACCTAGTAAAACGCACTTCCTTTATTCAGTGAATTATATCGCTGAATATGCTGCAAGTTTTGCCAGAAACGAAATACCTTATCTTTACGGCTTTCTCTTACAATTCAGTGCACATTTAGCAACTTAGATATCTATTTTTCCCTCTTTTATATTATTATTTATTTATTTATTTGTAACTGGAGTCCATGGCAACCTTCTCGCTCATCTTGCCCTAAGGCCTGGCCTGCTGAACTCAATTGTAAATGCAATCTCCACGATCCTCTTATGATTTCGCAGGGAAAATGATCATTCTCGAGAATATTTTTGAGAAAAGTCTCAAGCTTTATCACCTGTCACCATCATTTGGGGTTCGATATAATTCTATATCCCGAGTCTTTTAAAATTCTTATAAGGAAGCGTACGACATCCGCTTCGGCTATCATCCGAACTGCAATTTCAGTTCGCATGATACCCATAGAATTGACTTTTAAGGACTTCTGTAGGGTTTCATCAATCACCCAGCATTATCTGTATGTAGTGAGTGACATCGCTTTTAGGAAGAGTCTAAAATAGTACTAGTAATTTCAAATCTCTTAATTGTTTAGGTAAATTCTTGGTTTCACGTGTAGCAGGGTCGGTGTTTTCACCATTTCTTTAAGAATAAAAATCAACTATAAGTTTAAGAAAGCTTCTCTGATAGAATTCTTTCTTTCTTTATCTAATCGCAGCATCTTCCTAACAAATTAAATTTCCCGCAACAGAAGGAAAAGAAACAATTCTTCAACACATACACGGTACTAAGTACTTTCATTTTTCTAATAAAATAAATAATTTCCTGTTTATACTCCGGGACGACAACATGCCAGAGGAGTAAAAGATAGAATACAAGAAACAGCACTGTATGAGAGACACTAGCTTTTACTATGGTCACTTAAAAGGCGTGTACATATCCGTCCTTGTGCCTGTTCATTCAGCTACGGTGGCCTTAATACCTTTCCTGTTTGTGATTTTCATTAAAAAAGCTCTTTTAAAGAAATATTTAACGATACCCAATTTAAAAATCTAAAGTAACTTATGACTCGTCCTGTTTATAGTATTTCTTTCTTATTTATAATCAATAAGCATATCTCAAATATTTGCTTTTTTTTTCCTTTTTAAGAAAACTTTCATTTCGTTTTATTTACCTTAATCTTGGATAACGTGCAAGGTTCAATTTGTAATGTTCTAGAATAAAATGGCAGCTTTCTGTCATCTTTAATAATTAGGTGTTAACGCGAGAGATGCTTCTTCCTTCCTATAACTCTGTCAGCACCGTGCTCAACCGTACCAGAAAATATAACTGAACTGGCTCGCATCGAAACAGCTATACAGTTCCAGTTCACTGACTGAAGAGAAACAGAAGTAAGCAGTTACACACACGAGAATTAGGCTTAACCTACAATAAGTGTTATTTTCTCGGGAAAGTTATGCTGTTTATACAGAGCGTAACGATATTCTCCCCAAGTTTATGCTCTACTTACCTAATGATCGTGTATTTTTCATGTATTTATTATTCATAAAAAATTAACTATTTAAATGAATAATAAATCATCGTTGATATCGTAAATTCGTTTCCTGTACCGCCAACTAAAAAGAAATTTGTTGCACACGTGTATCTAGTAGCCTCGACCAAATAAGAATAAGCTCATTGTTTCCTGGAGTTTAGAGAACATTTTGACAAAAACTAATTTTAAAAAGAAAATAACCTTAAGTGTGATAGTCAAAATGTAACAGGAAATACAGTAATATTAGTGGGGAAAAGTGCATCTATTATTACAATTTGACATTCCTTTTTGTAATCAAGGGGAACGGGGATACGACTTGCAGAGCCATCATCGTTTTCGATACAAATTTTTATTTTCCAAATTAATTTAACTGCAGTGTTTCGAAAAAATATTGGAAATTCAAGCAGATTCAAAAATGAAATAATTCACGTTTAATAACAATTAAATAATTTTAGATATTTGCGCCCATATATCTATCCATATTTATTTAACAAGAAATTTACTTTAAATGTTCTACATTAAATGTTCTTCAGTCAGTTGTGTGTTCTACGATTTATCTATATTTACATTACAAATACTTCAAAAACTAAAAACATTTGTTATCACTTAAATTCAGCTTTTAACTAGTCTACCTTTAATTTTCTTCGGAAGTAAGTTTTATAATACATATATATAATTATCATTGGAGATTACAGTTCATAAATTTCAGTTCAAAGAATTGATTACCATGGATTTAAATAATAAAAAGAGAACAGGAACTAAAGATATACGCATCTTTTTCAGACTCTCTAAGCAAGACGAACCACACGAACATGGTTATGATCGACATAAATCGTGGTCCTGGTTTCGGTAGTGATTATTAAATATAGCATATGCACGTTTTCTTTTCTGGTTGCAATTTTTAAACAAAAAAAAAATTGGTTGTTAATGTTGCGATGCTAATCCGCCACCTTATATACCGTACTAAAAGGTATGAGAAAGAATTCGGACACTAACTTCAAACAGGACATCCACAAAGAAGTCAAACATGTTGAGGAACAATTGAACGCAGAAAAGTGGATCCCACGTATATGTGGAATTCAGAGAAACAATGCCTTCTGATACTTCCGAAGAGTATTATCAGATAACAATTTTCGTTTCATGTGTGGGTTACATGATTACTTCTCCAACCGGAAAGGTTCATGACCCACGAGGAGACGATTGTTTCTCTGCAGTGCCTCATTCCTGCATATGCCCTGAAGTTTGATAAAGGATGCAACAGTATTACACCAGTTTCACGATTTCAAGAAGGCGCTTTACCAGGAATGCTTTTGCGGGGAATACGAGCTGTGAAAAATGAAGTGGAAAACAATAAATGAACCAAGCATGTCAACTATTGCCACTGAAGCAGTAGCTCTTTGTGAGGGAAGCACAGGGCCGCCGCAAGTGGGTAGGCGAGGTAAGCGTCGCACAAGATTTCAGATTACGGGCGACAGTTCAGGAGGGCGCCAATTTTTTTTTCCTTTTTTTTTTTTTTTTTGACATATACAATTCGGACCTCTGTTTAACGAACTTCTTTATAGAGAAATTTTCTATTTAGCGATTTTTTTTAAAAATTCCCCTGGGTAAATTACATTTATAATAGTTTCAGTCGAACGAAGAAAATTTCCATATAACGAACAGATTACGTAATTAACTCAATTGCCTGAAGGCCTTCAGGCAATTGAGTCAATTAGTGCTGCTGCTAAGCACGAATTAAGAGACAAAGGGATTACCATTCTGAAACTTAGTGTTACTCTTAAAACCTAACCAACCGCCTATCCCGCATACCCAGAAGTCCCGATGGTCATCTGATTTGGTTTTATACAATCAGATGATCAACGCGACTTCCATCATTTACCAGAATTCAACATGGCAGGGGAAATAATTCATTTCAGATAAATACAGTACATGAAATTGCAGACATGTTAAGTTGCTTATCTGGATCTGTTTCATATTTATATTTTGCAGTTATAAAACTTTTTTCTTCAAGTTCTTTGCCCTCAGGCAGGTTCAGGGTTCCATTAGCGCCATGCTTCTCTATCTTGTGCTATACTTTTAATTCCTGAATAATTTCCTCTTATCATCCAATCCTCCGGTCTATTTTCTTGAATATTTTCTTGAATATTTTCAAGAAAATAGAACGGAGGAAGCATTCCAAAAAATTCTCGATTCGGTTAATAATATGGTTACTATCATTGGAATTGCCGATTCGTTTCCAGAAGTAAGCACTGTAAGGAAAAAGACGTCATTTCGATTATGAAAGTAGAGAGGAAGCTATTCAGGATTCGCAACAAAATTTCAAAATTATTTTTTTCTTTCAAATTATGGACACAACAATTTTCTCGTTAAATGAAAGGTTTAGAAATATGAAAGAACATGTAGAAATATTTAAAATATTTTGTTTCTGAATTTAAAAAAAAAAAAAGTCATAACGATTTCTTAAAAAAAAAACGCATCTCTTAAAGCAAAGAAACATAAATTTGTATAATTTAACTCTATAATTTTTCTTTTATTTTATTAATGCAATAGAGTACGATTACTATGATTTAGAATTTAAAGTTTATTTCCAGAATTTTAGAATGATTGTTATTTTTGTTTGTTGTTGTTTCATTATATATGTCAGGTTTGTTGCAATTATTTTCTTTTTCAATAAATTAATAATAATTATTTACGCCTTATATTATTTTTTAATCGAAATATTTGGGAAATTTTTGATTTCGCTTACTGGCAGCACATATGGTCGCAGCGGCCCAGGAAAAGCATATTCCTTAATATACACCATGAGCCAAAACATTATGACCAGCTACCTAATATGATGTTGGTCCTCCACGTGCAGCCAAAACAGCTCATACCCTGCGTGGTATGGACTCTACAAGATTTCTAAATGTGTCTTGTGGTATCTAGTACCAACACGTAACCAGCAGATCTTTTTAACTCCTAAGATCCGTGGTTGAGACGCCGCAGATCGGAGTTGCTATTCCAACACAAACCACAGATGCTCGATAGGATTGATGTCTGGGGGAATTTGGGGCTTAGGAAACCTGGAAGTCTTCCTCATGTTCCGCAAACCAGTCTGAACAATACGGGCAGTGTGGCATGGCGCATTATCCTGCTGAGAGACGGCACCGCCAGAGGGGAAGACCGTTGCCATGAAAGGTGTACCTGGTTAGCAATGATGTTTAGGTAAGGTGTAAGGTATGTTGGTGTCTAACGGCTCCTGGGATTTCTCCCATCTCCGCGAATGTACATTGTATCGGGCCAGAGATTTGAAGGTGTGTGGGGGTCATGTGCTGTATATTGTGTCGTGCCCTTTGTTCCTCCGGTCTATTAGCCGCCAAGCCCCTAGTGGGACCCGATGTTACTACATCGGGCCACGGGGAGGCTGACCGGGTGTACCGCTGATGTTAGAGTGCTCTGGCGGTCCTCCACCTACTTTCTTGGGATTTCAGTGGCTAAGATCAGATTTTAGAATGAGATTATCGTTATATCTTGAGCAGTGGTTGTAATTTTAAGAGCGTAAGGTTGTTCGCTGATAACTTGTTCTAGGGCCAAATAGATCGGGCAATAATAAAAAAATAAAAAAACCCGTTGTCTAAGAGAAAAGTAAGGGAAGAGGCAGAAGACTGGAGGGTAGGAAACAGAAGGGGCCGACAGGGAAGATGGCCCCTGGTGACAGTGTGGCATGCCCAGTGCCCCACCAGAGGGAGGATTGGGGTGGCGGAGGGGATGAAACCACTTACACAAAAAAATAAAATAAAAGCCATTGTGTAAGAGAAAAGTAAGGGGGGGCAAAAGACCGGATGGTAGGAAACAGAAGAGGCCGACAGGGAAGATGGCCCCCGCTAACAGTGTGGCATGCCCAATGCCTCACCAGAGGAGAGTGGGTTGGTGGGGTTGAAACCCCCCCAAAAAAGAGATACCCCGCAAGCACGTCCAGTCAATAGGAGCAGACAACTTGGTGGAAATTCAGCAGCATGACTGTTGCTATGGTGGATGGGTCATGTTCGGGAAGGTCTAGGCCAGGTGTCGTCATTGGGACTCCATTCGATGAGTCTGTGTCGCATCCAGACTGAAAGCTGGTCCAGTAGTCCATGATAATGAATAGTTGGAAGGTCAAAACCAGGAGTCCAAGATAGGATGGTCAAGTCCAGGGACCGATGTTAGGTCTCTTTTTGATGAGATGTCACATCCTGTGCAGGAAGTTGGTCCAGGAGTCAATGATGAGGAATTTGTTAGGTATGTGAGGACCCTGTCTTTGATTGCACCGCTAGTGTTATCCCAACCAAGTGGGGAGACCAATTGACTACTTGAGATGTGAGGGGTAAAGTTGGGTTCTGTACTCCGGATGGTTTGTTGGTCGAGTTGGTCCAAGGCGTTAGCATCCATGGCTCAGCAATGTGCAGCAGCAATTGGCAGCCATGGTTGTTTTGACCCATTCATTCAGATACTGTGGTGGTGGTGGTAGCGGTAGCGCTTTCTGCCTGGTGAATAGGTCCATTACAAATTAGTGAGGGCTCGGTAAGTTTCTTCATTCTGTAGGGTGATTCTTGAATTTGGTAGTTGAAGCGTAGTTTCGCTATTAGGATCCTCAAGTCCTGGTAGATTTCACAGCTGTGGGCAAGGTGCTCTCATGTCTTATCCTCTCCACAGTGGCAGCAGGTTAAGTCTGTAATTCCGAAGTATAATGCAGTTTATTTTCTAGAAGGAGCCATGTCCAGTGAGGAGGTAGGTAGCATAGAGTCCCGGTGAAAACCAGCCAGGGGTAAGAGGCCCTGACGTCTGGGAGGAATACTTTGGTGACAGCGCCTTTAAATGAACATCTAACAGACATCTTTCTTGCCAGGTATCTGTTAGATGTTCATTAAGTTTCTTCTTTTCAGTGTTTCTATTATTTGATGGGTAAGCGGTGAAACCGGCGCAGGTAATTGCTCTTCCTTTGGCCAATCCATGACGAACAATTTCCATGTCCAGGGGAAGAGATCCAGTGAGGACCTGGAGCACATGGGTGCTGACAGTGCGACAGGCATGCGAGGACAGAAGGAGAGGAAAGCGCTGGATAGTTCCTAGGCGCGATTTGTTTACAACTGTATCGGCCTTCTTGTACCAGACTCCAGAGGCATAGGCGATAACCGGAATGAAATCTGCCTTATAGAAGAAGGAGAACGTTCTCATCTTCAGGTCTGTCCTTCCGGGCAACTCTTGAGACTTGGGCAGCTTACTTCCTCATGTGAATCCTGAGTTGATCTAGATGAGGGGTGAAGGAAAGGTTTTTGTCTAAGATCAAACCTAGATATTTAAGCTCTGTTTTTAGTTTGACTGTGACACCATTGACCTTGATTTAGAGTGGTCTTCTCAGATCAAGGGTACCTTTTCAGTAAGATCGAATTAATTTTATCCGGGGAGATGTATAGGTTGTTATGCTCTCCCCAAGCTTCAAGGGTAGAGATGGCCTGGTTGGCATTCGCTTCCAGTTCGGTTCTGTTATTGACAGAAAAGAGCATGGCCAGATCATCCACCTAGACGTGGGTCTGTACATTGTTGAGTTTGGTATTCATGAAATCATCCAGCACCAGATTCCAGCGGGAGGCACCAGGACAGACCCCTGAGGGCATCCCCTGAAGACTGGTCTGGAGACATGGTGATGGGTAGTGGACACGACAACGCGCCGAAAATTGGAGGTAGGTCGTGATGCATCTATGTAGGTTTTCTGGCAGTTGCGCCCTCTGGAGCCTGCCCAGGACGCTAGGCCACCAGACGGAATCGAAAGCACCAGCAAAGTTGAAGGAGATTAGTTATTATTTTTTTTTTTATGGAAACCCCAAACACGAGAGGTATTAGAACCTATAGTACTTAGTACCGAGCTTGGGTTGGAAGTTGAGAAGACAAAAGAAGATATTTGTTGACATTGGACTTGAACTTCTGTAGACTGTAATTTTCAGGAAATACATATGAAGGAAAAGTTGTTCCAGAAAACGGCAGTTGAATGAATAAATGAGGAAGATAAAAAGTTGGTTCTGTGAGTTTGAAATTTGACAGTAAATGGATGTTGGCTGGTGGCGGCACGTGTTCAGACTGTTTTGAAAGAGAGCAGGAATTATAGAAGCCAATTCAGAAGAACAGTGCCCATGGAAGTATCTGTAGAAAAGGCATGCAGCGGAAACAGTACGTCTATGAGACAGCGAGTGGAGAGAGACTCTGTTAGAGATGAATCATTAATTAACCTAACTGCCCTCTTCTGAATGGAATCAAGAAGCCTGAGCGAGGTTTTGAGGGCACCAGCCCAGATGTGGGAACAATATTCCATGGCAGACCGAATTTGCGATTTATACAGAGTGAGCAGATGTTTGGAAGAAAAGTAACGCCGAGAGCGAAAGAGAAAACCAAAAAATGTTTTTTAGATGCAGAGGAAGCAATATTTGTAATGTGCTTATGCCAAGAGAGATTAGAAGTCAGGGTAATCCCCAAAAGAGATATATCATTTTGCCTAGAAATCGGAGTGTCACTAAACATAAGCATAGGAGCAGAAGAATCCTTTTTTGCTAGATATAAGACAAGACTGAGTTTTAGAAGGGTTGAAATCAACTAAGTTGTCTTTGCCCCACTGGAGAATTACCTGAAGATCGGCATTTAAGGAATTGGTAGCAGATTTTCGAGAAGTTGAAGCTGATTGAGCAGGACAAGGGGTCTCAAAATGGAAAGTGGAATGCAATGTGCTATCATCGGCAAAACTATGGATAGGATTTCCAGTCAATGGAAGAAGGTCATTAATATACAAGAGGGAAAGAACTGAACCTTGGGGGAAGTCGGCATTAGTGGAGAAGTTAGAAGACAGAGAGCCATCTACCGTCACCCTAAGTGAGCGATCAGAGAGAGAGAGAACTGGATAACCAATTACTAAAAACAGTTCGCAAACCATATGATGGAAGAGCCAACCGGGTTAGCCAGGTGGGTAAAGTGCCTGTCTGGTAACCCAAAGGTCGAGGGTTCGAATCCCGCCTCGGGCTTGGATCAAAGTACTGCAAAAACCTTGGGAAGTGCATTATGGCCACAGAAGCCGATGCGTCAACAACTACCAAAAAAAAATAAAAAAATAAAAAATATATATGATGGAAGCTTGTTTAGAAGACCTTTATGCCAAACACGATCGAAAGCCTTTGAGATGTCAAGAGCAATTACTTGTTTCACCGAACCTTTCCATTGAATTAGTCCATGAATGGGTAACATAAGCCAGAATATCACCAGTGGAACGACACTGACGGAATCCATACTGGCGATCGTTGATCAGATGGACTGTTTCTAGGTAGTGTAAGAGTTGGCTGTTAAATGATTTCTCCATTACTTTAGAAAGAGTAGAAGTAATTGCAATGGGACGATAATTAGATGGGAGGGATTTGTCACCCTTTTGAGGAACTGGCTGGATATGAGCGAATTTCCAAGCAGAAGCAAAAACACCTTTGGAATAAGAAAGTGAAATAAGGCGGTAAAGAATAGGAGTAAGTTCAGGAGCACAGGTTTTGAGAACAAGTGGAGAAATACCATCGGGACCGGGAACTTTCTTAGCATCAAAATTCGTCAAAATCCTGGCTAGAACCAGATTTGAGAATGAGATTATCGCTATTTCTTGAGCAACGGTTGTAATTTTAAGAGCGTACGGTTGAGCGTAGGTTTGACGGAAGACACAGGAGGCATTGAATGGAGCGTGTTGGGAAATGTGGGAGGTGTTTTATCAAGATCATTAATACATGAGTTGGAAGAAAAATGGGATGCTAGCAGGTCAGCTTTATCCTTGGTTGAAGTGACAATAGAACCATCTGGTTTGGACAGAGGTGGTAGCAGAGATGGGCAAAAGTTGCGGCCAATAGCTTTGGTAAGAGACCAGAATGCTCGGCTACCATTATGGCAAGAAGCAAGTTTTCTACTCTTAGCCTGTTCAAACTCTAGTTTGGACTGATTAATAACTCCTTTACAATTGTTGCGAGCTTTGGTGTAGGCAGAAAATGAAACTAAAGAATTAGAAACAAGCCAATTACGATATGCAACATTCTTCTCTTGAACAGCCTTAGCATTTATTGGAAAACCAAGGTTTAGGTAAAGGACGAGATTTTAAAGTGGAGTGGGATAAAGGATTCCATTCCTGCAAGAATAATTTCAGACACGATCTGAGCAAACGTTGACATCAGAAGTTTTGAAACAGTAATCCGACCAAGAAAAAGAAGAAAAGAAGTCTCGCAGGTCATCCCATTTTGCATTCTTGTAATGCCAAACAGCACGAGGTTGGGAATAGCCATGAGATAGAGGTTCCTTTGGAGAAGAGACAATCGCCAAGTTGTGATTTGAAGTGCCCAAAGGACCTCTCATTTCGACTGTGTACTTAGAAGGGTTTGTTTGTGAGAAAAAGATGAAGCATATTGGCTGTATGATTAGGATTATCCGTTATTCTTGTAAGTAAATGAACAATCTGTGCAAGGTCATTAGTAATTGCAAAAGCCTCAGCATCTCGACCAGCTGGGTCGGTGTGACTAGAAAACTGAAGCCAGCTGGAATTGTGAACATTAAAATCCCCAAGGAAAATTACCTCACTGTTAGGAAAGTTGGACTGGAGAAAGTCAAGTTGCAAAGAGAGGAAGTCAAAGAGCTCCAAGTGATTAGTGGAGTTGGGAGAAATGTAGAGAGATTTTAAGCCAGAGAAGATCAAAGAGAGGAGTTTCCAAGTCTCTGACAGGGAATATCAGAACGGACATGTGCACCAGTACCACCTTTGAGGCGAAAGGAATCATACAGCGAATAATTTGGGCATCGGAGATGAGCAGTAGTTGAATCAACCAATAACTGAAATTCTTTTAGAAAAAGTACATGGGGTTTGGCAGACTGCAAGTGGAAATGAGAATAGAGACGACGTATATTTGTGAAATGAATTAGGTAGTGCTTGGGAGGTTTAGATCTTTTCGTTCGCAGATAAGCTTGCTCTATTAGTTTGACAATTCATGGTGTATTCAATAGTAAGAAAAAGTGAGTGGGACATGCTGTATGAAGTAATGAAATTTTTGGATATGGCGTATACGTGGTAAGAATATACCTAGATCCTTGACATATCGTGACCTCGACAATGCTCCCCGCATACAGACTACTTGGACTCCCTCCAGTCACTATCTGGTAGAGTAGAGGTAGCAAGATTATACACTAGCTGATCCGGAAGCCTCCTAGAGAGTTAGCAATACGTTCGGTCCGGTGTACTAACTAGCGGCCGGCCTGCGAACACCGTTTTAGAGCTGTACCCTCGAAATGTAAGGAATATTGGATCTCGCCACGATGTTCATCATAACCTCAAAAGTCATCAATCATACTGCATGATGGAAGAGATAGGGAAGGCTTGACCGGAACTTAGCTCTAGAGACTAAACATGGGTTCCACCACTTCAAGCCTCCAGTAAGCAAAGTGGTGATATTGCACCGGTTGAGAAAGTAGTTGGAGTTGCAGTTGGTAGCAGCTTCAATGATTGTTTCCAGTGCATCTACCGTGGAGCGTCCATTCCAAAAACCGTACTGGTTAGGCGAGAAGAGACCAACGTCATTGTAGTTGGCTTCTGTTCTATGGGAGATCATCCGTTTGAGAAGTTTGCTGAAGTCTGGAAGCAGTGCAAAGGACTGGAAAGATTGTGGCACATTATGTGGCTTGGTTGCATTCTTCAATATAAGTCCAGTGGTTGTGTGGGGAAGAATCCTCTGTGGAGACAGCGGTTTAACAGGTTGAGTAGGGTAGTGGGAATAAGTTCAATGGCTTTCTGGACGATTTCTGGGTCGAGCATGTCTCTCCCCTTAGTTTTCTTGTTTCTGATTCTAGATGCAGCTAAGTTGAGCTCGATTGAGGTGAAGGATTCTTCAGTTGCAGTTGTCGATATGTTTCAGTCTCTGTGCAGAGATGTAGCTGTTCCGTTGTGTGTGGTTCAACAGGCTGCTGGAATGTAGCGTCTAGAATATTATTGACAGTGTCTTGCCACGATTTGGTGTAAAGACCGTTCGGTAATTTTGTGGTTGATATGACCTCGCCTCTGGGGAGCTTGTTAGTGGTCACTTTGTACACAACCCCCCCCCCCCCAGGGGTCAGCGTTCCCTTCAATAGTTACCAGGTCTTCCCATGAGCACTTTTTATGCTGTTTTATTGTTCTGGTGTAATGGTTCAGGGTCACTTTATTGCTGCAGCAAAGCCTCTGGTTCTTCTGGAGGCCATGTTCTCCTTGCACAGTGATAGTGTTTTCGTCGGTAAGTGACTTCGCGTCTAAGAGCCTGGAGTTCTGGAGACCACCAGGTGTGAATCTCTTCTTTTTGATAGCCTTGTTTGCAGCATTATTGACGAGCTGTGTAATTGCGCGTTGATGCTGGTCTGGGCTGAGGCCGCTAGGGTTGAAGCAGCTGGCTGCGCTGGTCAATTACTCCTTAAAAAGGTTCCAGTCAGCCTTATTCAGGGCATATCTTCTTGGTTGGTTGAATGACTAGTGAACGGTGCAGTTGGAAGGTCAGTACCCTGTGGTCAGAGGTGGTCCAGTCCTCACCGACTGTCTAGGCAGCAAGGTGCTGGGAAATGGAGCTTGAGGCTAAGGTCACATCTATGGTAGCTTCCCACAGGGTACTAGAGAAGTTGTCAGGCAGTTAGGTTTGTTTAGAATGACCAGATTGCTGTTAGACAAGTAGTCCTCAAGACATTGGCCATTTCTATTTCCCCTGTGATCTTGAGTTTGGCTGTGCCAGACCGGGGACCTGCAGTTAATATCAGCCCCCACAATGAGTTTTGCACTTAGCATTTGTAGCTGGATGGTCTGTAGATATCGGGTGGCAAGAAAAATATATTCTTCCGGTCGACAGTATATCGAAGCTACATAGAATTGTCCCAGTGGTGAAATTACATGCGTGCACACAGCCCAGCTAGTACACAGATCGGTGATTTTGGTGACATTCAGTTCTGGATTGTGAACGACGATCGCTGCCCAGGTTGTGTTACCATCAACGTGGACCACTTTAAATCTCAAAGGGTAGCCTTACCTCCTTATTAGGAGTGTATGGCTCCTGAAGGAGCAGCATATAAGTTCTGTTCTAGGTTTTCTTCATCTGCCCTTTTGACCAGTTGTGCAGCAACAGCTTTGGACTTCTGAGCATTATGTTGTGCTATTTTCACGGTGTGGATATTTAGGTTTGGTCTGTTACTCCTGATATTCTATTCTTGATTTTTGAGCGCTTCTGGCTTTGAGATAAACTGAGCAACTGCTGTCACCTTTAGGGCCTTGCAATCGGCACATGTGGGAGGTTGAGACTTTTTTGGGCATGTAGCGTACTCGTGACCCATTTCGGCACAGTGGCCACAGGTGGATTGATTTTGCCTGCACGTGTGAGTGGTGTGGCAGAAACGCTAGAACCTGAAACATTTGGGGACGGCCACATACTCCCTAAAGCCGTGGCTGCCCCAGTTGATGTAAATTCTTGTTTGCTGGGAGAGGATCTTCCAGGCCTTGGGTGGTAGCTCATAGACCCAGTTAGTGGTGTGCTCAGCTCTGGTTTTAGGGATTATGTGAGAAGTCGGTTCTTCATCTAGGAGTTCCTGTTTTAAGTTGCTGTGGAAAATTACGTTTGCAAGTCCTCTGGGTGGAGATCCTTGACCACGTCTAGTACCAGTATACAAGGGCCCTTTTGTCTGGGGGGGTTCGGCCAGGAGTCCCAGAGATGGTATTTTAGGGTTCTTAACAATCAGTTCAGCATCCTCTTTTTTGGCTGTCTCTATAATTACTCCTGTATTTCGCGTTTTGCGAATTGACTTGATTTTAGTGTTCTTTAAGTCATCTGTCAAGGAGTCCATGACTATCTTCTTGACCTCGCTGGACATACGACCTTCATTGGTGAGAGGTTTAAGTACTACTAGGTTAGATATGGGTGATTGTGTGTTCTTCAGTGTAGTCTGTACGTTGGCACCCGGGTGTTTTTCTGGTAGCCCAGCTCCTGAGATCTGGAAATAAAGTCCAGTAGCAGGTTCCTTAGCGCTTGGGCATATGTGGAGTCGCACTGTCGCATTTGTTTTACTCTACAGTCAGTGTAGGCTTCCAATTTTGCAGTTGCCTTTTCGCTTTCCAGGTGAGTCTGGATAAACATAAACAGCGATTCCCGCTTATTCCATAGGGTGACGATTTCTGCCCTAAGAAGTGTTGTAACCCTGTTAGTCGGCTCTTTGAGAAATTCTCCAGTGCTACTTTGAGTTGTAACGATTGTTGGATAACTGTCCCCTCAGGCATGTTGAGGTCCAGGGTGAGGAAGTCAGGTTGTCTTGTCTGTATACTCGGTTTGGAAGAGGGGGTTCCATGGTCCCTCTGTTTTGAGATTTTGACCTGGTTCCCCGATCAAATTTGGTAGCAATTGGTTTCTTGTTCCTCTTAATTGGTGGGTTTAGTGTGAGATCCTTCATGTTCTTCGTGTTTCTCTGCTATTTCAGTGTTGTCAGTCACTGGCAGGATTGTATTTGCAGCCGATTTCCTCAATTTACCCTCCATTTTGAGCAGATACGAATTGGCGAGTTCACTGTGGATGAACGAGTGGTGAGGCAGTCTCACAGAAGGAGCTCAGAAAATGAGGGCAGATGGTACCCACTGCAAGTTAGTAGGTAAATCAACTTATGAAGTGCCACACAAGAACAGCTGGCAAAACCACTACCTCCAGTGGATGCAGGATTTTAGCGCCCTACTGAGGCGCAGATAGTAGGTAATGTCTGGCTCCACTTGCTTTGGGACGGGCATGAGGCAGCAGTTGCTCGGTGTTGGTTGCTCACATTTCAGATTCTGTAGTCAAGACAGAGACAATTTGTAGAAATGGACCGAGGTCCTGGAGCCGCTACAAACAGGCCACATACATACACGCATACATAAATGTCCTTGAGTCTGCATACATGCATTTCTTTTACTTTTGAGGCCTGAAAGTTTTGTTGCGTTTTACAATTTTGTAAGAGAAGCTCCATTTTCTGCTGCAGTTTCTTACACAGGTTCGAATGATTTTAAATAGTTTTTTTTATTTATATCAATAAATAAAATAAAATAAAATAAAACACACACAAGAACAGCTACCACCAATGGGATTTACAATATAAGTCACGTGCTCTTTGCCCTGGGATGACATCCATATGGTCATTATAATGGTACAGTATTAAGTTAGACCAGTGATCATTATTTATAGCTTGCAAAATTACTCTATTATTACTGTGTCCCGGAGGCACAACATTTTATCCTACATATTCGTACTCATTTGCATATTATGTTGATTGTAGTAGTAGTAGTAGTAGTGGCACATGATACAAAAAAGCAAGTGTAGGAGCTTATGCGGCATCGGCCAAAAAAAAAAAAAAAAAATCACACCATTCCCTCCACATGCCTGTCCAGTTCCTCCTTAAATTTATTTAACCTATCAACTTCCACAACGACAGATGGAAGTTTGTTCCAGCAATTAACCACCCGCTGGCTAAAGGCAAATTTCCGCACATCTATTCTACATCTGTCCTTTCTTAATTTGAACTTATGTCCCCGTAGGTTGGTAATCTGAACAAGTGGAAGGATCCCATCAGAATTCAGCATGCTCAACCCATTCAAGGCCTTATAGACCTTACAGAACTTAAGCCTCTCTTGGTAAGAGAATCCCGTCATTCCCCTCACCAATCGTGTTGCTCTTCTCTGTACACGCTCAAGCAAATCTACATCCTTCCTAAAATGAGGCTTCCAGACCTGTACGCAGTACTCAAGGCGTGGCCTGACCATTGCCTTATACAGAGGGACAATCACCTCCTTTTCCCTGCTAGCAAAATTCCTATATATCATTGACAAAACCCCATGACCGCCCTAGCAGCCTGTCTGAACTGCTCAGAAAACTTCATATCTGACTGCACAATTACTCCCAGGTCTTTTTCATTTTCTACCACCTTAAGTGTAGTACCACACAGTTGGTACGTTTCTCTGGGGTTACTTCTACCCATATGCAGTACTTTGCATTTGTCAAGGTTGAACTTCAGTTGCCACTTCTTAGCCCATCTGCCCAAATTATCTAGATCCTGTTGCAGTAGCACACTGCCATTACTGTCATTAACAACCCTGCCAACCTTTGTGTCATCTGCAAACTTCGACATTAAGCCTGATATACCTTCATCAATATCATTGATAAATACACAAAACAACAGTGGACCCAACACCGAACCCTGTGGGACTCCACTAATAACATTAGTCCACGAAGAGCAGCACCCATTGATTACCACCCTCTGTCTTCTCCCACTTAACCATCCTTTTATCCATTGTAGCAACTTACCCTTAATACCATTCTGCTCCAATTTGTACAGTAGTCTTCCATGCGCAACAGTGTCAAAAGCTTTCCTGAAATCCAAGTATATGATATCAAAATTATTTTTTGCATCCAGTTCCTTTGTGACCACATCATAATAACCCATCAAATTTGTCAGACAAGACTATCAAAGTCAATCGTTATTACCTGGTTTACCTAATTTTCACTGTAGTTATAGTTGGTGATAGATATCAGCCAATGAGGTGTTCAGGTCATGTGATATGACATCAAGAGTTATGACATCAAAACAACAGCAGGGAAAGCCCTTTTGTTCTTGGCACTCGAGGAAGACGATATGGACGCCTCCAAGTGACATAATTATTTCACACATTATTATTATCATTAGCTATATGGTGCAACTAAGCCTGAGGCTTTTGCTGCACCAGCCAAAAAAAAAAAAAATTCCAGAGAGAGAGAGAGAGAGAGAGAGAGAGAGAGAATCAGAAAAAGAAGGGAATCGCAAAGAAAGAGAAGAAAGATGATATCCAGCTCAGGACCCTAGTTGTGCCAAGCCCCATACTCACCAGATGTAAGCCCCTGGGGTGAATATAAGTATAAAACTGAAAAAAACCAGATACAGTATCAATCTTTATAAAAATCATATTTTCAGAATTCGTAAGTTTTTGTCTTCAAATCTGAACTCAATTAAAATTAATTATATTAAAGGAACACAGCCAAAAGCATTTTAAATTCTACAATGTTAACCAATGGACAGCGTATAAAGCGTTGCCATATTGTCTAGCATATGGCGAAATCAAAATTTCGAAATAGTCATATTTTGGTTACCTTTGATGATATAGATGCCTGCAAATAGATCTCGAGTGGAACTCTCAAAACACAATAAAACCAATTCAAACACTTTGGAACACTATTTGACACAATATTCTGAAGAGCAGGGGAATTGTACGTCTGGCCAAGCACCATTGTCAGAGTACTCCCCCGTTGATATTTAGGTGGTGTAGAGTGTATTTAGTGTCAAGTGGCACCAGGGGTTTTCCCCCATCTCCGCATTGCTTTCATTGTAGGTGTGCCAGTTCACTGAAAAGGCCAGAGATTTAAAAGTGTATGGATATTGTATATGTGTAGTGTTATGTACCGTTGTTTTTCTGGCCACTTATCCGCTGGACCCCTGCTCGGCCAAAATTGGCAGCACTCAGCCCTGTGGGGATTTGAAAGGCTGAAACTATTGGCGAACGGTAATTTGGACGTGTAGGGCAATCACTTGCGTACAGATAGAGTAGGGGAGGGAGACTAAAGACTGGGGGAAGAGACAGAAATATGGGGTCAATAGGGAAGGCGACCCCAATAGGTATCAATAGGGCATGCCCCACCAGAGGGAAAAAATGGTGGAAGGGAGGAGACAAGAGAACAGTCTTGTTTAGGTAGGTGGTAGACGTCACAGTGTCTGGCACATGGACGACTGGACCCATTTTCGCTAAAAACATGACACCGCCGCTACCGGCTTGTTTTCGTGACACGGTACATCCAAGCGCCATCACTTCCTCAGGTAAACGACGCACACGTATCCGGTCGTCTATGTGGTGCAACAGGAAACGTGATTCATCGGACCAGATGACCTCCTTCCACTCGCTCAAGGTTCAGTTTCGATGTTCGCATGCCCATTGTAGTCGCTGCCGCCGGTGAAACGTGGTTAGTATGGGCACTCGGAGTGGCCTGCGGCTACACAGCCCTTTTCAGCAGGGTTCGATGTACTGTGTGTTGTGACACATTACTCCCGCCACCAGAATTCCGATTACCGGCGAGTTGCGCCACAGTCTCCCTTCTGTTGCCACGTACCATCTGGGGAGAGCCTTGAGCATCGATGAGCTGTGGTCGTCCAACACCTCACCGGCGGTTCGTGGGTTTTCTCTCCTCGCAGCACTTTCGGTAGATACTAATCACGGCTGACCGTAAGCATCCTACCAGCCGTGCCGTTTTGGATATGCTCTGACCCAGTCGTCTGGCCATTACAATTTTGCCTTTATCAAACTCGCTTGAGTCTGCTGCCTTTCCCATCTGAAGAACAAGAGTAACGCTGATTAATGGAGCTCAGTATCAGGTGTTTTTTATACCGTGTCCCCGCACGCGCCGTGGTTATATGTCAGCAGTTAAAACAACAAAATCGCCGCATTAATTTAATCTTATAAGGATTTGTCTGCATGTTTTTTTTTTTTTTTTTATATATTTTTGGTTAATTTATATTTTTTTTAAACAGTGATATTTCGTCTGAACGTGATTTTTTTTTTCTTTATTTTTTTTCTTTAATAAAAAAATAAAAATAGAAAAGTGAACGTAATTGTTTAATTTCTACAACCATGCAGGTGATTTCTTTACCTATATTATAATCATTCGGTTACCATGCTTTATTACTTTTAAGGAAAATATGGCAAAAAATTTCTTGGCATCCCATTTCGAAAAATTCTGGATACCAGCCTGAATCAAAGGTAGACTATCAACACATTTCTCATAAAACAAGAAAGGATTTCCACAAAAGCACTGCATATTCTTAAATAATTTTGAAAATTAATATGCATAAGTAATGCATATTAATTTTTAATTTAAACAAATTTAAACATATAAACGTATAATTTAAACAAAAACATAACTCGCCGGTGTTTTCAATCGCGGTGGTCTTCAAACGTTACTTGTGCAGCTTTCGTGTTGTCAACATTTGCGGGTTAACGGTATTAAGTCTTCATGAAGATAATGTTGATATTTAAAGGAATTACACTAATAAAATTTAAACAAAATTCATAAATCATATGAACGTTCATAATTTTGCATGAAATTGCGTATTTTGTGCAAGAGAAAATACGTGAATATCTCTCAGTAATGCTAAACCGGTGTGCTTCGCAAAAACTAAAGTAAGAAAACGAAAGGCGGATAGAAGGCACTTGAACTAACGCTGTGGAAGAGAAAGCCTAATGAGTGACCTTGAACCGAATTTTATTTTTCTTCTGTTACAGTGTGGTCGGCGAATTCCTGAAAGTCATTGGTGTAGCCCACGATTACTTCTGAGTTTGGCTTCTCTGCATTAAAGGGGCAAGTCGCAATTAAAAATCGATGCCGTTCGCAGTCAGTTGAGGCTGACAGCTAGAAAAAATTCAAAGGTCAACAGACAGTTATCAACATAAAGAGGGAAGCGTACAATTTTTTTTTTTTTTTTTTGGCGATGCAGCAAAAGCCTGTGGCTTTCTTAAATTATATCGCTAATACTTATAAACCTTGTCTTTTCTTAATGCATATACACTCTCCCTCTCCTGAAAATACAATAACTAGTATTAAGTATTTGTTAATCACATCATTAATCATGCCAACCAACCAGTGACTTTTTACTTTGAGAATAATTGAAACTGTTTTCAAATTTATCAGAGGCTGAACAGCCCCCCACTCTCCGTCTACATTCCATTTTTCACGAAAAATAGGCTCCCATATATGGTGTCCACATTGAGGCACTGTCAATACCAGTACATCTCTCGCACGGGGCTTGCGATTTGGATATCAAAACATGAGGAAGCGGTTCCTACCACTATTTTCGTTCTTGTCTTCTCGAATATTACTAATCACGACAGCGCAGTAAACTTACAGCCCATTCACACATGTTCATCTTCATACCGTTCTTCTACCTGAGTTGTGCAGAAAGCTATAGTACACAGTTAGGGCATCTTACACTTGTAAAGTGGTTTAGTCAGACTTATCTTTACACAGTAGGAGCTAACAGTGTGAAAGGGATGTTTATCCCCGTAATGAAGAAACAGTCGACTATGTTCATAACCGCCAGATCCATTTTTTTTTTTCGCTCGATTCTTTCCATAAGTTTTCATTGGGGCGCAGTGTACGAATATGGAGAGACCATCCTGTGTCATCTCCAAACATATCACATGTTTTTATCTCCTCTTCTCCTTTTCTTTCTGTCTGTTTATTCCTGTTGAATACAGCACTTCTCGTCGGAGAATGTGTAATCTGATAACTCGCATAAACGACCATAGTCACGTTTCTGTGAGTTGACAATTCAACTGTGAAAATGGACAAATTGTTTTTAGTTTTCATTAATGACAAATCTTTGATACTAAGCGGCTAACTTTTCATTGGTTCGAAGTACAGTCGAACCTCCCAAATCTGAAAACTTCTTAAGACCCAATCCTTACTTTATCTTGGAATTTTCTGGATTTCGAGTGGTCGTATTATAGTTATAAAAAGCGAAACTACTTGTACTGCATTTCCAAATGCGCCTTATTCTACGTAGTACTGTACTAGCCTGTTTTCGAGAGAAAAATAACATGCAATATGAAAATGTTTTGGAAGATGATTGCCCCGTGTCGAGCGTCTTTGGAAATAGAACCTTTACTACAATCTATAATAATCACTGTATGCATTTTAAAAAGAATCACATTCCTCTGGGCTAGTGGATGAAAGTTTTCGTATCGGTGTTGTTTACAAACGACAATCTAAAAGTTCTGAAAACATACACTAATTGTGTTCAGTGAATCTCTCCCTTAAGTCGATTTTCACTCTTATGCTTAACGTACGAATCGTTAAATACGAAAAAACTCTAATAATCCATTGGATACTATCAATGAGTCGCTTATCTCGTTCACGAATAGACAATTCCTTAATCTCATAAATTTCTCGATGTAATTTAATTGGCTCTAAGGTGAAATCTCCAACCTGCACACCCTTTTATGGTTCTAAGGTGAAATCTTCACCCTGCACAATCAGCCGAACACTCTGCTTTGGCGATGTCTACTCCGAAAATTAAATTTGCCGATTTTCAGGTGGTTTCTTGGATTCGCCCATTATCTTAGCTGGATAATGGATTGCCAGATCTGGGAAGTACGACTATACCATAAGAGTTGCAGAAGTTTTCCATTGCTTTTCCATAAACCTATGCAGTATCCAGCTGGTCGAACGAGCTGTACACATGTTTGAGTTGACCGAAGTTCTTTACCGCATGACTGCTGAATACGGCGATGTTCTTTTATTCTCTCTATTTTGTAAATTCTTTGCACAGAACATTTATTTTTATAATATTTTGTTACAACCTAAGACAGGGATATTCTTTATTCGTTTTGTACAGTCATCTCTCATCCAATTTTTTTTTTTTTTTTACGAAAACCTCGAAACGAAAGGTATTAGAAAATATAGCATTTAGTACCGTTCATACGGTGGATTTGTAATTTCAGCAAATACATGTGATGGAAGATAGTTCCAGATAATAGAAGTATAAGGGATAAAGGAGGAAGAGGAAAAGTTGGTTCTGTGAATTTGGAATTAGACAATGAATGGATGCTGAGTGGTTGTGGTATATATTCGTACTGGTTTGGAAGAGACTGGGGCAATTACAAATGCTAATTCGGAAGAATAGTCCCCAACGAAGTACAGTATATGTAGAGACTTCATGCAGGAGAAAGAGTGGAGAGATTTTGAAAAAGATGTGTCATTAAAATAGTCTAGAAGCTTTAGAAAGGTTTAGGGGCATTACCCCAGATATGGATATCTGCAGGTCGGCATTTCACGAAGTTAAGAAGTTGAAGCTATTTGTGCAGGTCAAGATTTCTCTAACTGCAAGGTAGAATAGTGTGCTATCATCAGCAGAACTACGGGATAGGATTTCCAGTCAATGGAAGAAAGTTATTAATATAGAAGGAGAAAAGAGTGAGAGAAAGAACTGAACCTTCAGGAACATCGGTATTAGTGTGTAAGTTAAGTTAAAGTCTACTGGCACCCACGGTGATCGGCTAGAGAGAGAACTGGATCAAAAATCTTGCTGAATCTCAGAGCAGTTGTCTTCACATTTCAAACTCTTCCATTCAATTTGTCCAACGATGAGTAACAAGTCAGTATACCGTCAGTACATTGACAGTGACGGAATTTGTAATGGCGTTCACTGATCCGAAGGAAGGGTTCAAGATAGTTTAAGAATTGGCGGTTGATGGCTTTCTCCTCTTACTTTGGAAAGAGTACAAATAAGTGTAATGGGTGGGAGATGGGGGCGGTCGCTCTCTTTAGAAATTAGTTGTGTGTGCCAATTTCCAATCATAAGGAAAAACATCAGTGGGAAAGGAGACACAGAAGAAGAACATAGGTTTTGAAAACAAATGAGGAAATGCCATCAGTACTTGGACATTTCGTAGTATAAAAGATTGTTCAGAATTATTCCAACATCCTTCTGTTGCATTAAGAGGAGTGCGCTGGTTAGGAAAGATTTGCAATAAAAATAGGATGATGGTAGTAGGACAAGGGATAGTAAATGTGCTTCATATTTAGCTGAGGATGCAATAGAGACAACTTTGGCAACTTGTTTCCACAAGTGGAAACGAGTTGTCAAAAGCTTGGCAGAAGTACCATTTGGAGACAGTTTCCGAATAGTCAGTCTGAGACAGTCATTCAAAAGTTAGCATGTGACCTTATCTTTAGATATCGTGAAATACAAATGTATAGTAATTATCTAGAGAATTACTATAAGTATTGTATCGTACGAATTGTAAAAATGGTTAAATTATAGTAGTGTATTTTAAATCCTAAGTCTAGATATGAGGTTTGTAAAAAAAAAAAAAAAAAAAAAAAAAAAGCGTATAAAGGATTTTAATGTAGGCTTTGTTGATCATATAGGCTGCAAATATCGGTTTTAAAAACACCATAATGATAAAATAATGATATATCATCCCAAAGCTTGAATTTCTTAGAATGTTTTAAACAGCTGCGAATATAGAAAATATAACCCAAAATTTATTATCCACCAGGAGTCGTCTTCTTGATATAAACTAATCTTTTGTTTCTTATTTATTTTTTTAGCATTACTTCCTATGCAGCTTAAGGCATAATGACTTATGGGAAGATGGATAACACTGCGAACTGCTGCAATCTGCGAGCAAAGGTTGAAGTCGAGTATAAAATGTGCTAGTAACTGGAACGCCAATTTGCCAGCGAACCCGGTAACATGTGTGGTATGCTTTCAAGTTATTAGTGCAGATATGATTTATACACGGCTAGCTAGTCTCATCAGCTCTTCCCACAGCGATAAAAAGGTAAAGTAAATGTGATAGTTTTCAAACATGAATCCTTTAAACGCCAAGATTTATCTTCAGTAGCAATTCATGACCTATTTAGCTCTTATCTTTTTCATTTATTTTCTACCAGATAGTACACTGACTGAGTCTGTTTTGACTGCAAATAGAAAGATGATATCTTTTTGATTTATAACTAGATATACGAGATTTATATTGAAATAATAGTTAATGTTCATATTCTTCTAAATAAATTGAAACCCTCCTACAACTTGGATATGTATAAATAAGCTACTTCTGCTGCAGCGAGATTTGCACTATCAGCAAGATACATCACGACGAATGGAGCATTGAAGTACTTTTTTCTTCAGTTTCCAAATTACATTTTTACTTCAAATTCAACGTTTTAATTATTTAAACCCTAAGCCTACGCAACAGTCATATCTTGATAAGTTTCTAGTACTACATTGTAATTGAGGATTACACAAATTAAATCTAACCAGAGAGAGAGAGAGAGAGAGATCGACACAAAATTGTAAGGACTTTGGCCTCCTGCTCCGTCTTATATATAAATTATGAGTTATGCTTTTAAATATTTTCATATGAACTAGTGTTACATTTTTTATTTTTTCGAGCCTCTATTTAGGTGTTTTGAAGTGCAGTAGTACTGTTCAGTAGCGGCCTCTGGTGATTTCAACTGGTAGTGCCAAAATGGAGAAAAAGGGGGAATTTTTTTTTTTTTTTCTGGTAGATTATTGCTTTTCCGCATTATTTAAATCAGCTAGAGGTCTACCTGATCATTTAATTTCAAGTTTGTAATCCTATGACAGCGACGAAGAAGTTTTTTTTTTTTTTTTTTTTTTGTCAATGATTTACTTATTTTATTCATTATGTTGAATTCTATGTCCACATCACGTCGTTATGTTGACATAGAATATGAGTAGACAATACCGTAACTACCTATTCTTGCGTCCAGGAATTTTTACGAAAATAAGGCAGGGAATTCAGATATCAAACCATTTTATTAATATTGCAAAAACAAAAAAAAAAAATAATAATAATAAATAAATAAAATTATAATTATTGTACTCTCGTTAATTCTGTTATTAAAAATTGTTTAATTTTTAAAATTATTTCATTGTTGAAATTATGCTTTAATATTTTTATTGAATTTTGCGCCCTGTGCACCTGTCTCACCTGCCTAGTTTCTGCACAGCACATTTAATCATTTATAAAAAGCGACTATAATGGCAATCTTTAATAAACAAAATAAATATAATCAGCAAATACAAAAAGGCGTTTACTTTTATATTTTCAGTGTTGCTGTGGCAGTTCCCTATCTCAATGGCACTTATATATCCAGCCGCCACTGGTAATATTTAGGAAGAGGTATCAAAAAGTTCGTACCCTTACCTAAAAACAATAGTCCTAGAAAGGTGAAACTTCACAGGAACTTTAATCCTTTTCTATGTACTCTCCATGTATAGTAACACATTTCTCCCATCTATGGATCAGTTGTTTAATGCCTTGATCATTGAAGTCCGCACTGTTTGCCTGAAACCGCGATTCCACTTCATTGATGATGTCTCCGGATCATGCTGGTACACCCAGCATTCGTTATTTGCCACCAATCGATCAAAAAAGTTCTCAGCATCGTACGGAGACCTTAGACATGTGCAGATGGTCATTTAAAATGTTGTGGGCAGACCCATAACTAATTCCCACTGCGTTTGCGATGAAATGAATTGTCACACGTCTGTCATTCAACACCAGCTGCTCAACCTTTGCAATCGTCTCACTGTCTGTAGATGTTGGTGGCCTTCCTTCTCTTGGCTCATCAAAGACACTTGTACGACCGCACAGGAACTCCCGTTTCCACTTTTTTTACACTGTCATCAGATGGACCATTCTGTCCATACACAGCTGTCATATCTTGAGTTTTCTTGATTTCAACTTCCTTAGCTTTCTTGCCCTGCAGATGCAGGAACTTAATCACTGCTCGATACTCCACATTGTCAAACATAGCGTCCTTCCTTAGATTCCGGGCTCCACCTCTGGTGTACGATCACAAACGGGAATAAAATTTCACATGTTAGTTATTGAATATGTTGACAACTTATATTAAAAACGGCATAGTATGAACCAGAGCTATAATGCTCAATACATTCTACGGTGATATCAATATTTGTAAAAGAATAATAGGAGTTTACCTCAATATGATACGTAGAACACTTCGGTATGATACTCTCCAAAAATTAAAACGAAAACCATTAAAAAATCGAAAATCTTACATTGTAGGAAATAATTAATTTTGTTCATCATGTGAACATAATTTAGATTTTTAATTGTATTCATTTGATTTTTAATTATTGTTAATTATTTCTTACTGTAATGTAAGACTTTCGTTTAAATTTCTGGAGAGCATGATACGGAAGTGTTCTACGTATCATATTGATGTAAACTTCTCTTATTCTTTTACAAATACAGGAAAATGTTTATTAGACCTATAAGGATACTTGGGGGTCTAATAAACTGATAGATCTTCGACGTGAGATCTATCTCTCAACAATTGAATGTATACATTTGACGCCTTTTTCTACCCCATATCACATATTTAGACGATGTTCTAGTCATTACCGATATTAGCACTATCCAAGAAATTTTACTTTCGTTTAAGGCGCCTCCGTAGCCAAGTGGGCAGGAGCAGCAGTACGTAGCGCACGCTCCTTGATTAGACTAGAGTTCGAGCCCGTGACCACCATAATACGGAGGATGCGGAAAGGTTAGGTAATGACCACAGCCTATCCCTGGAGCAATATGGCCTTAGTTGCTAATGCTCCTAAAAACCAAATAACAACAACATTACTTTCGTTTAATAATATTTATTCTAGACTCAAATTTACATTGGAGAGGGAGAATACGGATACTAAGTCATGAAATTTTTTAAATTTGACGCTTAATCGGGACGCGAATAAAATCCAATTTATCATCTATCGTAACCCTACAAACACCAGTATGCTTTTGCATTATAACAGCTGTTACACGTTCACCTACAAAAGATCGATTATCTTTAATCAATTTCTCAATGCTTATAAATATTCAACGACGGCATCTTTGGAGTCTGAGTCCAAGCATTGGACTCAGAAATACAAACATTAACCAGCAGATTCTTAAACAGGGGTTACTCACTTGCTACAATAGACAGAATTAGGGTACAGGCTAAGGATACAATACAAAAAAATACACTAACCAACAAAGTAATACCAAAAAAATACTTTATTTCTGCCCCATATGTTTAACAGTGGCACAAACAACTTAACAGATTCTTAAAAGATACCGAATTTAAAATTGTAGCCAAGCCAATACGGAAATTATGCACTATACTGAATAATCGCTCAGTCCTTTCCTCGTTCGCAACACAAATAAATGACCTAGGATACGTTTCATGCGGTGATTGAGACGCGTCCTATTAGGGTTCTACGCGATTTCCTCTGAATTTGTGTTCATTAACATGCAGCCTCAGTTCGTGTTTCTTGTTCAGCAACATCAGAATTAGCCTGTCATGCCGTTAATGAAAAACATCCTTTATTTATTTAACGAGGCCTAAATACTTAGTGTCCAACGTAATTATACGAGACTATAAATTGCAGAAACCGCAGAAATGAAATTACATAAGAATTCAGTTAATGTTCTGATTATTGTGTGCCACAGAGCGAAACGGAAAACAATACATAATGACAGGTTTAATACTAATTGTAAAAAACACATACATTAAATACATACAGTATAAAAACTTTCGGTTATTATGGTAACCTTCATCAGTCAAACTGATAGTTAAGAGTGTGGAACTTGAGGGCATGTACTGTCAGTCATGTATATGAAACTGCATGACGCACTAGTTAATTGTTTGATGTTGAAGCATGCGGCTGTGACGTATGTGAACGTTGCCAACGTTTGTCATTCGTCAAAATGGTTGCTTCAATAGCAGGGTGGACACGACATCCACTGCTTCTGTTGACTGAGGTATTATAGCATGTGACGTTAAAACGACTCCAATCAGACGCGTCGCCGGTAGTGGTGGGACCTATCTACAATCACGACATTGTGGCGCGGGTCAATGTCGTGGCGGGTTGATCAGGAGAGTTCTATGTCCGCTAAGCGGATGGCTCTTTTGTGTTCCAAAAAACATTTGCCGAGCCGTCTCCCAGTTTTCCCGAAGTAGCAGCTAGTGCAGTCACGGCAAGAGATGCGGTAGACTAGACCACTTTGTAGTAAGGTGGGAACCGGTGTTTTCACTTTATCCCATGTGATTTTAGGACTCTAGAAACCTGTTGTGATAGGTGTGGGTAGTATGGGATAAAGGCGCTCACGGTTGAGTCATTACCTTGTATTTTCCTGTTGGTTGCTAGGTGGTTACGTATCTGTAGGTCACACCTGTCAATGGTACTGGTGGGATAGCCACACCTCGAAGATCCACCTTGACTTCAGCAATCTCGGTGCACCTCTCATCTACAGGGCTAGAGTGGTCCAGATATGGGTTAACAAGGTCCGTGCAGTGTCAAGAAAGATGGCTGCGTGCGTGTGCTGACCGAAAGTTGGTAAATTGGCCAGTACACATTGGTTTACGGTAGACAGTTGTCTTCAAGTGCGTGCCCTCGCGTCGGACAAGGATATCTAAGTATGGTAGGGTATTATCCGATTCTAGTTCGAAGGAGAATTCTATGAAAGGAGACAGAGAATTGATGTGGTCTAAGAGCCGGTCGCCCAAATCTCTGGGGATAACCACAAACACATCATCCACGTAGAGACACCAAAAGGTGATGGGATCTGGTACATTCGTAAATGCATGACCCTCTAATTCTTCCATCGCGATATTGCGATGGAATATCGCAATATTTCTCGCTATCACTAAAGACACATTCGAACTGTTCATCTTTGCATTTCCCCCCAAGGAACTGGGTTTTTTTCGTCTAGCAAACAGGCAAATCAACCAGCGAACACACGCAATTTACAGACAAAATACATATATGGGTATATATTAGAAATAATGGGTGGCCCTAATATAATAATTTGAAATTTTTTGCTCATCTTTGCAAGTTGCCTTATTTGTGGATCAGTGAAAACGCCTGCCTTAATCTTCTCTGTATGTACGAAGTCTTGTGAATTTCTCTTGCAAGTATGTGAATGCAGGACTTCACTTCCGAAATTTTTAATGAGCTCCAGTTTGATGTAGAGTGGTGGAAGCAAAACTTTATTTGGATCTACCAGAGATTCAAATGCTACGTTCTTCATTCCAGGTGTTAATGATTTTTGTTGAGGGCAAATCCTCTTCTTGTAGTGCATATCCTTGGCACAACTATCCCACTCGCAGAGAAAGCAACAATACTTAGTGTAACCCTTTTGTAGCCCTAATAAAATGGTGATAACCTTTAAATCACCACATATCTGTCACTCATGCTTCTGATAGTGTGCACCTAAGAGGATTTTCGCCATGTTTGCGTATGTTTATTTTTCGTGGACGTATTTCCATTATGTAATAACACAGCCTTAAGGCTAACCTTAGAAGCGTCTATAAATAGTTGACATTCTTCGAACGTGCCGCATGTTCATTGCTGCCATTAGACCAACATCTTTACAAACAGTGAGTTCACCTACTGTTTGGAATTTATCATAGTCTTTATTTCGAGTACGAAATGTCACTTTTATATAGAATGATCTAGAAGATTCCGCTGTTGTAGCCTCGAGGCCAAAAGCTCTGCCTTATTCTCCGGCAGTTCGAGATCCCTGACGAGGTCATTAAGATCACTTACCGTGATCTTATTTGTTCAGGAGGATAAAGGTTTGGACAAAATGGTGGATTCCTTTAACGGCTGCTGTACTTCGTGTATATCAAGTTGTTCATCAGTATCTTCATCAGAGTGTACAGAAAAACGGTCGGGTTGTTTAGGAATAGATGTTACTTCACTGTGAGGCACGGGACGAAATTGCACATGGTATATTTGGATACGTCACTGTCCACTTTTCTTCATTGTCATCCCTTTTCTAATAGGAGGTACCATACAGAAATAAGTCTGTGGTGTGATTTTTTTTTTTTTTTGGCTCCCTCCATATCATGGGCACTGGGAAAGGCATAAAACGTACCTTTCAATTCACCCATGCGTTGAGTTTTGATGAACAGGTAGTGCAGCGTATGTGGAGCCCAGTTCTTGCCCTGGTCGCCTACTAAACACCCCAAGTACAAGAAGTAGGTCTCTTTTAATGGTTCGAGTTAAGGGGCGCTTTCTTGAAGCTAACGTGACTTCTCCACATACGTAACAGAAGTCATCCGGACTATTCACACGACACAAATAATGCGCAAAAAGAAGCAATCTCACAGAGAGCAACCGTTAGCTGAACAAATCACTTAGTACCTAGCCGTATTCGAGGCGACAACTTATCACGTGATGCAGAGCGAGGCGACAGTTCCCGATCACGTGATAAGAGAGCAGTGGTAGTGGTACAGGTGTTGCCATGCAATCTGCTGAGAGCCGTAGTTGATAATGCAGAGTAACCCGTTAATATGAGACCCCAACTGTAATTCGTAAACAAGATCCAATTGACAAATTTTAATGTTATTTTCCTGTTCATCAGCATAAAATTGGTCAAGATTGAGTGGCTCCAAGTGCCAAGCGAGTGACTGTAGCAATTTCTGAGTGATTTTCAAGCGATTTTCTTATATAGTGGCTGATAATTAGTGTTATAATTCTTTCTTTTTTTTTTTTTTTTTTCAGAGTAATTTAATTTTGCTCTTCAAAAGTAAAGGCGTCTTTCCTTTCTGTTAGGTATGCTAACAGAAAGGAAAGACGCCTTTCTTCTTGTGCATAGGACTAACTTACTAACAAATAACCTTACTTCATCGCTTAGTCACTGGTGGCACCGGTCCTGTCTCCACATGTCAGGGCTGGAAACCTGGGAGATGAAAGCCACCCTCCAAGGGCTAAAAGGAGCAACCATGGACAAAAATAAACAGGCTTCGTGTGGATCTTTTGATCCAAATCAAGAAACATAATCCAGATCATGACGACACAAATATATCCTATGCTAAGAGACAATAAAGAAGAAACGGATAATATCACTCTTTTTAATACTACACTCCTCCACAGACCAACCATTGAGTAAGCTGTCCCCATTTTTGATACAGAAATGTCTCGAAAATGTGGCTGGCCTTCCAAAAATGATTCGGCGATTAAGATCCGAAGATTTATTAGTTGAAATGACCGAACATAGATATGCTGAGAGACTATTGAAAGTATCTACTTTTGGTGGAATTCCAACGAAGGTTACCCCACATACCACCTTAAATTCCTCTAAAGGGGTAATAGAATGGGATCTATTAAACGTATCGGAGGATGAACTTGTGCATGAATTAAGAGATCAAAATGTGGAACGCGTCAAAAGAATTGTCATCAAAAAAGATGTAAAGCCTGTCCCTACCCCGACAGTGATACTAACATTTAAAACACCAAATAATAATAAAATTCTTTATTCATAGAAATGTAGGACACGATTCCCGCTAAAAGCAACCAGAAGAATCTTACAATTAACTGGACACATTACATTCAGTACATAAAAAAAAAAACTACGTTGGTATACAGCAAATATCAATTTCTACATAAAATACGTAGAAAGTGCTAATAGATTATATACAGCTTATATTGCATTGTATAGATTTTACCGTTATTATAATAGATTATACAGAGCTTATGTTGTATTATATAGATTTTATAGTTATTATATACAAGCTGCAAATTGAGCAGGAATGCTGGCTGCACTTGACTATGGATTTGCGCTTTTCTTCTCTGTAGGCAGAATCTCTGGACCACACATCCAAATCAATGTTTGCGGAGTTCAGCGCGCCGATGATGCTGTTCGGAAAGTGCCGCTTAAATCTACTTACTACCATAAAAGCTGGTTATCTCAGATGCCAAGTAAGACTATACGTTCCAAATCTAGTCCGGTGCTTGAAATGCCTAAAATTTGGTCATTCCCAAGCTGTCTGCAGAGGTGTAGTCACTTGTGCCACCCGCGGTTCAAAAGAGCATACACACAAAAATGGTAATACTGAAATGCAAAGTTGCCCTAATTGCCATGGTAATCATTCTGCCTTCACTAAAGAATGCCCTCAATGAAAGAGAATCTTCAAAAATATAAGAGCAGAGAAAGTATATCAAGAAGCTAAGAAATATTTTGAAGTATATCAATTAAGTCACCCAACGGCTATGCTCAGTAGCAACTCAGACTGACTGCTCAGTCCCTCTCAATATCTGGTTGGGCTAAATCACTCCTCTCTTCATCAAAGGAACAATCTACTCCCAAATATGCTATTCGGGAAGCGAATATACCTGTAACAATACCTCTAGATAAGAAACCAAAAGAACGAGCCAAGAGCCCTGAAAGAAGCAACAACTAAATTTATATCCGATACCATGGATAAAAGCTCGTCTTTTGAAACACTCAGCCTTTCGGTCCCTAAAATGCAGCACAGAAAAGTATAAACTGAATTTTAATACCGCTCTCCAACGTTCATACAATATGCCACTGGCCATGACTGAATTTCTCAATGCATTCACACGAGAGAAGAACAGTGCTCCAGGTCCTGATGAAATTTATTACGCAATGATTTCCCATTTAGTGAAAGATCGTTAAGTGCTCTTATGACTCTTTAAAAGAATTTTCTTAGAGGAATATTATCCCAATAGCTGGTGCCACTCTTATGTGCTAACCTTCCCGAAACCAGGAAAGGACCACACCGATCCAACAAACTATCGGCTTATCTCCCTAACCAGTTGTTTGGGAAAAAATAGTTAACGCCCGACTAACATGGTTCTTGGAGACCCAAAACATTGAGTCCAAGCCAGTATGGTTTTCCAAGAAGTAGATCGACGCTTGATCTCATTATCAAAGCGGAAGCAAATATTCGGAACACTTTTTTAAGAAATGAGCACTTTGTTATGATATGCGTTGACATCGAAAAAGCATTTGATACAACTTGGCGTTATGGGATTCTTCGTAACTTACATAAATCTTGTCTTCGGGGCCATCTCCCGAAATTTATTCAGAACTTTCTATCTAACAGATTCTTCCAAATTCGATTCAATTCGTCACTTTCTGAAACATGTACAAGAAGATGGAGTTCCTCAGTGCTGAGCACCACACTTTTTGCCACCAGGATCGATTCTATAAACAAGTGTATATACCTAATACAGTTGATGCATACCTGTATGCTGACGATCTTGCCATCTGTCATTCTCAAAATATGCGACTTATTGAGAGACAACTACAAGGCACCATTAATAGAATAAAATAACAATGGCAGTGCACTTCTGTCGTAAACGTACATTACGTCCTGATCCAGACCTTCAGTTAGACTCGCATTGTATTCCATTTCGTATTCCAAGTACTCGTTTTCTTGGTATAATACTTGATAAAAAACTGAACTTCCTAGAACATAAAATATATTCGTACCAGCTGTCTTAAAAAACTAAATATTCTCAGAGTAATCTCCTCTGTCGTGGTTGCAGATCGTTACATGTTGCTACATTTATACCGCTCATTAGTTAAATCCCGGTTAGACTATGCATCTCCTGCATATGCCTCAGCCAGGTCAAGTGTACTGAAATGGCTTGATCCCATACAACACAGTGCACTACGAGTTGCACTGGGGGCCTTTCGTACATCTCCAATTGTAGGTCTATATACGGAATCCCATGTACCGCCGCTAGACCTTCGACGACAAATTCTTCTAAATTATGCCGCTAAAATCAGCAGCCTTCCACATCACCTCATATGGCAATATTTCTTCAGACCAAAATGGGAAGCCTCTGTCGAACTAAATCGCGTCTCAACAAACCATTAGGCTTCAAGCTCTAAACACAAGCTGGGGACTCAACATGAATAACATACTGCAGGATACTAGCATGGAAATCCAGCCATGGCGGCCCGAGTGCCAAGCGTTTTTCTCTGTGCGATTTATAAAGTGCTCTTTGAAAACAATACAGGCTGGCCTCGATTAACGCGATTAATACGTCCCGCGAGCGCATCGCGCAAAACGGAAACGCGTTAATTGAATATATAAATCAATAGGAAAAATTATAATTGGTCCTTGACCTTCTGGAATGTCCATAAAGAATTTTAAAAATACCTTTTAAATAGCTTTTAACTGTATACAATGTAAAAGATAATGAAAATAATTATGGAGTTAAATGTTTATTGCATAAAACAGCGGTTCCCAAACTGCGCCGCGGAATATTTTAAATTTTCGAGAGAAACACAACGATACTCGATATCTGTCGGACACCGCGCGAACTACTAGTTCGATGTAATTCACAGTTTCAGCATTTGGCGCCTCCGTATCCAGGTGGGAAGGAGCAACAGTGCGTAGCACACGCTTCTTGATTAGACCGGGGTTCGAGCCCGTCACCACCAAATACGGAGGATGCGGAAAGGTCAGGGAATGACCACCGCATATCCCGGAGCAATATGGCCTTGGTTGCTAATGCTCCTAAAAACCAAACAACAACAACAGTTTCAGCATTTCTTGGTAAGTTGTTTGGACCTAACTACTAAACGGCACTGTTAGGTATTTCTTTTGGTCTGGGTGCGCCTTGAAAAAATTACTGAGACACTAATTACGTGAACCGAGAAAGTTTGGGAACCTCTGACATAAAATACACAATGAAGAAATGACTGTTGCTGAAATATTTGAACAGTGTTGACTTTCTCTTTTCATCAATCAATTTCCGATAGCCGACAACAATCTTCTCTGGGCCCTGGCGAAATAAATATCGCAGAGAACCTCAAACCTTTTTTTTGAGGTTCTATGCGACACGAAATATTTCATCTAATTCTTTTAACGTCATCTCCTTCGCAGTAACATTTTCATCTGGCTCATTTAACAATTTGAATTTTTATGCAAGTGTGCATTGACTTTATTAGCAGGAGACAAACAAGTAACACTTCTTCTTCCGATGGTTGATGGAACACACCAAGGCGGACAGCAGACAAACGTTTGTTTATTGACCGTACGACTCGCAGTAAGCTTAACGTGCGATTCAAATCTTTTTCAACTATCCCATTAAAAAAAAAAAAAAAAAAATCGCGTTAACTGGAAATTTACATCGTGTAAAGTGAAAAGTGGTATAATTTTTCAAATAGCGTTAACTGAAAATCGCGTTATTCGAACTCGAGTTATGCGAGGCCTGGCTGTATAGTTTTATTTCTTTTCTCGTGTGATTTTCTCCTCTTTTATTCGAATCAAGTGGTTTTTTGCTTGCAAAGTCAGAAGTAAAAACCTAGAAAGGGAATCCACCTTTCTTTTCTTAGTCTTCATATGAAATACTAACCACTCTACTAACTTCAATATCCGCTTGGTCACTGGTGGCACAGCTCCCGCCTCCACGTGGCGAGGCCGGTAACCTGTGGGAAAACCCATCCCTTAGGGCAGAAATGGAAACTGACCTATTTCCACGCTTAGAGCCCAAGAGCTCTGAACATGACAATGACACCGACCATGACTTCTCTCTTTCAAAAAGACTTAAAGACACTAGGAAGCAGGAATCTCCAGCTTTCCTCATAATACACTCTTTGTCATCCCAACCTGTGAGCAAGCTCCCCCCTTTTTTCATCCAGAGATGCTTAGAAAATGCTGCAGGTTCACCAAAAATGGTTAAACGTCTCCAATCAGAAGATTTACTAATAGAGACATCTCACTCAAGACATTCTGAGTTACTACTACAACTTACTTCTTTAAGCGGAATACCGATTCAGGTTACCCCACATAACACACTGAATTCTTCCATGGGAGTGATTTCCGAATGGGATCTATTAAACGTTTCTGAGTAAGAAATTGTCCAAGAGCTAAAGGATCAAAATGTGTCCAAGGAAAACGTATAATGATCAGAAAAGACGGCAACTTAAATCCCACGCGAAATATAATCTTGACTTTCAGTATTTCAAATCTACCGGGTTCTGTCAAAGCAAGTTATTTGATTTGCCGCATTAGGCCATATATCCCAAATCCGCTCAGATGTTATAAATGTCAAAAGTTCGGCCATTCTCAGATAGCATACCGTAGAGACGCTGGATGTCCGAACTGCGGCTGCAAAAATCACACGCAAGCAGAATGCAAAGCTCCAAAACCATGTCCTAATTGTAGTGGCAAACATCTAGCTTACTCCAAAGATTGTGAACTATGGAAGATCAGAAAAATAATATAAAATTGAAAATAGTCTTATCAAGAAGCGAAAAAACAGGTCAACTTAAGTATACCAAAACGCACTTATGCTTCTACCATTCACAGACACGAATCAGTGGCATGTCAGACTGAAGTATCGATCTCTCCAAAAATATCAATATCAGACTGGGCACGATCAGTACTCTTGATCCAGCATCCATCTAAACCAAATTCAGTAGATCAAAGCCACTCACAATTCCATGGCAGAGACCTCCACATTGTCAGGTAGCAGAAAATTTGCAAAGATTGTATCCTGCTGAGACGAAAGAATCATGCCTAACAAGCATGGATACAGATGATACTATCGGTCAAGAAGAACTGCTTGAAATACACGCAGAAGATGATATGGACGATAGCAATGAATCAGGACGTCCCACTTTTCCCCGAAAAGAAAAACCAAAACCAGACCGTCAAACAATCAACTTATAAAAAGTAGTCAGATACATCTTCCACGAACGAAACCAAATAATGGAACACATCATTCAATGGAATTGTAGAGGTTTTCGCAGCAACATCGATGATATCAATGAACCAATTCACTGCTTCAATCCTGTTTCCATGTGCCTACAGGAAACCAACTTGATGCCCCAAGTTTCCACTACAGTCAAAAATTACACTATCTTCAGACAAGATAGATCTGACACTAATAGTGCCCGTGGAGGAGTAGCCATCCTGTTGGACTTAAGAGTTCCCTCCAGATGCATTCCATTGCAAACCTCTTTAGAAGCTGTTGCCACACGCATAGTAATTGGAATCGCTGTTACATTGGTCTCAATTTATCTTCCACCTAATCGTCCATATTCTATTCAGGAAATCGAAGATCTTGTGTTGCAACTACCAGTTCCCTTCTGTCTACTAGGTGACTTTAATGCTCACCACCCCTTATGGGTTCCTCCAGCTTAGACAGGCGTGGAAAGCTTGTTGAAATGTTGATAGATAGATAGGATTTAACATTGTTGAATTCTGGGTCTCCTACCTATGTTCATTTTCCTACCGGATCAACCTCCGCAATAGACCTTTCCATTTTCTCTCCAGTGCTCTATCCACTGGAGAGAAAATGGAATGGTAACTCTTAACGACCCTCACAACAGCAATCATTTCCCGATAATATGCAAAGTTCATTACCAACAGATAATCCAGTAAAATGGAAATTTCCAAAGGCTGACTGGATAAATTACAGCATGCTTGTCTCGTTCGACAACCATATCATACAGTGCTCTTCTATCAACCATGTTACCGAACATATAACAAACCAAATCCTAACCGCTGCAATTCCACAAAACCAAGTCAGGAAAATACGAAAATTAAATTGGTGGAACGAAGAGTGCAACAATGCAAAAAAAAAAAAAAAGAGAGAAAAACAAAGCTTGGCATCAATTCCACAAACATCCAACCACTTCCAATCTTATTAATTCTAAGCGACTTAGAGCAAGAGCCCGTTACATCAGACGGAAAGCAAAAAAGAATCTTGGATTAAATTCGCTTCCTCGGTTAATAAAAATACAGACATCAGACTGATCTGGAATAAGATAAAATTGTTAAATGCAAAATTCCTCCAACGTCTACTCCATTAATTAACTGGAATGGACAGGAACTCTCTACCCCTGCAGAAATCGCAAATGCACTAGGATCTGTATTTTTCTCAGTTGTCCTCAACTGCCTATGGCCAATCATTTCAAAAAATTAAAGGTGTGATTGAAAAATCCAAACTGAATTTCACTGACAGATGTGCACTAACATATAATCAACCATTTACCATGGTTGAATTGCAGCATGCTCTTACCAACACAAGGAACAGTGCCGCTGGCCCTGATGGGATATTTTATATAATGCTCAAAAATTTAGATCCAAAGTCACACTCATTACTGCTATTCTTCTTCAATCGAATCTTCACTGAACATGCATTCCCAAGCTCCTGGCGTTATTCCTACGTTCTGGCTATTCCTAAAACCTGGTAAAGACTATTCTGTTCATAACTACAGACCAATTTCACTTACCAGCTGTCTGAGCAAAACTCTCAAAATGATTCACCACCGTCTGACTTGGTATCTTGAGTCCCAAAATTTAATCAATAACGATCAATTTGGATTCAGAAAAATCAGTCATCATTGGACCTTATGATTAAAGCCGAAGCAAACATCAGAAATGCATTAATCAAAAAGAGCATCTCGTTATGGTCTGTCTGGATATTGAGAAAGCCTGACACCACATGACGTTTCGGCATTTTAAAGGATCTACATTCTCTTGGCCTGAGAGGAAGTTTGCCTTATTTCACGCAAAATTTCTTACAACAAAGATTCTTTCAAGTTCGTTATCGGTGAACTCTCTCCAGAAACTTTGTCCAGAAGGAATCTCTCAAGGGTACGTTCTCAGCGCCACTCTATTCGCAATTAGAATTAATCACTTAACTGAACGCATTCCGAAAACAGTGGACTCATATCTTTATGCCGATGATCTCACAATCTCCTGCCACTCTCAAAACATGAACTATATTAAGAGACAATTGCAGATATCAATAAATCAGATCCAATTTGGATGACACAAAACGGTTACAGACTGTCCAGCCAGAAATCTACTTCCATTCACTTCTGTACCATACGTAAAATGCAGCCTGATCCTGAACTCCAATTAGATAACCATCCTATTCCAATAGCAAATAGTATTTGTCTGCTTGGCTTAATTTTTGACAGTAAGTTAAACTATCAAAAACGCATTGAACATCTCCGGACAGCTTGCCAAAAAAAAAAAAAAAAATGAACATACTCAGAGCCTTATCAGCAACAACCTGGGGAGCAGATCGTTACACCTTGCTTCACTTATATAGATCCATAATTAGATCTCGTCTGGATTATGGCGCACCTGTCTTCGATTCTGCTAGGGAAAGTGCTTTATCTCGCCTCAACCCTTTTCAACATTCAGCTCTAAGAATAGCTCAGGTGCGTTCAGAACATCACCAGTGCAACGTCTCTATGTTGAAGCCTATGAAGCTCCTCTAAACATCAGAAGAAAGATGTTATTACTGAACTACGCAACCAAGATCCAAAGCCAGTCGACCCATCCTCATTGGTCAATATTTAATGATCCGCCACTCACGACCTTTTATAGAAACCAACCACAAGCAACTAGGCCTGCAGGTATTAGGTTAATTGAACTAGCAGAAAACTGGAATATACAACTCAAAGTCCACCAAGAACCTATAGATCACGTTCCTCCATGGTCTGTCATCATTCCGTGTTGTGACAATTATTTCCACCAATGGGGAGGGAAACACTCTTTAACGGGTATTAACATCCAGCAGCTGCACATTTACAATGTTATCCTGACTTCGCTAAAATAGATACTGATGGATCAAAGTCCGAGAGTGGATCAGGTGCAGCAGTGGTATTCCATGACACTATCACTTCTGTATCACCTCCGACAGAATGCAGTAGTTACACCACTGAATTGTATGCCATAAAGCTTGCTCTGGAAAACATTTTCATCTCTCAATCGAAAAGAGCATATTTACACAGACTCGCAAAGTGCCCAATTAGCAATGCAAAAGATTTCCCCACCTACTCATTCATTACTACAGCTAATCAGATCAGAGTTGATTTATCTCCGAGATCATTGGCAAAAGATTGTCTTCTGCTGGATCCCAGGCCATTCTGGAATACCAGGAAACGAAATTGCAGATGATGCTACCAAGCATCCATCCAGCACATCCCCAATGAATTTTCTGGTCCCATTCAGTGATTACAAAATACATATTCGAAATATATGTAAGGAACGATGGACACTACAGTGGCAAACGCATATTCATAACAAACTCCTTGAAATTAAACCTGTACCGCAATTATGGGCCTCCAATTTCCGCACAAACAGAAGAAGAGGTTGTCCTGGCCAGAGCCCGAATAGGCTACACTCATTTGACCCATCTATTCCTGTTATCAGGTAATGACCCTCCACAGTGTTCACATTGCCACAGGCCACAATAAAACACATACTCCTGGAATGCACCTTATATAACAATTCCAGTCTAATTTTATTCACTTCTCTCTCAAACTTACAGGAATTGTCACTTAGCCATATCATAGGCGAAAATTCAAACCTTACAGAATTTTTCTTCTTTCTGAAACGAATAGGTTTACATAACAGTTTTTTCTAACTGCTTCCATAGAAGCCAATAAAATTAGTATTAACTACTATGATAGGTGCAATATGACCTAAGTAGCCTTTACACCAGAAAAATCCAAGCACAATAACCAGCCATGGCAAATACCCACAATACATATTGACAGATATTTTCAGAAATGGGGGAAGAATAATCTTCCATATATTAGAAAATTACATCTGGCCCACTCCACTCAGTTTAGAAGTTAAATACATCTATATACAGATGGATCCAAGACTGCCAATAAAGTTGGTACAGCTGTAGTCTTGCCGGATGCTATCATCGCCAGTCAGCTCCCTTCAGAATGTAATATTTATACCGCAGAGTTATATGGTGTCCTATTAACCCTGGAGAACATAAAAGAAGTCTCATATACTCAATCCACATATATGCCGATTCGTTAAGTGCTGTGAACTGTGTACAATGTAAACGCTCCAGCAATCGTCCTCTGGTACAGAAAATCTGGTCTCAGTTAATGGAAATTCATACACGTGGATACCGCATAATTTTTTGTTCGATTCCTGGACACTTCGTAATCCCAGGAGATAAATAGGCAGATTTAGCTGCCAAAAGTGCTTTAAATCCGATTTCATCCAATTTCAGGACACCATATTCTGACTATAAATCCATTATACAACAGACATTCTAAAGAATGATGGAAACGTATATGGGAAAAAGAAACAAATAATATGCTTTTTGAAATAAAGAACACAAACAGTGGCAGTCCAGTTTAAGAGGAAATAGAAAAGAAGAAACTGTACTAGCACGACTGCGCATTGGTCACACATACATCACTCAGTTACCTATTAAGAAAGAAAGATGCCCCACAATGCAGTAGCTGTTCATGCTCACTCACTGTAAAGCATATCATCATAGAATGCCCGCTATATCTAATAGAACGAAAAACTGCTTCCTCTTCACATTTTAAAAAATTGCAATCAACTAACACTACAGAATGTTCCAAGAGATCGTCAACATATGGATGACTGTTTTGTTTTTCTAAAATCGATTGATAAATATCACCTTGTCTGAACTTTTATATCAGAATCAAAACAAACAAGAAAGATATACTAGTCAAAAATACGTATTTGCATTATAGCCATTGTTGCTGATGCACCAACAACAACAAAATCGAGTGTTTTCATAACATTTTACGTGTTGACCAGTGACTTTTGGAGAACACAATTTTTAAATTAAAAACATTTAATTTTTCGTGTCTCTGCAAGAACTACACGAATGTCTCTACTGACTTGTGGAATTTCATTGAGACTCTCCGGTTCAAAATTCAAATTGCTGCTAACAAGAAATGTATCAAGTATTGTATTATTGATGACCTCATTTTGATGAGCCCAATCATCATCTTGGAATTCTTCATCTTCGCCCATCATTGAGAGGCTGCACTGTTTTCACATAAATCAGGATCACCTAAATGGATTTCATGGTTGTAGCACAACTGAGCCAATTCCAGAATTTTCCTTCCATTTTTACCATTAATGCGGATCCGTCTTCGGTTGATAAGACGAAATCAGAATCCATACAGATTCCAAACTCAGTAAGTCTTTTTTTTATTATTATTATTAGCCATATGGTGCAAGGAAGCCTCAGGCTTGTGCTGCACCAGCCAAAAAAAAAAAAAAAAAAAATTCCTGAGAGACAGAGAGAGAAATAGAAAGGAATCACCAAGAAAGAGAAGAATGATGATATCCAGCTCGGGGCCCTGGGTGTGCCAAGCCCATACTCCCTTCCATTGACTCCAGCTACGGTGGTATAATCACAAGAACCTTTAATAGGAACCAATCCAAAAACGAATTAGATATTGCTGCTGGCTCAGCTGAGTGTACTGTAACATTCGTGTACGTTCAGACATTTACCTTACTCCATTCGTCGACGGAGAGGCTGAACCTTTCCAGTTTTTTTTTTTTTTTTTTGTGAGATGAAACTACTTTCATTTTTCCTTTTCTTCATAGAATTTCATTACTGTTGTTTTGCTTTTAGTCATGTTGTAATTGCGACTTCTTACAAAGTCTCTAATTGCTTCAGATAACGGTATTCCTCTAATGCTAAATCTGCCTTTTGTAGCACATTTCGCTAATATTTAATTCAATGTTTCTCTTCTGACAAAATTCAATATTCTTGCCTGTTTTGGGTTTTTTAGATGGTACCGTAGTATCATCATTCGTTTCGCCCATCTTTTGCTTCAGCAAGGAAACGTTGTGTATTTTTAAGTGGTTAATCATTCCGGTAGTATTGGGTCCTTGACATACACTGTGCTGCCACGTTATTAGGCACACCCCTGCTGTGCACACAAATAGTTTGTCCCACAACGTTGCAAGTCACATCACCACAGTTGTGGATATAAAAGCAGCAGAACCTTTCTAGTATCAGTTAAGCGTACAAACCGTAGCAAGAATGGGGAAAAGGAGTGATCTAACGGACTTCGAACGTGGCATGGTAGTAGGTGCAAGACGTGCTTGACAAAGCATCTCTGAAACGGCAGTTCTCCTGAACTTTTCATACACAACAGTTTCAAGCGTGTATCGAGAATGGTGCAAAGAACAAAACATCCTCTCAACGGCACTCCTGTGGAAGAAAATCGCTTGTTGATGAGAGAGGCCAGAGAAGGATGGCTAGAATTGTGCAAGCAAACAGACGAGCCACAATGTCGCACATCACGTCAGAATACAATCTTGGTGCGCAGAACAAAATATCGCAACTGACCACTAGTCGCACTTTGTCATGAATGGGCTACAACAGCCGACGGCCTTTGTTTATCAGTGAAGAACAAGAGAGTTTGTTCTTCGTTGATAACTCATATTTCGATCTTACGAACTTTTCCGCGACTTCATGAAACATTTTGAAAGTAGAATGTGAGAAAAATGAAATATTTTCAGACTTTATGTCCTGGTTAAATATGTTTAACAACACACACACATACACACGCTGTCAAATAAAGCATATTACAGTATGATATACGCTGGACACAGTTATTCTGAACTGGCAAATGTAATCCCAACTGTTCTTAATCAGTCCGAAAGCGTGCCTCAACCAGGCACGCCGGAAAATATCCATTCATTATCAAATTCCACACTCGCAGAAGGGGAACTAACTTTTCATCTTTCTCGTTTATCTCTTCTACTGCTGTTCTTTGGAGCAACCTTCCTCACATGTATTTCCCGAAAATCACAACCTACAGAAATTCAAGTTTAATGTCAACAAGTGTCTTCTCAACTTTCAACCCCATGCATAGTGGAAATATGAGTTAGAAATTATTAGCTGCATCGAGAACCTAGTTGGAAGTTGATGCTCTAGTATATAAGTCACGAACAAACAGACATTACGTTTAGGTAGCCCTGGTAGATTCAGAGTGCATTTAAGGCACTCGCTTAATTCACTGATTCCCAGCCTTTTTTAGGATAAAATCCATATTCATAATGCATTAAGTTTCGCGACTTAATATGACGATCAATGAAATTATGAAAATATTATATCCAGAGTTAATAACTAAATAAAATTGAACTCCAATTATTTAGAAATGAAAAACTGACAAGCATAGAAGAAACACGCCACGCCATGCATTACTATGATACTTCTGAAAGCAGTAGATGCGCCCATTCGTGATCATTTATTCCTTTTTTCATGGACACACACTGAAACTTTTTAGCACATAAGCAACATAATTTAACTTTTATGATACGTTTTATTATTTGATTAAAATTGTTTTATTTATCAACTTCATATAGGGTTTCAGGCGAATCATTATGAATATGTCGGGGACTCAAAATTGTGTCGCGACTAATAGTTCGGGATACTGCTGTACGCATCATTCTGAATAAATCTTTAGTTGAACAGCGGTGTTGTATAATTTTGGCAGGAACCGCTTAATATAATAAATAATAAATCAGTGGGAAGTCAGCTGCACCAACAGCGTAATGGGTTGCTCGATTCCTATAGATGACTGGAGGAATTTTATAGTCCTTCAATTGAAGCTACAGTAAGTCGACTTGAACAGGAAGGAGTAAGACCCCACAATATGTAAATCGGCCTATGAACACCCAATTCTACAGGAAACTACACTATATACCAGTGGTTTTCAACCGGGGTGCCGCAACAACATTCCAGGGGTGGCATGTAATTTGGGTTTAAGTTACTTAAACTTATTATTTTTTTTAAGGTGTACAGTATCTTTTTAATTTTGTGGTAATCTATAGTTGATGTTTACTTAGTAACTCTATATATTTTTTAATATTTTATATAGACAGAGAATCGAATCTAACAGGCAGAAAATTGAGTAGGGGTGCCCCAAAATAAAATAAATGACTTATGGGTGCCGTTATTAAAAAAAGTTGAAAATCACTGCAATATACGGATATGGACAAGTTCCAGTGCCGTTAAAATAAAATTGTTTGAACAATCCGTGGGCGTTTCATGAGCTTTTATTTCTTCACCTACTGTTCTGATTAGAACAGTAGGTGAAGGTATTGTTCTGAAGGTATCGTTCAGAGCTTTATTTCCACAAAATCTAAAATAAATATTTCAGTGTTTTTAATCTGAAAATATTTTAAAAATTTTATCATCTTAGGCTGTATTTAAAAATGTTAACAAACAAAAAAGAAGCACACGATAATCCTTGGTGTGATCATAATTTATCTTCAAACTGAAGAAACAATTGGAAGCTAGATAAACGTTCGTGTTATTAATCTTAACAAAAAATTAGGTCAAAGTCTGCACAGTTGTATACATTTTCTAGTTCCGCAATCAATACTGTTTGCTTTTCGATTGGAATAATGACTTCATCTTCGTGAAAAATAATCTTATAGTTGCTGTTCAGTTGTAAGGTTCCTTCTCATTGTACGTACAAAGCGTTTAATAACCTCTCACTCAAAAAAATAATAATAAATAAATAGGACGCCAATTCGCTGCTTTTGATTTTAACTTCAGCTCATATCAATAATACTGTACGAGTATGAAACTACAGGCACTCCCCGACTTACGTAATACTCGACTTACGGAAATTCGACTTTACGTAAGTTTTTGCCGGCCGGTGCAAACTTATTTTGCATCCCCTAGGAATAAATGGAGGTATCGTGAAAATATCGTAATGTGAACCCAATAACACAGTTTTTTTTTTGTTTGTAATTCGTTCCAAGTCCTTGGAAGTTAAATTTCGCTATATTACTAAGCTGTTTATCTCTCTAAAAGGTCATATTTATAATGGAAATTGCATTAACCTTTCATCGTTATCATATGTTCCCGTTATAAGAATCAATTTTAAACGCCTTTGTGATATTTTTCTGGAGGTCACGACCATAAAACAGTTTGCACTTTCCGGTTTATTGGGCTTTTCTGTTAGTGCATCTAATTAAAAACTGATAGCAAACTCGATATTTCTGCATTTGCAATAATTCCGATACTGCCACTGTGTGGGTTTTTACGCTATTATGGTGAAATGTGTTCCCCTTCACTGAAATCTCAAACATATAAAAAAATAAATTTTCAGAAACTTCTCTTCATTCCTATTTACATATTACAATGGTGAAGGGAAAGCGACCAACGAAAAAGGGCAAGTGGTTATAGTGTCAGGAAACGAAACAAAATTCATTTAGAAATGATGAAAATGATTAAGAAGTACGAAGCAGGACGACAGTTTGTCATCTATTGCAAGCGAATTAGGTCTCGCTGCTTCAACAGTGAACGCACTTAAGATGAACAGTAATCACAAAACAGCGTTCAGGTGCTATATCGAAGATAGAACAGCTGTTAATAATATGGATGGAAAATCAGATTCAGAAGCGAGTGCCCATGAGTCTAGTTCGTGGCAAGAAACGGGTGATTTAATAGGTTCAAGCATCGCGCTGGTTTTCACTACGTAAAAGTAGGCGGTGAAGTCGCCAGTGCCGATTCTGCAGCTGCAGAGAAATTTTGTGTTGCGTTCGAAAAAATTATTGATGAAGACGACTATTCAAAGCAGCAAATTTTTAACGTTGACGAGATTGCTCTGTATTGGAAAAAAATGCCGGATCTAACATACATTGCCAAAGAGGAAAATACAATGCCAGGTTTCAAGGCGTCAAAAGATAGGGCCACGCTCTTGCTTGGAGCTAATGCAGCGGGAGATTACAGATTAAAACCACTGCTTGTGTACCATTCTGGAAATCCTCTTGCATTTAAAGTCACCCTACCCGTGCATTTCCGATCGAACCAGAGAGTATGGATAACAGTATCTCTCTTTGAGGATTGGTTTAAATGCTGCTTCATTCCCGAGGTTGAAAAATATTGTAAAGACAAATAAAACGTTCCTTTAAGGATTTTGCTTCTATTAGATAATGCTCCTGGACATCCTACGCGTCTAGATGATTTCAATTCGAACGTGAGTCATATTTCTTCCGCCAAACACGACTTCACTCATCCAACCTATGGATCAGGGTGTTATTTCGAATTTAAAAGCATACTATTTACGCACAACATTTGCTCAGGCATTGTCTGCAGAAGACGATGGAAAAAATTATGTTAATTTTATAAACATGAAATTGTAAGATTTCCATAAAAAAAAATTTATGGAAAACTTACAATATTTACCACGCCATCTTAAACATTAAGGCATGGCAAAAATTACTAAAAGTTGTTTAAATGGCGCACGGAAGAAAATATGCCCACGGCACGTAAAAGGCTTCGAAGGATTTGAAAAAGACGAATCATATGAAGCGGTTACAAATAAGATTGTATAGGTTGCAGAGCTACTTCAGTTGGAGGTTGATGCCAAAGACGTGGAGGAGTTAATAGAGGAAGAAGAAGAGAAGGAATTATCTAACGAAGAACTTGTTGACTTTGCAGGCAGCGAAAGTGAAAGAAGAAAATGCTGACGAAGCCCAAGATGAATCAAATGTCCCGAGTTACCCTGAGAGAAAGAGTCAAAAGGGAATCACCAAGAAAGAGAAGAATGATGATATCCACCTCAGGAGGGTGTGCTAAACCCATATTCACCAGATATGAGCCCCTGGGGTTAAAAAAACTTCTCCCATGCTTGCTTGTTACAAAGAAATCTACGATGAAAAGAAAAAATCCACCCATTAATCATCCATTAGTATGATTAATGGGTGATTAATCATACTAATGGATGAATACTATGAATATTTACGAAAGAACATATGGTTAATATATTCTTTCGTAAGGTTGAGCGGCCGACCCCTTCTAAATCTCCGCAGCGGCGTACTTATCAGCCGAAAACGTCGATTCTGGCAAAGAATGCTATAGAGGTAAAACTTATTGACGTTATGTCTGTCTAAATTGCACGTTTTTTTGTAATTATTCCTGCGCATGAGATAAATTAAATAAATACAATAATAATTCTATTTACTTTTCGTCATATATTTATTTTTTGATTCAATCAATTCAGCGAGTGCTGCACAAGCATGGGGGAAATTCCGACTTCCGTAGTGTGCCCCAATAATGGGCACAAACCATAAATCAAAAAGACAGGAAGAAGTAATCCTAGCAAGATTTAGAATGGGACATACAAACATTGTACATCATTGTCCCCGCAGTGCGCTAGGTGTAAGCTATCCTAGCAATCAAGCATATCTAATATAATACCCTAATTATACAAGGGAACGAGCGGTAGCCTTCAAACTACCACCTACATTACATGAATCACGCACACTTAGCACAATCCTATGAAACAAATATAATATAACCGAAGTTTTTCTCTTTCTAAAACAGATAAATTTATACCATCTTATATAGCCTAAAAGAATCCAATGAAATAAAGTGAATTAACAAAGTAAAACTAAATAAAAACAAATTAATACCAAAAGAAAAGAGAGGAGCGAGAAAAAGTCACTTAACACGGAAAAGCAAAATAAATTTATGTAAAAGACTACTCAATCCTAGTGCTTGTGTGTTACATACTTCGCAGTTGATGCGCCGTTAAAACAGAAAGAGAAAAAAAAAAAAAAAAACTTACAAATAATTTTTCTCAGGTGTTATACAAGCGTCTCAAAGTTCCTGCCAATTCTGGAAGTATCGCTGGGAATCTTCGACTGGGAGCTGTTAAGTTCCGCTGTCACATTCTGGGTAGTTAGAATGTCTTAAATCTTCTTCCCTTCAGCTTCATTTCCAGTTTGGAGAACAGAGAAAACAGTCATATGGGACAAGATCAGATGAATATGGAGAACAATGTACTAGAGGAATGTTTTCGGGCCATAATTCTTTGTGTCAAGCAGCTGATGGTGTCTCCTAAATTTTTGCTTCAATCGAATCGGAACCTAATGTTTCGTTTACCATATGACCGATTTGAACAAATTGATACTGAACGATACTCTGCCCCGGAGGCGACGCTGGGGCAATCTTTGACAAATCTTGCTTAGTTAGTGAGTGTGTCAACGCTTATCAACGCTCGTGCGAGTCACAAGTGTTGTGTTGTTCTGAGCCAAAACCAGTGTCCGAGCTCACACCTCCTCGTGGTCCGGGGTGGGCAGGCAGGGGTGATTTTCCCCTGCCTGGCGAAGCTGAGCTAAGACAAGGGGACGAGGTTCTTGTTTTGAGTTTCTCAAAAGGGGGTTTTAAATTTCCCCTTTTGAGGCTTTTTTTGAGCATTTCTGTGCTCCTATTGTGAGTTTGAGTTGAGCTTTTACGCTCTTAAATTAATTTATTGAGCATTTCCGTGCCCTACTTGGAATCGGTTTTGCTTTTGAACAAGGTTGCTCTAGATTACAAAACAGGCCTCTGGGACCTCCTCCCGTTTAACTTGGGCGGAGCTGTTTTTAGAGCACTCATTGAATAGTTTCTGAGTGATTTTAATATTCCATTTTGGCTCTTTGGATTAACGGCACCCTGTTTACTCATATTGCTTGGTGTAAATATTGTAAATAGTTTGCTGATTGTCACTTTGATAATCAGATTTTAATTGTAAATAAATTGTTTTATATTTATATATAATATAATGTCTTCTTCAAGTGAAGAAAATCTTATTTCCATGGATGATAAGGATCTGCTGGCAGCCTCGGGTGAATTAACAGAAGAAGAAGTAGAAGTAATAAAAGAAAAAGTGTTGACAGAAGCACAAGAACTGACAGAATTAGAGTTATTTTGCGGGAAAACCTTGGTAAGAACACCTGTAAAGAAAAGATCATCATCTTTGCCAGATTCTCAACAGAACACGCAAAAAGAATCAAAGAAGAAAGAAAAAGTGAAGAAGGTGAGTGGTAATAAGACTGATAATGCAAGTGATGGCGAAAAAAGAAAGAAGAGAAAGCGAAAAGAAGATAGTGTGGGTGATAAATTGGATATAGAAGGATTTGATTATATTCGACAAGTAAGAAGTGAGTTGCATGCGTTTCTTTGGGACAGACAAACTAGAGTTCCAACAGCTGCAGTAGGAATGATTATGGAAAAGTGGGACAAGTTGGAGAAAAAGGCTCAAGAAGTGCAATTGGAAAACATCTTGTTAAAGGATAGACTAAAACGAAAAGAAGTAAGACAGAGCGAGCAGACATATTCGTCGGTTGTGAAAAGTAACATAATTGACACGGTGCCAAAGGTAATGATAATAAAAGCTGCAACTGACAAGTATAAAACGAGTGAAGAAGTAAAATCGGATATATTGGAGCAAGTAAGACCCATGCTTTCAAGTATTAAAGTGCGTAATTTGAAGCCAATAAGAGACAGAGGTGTGTTAGTAGAGGCAGAGACGAGTGATGATCTTACCAAATTAAAGACTTGTTCAAAAATACAGGAATTGGGATTGAAATATGTTATTCCTAGGCCGATTTTCCCCAAAATAGTTGTGTTTGATGTGCAGCAAGATATAATAAAAGATGATTTTATGCAACAGCTATGGCTCAAGAATTTTAAAGAATCTGGAATTAGTGAACAGAAGTTTAAGGAAGGTGCTGAGTTTATGACTGTTAACATGAATAAAAACACTAAGTTAAATAACTGGATTGTTCAATTATCACCAAATTTATGGCAGGTTGTTAAAAGTAAGAATAGATTATTCATAGGATGGATGGCATACAAATTTAAGGAAGTGTTTTCTGTTACTCAATGTTTTAAGTGCTTAGCTTTTGGCCACGTCGCAAAGTATTGTAAGAGGGATGCTATGTGTGGTCGCTGTGCTGGAGCTCACTTATATAAGGACTGTCCTGATCGTGAGAAAAGTCCTATATGTTGTAATTGTAGAGGTAGAAATAGTGATACTGCTCATGCTGCTGTGGATAAGAAGTGCCCAGAATACAATAAAGCTATGGAAATTTACAAAAGGAAAATTGTTTATGGATAAAAAATTAAAGTTATTACAGTTAAATGCTCAAAAGGCAAAAGCTGTTTCATTACAAATTAATAAGTATATGGAAGAAGAGAATATTTCCGTGGCACTCCTGCAGGAGCCATATGTATTAAATAGTTGTGTTGTTGGATATCCAAAGTCTTATAAAGTTGTCTTGTGGAAAAAATCCTATGACGGCTGTGATAATTAAAGATTTTGATATAGTTGTAACAAAAGTTTTGGTATTGTGTAGTGAGAATTATGTATGTTGTGAAATACAAGGGAAATTTGGTAAATTGTATGTAGTTTCAGTTTATTGTCAGCCATCTGCAAATATTAAACAATATATAGAATATTTGGAAAAGGTTTATAGTATGATTGGCTCTTGTGGGGTTGTAATTGCTCTAGACTCAAATGCTACCTCTCCGCTTTGGGGAGGAGAAGTAACTGACGATAGAGGAATGTTGTTAGAGGAATGTGTAGTTGCCACGGGAATGGAAGTGTTAAATACACCTGGGCATGCACCAACTTATTCCACAGTGCATGGGCAGTCCCACATAGATCTTACCTTAGTAACAAATAGTATAGTGGGAAAGATTAAGAATTGGAAAGTTTGTGAGCAGTGTACCACTAGTGACCACAATGCCATCTCTTTTACTTATGATATGAATGATTTTGTAAGAGTAAGGTATGATATGGATAGATATTTAGATAAAGTTGCGAGGTGGCCAAGATTCGATGATGTATTTTTAAGTAGAGTAAGAGAAATAGATTGGAATTGCCTTTCTTCCAATGATTATGTTGAACAACTTACGTTAATATTAAATGAAGCTTGTATTAAAAGTATGAAAAATAGGCAAGGTGTTATAAGACCTGTATTTTGGTGGACTCCAGAATTAACTGATAAAAGGAAACAGACATTTGTTAGCAGAAGAAAATTTCAGCAGGTGAGAAGGAATGGGAATAACGAGCTGTGTGAAATTTATAAAGAAATATATAAAAATAAAAGAAGGGATTATGTGAGGTCTGTCAGCAGAACCAAACAGCAGATGTGGCAGAAGTATGTGAGTGAACAGGGTTCCAGAGATCCCTGGAAATCAATTTTTAGGCTTATTAACAATAAAAAGAATTTATCAAATATAACGTGTACGATAGGAAGTGGTAATGAACAGACCTTGACGTGGGAAGATTCCGTAAATAAGATTTTAGAGGAGCTCTTTCCAGAAGATAGTGAGCATGGAAATTTATGGCAAAAGCAGGATCCGAGTAATCTAGTTTTGGAAGATAAATTGCAAATTCAAGACATAGATCAAGCAATGGACCAGGCAGGGGATGGCCGGTCACCGGGCCTTGACAAAATAGAAGTGTCAGTTATGAAAAGGACATATGGTATGTTGCCAGAATTGTATCTAGATATGTATAATAGATGTCTGGAAGAGGGAGTATTTCCGGCTGGGTGGAAAAAGGCACGGATATCTCTTTTAATTAAAGATACAGATCGTATGTTAAATGAAGCAAGCTCATATCGACCTATTGCTTTACTTTCTGTGTTAGGAAAAACTTTTGAAAGAATTTGTATTAATCGGCTTATAATGAAACCTAAATATAATGAGATGTCTTCTAGTTGTCAATATGGTTATAAAAAAGAGTTATCAACTGAGGATGCAATTTGTAAATTAATGCAGATGGTAGAAAGAAGTGATGAAAGATATGTGCTTGCTATCTTTGTGGATTTTAAAGGTGCCTTTGACCATCTTTGCTGGAGTAGTGTCCTCTCCAGAATTAGAGATATTAATAATACGAGTTTAAATATAGTCTTTGAAGATTATTTTTGTAATAGGAATGTGGTTGTTAAAACTGGATACAATCAGGTTGTTAAAGAAATAACAAGAGGATGTCCGCAAGGTTCGGTGATCGGTCCCTATGCCTGGAACATTGTGTTTGATGAGTATTTAAACATGGATTCTGATGCTATAAAAATAGCGTATGCCGATGACTTGGTTATTTTAGTGAAAGGAAATGCAAGATCAGTAATTGAGAGTAGGGCTAATGAAGCCCTTGTGATCTTGCAAGAATGGACATTGAAGCATAGACTGCTGATATCAAAAGAGAAGACTGTTCAGATGTTGTTAAAGGGGAAATTAAGTATGAATAGAGTCCCATCTGTGAGGTTGATGGAGAGGCCTGTTCGGTATGCCCGAGTAGTAAAATATTTAGGTCTAAAATTAGAAGAAAGGCTCTTTTTCACCGAGCATGTCAAGTATTTAAAAGAGAAGATCTGTACATTATATGCCAAGCTTCGAAGAGTTATACGGAAAGATTGGGGTATTAAGGGAAGGGCATTAAATTTATTGTACGAATGTTTGTTTGTCCCTATAATATCTTATGGTGCTGGAGCTTGGGTTAATAAATTAAGTAATGTTGTTATTCAAAAATACTTGATACAAGCACAAAGATTCGCTTTGCTTGGTATTACAAGGGCATGCCGGACGGTGTCTTCAGACGCCTTGCAGGTATTAGCTGGAAAGATGCCAGCCTATTATGTAGTACTTGTTGCAGGACTCTCATATTTGACAAAAAGAAATATCAAGAAAACTGTACTTGGTGTGAGCACATGTCCAGATGGTAATAAAGAATATACAAAAGCAGATGTAAAATTAGAGAAGAAAAGATTTGTGAATGAAATTAAGATAAAATGGCAGGAATATTGGGATACATCAGAAAAAGGGAGGCAAACATATATGTTTCTGCCAAGAGTTGATATAGTTGATTTTAGAAATAAGAGCTGGTTACAATTTGGATTACAATCAACATTTTTGGTAACCGGACATGGATTGGCTCATAAACTATATCAACTAAGTCTGCATGATACTGGATTGTGCTCTTGCGGTGAAGAAGAGACATCTGAACATGTCATGATGTATTGCAGTCAATATGCAGATTTAAGGCATACTCTAGAACTATCTTTGGGCATTCTGGAGAAGGAGCTCCTCTATGTTATGTTTAATGACCGGCGTCTCTTTACTTATTTTAATAATTATGTAAATAGCGTATTTAAAAGAAGAATAAGATTGCTGGATAGTAGAGGCACGCCTCCACGTGGCAGGGATGTCAACTCGGGCTATCAAGATCAATAAAGATGAAACTTGAGATTGATTTTCCTAGCACGAGACTAAGTTGCCGAGCGTTATTGTTTTGTTAATATCTTTCTTTATGGTTTATTGCGTTGCAAAATTTAATAATATAATAAAAAGGATTTCAGTATAGACTTTATTTCCCATTTTAGAACTAGCCACGGATGAGCCTCGGCTCAGGTAGTGGTTTCTACAATGGAGGTCAGAATGAACGATACTCTGAATGTCGGAAAAAATGAGCAACATTATTTTTACATTTGACCGAACCTATCGTGCTATTTTGATGAACTACTGGAACTTCGTTTCGGGATTAAACCGTACACTGTTTCATCACATTAAGGCAATTATGGTGGAAAGAAATTCTTTTGGTGGTTGAGGTCATTCGTTAGCTGCCCTCTTTTCTTTCAATATGCCTTTCACCTATATTATTCGTGGTACCGAATGCTTCTGTAAGCAGTGCGTTCCTTCGACCAACACCTTGTTAATGAGAAGGGACGAAAACTATACAATGAATGCGTTGCGGAATGATCTTGGTCCACCGATAAAAATCCTCTACTATAATGAAACTAGGATCCATTTCCACCCTTTACAGCTCCTCGCAAAATTCTTGACGGTGAAATTTGAGTTCAAGTTCAATTTAGAACTAATTTTGCTGGCACTGACGCATGCCAGGTGTTCTGGGCAATGTTGTTGTAGTTTGGTTTTTAGGAGCATTAACAACTAAGGCCATATTGCTCCTGGGATATGCGGTGGTCATTCCCTGACCTTTCCGCATCCTCCGTATTTGGTGATCACGGGCTCGAACCCCGGTCTAATCAAGAAGCGTATGCTACGCACTGCTGCTCCTGTCCACCTGGCTACAGAGGCGCCGTTCTGGGCAAAACGCTTGACATTATCCAAAGGAGATTCTCAGTTCATCAGATATGTTTCGAATAGTTAATCAACCATTAGAACTTGTTTTTTCCATTGCATTTCAGAAACCATTTAATCTTTGCTTGATCTGAACGCTGGTTATCTTCGATATATTTGTCATTCCGGAAACGTCTCATCCACTGATAAACGACAGTCATACTTAAGCAAGAATCACCAAATACCGTTCTTAACATTTGTAGGATTTCCACAGCGTTTTCTCATCCTCGACGCAAAAGGGCATACACAGAAGTTGTTATGCTTTCGTATCCATTACGATTGTAATAAAAACCTAAAGACGTCTTTCTACATACGCTGTTTATTAATGGTTTAGTGTAGTGAGAAACGGCTCGAACCAGATGTGATGACCCTCCCCTCCTGCATCTTGCTTCTTTTTACAAAAGAAGCAGTGGAGGCCCCTTACCTCTACTGCTTCTTTTGTAATATATAAAGTTTTGGAACGTTTTGATCAGATCTCGTATATATTGAACATCCGATTTAGGAACTTTAGATCTTACAAACAAATTTTTAACATCGGACATTCGATCTTACGAACTCCTCCGTGAGTTCATAAATCATTACCTTTGGAAAGTAAAATGGATAAGAAGAAATGCTTCAGCTTTAATGTACTATACTGTACATAAAGGTTATAGTACACTATCTAAACGATATATTTGGAGGAATCACTATTAAGCACACGTAATGAAATTGCCAATTACCAACAGTATAAAAGTGATTTCTGTTTAGAATATTTTAATTAATACATTCTTCGAGAAACTACTACCCATTGCAAAAAACACAGCACTATACTCATTTCTGGCCAAGTCACATCACAGCATTATGGAGTTGAACTAACATTCTGGATTAGCCTTACATATGAACGTCTCCATTCTTAGAGAAACATCTTACTATTCTTTGTGAAGTCATTTCACGTTTCCAGTGAGTTAAAAACGCAAATTTGAGTTTTGTTATATAGCGTCCAGTGTATTATAGCATACATGCGATATCACATCGTCATCTATGCCTACATAAACTTTTAAAAGCGCAGAATCTTTTGATATCTTGTATATTTGTTTAACCTAGTTTTAATTTAAATGACTCGTTATAATATAAAATATCCCATAAATACAATGCACATTTTCTCTGAAGTCGCACTAAGGACCAGTCGAATACTATTTCGTCTCATTTCATATACAAGAAGAAACACATGTAATGTTTTGTTCTCCCATTAGCGCATGGCAGGAAAGATAAATTCTACTCCCCATCTACGAGAGAGAGAGATTTTAGTGTACCACAATGATCGGCGATAATAGATTTTATTATAAGTGCACTCTTGTGTCAGTCACACATGTGCTCTTGTACACACACTCGGTCTCTCCCCCGTGCAAAGAGAGAGAGAGAGAGAGAGAGAGAGAGAGAACGATAACATCTGCTCTTCTGCTGGCAGGGTCCGTACAATCAGCCACCTGCTGCTTAAACAACAATAGGAGGAGAGCTGCTTCACCACGTGTGCGCACGCGGATTTCCCATTACCCCGTGCCGTCTAACCCGTGAAGAACTCGCGATGTGGAGCAGGTCCACGTGATCGCTGCTGAAAAGCTGCAGCAGTTAACAGGCACACTTCGGATTTACAGACAACCTCCACGGTCATGCTTGGGGAGAGTAATGTGACGAAGTTTCAGCGGCGCATTAGCTGACCATCTTTTCAATTCTGTCTGTTCCTGTTCGGAGCTTTAATCGCTGTAATTTTTTTGATAGGGAAGTAAGGGAGAGACAGACTATTGATTCAATGAGAATCGGGGGAAGTGTGCATTGTATGGATGCGCCCTATTAATCTTTCCTGAGCTGTTGACAACTCTCTTCCCGTGTTCCGAGGGTTTTTTTTTTTTTTATCGAATACAGAATATACTAATGAGGAATGGCGCCGCAACCTAGATAGACATCATAACAAGTAATTCACATTTAATTGGATAACCGCTGAGTACAATAAGCATCAAAAATAGCATCTGATTAAATACGGATATTTAATATTCGGTTTTTGTTCAGGATAGAAGATCGCAGGCACGCAAAATGAATTTAAATATGACTGTGTATTTAACACACAACGTTCGGAAGCGTTCATTTATAAAGTATCAATCCGTCTTGTTTATTAAGAGAAATATTTACATGCCACTAACTTTTTCTTCTTTTTTTGCATGTATTTGTGATACATTCGTAGATGAGCAGTAGTTTCTTGTGAAGAGTATCATTTTTAACATCCGAATATCTACTACAGGTTGAAAACTACCCATCATAATAACAGACACATCTGTTCCTCTCTAAGTCATTTTAAATTTCCTTCTTATAAACTTTGTATAACAGTTTCACGTTCTGTTTGTCACTCTCGAAGATTACTTTAACTGATTACTAACATCAACTACTTAACTGGTTGTGAAGCATTTCCACCAGTTACACTTCCTGCCTACATAGCATGATAGATCAAATTATACTCCCCGACCTTATTAAACTTAGTAGCACACATTTATTTCCCTTCTTTCTCCTCCCCTCCCCGGCTCGCCCTCTTTCCCCATTTGGTTGATTCTCTTTTATCTAGTGGCTCGTGCTTTTCTTTGTCTTGCTAGGTGTTAGAAAGACCTGAAATCGAACTATTCTCTGAGGGAAATTCTAATTACCTCAGAGAATATTTACAGTCAAATGACTGTATGCAATGTTTCCTTGAAATAATTTCTATTTTAATTCTAATTGGCCTATGTCACTCGGTTTTGTAAAGTAAGACCAGTGCTTTCTTCAAACCTCTTTCTGGATTTAGAACCGCAACAAAATACTGTAAATGCTAGCCGAAGCAGTTGTCCTGAACTGTACGGGTGGAGTTGCGTAATCAGTAACAGCACCATATTTAGCAGGCCAGGAGCTTGAGCAGCAGTCACTCAAAGCACGTATACTTATTCACCTCTGACCAAATTATACTCATTCAGTTCAGGTTAGAACGGACAACTATTCATCTGGGCCATATTTTAATGTAATTCCTGAAAACTACCGCCTTTAGCAATAATTTTTTCTAGAAAATAGGTTAGGAGGAATAATATGATAAAATATTATGCCAATAAAATATAGTAGGCCCTCGATTTAACTAACTAATTGGGGGAACGGGTGTCCGAAAGTCCGAATGTATTTTAAAAACATATATTAATAACTAGCTTACAATGTACAGGATGTGTTATAATGTATAAGTATGAATAAAATATTATAATGTACATTGAGTAATTTATACACTCCACTAAAACATCTATTATAAAAATTAAATTTACCACAGGAACCAAACTTTATTTTAATTAAACACGTCAAAACTATACAATGTAACTAATGGAGTGTTTCCACCACTTTTTATTTTATTTTTTTCTTAAAGCTCACACAAAGTTGTTTTCAATATGAACATTAGTTTTTTTCATTTAAATCCATTTTAGAGGGGAAAAAATACTTTAAAATTAAACTCCATTGAATAAAAAACATACGAAAAAACGTTAAAGTCAATATTAACTTAATTGAAAGAATCGCAATTTTCAGAGTCAGAAACAACTGTCATATGGAGGAAGAGGTGTTAATTCCTTGCTGGTAGAGGGTTCTGGTGAAACAGGTCCAGTTGAAGTATTCTTGAAGAAATCAAGCTTCAGTTGCCTTACACCTTAGTGTCTTCCTTATTACTGTAGGTCGAAATTCTCTCAAATGTTCATAATAAGGAAGCACATCAGGGTTTGATGATGACTGAATATAATGTATGATGTCATCCATATGTTGTCTAATAACAGACTATTTAGGATGAGGTGCAACTGATTCTTCGTCTTTGTCGTCATCATCGTCCTCATCATTTCCTCCTAGAGGGTCAATTCGCTCTCAATGTAATGTTCCTATTACAATGCAATATCATGAAGTTATCTGACACAATAAAGTCCCAACAAGGTTGTGGTGATCTCCAAGGATCCCGTTGACATGTAGTCCATCATGAAGATTGAAAATAAGAAAGTCTAGACCAGAAATTTCGGTCGCAGTGAAGAGGTCAACTTTTCCTACACTGATGCACGAGTTGCGATTTATGCACTGCTGTTGATTGCTGGAACAAACTTCCATCTGTCGTTGTGGAAGTTGATGGCTCAAATAAATTCAAGGAAGAAGTGGGCAAACTTTTTGAACCAATGGATGGGTGAAATGGGAAGTTTTTTCTTCTTTTTTGGCTGATGCTGTATATAAGCTTGCTTTCTTGCATCATATGCCTCTGCTAATTTAATAGTTACTTAACAGAGAGGTAGGCTATTCGTGAATGAATGGGTAGTTAAGTCATCCCAAAAGTCATCTCTAGTCGTCGTCAGTTAATGCTCAGACCTCTGTCTCTGCTTTTACAGAGATGACTTTTAGTATGATCTAACCACCCATTCACGAATCATTTTCGAATCCTGAAATGATAAAAAGCACTGGGAAGCAAAGAGCAGCGCTACGCACTGTTGAACGAAGCCCGATGTTACACTTTATTTATTCAGTCAACACGGAAGTCTGAAAATACAGTGGCATCGGCATAAATTGCATCGCCCTCTTATCATTTCCTTAACTTCCTCTTATAATTAAAATTTTCAGCTCAAGGCACGATTTTTATCGTCCTGTAAAACTAGTGTGATATTGAATCATTATTCTATAAAATTAGTGTGTTGTTGCATCATTTTTTTTTATAAAAGTATCCACTAGCTGCTATCTGTTTTCCCTTCCTATTCAGCAGCGACATGGCATAGTGCACTCAGAAAGAAGAAAGGCATAATTATTGCTCTATCTCACACTAGAAAATTGCTCTATCTCACACTAGAAAAGTCCTTCCTACCGGAAGGACTTTTCTAGTGTGAGCTTGTATATATGGAAAAGCTGACTGTAAACCAGTCCGGAGATGTTAAAAGAAAATCTGAAACCGAATCGGAAAAGTACTGCAACGCAGTACTGAGTTTTGAAGCGTCTGTGCTTCTGTAATCATCATGCAAGTTGCACAGACCTAAACTCCATGTGGAAGGAACATATTGGGGTAAATGCAAGTGATAGAACTGTTCGACGAAGACTCGTGATCTAAAAAGCATATCGACTTCGTAAGAAACCCTTATTGACAAAATCCATAAGAGGGAAGAAAAAGACTAACTTGGGCTAAAGAACATGCTAATCTTAATCTGTGACAGGGCTGTAATGGAGGGAGGGTATATGCCGTATATCCTCTGGATTTTTTTAGGTGAATAGCATATACCTTTCGGTTTTTGAATGACTTCAAAAAACAAATACAGTATTATTAAAATATTTTCTGAAAATCAAAAAATAAATTTATTACAATTTGATTCTTAGGCAATACTTATAGTTCTATTATTTTTAATATATATTAAATACGGTGTTATACGCCGCATACCCTCCGGAATTCGATTAATAAGTATACTCTCTGCATACGTAACAACATTCATAGAGTATACCTTTTAATTATTTTGCGACTACAGCACTGATCTGTGATATTCTCTAATGAATCCAAATTTAATCTCTACGGATCGGATAATAAATTCTACATTTGGCGTAATCTAACGAAGCTTTTATCACCCCGATTGTAGTCAATCTACAGTAAAACTTCACTGCACATAAATTAGTAGAGCATTATATAATCATGTAAAACGATTTCTAGTATGCCAATTTTAACTTTTTTTTTTCAAACATTGACACTTTCATTTTGCTGAAACCCATCAGACCATGCTGCTGACAGACAACAGCATGGTCTGATGATGGGTATCGGTAAGATGGCTGAAACATCACTTTAAATGTATAGTGGTTTTGGTGATAAGCTTAATAAACTATATTATTAATTTCACGTATACAGGGTGTTTCAGTTAAACGTTTCAGAACTTCTAAGAGGGGTAGGGTACATCCTGACAACTCGAAATCATATAGCAATGTGGGGTCGGAAATGCTTTCCTGAAGCGGTGTTGTACACAGAAGCACCATAAAGAAAAGAGACCGTAAGTGAGAAATCGTTTTAATAATACATGAAAAGAAGCAAAAGGTACATGGATTAAAGTAAGTGTTCGAAGTCTCTTCCACGGGCTACAATGCACACCTCACATCTCCGACGCATGGACATCCGAACATTCTGGAATACTCCAGGCGAATTTCGAATTTCTTCGGCAGCTACTGCGATTCTTGCAACCAGCTCCTCAGCATTGTCAACAGGGGTGTCATAAACTAGCGATTTCATATGACCCCAGAAATAAAAATCAAGACATGATAGGTCGGGTGACCGAGCAGGCCAACGCACGGGACCACCACGTCCGATCCACTGTTGACCAAATGTGACATCCAGGTAGTTACGAACATCTCCGCTATAATGGGCAGGGGCTCCATCGTGTTGGAACCACATTGTCTGTTGCGTCGATGCAGAAATCTGTTCATCTCTCAAAAGTTGTGGCAATACTTGCTGCAGAAAGATCAAGTAGATAGGTCCGGTTAGACGACACGATAACAGGTAAGGTCCGATGAGGTGATTTCCCATAATACCGGCCCATACATTGACCGAAAATCGAATCTGTGCTGCACCACGTCGTATTGCATGCGGGTTCTCGACCGCCCAGATATGGTCGTTATGCGTGTTGAAAATTCCTTCCCTTGTGAAGGATGCCTCATCGGAAAACAACACTTCAGCAGGAAAAAGGGGATTTGTAGCACATTTTCCAAGGTACCACTGTGCGAAAGCAATACGAGGTGCATAATCCTCCGGTTGCTGTGTCTGGACACGCTGCACGTGAAACGGATGCATGTCTTGTTCTCGGAGAATCCTCCAGACGCTGCAATGGGAAACCCCGACTGCGTTTGCTACTCGTGTACTCGTTCTTGGATTCCCCTGTACATGCTGCAGCACATTCTGTTCGACGGCTGGAGTCCGTGCTGTTCTTACCCTGTCCCTGTCAGCTCTTTCAAATGAACCTCTCTCAGCTAACCTCTGGTGCAGTCTTGCAAAGAAATTATGACTGGGAATACGCCTCGTCGGATATCGTTCCGCGTACAAACGCTGTGCCGCTGGCCCACTACAATTTGCAGCCCCGTACGCCAAATGCATATCGGCTAACTCTGCGTTCGTGTAATCATCCATCCTACTAACTTGGTGTTCTTGTTCAAGAAATTCGAAATTCGCCTGGAGTATTCCAGAATGTTCGGATGTCCATGCGTCGGAGATGTGAGGCGTGCATTGTAGCCCGTGGAAGAGACTTCGAACACTTACTTTAATCCATGTACCTTTTGCTTCTTTTCATGTATTATTAAAACGATTTCTCACTTACAGTCTCTTTTCTTTACGGTGCTTCTGTGTACAACACCGCTTCAGGAAAGCATTTCCGACCCCACATTGCTATATGATTTCGAGTTGTCAGGATGTACCCTACCCCTCTTAGAAGTTCTGAAACGTTTAACTGAAACACCCTGTATAAGTGGTTATTAAATATAGTAATTAATCTTCGTGAAAAACAGCCAAGTAATCGTTCGCTAACTATATTGGAATAAATAGTTTATTTTATCGAAAAATCTCTTGGTCTTGCGTGAACAACATATGATATCCGAGTTTGCTATGCTGTAAAAAGTGCAATATAACGCTGAATTATGGCCGAAAGAGAGCTAGCACATACTTACTGGTAGTACAAATCAGCCAAAATTATTGATTAAATTTTGAATTTAGAGCACTCTACTTACCTTTAGTAATACAGTAGACCGTCGAAATAACGGCACATTGAGATCGGATGTGTTCTGGCAGTGCCGAAAAAAAAAAAAAACATCAAGTCACGTGATCACTGCATTTGTCTACGTTCGCAATTTTGAAAGTGAATTCTGTACTGATATCGCGGATTATACTCCTGTTTTACAGTTATTTTAAATTAAAAACCTCTCGCTATAGCTCCTAAAGTTATAAACCTCATAGAGAGAAGAAAAGAACAACCTTAAAGCTTAATGACAAACTTGATATAATCCAAACTTGCATTCGGGTCACCCGGAAAGTTAATTCATATACCCATGTGTGTTATATCTGTAAATTGCGTGTTCTCGGGTCGATTTTCCTGTTTTGTTGGACGAAAAACCTTTATATCTACGCCTGAGACCGACTAACTCATCCACGGAGTGAAAAAAAAGCCCATAAAAGTTCCTTGCGTCGTCAATAGGATTGGAACCTACGCCTTTTCCACCCAGTGTGGGGAGGACGGTGACCCGCTGTGTCAACCGCGCAGACTAGACTTGATATAATAAGAATATAGAACAGGGCATAAGTAGGAGTGTATTAAAGGCAGAAAGCAACATTGGATCGTCAACATGTTTGTTTTTTATGTGCAGTTCATATACATTCTTAATCTCTGTATTTCTTATTTAGCCTCATTTCTACATTAAAAATATTAAAAATAAAACTTTCTAGGTAAATTCGATTATTTCGAAAAATTGAAATAACAGCACCTTGAATCCCCTAAGGTGACGCTATTCTGAAAGTCTGCTGTACTTCATACTTAAATCTTGATTTCACTTCTCTAGTACATGTGCTTCACTTTCCTCCCCAAAAAAAAATTATTATTAAGCAAAAAATTGCTTAATAATAATTTCGAGCCCATCACCACCAAATACGGAGGATGCGGAAAGGTCAGGGAATGACCACCTCATATTCCGGAGCAATATGGCATTAGTTGCTAATGCTCTTAAAAAAAACCCAAATAATAACCTCAGCCAGCGAGTGTTTGATTGCTGGAACAAACTTCCCTCTGTCGTTGTTGGAAGTTGACAGCTTAAATAAACTCAAGGAAGAACTGGACAAACTTTTGAAGCGAAAAGGGCGGTGAATATCTCATTAAACCCATGCACGTTACTAAGTGCTATAGGTTTTGATACCTTTCGTGTTTGGGGTTTTCATAAAAAAATGGGAAGTGGTTGTTTTTTTTTTTTTTTTTTTTGGCTGATGCTGTATAAGTTTGCTTTCTTGCATCATGATATGCCACTACTGATGCTAAATTGCAATCATTGCGAACCAGTGGGCGGAGCTAGATCATGTCTTCACTCTTTGTTGCGAAGATCCAAAAGTAAATTTAAAACTAATAATCTCTGATAACTCTAATGATCTGTAATTGAAGTAGATATCGCATATGGGAGGAAGAGACATAACACAAAAACTGGCAAGGCTCTTCACAAAGTGCATTAGAAAAGGTGTGACGCCTAAGCAGTGGAATAATGCAATCATAGTTTTGCTGCATAAGAAAGGAGATAAATTGGAAATTATAGACCAATTAACTTGTTATCCCACATCTACAAGTTGTTCACAAGGGTCATTACTAACAGATTAGAGAGAATACTTGATGAGAATCAACCGAAAGAGCAAGCTAGCTTTAGGACAGAATTCTCAACTATGGATCACCTTCACGTAATATCACAGCTAATGGAGAAAGCAAATGAATAGAAAACATCATTATGCCTGGAATTTGTGGATTATGAAAAGGCATTTGAGTCCATACAGCATAAGGAAATGTTTCGGGCACTGGAAAGACAAGGCTTAGATACCCCGCATATTATGATTTTGAAGAAAATATATGAGAGTTCTACCCCCTTTATTAGACTAGACAAAGACAGTAGGAAATTTAAACTTGAGAAAGGAGTTCGACGAGACACAATATCTCCGAAGCTGTTTACTGCTGCCCTTGAGGAAGCTTTCAGAAGATCAGACTGGTCGCAGAAAGGAGTCAATGTGAACGGAGAGTACCTAAACCATTTGCGATTTTCAGATGACATTGTGGTCATAAGCCACGATCCCAAAGAATTAGAGGAAAATCTTAATCAGTTATGCACAGTTAGTAAGGATTTTGGACTAAAGATGAATATGGCTAAAACAAAAGTAATGATGAAAAAGTATGCCACAGAAAGGGAAATAATGATTGAAGGAGCAGTAATTGAAAAGGTGGAGTTATATACTTATCTGGGACAAGTTATTAGCTGTAATAATGATAAATGGCTGGAAGTCAAGAGAAGAATAAATTTTGGATAGATAGCATTCAGGAAATATAGTCACATACTGAAGAGCAATATCCCAGTTTGTCTGAAACGTAAAATAATGAACCAATGTATATTCCCCACCATGACTTATGGAAGTGAAACTTGGGCACTCACCAAAAGAATGGAAGAGAAGCTGAGAACTACACAGCGAAAAATGGAACGAATTATACTGGGAATCAGACTGTTAGATAAGAAGAGAAACACGTGGATTAGGCAGCAAACTAAAGTAAAGAACATTCTTATCAAAACTAAAGAACTAAAATGGTCTTGGGCAGGACACATAGCTCGAAGACATGATGACAGATGGACTAAGAAAATAACAGAATGGTACCCAAGAGGAGCTAGAAGAAAACCTGTAAGACAAAGGCGGAGATGGATAGATTAAATTCATGAGTTTATGGGTAGTAAATGGATGGCCAGTGCTCAAAACAGAAGGAACTGGAAAGTTGCTGGAGAAGCCTTCATCCTGCAGTGGATTGAAAATGGCTGATGATGATGATCGCATATCTGTGGCCTCCGTAGCCGAGTGTCAGGAGCGGGAGTGCAGTAACACACGCTCCTTGAGTAGACCGGGCTTCAAGCCCCTGACTGCTAAATATGGTCGATCTGCCAATTCGCACTGGACCAGTGTGGCAGATTATGGTCCATTTCCCTGGACATAAATTGTTGAGGACCCAAAATCTATCTTCCTATGTGGCACAGTTCATCAACAAAATATAGGGTGTGCCAGCTAACCGAAAATTATTTTTAATACTTCTGTTTGTACAACAATTAACAAAAGAAAGTCAAACTGTGCAAATGAAGGTCATTAAAATAATTGATTCAAAACAAGACTAAATGCAATCATTATCATATTTGAGACGCCCAGCCCAAGTTATTATTTTTCATTCAGTTTATTTTGTTGTTGTTCAACCATGGTTTTCGACACGTCTTATTTCCTCCTACCATACACAGTTAAATTTTGTGGCCTCAGGCTGACGTTTTATTATAAAGAACATAAATGAATAGCCTTCTTTATTGCATGTAGTATACTTTCAGGAATCATGTGATAAAAATGCAATTAAGAAAAATTTCTAAATTGTAGTGTTATTCCAACCCCCTTGCTCATCAAAATTCTAATTATAATAGTACGTAAGTAAAATGACAAATGTTATTATATTCAGTTTTTGTTTTGAAATTAATTTACACTGGTCGAAACAATTATCAGATCGCTCAGTGGTATATTTAGATCAGTTTGGTGGCTGGGGTTTTGGATAGCTGCTACAAAACACTTTCTCCATTTAGAATGTATATTTGAACTTTTTGGGATCTCCAAAAATTGGTGGCCCCCCTAGGCGTGTTCCTATGCGTAAATGTGCCACTGGGATTATCGCGTAATCTACTGGACAATCTACCGTATCTATACCCATTCTAGCCACAATGACATCACATGTTTACAAAGTGACGTGCAGATGTAAATTAAGACATTCTCCAAGAAATCCAGAACAACAGAACAGCCATGTCGTGGATGCATCCCATTCGTGTCCTTGTTCTTGTTTCCGTACATTTCCGAAGGATAGCACATCTCTCGATTATAGTGAAGCATCTGAAAATGTCGTGCTGCCCGAGCATACCGATTGGAGAGAGTCATCAGGAGACTGAAGGGGCTTGGGACAGTCACAAGACCAAGTTGTATGATGGCTTGATGTGTCACAGAATCGTCAATAAATTGTGGAATTAGTCTCAAGAAATTGTAACATGATTGTAGGCTATAAATAACGCCACAAACACGATCTCTTCCCCCATCTCCCGTCAAAATCGGTGAACGATACCCAGTTACTCGTACGATTTGCAGCAGCGACAACGATATGTGTACAAACCCAGCTGGAAGTCAAGAGAAGAATAAATTGTAGGAGCTTACACATGGATTTTATGCGAGAAGCCTATGGTGTGGGTTCCATTGAGTGCCCGACAGAGAATAACCAAAAAAGAATACAGTATGGGCATGCGAACATTGTAATTGAATTGACGAGGAATGCTATAATGCTCTCTTCACAGATGAATCAAATAAATAAATATTTTCTTTGATCATATAGACGAGCGAGATCGAACGGAAGTCTCTACAGTAGCTGGAATCTGCAATTATTAACAAGTAACTGGGCAGAGGCATTTGGTTACAAATTGACTTGGAAGATCATAACTTGTTATAAAACAAATTTCTGAACAGAACAGGACTTAATAGCTTGGATCAGGGTTACTGGCACTTTTTTTCAGGTAAAACATATTTTACAATCGGTATTAGGATTTTGTATTCCTACAGTTAACTTTTTTTTTTTGCATATGAATTTTTTTTTTTTTTTCGCATTTTTATTATATGAAATAATATTAGGGTGCCTTAGAAAAGCCAGAGAGATAAAAATCACACTACCCTGACTTTTTGTAGATGGATCTTGCAAAATATTCCTAATTTTTGTTCAGAGTACGTTTTTTTTTCCTCCGATTTTTTTTTCATTCTTCAAGATTTATTTTGTCTCGGTTTTTATCCCAGAAAATCTGTCTCTCCATCCATGTACTTACTAATCTAATTACTAATTGTTCGATAATATGATTCTGGTCGAATTATTTGTCATAATCGAATTCATCCTTGAAGTTTGCCACCGCCTCCTGGCAGGAACACTATGCCCTGTGAGAAGCATGAACACTGCTGAGCCGGTATTGAGTGTTGTGCAGGGATCGTGTTTAGTATGGTGTCATGTTTGTATTGTATGACTGGTCTCTTAGCAATCGTCCAGCAGCAGTTACCAGGAGAGCTGCAGGTTAACTCCCGTTTCTGCCACGAAGAAGCGGAACATCCACTCGACACAGTGAACCTCTGGCTGGAATACCTGCACTCATGTCGAGACAAGAATGCAGGCATTCCAGCCAGCGGTTATGAGAAAGGATGGGATGTTAACATTAGGAAGAGTTTTTGAATGAACTACATATCTAACAAAGATTTCCCATCAGAACGGTGCATAGAAAAGCATACTATACAGAGTACTGTGGTCCAAGTACGAGCATCCGTAAAATTTCTTGCCCAAACCAGTTTTCTGTTTATACTCCAGGACACCACACGGTCAGAGGAGCTTACAAGATAGAGAATACGAGAACCGTCACCATATTTAGTAATCACGCAGGCTCGAACCAATCACTCAAGCGCGTGTATTTATGTACCCATTTGCCTGACCACTCGGCTGCGGTGGCCTTATGCGGGTAATGATCTTCTTTTTTTTTTTTTTTTTTTTTTTTAAAGGACAGGACGCCACACAACTGTATACAAAGGGCATCTGGTTCATAGACCGGGGATCCTTGATATTAAAGATATTGAGGTTAGAACACTGGAAGCAGAAACTTAAAAAATCAAGAAGTATTTGTTTAATTAAGGGAAATTATCAAAACGAGAAATATGAATGAACAGGTTCATGCTTCTACAAAATACTGAGAGGCTACAATTATCCAACTGTGTAATGCGTCCGAGAGCCTGTTACATTTTGTGCTTGATATAAAATGGGAAGTGAAATGACTGGCAGTGAACTATTAAGGTCAATCCTCCGTTGCCCTTCACGGCTGGGAAACTGCAGACTCATGCACGAGTAGCGCTCAAATTGCACACTTCCAGTACCGACCCTGACCTGCACAGAGCCACCGAACTATAACTTAGGTGAGCAAATTATTATCTATGCTTTTATTGTGCTATTTATCTCTGGCGTTGTTAAGTCTAACCTGCGCTTATATTCAGTTAGTTGTCAACAAAAAAATTCAAATAAAATTCAAGGCAATTGTTATTTTATTTATTATTAAAAATGAAATAAGATTACTAGTTTTAAAAAAAAAAATTACAAGCTGTTGAGGTTTGAAAAATTTTTTAAATGTATTTTTTTCTTTCTTTTCAAGATTCTCGGACTGGTAAATTTTGAAAAACGATTGCGCAATGATCCTGAAATAGGTTTTCTTCTGAAACATTGAAAATGCTTGAAAACATTGAAAATACAACATTCAAGACTCATCTGCCCTTCTTGCCAATAACAATTATGCGATTCATTTTGTTTCATCTTACAAATACCCGTGCTCACCTTTTTATAGTACGGGTATTTGAAAATACCCGTATCTCTGGCGTTGTTAAGTCTAACCTGCGCTTATATTTGAAAATACCCGTACAGAAATATTTCTGTTTTCATGTATAGAAAATAAATTTATAAAATGTGTGGAACAGTGGTGTGGACGAAGGGTAATACGGAAGGAAACCCCCTTTCCTCCTCCTCCTGCCGGTTCTTATTTATTTGGTTCGTGGCAGAAATGCGTTTCATATCTTTGACACTGTTTTATTTTCACGTCAGCTTCGTCGCCAAGTTCACGAATATATGCAACAAATCCATCGTTCCTCTGCAAGAAAAATAGATACAAGTAACTCATCTCCTATTACCACTGTAGCACTAGATGCATGTGAACAAATAGGAATTAAGTAAATAAATTTTCTGTTTATACTCCGGCACGACAACCAAGTCAGTAGAGTTTACAATAAATCGTCAATACAAATATTTATCTTATTTAGTAGTCACGGGCTTGAACCCCGGTCCACTCAAGGAATACGTGCTATGCACTCTGGCTCCTGACCAGTCGCTACGTCAGGCCTTATTTGCGTCCATCCATGGGTATCTTTGTCAACATGATCAGTTTTATGCCTGTTCAAAGGGTTCCAAGTTAAGTTCACTCGAACTTGATTCCATGTAGGGTTCATCTGAACTCCCCAGCCTAAAGTGAATTTTAGAAAAGTTTTTTTAGAAAGTTCTCTGAATTTTTGAATTAATTTTTACACTGAAGTATTATTTCTGATTGTATTGATGACAGATTGATTGCCAGTCCTATATAAATATAAATTTGCTGTTTATACTCCAAAACTCCCATAATTTGTAGGAACGCGAAGCGCATGCACATCTGACCCTTTCGCTTGACCATTTGCCTTCAGCGGCCGGGCAAAGCACGTTGCTCATTTGTATTTCATGGGGTTAGTAAAGCACACCCTCCGATAGATTCATCAAAATATTCAGTAAATCAGGAGCACTTTCCGCGCGTCATCTATTTTTTTAAATAAAAAGATAGTTTTAAAATTGTGTACTTCGTGATGTCATTCTTAATTTTAACACTATAATAGACGTATTTAAATCCAAATATTATGGTTTTAAATAAACGTTTTTAAAAATATATAAATACTTTCTTGACACTTAACTTAATTTAAAATAGTTTAATTTAACTGAAGTTATTTTCTATTCCCGAATATACATTATATTTTGGTGTATATAATATAAATTTGTAAATGTTTTAAAAATATTAATAGTCATAAGCAGCTGATAGATAAATGTGCTTTAGATGCAGATGTCTACTCTTGCATTTCGCAATTTGCTATTTAGGCAACGCTTGTGTAACTAAGGTGCCATCCTTAGCGTGTTATAGATTTGTTTAGTTTGATGTTTTTTATATTCTTGGTAATATTAAAACTCGCATTATATATATATTGAACTGATTAAAAGTCACTTTTTCAGACAGAGGTAATTATATATTTAGCTACATAGGAGAAGAATAACTTTAGAAACCAAAAATATATATTTAGGTGTTTATTAGATAATCTGTATTTGCTTTGATGGATCGCGAGCATTGATTGAAATGCTTTTAAAATATTACGAACAATTAATGTGATATTTTCGCTCATATTTAAATACGTATTTTTTTTAAAGCTTAAAGTAGTTCTGTGTAATTTTAAGCAAAATTAAATCATGTAAACCCTAAAGGGTTTCATTTTTAGGTAGTTATACTTGTCGATATACATAAATATTTTCTTGTTTTATTGCGCTGTAGAGCTTGCTGTACAACAGCTGCATAGCGCGAAGTGAATTATCTCCGTAATGCGATTCAAAAGATTAAAAAATGTGAATGCTATTTTGAGGTTTAATGCTTTTACATTACTAACCTATACTTTTTCTCTCTCGCATTGGCGCCACATTGCCAAATGGAGTTAAAGAATAGACTCAGGATAACTGAATTTATACTTAATTTTTAAAATATGACTAATCATTGACCAACTCCATTATGGCACACACAGGGTCCTGAGCTGGATATCATCATTCTTTCCTTTCTTGTTGATTCCTTTCTACTTTCTCTCTCTCTCTCAGGGTAATAGGGAATTTTTTTATTTTTTTGGCTGGTGCAGCATAAGCCTCAGGCTTCCTTGAACTTTTTATATGGCTAATAATAGTAACAAAACCCTATGGTCAGTATGTTTTGATTTCGATTTTTTCTTATTTTTTGTGATCATTGGATATGTACGATAGGTGGAAGTCCAATGATCACTAGTTTCTGGTTTGTTTCGTTTAACCTCGATATACTGCGCTTCGTTTTCAAATCGGGGTTGAGGGATTTTATATCTATCTTGGAGAAGGGGATGCATCACAGGTGCGGCATGAACGTATCTTCAAGACGGATATTAAAAAAAGTATAGTATTTAAAAAAACTTAAGAGAAATTAACAAAAGTAATCTATGCCGAGGGAACCGACGATCTTTTCACCCATAACGCGTGTGTGTGTTTGTAACCACCGCCCTCCCACATCGGTGGAAAAGCTCCTAGTTCGAATTCTTTCAATTATGTGCAGGGCATACAAACGGGGGTCGGAGGCGGGCCATATCTTCAGTGCAAAGGGTGCACTGCACCCGGGCGGCAAAGTTCAAATGGCGCCCGAAAACCTGAAACTTAATGATTTTGTAATAACTGAGAGCAAAGTGGAAGAGAAATTGTTGAAGTTAAACGTAAGAAAAGCACCTGGGGTGGATTGGATCTATCCAGTTATATTAAAGGAGGCGGCAAAGCAACTAAGCAAACCCTTAGCCATAATTATGAGAGCATCCTTGGACTCAGGGGAGGTTCCCATGGACTGGAGATGTGCAAATGTATCCCCAATTCACAAAGGGGGATCGAAGGGTGACACGAGTAAATACAGACCAGTTAGTTTAACTTCTGTTCCGGGTAAAATAATGGAGTCACTGGTTAAAGATGCATTGCAGGATCATCTAGACAAGACTGCAGCAATAATTCAGACACAGCATGGGTTTGTTAAGGGAAAGTCTTGTCTGACAAATTTGGTAAGATATTATGATGTGGTTACAAAGGAACTGGATGCGAAAAATAATTTTGATATCATATACTTGGATTTCAGGAAAGCTTTTGATGCTGTTGCACATAGAAGACTACTGTACAAATTGGAGCAGAATGATATTAAGGGTAAGTTGCTACAATGGATAAAAGGATGGTTAAGTGCTAGAAGACAGAGGGTGGTAATCAATGGGTGCTGCTCTTCTTGGACTAATGTTATTAGTGGAGTCCCACAGGGTTCGGTGTTAGGTCCACTGTTGTTTTGTATATTTATCAATGATATTGATGAAGGTATATCAGGCTTAATGTCGAAGTTTGCAGATGATACAAAGGTTGGCAGGGTTGTTAATGACAGTAATGGCAGTGTGCTACTGCAACAGGATCTAGATAATTTGGGCAGATGGGCTAAGGAGTGGCAACTGAAGTTTAACCTTGACAAATGCAAAGTACTACATATGGGTAGAAGTAACCCCAGAGAAACGTACTAACTGTGTGGTACTACACTTAAGGTGGTAGAAACTGAAAAAGACCTGGGAGTAATTGTGCAGGCAGATATGAAGTTTTCTGAGCAATGCAGACAGGCTGCCAGGGCAGGTCATGGGGTTTTGTCAATGATATATAGGAATTTTGCTAGCAGGGAAAAGGAGGTGATTATCCCTCTGTATAAGGCAATGGTCAGGCCACGGCTTGAGTACTGCGTACAGGTCTGGAGGTCTCATTTTAGAAAGAATGTAGATTTACTTGAGCGTGTACAGAGAAGGGCAACAAGATTGGTGAGGGGAATGAAGGGATCCTCTTACCAAGAGAGGCTTAAGTTCTGCAAATTGCAGTGGCTGGAGACTAGGCACCTGCGTGGTGATCTGATTGAGGTATATAAGGCCTTGAATGGGTTGAGCACGCTGAATTCTGATGGGATCCTTCCACTTGTTCAGATTATGAACCTAAGGGGGCATAAATTCAAATTAAGAAAAGACAGATGTAGAATAGATGTGCTGAAATTTTCCTTTAGCCAGCGGGTGGTTAATTGCTGGAACAAACTTCTATCTGTCGTTGTGGAAGTTGATAGGTTGAATAAATTTAAGGAGGAACTGGACAGGCATTTGGAGGGAATGGTGTGTTTTTTTTTTTTTTTGGCTGATGCTGCATAAGCTCATACATTTGCTTTCTTGCATCACATGCCACTACTACTACTACTACATATGAAAAAAATTTAAGGGATGGCAGAAAATTTCAGTTGGCACCTGGGCACCAAATCGCGATTGGCACCTGGTGCAACATACCCTAGGAATACCCCTGACAGGAGTGCATGGATGCCTGCGCACCAGGTCCCCCAATCGAGGGAGCCATAAAAGTCGCAACATAAATAAACTGTGCCCCTTAACCCCTTTTGCATCCAGGTCCCCCAAGAACCTTTGCGCGGCCCTGATTACTTGAGAACTGTACACTTTTCTCACAACCTGGCGCATAGTGTCCCTTGAGTTTTTCATCCAGCAGACAAAAAAGACCGATTATGTGCAATTACGGACATGATGCCTGATAGACTTAGTTACTGTGGTGTTTAGTGCACAAATAACCTAATATAACATAACCTACCCTACCCTGGGATCAACAAACTGTTTCTGACCACAGAATAACTGTTTGCTGGATGTTATTTGGTTATTGGGACCAATCTTGATATACCCGAGACACAGCAGTATGTGAAAACACCAGCAGGGTTATGTGTCTAAGATAATTAAACTTGTGCATATTGTGCTGACTATTATAATAAGTTCAAAACTATATTGCACTATATCATAACCACTTAAATCTTTTGCCTTGTCCGTTCTCGCACTGAACTGCACATATAAAGGTAAACTGCACAGCCATTATCGATCCATTGCAGGATGAAAACCTTCTTGGCAATTCATGTTGAGGGAAACAGACCATAATCTGCCATGCTGGTCCAGTGCTGGTTAGCAGATCGACTGTATTTAGCAGTCAGGGGTTTGAACCCCAGTCTGCTCAAAGAGCATGTGCTACTCTACCCACCCTGTGTTATATTGCATGGTACTAATGCATGTCACTGTTACTGAAGAAGTGCATCATTTAATGAAAATGGTAGGTGTACCTAATAAAGTGGCCACTTAGTATAAATCTTGTGGATCTGCTTGCACAGCAGCAGTTCCAAGCCAGTATGAGCCATGGCTTAATAATGCTCAATATAAGATAGCTAGATGTTACATAACCAGCCATTTTGTGTGCATAACTCATCTGAACATCCCAGAAGCTACAGTGGCAGATGTTATTCAAAGATAGAAAACCATAGGTGATACTTCGATTTAAAAAAAAAAAAAAAAGCGGAGGGGGGGGGCTGTGCCTTCTGACAAAATTTCAGAACATGTTCAGTGAATCAAGAATATTCGATGATATATCAATTGCCTTGTAGCCTTGCATAGCCTTGGGTGAAATTATCGGGCATCTGCGCATTAGCTCGGTATCACAGTCACCAACGAGAAACACCTTTTGGATTGGTGTTGCTTGCTACGTTCATGGATTCTAAAGCAGTGACAAGGGGGTAGATGGTGCTATGTGGTGAAAAATTAATTCGGTTTTTTTGCCTCGATTGCCAGGTTTTGGTGTAGAATTATTGTTTGAAGAACCAGAGGTGTAACTACCACAGTTCAAGAATTAGCAAGGTGTAAAAACTAATGCGGATTGTGGGAGAGAAGAGGAAAGAGTCTGACCGATGAAATTTTTCATAAATGTTCAAGAAAGAAAACTGTATCCAGTAATATTATATGATGCTAGAAGACTACTATTCATTATCAGCATACCATGCACAGTGGACAGAGCTATAGCATAAAGAAACAAATAACAAACTTTTCCAAATGAAACAGGACCCAAAATTATGGCACTCATGCACTCAGACAGTTCGGCGAGAAGAAGTGGTACTCGAACGGATTAGAATAGGGCATACCCATCTGACTCGCCCCCATTTACTCACCGGCGATGATCCTCCTCAGTGTTCACACTGCTCTGAACATCTAACAGTCAAACATATTTTGATTGACTGTCCATGTTATCAACCACATCGTACTTCAAAATCTGGCTAATCTTCAAGAACCGTGTTGACATTACATCATATCAAAGGAGAGGAGAGGAGGCAAATATTAAGGAACTTTTTTGCTTTTTGAAACAAATTGGAGTGTATAATCTTTTATGAATAGGTTTCATAACTGAAATGAATTTGAACTGCTACGTTCTTAATTATTTTCTGATATAACTACGAATAGGCGCACTATAGCCATAGAAGCTAATGCGCCAATAAACAACCATACCATACCACACCTCACACATTATTCATTATTTCTTATGTGTCTAGTTAGTATTGGCTAGTTGAAAGGTCATTTAGTAAATTAAAAAGAATAATAGACAAGAAAAGTTCAATAGAGCAAACCAGAATAAAAGTGCCAAAATGGGCTTAAAGAACTAATTAATGGTTTGCAAACATAAAGGCAAGGCAGATGACTTTTTACTTAAGAATCAATTTTATAAATTAACCTGTTTATAACATTATAAATTATTAAAATGGTTATTTCAACATTGCCAACTTTGTAACAGTTTTTTTTTAGTGTTTAGGTTTGTTGAATATCACTTAATGTAAATTGGGAGTAAGATTGGCATTTCATGTTAATAAAAATAGAGCAAAGTGTCATTCAGTGGTCATTGCGCAGGGGCCCAAATACTACCAATGCCACTGCAATGACACTTCTTGTCGAAGTGTGAAGTCTCATGAAGTTTGGTGGTCATTTCTGATGGTATTGAGCTGTTTCAGCAGGTTCACTCGGTCCATTTGTTGTAGTAGCCGAAACAATGAAGTCGGTGACCCACTTAGACTTTTTTAGACACTTATGTGCCATAGTACTGCCACATTGTGTCAGTACTATGGAAATGGGCACTGTCAGCACAGTAACATTCATCATACAGCGAGAGTAATATAGGGCTGGTTTGTGGACAGTGATGTCAAAAAGCTGGATCTCAACCCAGAGGCAGACTGGCCATAAGACTTACTGGGGAAGCCCTGGTGACCCAGAGGATGATGGAGGCTGGTGTGAATTTGCCCATAAAAAAAAAATGGCCATAAGCACTAGTATGAGGCTGCTACAGACAGCTTTCCCCAGTAAGAATTTTTGATCCAGTCCGCCTCTGCCTCAATCCCCATTGAACACTTGCGGAATGAATTATAGCAATGGGTTAAGTTGTGGCAAAAACTGTCTTCTTCCAGACTTTGTTTGGCAATAGCTTTGTAGGAGCAATGGAGGAGAAATCCTGTCAACATGTACCAGTAGTTATTAGTGTCCGACCATGTGAAACATGACCCTGAATTCACGTGCACATGAACAAGTTGGCATGGTTGATTTGATGAAAAAGGGTGTTTGGTTAAATGGGTGAATATTTTAAACACCGTTCAAAACTGTACTTATACATACACTCGCCAAAAAAAATAAAAACCTTTATTCAATACTGAATCGGGTGTGAATATTTTAAACACTGTTCGAAACTACTTATACACATACTGGCCAAAAAAATATATAAACCTTTATTCAATATTGAACTGGGCCACCTTTGTTTTGAATAACAGCAAATACACAGCAGGGTATGGAGCAGGTTACAATTAAACCAAAATGCATTTTAATGCATTTTGGTTTAATTGTAATCATTCTTCCAGAAAAATATTGCATATCTGACAAAGTTGAAGGAAGAAGCTTCATTGCTGAATAGCTCTCTCTCCAACATATCCCACACTTTCTCAATTAAACACCGGGGTGAATGTGAGGGGCAGGGAAGATGTTAGAAATCCATGCCACGTTTTCAGAACAATTCTGGCATAACTTGTATTGCATTATCACCCATAATGTGGCTATCACTTTTATTGTAACATTGCAGGGTGCAGTAGATCTGATACAAAATTCAGGTACTCCCTGGATGGACATTCGACTTTCCACTGGTATCAATGCACCCAGCCATTGCCAATAGAATATTCCTATACCATGATACCACCTCTAAATGCTTGTTGTCCTAACATGGTGAGCAGGATCCTTTGCTTCGTATGGGTCTCACCATGCTCTCTGTCTGCCCTCAGTGCAAAACAAAGTATATCGTAATTCTTTTGACCACTTGACTTTCTTCCACTGTCCAATCATGAACTTCTGGGCACCACTGCATGCAGATTTTTCTGTTTTTCTCTGAAACAAGTGATTTCCGAATAGGTAGGCTACTGCCATTTCTTCAATTCCCTGAACATGGTACGGGTTGAAATAGGGCAGTTCTCTGCTTGGTTGAATTCAGTTGTTATTTGTTGCACATTGGATGGCCTATTTTTCTATACAGTTCTCCGTAGAGTACAACAGCTTCACTCTTGAAGTATTCTGTTTTTCTGCCACATTTATGCCTTTGAGATGTGGAAGAACCACTTGCTTTCCAGTCGTTAAAAACCTTTGAAATGGATGTTTTTAAGAAACCAGTTATGTCTTTTGTTTCTTGAATTGTGGCTCTTGCTAAATATTCACTATGATAAGAATGTGTGATCTATTAGACTTTTTCAAAGTCTAATAGATCACACATTTTTCACATTCTTACTTCAGATTGCTGCAGTCGAACAGCTTGTGCAGTCTTTATACTCGAGGAGGAACACATCATCCCACATCAGTTTTCTTTGCATCTATTTTCATTTCTCTGCCTGTAACTGTCTTAATACGAAGGTTCGTATTTTTGTTTGACCAGTGTGTATATGAATGACTGTATTACTGATTCAGTATAAAGTGGACATTTTATTAATAATTTAACAAACATCAGTCTGCTTTTCAGGTTTACAACATTGAATTTCTCATAAATAGAAATAATAGTAGTACCTTCAACAATGGTGTGAATAAATAGACTTCCATTTTTTTCTATTCATCCATTTTATCCTCAGGACTAGTAAGTTCATAAAGTGGGCCGCATAACTGTTTCAGCATAGCATCCTTTCTCCAGTATTCTTATTCCAGATTTGATACACGATCATGATAATTTTTTTAAGTTTCTTCAGCAATCAAATGTATCCAGGATGGTTACAAATGATAAAGGGATGGTTCAGTGGGAGAAGACAGAGTGGTAATCAATGGATACTGCTCTTTGTGGACTAATGTTATTAGTGGAGTCCTCCAGGGTTCAGTGTTGGGTCCATTGTTGTTTTCTGTATTCATCAATCACATTGATGATGGTATATCAGGCTTAATGTCCAAGTTTGCAGACAATACGAAGGTCGGTAGGGTTGTTAATGGCTGTACGCTACTGCAACAGGATCTAGAAAGGTTGAGCAGATGGGCTGAGAGGTGGAAACTGAAGTTTAACATTGACAAATGTAAAGTACTGCATATGGGAAGCAGTAACCCCCGAGTAACCGTATCAACTGTGTGGTGCTACACTGACAGTGGTAGAGAGTGAAAAGGACCTGGGGGTAATTGTGCAGGCAGATATGAAGTTTTCTGAGCAGTGCAGATGGTCTGCAATGATATACAGGAATTTTTCTAGCAGGGATAAGGAGGTGATTATCCCCTTGTATAAGGCAATGGTCAGTCTACACCTTGAGTACTGTATACAGGTCTGGAGGCCTCATTTTAAGAAGGATGTACATCTGTTGGAACGAGTACAAAGAAGGGCAACAAGATTAGTGAAGGGAACAAAGGGTTGGTCTTACGAAGAAAGGCTTAAGTTTTGCAAATTACTGTGTCTGGAGACTAGGCACCTGTGAGGTGATCTGATTAAGGTGTATAAAGTCTTGAATGGTTTGAGCATGCTCAATGCTGATGGGATTCTTCCCCTTGCTCAGAATAATTACCTGAGAGGGCATAAATTCAAATTGAGAAAAGACAGTTGTAGGATGGATGTGTGGAAGTTTGCCTTTAGCCAGTGGGTGGTTGATTGTTGGAACAAACTTCCATTTGTCATAGAAGTTGATAGCTTAAACAGATTCAAGGCAGAACTAGACAAACATTTGGAGTGAGTGGATGGGTGAAATGAGAAGGGTGTGTGTGTTTTTTGGCTGATGCTATATAAGCTTGCTTTATTGCATCATGTGCCCATGGTAATGCTACTTCTCTCTCTCTCTCTCTCAGGATAACTCAGAAAAATTTTTTTGGCTGGTGCAGCATATGCCTCAGGCATCCTTGCAACATATGGCTAATAATAATTACCACAGCCTTTTCTGGAATAAACAAAACAACAGGGAATTAGGTAACAGTTTATCTGATGCCCATTTTTCAAAGGTTTCCAAATTCATCTCAATGTGATAATCCTCTGTTGTTTTGTTTGCCTTGTACACTAAATCTGAATTATGATAAATCCTATTTCTCCCCATGCACATAAAACAATGTCATTTTCAGGCATTTCCTGATTAATAGATGCCACAAATGTTGACTTTGCTAGGATTTACTTAATGCCAAATTGCTATTGATCCAAGTTTCATCAGTACAAATGATAGGCCTACTTTCTCTTCTAATTTGCATTATTTATCACAGATATCTTGCTTGGCCTTTGAAGCATAATTTCATATATATTTTTTTCATTAAAAGCTTTCTTTTGCTTTGAAATATTTTCGAAGACAATCCAATTTAATGAAAAAATTTTCGAAGAGATTCTGTTTTAAATTTGTCTCTTATGTGTTTCAGCTGAGAAAGAGTAAAAATGCTATTAATATTTAGTATAATTAATCCTTTTAAAGCGTTATACATTTCATTTAGGGCACCATGAGATGCGTAGTTTTCAAACTACGTTTTACAGAACCCCCAGTCTTTCTTGGTAAGCTATTTGACCATAGTAAAGTGTCTATGCCATATCTGCACCTAGTAACTACTGCACACTAGGCACATCTGTAAAGAAGTATAACAAGTCAAGCACTGATTTCTGATGTGTTTATTAATTGTTTGTTTGTTTGTTGCATATAGGTATTGATATTTGAAAGAGGAAAATTTGGATTTAAAACAGCCAGGCATTTATAATTAATTCAGAAATGACAATAGAAAGAATGGAAACCTAAAATTAATAATAATTTACATAACAGTCATAAGCTTTATTTTAAAAATAAATTGTAAATTCAGTTATTGGGAGTCATTTCTTTTAAAACTGTTCAGTACTTGGGAGTCATTTCTTTTAAAACTGTTCAGTACTTACATAATTCAGCACCATGGCCAGAAAGTTGCACTTTTTGTACCCAATCGCACTACTGCTTGTACAGGAATAATGTGATCCCATCTCTAGTACCATGTAAAGTATGTATGACCAAAGTAGTCAGTATATCGAGGAACTACTAAACAACCATAACTTATGTAAGTCTCTGGAAGGTGGGTGACAACTCATTTGTTATCCTGAAGCATTCCAGATGGGCTGAGTAGTGGCAACTGAATTTTAACATGACAAATGCAAAGTACTGCATATGGATAGAAGTAACCCCAGAGAAACGTACCAACTGTGTGGTAAATGAAAGAGACCAGGGAGTAATTGTGCAGTCAGATATGAAGTTTTCTGAGTAGTGCAAACAGATTGCCAGAGAAGGTCATAGGGTATTGTCAATGATATACAGGAATTTTGCTAGTAAGGAAAAGGAAGTGATTATCCTTTGGTATAAGGCTATGGTCAGGTAGTGCCTTGAGTACTGTGTACAGGTCTGGAGGCCTCATGTAGAATTGCTTGAGCAAGTCTACATTCAGCGGGTGGTTGAATGCTGGAACAAACTTCCATCTCAATGTGGTAGTTGATAGTTTAAATAAATTGGAGGAACTGGACAAACGTTTGGAGGGAATGGATGTATGAAATGTTTTTTTTTTTTTTTTTTTTTTTTGTGGCTGATTCTATGTAAATTTGATTTCTTGCATCATATGCTTCTACTACTATATATACTTAATTTGGATTCTAGAGAATTTAGGTGTCTACTACTCCATTCAGGAGATATTTTTGCTTTGGAGAAAAGTCCCTATTGGCTATTGTTGCTCTTTGTGTGGGGAGAGAACTGGGACTCTATTGCACACGTGAGAAGTATAATACAGGGTTCAAGGATTCTCAGATCAGCAAGGTCATCTCTCTACCTCACAGCAGTGCAGTCACAGTCCCTCTGTTTAAGATGTGGAAAAACCATAAAGCATTACACATTATGATAGCTCAGACTGAATGTTTATGAACTTTGTGTTGTTATACCAACCAATGTAAATTTATTAAATTTCAGTAGAAAACTTTTTAAACTTTTGATTTTGGAATAGATCACAGAACTGATTAAATGCCAATTTCATTTTAGTAACATGGTTAATTCTTGCACACATTTTTTTTTCTTTTACAGCCTGCCAATAGTAACTCAAGTTGTGGTTTTATGCCTGCCTATAGTGATGCAAACTGTGGGTAAGTTGATGGAATATCATAACTCACTCTGTGTGTAATTAACTGGATTTGCCTTCATGCATAAAATTACATTTTTGAGAGAAATCCCACAGGTTATGCATACAAAAAGTGCATTTTTTTTTTTTTAAAGAGAATACAATAAATGTTTATTTTAAGAATAAACATTATAGGTATTAGAAATTAATTTCAAATTTACTAATAATTGAATTATAAATGAAAAGCAGTAAATATGTAAGATTGAAAAAATATTAAAGATCTTTCCAATTTTTATTTAATTGAATTCAATCCTGGAGGCTATCTTGAAAGTTTCTTCAGTTTTTTTTCAAATGCTATCTATATTTTAATGGCACATCATTTAGACACTTCTAAAATTCAGTTGTTATACACGAAACTGGAACAGATCCCCAAATGTCAGTTATCCAGATATTTCTTTTGTATTCATGTCATCTGTCAGTCGTCCACTGTTCTCAGTTTTCTCTTAGAGGTGATTTAAATGGTTTATTAGTAGCAATATCCAAAGACAATTTCTTAATGAAATTGTGTTTGAATATGATATGCCAACATCAAAAATTTACTTTACCACATCTTTAGTTAAGTCATTTTGTAGGAGTCAATCATTAAAAGCAAAGTTAGCCTGAAAAATTCGCCTTCTCATTCTTCTCCAAACTTTTTCCAAGTTTTTGCATCTACATTTATTTACACCCCCCTTTCATTAGCTTCAATTAGTATTCCCTTTGGAAATGGCTGATTGGCGGTATTTTCTTTTGAAAATAACTATTGGAGATGGTTTAGGGATATCTGACAGTAGATAAACTTACTGTGAAGTGAGATTGTTTTGTGATCCACTGCTTTGACTAACACCACTTTTTACCCTCCTCTCACTTTTGAAATGCACTATTTTTACACAAACAATAGAATGTCAAGCTTTACTTTGACCTCAATCATGTTACTGAAGGGAAGGGTTAAACACCTTTTAAATTTTTTTTCATGTGAAGCCAGAAGCAACATCAGGTCCAGGTTACATGTATATTTACTGATTAACACATTAACTGCATAATGAGACAGATGTGTGTCATGGGATTTTTAATCCACTCGGAGGGAAACTATCTGACTGAGAAAACTATTTCCTTCTGATTTTATGGAAGAAAACAAATATTTTTGTCCAGCAACCTTTATCAGTGGCTGAATAATTCGGCCATAGTGAGAAGAAAGCCAAAAAATGTCTTTACTTTCTGCAATCCAAATTGATTGATCAATCTCAGGTCAGCACGGTCATTAGAAAAGTATGCAGCAAAAGTTTGTGTTTAGTTCCAGTGCAGGTTGAATGATAGTGCAGGATTTCCACCAGAAGATTTTTTTTCCTCTCTTCTTTCCTGTGAGGAAGACTGAAGCAGTCCTGCAGGAACCTCATGATCAGGACCTGAAACCAAATAAGCAATTAGAAAATTCTATGGCAAATTTTTTTCTTGGTAGTGCTGGGAATCTGACATATTAATCTCTTTTGTTAGCAGCAGTACTTTTATCTCCATTTATTCTTTTAAACTTTTTGATGAAATTTATTTGAAATTAAATTAATTAAACATAGCATTCATATTATAAAAAGCAAAATTTTATAGCACCTTCATCTTTGTTACAGTGAAATGTGAATATAGATGAACTTAGTAGGGTTTGCAATTATGAAGCCTAGAATTGATTCACCAGCAGTTGGAGGTGAGAATATAGAAAAAGTTATGGAAGAGGAAAACTTTCTCTTAAAAACAGAGAAATCAAAAGGTAGGATTCATTTTATTAGCAATAAAGTAGAATTACAAATACTGTAGTTGAATTACATTAAGCTGGTAATTCTAATTCCCTTAATAACTAGAAGACAAACAGGACATACATGGCTTAAGGCTACTAATATCAAGATGTAGTCATTAATAACAGTAAGTAACAATGAATATACCTTAATTAGAAATGAAAATGGTTATTTACAAATACAGTAGCGTCAACATTGATTAGCTAGGCACAGAATGCTAACCAATAGGATAGTGAGAACTGAAGTATTATACAGTTATCTCTATGAAGGTTGATTCGATATCCACTTCTGTTGGATCCCCGGCCACATTGGGATTAGTGAAAGTGATTTGGCTGATACTGCAGCCAACTCAGCAACTCCCATGAATAATCTCAGCCTGTCAGTCCCTTTAGCATTAGTAGAGGCATATAATGCAAGAAAGCAAGCTTATGCAGCATCAGCAAAAAAAAAAAAAAAAAACTCTCCCATTTCACCCCTGTGTTCGTTCCAAATACCTGTCCAGCTTAGCCTTAAATTTATTTAGGCTATCAACTTCCACAACAAAGGATGGAAGTCTTTTCCACCAACCAACTACCCGCTGGCTAAAGGCAAACTTCCGCACATCTATCCTACATCTGTCTTTCCTCAATTTGAATTTATGTCCTCTCAGGTGATTATTCTGAGCAAGAGGAAGAATCCCATCAGCACTGAGCATGCTCAAACCATTTAAGGCTTTATACACCTCAATCAGATCACCTCGCAGGTGCCTAGTCTCCAGACTGCTGTAATTTGCAAAACTTAAACCTTTCTTCGTAAGAGCAACCCTTTGTTCCATTCACTAGTCTTGTTGCCCTTCTCTGTACTTATACAGACTACAGGCAAATAATCCATAATAAGATATATTAAGGTATATTTACTGTGGCAAAATTCATAGCATAGGCAGGTAACAAACAAACTGAATCAGATTAAGTCTGTGATCAAACCATGGCAGCTTAGCCTGTTCTTGCCGCCCGGCTGAGCAAACAGTACAGTCATCTGACATATTCCTTTCTGCTGAGAGCTGATGATCCTCCTCTGTGCAAGGAGCATGACACCATTTTTATCTCTTAAGCATGTTTTAATGAAATATACCAATCTTAGAAGTGCATATTTTACTGCTTTTAACCATTTGACTGAACCACAAACACTCAGGCAGATTTTAATTGACAATGACCATGCATCAGTAGTTTAAGTTATTACACACTATTATTCTGTGTATACATATATTAAAAAAAGTTTTTTTTTATTTATGTACCTCTTATTATGTACCTTTTTTGTATGCCTTTTATTTATTTATGTTCATATAACTTTTTGATGAGGTAACATATTTAAAAGGTTACCAAATTCGTTCTTCTTTGGAATTTTGACTTTATCCTGATACATTATAGCTTTAATCATTTTTGCATCATTAAAACAGAAATCCATCTATTCATTAAATTTTTTCTACTGTGGAATATTGTCCCTTCATCTGGGATGGCACTCTCAAACTTATCTAGAACTCTGTCTTTCCCTCTAGAAGAGGGACACTGAAATTAAACAGTGATTTCTCTCTCCTCTCACTGACTCACTCCAGTCCTTATTATGCAAATATTCTGTTTCTGTTTTATATCCCTTTTGTACAAGTATTTCCATGGGAATACTGTTTTCTCTAATTTGCATCTTTCATATATAATCAGTCCAAACATGTTCACAGCTATCTATCCCCTATTACAGTTATATCATAGTTCAGTTCTAAACTGCACAGACTAACTTTTTTCGTTTATAAGTGTTCCAGTGTATAATTACCAAGGGAATAAATTCTTTTGTATTGAGCAGTTTGCTTAATACACATTTCCTGATGCCCCAGGTGCCAAGTGATTTTGTGATCAAGTGCCTTTGCCAGTAATTTTGAGCTTTTATACATTCCTCTGCTGCCTCTTATACATTCCCACCTTGGATACTTCAAATCCTACTGTGTGACCTTTCATTCACAGCATGGGGAAATGCATGTTATCTGAACAGAACCTACTACAAATTTATGCTGCATTGAGAACTCAGCATGAAAATTACATACCAATCTATGCAGATGGATCAAAAACTGACAGTCATGTTGGTGCAGCAGCATTATTTCCAAACATTACCATAATCAAGAAATTCCCTGTTGAATGTAGCAGCTATACTGCCGACCGGGCTAGCCAGGTGAGTAAAGTGCCTGCCTGGCAACCCAAAGGTCGCGGGTTCGAATCCCGCCTTGGGCTTGGATCAAAGTACTGCAAAAACCTTGGGAGGTGCATTATGGCCACAGAAGCTGATGCGCCAACAACTACCAAAAAAAAAAAAAAAAAAAAAGCAGCTATACTGCAGAACTCTGTGCTATCCACATAGCCTTAAATTTTACATGCTAACAAACATTGTGTAGCATTATATATGCAGACTATTAGGGCTATCTAAACTAAACAGCCGAATATGAAGAAAGATAACCCTTCATGCAGACAGATCTGGAATACCCTGACTGAGGTAAATCAGAACAAACAAGAAGTTCTCTTTTGTTGGATCTCTGGTCACATTATAATTGCTGGAAATGAGCATGCCAATCTAGCTGCCAAAACTGCTAAAGATTATATCGATCAATACTTTAGTACATTGGTCTCAGATTACAGTTAATTATAAAGAAGTGATGTGATGTCTTGAACAATGGTAAAGTCAAGTCGAAAACAAGCTACTCTGTATAAAGAAAGCTCAAAATGTGGTAATCTATACGTGAGAACCAGTGATGAGCTGTGAATATTTTAACAATGGGCTCGCAGTTTTTCTGACTTTCTACCGACTAAATTTGATCGGTCACGGAAGTGATGTCATCTGCGGCTTCCACTAGAGGTGCGGATGATGTCACTTAACCATGCGTATAAGTGAATGTGTAAAAAATTCCTAGGTCTATCTAAAAAAAAAAAAAAAAAAAAAAAACTTAAAAACCTGGCTGTCATGCCTCTCGCCTTATGATGATAACTGGATAAAACAGTGTCTGGAGTTCTCACTTTTTAGAATTTTTGAATAGTATGATATCGCAATCATGCTTCCTGAAGTTACTACTGCAGTAAGTATGATTGCAACAATACAAATATTTGTCAATTTCTTTTTTCGTCTCGCATTTTCATTCCATTCCATTGTTAGTTGTCCCTAACAGCTGTGTATGTCGCTTCAACTACAAGATCGCTACATAAATCGGTGCTATTTTACAGAGATATTTAGATACGTTGCACTCGCAAGTATACATCTCTTACTTTAGTTTCCCAACCTCGTATTGTTTGGCATTACAAGAATTCAAAATGGGATGACCTGCAAAATTTATTTTCCTTTGTCGGACTACTGTTTCAAAACTTCTGATGTCAACGTTTGCTCATATCATGTCAGCGAAATTATTCTTGCAGGAATGGAATCCTTTATTCCACACTCCACTCTAAAATCTCGTCCTTTATCTAAACCTTGGTTTTCCAATAAAGTGCTAAGGCTGTTCAAGAGAAGAATGTTAGATATTGTAATTAACTGGTTTCCAATTCTTCAGTTTCATTTTCTGCCTGCACCAATTGTAAAGCAGTCATTAATCAGTCCAAACTAGATTTTAAACAGGCTAAGAGTAGAAAACTTGGGTAGCCAAGCATTTTGGTCTCTTGCCAAAGCTATTGGCTGCAACTTTTGCCCATCTCTGCTCCCACCTCTGTCAAAACCAGATGGTTCTATTGTCACTTCAGCCAAGGATAAAGCTGATCTGCTAGTATCCCATTTCTCTTCCAACTAATGTATTAATGATCTTGGTAAAACATCTCCCACCATTCCCAACATGCTCCATTCAATGCCTCTTGTGGTCTTCCGTCAAAAGGATGTCAGAAGGATTTTGATGAATCTCGATGATAAGAAAGCTCCAGGTCCTGATGGTATTTCTCCACTTGTTCTCAAAACCTGTGCTCCTGAACTTACTCCTGTTCTTTGCCGCCTTTTTTCACTTTCTTATTCCCAAGGTGTTTTTCCTTCTGCTTGGAAATTTGCTCATATCCAGCCAGTTCCTAAAAAGGGTGACAAGAACCTCCCATCCAATTATTGTCCCATTACAATTACTTCTTCTCTTTCTAAAGTAATAGAGAAATCAATTAACCGCCAACTCTTAAACTATCTAGAAACCTTCCATCTGATCAACAATCGCCAGTATGGATTCTGTCAGTGTTGATCCACTGGTGATATTTTGGCTTATGTTACCCATTTATGGACAAATTCAATATGGAAAAGTTTGGCAAAACACAAGCAGTTGCTCTTGACATCTCAAATGCTTTCGATCATGTTTGGCATAAAGGTCTTCTAAACAAGCTTCCATCTTATGATTTGCCAACTGTTTTTTGTAATTGGTTGTCCAGTTTTCTCTCTGATCGCTCACTGAGGGTGATGGTAGATGGCTCTCTCTGTCTTCTAACTTCTCCACTAATGCTGATGTCCCCCAAGGTTCAGTTCTTTCCCCCACTGTTTTCCTCTTGTATATTAATGACCTTCTTCCATTGACTGGAAATCCTATCCATAGTTTTGCCGATGATAGCACATTGCATTCCACTTTCCATTTTGAGAAATCTTGCCCTGCTCAATCAGCTTCAACTTCTCAAATATTATTATTATTATTATTCTAATCCATATGGTGCAAGGAAGCCTGAGGCTTATGCTGCACCAGCCAAAAATCTCCAGTGGGGCAAAGACAACTTTGTTGATTTCAATCCTTCTAAAACTAAGTCTTGCCTCATATCTCGCAAAAAAAGGATTCTTCTGCTTCTATACTTATCCTTGGTGACACTCAGATTTCTAGGCAAAATGATCTCATTTGGGGGATTACTCTGACTTCTAATCTCTCTTGGCACAAGCACATTACAAATATTGCTTCCTCTGCATCTAAAAAAACTTGATTTTCTCTTTCGCTCACAGAGTTATTTTCTTCCAAACAGCTGTTCACTCTGTACAAATCGCAAATCCTCCCTACTATGGAATATTGTTCCCACATCTGGAGTGGTGTCCCCAAAACCTCGCTCAGGCTTCTAGATTCGATTCAGAAGAGGTCAGTTACGTTCATTAATGACTCCTCTTTAATAGAGTCTATCTGCTCTTTCTCATAGACGTACTGTTTCTACTGCATGCCTTTTCTACAGATACTTCCATGGGCACTGTTCTTCTGAACTGGCTTCTATAATTTCCACTTTCTCTTTCAATACAGTCTGTACATGTGCCACCACCATCCAACATCCATTTACTGTCCAACTTCAAACTCACAGAACCAACTTTTCATCTTCCTCGTTTATTCATTCAACTGCCGTTTTCTGGAGCAACCTTCCTTTGTACATATTTCCTGAAAATTACAGTCTACAGAAGTTCAAGTCTAATGTCAACAAATATCTTCTTTCATCTTCTCAACCTTCAACCCAAGCATGGTACTAAGTACTATAGGTTCTAATACCTCTCGTGTTTGGGGTTTTCATAAAAAAAAAAAAAGAAAAAAAAAGTTATAAATCCATTGTATCTGGTCTTCCAGAAATTAAGAAAATCTGCAAATCATCAATAAAAAATTTGCAATAAAAAAGCTCTTATTTTGTAATCGACATATTGGCACATTTTGGCCTCAGCTGCCCTTGTGCCCTTAAACACCAATACCAATCGCAATCAATCGATATATACAAAACAAAATACCTAAAAGAAACGCGAAGGATGTTTTGTATAAACAATCCACCACACGTTGTCACATGCACAACTTTTATATTCGTCTTTTTTTTTTTAACAACTAGGGAAATATAATGGATACATTTTTTTTTCATGATAAAATTTTAATATTGCGAATAAAAAATAACATGAAATATTTCCCATATCACAAATGAACTAATGAGACTCGTGGCAGAGAAGAAAAATTCATGGAATGCATATAAATTATCAGGCAACACAGATGCCTATGGCACCTATAAGCTAGTCTGTAATCAAGTCACAAAGGAGGTTAGGCAAGCGAAGGCAGATTACGAGAAATCTTTGGCAAAGGATGGAAAGAAAAACAGCAAAGAGTTTTTTACTTATGTAAACTCTAGAAGGAAGGTGATGAATCAGATTGGTCCACTTGATATCGATGGTTCAACTGTTGATGATCCTGCTCAGGTAGCTAACAAACCAAATGAATATTTTGCATCTACATTCACACAAAAGGAGTTATTCAGGGAAGGGAAGGCCAGAGGTGTATTCAATTCTGGCAATAACCTAGATAATCTTGTAATAACTGAGAGTAAAGTGGAGGAGAAAAAATTGTTGAAGATAAGCATTAGAAAGGCACCTGGGGTGGATGGGATCTATCCAGTTATATTAAAGGAGGCGGCAAACCAACTAAGCAAACCATTAGCCATAATTATGAGAGCATCCTTGGACTCAGGGGAGGTTCCCACGGACTGGAGATGTGCAAATGTATCCCCAATTCACAAAGGGGGATTGAAGGGTGGTACGAGTAATTACAGACCAGTTCGTTTAACTTCTGTTCCGGGTAAAATAATGGAGTCACTGGTTACAGATGCATTGCAGGATCATCTAGACAAGACTGCAGCAATAATTCAGACACAGCATGGGTTTGTTAAGGGAAAGTCTTGTCTGACAAATTTGATTGGATGTTATGATGTGGTTACAAAGGAACTGAATGCAAAAAATAATTTTGATATCATATACTTGGATTTCAGGAAAGCTTTTTACACTGTCGCATGGAAGACTATTGTACAAATTGGAGCAGAATGGTATTAAGGGTAAGTTGCTACAATGGATAAAAGGGTAGTTGACAAAGGGTGGTAATCAATGGGTGCTGCTCTTTATGGACCACTGTTATTAGTGGAGTCCCACAGGGTTCGGTGTTGGGCCCACTGTTGTTTTGTATATTTATCAATGATATTGATGAAGGTATATCAGGCTTAGTGTCGCAGTTTGCAAATGATACAAAGGTTAGCAGGTTGTTAATGACAGTAATGGCAGTGTGTTACTGCCACAGGATCTAGAAAAATTGGGCAGATGGGCTGAGAAGTGGCAACTAAAGTTTAACCTTGACAAATGAAATGTACTGCATATGGGTAGAAGTAATCCCAGAGAAACGTACCAACTGTGTAATACTACACTTAAGGTGGTAGAAAATGAAAAAGACCTGGGAGCAATTGTGCAGTCAGATATGAAGTTTTCTGAGCAATGTTTTGTCAATGATATACAGGAATTTTGCTAGCAGGGAAAAGGAGGTGATTGTCCCTCTGTATAAGGCAATGGTCAGGCCATGCCTTGAGTACTGCGTACAGGTCTGGAGGCCTCATTTTAGGTAGGATGTAGATTTGCTTGAACGTGTACAGAGAAGGGCAACAAGATTGGTGAGGGGAATGAAGGGATCCTCTTACCAAGAGAGGTTTAAATTTTGCAAATTGCAGTGGCTGGAGACGAGGCACCTGCGATCTGATCTGATTGAGGTGTATGAGGCTTTGAATGGGTTGAGCACGCTGAATTCTGATGGGATTCTTCCACTTGTTCAGATTACAACCTAAGGGGGACATAAATTCAAATTGAGGAAAGACAGATGTTAGAATAGATGTACAGAAATTTGTCTTTAGCCAGCGGGTGGTTAATTGCTGGAACAAACTTCCATCTGTGGTTGTGCAGGTTGATAGGTTAAACAAATTTAAGGAGGAACTGGACAAACATGTAGAGGGAATTTTTTTGTAAAATTTTTTTTTTTGGCTGATGCTGCATAAGCTCACTTGCATACACTTGCTTTCTTGCATCACATGCCCCTACTACTACAAATAACATAAAAACTATCACAAAGCATTGCACAATATAAAAACAAATATATAAAAACAACAGTAATATTACATAAAAAAATAAACCTTCTAGAAAAAGTACACAAAAAAATCAGATTACATAAAAAAAATTATTTCACAAATATTCAAGAAAAATTTATTCTAAAAATTGCCATATAGAATTTACTTCTTTATTGTCGTCTATATATTTGTTGTCGATCTTCTTCTTTGCTCAATAGCTGAGCGATGATTACAGAGGAATGATTTGACATAAAGATCTGGATCAAATTGAAGCAATGGTTTTCCATTTAGATGTATGGTCAACATAATCTGCAACATGTTTAATTGTCACAATATTATTCATTACGCTGAAAGCTCACTCAGCTTCAGCACTGTTAATCGCAATGAATCGTGAAGGGCAATAAAGATTCTCTCTCTCTCTCTCTCTCTCTCTCTCTTGCTCTCTGGTTTCAAAGATATTTATGGCATTCTTAATTGAAAGGGAATTTCACTTGATTTTAAAGATACTGTCTTTGACAAAATCTCTAAAATCATTAATTTTTATTTCATATTTTATCAGAAAACTTAAATTTCTTATTAAGTTTTCACCATCTTGTAACCGAGACGAAAGTTCTTTCGCATTCCACGATTTCAGGTAGCATATGTTTAAAATTTCTTTCAATGGTATCATTATTTTCTTTATTTCATTTAAAATTACCCTATTGCATTAATTACTTATCCTTTAAGGATAAAACAATGCATTTAATAACTTGTCACGAAGTAATTTTTTTACTTTCAATTTTGATTCCTTCAAATTCTTTCAACTTCAACATGCTCTCAATTTTAGCTTATTTTCTTTCAGAATTTTTCAAATTAGCAATAGCATTGAGAGTTCGAATAAATAATTTATATGCTTTTACCATTGTGAATCTGTAAAGTTCCTGAAAGGTAAGAGAGCTCCTGCAGGATGTTGATCATAGTGCTAAATGGTTAAGAAATTCAAAATTTAAAAGTCGATTTAATATTTTACTTCTGATTCAAAATGTTTGCACAAAGCGGGATAATTCCTCCAACCCACAATTGCCGTCCGCAAGCTACAAGCTGCTCATTGTGGCCCGAACACACGACTGATCTTTATAGTCTTCACATCAAGTTCTTTAGCAATCACACTTAATTGCTGTAGTTTTTTGGAGATTGGTGATAGTTTTTTTTTTTTTTTTTTTAATTATTGCCTGTATGCCATTATATTTTAGAACATTTTCTACACAGTGAAAGGCTTAACAAAGTTTCAAAATCTGCCAACATTTCACCTTCGTAAAGTTTTTATATATCTTAGTTGCCTCGATTCCCCCCACCCTCTACATTGCTACTCTCACTAGTTCTTTGAATACAGTGCAAAATGTTGGAATCACACGGATATGCAGCTACTGTGACCATGTAAACATAGACAGGAGAAATTTACTGGTAGGCAAGGATCACTCACTTCTCCGAAAAAACATATGCCCGTTTGTCAGAGTAAAGGGAAACCACAACACAGGTTGACCAGAGGCTATAATCCGTATCAAGAATCTTCTTAATCATCTGACTGGCTATGGAAAGCATAGTGACTAGGGCAACTTCTTGGTATGTGATTGCAGAGGTTTTACTGACACCACTAACATTGTGGAATGGTAATCCCTTTCACCCTTAATTCGCACTTTCTAATTACCTAAATTGCTTAAAGGCCAGAGGTGAGAACACAATGCATACACAGTTGTCTCTCCTGATCCTTTCGTCACATGGGTCTTGGCGCATTATAGCCTTAGTTGCTAATGCACCAATAAAATTCAAACCAAACCAAACCTGATCCTTTCGTCACATGTAAATTTTCTTCGTTCAATGGAAACTATTTAAATTTAATTACCAAAGGGAATCAAAAAAATTAGCTATAAAGAAGTTCGTTAAACAGAGGTCCGACTGTAATTAAATCAAAAATGAAGCAATTTTAATATACATAACTGATTGATTGCGCCATTAAAATGCTGGGAATGGGACACCACTTGCCCCAACATAATTTCGGCTCTGGATACTCAATAATTGCATTCAGGATTTCATTTGTAAAATAAATGATCGTCTCAATAATGGGCTCAAATTTTAAAAAAAAATAACAATGGGCTCTTGCGAGCCCACTATAGCTCACCACTGGTGAGAACAGACGTGAAGAAATCATACTAGCCCAACTACGAATAGGTCACACACATCTAAGACATCTTTATCTGCTTGTGAGCACTACTTCACCATGTTGCCCAAACTGCAACACCCACATTACTGTCCAGCTTGCACCCACTGATTGCCCCATATACAGTAGTAACCAAAAAACTGTTTACTTCACTTCCCACATTAAATGCCTCTCTCCATATTGCTAGATTCCTGGCAGATATGCCACACATGGGCAAAATTTTTACTTTCCCTTAAACGGATAAAAACCCTACCATACAGTCTAAACTATCATGTTCATACAGATAAAACTATGTATTAAGCTGCTTTACCATAATTAGGTTGCAAGGGCAACAAGGCACATTATGGCTTTGTTGCCCTTGAACCTTAAAGTCCATAAATAAACAAACAAAACAAACAATTTCCTAAAATTGCAGCCTACAGAATTCAAGTCAATGTCAAGTGCATTTGATGTATGAGGCTTATTACTTCAGATGATACAAGTTCCATCTGATGCATTAACCCTCATTCATCCCAATCTACAATAATAGTATACATGTGAGTTTTGACATATTTTTATTATTTTATAATAAATTAAAATATTTGGACTCTGTATAAATCCATGTATCAGATTTTCTCTTTAACTCCTTAATAATCTCAACTATTCCTGCTGTATTAATTCAGTTTGTATTCAAAAAGAGTGATCATATTACTGATTTGGGAGTCATTTTCATGAGCATCTTCCAATTTGACAACCACATCAACCATGTATTAATAAAGCTTTTAAAATAATTGGATTCATCAAGAGGAATTGTTTCCACTTTAAAGATTTCAGATCTGCTGCCTTTCTATACAAAACAACTGTTCTTCCATTCATTGGCTATGTCTGGAATTCCTATAGGAAGATTCACTTGAAGAAAGTTCAATTGTTTCGGTATAAGTTTGTAACACGCCTTTCCTCTGGGAATCCTTGTTTTGCCATTACTGTCAGTCACTGTGTTACTATCATCTCAAAACTCTTGATATCAAAAGAACATTAGTTGATCTCAGGTTCCTTTATAAAATTCTCTCTCTCTCTCTCTCTGGGAATTGATTTCTCTGGAACTATTGCAAATGATCAACTTTCATGTCCCTCCTAGGCCAACGAGACATCAGCAGACTTTCTATATCTGTTTATCCAACAGTGATATTAAGAAATATAGTCCTAATGAACAGACTCTCCTCAATTACAAAATAATCATAGTTTAGATTTTTTTGAAAACTCAGTTAATATCCTTAATACAATCAATGTCCTTGCATTTTCCTTTTTGAACTAAGTGATATAGTCTAATTAGACTCCTTTGTTTTTTTTTATTTTAATCCTGATAAGTTCCTAATTTATTATATTCATTACTGTTTTTTGTTTATCGTTATAATTTTCATTCTGTTACACATGCACTGTAATCGGGTTCTCTGTGGTGCATGTTCTGTTTTAATGAAATAAATAAAAATAAAATATTGCATAGCGTAAAATGTAGCATTTAAATTATTAGTATTAGTAGTGGCAAATAAATGTAAGAAATCAAGTTTATTAGATCATCAGCCAAAAAAAAAAAAAAAAAATATCCACATCATCCACCCATTCCCTCAAAGAATTTGTCTAGTTTTTCCTTGGGCGCCTCCGTAGCCAGGTGGGCAGGAGCAGCAGTGCATAGCACACGCTTTTTGATTAGACTGGGGTTTGTGCCCATGACCACCAGATACGGAGGATGTGGAAAGAAAAGGGAATGACCACTGCATATCCCCGGAGCAATATGGCCTTAGTTGCTAATGCTCCTAAAAACCAAATAACAAACAAACAACAGTTCTTCCTTGAATTTATTACAGACTACCAACTTCCACAACACATGGATGTTTGTTCCAATGGTCAGCCACCTGCTAGCTGAAGACAGACTTCCACACATCTATCCTGCAACCATCCTCAATTTGAATTTATGTCCCCTCATGTGTGGTTTCAGCATGAGGAAGAATGCAATCAACATTGAGCTTATTCAATGCTTTAAACACTTCAATCAGATCTTCTTGCAGGTGCCTAGTCTACACACACTGCAATTTGCAGAACTGAAACCTTTTTTTTTTTGTAAGAGCACCCTTTTGTTCCCTTCACCAATCTTGTTGCCCTTTTCTGCACCTTCCAGCAGATCCTCATTGCTGACCAGGCTAGCCGGTTGGATAAAGTGCCTGTGTGGCAACCCAAAGGTCGTGGGTTCGAATCCCGCCTCGGGCTTGGATCAAAGTACTGCAAAAACCTTGGGAGGTGCATTATCGCCACAGAAGCCAATGCACCAATAACTACCAAAAAAAATCCTCATTCTATCTAATATGAGGCTTCCAGACCTGTATACAGTACTCAAGATGTGGCTTAATCATGGCCTTGTGCAAAGGAATAATCACTTCCTTATCCCTGCCAGCAAAGTTCCTATATATCATTGACAAAACCCCATGAGCTGTCCTGGCAGCCTCTCTGCACTGCTCAGAAAACTTCATATTTGACTGTATGGTTACCCCAGGTCTTTTTCATTTTCTGCTACACTTTGTGTAGTGCCGCAAAACTGGTTTGTTAATCTGGGATTACTGCTACCCACATATGCAGTACCTTGCAATTAGCATTAGTAGAGGCATATGATGAAAGAAAGCAAGCTTATGCAGCATCAGCTAAAAAAAAAAAAAAAAAAAAAAAAAAAAAAACTTCCACTTCATCCCTCCGTTCATTCGAAATACCTGTCTACCTGAGTCTTATATTTTTTTAGGCTATCAATTTCCACAACAAGGGATGGAATTCTGTTCCACCAACCAACTACCCGCTGGCTAAAGGCAAATTTCTGGACATCTACCCTACATCAGTCTTTCTTCAATTTGAATTTATGCCCTCTCAGGTGATTATTCTGAGCAAGAGGCAGAATCCCATCAGCATTGAGCATGCTCAAACCATTCAAGGCTTTATACACCTCTATCAGATCACCTCGCGGTGCCTAGTCTCCAGACACTGTAATTTGCAAAACTTAAGCCTTTCTTCGTAAGAGCAACCCTTTGTTCCATTCACTAACCTTGTTGCCCTTCTCTGTACTCGTTCCAGCAGCTCTACATCCTTCTTGAAATTAGGCCTCTAGACCTGTATACAGTACTCAAAGTGTGGCCTGACCATTGCCTTATACGAGGGAATAATCACCTCCTTATCCCTGCTAGAAAAATTCCTGTATATCATTGTTAAGACACCATGAGCTACTCTTGCAGCCTGTCTGCACTGCTCAGAGAACTTCATATCTGCCTGCACAATTACCCCCAGATCCTTTTCATTCTCTACCACTGTCAGCATAGTACCACAGAGTTGATACATTGCTCTGGGGTTGCTGTTTCCCAAATGTAGTACTTTACATTTGCCAATGTTAAACTTCATTTACCACCTCTCAACCCATCTGCTCAACCTTTCCAGATCCTGTTGCAGCAGCATAGCGTCAGTAGTGTCCTTAACAACCCTGCCAACTTTTATATCGTCTGCAAACTTGGACATTAAGCTTGATATACCATCATCAATAATATTTATAAATACAGAAAACAATAATGGACCCAACACTGAACCCTGAAGGACTCCACTAATAACATTAGTCCACGATGTGAGCAGTGTCCATTGATTACCACTCTGTCTTCTTCCCCTCGACCACCCCTTTATCCATAGCAGCAATTTGCCACCAATGCCACATTGCTCCAATTTGTGCAGCAGTCTTCCATGTGCAACAGTATCAAAAGCCTTTCTAAGATCCAAGTATATAATATCAAAGTTATTCCCTGTATCCAGTTCTTTTGTGATTGCATCATAGTATCCAATCAAATTGGTCAGGCAAGACTTCCCCTTAGCAAAACTATGCTGTGTCCGAGCTATAACTGAAGTCTTTTCTAGATGATCCTGCAGTGCTTCTTTAACCAGTGCCTCCATTAACTTTCCTGGAATAGAAGTTAAACTCACAGGTCTCTAATTACTTGTGTCAGCCTTTGATCCTTCTTTGTGAATTGGGGTCACATTTGCACATGTCCTGTCTATGGGTACCTCCCCTGAGTCCAAGGAAGCTCCCATAATTATGGCTAAGGGTTTGCTTACTTCCTTTGTTGCCTCCTTTAATATAACTGGATAGATCCCATCCACCCCAGGTGCCTTTCTTGTGTTATCCTCAACAATTTCTCCTCCACTTTACTCTCAGTTATTACAAGATTATCTAGCTTACTGCCAGAGTTGAATACACCTCTGGCATTCCCCTCACTGAATAACTCCTCATGTGTGAATGTCAATGCAAAATATTCATTTAATTTGTTAGCTACCTGAGCAGGATCATCAACAGTTGAACCCTCGATATAAAGTGGACCAATCTGATTTATCCCCTTCCTTCTAGAGTTTACATAAGAAAAGAACTCTTTGCTGTTTTTCTTTGCATCCCTTCCCAAAGATTTCTCATAATCTGCCTTCGCCTGCCTAACCTCCTTTGTAACTTGGCTACAGATCAACTTATATCTATCATAGGTTTCTGTGTCACATGTTAATTTATATGTATCCCAAGCATTTTTCTTCTCTGCCATATGTCTCATTAGTTCATCTGACATCCATTTAGGCCTAAACCTTGAACAATATTTCTTAGTTGGTATGTAAAGCCTAGTAGCTTCCAAGATAAGTTCTTTGAATGCTTCCCATTTTGGATTTGCTGTTGGTAACATCATCAGTTGGTTCCACCGTGTAGAATTTAAATACTGTCTCAGACCATCGTAGTCGCCTTTACGAAAGCCATAACCCTTCCCTTTACCCCCGATGGTAGTTACCTCTTTGAGTAAATCCCACTTCAGCACACTGTGATCACTGCCACCTAGTGGTTCATTTATTTGCAGATTCTTAATGCATGAAGAATCACTACTGATAATCAAATCAAGAGTATTACTCCCTCTAGTTGCCTCCCGAACATGCTGATGTAGAAAACAATCATCCAATAAATCCACAAAAGCCTTGCTAGTGGGTGAGTGACCAGCCCCCAAATTCCAGTCAATATCTGTGAAATTAAAATCCCCCATTATAAGACTCTCTGATTTACTGGCCCACTCTATTTCCCCGTACAGTTTCTTATTATACTCATCAGAGTCATTAGGCCTATAGCACACTCCTACTCTCAATTTTGATCTCCCAGTGCTTATGTCACACCAAACCGACTCGACACTGCATTGTCCAGCGATGGCTTCACTTCCTTGGATTTTATGTGTTTCTTAACTAATAGCATAACTCCTCCTCCCTTCCTATCCTGTCTATCCTTTCTGTAGACATTGTACCTCCCAAATTCCAGTTCTGCATTGCTTATATCTGTGTGACACCACATCTCTGATATCCCAACAATATCCACCTTTGATGCTTTGAGCAATATCTCAAATTCATCAAATTTATTTACCAAACTCCTAGCATTGGTGTACACACAAGTATACATGCACCTGTTCTTTTTCTTAGGTACCCTAACACAACCCATGTGTTTACTTGTACTGCAATGACTCGCAGCAGTCTCTGAAATATCCTGCATCTTGTTTTCCAGGTTTCTGCTCATTCCAATAGAAGCAGTGCAAGAATCACTTTCACCTCTGGCAGTGGCTACTGTTAATCTATTAGTCCTTGTATCCCCCCAATCTAGCAGTTTTCCGACCCACCTAACACTGCCTCGATAGTATCAGCAAACATTCTTGCACCCTTTATATTTAAGTGTATCCCATCCCTGTAGAAGCAGTCCCTTCTGTTAACAAGTACATTCCAGGCTGAAAAAAATTCTACCCCTTGAGCCTTGCATAATTTTTTCCAGGGCCGAATTGATCGACAAGGCTTGCAGACACTTTCAAATTCAACCGTAATACGTAGCTTTTTTTCAACAGTGACCTGAGCAGGATCGTTTGTCAATGTTAAACTTCTACTGCCATTTTCCAGCCCATCAGCCTAATTTTTCTAGATCTTGTTGCAGTAGTTTTCCTTGATTATTGTCATTAACCACATTGCCAACTTTTTTATCATCTGCAAACTTAAGACATTATGCCTGATATACCTTCATTAACGTATAACCAGGTTTTGGCGCATTATAGCCCGAGTTGCTAATGCATCAATAAAACCCAACCAACCATCCAATCTTCATTAATGTCATAATAAAAAATATTGTAAACAATCAAACATATGTGATATAAATGTTGTCCTAAATTTGTTTTATTAATTTATGACAATGTTTGTTACCTGTTCTCAGTGAGTGTTAAATATCAATAATTATTATTAGATATATATTAATTGAAGAAAAAAGTTCATCAGTCCTTAATTTCCTGCTTATAAGTCTGGACCTTGAGGACTTGAAGGGTAATTTACAACTGTATATGGTAAATTTAAAAAACAATTTTAAAACTAATAAAACTATTGGATAATTCTGTAGAAATATAGAGGTGAGCAAAATAAATCTCAGGTTTAATTTAAAAAAACAACAATTATATGTTCATTGGGAGAAAAAATAAATGTTAATATCATAACTCAAATTATTATTTAATGTGTGTGTGTATATATTATTGATAGCTATACTTATATATTTACAGATGGTCATACTTCAAACACAGAATATTCTCCTCAGTCTAACAACCATAATTCTAAGGAAGATATGGCTTTATCAAAAGAAAAGTGTCACTGTTGCCCTTATGGATATCATATAGATACAGATTTTGTAAACTACTGCAGTTCAGCATGTCGCATTGATAAGAATCAGGAAAGATCCACAAATGATTATAGTTGTAAAAGGTTAGAGTCTGGTCAGTTATCTAGTCGGATGATACCTCACAGTTCACAAGTAAGTTAGTGTTACAATTTTCTGCAGTTGAATTATTCGTGCGCAAAGAGAAAAAAACCCTTCAAATGTAAAAATTCATTAAAGGAACTTTTTAACTAGCTTAAATACATTAGTGTGTATATAAATAATTCCATTTATGTCTGCTAACTATTATAACTCTACCAGCATTGAACACTTTAAGCAAGAGGCAGGTAATTTGTCATCCAAATCTTTTATACTCAGTGGGTGCACAGTCACTGGTAGTACAAGTGAGCCTTCCATTCACGTTTTTTTTCCCCCCACATCCTAATTTCTGTTAAATTTTTAGCTCAATCTAGGTAAGCCATCTTTATTCTAATGTTTGCTTGACTTCAATTCACTTACTCTTGATTTGTCTTTGGGTTGGTTGGTTGTTTAGGTTTTATGGAACATCAGCATATGAGGCTATAGTGTGCCCAGTCAAAAGATATAAAATAGTGTAATTATTATATTATAAAAGAATATATAATATAAAACAGGTGTAATATATAAAATAAAGCACTCTAAATAAAATTACAGTTGGACCTCTCTTTAACGAACTTCCATATAGCAATTTCCCAAGGGGAAATCCAAAAAGTTTTCTTTGTAGAAAACGCCTATGGCCAGACGAGTCGAGGTCCGCACTCCATCAGTCCGATGGCCGTTCCTGGGTGTGGCGAATGCCAGGGGAACAGTTCCTTCCTGATTGTATCCTCCCAACAATGAAGTTAGGTGAAGGCAGTGTCATGGTTTGGCTTGGGCCCATTAGGTGTTATCGACAAAACTATGAATGCTGTGCAATACCAGGACAGCCTAAACAATTATGGACTTCCAATGTTATGGCAATACTTCGGGGATGGCCCCCATACCTGTATGTAGACGTGTATATATAAAGGGCAGCCCCTAGAACAGTTCAACTATGCCTCGTATCTATGCGAAGAACAGTAGTACCACTGGAAAAGGGCTAGGTATGTGGGAATGTAGGTTTGTGTGTTCTGTTGTTCTGTTCTGGCCTCTTAGCTACCCAGAAGCATCAGTCACCTGGACAGATGATTCTGGGTACTCATCCACACAGGAAGGTGTACCAGTTCCAGTAGTGCTCATACTGTCCCAATTCGAGACACTGACCCACCTGATGTAGCCAAAAGGGGGCCCACTCCAGATAGGGACAAACAATTTTTTTTTTTTTTTCCTTGTTCAGTTATACATTATATTCAAAATTATATACAAAACAAATGAGGTTACAATCAGTATCAAATGAGGTCTTAATTGAGGTCCCATTTCAAGACCACAAGAACAATTATGAGGAAGTGATTCCAATCCCAGATGATCCAGAAGATAATGAAACTGTAGATAACAGCTGCCGTCTTTTCTCAAAAACTTCTCTGGCAAAAGTTTGAAATGCTCAAAATCTCTGCATTCTGGGTAAGCAAAGACTCCTGGCTAGGCTGTAGAACACAATTTGTGAGTTCTTCTCTGACCCTCATAGTTAGTACATGAATATAGTATGCGATCCCAACTCTGTCTCACCGCAAAGACAAATCTGTAGTAGCCAACTTGAACCTGAAGAGTCACTGATTTAATGATCCGTGTCCTGTGGTCAAGTAAGACCTGTATAGATCGATGGAAAGCCACAACTGTACTTTTTTTATCGTGAAGAAAAGTCACTTCTGGGAAGAAGCATCTTGTCACCAATCCCAGTGTCCCAGTGGGTCTGCCACTCATTCAACAATTCATTCCAGATTCTCTTTTTTTCACGTTTTTTTTTTTTTTTTTTTTGATTTGGTAGTTGTTGGCGCATCGGCTTCTGTGGCCATATTGCACCTCCCAAGGTTTTTGCAGTACTTTGATCCAAGTCCGAGGCGGGAATCGAACCCGCGACCTTTGGGTTGCCGGGCAGGTACTTTACCCACTCGGCTAGCCCGGCCGGCTTTTCACGCTTGATATTCTGCTGACAGTCAATAGTGATTCCCATAAACTGTCGAGATTTGCTTCTTTAACCTGTAAGACAGTCCGTTAAAGTTCAAATATAGGTCTATACCTATATTTGAACTTTAACGGATTGTCTTACATTTGAATTTGAAGGGCAAAATTCCAGCTAAGACTTGTTATTTGGTTTTTAGGAGCATTAGCAACTAAGGCCATATTGCTCCGGGAATATGTGGTGGTCATTCCCTGACCTTTCCGCATCCTCTGTATTTGGTGGTGACGGGCTCGAACCCCGGTCTAATCAAGAAAGCGTGTGCTACGCACTGCTGCTCCTTCCCACCTGGCTACAGAGGCACCGCTAAGACTTGTAAGGCAGGGGTCGACACTGTACAACATGCTCAAACTATGGATAATAAAATTGTTCTCTGCAAAGAATATAACTTGTTTCTAATTCTAACAATTAATGCTCTGTGAAACCTGGTGCTGGTGGCATAGGTGGCCATTAGGATAAATACTGAATTATAATAAATTTTTAAAGTCCTTCTAGAGTGCCCTCCCCCCACTCAGATCTTTAAATTCTTGTTAACACTCTAGCAAAGTTCTTTATTTTAACTGTCAAGTTAGTAACTTGTCATAAAATTTAGCTTTTGGTCTATTGTTACTCCAAGGATTTTAGTTTCTGTGACAAAAGGAATATGAACATTATTGATTTTAACTTGGAGGATGAGAGATATTTAAATTTGCTCCGCATACCATCATCTTCGATTTCTGAGGCTAATCTTTAGCTTGTTAAGATGAGTCCATTCATATAGGTCCTGAAGTGTACTAGTGGCAACAGATTCCAACTCAGAGTATTGCCACTGAGGAGGATAGTCAGATCATCGGCATAGGCTATAATCTTAAAATTTTCAAAGATTCTAGAAATCCACTGCTGCAGGACCATGTTCCAGACAAGGAGACTCAAGATAGATCTCCGGGGGACATCCTCACGAGACTTGCCTAAAAACTTGATTGAACTTAGATTTTACAGTTATTACTCTGTTGTCAAAATAGCTCTGGAAGAGGAAGTATAGTTGTAGAGGACACTTTGCAATACGAAGACATTTGAGGACACTTTCCCACCAAAGGGAATTGAAAGCATCCTTGAAGTCAATATATATAGCTAAAACAGAACTATTTCATGAAAAACCAGGTCTACCAAAGCATCCTCACAGGACCTGCCAGGACAAAAACCATATTGGTTTGGAGATATTAAATCCTGCAGTTGTAATAGGTTGTGTAGACGGATAGCCATAAGATGCTCCAGTAATTTTCCCAAGTTTGCCAAGAGTCTGCTATTGGTCTGTAACACTTCGATGACAAGATCATTTGCCAGACTTTTTTATGAGTTTGACCAGTGCTATTTTCCAAGCCTCTGGAAAAGTACCCTTCTGAAAGCATTCATTAAACAAAAACAGAAGTATTTCAGGTCTTAGTTTCAGGAGTCTTAATATAAAGGTGCTTTCAACAAGGTCGGACATTTGGCAATGTTAATTTTTTGGGCAGCTCTGTTCAATTCAAGCAGATTAAAAGGTTCACTGTGAATGTCAACACTGTAACTGACATTATCAAGACGAGTCCGTGAATGAGCTAAAGAATCAGAGGCCACGTTATCCAGTGGAAACACTGTCTAGTATAGCATTAACCCTGTCTGCCCAATTTAATGTCTCAGTCGAGTCTGCCAAAACAGATCCATATATATTTGGAGTAAAAATTTTCCCACGTCAAAGCTTATATAGCAAGCCCCAACGATCAGCATTCCCAGAGCATTGCACAAAAGCCATCCAGGCTTCCCGTTTCAGAGTTGCAATAGCCTTAACGTATTTCTTTTTTAAATCTGCATACTGTTGGTAGAATACTCTTACATCATGCTGAGGCCAATTTCGATGTCTCTGATAAAAATAGCGTGCACTGTGAACTTGCTTTCTTTATCAGGATAGCTCCTGGGTCCACCATGGGCAAGTCCTAGAGGTTATCCTCTTTTTTTCTTGAAGCTCGATAAGAAGCTTTAATTATTGAATTTCGAATTTGGATAGGTTTGGATAAAACTATGAAAAGATCACGCGATGATCACTTGCACACCAGTCAAGCTTGACACTCCAGTCAGAACCTGTCAGATCAAAATGTGAATTCGTGAGAGTTAAGTCAATATTTGAAATACCAGTGAAACTGGAGTAAGTAGTGAAATTTTGCAGCCTATTTAAAATAGTGAGATCGTAGCTAATTATGAACTCCTCAAGGAGATGGCCACAAGAATCATTGTAGAAATTAAACCAGAATTGTGATTTGGCATTCATGTCAGATGAGATTAAAATATTTCAGGAAGATCTGAGAAGATTAAAAGCATTCTCCATGTAAAACAAATATTGATCAAAATCAGTGGACGGTGGGCAGATAAAGATATAGGGTAAAATTCAATATTAGAATAAGAGACCATAACACAGGTAGAAAATTAGGTACACAGGCTGTATTAATGACTGCAATGTCTAGATTCTCATTAAAAACAACCACAAGGAAAAACCCAAAATTTTAGAAGAGTGCCCTTGATATAGATGCACGCGAAAAGACTCTTGAATAACCCGCTAAGTCCACCGAATGAGTCTCTGCAGAAATGCTTAACTCATCAGCAACTGTCCAAGAATGATGACCATTAATTTGCATAATCTTCAAATGTACTGGAGCCTGTAGAACTGGAGCCCATACCTGTATCAGCAAGACAACACACCATGCCATACTGTTCGGGTTGTAACAGACTGGCTTGAGGACATGGGTGTGGAAAAGTTGAATTGGCCAGCCCAGAGTCCTTGTCTGAACCCTATCAAGCATCTTTGGGAAGTATTGGATCATCGGGTATGTGCACCTCTAGATTGCCCAAAGAACAAGGTCGAACTGGTGGCTGCGTTAAAGGCAGAGTTGAGGAACATATCACCTGACATTTATAAAAAAGCTGATTGAGAGTATGCCGCGAAGATTGAAGGCTGTCATAAAAGCAAAAAGTTTCAGCACAAAATATTAAATGACACAATAAAAGCTCTTTTGTCTAAAGGCAGGTTTCCAAATATTAATGTTACAACAGTGTGTATTTGAGTGTTTAAACAAATTAGCATTAGTAGAGGCATTTGATGCAAGAAAGCAAGCTTATGCACCATCAGCCAAAAAAAAAAAAAAATAAAATAAATAAATAAAAAATAACCACTTCCACTTCACCCCTCTGTTCATTTGAAATACCTGTCCAGCTGAGCCTTAAACTTATTTAGGCTATCAACTTCCACGACAAGGGATGGAAGTCTGTTCCACCAACCAACCACCCGCTGGGTAAAGGCAAATTTCCTCACGTCTATCCTACATCTGTCTTTCCTCAATTTGAATTTATGCCCTCTCAGGTGATTATTCTGAGCAAGAGGAAGAATCCCATCAGCATTGAGCATGCTCAAACCATTCAAGGCTTTATACACCTCTATCAGATCACCTCGCTGGTGCCTAGTCTCCAGACACTGTAATTTACAAAACTTAAACCTTTCTTCGTAAGAGCACCCCTTTGTTCCATTCACTAATCTTGTTGCCCTTCTCTGTACTCTTTCCAGCATCTCAACATCCCTCTTGAAATGAGGCCTCCAGACCTGTATACAGTACTCTAGGTGTGGCCTGACCATTGCCTTATACAAGGGAATAATCACCTCCTTATCCCTGCTAGAAAAATTCCTATATATCATTGACAATACACCATGAGCTACTCTTGCAGCCCATCTGCACTGCTCAGAGAACTTCATATCTGCCTGCACAACCACCCCCAGGTCCCTTTCATTCTCTACCACTGTCAGTGTAGTACCACAGAGTTGATACGTTGCTCTGGGGTTGCTGTTTCCCATATGTAGTACTTTACATTTGTCAATGTTAAACTTCATTTGCCACCTCTCAGCCAATCTGCTCAACCTTTCCAGATCCTGTTGCAGTAGCATAGTGTCAGTAGTGTCCTTGACAACCCTGCCAACCTTCGTATCATCTGCAAACTTGGACATTAAGCTTGATATACCATCATCAATAATATTTATAAATACAGAAAACAATAAAGGACCCAATACTGAACCCTGAGGGACTCCACTAATAACATTACTCCACGATGAGCAGTGTCCATTGATTACCACTCTCTGTCTTCTCTCCCTCAACCACCCCATTATCCATAGCAGCAATTTGCCTCCAATGCCACACTGCTCCAATTTGTGCAGCAGTCTTCCATGTGCAACAGTATCAAAAGCCTTTCTAAGATCCAAGTATATAATATCAAAGTTATTCCCTGCATCCAGTTCTTTTGTGACTGCATCATAGTATCCAATCAGATAGGTCAGGCAAGACTTCCCCTTAACAAAACCATACTGTATCCGAGCTATAACTGAAGTTTTGTCTAGATGATCCTGCAGTGCTTCTTTAACCAGTGCCTCCATTAATTTTCCTGGAACAGAAGTTAAACTCACAGGTCTATAATAACTTGAGTCGCCCTTTGATCCTCCTTTGTGAATTGGGATCACATTTGCACATCTCCAGTCCATGGGTACTTCCCCTGAGTCCAAGGAAGCTCTCAGAATTATGGCTAAGGGTTTGCTTACTTCCTTTGCTGCCTCCTTTAATATAACTGGATAGATCCCATCCACCCCAAGTGCCTTTTTTGTGTTTACCTTCAACAATTTCTCCTCCACTTTACTCTCAGTTATTACAAGATTCTCTAGCTTACTGCCAGAGTTGAATACACCTCTGGCATTCCTCTCACTGAATAACTCCTCATGTGTGAATGTCGATGCAAAATGTTCATTTAGTTTGTTAGCTACCTGAGCAGGATCATCAACAGTTGACCCATCGATATCAAGTGGACCAGTCTGATTCATCCCCTTCCTTCTAGAGTTTACATAAGTAAAGAACTCTTTGATGTTTTTCTTTGCATCCCTTGCCAAAGATTTCTCGTAATCTGCCTTCGCCTGCCTAACCTCCTTTGTAACTTGGTTGCAGATCAACTTGTATCTATCATAGGCTTCTGTGTCACGTGTTAATTTGTAAGTATCCCATGCATTTTTCTTCTCTGCCATATGCCTCATTAGTTCATCTGACATACAGCTGCGAGTTACAGGCTCCGAAAAAAACGATAAGTGTTGCTTTTTATTTACATAATTGTTATTTTATATTGTACTTAATACGTAGTCTTATAGTTCTAATTACGCTGGTTATTTTTATTTTAATTTATATAAACAGTTTTTGTAGATATATGTAATACTTTATAAAACCGTTATTTCGTTCGAATATTGCAGGCATTGTTTTTGTATATAGTGATAGGGAATTCAAATTTTTAATTGAGGTAGCTAGGTAGCTCTAACGTATAACTATAGAAACAGTAATACGCTTCACTGTTTCTATTAGATAGCGTAGTATTGACATTTAATTTAATTTATTGACCTTATTAATTTAAAATATCATGCCTCAGACTAGACCAGCAAAGCAATGGGCAGAAAGTGGCAGGAGTGCTGTGACTCGGGGAAGAACTGAGGGTGGCGATTCTCCAACGCATCACAGCCTAAAAAAATGTGCAACTTGTGAAATGTTTGCCGAACTCTCTGGAACGGAACATGATATTGCCATGGGGGATGTCTTTGTGTGTGCGCGATGTAAGGAGTGTAAGGAAATCAGGCGACAACTCAGTGTTGTTATGGGCCTATATGAGAGTTTGAAGGACAGGGTGGATGCCCTCGAAAGATCTAAATTGAGGGGCCCATCAGGCTCTCAGCTGCCCACATCAACGCCAGAGCTTGCACTTGGTCATCACGCAACACAGCGGCAACCCCCAAGGCAGATTGCGCTGGTCCCAAAGGAACTAGTAGTTGTTGGTGACTCTATTGTCAGGGAAACGGAAAACATCCTTTGCAGAAAGGATAGGTGGAACAGGACCAGGGTATGTCTGCCAGGGGCAAAGGTTGATGACGTTGTAGAGCAAATATCATCTTTTAGGGGCACAAAAGGTGATATAGTTGTGCACGTTGGCACTAATGATATTAAGAGTAGGAGACCGGCAGAATTACTTAACAAGTACAGGTCACTGATGAAAAAAAGCCGTGAATTAGGGTTGAATTTGAAAGTGTCTGCAATTCTGCCCAGACACGATAGGAGGGAGTATATGATGAGAGCCTTGTCGATCAATTCGGCCCTGGAAAGATTGTGCAAGGCTCAAGGGATAGAATTTTTTTCAGCCTGGACTGTACTTGTTAACAGGAGAGACTGCTTCTACAGGGATGGGATACACTTAAATAGAAAGGGTGCAAGAATATTTGCTGATGCTATCGAGGCAGTGTTAGGTGGGTCAGAAAACTGATAGCTTGGGGGGATACAAGGACTAATAGTTTAACAGTAGCCGTAGACAGAAGTGAAGGTGATTCTTGCACAACTTCTATTAGAATAAGTAGCGACCTGGAGCGAGGGGTGTTGGGGGTTTCAGGGACGGATGGCAGTCATCGTGAAACAGGTGGGTATATGGGATGTGTCAAAGTGGCTGGGAATAGGAATAGGTGCATGTATACCTGCATGTATACCAATGCTAGAAGTATAGTAAATAAATTTGATGAATTTGAAGTGTTGGTCAAGACATCAAAGGCGGACATTGTTGGGATATCAGAGACGTGGTGTCACACAGATATAAGGAATGCCAAACTGGAATTTGGAGAGTACAGTGTGTACAGAAAGGATAGACAGGATAGGAAGGGAGGAGGTGTTATGCTGTTAATAAAGAAAAACATAAAATCAAAAGAAGTGCATCCAGTTGATATAGATGAACAGTGCACTGTTGAGTCAGTTTGGTGTGACATAAGCACTGCGAAAGCAAAAATTAGAGTAGGAGTGTGTTATAGGCCTAATGACTCAAATGAGTACAGTGAACAATTGTACAGAGAAATAGAGCGGGCTAGTAAATCGGAATGCCTTATAATGGGGGATTTTAATTTCCCAGATATTGACTGGAACTTGTGGATTGGGCACTCACACACTAGTCAGACTTTTGTGGATTTATTGGATGATTGTTTTCTGCAGCAGCATCATGTTCGAGAGGCAACCAAAGAAAGTAATACTCTTGATCTGGTTATCAGCAGTGATCATTCATATATTAGGAATTTGCAGATAAAAGAACCACTAGGTGGCAGTGATCACAGTGTACTGACGTGGGATTTACTTAAAGATTTAATTACCATCAGGGGTAAAGGAAAGGGTTTTTGCTTCCGTAAAGGCGAGTACAGTGGTCTCCGACAGTTTTTAAATTCTGTACAGTGGGATCAACTGACAATGTTACCAACAGTAAATTCTAAGTGGGAAGCATTCAAGGAATTAATCGTGGAAGCTACTAAAAGTTTCATACCTATTAGGAAATATTGTTCAAGGTTTAGGCCTAAATGGTTGTCAAATGAACTAATGAGACTCGTAACAGAGAAGAAAAATGCATGGGATGCATATAAATTATCAAGCGACACAGAAGCCTATGGGAGATATAAGCCAGTCTGTAATCAGGTCACAAAGGAGGTTCAGCAGGCGAAGGCAGATTACGAGAAATCCTTGGAAAAAGATGCTAAGAAAAACAGCAAGGATTTCTTTACTTATATAAACTCTAAAAGGAAGGGGATGAATCTGATTGGTCCACTTGACATCGATGGTTCGACTGTTGATGATCCTGCTCAGATAGCAAACAAACTGAATGAGTATTTTGCATCTACATTCACACGTGAGGTTTGAAAATGGCAGAAGGTTATCAAATTGTAGCAAGATACTTAATGATTTTGTAATAACTGAGAGCAAAGTGGAAGAGAAATTGTTGAAGTTAAACGTAAGAAAAGCACCTGGGGTGGATGGGATCTATCCAGTTATATTAAAGGAGGCGGCAAACCAACTAAGCAAACCATTAGCCATAATTATGAGAGCATCCTTGGACTCAGGGGAGGTTCCCACGGACTGGAGATGTGCAAATGTATCCCCAATTCACAAAGGGGGATCGAAGGGTGACACGAGTAAATACAGACCAGTTAGTTTAACTTCTGTTCCGGGTAAAATAATGGAGTCGCTGGTTAAAGATGCATTGCAGGATCATCTAGACAAGACTGCAGCAATAATTCAGACACAGCATGGGTTTGTTAAGGGAAAGTCTTGTCTGAAAAATTTGATAGGATATTATGATGTGGTTACAAAGGAACTGGATGCAAAAAATAATTTTGATATCATAAACTTGGATTTCAGGAAAGATTTTGACACTGTTGCGCATGGAAGACTATTGTACAAATTGGAGCAGAATGGTATTAAGGGTAAGTTGCTACAATGGATAAAAGGATGGTTAAGTGCGAGAAGACAGAGGGTGGTAATCAATGGGTGCTGCTATTCTTGGACTAATGTTATTAGTGGAGTCCCACAGGGTTCGGTATTAGGTCCTCTGTTGTTTTGTATATTTATCAATGATATTGATGAAGGTATATCAGGCTTAATGTCGAAGTTTGCAGATGATACAAAGGTTGGCAGGGTTGTTAATGACAGTAATGGCAGTGTGCTACTGCAACAGGATCTAGATAATTTCGGCAGATGGGCTAAGAAGTAGCAACTGAAGTTTAACCTTGACAAAATGCAAAGTACTGCATATGGGTAGAAGTAACCCCAGAGAAACGTACCAACTGTGTGGTACTACACTTAAGGTGGTAGAAAATGAAAAAGACCTGGGAGTAATTGTGCAGGCAGATATGAAGTTCTCTGAGCAATGCAAACAGGCTGCCAGGGCAGGTCATGGGGTTTTGTCAATGCTATATAGGAATTTTGCTAGCAGGGAAAAGGAGGTGGTTATCCCTCTGTATAAGGCAATGGTCAGGCTACGCCTTGAGTACTGCGTACAGGTCTGGAGGCCCCATTTTAGGAAGGATGTAGATTTACTTGAGCTTGTACAGAGAAGGGCAACAAGATTGGTGAGGGGAATGAAATGATCCTCTTACCAAGAGAGGCTTAAGTTTTGCAAATTGCAGTGGCTGGAGACTAGGCACCTGCGCGGTGATCTGATTGAGGTATATAAGGCCTTGAATGGGTTGAGCACGCTGAATTCTGATGGGATCCTTCGACTTGTTCAGATTACGAACCTAAGGGAGCATAAATTCAAATTAAGAAAAGACAGATGTAGAATAGATGTGCAGAAATGCCTTTAGCCAGCGGGTGGTTAATTGCTGGAACAAACTTCCATCTGTTGTTGTGGAAGTTGATAGGTTGAATGAATTTAAGGAGGAACTGGACAGGCATTTGGAGGGAATGGTGGGATTTTTTTATTATTTATTTTTTTTTTTTGGCTGATGCTGCATAAGCTCATACATTTGCTTTCTTGCATCACATGCCACTACTACTACTACTACTACTACTACTACTACTACTACATCCACTTAGGCCTAAACCTTGAACAATATTTCTTAGTTGGTATGTAAAGCCTAGTAGCTTCCAAGATAAGTTCTTTGAATGCTTCCCATTTTGGATTTGCTGTTGGTAACATCATCAGTTGGTCCCACTGTATAGAATTTAAATGCTGTCTCAGACCATCGTAGTCGCCTTTACGAAAGCAGTAACCCTTCCCTTTTACCCTGATGGTAGTTACCTCTTTGAGTAAATCCCACTTCAGCACACTGTGATCACTGCCACCTAGTGTTTCCTCTATCTGCAGATTCTTAATGCATGAAGAATCACTACTGATAATCAAATCAAGAGTATCACTCCCTCTAGTTGCCTCCCGAACATGCTGATGTAGAAAACAATCGTCCAATAAATCCACAAAAGCCTTGCTAGTGTGTGAGTGACCAACCCACAAGTTCCAGTCAATATCTGGGAAATTAAAATCCCCCATTATAAGATTCTCTGATTTACTAGCCCACTCTATTTCCCCTGTACAGTTTTTTATTATACTCATCAGAGTCATTAGGCCTATAGCACACTCCTACTCTCAATTTTGATCTCCCAATGCTTATGTCACACCAAACTGACTCGACACTGCACTATCTAGCGATGTCGACTGGCTTCACTTCTTTGGATTTTATGTATTTCTTAACTAATAGCATAACCCCTCCTCCCTTCCTATCCTGTCTATCCTTTCTGTAGACATTGTACTCCCCAAATTCCAGTTCTGCATTCCTTATATCTGTGTGACACCATGTCTCTGAAATCCACACAATATCTGCCTTTGATGTTTTGAGCAATACCTGAAATTCATCAAATTTATTTACTAAACTCCTAGCATTGGTATACCTGCAAGTATATATGCACTTGTTCTTTTTCTTAACTACCCTAACACAACCCATGTGTTTACTTGTACCCCAGTGATTCCCAGCAGTCTCTGAAATATCCTGCATCTTATTTTCCAGGCTGCGGCTCATTCCAATAGAAGCAGTGCAGGAATCACTTTCACCTCTGGCAGTGGCTACTGTTAATCTATTAGTCCTTGTATCCCCCCCAATCTTCCGACCCACCTAACACTGCCTTGATAGCATCAGCAAACATTCTTGCACCCTTTCTATTTAAGTGTATCCCATCCCTGTAGAAACAGTCTCTTCTGTTAACAAGTACAGACCAGGCTGAAAAAAATTCTGCCCTTTCAGCCTTGCACAATCTTTCCAGGGCCGAATTGATCGACAGGGCTCTCATCATATACTCCCTCCTATCGTGTCTGGGCAGAATTGCAGACACTTTCAAATTCAATCCTAATTCATGGCTTTTTTTCAACAGTGACCTGTACTTGTTAAGTAATTCTGCCGGTCTCCTACTCTTAATATCATTAGTGCCAACATGTACAACTATATCACCTTTTGTGCCCTTAAAAGATGATATCCGCTCTGCAACATCATCAACCTTTGCCCCTGGCAGACATGTGGACAAATGTGGACACTTTTATGAATGGTACAGTAGCCGAGTGGTCAGGAGCGGGAGTGCGGTAGCACACGCTCTTTGAGTAGACTGGGGTTCAAACCCCTGACTGCTGAATATGGTCGATCTGCCAACCTGAAATGGACCAGCGTGGCAGATTATGGTCCATTTCCCTCAGCATGAATTGTTGAGGAGACTTCCATCCTGCAGTGAGTTGATAATGGCTGCACTTTACCTTTTTTTTTTACAGTAAATCCAGTGTGCAACAAAAAAATAACTAAATATTTTACGACATAATTCTTAAAAGTGTACTAATATATTGTGTGCATCATGTAAGTAGTAGTTCTTAATATATATGTATTTAATAAATTAATTGTTTATTTTAAAACAAATAATTGAGCAAATAAATTTTCAAAAATGTTAGTTAGAAAATTTATTCATTGCCACTTATTTCTGATTTATTTCCTATCTTTTACTATATTTCTGAATTTACAGTATTTTTCATTATTGAAAGAGTGGTTTTTTATAACGAAATTTCTGTATAACGAATTTTTTCAAGGGAACCATAAATTTTGTTATATAGAGGTCCAACTGTATATAAATTAATAAGATACAAAAACTTGAATATATCTGATTCATTGTCCATTAAAATCTGTCTGAGTATATAAGGCTCAGACAGATGGTAAAACAAAGATGGCATTCATTATTAAAAGACATGATTTGATTAAAATGTGCTGAACTGTTAAAATGGTGTGACAGTTTCTACATGTAGGTTGGTCATCAGCAGATAGCAATGCATCAGGTGACATTGTCCTATACAGATCTCAGCAAAGACACTTCCTCCCGGTGAACCCTGCACCTACTAGACTGCCATTGCATAATTACAAGCTTAATTTCATTTAGCTTGTTGGTGGTGCATTCTTGACAAGATTCTTGCCATCATATATATATATATATATATATATATATATAGTTTGTTGTTGATTAAATGCTTGTAGTCTGTATAGGGGACTAACAAGTGAATGTGATTTTTTGTATTGCTGATTTTGCTGCAGCATCAGCTAAGTCATTGCCTATGATACCAACATGACTAGGGATCCAACAAAAGCAAATATCAAAGTTTAACTCTGAAAGGGAGTGTAGCATTCATTTTACCTAACACAAAATGAGATGAAGTGCTTCTCATCTCTGATAAGTCCTGCAATACACTTTGAGAGTTGGTATATAGCTTGCACCTTTGATACTGATGGGATTTTATATGATTCAATGTCAGTTTTATTTCATGTAATTCTGTAGTGTATATGCTACATTCATGTGGAATCTGATTACAAATAGTTTCGCTTAGGAAGACACAAACAGATCCTACAAACACTTCAAGCTTTGAGCCATCCTTGCATACTGGCAAGAAGTCAGGGTATTAAGCTTGGTGTGCTGCCAATATTTACATGGAGAGGTGTCAACTTTCAGCCAGCTCTTAAGAGTAAAATCACAAGACAGAAGTTGCATATTCTGAGGAGGAAGCATTTGCCTGGCTCTTGTGGATATATAAAATGCTATGTGGACTTTCCTATGGAATATCTAGTTATCACTATGGTACTAGTAGATGAATATGTATTTTGTATCACAACATTAGCTTCAGGAACAGTTATTTTGTTAATAAAAGCTCTTCCAATTGGGCAGCCTTTTGCCAAGAACTACAGACACCAGTTTTTTTTAATTTTCTTATCATTTTGAGAAAGGGATTGTCTTCCGAAGTTATATAAATAGTGGTACTCGTAGAACACAATCATTACACAATAGTAATGACAAAACAGTACCACTGTTTTGCTTTGTTGGGAAAATAACTTTCCCAACAAAGCAAACAAGATCTCACAAAATTATGACTGGTTTTTCTATTTTCTATATTAATCTAGCAGTGGCCAAGTCCCCAGTCATAACAAAAACAGTGAAGTTGAACCCTACAATGTCACCCTTTCTTATAGATTTCTGGAAAATTTTGTTTTTATGAATTCTGCTTGGAGTATTCCAATGTTTTATCCTTTTTTTTTTTTACACTTGATCTTTTCAGACAGTTTTTTTTTATTAATTCTGTTAAAAATAAAAAATGTAATAACCATAAAATAAAACTATTAGTTACTTTCATTTAAGTTTATAAAACCAAGCGTACCAAATTACAAAATTATGCATATACAAATAGTTCTGCTTATGAGTATTAAAAAAAAAAAAAAATATATATATATATATATATATATATATAAAATACTAATAGTTACTTCCATTTAAGTTTATAAAGCTGCATTACAGTTTGTGTGCATGCGAGAGAGAAGGGATGGATGACGTGAAACAATTCTGGAAAAAAAAACATGGAAGCTCGTACTGTATATTTTCCTTAAATTACTGGAATAAGTTAAATAATAATAATAAAAAAAAAACATTCTGGGTAGATGTTAGACCAAGGATAAAAAGAAAAGATGGCAGAAACTAACAAGCAACTGCATCAGAAAGCAATGAAAAACATCCAATATATATGAATTCAACCACTATACAAAGCTGTGATGTCAGACTTATGAAAGGGTTTAATGAGCTAATGAGCAGAAAGACAAAAAAAAAAAAAAAAAAAAAAAAATTATTCATCTGAGATCACAGAGAGAGAGAGAGAATAGCAGAAATATTGGCCACATGAGGTAAGAAAATCTAACATAAACAACAATGGACCATCACAGGCAAGAAAATAGGAACGATCGAAAAAGTGAAGTAAAATGACAGAGGTGAATTACAAGAAAAGCCAAGCTTATTTAACACTGTCCTTATAAATAAAAAAAAATAAAAAACAACTTATCTGATTTAATCGAAGTATTTGCCCAATCTCTCTTTAAATTTACATAAGCCCCGTATACTTTAAAAATCTATTGCAGTATATACTCACACACCCAACTCGTGTGTGAGATTACTTCCTATGTGTGTGTAACTGTGTATGCATGAGCAAATAGTAGTAGTAGTAGTGGCATGTGATGCAAGAAAGCAAGTGTATGAGCTTATGCAGCATCAGCCAAAAAAAAAAAAAAAATCACACATTCCCTCCAAATGCCTGTCCAGTTCCTCCTTAAATTTATTCAACCTATCAACTTCCACAACAACAGATGGAAGTTTGTTCCAGCAATTAACCACCCGCTGGCTAAAGGCAAATTTCCGCACATCAATTCTACATCTGTCTTTTCTTAATTTGAATTTATGCCCCCTTAGGTTTGTAATCTGAACAAGTGGAAGGATCCCATCAGAATTCAGCGTGCTCAACCCATTCAAGGCAAACATAAATGCCTGCATGCATGTGTGTTTGCCTAATTTCTGGGTGAGAAATATGTCCACTTATCCTGAAAAATAAAAAAAAAAAAAAAAAACACAGGCACACACATGTCTGCCATCCTGTTCTGAGTGGGTAAATGTGTGAGAATGGTGAGTGCATGGAAATGTCAAATAAGTGTAGATTATTTAAACTGTATTCTGAATATTTAAAAAAATAAATAAAACAAAATAATAAAAAAAGAAAAATATATTTTTTTTCTTTTCCATTCAGATAGGTTAAGCTGTTTAAATGTGCATATATATCAGGTCACCCATGTAAACTTGTGGCAACTGAGTGAATGCTTGTGATCAGTATTACATATATATAAAAAATAAAATAAATTGTCTCGGTAGTGCCTATGTCCTGTCTAATTGAATGGTGATGAATACAAGATGGAAAATGTATGAGAGAATGTAGTGTAATGTCTTTTTAATTAGTCTGTCTCTAAATATATGTTAAAAAAAACAGTAGTGTACTTGTCTATGTGTAAGTATAACAAGTGCGCAGATGAATTGAGTACATGTAGAGTATGTTGTTCTGACAGGCCTCTCCAATTAGACTGCATGAAGAACAACCTGTCGGGAAAACACCCCTTTTCCGAGGCATGTCATGGGATCTGCAGACACTGGCTTCAGCTGGCCTAGTATTCAAAACAGAAAAGTTCTGTACATTTACAGATTTACAGTGCAACCTCCTCCTCCTTCTGGTGGACTCTACCACTACAAAACTTTCTCTGCTGTACGGAGCATGGATTCATTTCACAGGGGGTGCCCCTCTGTCCCCTTTAACTTCTGTTTCCCAGGTGGAAGCCTTACTCTAATCCACTGTCTTTTCTTCATCTGTTCCTTCTCTCTTCAAACTTTTTTCTTTTTTTTTTTTCAGAGGCCCTCTCTGGCAAGCTTTGGTGATGCCAGGGTTTGCTCCAGCCAGAGAACCTTTCGTACCCCTACAACCTGGCCCACCTCCTCATGAAGGATGGGTAATGGGGCACCCTTGTTTCCATGGGGGGGACTGCAGCTAAGTGGCCAGAGGAACAACATACCAACATTATACTACACAGACTACACTAAAACTCACTACCTCTGGCCTTTACAGAGTTTGTACTGTGATACAGAGTATACAACATGGGGTTGAGGTGGACCTCAGTGCCATTTGACAGTAAATACTACACACTATCCCCCTCAATCCAAGCAGCCAGGTCATTTACTCCAAGACTGCCACCAAGTACGTTACAAGTAGCCTTGCCGACCGGGCTAGCCGAGTGGGTAAAGTACCTGCCCGGCAACCCAAAGGTCGCGGGTTCGATTCCCGCCTCGGGCTTGGATCAAAGTACTGCAAAAACCTTGGGAGGTGCAATATGGCCACAGAAGCCGATGCGCCAACAACTACCAAAACAAAAAAAAAACAAGTAGCCTTTACTTCTTGTTCAGAAAATGCTGCTAATTCAAGGTTATTATTAGTGATATGGTCCTCTTCAGTACACTTTTTCCAGCAGTTTTCAGTTGCTGTTGAACTTCCTTTCTCCCGCTTTAATCCAGTATTGTACATAACGACTATCAGTGTTAATACTTTCAGAAATTTTAGAGCTTGAATATAGTAGGCTGAAGGCTCAGATAATGCCCTGATCCATGGGCTCAATTAGTGCAGTTGTGTTCCTCGGCAGAAGTGCACCTTTGATCTTGCTGTCTTTTAATTTCAGGACATCAGCTGAAGGATGAGCTGGGCAATGATCCAACAGTAACAGAGCCTTTTCTTCAAGTTTTTTTGGAAAGCAAGTGGCATCTCACCGATGGTACAAACTCTTTAAAACTATGAAGCAAAAAATATCACTCATCCATCCAAGAGTTGGAACTATTTTTATAAATCAGAGGTAGAAACTTTGTTGACTTGCTTAAAACACTGGGGAATCTGACTTTTACTGATGCACAATGGCTTTAGTTTGTATTTTCCAGTCTTTTTTTTTTTTTTTACACATAGTAACATAGTAATTCTCTTTCTGTTAGTTTTCATGCCCACTTCATTGGGTGCCTTATAGTACAGTGCTGTGTTTTCACCATTGAACAACTGTTCATCTATGAATTCACCATCATGAATCAATTTTGCAGAAATTCAGGAAACACTTCTGCTGCTGTAATGCCACCAAGACTAAACTGGGATATCCCATGACGAGCCTTCCATCTTCAAAGCTACTCTTCAGAAGCTTTAAATATATCGTCATCTCCACTAAGCAGCTTATTAAATTTAAGTGCCTGTGCTTTCAAAATTACCTCATTTATCAGTACTCCTTCACTATGCTTCTGTGGAAACCACTTGTATAAACATTGGTCCACATCACTGTTTTCACAAAGTCTAGGTTTCTTTCTTTGGTAGCCTACATAGTCTTCTGTGATTCTACAAATTAGTGCAATTTTTCTTTTTCTTTCATCCAACCTATGGAATTATTATTATTGGCCACTATATGGCCAATAATAATAATTCCTTTAATACCAAAGAAAAACAAAATGCATGGTTTTCATTTTTGCCTGTCCTGTTTTGTCTGTCTTTTAGTTTCTGGGTCATACAGGAACAGTCAAGTTTCATTGCAAGTAATTACAGTACTCAGGAAATCAGGATCTTCAATTTTTTTCAAAACATTTTCACAAACTTGGGGTCTTCTCATTCTTTGATGTTCATTCAAAATTTTTGGCACCATTTTCTGCCAGGAGAAGAGTGCACACACTCTTCTCATGCCTAAATTTTCACTTAAAATTTGTCTGTTTCTTTGTCCATATTGAGTTCTGATGCATCTATTCTAATGTTTAGATGGCAATCACTTAAAATCAGTATCCTTGCCTGGTGCACATTTTCATCAGTTTTGATGTATACAAGTTGGCTCAGTCATTCATTGTCATCCGCATTCTCTCTTCCTTCTAAAAATCTTTTATGCCATTTAAACATGCAAGGGTTTGACATAGTATCCTTCCCATAAACTAGACATAATTTTCAGTTGGTGTGTTCTTTAGGTTTGTTAAAATTCCGAGGTTGATTTGTTGTTTGATTCTTTTGTCTGTCATTTTTCTGGAAAACTGCAAAAACACAAGGTAACGAAAACCTGTCTCACTGTGAAGCTAATGATTGTATTGTAACATGACTTGGCAGACAACTAGGGAAAAGTTAAACTGCTGTGTGGTGCTTGGTGGGTAGCAGCTGCACACACACACAGTCTTGTTATTTAACAGCCACACCTTGTATATTAGTGGACAATGGGAGTTACAGTAGCAGACCCAACGGCTATTGTCAATACTCTAGGTGAAGCATTTGCTAAAGTCTTTTCTGGAAATTTATACCCTTCAGAGTTCCTGACTTTGAAGAAGCCAGCTGAGAAACACACTAATTTTTTTCTCAAGCAGAGGTGAGCCTTATAACCTGCCATTCATTCAAGTGGAATTAACCATTTCACTTGTTTTCGGCCCCGGGTGCCAAGCGTTCCGTGACCAAGCGATTTCTTTGCGTATCTCAAAGCGTTATCTCTAAAGAGCCTTCAAGTGATAGATTATATTTTGTTTCAACAACCGTTTTCTTTATTTATTAATTAGTGTAGCTCTTTTGCACTAGAAGAAGTAGGCAAAGGCCCAGAAAGGAAAGTTACCTTTCTGTTTTTTATTTCTAATAGTACTAACTAACTAACTTAGCCGCTTGGTCACCTTGTGGCACTGCTCCTGCCTCCCCGTGGCGGGGCCGGAAATCTGGGTGGTAAAACCAACCCCCAGGGCCAAAAGGAGCAAAACATGGACTGTGACAATTTTCCACCGATTAGGACTGCAAATCCAAATACACTAGATTTGCACATACCCGATAATGACTTATCCAATCCAAAGAGACTGAGGACGGATGCTCCCCGAATGGAAAACCCAAGTTTTCTGATTCTGCATTCGCTAACTAACCAATCGTTGGGTAGTTTATCACCATTCCTCATTCAAAAATGTCTTGAGAGCGTAGCTGGCTCCCCTAAAATGGTACGACGACTGAAATCTGGCGACCTGCTTGTTGAGACCACCAACTCAAAACACTCTGAGTCTCTACTCAGACTCACCTCATTTGGTGGAGTTTCAGTTAAAGTGTCCCCACATGCCACTCTTAATTCATCCAAAGGTGTTATTTCTGAATGGGACCTGATGAATGTATCAGAAGAAGAAATTGTTCAGGAACTGCAGGACCAGAAAGTCACACAGGCAAAACGAATTATGATGAAAAAAGATGGAGAACTCCTTCCAACTCGTAGCATAATTTTGACATTCAGCTCACCTAATTTACCTTCATCCGTAAAAGCAGGGTATTTGCATTGTCGCATTCGCCCATATATCCCGAACCCAATAAGATGTTACAAGTGTCAGAAATTCGGACACTCACAAACAGTCTGTCGAGGAGACCCCGTATGTCCTAACTGTGGTTCAAAAGATCATTCCCAGGCTGACTGTAAAGCCCAGGCTCCACTCTGCGCCAATTGTAAAGGTAACCATCCAGCCTTTTCTAAAAACTGTGAACAATGGAAATATGAGAAAAAAATTCAGAAATATAAAATAGAAAAGAAAGTTTCATTCCCAGAAGCCAGAAAGCAAATACAACTAATCACACCTAGACGCACGTATGCTGAAGCCGCTAAAAAGTTTCATTCAGTATCGGTGCAGACTGATACATCAATACCTCCAAATACCTCTATTTCAGAATGGGCTCGTTCCCTACTCAGTTCTGCACCTCAACCTTCAAAGCAACAGATTTCTACTAGAGCTAACAATACACCAGTCACGATACCACCTTCTGCCGGTGCAGATCCCGTAAGATCCGTCCAAGCAGATAACGCAGATTCTAATCGAAAACAGACATTTGACTCCTCCCTTATGGATACTAATGAAATTTCCAATCAAGATGATACCGAAACCATTCTGGAGATCCATCCAGAGGATGAAATAGACCAAAGACCGGTTTTCTCAAAAAGAGAAAGGATTAAAATTGACCGTGCCAAACAGACTTCCAAAAAGCAGTCAGATTCAGTTCCTTCATCTAAATTGAAATAATGAACAACGTTGTCCAATGGAATTGTAGAGGCTTTAGGAGCAACATTGATGACATATACGACATAATTAAGCAGCATAAACCAGTGGGCATCTGCCTACAGGAGACATATCTGACTCCTCAGGTATCTCCTTTGATAAAAAACTATACTCTTTTCAGACAAGATAGACCTATTGCAAATAATGCTCGTGGTGGAGTAGCCATACTCATAGATTCGCGAGTCCCATGCAGACGCATTTCTTTACAAACCTCTATAGAAGCCGTTGCTACCCGAATAGCAATTGGCATCACTCTGACTCTTGTTTCGATCTATCTACCACCCAATCATCCGTGTACTATTCACGAACTTGAAAATCTTATAATGCAGTTGCCAACCCCTTTCTGTTTATTGGGCGACTTCAATGGACACCATCCATTGTGGGGTTCTCCCAATGCAGATGGACGAGGGCAACTCATTGAAATGCTCATTGACAGACAAAACTTAACCATCCTAAATACTGGTTCACCCACTTACATCCATCTCCCAACAGGAACAGTGTCTGCAATAGATCTATCAATATGCTCTCCGATCCTCTTTCCTAATATTGAGTGGACAGCTCTAGATGATCCACTAAACAGTGACCACTACCCATTAATCTGTAAGATCCAAACATCACGCTCTTCAACTGCAAAAAACCAAATAAAATGGAAATTTACCAAGGCAGATTGGGCCAAGTATACCTCTCATGTTTCATTTGATAAACAGATCATTGAATCCTTCCCAATTGACACAGCCACTGATCATATCACCAAAGAAATTCTAGCAGCTGCATCCATTGCCATCCCACAATCACAATCAGTCACCTACAGACCCATAAATTATTGGTGGAACGATGAATGTAAGAATGCCAAAAAAGAAAAAAACCGAGCGTGGAATATATTTCGCAAATACCCTACTACCAACAACCTTATAAATTATAAGAAACTAAGAGCCAAAGCCCGACACATCAGAAAGGAAGCTAAAAAAAACTCTTGGATCCGATTTGCGACTTCAGTAAATAAAAATACTGATGTAAGAACAATATGGAAAAAAATAAGACAGCTAAATGGCAAATTTCCTCCATTATCCTCGCCAATATTCAACTGGAATGGACAGGAGCTCTCTAGTCCTGCAGAAATTGCGAATACTCTAGGGACAATATTCTCCCAGTTGTCTGCCTCGAACTCGTATGATCCGTCATTTCAGAAGATCAAAGCCTCAGCCGAAAAATCAAAACTTAACTTCAAAACCGCTGCTTCTCTACCATACAATCAGACACTTACTATGATTGAACTTCAAAAAGCTATATATTCCTCAAAGAACAGTGCTGCTGGTCCAGACGGACTATATTACATAATGCTTCAACACTTAGACAATAAATCACTGTCATTGCTGCTGACCTTTTACAACCGTATATTCATTGAACATTCATACCCCACTCGCTGGCATCACTCCTATGTAGTGGCAATTCCCAAACCAGGCAAAGATCATTCTATCCCTCACAATTATAGACCCATCTCTCTTACCAGTTGTTTGAGTAAAACATTAGAAAAAATTATACACCGCCGATTAACATGGTATCTGGATTCAAAACATCTAATCTCTGATAACCAGTTTGGTTTCAGAAAAAATCGCTCATCCCTAGATCTTATGGTTAAAGCTGAAACAAATATCAGGAATGCATTTATACGAAATGAACATCTTGTCATGGTCTGCCTTGACATAGAGAAGGCCTTTGACACCACCTGGCGTTTTGGTATCTTAAAAGATCTTCATTCCCTTGACCTGAGAGGTCACTTACCATGCTACATACAAAACTTCCTTCAGTATAGATCTTTTCAAGTTCGCTATAGAGAAGTCTTCTCACAAATCTATATACAAGAGCAAGGAGTACCACAGGGCTCAGTTCTCAGTGCTACTTTATTTGCATTGAGAATAAATCATATTACCAAATGTATTCCCAAGACTGTGAACTCATATCTCTATGCTGATGATCTGACTGTTTCCTGCAGTTCGCCGAATATGAACTTCATTGAAAGGCAACTACAAATCTCACTAAACAATATTGAACTATGGATGACACAGAATGGTTACAGACTATCTCATCAAAAATCGAGTGCCATTCACTTTTGTAACAAACGAGGGATGCATCCTGACCCAGAGCTACACCTAACAAATCATCCTATCTCAGTTATGAGTAGCATTCGCCTCCTCGGTCTAATTTTTGATAGGAAACTTAATTTTTTAGAACATATCAAATATCTCCGGACAACCTGCCAGAAAAAAATGAACATTCTCAGAGTTCTTTCTTCTACAACATGGGGTGCTGACCGTTACACCTTACTTCACCTGTATAGAACTCTAATTAGATCTCGTCTTGATTATGGAGCCCCGGTGTATGACTCTGCTAGGGAGAGTGTGCTAGTACGGCTTGCTCCTGTTCAACATTCTGCCCTTAGGATTGCTACAGGTGCTTATAGAACATCGCCAGTACAAAGTCTCTACGCCGAAGCCCATGAAATTCCACTCTGCCTCAGAAGGAAGATGTTACTTTTGAATTATGCCGCTAAAATTCAAAGCATGCCTACCCATCCAATTTGGCCAATACTTAGTGATCCACAGTTTAAAATGTTCTACAGAAATAAACCCAGAGCAGTCCAACCTACTGGCATCAGATTGCAGGCTCTATCTGAAAGCTGGAATGTGCACCTTGAAAAAGTCCTCCAAGATCCAAACACTTCAGTTCCCCCATGGTCCTGGGTTAATCCATCCTGTGACAATTACTTCCTGAACTGGGGAAAAGATTCCCTTGCAAATATTAACGTGCGACAACTTCATACTTCTCACACACAAAATTATCCGCATTTCATGAAAATATACACAGATGGATCAAAGTCTGATAGTGGAGTAGGTGCTGCAGCAGTTTTCCCTTTTAACACCATCTCTGTATCTCTGCCTACTGAATGCAGCAGTTATACAGCTGAGTTATTCGCCATTAAACTTGCCCTAGAAAATATTATTCATTGCTCCATTAAAAAAAGTATAATATATACCGACTCGCAGAGTACACTAGTAGCCCTACAAAACATCTCCTCACCAACCAATCCTTTAATACAAACCATAAGAAGTAAGATGATTCTTATTCAGGAACGCCAACAAGTAGTCATCTTCTGCTGGATCCCAGGTCACACTGGGATCCCAGGAAACGAATGCGCAGACCATGCTGCAAAACATCCATCTAACCCATTATCTTCAGGCTTTTGTGTTCCATATGTTGATTACAAACCTATGATACGAAGGACATGTAAGGAACAATGGACACTTCTATGGCAAGCTCAAACGGGTAATAAGCTATTGGAAATAAAATCAGAACCACAGTTATGGACCTCTAGTTTTCGTACTAACAGAAAGGAAGAAGTCATCTTAACCAGAGCACGAATCGGCCACAGCCAGTTTACTCACCTATTTCTCCTTACAGGAAATGATCCTCCACAGTGTTCTCAATGCAACTGTCAGCTAACAATGAAGCACATTCTTGTTGAATGCACTCTGTACAAACATGCTCGGCAATGTTCATTCAGCTTCCTTCCAAATCTAAAAGAACCTCTAAAACTCTCTCACATCATAGGCAACGATGCTAATCCCTTGGAGTTATTCTGTTTTCTTAAACGAATAAAACTATATGATCGTCTCTGACTGTTTCCATAACAGTCACCATTGATAACTTTCATATCACTGATAGGCGCAATATGGTCTAAGCAGCCCTTGCGCCAAAAATAACAATAACAACAACAACATAACAACAACACTTGTTTTCTCAAAAGTCAGCACTGCAGGACCAGATAATATTCAGTATGAGAACACTTTTCATCTCGCTCTCTAGAACTGTTGCTATATTTCTATAATCAAATTTATTTGGAAGGTCAGTTTTCCAGTTCTTAGCATATGGCAATCATCCTTGCATTCCCAAAGAAAATAAAAGTGGACCTCAGTGGAACATTTGATGTTCCATTGTAATGTTATTTTTGTATATTAATGAATATTGTATATTTGTAAATATTTAAGTTAAATATTTTAGTCCTGCTCTTTTGGATGCAACAATATTCCTCATTCATTATGTAAACCGAAGCAAAACGCCTTATCCAAAGTGACCTATGTAAATGCAGGTAAATAATTACATAGTGATATTTTTCAACCTTGAAAATGCCACACACTACAAATGCACAGATAAATAATTACATACGTCATTTTCCTGATTAGATATCAATCAGTGCATTTTTACAGGTGTCTTACGTGGAAAACATTTGACTTACTCCACATACCTCTACATTTTACGTAGAAAAGCATGCGTCGGGGGTGAGAGAGCAAAGTGAGCAGGGGGGACGCCCCCTAGCATATATTAAAATAAGTGTAATAACATTTTATATTAAATAAAAAAAAAAAAAATTCCTCTTGAAAAATTTACTTTATTTATTGTTTTCTAGTCTCAAGCTCCCTTTCCTGATTTACTCACTACAAGTCATTTACCTTCAAGTTTACCAAGTGTGAATCACTTTTGTCCCAAGTGTAGCACAAGCAGTTATGTTCACTGTAAATCAACTTCAGTAGAAGCTGATCATTCCATAAGTGGGATGTCACCAAGCATTCTTCACAAAAATGTTACTTTTACTTCTTGTGCAATCCAGCAACCTTCACCATCACTCTCCACCCACAGATATGATAGAAGATATCCAAATGGACAGTGTTTGAGTCCCTTTCCCTCACAGAATGGTTCAGCTAGTTCATTATCATCATTAGGATTTCATTCTTCTGTACTGCAAAATGAGGTATGTTGAAGAAAGAAAATTTACCAAGTTGATGAAACACTTAACAGTATACCATGTATCTATATTAGCTTTAAAAATCAATAAAAAGTCTTAGTTAAATTTAAAAATTGTGCTAATTGGTCTCGGGTGTTGATATTCTTAAATCTCTGCAGCATGGAAAGATTCTGTTGTCATTTTTGTTGGATTTTAGACATATCAGTGATTTAAACTGTATTACACCATTGTACATTATTCTATACAAGCTTGTTTTAATGGGCTGATTTGCATGTTGTGCAGGCTGAAAAACCTATTGAAAAAACTGTTCCCTTCACATTATATCAACTAACTATAGCCTCAATTGAAGAGGACTTCAGAAATTCCTCCAGTTATATACAGGCATTGAAACCTAGACCTCTCCAAATGGGTGACAAATGATGAAACCACTGTATTGTCACAGAGGACTGTTGAACTATAACCAAAAACATAATTCAAGCCTCTTAGAAAATCCTTCATTAAAATCATGAAATTATATTCTGTGTTGGGAAATGGGGGTTATATCATAATATGCACATTCTTTGATTTCATGTTTACTAACAGTAAACATGAAATCAAGAAATGATTGTTCTTCGAGCACCTCAGTCAAGGTCAGCAGAAATTGTCACTATTTCAGAATGTAGTGTGAACTGAACTGCTAGTCTCTCCTGTGTTTGTGTTGTAGAGGGACAATGGAATGAAGAACAAACATCAAGTTTTGTGTTCGACTGGGCAAAAGTGCCACAGAAACATTTCAGATGATGAAGCGAATGTGTGGAAAGAATTGTCTGATTTGTGCACATGTGTTAAGAGTGGAATAAATATTTCGTCCATGGCAGAGAATAACTGGAAGATAACGAACATCTGGGCTCAGCAAAAATGGTTTGAATGCCAGAGTTGATTGAAAGGGTGTGGGAAATCATTAACAATGACTGATATGCGATGCTCTGAATGATTTCAGAAAATCTGTGTATTAATAAGGCAAGCATTTGACAAATAATAACCCAGGATTTGAAGAAAAAGGTCTGTGCATGGTTTGTTCTGCAATCATTAATAATGGCCAATGGGGTGAATACTGCAGAGAACTCATGAGGTAAATACTGGAGAAAACTCATGAGGTAAATATTGCAGAGAACTCATTGAAGCCACTGAAAGCAAACTCAACCTGAATTCGATCATTAAGGGTGATGAGATGTATTCAGTACGACCTCCAACAAGAAAACAGCATGCAGAGTGGAAACTGGCGAATTCTACCAAAGCCAAAAAATTTCATTAAGAAGGCCAAAAATCAAAGCCATGCTCATCACTTTCTACGGTAGCAAGGGAATTATGCACAGAGTTTGATGTCCATTGGCTAAAGTGTTATCGATACTATCTGAATCTTTTGAAACATTTGTTGCAGAGAACCTGTCGTGTGTGGCCTCAGTATGAAGAAGACAGCATTGGTACCTCTTGCATTGCAATGCACTAAGCCACAAGGTTCTCATTCTTTGGGAGTTTTTGGCTAGCAAAGAAGTATGCATACTTTTGCACCCACTGTATTCACCAGACTTAGCCCCATGAAACTTCTTCTTTGTTCCCAAAACTTAAGGCACCACTGAAAGGCTGTTATTTTGATGACATTGACACCATTCAAAAAGCTATGATTAGAATACTGAATAGTATACCAGTCATGGCCTTCCATCAGTCATTCCAGTCGCTTTGTGATTGTTGCATGCAATGCGTGGATGTCGGAGGAAGTTACTTTGAATAAACCAAGGTTAGTTTACTAATTAACAGGATAATTTTTTTTAACGTCAGTCTTGTTTTTCCAGTCACTTTTTTTTTTTATGACAATCCCAAACACGATGTATTAGAACCTATAGTATTTAGTACTGTGCTTGGGTTGGAGGTTGAGAAGACGAGAGAAGATATTTGCTGACATTAGACTTGAACTTCTGTAGACTGTAATTTTGAGGAGAGACATATGAAGGAAGATTGTTCCAGAAAACGGCAGTTGGATGAATAAATGAGGTAGATGAAAAGCTGGTTCTGTGGGTTTGAAGTTGGACAGTAAATGGATGTTGGCTGGTGGCGGCATGTTCGGACTGTTTTGAAAGAGAGAGAGAGTGGGAATTATGGAAGCCAATTCAAAAGAACAATGCCCACAGAAGTATCTGTAGAAAAGGCATTCAGCAGAAACAGTACATCTGTGAGACAGCGAGTTGAGAGACTCTGTTAGAGATGAGTCATTAATTAAACTAACTGCCCTCTTCTGAATGGAATCTAGAAGCCTGAGAGAGGTTTTGGGGACACTGCCCCAGATGTGGGAACAATTTTCCATTGTAGGGTGGATTTGTGATTTGTACAGAGTGAACAGCTATTTGGAAGAAAATAAACACTGAGAACAAAAGAGAAAACCAAGTTTTTTAGATGCAGAGGAAGAAATATTTGTAATGTGCTTGTGCCAAGAGAGATTAGAAGTCAGAGTAATCCCTAAAAGAGATATCATTTTTCCTAGAAATCGGAGTGTCACCAAAGATAAGTATAGCTGAAGAAGAATCCTTTTTGTGAGATATAAGACAGGGCCGAGTTTTAGAAGCATTGAAATCAATGAACTTGTCTTTGCCCCACTGGAGAATTACCTGGAGATCAGCATTTAAGGAATTGGTAGCGCATATTCGAGAAATTGAAGCTGATTGAGCAGGCCGAGGTTTCTCAAACTGGAAAGTGGAATGCAATGCGCTATCATCAGCAAACCTATGGATAGGATTTCCGATCAATGGAAGAAGGTCATTAATATACAATAGGAAAAGATTGGAGGAAAGAACTGAACCTTGGGAGACACCAGCATTAGTGGACAAGTTAGAAGACAGAGCCATCTACCATCACCCTCAGTGAGCGATCAGAGAGAAAACTCTATACCCAATTACAAAAAACAGTTGGCAAACCATAAGATGGAAGTTTATTTAGAAGACCTTTATGCCAAACACGACCGAAAGCCTTTGAGATGTCAAGAGCAACTGCCTGTGTTTCATCAAACTTTTCCATTGAATTTGTCTATAAATGGGTAACATAAGCCAAATTATCACCAGTGAATCGACACTGACCAAATCCATACTGGCGATTGTTGATCAGATGGAAGGTTTCTCGGTATTTTAAGTGTTGGCAGTTAATTGATTTCTCCATTACTTTAGAAAGAGTAGAAGTAATTGAATGGGAGGGATTTCTCACCCTTTTTAAGAACTGGCTGGATAAGAGAAAATTTCCAAGCAGAAGGAAAAAACGCCATGGGAATAAGAAAGTGAAAAAAGGCGGCAAAGAACAGGAGTAAGTTCAGGAGCGCAGGTTTTGATAACAAGTGGAGAAATACCATCAAGACCTGGAGCTTTCTTAGCATCAAAATCCTTCTGACATCCTTTTGATGGAAGACCACAGGAGGCATTGAATGGAACGTGTTGGGAATGGTGGGAGGTGTTTTACCAAGATCATTAATACATGAGTTGGAAATAAAATGGGATGCTAACAAGTCAGCTTTATCCTTGACTGAGGTGACAATAGAACCATCTGGTTTTGACAGATGGGCAAAAGTTGTGGCCAATAGCTTTGGCAAGAGACCAGAATGCTTGGCTACCATTAGGGCAAGAAGCAAGTTTTCTACTCTTATCCTGCTCAAAATCTAGTTTGAACTGATTAATAACTGCTTTACAATTGTTGCAAGCTTTGGTGTAGGCAGAAAATGAAACTGAAGAATTGGAAACAAGCCAATTACGATATGCAGCATTGTTCTCCTGAACGGCCTTAGCACATTTATTGGAAAACCAAGGTATAGATAAAGGGTGAGATTTTTAAGTGGAGTATGGGATAAACAATTCCATTCCTACAAGAATAATTTCATTGACACAAACTGAGCAAAAGTTGACACCAGAAGTTTTGAAAAACGTAGTCCGACCAAGGAAAAGAAGAAAATAAATCTCGCAGGTCATCCAATTTTGCATTCTTGTAATGCCAAACAACATGAGGTTGGGAATAGCCATTAGATAAAGGTTCCATTGGAAAACAGACAATCACCAAGTTGTGATCTGAGTTGCTTAAAGGACCACTCATTCGACCATATACTTAGAAGGATTTTTTGTGAGAAAAAGATCAAGCGTGTTGGCTGTATGGTTAGGATTGTCTGGTATTCTTGTAGGTAAATGAACAATCTGTTGCAAGGTCAGTAATTGCAAAAGCCTCAGCATCTCGACCAGCTGGGTCAGTGTAGCTAGAAAACGGAAGACAGCTGGAGTTGTGAACATTAAAATCACCAAGGAAAATTACCCCACTGTTAGGAAAGTTTGACTGGAGAAAGTCAAGTTGCAAAGGGAGGAAGTCAAAGAGTTCCAAGTGATTAGTGGAATTGGGAGAACTAGAGACAACAGATGGATTTGACAAAATGAGGTAGAGAGATTTTAAGCCAGAGAAGATCGAAAAGAGGAGATTCCAAATTACCAAGTGTCTGACAGGGAAAATCGGAACGGACGTTTGCACAAGTACCACCTTTGAGGTGAAAGGAATCATACAGTGAATAATTTGGACAATTGAGATCAATAGTTGAATCAACCGATAAGTGAGATTCTGTCAGAAAAAGTACATGGGGGTTTGGCAGACTGCAAGTGGAAATGGACATTATTGAGATAAGAATTGAGACCACATATTTGTGAAATGAACTAATAAGTGTTTTTGGAGGTTTAGATCTTTTCGCAGATAAGCCTACTCTATTAATTTGAGAATTCATGGTTTATTCAATAGTAAGAAAAAGTTGGGGGGACATTCTGTATGAAGTAATGAAATTTTGTAAGAATATACCCAGATCCTTGACATAACATGGCCTCGACAATACCCTCCGCATACACACTACTTGGACTCCCTCGAGTCACTATCTGGTAGAGTAGAGGTAGCAAGATTGTACTCTAGCTTATTCGGAAACCTAAAGTGTTACCAATAGCTTCGGTCCGGCGTACTAACTAGCGGCCGGCCTGCGAACACCATTTTAGAGCTGTACCCTCGAAATGTAAGGATGATTGGATCTCACCGTGATGTCCATCATAACCTCAAAAGTCATCAGTCATACTGCATGATAGAAGAGATGGGAAAGGCTTGACCAGAACTTAGTTCTGGAGACTAAACATGGATTTTCACTTCAAACCTCCAATAAGCAAAGTGCTGGTATTGCACCGGTTGATGAGAGTCATCTACAACATTGTATTGCCTACTAACACATAGGGGTGGCATTCCTCCATGTGGTGTGGGCGCTACACCTTGAGCCCTGCTTATGTTGGTTCACACCTGGGTGGTCACTCACAGCGTGCTTGTGTATGGGGGTTATACCCAGGATTACTAACAGTCCCATCATCATGAAGGTGCAAGCAGAGGATTTGGTTGTCACAACCGTCCAGACTTCACCAAAATTGGGTTCACTTGACTTGAATGTCTGAATAGCAGTTCCATCAGCATTTTAGACTCCCAGGTAGCAAGTACAGCTTGACTCGCATATCTGAGAGAATGTGTGCGACAACCTCAAGGTGTATCCTCCGTTCATCCTCTGTAGCCAGGTGGGCAGGAGCAGCAGTGCGTAGCACACGCTTCTTGATTAGACCTGGGTTCGAGCCCGTGACCACCAAATACGGAGGATGCGGAAAGGTCAGGGAATGACCACCGCATATCTATGGAGCAGTATGGCCTTAGTTGCTAATGCTCCTAAAAACCAAATAACAACAACCTCAAGGACCAAATGCTACACTATGCATATTGAATATGCTACACTATATCAATATGCATATGCCACACTACATATATTGAAAATGAAATCTGTATCAGTAATATATAAATAATGAAACTGTAATCTTATTAATCTTCCTTTGCTTTTAGTTTTGTATGATGTCTAGTAATGATAATTAACTTATAGCAAAGGCTTAATTTATTCAGCATTCACTTCTTAATCCATATTTTCTTATTGAAGTTCAAAAGAAGAGGTAAAGATGAAGGTTTAACTGGATTATTAACCAAAACTATGCCCTGAGGAAGGAGTGCACTGCTCTTTACTCTGGTTGTCATCCATAAAATCTCATGTAAACGAGAAAACTAAATATAGGGTTAGAAGCCAAGAGTCCAAACAGAGGACTTTCGATATATTCATCGTCATTTGGCTAAGTGGTATAAATGAAGGTAAGGTTATATAGTAGTTCTAGTTCCCATGGTGTGTCACACCCCCGTTCATCCTCAGCCAATAAACCTTTTGTCAAAATTGTTCACTTCCGCAGAGCTATCCTGGCTCGAGTACAGCTTCAACTTTGCTGTTAATGGTAATTGATATCCCATCAAAGACAGTATAATTGAACTACAGGTTAAGTTAGAGAACCACTCCAAAAAAGGAAAAAAATAAAAACTTTTAATACATGAGATGAATGCTATCGTTAATTCACATATTAGAACACGGCCCAACATTAGTGAGCAACAATTACAGGATCTACATAGACTTCGAAGAAATGATGATATTGTCATTCTGAAAGCTGATAAAGGAGATACAACTGTAATTTTAGATAAGAGTGCATACATAGAGAAATTTTGACAGGTTCCTTTAGATAATGACATGTATAAGATAGATAATACATGCACAGTTTCAAGGTTAAAGAACCAGTTAGACATTATTCTTAGGAAACTTAGGACAAACAAAGAGATAAGTTAATACACGTTACAACATATTGGCATTAGGAGAAATATCTTACCATACATATTCGGTATCGTTAAGTTACACAAAACAGGTTACCCATTACAACCTTTTGTCTCACAACCCTAGGGGCTCACATCTGGTGAGTATGGGCTAGGCACAACCAGGGTCCTAAGCTGGATATCATCATTGTTCTCTTTCTTTGTGATTCCCTTCTACTTTTTTTTCTCTCTCTCTCTCGGGGTAACTCGGGGAATTTTTTTTTTGGCTGGTGCAGCATAAGCCTCAGGCTTCCTTGCACCATATAGCTAATAATAATAATAATAATAAGAAGAAATCAGCTTTTGCTAATTTATCGTCGTTCCTTGTCAAGATAATCTTGCAATTAATGAAATTCTCAGAATTCAGGGTATATAATACCAATCAAGTGGTTGAACACATCAACAACTTTGTCATAACAGACAGTGATATACTTGCATCATATGATGTAGTCTCTCTTTATACTAATGTAAATGTAGATTATATGTTGCAGAAATTACAGGATCTGCTAACAAATAGATACTACACTAAAAAATTGCACTACTCTCAGTATCAAAAGTATTTTGGAATTAAAATCTATATTAATTAGAGCAAAACACTTCCGGTTTGAAGATAATTTATGAACTACCGATGGGGTTAGGCATTTCAGCCCCTCTTTCTGAAATCTATTTGGCAAGTGTTGAAAATCAATTACTTCGGCCATTCCCTTCAGAGATCAAACTATTTCTACAGTATCAGACAACATATTATTAATCAGTAATAAAACAGTTATTGGTAACCTGCTAACCAAATTTAACTCTATACATAATAGAGTTAAATACACCTTAGAATTGGAGGAAGATAACGGTATTATTTTCTTAATTTAATTATATGTAAAAATGATATCAGACTCGGAACAAAGATATATAGGAAGCAAACATACACAGGAAAATTTTTATTCCCACGATTCATATAGTACAAAGAAATCTGTATTGCACAATCAGATATACAATGCAACCCCAGGGACTCGCATCTGGTGAGTATGGGCTTGGCACACCCAGGGCCCTGAGCTGGGCATCATCATTCTTCTCTTCCTTGGTGATTCCCTTTTATCTCTCTCTCTCTCAGGCTTCCTTATATGGCTAATAATAATATATGCCATATCACCATATGGCTAATAATAATAAAATAATAATAAAAAATATAGTCAGTCACAGCAAGACTTAACAAAAACGTTCAGAGCTAGAAAGTACCCTATGCAGTTGATTCAAGGCACTATATCAGCAGTAAAAAATAGTACCAACAATCCTTATAACAATATTAGTACAGATTACATATAATACACCAAAATTGTTCTCCCATACCATAGCCAGTTTCCAAAACAACTTCGTAACGTTTTCTTAAGGACTGACATCACATTAGTCTTTTCTTCCTATAATAAACTGGGAGCCTCTAGTAATTACAAAGAGACAAGTACCAAATACAAGACGTTAGCAATATAATATATCTCATTAAGTGTCAACCAGGTTGTAAAGCCTGTTACATAGGTAGCACCATTATGAAGTACGGGTCATCTAAAATGGAGAACATGAGAGCGTAACACTATCACAACAATTTTAAGACCAACCAAGGGGGCACCGAGCTTACACAATGTGTGCAGTCATATAATCACAACCCGTTAATTGACTCCACTATCACCCTAATTAAATTGAATTCCAATTATAGGATATTTTAATATGAAGCCTTAACAACAGAATGGTTTCGGAAAAATATGTCACTTGAAATATTAAACACAAGACTACCGACTAGTCTTTCACCAATATGGAACCTTGTGCACTTCAAATTCCCACGTGTTTAAACTACTATATAAACCTTACCTTCATTTATACCTTAACTAAGCTAACTGATGATGAATATATCGAAAGTCTCCTATTTGGGCTTTTGGCATCTGATCCTATAGTTCTAGTTTTCTCGTTTACATGAGATTTTATGGATGACAACCGGAGGAAAGAGCGGTGCACTCCTTCTTCCTCTGGGCATAGTTTGTTAATAATGCAGTTAAACCTTCATCTTTACCTCTTCTTTCGAACTTCAGTAAGAAAATACGGATTAAAAGGTGTGTGCTGAACAAATTAAACCTTTGTTATAAATTATGAGTAAATAGACAGCATTTTAAGCTTTAATTATAAATTTTTAACTGTATACTGTCTAGATGATGAAATAGCATTTTATAAAGAAATGCTCATGTTACTAATGATCATATTTTGTTTTCAGAACTGTCATGATTTAGATGCATTACAAACAACAGATGCAGCAGACTGTTCTAGTATTGGAAGTAATCAAAGTAGTAGTAGTGATAAACACTGCTGCCCAAATTCATTAACAAATATACGTGATAAGGTGGCCATAAGTATTCCAAAGGTGCAAGAATTAGAGAAAAAAGTAAAAACAATTCCTCTCCTCCAGGTGAGAAATGGTAGTGATATGCAGTAAATATAGGTAGCCCTCGGTTTATAATGGGATTCATTCCTGTCACAAAAAAAAATCTGAGTGAAATGAACCTAATTATAATGTAAGTCAAATGAGTTACATTCCAGGCTCCTCTCAAAACTGACATGAGCAATATAATATTATTATATTTAAAGCTCTGGAATGAATGCTGTAATGTAAAAACAGTATTTTTATGAATATAAATCAATTAAATGTGATACAATATAAAATAACCAAGCTAAATTTAATTAAATAAAAAAAATTTTGTCCATATACTTTGAAATGTTCAAAACCCAGACTCCAAAGTTTTTTTTTAAGTGCCAATGTAAGGCCTCTGCATTGATCTTTTTTGACAGTGGCATAATGCAGTGATTTTACTTCTTTGATGAAGTCCGTGGTTGAGAATCTTTCCTTTTTTTTTTTTAAAGAAAGCATGCAGTGTTGACTATCAAGATTTCCTCTCTTTCTTTGAGAATCTCAGAACAAAGGCAAATGAATACAATTACACTCCTTTTCACTTTTGTACTTTGCTCCTAGTTGAGGACAATATCATATGCTCATCAGTGAGAGCCTGCATGGCTGAAAGGATGCACTGTAGATCACTTGTATTCATAGATTTTAGAGGAAGCTCTTCGTCTTTTTCTTTGTCCTCCTTTTGTTGGCTTAGTTCTTTAGCCAAGTCTTCATTGGAAAGCTGCTGTCCATGGCTATCCAACAGCTCTGTTACATTGTCACCTGTAACCTTGTTCAGTCTTGCCTCTTGTGGCAGCTTGCTAACGTCTTCAGCAATGTTCTCCACTGGCCTGTGAAGTTGTGCATAAACTGTGGGAGAAGTTTGCGCATACTTCATTCAAACAGTTCGCTGATACTTCCTCCCAAGCTGCGTTGATGTTATTATAATGACCTTCAAAATGTCAAATGAGTGCCAATAATTCTTGATAGTTTTGTTTGACCTGTCCAAAATTCACCATTTCCATGAAGGTTTAGCAGAGGTAATAGGCTTTAAAGGTTGATATTATTCCCTGGTCAATTGGTTGCAAAACTGAAGTGGTGTTTTGGTGGTATGTAAACAACATTGACTTCCAGAAATGTTCTGGCTTCAGCAAGGTGTGCAGGATGGCCAAGGGGCATTGTCCAAGAGAAGAGCCCTGGATGGTAACTGATTCTCTTGACAAAAACTGAGTGTTTGTAGGGCAAAAATAGTTTATGTACCAATCCAAGAATATTTTTTCTGTCACCCAAGCTTCCTGTTTCATTTCCAGTAGACTGGTGGCTTTGTTTAGGTCCTTTAGAGCATGAGGTTTCTGTGGATGGTACACCAACATTGGTTTTAATTTTAAAGTGCCAGTGACATTTACACCCAGCAGAAGCATTAGCCTGTCTTTTGCAGCCTTGAAATCTGATGCAGACTGCTCTTCATGGGCAAAGAAAGTTTGTGATAACTTCTTCCAATAAAGCATAGTATCTTCAACATTAAAAACAAGATCAGGAGAATAATTACCCTTCTCTACAATGGCTTGAAAATCTGCAGGAAATGCTGCAGCAGCCTCACCAATTAATTTTCACAGTGGCACTTTGAGATTTAAATCTCGTGAACCATCCCATGCTACTTTGAAAATGTCTCGTCACCACCCTCTTTTTTTTCTTAAGATTTTAAAAAATTTATAACTGTATATCGAGTTTGCCTTATCGGTAATGAGATCTCAAGTCAATGGAATGTTTTTTTTTTTTTTTTTTTTTTTTTTTATTTTAGTCATCCACCCACCCACACACAATGGACAATAATTTCTCCATTTCTTCTAAAAGTTTACTTCTGCTATAATTCATTTGTACCATGCTTACTGTTGTAGCATTGTTGCATTCACTGTTTTATTTCATCCCATTTTTCATTATGGTACTCACGGTCAATGGAGGAAATTTCATACTTCTACGCACATTAGGACGTGTCTGATCATCTTTCATTCTACGAATTACTTCCATCTTTTTTTCCAATGTGACAGATCTGCGTGACATTTTCACATTCACGTGGCTGTACTGCACTTCTGTTACTACACGTAGCAGCTCTTATTTAATTAAATTATTCAACAGTTTTACCTTTAAACTCACAAATTGACACTGTAGAATGCCTCAACAATAGTACACTAACAAGTGAACTAATTGACATCTCTGATTGACTGTGCTGTTTCTTTACATATCTGGTATTTATAGTAGAGCATCTTTGAAATTTTTTTATAGTTTTTTATATTTTTGGTCTTCTGGTTTCAAATCAGTCATCAGTGTGAATTGTTGCAAAACAAACAGTTGTAAACCGAAGGCTACCTGTATAATTTTATTTTATTTTATAAGAATTGAAGTGTAATAAAATTTTTAGTTAAATGTTAATTTCATTAAAGTGGTTATCAATTTAATTTTCAGTAATATGCATTAATTATTTCAATTCTTTTAATGTATAGCAATAGTAGAGACATATGATGCAAAAAAGCAAACTTATATAGCATTGGCCAAAAAGAGAAAAAAAAAAAAAACCTTCCCGTTTCACCCATCCATTCAAGAGTTTGTTTAGTTCAGCCTTGAATTTATTTAAGCTGTCAACTTCCACAACAACAGATGGAAGTGTGTTCCAGCAATCAACCACCCACTGGCTAAAGGAAAATTTCCACACATCTATTCTACAATTGTCTTTCCTCATTTGAATTTATGCCCCCCTGAGGTGTGGAATCTCAGCAAGAAGAAGAATCCCATCAGCATTGAGCTTGATCAAACCATTCAAGGCCTTATACACCTCAATCAGATCACCTTGTAGGTGCCTAGTTTACAGATGCTGTAATTTGCAGAATTTAAGCCTTTCTGCTCACTAATCTTGTTGCTCTTCTCTGTACTTGTTTCCAGCAGCCCTACATTTTTCCTAAAATGAAGCCTCCAGATCTGTATGGAGTTCTCAATGGTGTGGCCTGACCATTACCTTATACAAGGGAATAATCACATCCTTATCCCTGCTAGCAAAATTCCTATATATTATTGATAAGATCCAATGTGCTACTCTCACAGCCTGTTTGCACTGCTCATAAAAATTCATCTCTGACTGCACAATTAACCTCGGGTCTTTTTCATTCATGAGTGTAGTACCGCACAGTTGGTATGTTACTCTGGGGTTACTGCTACCCATATGCAGCACTTTGCATTTGTCAATGTTAAACTTCAGTTGCCACCTCTCAGCCCATCTGCTCAACTTTTCCAGATCCTGTTGCAGTAGCTACTGTCCTTACTGTCATTATCAATCCTACCAACCTTCGTATGGTATACAAACTTGGACATTAACCCTGATATATCTTCATCAATATCATTGATAAAAACAGGAAACAACAATAGGCTCAACACGGACTCCTGGGGATGCCACTAACATTAGTCCACGAAGAGCAGTGTCCATTGATTGCCACTCTGTCTTCTCACACTCAACCATTCCTTTATCCATAGCAGAAACTTGCCTTTAATGCCATACTGCTCTAACTTGTACAGTAGTCTTCCCTGTGCAACAGTATTAAAAACTTTCCTGAAATCCAAGTACAGTCAATTCCGGTTATTTGGGATTTTGGCCCAATTAAGCGGCTGCCCCAATTATCCGAAGTTTCATGTAAATAGTTAAAAAAAAAAAAAAAAAATACAATGGCCCCCCCACTTTACAATTGGTTCACTGTACAATCAAATCATGTTACAATGGACTCACCATAGTAAAGTACCGTTAACTATACGATTTGTAGTAAGTGCCAGTCATTGTGATCATGTTTGTGAATTGAATTTTAATTCTATTAAACAGAGATTCTAATTAGCGAAAATAGGAGGAATATTATCCACAGACTATAAAAGTAAAGATATATTAAAGCACAAATTTACCCTTTATTACCTTACCAATTAAAAAATTAAATGATACGTGAAAATTGGAAGAATATACATGATAATTGGCATAATTAATACGTACTGTAATGTGTACGTGCTAACTAGTTGACATTTCTGTTCACTGACATTTGTAGGTGGGGGGTAAAATTTAAAACAGTAAAAAGATAAGCAATCAGTAACAAAGAACATGGCACACACAAATTGCAAGTAATACGATACACACAAGTGAGAATGGAGTAACAAGTTAAGAAGCTTTAAAAATAGGAATGAAGAGAAAATTCTGAAAATAAATTTTTTTATATGATTGAAGATTTCATAGAAGTGTGGGTTATTTCACCATAATAATCCACAGAATTCCAGCTGTCAGTATTATCGCAAATTCAATAAGATCGAGTTAAGATTCTTAGCAAAGCTTATTTTCTTAGTACTCGCCTCTAGATCCGTATTGATTAGGGTTAAATTTACATAAAGGAAAGTAAAGAGAGTAAAAGTATAAAGCAAAAGTTATCTATTAACATAAATTAATTTAAAAACGTGTCTCCAGGAAGAGGAAGTGCACCACTTTTTTCTGGTTGTCATATATAAAATTATGATGAAGATTCACATGTTTGAAAAACCAAGAGCTGGACGAGAAGCTTTCGATGCCATCGTCATCAGTTGGTAAATGACATGAGTTGTAAGTATTTATTTATAGTATCGTGGTATCCAGGATGCATCACGTTAAACTCATGGAAATTTGATTAGTGTGAGCTCCTATATTGGTGATAGATTCGTGGGTAATTTAGTGTTTAAAATTTCGTATGAGCTATTTTGGCAGAACCATTCTATAGCTAGGGCTTCGTACTGGAATAGCTTATAATTTGATTTAAGTTTAATTAGTGTAATTGCATTATCTATTAATGGATCATGATTAAACGAGTGTATGTGCTGACTGAGTTCAGTTCCTGGTTGGTCTGATTTGAAACTATTATAATGATAGTATGCTCTCGTGTTGGCTGTTCTGGAAGTTCCATATTTTGTGGTGGTGCTACCTATGTAGCATGCATTACATCCAGATTGGCATTTTATAAGGTATATTATATTGTTTGTCTTGAATATTGTATTTATGTTTCTCTATAAGTGTGACTATTGTGTTTTGTGTATGATCAGTACTAATGTTATCAATGCGAGGATTATTAATTTTTTTCTTTTACAGCTAATATGGTTTCTTGAATTAACTGTTTGGGGTATTTTCTAGCTATAAAAGTTTTTTAATCCTCACATTGATAACATTAGTACTGATCATACACAAAGTACAATAGTCACACTTCCGTATCATAGCCAACTTGCACCTCAGCTCCGGAATATTTTCAAAGAAACATTACACTGATTTTTTCATCATATAATAAACTAAGTACTTTTTTCAGCAAATATAGGGAAATATATAAATACAATATTCAAGACATAAACAATATAATATACCTTATAAAATGCCAATCCGGATGTAACGCATGCTACATAGGTAGCACCACCACAAAATATAGAACTTCCAGAAGAGCCAACACGACAGCATACTATCATTATAATAGTTTCAAATCAGACCAACCTGGAACTGAACTCATTCAGCGTGTACACTCTTTTAATCATGATCCATTAATAGATAATGCAATTACACTAATTAAACTTAAATCGAATTATAAGATATTCCAGTACTAAGGCCTAGCTATAGAATGGTTCCGCCAAAATAGCTCATACGAAATTTTAAAAACTAAATTACCCACGAATCTATCACTAATACGGGAGCTCACACGAATAAAATTTCCATGGGTTTAACGTAATGCATCCTGGGTACCACAATACTATAAATCAACACTTACAACTCATGTCATTCACCAACTGATGACGACAACATTGAAAGCTTCTTGTCCAGCTCTTGGTTTTTTAAACACGTGAATTTTCTTCATAATTTTATAAATGACAACCAGGAAAGGGTTGCACTTTCTCTTCCTGGAGACATGTTTTTAAATTAATTCATCTATTAATATAATTGGGAACTTTTACTTTATATTTTACTCTCTTTACATTCCTTTATGTAAATTTAACCCTAACCAATACGGATCTAGAGATGAGTTCTAAGATAATAAGCTTTGCTAAGAATCTTAATAGATAATCAACAGTACTTCAAGGTTTCAGCTGTAAAATTAGTCAATAAGATAGTTTACTATCAGTTTATGATAGATTGCACTAGCAGAAAAGCCCAATAAACAGGTGACTGCTAATTGTTTTTATTGTTTTATAGTTGTGACCCCCAGAAATCCAACCGAACCATGTGGTATGGTTGGAGGCAATCATAGGGTAATCTCCAGTGCTGTGGTCTCCTGCCCCGATTAAACAGCATGTTGTCCCAATTAAGCAAAGTAAACCCAGGCTATTTTCTTGATTGGGTTCTGTTTTTTAAGATTTGTCCCAAATAAACTGGCTGCCCCGATTAACCGGTGGCCCAAATAACTGGAATCCACTGTATATGATATCAAAATTATTTTTTGCATCCGTTCTTTTGTGACCACATCATAGTATCCAATTAAATTGGTCAGAGAAGACTTCCCCTTAACAAACCCATGCTGTGTCTGAACTATAACTGCTGTCTTGTCTAGATGATCCTGAAGTACTTCTTAAACCAGTGACTCCATTATTTTCCCTGGAACAGAAGTTAAACTAACAGGTCTATAATTACTCATGTCACCCTTTTTTATTATTATTATTAGCCATATGGTGCAAGGAAGCCTGAGGCTTATGCCCTTCCATCTCCCTTTGTGAATTAATGAAACATTTGCACATCTCCAATCCATAGGGACCTCCCCTGAGTAAGAATGCCCTTATAATCAGCAAAGGGCCTTCTTACTTCCTTTTCTGCCTCCTTTTATATAACTGGATTTGATTCCATACACCCCAGATGTCTTATGTGTAACTTCAACAATTTATCCTCTACTTTGCTCTCAGTTATTATAAAATCTTTTAACTATCTGTTAGAGTTTGTTAGAGTTTGAAAATCGAACCATCAATATCAAGTGGACCAATTTGATTCATCCCCTTCCTTCTACAGTATATGTAAGTAACAAAGTCTTTACTGTTTTTCTTTGCATCCGTTGCCAAAGATTTCTTGTAATCTGCCCTTGCTTGCTTAAACTCCTTTGACTTGATTACAGGATATCTTATGTCTACCATAGGCATCTGTATCTCCTGATAATTTATATGCATCCCATGCATTTTTCTTCTCTGCCACGATTCTCATTAGTTCATCTAATATCCATTTAGACCTAAACCTTGAACAATATTTCTTGGTATGAAGAGCCTAGTAGCTTCCTTGATCCTATTTAGAATTTGCTGTTGGTAACATCATCAGTTGGTCCCACTGTATAGAATTTAAAAACTGTTTGAGACCACTGTAGTTACCTTTCCGAAAGCAACAACTGAGTTACATCTTTAAATCCCACATCAGTGCACTGTGATCATTGCTACCTAGTAGTTCCTTTATCTACAGATTCTTAATGCATGAATAATCACTGCTGATAATCAGCAGTGATTATTCATTACTACCTCTGGTTGCCTCTCTTACATGCTACTGTAGAAAACAATCATCCAATAAATGCACAAAACTCTTTCTAGTGTGCGAGAGACCAATCCACAAGTTCCAGTCTATATCTGGGAAGTTAAAATCTCCCATTATGAGACAATCTGATTTACTGTCCCACTATTTCTCTGTACTGTTGTTCATTGTACTCATCAGTCATTAGGCCTATAACATACTCCTACTCTAAATTTTTCTTTCCCATGATGTCACACCAAACTGACTCAACACTGCACTGTCCTTCCATGTCAACTGGATCTACTTCCGTAGATTTTGTTTCTTAACTAACACATGACCCCTCCTCTCTTTCTATACACAGTGCCCCCAAATTAAAATTCTGCATTCCTTATATCTGTGTGACACCACATCTCTGATATCCCAACAATATCTGCCTCTAATGTCTTGGCGCCTCCGTAGCCAGGTGGGAAGGAGCAGCAGTGCGTAGCACAGGCTTCTTGATTAGACCGGGGTTCGAGCCCATCACCACCAAATACAGAGGATGTGGAAAGGTCAGGGAATGATCACCGCATATTCCCGGAGCAATATGGCCTTAGTTGCTAATGCTCCTAAAAACCAAATAACAACAACAACAACAACTCTAATGTCTTGACCAGCACCTTAAATTCATCAAATTTATTTACTATACTCCTGGCATTGGTGTACATTGAAGTATACATGCACCTATTCTTACTCTTAGTTACCCCAACACAGCCCATGTATTTACTTGTTCTGTGATTACTCCCAACAGTCTTTGAAATCCTCAGCACCTTGCTTTTCAGGCTGCTGCTCATTCCAATAGAAGAAGTGCAAGAATCGCTTCACCTCTGCCTGTGGCTACTGTTAATCTCTGAATCCCCCACTCCAAGCAAGCAGTTTTCCGACTCACCTAACATTGCCTCTATAGCATTAGCAAATATTCTTGCACCCTTTCTATTTAAGTGTATCCCATCCCTTTAGAAGCAATCTCTCCTGTTAGCAAGCACAGACCACACTGTGAAAAATTCTACCACATGGGCCCTGCACAATCTCTCCAGGGCTGAATTGATTGACAAGGCTCTCATCATATACTCCCTTCTATTGTGTCTGGGCAGAATTGCAGACACTTTCAAATTTAACCCTAACTTGTGATCTTTTTTTTCCAACTTTGACGTGTACTTGTTAAGTAAGTCTGCAGATCTCCTATTCTTAATGTCATTAGTGCCAGTGTGTACATCAATATCATCCTTTGTGCCCTTAAAAGATGAGTTCTACTCTTCAATGTCATCAGCTTTTGTCCCTGGCAGAAATACCCTGGTCTTATTCCACCTATCCTTTTTGCACAATATTTCCTGTCTCCCTGACAATAGTCACCAACAATAACTAGTATGGTTCTTTTTATGTAGAACAGAATTAACGTTGCTTTATCACTAGCTAAAGCAAAGTTTGTTATTGTAAAATTGCATGTTGTACATGCAATTTAAATTGCAGTTGTGTATTATTTGTTATCTTATTTAGGCTGATATCATTTGTTATTTTATTGGTTCTAAAAAAACCTAAGCCTTGTAATAAAATTTAACAATATATTTACAACTACCCTGACTGTAGTATCAAATAGCTGGTATGTTAATCTGGGATTATTGCCACCCATATGCCACAACTTGCATTTATCAATATTAAATTTCAATTAGCATTAGCATTATTAGAGGCATACGATGCAAGAAATCAAGCTTATGCAGCATCATCCAAAAAAAAAAAAAAAAGACCCCTCCCATTTGTTCTAAATGCCTATCCAGCTCAGCCTTAAATTTATTTAGGCTATCAACTTCCACAACAAAAGATGGAAGTCTGTTCCACCAATCAACTATCCGCTGGCGAATGGCAAATTTCCACACATCTATTCTACAACTGTATTTCCTCAATTTTAATTTGTGCCCCCCCCCCTCAGGTTCTTATTCTGAGCAAGAGGAAGAATTCCATCACAATTCACCTTGCTCAACCCATTCAAGTCATTATTATTACCCATATAGTGCAAGGAAGCCTGAGGCTTATGCTGCACCAGCCAAAAAAAAATTTTTCTGAATCACCGAGAGAGAGAGAGAGAGAGGGGGGGGGTGAAGGAAGGAATCACCAAGAAAAGGAATGATGTTATCCAGCTCAGGACCTTGGGTCTGCCAAGCCCATACTCACCAGATGTGAGCCCGTGGGGTGTACAACTCAATCAGATCATCTCGCAGGTGCCTACTCTCCAGGCACTGCAATTTGCAGAACTTAACTCTTTCTTCGTAAGAGTACCCGTTTGTTCCCCTCAGCAATCTTCTTGCCCTTCTTTGTACTCATTCTACAACTCTACATCCTTTCTAAAATGAGGCCTTCAGACCTGTACCCAGTACTCTAGGGGTGCCTCCGTAGCCAGATGGGCAGGAGCAGTGCATAGTGCTTCCTGATTAGACCGAGGTTCAAGCCCATGACCACCAAATATGGCGGATGCGGAAAGGTCAGGGAATGACCACCGCATATTCCTAGAGCAACATGGCCTTAGTTGCTAATGCTCCTAAAAACCAAATAACAACAACAACAACAGTACTATAGGTGTGGCCTGACGATTGCTTTGTATAATGGGATAATCAGTCCTTGCTAGCAAAATTCCAATATATCATTGACAAGGCTCCATGACCTGCCCTGGCAGCCCATCTGCACTGCTCAGCAAACTTCATATTTGACTCCACAATTACCCACAGGTATTTTCCACTACCCTGGTTGTAGTACCACACAGTTGGTAGGTTTCTCTTTGGTTATTGCTACCCATATGCAGCACTTTGCATTTGTCAATGTTAAACTTCAGTTGCCACTTCTCAACCCATTTTCCCAACTTATCTAGATCCAGTTGGAGTAGCATGCTGTCTTTACTGTCATTAACAACCCTGCCAACCTTTGTATCAGCTGCAAACTTGGACATTAAACCTGATATACCTTCATCAATATCATTGATAAATATACAAAACAACAGTGGATCCAACACCAAACCCTGGGGAACTCCACTACTAACATTTGTTCGTAAAGAGCAGTGTCCATTGATTACCCACTCTCTGTGGATTCCCACTCAACCATCCCTTTATAGTAGTAGTAGTAGTAGTAGTAGTGGCACTTGATGCAAGAAAGCAAGTGTAGGAGCTTATGCAGATTCAGCCAAAAAAAAAAAAAAAAAAATCACACCATACCCTCCAAATGCCTGTCCAGTTCCTCCTTAAATTTATTTAACCTATCAACTTCTACAACGACAGATGGAAGTTTGTTCCAGCAATTAACCACCCGCTGGCTAAAGGCAAATTTCCGCACATCTATTCTACATCTATCCTTTCTTAATTTGAACTTATGTCCCCGTAGGTTCGTATTCTGAACAAGTGGGAGAATCCCATCAGAATTCAGCGTGCTCAACCCATTCAAGGCCTTATAGACCTCAATCAGATCACCGCGCAGGTGCCTAGTCTCCAGCCACTGCAATTTGCAGAACTTAAGCCTCTCTTGGTAAGAGGATCCCTTCATTCCCCTCACCAATCGTGTTGCTCTTCTCTGTACACGCTCAAGCAAATCTACATCCTTCCTAAAATGAGGCCTCCAGACCTGTACGCAGTACTCAAGGCGTGGCCTGACCATTGCCTTATACAGAGGGACAATCACCTCCTTTTTCCCTGCTAGCAAAATTCCTATATATCATTGACAAAACCCCATGACCTGCCCTAGCAGCCTGTCTACATTGCTCAGAAAACTTCATATCTGACTGCACAATTACTCCCAGGTCTTTTTCATTTTCTACCACCTTAAGTGTAGTACCACACAGTTGGTACGTTTCTCTGGGGTTACTTCTACCCATATGCAGTACTTTGCATTTGTCAAGGTTAAACTTCAGTTGCCACTTCTTAGCCCATCTGCCCAAATTATCTAGATCCTGTTGCAGTAGCACACTGCCATTACTGTCATTAACAACCCTGCCAACCTTCGTGTCATCTGCAAACTTCGACATTAAGCCTGATATACCTTCATCAATATCATTGATAAATATACAAAACAACAGTGGACCCAACACCGAACCCTGTGGGACTCCACTAATAACATTAGTCCACGAAGAGCAGCACCCATTGATTACCACCCTCTGTCTTCTCCCACTTAACCATCCTTTTATCCATTGTAGCAACTTACCCTTAATACCATTCTGCTCCAATTTGTACAGTAGTCTTCCATGCGCAACAGTGTCAAAAGCTTTCCTGAAATCCAAGTATATGATATCAAAATTATTTTTTGCATCCAGTTCCTTTGTGACCACATCATAATAACCAATCAAATTTGTCAGACAAGACTTTCCCTTAACAAACCCATGCTGTGTCTGAATTATTGCTGCAGTCTTGTCTAGATGATCCTGCAATGCATCTTTAACCAGTGACTCCATTATTTTACCCGGAACAGAAGTTAAACTAACTGGTCTGTAATTATTCGTGTCACCCTTCGAACCTCCTTTGTGAATTGGGGATACATTTGCACATCTCCAGTCCGTGGGAACCTCCCCTGAATCCAAGGATGCTCTCATAATTATGGCTAAGGGTTTGCTTAGTTGCTTTGCCGCCTCCTTTAATATAACTGGATAGATCCCATCCGCCCCAGGTGCCTTTCTTATGTTTAACTTCAACAATTTCTCCTCCACTTTGCTCTCAGTTATTACAAAATCATTAAGCACACTGCTACAATTTGATAACCTTCTTCCATTTTCAAACTGTAATGATTCCTCACATGTGAATGTAGATGCAAAATACTCATTCAGTTTGTTTGCTATCTGAGCAGGATCATCAACAGTCGAACCATCGATGTCAAGTGGACCAATCATATTCATCCCCTTCCTTTTAGAGTTTATATAAGTAAAGAAATCCTTGCCGTTTTTCTTAGCATCTTTTGCCAAAGATTTCTCGTAATCCGCCTTTGCCTGCCGAACCTCCTTTGTGACCTGATTACAGACTAGCTTATATCTGCTACAGGCTTCTGCGTCGCCTGATAATTTATATGCATCCCATGCATTTTTCTTCTCTGTCACGAGTCTCATTAGTTCATTTGATAACCATTTAGGCCTAAACCTTGAACAATATTTCTTCATCGGTATGAAAAGTCTAGTAGCTTCCATGATTAATTCCTTGAATGCTTCCCACTTAGAATTTACTGTTTGTAACATCGTCAGTTGATCCCACTGTACAGAATTTAAAAACTGTCTGAGACCACTGTACTCCCCTTTACGGAAGCAAAAACCCTTTCCTTAACCCCTGACGGTAGTTACCTCTTTGAGTAAATCCCACTTCAGCACACTGTGATCACTGCCACCTAGTGGTTCCTTTATCTGCAAATTCTTAATACACGAATGATCACTGCTGATAACCAGATCAAGAGTATTACTTTCTCTGGTTGCCTCTCGAACATGCTGCTGCAGAAAACAATCATCCAATAAATCCACAAAAGTCTGACTAGTGTGTGAGTGACCAACCCACAAGTTCCAGTCAATATCTGGGAAGTTAAAATCCCCCATTATAAGACATTCTGATTTACTGGCCCACTCTATTTCTCTGTACAATTGTTCATTGTACTCATTCGAGTCATTAGGCCTATAACACACTCCTACTCTTATTTTTGCTTTTGCAGTGCTTATGTCACACCAAACTGACTCAACAGTGCACTGTCCATCTATATCAACTGGATGCACTTCTTTTGATTTTATGTTTTTCTTAATTAACAGCATAACACCTCCTCCCTTTCTGTCCTGTCTATCCTTTCTGTACACATTGTACTCCCCAAATTCCAGTTCTGCATTCCTTATATCTTTGTGACACCACGTCTCTGCTATCCCAACAATATCCGCCTTTGATGTCTTGACCAACACTTCAAATTCATCAAATTTATTTACTATACTTCTAGCATTGGTATACATGCAAGCATACATGCTCCTATGCCTATTCCTTGTTACCCTAACACATCCCATATACCCAACTATTCCAGGATGACTGCCATCCGTCCCTGAAACCCCCAACACCCCTCGCTCCAGGTCGCTTCTTATTCTAATAGAAGTTGTGCAAGAATCACCTTCACCTCTGCCTGCGGTTACTGTTAAACTATTAGTCTTTGTATCCCCCCAGGCTAGCAGTTTTCCGACCCACCTAACACTGCCTCGATAGCATCAGCAAATATTCTTGCACCCTTTCTATTTAAGTGTATCCCATCCCTGTAGAAGCAATCTCTCCTGTTAACAAGTACAGTCCAGGCTGAAAAAAATTCTACCCCTTGAGCCTTGCACAATCTTTCCAGGGCCGAATTGATCGACAAGGCTCTCATCATATACTCCCTCCTATCGTGTCTGGGCAGAATTGCAGACACTTTCACATTCAACCCTAATTCTCGGCTTTTTTTCAACAGTGACCTGTACTTGTTGAGTAATTCCGCCGGTCTCCTACTCTTAATATCATTAGTGCCAACGTGTACAACTATATCACCTTTTGTGCCCTTGAAAGATGATATCCGCTCTACAACGTCATCAACCTTTGCCCCTGGCAGACATACCCTGGTCCTGTTCCACCTATCCTTTTTACATAGCATGTTCCCTGTTTCCCTGACAATAGAGTCACCAACAACTAATAGTTCCTGTGGGACCAGCGCATTCTGCCTTGGGGTTTGCCGCTGTGTTGCGCGATGACCAAGTGCAAGCTCTGGCGTTGATGTGGGCAGCTGAGAGCTTGATGGGCCCCTCAATTTATTTCCTTCGAGGGCATCCACCCTGTCCTTCAAACTCTCATATAGGCCCATAATAACGCTGAGTTGTCGCCTGATTTCCTTACACTCCTTACATCGCGCACACACAAAGACATCCCCCACGGCAATATCATGTTCCGTTCCAGAGAGTTCGGCAAACATTTCACAAGATGCACATTTTTTTAGGTTGTGACGCGTTGGAGAATCGCCCCCCTCAGTTCTCCCCCGAGTCACAACACTCCTGCCACTTTGTGCCCGTTGCTTTGCTGCTCTAGTTCGGGGCATGGTAGTTTAAATTAATAAAATCAATAAATTAAATGTCAGTAGTATTTGAATAGAAACTATGAAATAGAAACAGTGAAGCGTATTACTATATAATTATGCGTTAGAGCTACCTAGCTACCTCAATTAAAAAATTTGAATTCCCTACAAAAACTTTGAATTCCCTATATACAAAAACAATGGCTACAAAAATCGAACAAAAATAACGGTTTTACCTATCGTAAGTAAAATCCACAAAAACTCTTTATCTAAATTAAAATAAAAAATAACCAGCGTAACTATAACTATATGACTACGTATTAAGTACAATATAAAACAACAATCATGTAAATAAAAGGCAAACACTTATCGTTTTTGCGGAGCCTGTAATTGTCAGCTGTAACTTTTAAATAGAGTCAGCGCCCTCCTTTATCCATTTTAGTAACTTACCCTTAGTGCCATACCTCTCCAATTTGTACAGCAGTCTTCCATGTGCAAGAGTATCAAAAGCTTTCCTGAAATCCAAGTATATGATATCAAAATTATTTTTGTCATTCAGTTCCTTTGTGACCACATAGTATCCAATCAAATTGGTCAGACAAGACCTCCCTTTAACAAACCCGTGCTGTATCTTAATTATTACTGCAGTCTTTTTTTTTTTTTTTGTTAGTTGTTGGCGCATCGGCTTCTGTGGCCATGATGCATCGGCTTCTGTGGCCATGATGCATCGACTTCTGTGGCCATAATGCATCTCCCAAAGATTTTGCATTTTCTACTCTGTTCCAAGCCCAAGGCAGGATTCGAACCTGCGACCTTTGGGTTGCCAGGCAGGTACTTGACTCACCCAGCTAGCCCGGTCAACTGCTGCAGTCTTTTCTAGATATTCCTGCAATGCTTCTTTAACCAGTAATTTCATTATTTTCTCTGAAACACAAGTTAAACTAACAGGTCTATAGTTACTTGTCACTTTTTGAACCCCCTTTGTGAATTGATGATAAATTTGCACACCTCCTGTCCATGGGGACCTCCTCTGAGTCCAAGGAAGCTCTCATAATTATGGCTAAGAGTTTGCTTACTTCCTTTGCTGCCTTCTTTAATATAACTGGATAGATCCCGTCCACCCCAGGTGCCTTTTTTATGTTTAACTTCAACAATTTCTTCTATACTTTGTTCTCAATTATTACAAAATCACTTAGTCCCTGTTAGTTTGATAAAGTTCTGGCACTACCCTCATTGAATAACTCTTGTGAATGTAGATGCAAAATACTCATTCAGTTTCTCAGCTACCTGAGCATGATCATCAATAGTCAACCCATCTATGTTAAGTGGTCAAATCTGATTCATCCCTTTCCTTCTAGAGTTTACATAAGTAAAGAGCTCTTTGCTGTTTTTCTTTGCATCCTTTGCCAAGGATTTTTTGTAACTTTGTGACTTGATTACAGACTAGTTTATATCTGCCATAGGTTTCTGTGTCACATGATACTTTATATGCATCCCATACATTTTTCGTCTCTACCACGAGCCTCATTAGTTCATCTGATATCCCTTGAGGCCTAAACGTTGAACAGTATTTCTTAGCTAAAGCAAGGTTTGATATTGTACAATTTCATGTTATACATGCAATTTAAATTGCAGTTGCCACCTCTCAACCCATCTGTACAATTTATCCAGATGTTGCAGTAGCTTACCTTGATTACTATCATTAATTCCAGCCTTTATATCATCTTGAGACTTAGACATTAAATCTGATATACCTTCATCGATGTCATTAATAAATATAAAAAAAATGGAAACACCACTGAACTTGATAGGAAACTCCAATGATAACATAAGTCCATGAAAGGTAGTGTCCATTGCTTACCATTCTCTGTTCTCCCACTCAAACATCCGGCCGCCTCCGTAGCCAGGTGGGAAGGAGCAGCAATGCATAGCACACACTTCTTGATTAGACCGGGGTTCGAGCCCGTCACCACCAAATACGGAGGATGCAGAAAGGTCAGGGAATGACCATCGCATATCCTGGAGCAATATGGCCTTAGTTGCTAATGCTCCTAAAATCCAAATAACGAATGAACGAACTCAAACATCCCTTTATCTGTAGCATTAACTTGCTCTTAATGCCACATTGCTCCAATTTATACAGTAGTCTTTTTTGTGTGCAACAGTATCAAAAACTTTCTTGAAATCCAAGTATATGATATAAAAATTTTTTTGCATCCAGTTCCTTTGTTACTTTATCACAATATCCAATCAGAGTGGTCAGACAAGATCACCTTAATAAATCCATGTTCTGTAATTGCATTCCTGTCCAGATGGTCCTACATTTAGTTCTTTAATTAGAGACGTTTTATTTTTTCTTGAACATAAGTCAAGCTACCAGTTCCATAATTACTCCTGTCACCTTTTGATCACCCTTTGTGAAATGGGATACATTTTCACATCTCCAAACCTTTGCACATCTAGGGACCTCTCTTGAATCCAAAGATGCTCTCATAATTATGGTTAAGCTTATGCTTGTCTCCTTTGCTGCCTCCCTTAACACATTTGGGTAGATCTCATTCACCCTGGGTGCTTTTTTTATGTTAGTTTAATTTTTCTTCCATTATCCTCTCAGTTATCACAAAATCATTTAGCTCCTTTTTAGTTTTATGAGGTTCTGGCCTCCCCTACAAAAAAGTATTCTTCATGTGTAAATGTATATGCAAAATACCTATTCGGTCATTAATGTACATGCAAGTATATATGTACCTGCTGTTACTCTTAGTTACCCTAACACAGCCCATGTACGACTGGGCTAGCCGAGTGGGTAAAGTACCTGCCCGGCAACCCAAAGGTTGCGGTTCGATTCCCGCCTCGGGCTTGGATCAAAGTACTGCAAAAACCTTGGGAGGTGCAATATGGCCACAGAAGCTGATGCGCCAACAACTACCAAATCAAAAAAAAAACAAAAAAAAAAAAAACAGCCCATGTATTTTGCTTGTTCTATGATGACCCACAGCAGGGTTTGAATTCCCTGGCACACCTTGTTTTCAAGGCTGCTGCATGTTCCAATAGAAGCAGCATGAGAATCACTTTCATCTCCATCCAGCTCTAGGTAATCTATTACCCTCAGCTGGCAGTTTCCAACTCCCCTGATACTGTCTTGATAGCATCAATAAATTCTTGCACTGCTTCAGTGCTAACATGTGAAATAATATCACCTTTCATGCCCTTAAGCAATGATATTCCACCTATCCTTTTTGCAGAATATATTTCCCTGACAATTTCGTCATCAGAATAACTACTTTCTGTTGGGATCAGTGCATTCTGCATTAACATACCTAAGTTAATTTCAGCCTTGAACAGATTGGCGAAATTTGATTTCCACTCCCAAAAAATCTGCAATACAGTTAATACATGATCTCGATGCAGACAAGTGGTCACAAAATAAAGAATACAGGCATTGTCATTTAAGAAAAGTGTGTTGCGCAAAAATGTAAATTATGCTTTCTGTTAACCCAAACATTTAAAACTGTTTAAAACTTCTAATTTCAGTTTGTTACCTTGCTATTCTCCTAGTTGATCTTATGTACTTAAGTTGGCATTATTGTTATTATATTAATTTTCCCTGTGAAGGAGTACCACTTCATAGCGAGTAGTGTTACCAAGTGCACAGGGTGGTTATGTCTTGCTGTTATTACTCTTGGTCGATGACCCCTCTGATTATCCTACGGTTGTTCAGGATTGAGACTTTCTAGAGTTCCTTGTAGGTGTTCTTTGGGAGACGTATTGCTACTAGGCTGTGTAGGGTCTTTCATTGTGTTAACCACCATACCAATGGTTGACACAATGATTGAGATAGTCATTACTTGTTTCTAATGCCACATCTACGGGGCCACAAATACTGGGAATTTTTCTAACAGGGATAAAGGAGGTGATTATCCCCTTGTATAAGGCAATGGTCAGGCCACACCTCGAGTACTGTATACAGGTCTGGAGTCCTAATTTTAGGAAGTATGTAGATCTACTGGAATTTGTGCAGAAAAGGGCAACAAGATTAGTGAATGGAACAAAGGGGTTCTCTTACAAAGAAAGACTTGTTTTGCAAATTACGGTATCCGCAGACAAGGCACTTGCAAGGTGATTGGATTTGTTTTTTTTTTTTTTTTTTTTTGAAAACCCCAAACACAAGAGGTATTAGAACCTACAGTACTTAGTACCGTGCTGGAAGTGGAGAAGACGAAAGAAGATATGTTGCCATTAGATTTGAACTTCTGTAGACTAGTTTTCAGGAAATATGTATGAAGAAGGTTTTTCTAAAAAACAGCAGTTAAATGAATAAATGGGAAAGATTAAAAATTTCTTCTGTGAGTTTGAAGTTGGACAGTAAATGGATGTTGGCTGGTGGCGGCATGTGTTTGGACTGTTTTGAAAGAGAGAGCGAGCAGGAATTATGGAAGCCAGTTCAGAATATGGAAGTATCTGTAGAAAAGGCATGCAGCAGAAACAGTACATCTATGAGACAGCAAGTGGACAGACTCTGTTAGAGATGAGTCATTAATTAACCTAACTGCCCTCTTCTGAATGGAATCTAGAAGCTTGAGAGAGGTTTTGGGGGGACATCTCCAAGATGTGGGAACAATATTCCATGGTAGGGCAGATTTGCAGTTTGTACAGAGTGAACAGTTGTTTGGAAGAAAAGTAACACCGAGAGCAAAAGAGAAAATCAAGTTTTTTAGATGCAGAGGAAGAAATATTTGTAATGTGCTTGTGCCAAGAGAGATTAGAAGACAGGGTGATTCTCAAAAGAGATATATCATCTTGCCTAGAAATCGGAGTGTCACCAAAGATAAACATAGGAGCAGAAAGAATCCTTTTTGCGAGATAAGACAGGACTGAGTTTTAGAAGGATTGACATCAACTAAGTTGTCTTTGCCCCACTGGAGAATCACCTGGAGATTGGCATTTAAGGAATTGGTAGCAGATATTGGAGAAGCTGAAGCTGACTGAGCAGGGCGAGGTTTCTCAAACTGGAAAGTGGAATGCAATGTGCTATCATCAGCAAAACTATGGATAGGATTTCCGATCAATGGAAGACGGTCATTAATATACAAGAGGAAAAGAGTGGGAGAAAGAACTGAACCTTGGGGGACACCAGCAATAGTGGAGAACTTAGAAGACAGAGCTCTCTACGATCACCCTCAGTGAGCAGTCAGAGAGAAAACTGGATAACCAATTACAAAAAACAGTCAGGAAACCATAAGATGGAAGCTTGTTTAATCAAAAGCCTTTGAGATGTCAAGAGTAACTGCTTGTTTCACTAACCGTTTCCATTGAATTTATCCATAAATGGGTAACATAAGCCAGAATATCACCAGTGGATTGACACTGACCGAATCTATACTGGCGGTCATTGATCAGATGGAAGATTTCTAGTTAGTTTAAGAGTTGGCAGTTAATTGATTTCTCCATTACTTTAGAAAGAGTAGAAGTAATTGCAATGGGATGATAATTGGATAGGAGGGATTTGTCACCCTTTTTAGGAACTGGCTGGATATGAGCAAATTTCCAAGAAGGAAAAACACCTTTGAAATAAAAAAGTGAAAAAAGGAAGCAAAGAACAGGAATGAGTTCAGGAGCAGAAGTTTTGAGAACAAGTGGAGAAATACCATCAGGATCTGGAGCTTTGAGCATCATTATTTGTCAAAATCCTGACATCCCTTTGACGGAAGACCACAGGTATTGAATAGAGAATGTTGGGATGTGTTTTACCAAAATTATTAATACTTGATTCGAAAGAAAATAGGATGCTAGCAGGTCAGCTTTATCCTTGGCTGAAGTGACAATAGAACATCTGGTTTTAACAGAGGTGGGAGCAGAGATGGGCAAAAGTTGCGGCCAATAGCGTTAGCAAGAGACCAGAATGCTCGGCTTCCATTAAGGCAAGAAGCAAGTTTTCTACTTTTAGACTGTTCAAAATCTAGTTTGGACTGATTAATAACTGCCTTACAATTTTTGCGAGCTTTGGTATAGGCAAAAAATGAAAAAGCCAATTATGATATGCAACATCCTTCTCTTGAACAACCTTAGCACATTTATTGGAAACCACGGTTTAGATAAAAGACGAGATTTTAATGTGGAGTGTGGAATAAAGGATTCCATTCATACAAGAATTTCACTGACTCGATCTGAGCAAACGAGAAGAGACAATCAGCAAGTTGTGATCTGAGGTGCCTAAAGGACCACTCATTTCGACCATGTACTTAGAAGGGTTTTTTGTGAGAAAAAGGTCAAGTGTGTTGGTTGTATGGTTAGGATCGTCTAGTATTCTTCTAGGTAAATGAACAATCTGTGCGAGATCATCAGTAATTGCAAAAACCTCAGCATCTCAACCTGCTGGGCCTGTGTGACTAGAGAGTGGAAGCCACCTGGAGTTGTGAACATTAAAATCACCAAGGAAAATTACATCACTTTTAGGAATGTTGGACTGGAGAAAGTCAAGTTGCAAAGAGAGGAAGTCAAAGAGCTCCAAATGATCAATGGAGTTGGGATAATGGTAGAGACAACAGATGAATTTGACAGAATGAAGTAGAGAGATTTTAAGCCAGAGAAGATCGAAAAGAGTAAATTTAAATTACCAAGTCTCTGACAGGGAATATCGGAATGGACATATGCACATGTAGCATCTTTAAGGTGAAAGGAATCGTACAGCGAATAATTTGGGCCACTGAGATGAACAGTGGTTGAATCAACCAATAGCTGAGATTCTGTCAGAAAAAGTACATTGGGTTTGGCAGACTAAGTGGAAATGGACATCATTGACATTAGAACTGAGACCACGTATATTTGTGAAATGAACTTGGAAGTGTTTGGATCTTTTCACAGATAAGTTTGCTCTATTAGTTTGACAATTGCCACAGGGGATCACATCTGGTGAGTATGGGCTTGGCACACCCAGGGTCTTGAGCTGGATATCATTCTTCTCTTTCTTGGTGATTCCTTTCTCTCTCTCTCTCTCTCTCTCTCTCTCTCTCTCTCTCTCTCTCTCTCTCTCTCTCTCTCTCTCTCTCTCTCTCTCTCTCTCTCTCTCTCTCTCTCTCTCTCTCTCAGGGTAACTTTGGAATTTTTTTTTTGGCTGATGTAGCATAAGCCTAAGGCTTTCTTGCACCATATGGCTAAAAATAGTAATTCATGGTGTATTCAATAGTAAGAAAAAGTGGGGCACATGCTGTATGAAGTAATGAAATTTTTAGATATGCCGTACACATGGTAGAGTATACCCAGATCCTCGACATAACGTTGCCTCGACAATGTCCCCCGCATACACACTACTTTGACTCCCTCCAGTTACTATCTGGCAGAGTAGAGGTAGCAAGATTATACACTAGCTGAACTGGAAGCCTCCTTGAGAGTTACCAATAGGTTTTGTCCAGTGTACTAACTAGTGGCCAGCCTGCAACCATTTTAGAGCTGTACCCTCGAAATATAAGGAAGTTTGGATCTCGCCATGGAGTTTATCATAACCTCAAAACACATCAGTCATACTGCACGATAGAAGAGATGGGGAAGGGTTGACCGGAACTTAGCTGTGAAGACTAAACATGGGTTCCACCACTTCACGCCTACAGTAAGCAAAGTGGTGGTGTTGCACAGGTTGATGAGTCATATGCCACCTAGTATTGCCTGGTAACACAGAGGGAGGCACCATTCCTCCATGTGGTGTGGGTGCTATAACTCGACCCCTGCTTACATTGGTTCACACCTGGGTGGTCATCCACAGTGTGCTTGCGCTTGGAGGTTATACCCGGGATTACTAACGGTCCCACCATCATGAAAGTGCAAGCAGAGGATTTGGCTGTCACAGACCATCCAGACTTTGCCGAAATTGGTTCCACTTGACTTGAGTGTCACCTGAATATCAGTTTCATCAGCATTTTAGACTCCCAGGTAGGAAGCACGGCATGTCTGAGAGAATATCTGTGACGATCTCAAGGACCTAATGATTGAGGTGTATAAGGCCTTGAATGGTTTGAAAAAGCTCAGTGCCGATGGGATTCTTTTTCTTGTCCAGATTAATTGCCTGAGGGAAGAAATTCAAATTGAGGAAAGACAGTTGTAGAATAGATGGGTGGAAATTTGCATTTAGCCAGCAGGTCATTGAAGTTAACTGCTTAAATAAATTCAAGGCAGAACTAGACAAACATTTGGAGTGAATGGATGGGTGAAATGGGAAGGGGGTTTTTTTTGGCTCATGCTGTACAAGCTTGCTTGCATCATATGCCTCTACTAATGCTAATGTCTTTGATTTTAGGTCCATATACTTCCTGATCTTTTCCTCATTGGTTTTTGGGAGGTTGCCAGTGTTGGGCACTGCTATGTCAATCAGAGGGTTAGCCTCCTTGTTGACAAGGGTTATGTCTGGTCTATTATGTGGGATTGTCTTGTCTGTTATGGTACAGTCCCAGTACAACTTGTGGGTTGAGGTCTCTAGTATGGCCTAGGATTCGTACTTATAATACGGTACACTTTCTTTCATCAACTGGTATTTCCTCGCTAGCTTCTGATGTATTTTCCTGGCTACCTGGTCGTGTCTAAGAGTATATTCTATTTGGGTTGATACCTTGCATCCTTCGGTGATATGTTGGATGATTTCTGACGCCAGATGGCATCGTCGATGTGTCACCTGACACTCCATGCTCCTTATCAGTGCATTTTTTTTTATAGTTCCGGGTGTTGATTACCCGATCTTGAAGTGCAAGCATGAATCCTTCAGTCTCAGGAAAGAGTGTCTTGTTTGTGAGTCATGCATTGGAAGAAATTTTATTTATGTTGGTTTTGATGGAAGTCATTATAGTGTCTATACCATGGATCATCTCCTTTGTCCATCTTTCTGGATTTGTTTGTCCTATCTGGGGAAGAGGGGACTCCTTGCTTATGTTGAATGGGGTATGCCACTTTTTTTTTGTCTTCCTTATGGCCTAGTAGAGTGCTGCTGTGTTTTTCTGGAAGTAATCCTGCAGGTTAGCTATCACTGTCTTCTGTTGCTCGATGAGGTCTATCTGGCCCCTTCCTCCTTTCTGAGCTATTGTGAGTCTCTCCACAGCTGACTTTGGGTGGTGTTGGCATCCCTTGGTCGTCATTGTCCCTGTCTTTTTTGTGATATCTTCCAGCTCAGTCCAATGCGTGATCCCAAAGGAATATGTTAGCACTGGGACTGCATAGGTGTTTATGGCTTTAACTGTGTTCCCTCTCTTCAGCTTTGCTTTGAGCAGACTCTGATGATATTTTTTGGTCAGGCAGCTCTTGATCTCTTTGTGCTCTAACTGCTGAGCCTGAATCATTTCCAGGTATATGTAGTTCTCTCCCCTGTCATCACTTCAATCTCTTTATCTGTCTGAAGGTGGTAGTTTTGGTGGGCTAATTTCCTCAATGCAATCTGCAGGTCTTGCATTTGTCTATACCAAATTCCATCCTGATATCTTTGCTGAATTCTTCAGCGATCTGGAATAGTTGCTGGAGTTGCTTCTTGGTTGCCATATAATTTGATGCCATTCATGTATATCAAATGGGAGAGGGTTTACAGGTTTTTCCTTCCTTCTTGGCACTTCCGTAGCCAGGTGGGCAGGAGCAGCAGTCCATACCACACACTTCTTGATTAGACTGGGGTTCGAGCCCTGTGACCACCAAATATGGAGGATGCGGAAAGGTCAGGGAATGACCACTGTATATCCCCGGAGCAATATGGCCTTAGTTGCCATTGCTCCTAAAAACCAAATAACACACAAACCTTCCTTCTTTGAGGTTAAATCCATACTTGCTGTTGTTCAGCATGGTGGATAGTAAGTTGAGTGCTAGACAGAACAACAGTGGGCTGAGGGCATCTTCCTGAAAGATTCCCCCTGATGGAGATTGGCCTGGTTATTATATTCTCAACCTTGGTGGTTCTCCATGGTTGCTTCTAGGAAGTTTGTCACTATTGGATTGACTTTTTAGATTTTTAATGTCTCTATTGGTGCAACCTGTACACAGCCTACATAGATTACCTTGTGGTAATCGGCGTAGGCCTTGTACAGGTTGCACTCCTTCTTGCAGGGGTGCAACCTGTCATATGAGTGGCTCTCCACTTAGCATTAGCATTGGCACATGATGCTAGAAAGCAAGCTTATTTTTTTTTTGTCAAGTTCTGCCTTGAATCTATTTAAGCTATCAACTTCTACAACGACAGATGGAAGTTTGTTCCAGCAATCAACCACCCACTGGCTAAAGACAAACTTCATCTATCCTACAACCGTCTTTCCTCAATTTGAATTTATGCCCTCTCAGGCAATTATTCTGAGCAAGAAGAAGAATCCCATAAGCATTGAGCATGCTCAAACCATTCAATGCTTTGTACATTAATAAGATCACCTCGCAGGTACCTCGTCTCCAGACACTAATTAGAAAAACTTAAGCCTTTCTTTGTAAGAGCAACCTTTTGTTCCATTCACTAATCTTGTTGCCCTTCCCTGTACTCACTCCAACAGTTCTACATCCTTCTTAAAATGAGACCTCCAGACCTGTATACAGTACTCAATGTGTGGCCTAATGATTGCCTTATACAAGGGGATAATCACCTCCTTATCCCTGCTAGAAAAATTTTCTGTATATCATTCACAAAGACAGATTGCAGATAGTCTGCACTGCTCAGAAAACTTCATATCTGCTTGCACAATTACCCCCAGGTCCTTATTGTTCTCTATGACTGTCAGTGTAATACCACAGAGTTGATATGTTACTCTGGAGTTAGTGCTTCCCATATGTTGTACTTTACATTTGTCAATGTTAAACTTCAGTTGCCACCTCTCAGCCCATCTGCTCAACTTTTCTAGATCCTGTTGCAGCAGCGTACTGTGATTAACAACCCTGCCAATCTTTGTATCGTCTGCAAACTTGGACATTAAGCTTCATATACCATCATCAGTATCATTTATAAATACAGAAAACAACAATGGACCCAACATTGAACCCTGAGGGACTCCACTAATAACATTAGTCCACGAAGAGCAGTGTCCATTGATTATCACTCTGTCTTCTCCCACTCAACCATCCCTTTATCCATAGCAGCAATTTGCCTTCAATGCCACACTGCTCCAATTTGTGAAGCAGTCTTCCATGTGCAACAGTATCAAAGGCCTTTATAGGATCCAAATATGATATCAAAGTTATTCTTTGCATCCAATTCCTTTGTGACTACATCATAGTATCCAATCAAATTGGTCAGGCAGACTTCCCCTTAACAAACCCATGCTGTGTATGAGCTATAACTGAAGGCTTGTCTAGATGATCTTGCAGTGCTACTTTAACCAGTGCCTCCATTAATTTCCCTGGAACACAAGTTAAACTAATAGGTCTGTAATTACCCGAGTCTCCCTTTGATCCTCCTTTGTGGGGTTACATTTGCACATCTCCCGTCCATGGGTAACTCCCATGAGTTCAGAGAAGCTCACATAATTATGGCTAAGGGTTTGCTTACTTCCTTTGCTGCCTCCTTTAATATAACTGGAAAGATTCTATCCACCTTAGGTGCCCTTCTTATGGGTGCCTCCGTAGCCAGGTGAGCAGGAGCAGCAATGAGTAGCACACACTTCTTGATTAGCCTGGGGTTTGAGCCCGTGACCACCAAATACGGAGGATGCAGAAAGGTCAGGGAATGACCACCGCATATCCCTGGAGCAATATAGCCTTAGTTGCTAATGCTCCTAAAAACCAAATAACAGCAACAGCCTTTCTTATGTTTATCTTCAACAATTTCTCCTCCACTTTCCTCTCAGTTATTACAAGATTATCTAGCTTACTGGCTGAGTTTAATACACCTCTGGCATCCCCCTCCCTGAATAATTCCTCATGTGTGAATGTAGATGCAAAATGTTCATTTAGTTTGTTAGCTGCCTGAGCAGGATCAACAGTTGAATCATTGATATCAAGTGGACCAATCTGATTCATCCCCTTCCTTCTAGAGTTTTCATAAGTAAAGAACTCTTTGTTGTTGTTTTTCAATGTCATGGAATTATAGAAGCACAATTCAGAAGGTCAGTGCCCATGGAAGTATCTGTAGAAAAGGCATGCAGCAGAAACTACATTTTTGAGACAGCGAGTGGAGAGACTCTATTAGATATAAGTCATTAATTAACCTAACTGCCGTTGTCTGAATGGAATCTAGAAGCCTGAGAGACGGTTTGGGGTCACAGCCCCAGATGTGGGAACAATATTCCATGGTAGGGTGGATCTGAGATTTGTACAGAGTAAACAGCTGTTTGGAAGAAAAGTAACACCGAGAGCGAAAGAGAAAACCAAATTTTTTAGATGCAGAGGGAGCAATATTTCTAATGTGCTTGTGCCAAGAAAGATTAGAAGTCAGGGTAATCCCTGAAAGAGATATCATCTTGCCTAGAAATAGGAGTGTCACCAAAGATAAGCATAGATGCAGAAGAATCCTTTTTGCAAGATATAAGACAAGACTGAGTTTTAGAAGGATTCAAATCAACTAATTACCTGGAGATCAGCATGTAAGGAATTGGTAGTGGATATTCGAGACGTTGAAGCTCATTGAGCAGGGCAAGGTTTCTCGAACTGGAAAATGGAATGCAGTGTGCTATTATCGAAAAACTATGGATAGGATTTCCAGTCAATGGAAGAAGGTCATTAATATACAAGAGGAAAAGAGTGGGGAAAGAACTGAACTTCGGGGGGAAACCAGCATAAGTGGACGAGTTAGAAGACAGAGCCATCTACCATCACCCTCAGTGAGCGATCAGAGAGAAAACTGGATAACCAATTGCTAAAAACAGTTGGCAAACCATAAGATGGAAGCATGTTTAGAAGACCTTTATGCCAAACACGATCGAAAGGCTTTGAGATGTCAAGAGCAACTGCCTGTGTTTCACCAAACGTTTCCATTGGATTTGTCCATAAATGGGTAACATAAGCCAGAATGTCATCAATGGATCAAAACTGATGAAATCCATACTGGTGATTGTTGATCAGACAGAAGGTTTCTAAGTAGTTTGAATTGGCGGTCAATTGATTTGTCCATTACTTTAGAAAGAGTAGAAGTAATTGCAATGGGACGATAATTCGATGGGAGGGATTTGTCATCCATTTTAGGAACTCACCGGATATGAGCAAATTTCCAAGCAGAAGGAAAAGCACCTTTGGAATAAGAAAGTGAAAAAATGCAGCAAAGAAAAGGAGTAAGGTCTGGAGCACAGGTTTTGAGAAAAAGTGGAGAAATACCTGGAGCTTTCTTAGCATCAAGTTTCATCAACATCCTTCTGACATCCTTTTGATGGAAGACCACAGGAGGCATTGAATGGAACGTGTTGGTAATGGTGGGAGGTGTTTTACGAAGATCATTAATACAAGAGTTGGAATAAAAATGGGATTCCAGCAGGTCAGCTTTATCCTTGGCCAAAGGGACAACAGAACCATCTAGTTTTGACAGATGGTAGTAGAGTTGCGACCAATAGCTTTGGCAAGAGACCAGAATGCTCAGCTACCATTAGGGCAAGAAGCAAGTTTTCTATTCTTAGCCTGGTCAAAATCTAGTTTGGACTGATTAATAACTGCTTTACAATCGTTGTGAGCTTTGGTGTAGGCAAAAAATGAAACTGAAGAAGTGGAAATAAGCCAATTACGATATTCAACATTCTTCTCTTGAAGAGCCTTAGCACATTTATTGGAAAACTAAGGTTTAGATAAAAGACAAGATGTTAAAGTGGAGTGTGGAATAAAGGATTCCATCCCCACAAGAATAATTTCACTGACATGATCTGAACAAACGTTGACATCAGAAGTTTTGAAACAGTAATCTAACCAACTCGCAGGTCATCCCATTTTGCATCCTTGTAATGCCAAACACTACATGGTTGGAAATAGCCATGAGATACAGGCTCCATTGGAGAAGAGACAATCACCAAGTTGTGATCTGAGGTGCCTAGAGGACTACTCACTTTGACCATGTACTTAGAAGGATTGTTTGTGAGAAAAAGATCAAACATGTTTGCTGTATGGTTAGGATTGTCTGGTATTCTAGTAGGTAAATGAACAATCTGTGTGAGGTCATTAGTAATTGCAAAAGCCTCAGCAACTCAACCAGCTGGGTCGGTGTGACTAGCAAACGGTAGCCAGCTGGAGTTGTGAACATCAAAATCACCAAGGAAAATTACCTCACTGTTGGAAAGTTGGACTGAAGAAAGTCAAGTTGCAAAGAACTCCAAGTGATTAGTGGACTTGGGAGAAAGGAAGAGACAACAGATGAATTTGACAGAATGAGGTAGAGATTTTAAGCCAGAGAAGATCGAAAGGAGGCGATTCCAAATTACCAAGTCTCTGACAGGGAATATCAGAATGGACATATGCACAAGTACCACCTTTGAGGTGAAAAAAATCATACAGTGAATAATTTGGTGAATTGAGATGAGGAGTGGTTGAATCAACCGATAACTGAGAGTCTGTCAGAAAAAGTACATGGGATTTGGCCCACTGCAAGTGGAAATGGATATCGTTGAGATTAGAACTGAGACCACGTATATTTTTGAAATGAACTAGGAAGTGTTTGGGAGGTTTAGATCTTTTCGCAGATATGTTTATTATATTGGTTTGATAATTCATTGTGTATTCAATAGTAAGAAAAAGTGGGGAGGATATGCTGTATGAAGTAATGAAATTTTTGGATATGCCATACATGGTAAGAATATACCCAGATCCTTGACATAACATGGCCTTGACAATACCCCCGCATATACACTACTCGAACTCCCTTCAGTCACTATCTGGTGGATTAGCTGATCTGGAAACCTCCTTGAGAGTTACCAATAGGTTTGGTCCAGTGTACTAACTAGTGGCCGACCTGCAAACACCATTTTAGAGCTGTACCCTCGAAATGTAAAGAAGATTAGATCTCGCCACGATGTTCATCATAACCTCAAAAGTCATCAGTCATACTGCATGATCGAAGAGATGGGAAGGGTTGACGGGAACTTAGCTCTGGAGACCAAATATGGGTTCCACCACTTGATGTGAGTCATCTACCACCAGTGTATTCTTTTCAGTTCTGATATAAAAACATACTCTCTGCATCTCGCATTCAGGAAGATGAAATCCCACAGGAATTCCCTTTAGATATCCCAAAAACTTGAAACTTACATTTATGCAGATGTCCTTACCATTGCCTGTCAGTCTCAAAGTATGAATACCATCAAACAGCAGCTACAACTTGCCATAACCAAAATAGAATCCTGGACTTCTTGAAAAATGGTTACAGGCTATCAGAAAAGAAATGCACTGCCACTCACTTTTGCAAGAAACGAGCTCTTTATCCCAAACTTGAACTACAAATCAACAATCCTCCAATTCTGCTTGTTAATTCCATTAAATTTCTTGGATTAATATTAGACAGGAAGCTAAATTTCCAAGGTCACATCATTCATTTAAGGACTACACATCTAAAGTATTTGAATATACTTCGATCACTTTTGCATATGTAATGGGAACACTTTACTGCATCTTTATAGAACTTTAATCCATTCATGGCTAGATTATGATTGTCCAGTATATGACTCTGCCAGCACTACTTTAAAATAGCTAAATTTCATTCATCACAGTGCTCTGAGGACTGCGATGGGAGCCTTCGGGACATATCTGATCCAAAGTATTGATTGCGCATGATCCCCCATTACACCTGCGTAGAAAAACGCTACTGCTCCACTATGCTGCTATGATCTAGAGTCTATCATCATGCCCCAGTTGGGATTATCTTTATAATACTTGTTTGGAATCCTATCAGAGCAAGCCAAATGAAAATAGATCTGCCTCACTTGTGATCGGTCCGATTTCCAAGCGATTGTGACAGAGCGATTTCTCTATGCTATCACTGCAATTTCCAAAAGCGAATTATAGTTCTCTTACGTTCTCTTACGTTATTTAATCAGCTCCTGTTACAAAAATTCCTGTACAAAGCAAGAAAGGAAAGCCACCTTTCCATTTTCTACTTTATTACTAATACCCACTACTTTCTGCTCGGTCACACCAGGCACTGCTCCTGCCTCCCCGTGGTAGGGCTTGGAAACCTTGGCAGAAAAGTCAATCTGCCAAGGGCTGAAAGGAGCAATATGGATCATACCGACAATGACCCTTGCCGGATGAATATCCCATTACATTCCAGAGAGCAGGAAGATTACAACCCTTCCTATGCTAAAAGGCAAAAGAAAGATACAGACCAGAATATCTGGCCTCACTTCCTTATAATCCATTCACTAACTGACCAGCCAATCAGCAAGCTCTCTCCTTTTCTGATCCAGAAATGTTTAGAGAATGCTGCTCGCTCACCGAAAATGGTTCGCCGACTAAAATCAGGTGACTTGCTTGTTGAAACAATAGAACGCAAGCACTCTGATAAATTACTTAAATTAAAAACACTTGGAGGAACTCCCATAGAAGTGTCACCTCATGCCATCTTAAACTACTCAAAAGGAGTTAACTGAATGGAACCTTCTACATATAACTGACGAAGAAATTAAACAGGAACTTGTAGACCAAAATGTAATTCAGGCCAAGAGAATCCTAATTAAAAAGGGATGGCTCATTACTTCCAACTAGAAACACAATACTAACATTTAATTTGCCAAATCCGCCAACTTCTGTAAAGGCTGGATATTTGAACTGTCATGTCCGACCGTATATACCGAACCCTTTCAGATGCTTCAAATGTTAGGAATTTAGGCATTCACAGGCAGTATGTAGAGGGGCTGCAGTCTGTGCTTCATGTGGGTCTAAAGATCATGCCCATACTGAATGTTCTGCACAATCTTTACAGTGTCCAAACTGTAAAGGCAATCACTCTGCTTTTTCCAAAGACTGTGAAAAATGGGAAAGAGAAATGATTCAAAAGTACAAAACTAAGCATAAAGTTACTTATCTCAAAGCAGAAATAACCAATATCACCAATCACAGGAACACGCTCATATGCAACAACACAAATGCATATTTGCTATTACCACCACTACCACTGCAGTTCAAACCAACATTACAGTTCCTCCCAGCATCTCTATATCTAATGGGCTTGCTCAGTCTTAACTCCATCACTAAACTCATTCTCAAAGTCAATTTCCAGTCAAGCCATCAACACACCAGTTACAATTCCTTCAGACCCGTCTTCCTCTTCACAATCAAACAGAAATGCTAAAGATATAGATACAGGAGACATATCCTCTGTCCATAATCACATCCCTCGACGTGGGCACCTGTGTACGTGGTGAGGTTCCCTCACCACGTACAGGTGCCCAGTTCGAGGGGTGTGATCCAGATTAGCATCAGATACTGTTCCAGATTAGCATCACTGGGATCCAGTGCCCATACCCTGGTTTCAGGGTTACATCATTGGAATCCGGCGTGTGCAGCTATGCGCCTCGTCCCATGGAAACTCGGAAAGGGGGATCCTGGTGGGTCAGGGGCCCAGCCCTAATATACCACTTTGCCTCTGCTTCAACAAGACGGGTGATCTGTTAGTAGAAACTTCCTCAGTACGACATTCAGAACTGCTTCTCCAAGCAACATCTCTTGGGGTTATTCCAATTAAGGTGTCATCACACAAGACATTGAATATATCATGTGGTGCAAATGCCGAGTGGGATCTCCTTGAAACATCTGAAGAGGAGATATGCACCGAACTGAGAGATCAAGGAGTGACAGCCGTTAAAAGAATATTTATGCGTAAGGAGGGAAAACTAGTCCCAACTAAGGTTCTTATTGTTACATTTAATACTCCTAAACCGCCTACTTCCATCAAGGCTGGTTATCTGAACTGTCCTGTAAGGTTGTACATTCCGAACCCGTTGCGATGTTTCAGATTCCAAAAATATGTCCACTCTCAGATGTCGTGTCGTGGATCACCTGCTTGAGCCCGCTGTGGAGGCAAGGAACATGACACAAAGGAATGTTCTGCCTCGAAACCAGCATGCTTGAATTGTGGTGGTGAACACCCTGCATATTCAAGAGCATGCCAAAGATGGAAAGAGGGAAAACAAATTCAAACAATCAAGATGGAACAAAACATCCCATATGTGGAAGCAAGGAAACAGATAACATCAGTAAATAGTGGAAAATCTTATGCACAAGCAGTTCTGAGAAAGGTTTCTATTTCAATGCAAACTGATATTTCAGTCTCGCCAAGTGATTCTTTTACACCACAAGCCCGATACTTGTTGACACAAGCACAGCAAGATAAAGCAGTCGCTACTCCCATCTCAATACCAACCAAGGAAGTAGCACTTAAAGAAAAACCTCCAACTAAATCCCCGCCTGTTATTAGTGAGGTACAGGGGGAAATGAAGGTAAATGAAGAAGAGGAAAGTGTGGAAGAATCTATTCTGAATCTTCACCCTGAAGAAGAAATGGGTACTGGGCACCCTCAATTTTCCAAAGGCAGAGTAAAATCTAAAGCGGGCCAATCAAAACCCGCATCCACCAACTCCAAGTAATAATGGTTAAATTATTGCACTGGAATTGTCGTGGATTCCATCGAAATATGGAGGATGTCAAAATGCTAATGTGCAAATATGAACCTGTTTGCTTTTGTCTGCAAGAAACGTACCTAAAGGCAAGTGATGACCCCATCTTTCGAAATTTTACTGCTATCCTTAAAGATAGAAATGGAGTCATGGAGGATTGCGACTCCTCCATGGCCCAGCCCATGGAAGAGTCGCAATCCTCGTGGGCAACCATACCCCTTTCTCACAAGTTCAGTTAAACACTAACTTAGAAGCAGTAGCCATCCACTTAACAGTAGGGTCCTTTCTCACAATATGTTCTATGTACTTGCATCCTGGGACACACATCTCCGAGGCAGATCTCGATGACTTTTTACGCAACTGCCCTCTCCTTTATTACTTCTTGTACCCTGTGGGGTAGTGCAGAAACTAATGAATGAGGCCGTATTATTGAATGTGTGCTCGATAATAACAGCCTTTCGTTACTAAATATGGGAATCAACACCTATTTCCATATGCCTACCTGTACTTTCTCTGCCATCAATCTCTCCATCTGCTCACCTTCCCTACTGCCTTATGCTTTCCTGGGAGGTGAAACAGAATCCTTATGGAAGCGATCACTTCCCCGTAATATCTACCATAGTGAATGGATAACACTGCCATCTATTCAGAATCCCACGGTGGAAGTAAGATCAAGCAAACTGGAGTATTTTCTCGCAGCTTACAGAATTTGATCCTGTACAAATTCAACAGGAATCAATCGAGGAAGCAGTGAAGTACATCACAGAATGCATTATCCATGCAGCAGAAATTGCAGTTCCAAAAACATCCTCCCAATTTCCACATTATCCAAAACCATAGTGGAACCAAGACTGTAAAGAAGCAAGGAAGTCACAAAATTGGGCATGGGGAAAATTTCGACGTTACTCCACCACCGAACATCTATAGCCTTTAAACGTGTCCGTGCCAAAGCATGATTTATATGCCGACAGAGCCAAAAGGAATGCTGGGTCAAGTTTACATCCTCAGTTAACCAGATGACCAGTGGTAAAGTCGTCTGGGACAAAATTAGGAAAATGAATATACATCACTTCCCTCATCAATGTTAGAACACAATGGGTGTACATTAGCAGAGCCAATTGATATTGCCAACACTCTAGGAGAGGTTTTCTCCAGTATATCTACTGAGACTTCGATACTGCAGAGTTCCTACTATTAAAGAAGAAAATGGAGAAGCAAAAACTCAACCTTTCTTCAAGCAAAGTCCAGCCTTATAACCTGCCTTTCAGTTAAGTGGAATTAACCATTTCACTTGCTACTTCAAAGGTCAGTGCTGCAGGACCAGATGATATTCAGTACGATCAAATACCTTTCATCTCACTCTCTAGAGTTGTTGCTATATCTTTACAACTGAATTTATCTGGAGGATCAGTTTCCTAATTCTTCGCATAAGGCAATCGTTCTCACATTCCCAAAGTCAGGAAAGGACCCAAAAATTCCTAACAACTATCAGCCTATTGCTCTGACCAGTTGCTTATGTAAACTTTTGGAAAAAATGGTGAATGCCCATCATATATATATTACCTTGAGGCAAATGACCATTTGAACAAGATTCAGTGTGGCTTCCGAAGAAATCGGTCCACTTTGGACCATTTAATCCGACTGGAAACAGCGATTCGCGATGCATTTGTAAAGCGTGAGCACTTGGTATCAGTTTTATTTGACATGGAGAAAGCTTATGATGCAACCTGGAGGTATGGGGTTTTAAAAGACCTATTTATTTGGCCTTAGAGGTCACCTTCCTTTTGTTAAGAATTTTTTATCAAACCGACTCTTCTAGGTTCATGTTAGCTCCAGTGTGTCCTACCTTTTTTGTCAAGAGGAAGGAGTCCTCCAAGGCTCTGTCCTCAGTGTTATGCTGTTTGCAGTCAAAATTAATTCCACTACAAAACAGCTTCCTCCTTCAGTAAATAGTGCTTTGTATGTAGATGATGTTAGTATTTTTTGTCACTCCTGCAGCACGAGAGTAATTGAACGACAATTGCAACAAGCAATCAACCATCTTATTTCCTGGATATTAGCCAACGGGTTTAGATTTTCTGCTCAAAAGACCGTTTGCGTGCATTTCTGCCGCAAACGGAATCTACATCCTGACCCGGAACTCAAACTTGGACAGAATCCAATTCCTGTGGTGGCAGAAACAAAATTTTTGGGACTCATCTTTGATCAAAAGCTAACGTTCCTCCACCATATCCGTCAGCTCAGAGCAAAATATATGAAATGTTTGAACATGCTCAGTGCTATCTCCTCCAACTATTGGAGAGCAGACAGAAGCACATTATTACATCTGTATCAAGCACTTGTCCATTCTAAACTTGATTATGATTCCCAAGCCTATTCTTCAGCTAGAACTTCTGCACTCCGATGGCTTGATCCAATACACCATAGAGCCTTACGGATTGCCACAGGGGCATTTCGTACTTCGCCTGTACAAAGTCTATACATTGAAGCCAATGAACCACCACCGATGCTTCAACGCATCAGCAATTGTCATTACAATATGCCATAAAAATAAAATCCCTGCTTGACCATCCTACGTGGACATCTGTTTATATGCCACGGTGGAAAAATCTATATAATATGCATAAAACTGCCAGTCGACCCTTTGGTATCAGGATTCAAGAGCTGGTTCATGATATTAACTTTACCTTGGATAATATACCCACATTAGCCAAGCAATCAGTTCCTCCCTGGAATATGCAATTTCCGACTTGTGATTTAAGTCTTAGGAGCTGGCTGAAAGTTGATACATTGCCATGTATATATCGGTAACTCTTTGCAGCACACCGTGCCGAATACCCAGAATTCTTGCCGGTATATACAGATGGATCGAAGTCCGAAGAATTTGCTGGGTCTGCTTGTGTTTTCCTAACCAAAACAATCTGCAATTGTATTCTGTATGAATGCAGCATATACACTGCAGAGCTACATGCAATAGAACTAGCCTTGGATCATATAAAATCCCACCAGTACCAAAGGTTCATGTTATATACTGATTTCCTAAGTGTATTACAGGCCTTATTCAATGTGAGAAGCACCCACCCAGTATTATGTCGGGCACGGCAAACATTACACTCTCCTAAAGTTAAACTTCGATATTCGCTTTTGCTGGATCCATAGCCATGTTGGTATTAGAGGCAATGATTTGGCAGATGCAGCAGCCAAATCAGCAACATCACATAGTAGTAACCACTTGTCTGTCCCCTATACAGACTGCAAGCAACTATTCCACAAAAAATTATGTGCACTTTCGCAAGAAGCTTGGAATGGGTGCCCTACCAACAAGCTAAATGAAATCAAGCCTGTAATAATGCATTGGCATTCTAGTCAGTGCAGGGTTGGCCGGGAGAAAGTAGTTCTTGCTCATCTACACATCATCATCATCAGCCATTTTCAATCCACTGCAGGATGAAGGCCTCTCCAGCAACTTTCTAGTTCCTTCTGTTTTGAGCACTGGCCATCCATTTACTACCCAAAAACTCATGAATTTCATCTGTCCATCTCTGCCTTTGTCTTCCAGGTTTTCTTCTAGCTCCTCTTGGGTACCATTGTGTTATTTTCTTAGTCCATCTGTCCTCATGTCTTCGAGCTATGTGTCCTGCCCAAGACCATTTTAGTTCTTTAGTTTTGATAAGAATGTTCTTTACTTGAGTTTGCTGCCTAATCCATGTGTTTCTCTTATCTAACAGTCTGATTCCCGATATAATTCATTCCATGCTTCGCTGTGTAGTTCTCAGCTTCTCTTTCATTCTTTTGGCGAGTGCCCAAGTTTCACTTCCATAAGTCATGGTGGGGAGTATACATTGGTTCATTATTTTACATTTCAGACAAACTGGGATATTGCTCTTCAGTATGTAACTATATTTCCTGAATGCTATCCATCCAAAATTTATTCTTCTCTTGACTTCCAGCCATTTATCATTATTACAGCTAATAACTTGTCCCAGATAAGTATATGACTCCACCTTTTCAATTACTGCTCCTTCAATCATTATTTCCCTTTCTGTGGCATACTTGTTCATCATTACTTTTGTTTTAGCCATATTCATCTTTAGTACAAAATCCTTATTAACTGTGCATAACTGATTAAGATTTTCCTCTAATTCTTTGGGATCGTGGCATATGACCACAATGTCATCTGCAAATCGTAAATGGTTTAGGTACTCTCCGTTCACAGTCTTGTCTTATACAGTAATACCCCGAAGTTACGCGATAGGTGGGTCCGACGAAAATCGCGTAAGTCGAATTCGCGTAAGTCGGGGTACAACTTTGCATATAAATACATATAAATTTTGCTTAATTGGGACCAAGGACTAACAAAAACACTAGTTTAGAAGAAAAATATTAATAAAATTGCAGTTCTTTATACATATTAATACAAAATATGTATTAAAAAAACAAATGACTTACGTTAAAAAGTTATTTCGATGTCGATGGCTTCATAAAATCTAACAAATTCGTCTGACGACACAGCGCATTCTTTTTTTCACGCAGAATTTCTTCGTAGCAAACTAATAATTTTTTTTATTCCTTGCTTTGTAGCTATAACGCGTTCTTCGTTCTATGTGCTTTTCGCCGTTGCTTCGTTTAGGCCTGTAGCACGTGCAATATCACATGGTCTTTCATTTCGCTCAAAGCGTTTCACAATTTCATATTTTTTCTCTATCGACAGAGGCGGACTGGCCATAAGCCTTACCAGGGAAACCCCGGTGGGCCAGTGTGATTTTGGCCATAAACCATAGTATGAGGCCACTATAAATTTTCCTGGGTAAGAATTTCTGACCCAGTCCGCCTCTGTTTATCGATAATTGCTTTCCTTTTTCTCTCTGAATCTGCAGTGTCTTCACCAGGACGCTTCCTTTTCACACCTTTTAATTAAGTATTTTACTCATTTTTAGGGAATAAAGCACAATTACAAAACGAGGAGGCACGCTTGATACGCATAAACAAAGCTGCGCGCATGTAGCAACTGAATAAACAACACCATAAAGGCAGAGATACGCTATTAACACCTCACATTTCTAGGGGTTACTACCATAAAACAATAAAAATCCAGTTGCATTTCTGCTAGTGAAATCTGGTAGTAAACTCGATCTAATTGCATTTGCGATTATACCGATAGCTGGAATTGTGTTGGTTTTTACGTTATATTATGGTGAAATGTGTTTCCCCTTCACTGATATAAAAAACATAAAAGCAGCAAAGTTGAATTTTGTTCATCTTTCGCTCTCATTCTCCGCCGTCGCACCGTATATCGATAACATATGAAAAACGACCTTGAAGATAGTGGGCGGCAGCGTTGCCAAACGAAAAAATCAAGAACCGCGTAACTCCGAGTTCGCGTAAGTCGGGGTAGCGTAAGTCGGGGTATTACTGTATCTCGCAAAAAGGATTCTTCTGCTCCTATGCTTATCTTTAGTGACACTCTGATTTCTAGGCAAAATGATATATCTCTTTTGGGGATTACCCTGACTTCTAATCTCTCTTGGCACAAGCACATTACAAATATTGCTTCCTCTGCATCTAAAAAACTTGGTTTTCTCTTTCGCTCTCGGCATTACTTTTCTTCCATACAGCTGCTCACTCTATAAATCGCAAATCTGCGCTGCCATGGAATATTGTTCTCACATCTGGGGTGGTGCCCCAAAAACCTCTCTCAGGTTTCTTGATTCTATTCAGAAGAGGGCAGTTAGGTTAATTAATGATTCATCTCTAACAGAGTCTCTCCACTCGCTTTCTCATAGACGTACTGTTTGTGCTGCATGCCTCTTCTATAGATACTTCCATGGGCACTGTTCTTCTGAATTGGCTTCTATAATTGACGCTCTCTCTTTCAAAACAGTCGAACACGTGCCGCCACTAGCCAACATCCATTTACTGTCCAACTTCAAACCCACAGAACCAACTTTTCATCTTCTTCATTTATTCATTCAACTGCCATTTTCTGGAACAACCTTCCTTCATACATATTTCCTGAAAATTACAATCTACAGAAGTTCAAGTCCAATGTCAACAAATATCTTCTTTCATCTTCTTAACCTCCAACCCAAGCACGGTACTAAGTACTATAGGTTCTAATACCTCTCGTGTTTGGGGTTCACATAAAAAAAAAAAAAAAAAAAAACATTGACTCCTTTCTGCGACCAGTCTAATCTAAAAGCTTCCTCAAGAGCAGCAGTAAACAGCTTCAGAGATATTGTGTCTCCTTGTCGAACTCCTTTCTCGATTTTAAATTTCCTATTGTCTTTGTCTAGTCTAATAAAGGAGGAGGTAGCACTCTCATATATTTTCTTCAAAATCATAATATATGGGGTATCTATGCCTTGTCTTTCCAGTGCCCAAAACATTGCCTTATGCTGTATGGAGTCAAATGCCTTTTCATAATCCACAAATGCCAGGCATAATGGTGTTTTATATTCATTTGCTTTCTCCATTAGCTGTGATATTACGTGAAGGTGATCCATAGTTGACAATCCTGTCCTAAAGCCAGCTTGCTCTTTTGGTTGATTCTCATAAAGTATTCTTTCTAATCTGTTAGTAATGACCCTTGTGAACAACTTGTAGATGTGGGATAACAAGCTAATTGGTCTATAATTTCCAATTTCTGATTTATCTCCTTTCTTATGCAGCAAAACTATGATTGCATTATTCCACTGCTTAGGTGTCACACCTTTTCTAATGCACTTTGTGAAGAGCCTTGCCAGTTTCTGTGTTATGTCTCTTCCTCCCAATTTTAACAACTCTACAATAACTTCATCTTCCCCCGGGGCTTTCTGATTCTTCATGTTCTTCAATGCATGTTCTACCTCATCAGGAAGAATATCGGGTATGTCGTATGTGTTGCTACTTTGCAATCCATCTTCCCCACTGCTGGCATCATTCCCTCGCTCCTTGTATAATTCTCTATAGTAGTCTTCTGCTATTTGAATTATGCCTTCTCTGCTGTTTATAAGTATACCATCGCTATTCTTCAGTTTCAGTATCATTTGTCTTTCTGTATTACTGCTCATGGCTGCTGATTTAAATCCTTTGTTTTCCCTTAATGTTCTACTTTTCTTGTGTTAAATCTTCTTATGTCCTCTCTGAGTCTCTTTCTAATGGCTTTGCATAACTCAGTATACTCAATTTTCTCCCTGTCAGTGTTTTTGTTGCTCTTCATTTGTCGTCTTTGGTTCATCATGACAAGTGTTTCTTGACTATTTTTTTCTTCTTTGAATTTCTTTTCCCTATAGGTTTCTTGGGCTTTATCACTTTCAGAAAGTTGTAATATTCCTCGTCGATATCTTGGTCCTGAGCAGTCTGCTGAAGCTCAAACTTGTTCTTAAGTTCCAGTACATACTGCTTTTTCTCCTCCTCTGTTATCTCAAAGACTTTTGTATTATTTACTCGAGTTATCTACACATAGGACATTCTTACCTGACACATTCGTATTTGCTTAGGGCTGATGATAATCCTGTGTGTAGACATTGTAGCGTATTTTTAACTATTCGTCATATTTTAGTAGAATGTATATCTCTTAATAATGAATGCCGTTTATGTTTTACCCATTTGTCTGAGCCTTATACACTCAGGCAGATTTTATCGGACAACGACAATGTGTCAGATGTACTCAAGATTTTACAACTAATTAATCTATATAGTTTTATTTAGATTTCTTCAATATTTAATACATTATAACTGTGTTTATGGCATATGTTATTTTATTGTATATTTTTACATATGTTTATTTTATACCTTTAGACTTGGCACACAATAGCCTTAGATGCTGATGCGGCATAAAAATCCTAATAACCAACCAACCATGATCACATACACACATAAGAAAAAGAAGTCTAGAGGAACCAATCTTAGAGATATATGCTGAGGAAGAGATGGATACTCATCCATATTTCACCAAAAAAGAGAAAAAGCCTGAAAGAAATAAGCAGACCACCATTCGCAAAAAGACAAATACAAATAAGAAACCAACATAATGTGTACAGTAATACAATGGAATTGTTGAGGTTTCCGCAGTAACATCTATGATATTTGTGACTTTATTGACAAATATCATCTGATAGGTGTCTGCCTTCAAGAAACAAACCTAATTCTACAAGTAAACATAGCAGTGAACCATTACGGTATCTACAGGCAAGACCGATTTTCCTTCCAATGGACCACATGGTGGAGTGGCTATTTTAATTGACTCCAGAATTCCATGTAAACACCTCCAGCTCCAAACATCTTTGGAAGCAGTTGCAGTACAAGTCTCAGTCCAGTTTACATTCTCACTGGTCTCACTTTACTTTCCACCAAATCAAGAGTATGCAGATCTTGAAGCATTAGTAACCCAGCTACCACCCCCTGGTCGTTATCATGAGAGACTTAAATAGGCACCATCCTCTATGGGGGTCTCAACACCAAGGCAAACATGGAAGATTGATTGAGAAATTATTGGAAGAGCAGAATCTCTCACTCCTTAACACTGGAGTAGCAACATACATCCATTTACCTACAGGAACAACCTCAGCCATTGACATTTTCCATATGTTCACCAGCCCTATACCCACATTTTGAGTGGTCAATCTTGAACAATCCACTTAACAGAGACCATCTCCCTGTGGTCTCAAAATATTAACAAATGATATTACACATTACGATGGCCAAAAAATATGGCGATTTCACAAAGCTGACTGGACAAAATATACAGCTCTTGTGACAATAGATGAACAAATAATCACTACTCAGCCAATAGACAATGCTATAACTCATGTCACAAACCAGATATTAATGGCAACTGAAGTTACAATCCCTTGGTCTTCTGGCAAGTATCATAAACATGCCACAACGTGGTGGAATGATGAATGCAGTTTGGCCAAGAGAGAAGAACAAGGCTTGGAATATTTTCCGAAAATATCCCACCTGCACCAATCTCATAAATTTTAAAAAGGCCAGAGCTAGAGCCAGATATATCCAGCATAGGAGTAGAAAGGATTCATGGATATACAGATATACAGATACCCATGTTATATGGAACAAAATCAGAAAACTTAATGGGAAATTTCTTTCATTACCAACTCCACTTAAAAACTTGAATGGACAGGAGATCACTAACTCCAAGGAAATTGCAAACATACTTGCAGCTACTTTTGCAAGTATATCAGCAATATCAGCATATATCCCATCCTTTCAGAAAACAAAAGCTGTAGCAGAAAAATACAAATTAAATTTCAATACTAGCAAACAGCTCCCATACAACCAGCCTTTCAATATAGAAGAAATGCAGAAAGCTCTGGCTAAGTCTAGGAGGAGCACAGCAGGACCCGATGGTGTTCACTATAAAATGATACAGCAACTTAGTCAAAAATCTCTAAATACATTACTTAAATTATACAATAGAATTTATATTCCAGAAAACTATTATCCAAACTCATGGCATCACTCCCTTGTAATTGCTGTCCCTAAACCTGGCAAAGATCATACAATCCCCACAAATTATTGACCAGTAGCTGTAACAAGTTGCCTCGGGAAAACTCTGGAGAAAATGGTGAATAACCGACTAACCTTGTTCTTTGAAAAATATAACTTACTAAACAAATATCAGTATGGCTTCCGCAAAAAAAAGATCATCTTTGGACCCCATACCCCATGATAAAAGCAGGGGCAAATATTTTCAATGCTTTTTTAAGGAATGAGTATCTGATCATGATCACTCTCGACATAGAAAAGGCCTTTGACACTACCTGGTGATGTGGCATTCTGAATGACCTCCACAGCATTGGTTTGCGGGGACACCTACCAATTTTAATACAAAATTTTCTGAAGCTCAGATCAGTGCTGAGTGCAACTTTGTTTACAATCAAAATAAATTGTATGACAAAAGACATACCAAAAACAGTTGAAACATTCCTTTGTGCAGATGACGTTACAATTTCATGCCATTCACAAAACATGAACATGATTTAAAGCCAATTACAATGCGTAGTCAAAAAAATAAAATGTGGACTAAAAGCAATGGCTACAGAATATCACAACAAAAAACAATGGCCAAACATTTCTGTAGAAAGCAAAAAATGCACTCAGATCCAGGAATAAGACTAGAAAACCAGCTGATACCTCTAGCAAATAGTATACATTTCCTTGGCCTGATTCTCAATAAAAAACTTAACTTTTTGGAATATATCAAATGCCTCCAAACAACCTGTTTGGAGGTTAGAAAGGGTGCAAGAATGTTTGCTGATGCTATCGAGGCATTGTTAGGTGGGTCGGAAAACTGCTAGATTGGGGGGATACAAGGACTAATAGATTAACAGTAGCCACTGGCAGAGGTGAAAGTGATTCTTGCACTGCTTCTATTGGAATGAGCTGCAGCCTGGAAAATAAGATGCAGGATATTTCAGAGACTGCTGGGAATCATTGGGGTACAAGTAAACACATGGGTTGTGTTAGGGTAGCTAAGAAAAAGAACAGGTGCATGTATACTTGTGTGTACACCAATGCTAGGAGTTTAGTAAATAAATTTGATGAATTTGAGGTATTGCTCAAAACATCAAAGGCAGATATTGTGGGGATTTCAGAGACGTGGTGTCACACAGATATAAGAAATGCAGAACTGGAATTTGGGGAGTACAATGTCTACAGAAAGGATAGACAGGATAGGAAGGGAGGAGGGGTTATGCTATTAGTTAAAAAACACATAAAATCCAAGGAAGTGAAGCCAGTCGACATCGCTGGACAGTGCAGTGTCGAGTCAGTTTGGTGTGACATAAGCATTGGGAGATCAAAATTGAGAGTAGGAGTGTGCTATAGGCCTAATGACTCTGATGAGTATAATAAGAAACTGTTCGGAGAAATAGAGTGGACCAGTAAATCAGAGAGTCTTATAATGGGGGATTTTAATTTCCCAGATATTGACTGGAATTTGGGGGCTGGTCACTCACACAGTAGCAAGGCTTTTGTGGATTTATTGGATGATTGTTTTCTACATCAGCATGTTCGGGAGGCAACTAGAGGGAGTAATACTCTTGATTTGATTATCAGTAGTGATTCTTCATGCATTAAGAATCTGCAGATAAATGAACCACTTGGTGGCAGTGATCACAGTGTGCTGAAGTGGGAGTTACTCAAAGAGGTAACTACCATTAGGGGTAAAGGGAAGGGGTATTGCTTTCGTAAAGGTGACTACAATGGACTGAGACAGTATTTAAATTCTATACAGTGGGATCAACTGATGATATTGCCAACAGCAAATTCAAAATGGGAAGCATTCAAAGAACTTATCGTGGAAGCTACTAGGCTTTACATACCAACTAAGAAATATTGTTCAAGGTTTAGGCCTAAATGGTTGTCAGATGAACTAATGAGGCATATGGCAGAGAAGAAAAATGCATGGGATACATACAAATTAACACGTGACACGGACGCCTATGATAGATACAAGTTGATCTGTAACCAAGTTACAAAGGAGGTTAGGCAGGCGAAGGCAGATTACGAGAGATCCTTGGCAAGGGATGCGAAGAAAAACAGCAAAGAGTTCTTTACTTATGTAAACTCTAGAAGGAAGGGGATGAATCAGATTGGTCCACTTGAGATCGATGGGTCAACTGTTGATGACCCTGCTCGGGTAGCTAACAAACTAAATGAATATTTTGCATCGACATTCACACATGAGGAGTTATTCAGCGAGGGGAATGCCAGAGGTGTATTCAACTCTAGCAGTAAGCTAGAGAATCTTGTAATAACTGAGAGCAAAGTGGAGGAGAAATTGTTGAAGATAAACACAAGAAAGGCACCTGGGGTGGATGGGATCTATCCAGTTATATTAAAGGAGGCAGCAAAGGAGGTAAGCAAACCCTTAGCCATAATTATGAGAGCTTCCTTGGACTCAGGGGAGGTACCCATTGACTGGAGATGTGCAAATGTGACCCCAATTCACAAAGGGGGATCAAAGGCTGACACAAGTAATTATAGACCTGTGAGTTTAACTTCTGTTCCCGGAAAATTAATGGAGGCACTGGTGAAAGAAGCACTGCAGGATCATCTAGACAAGACTTCAGTTATAGCTAGGACACAGCATGGTTTTGTTAAGGGGAAGTCTTGCCTGACCAATTTGATTGGATACTATGATGCAGTCACAAAAGAACTGGATGCAGGGAATAACTTTGATATTATATACTTGGATCTTAGAAAGGCTTTTGATACTGTTGCACATGGAAGACTGCTGCACAAATTGGAGCAGTGTGGCATTGGAGGCAAGTTGCTGCTATGGATAAAGGGGTGGTTGAGGGGGAGAAGACAGAGAGTGGTAATCAATGGACACTGCTCATCGTGGACTAATGTTATTAGTGGAGTCCCTCAGGGTTCAGTATTGGGGCCTTTATTGTTTTCTGTATTTATAAATGATATTGATGATGGTATATCAGGCTTAATGTCCAAGTTTGCAGACGATACGAAGGTTGGCAGGGTTGTCAAGGACACTACTGACACTATGCTGCTGCAACAGGATTTGGAAAGGTTGAGCAGATGGGCTTCGAGGTGGCAAATGAAGTTTAACATTGACAAATGTAAAGTACTACATATGGGAAACAGCAACCCCAGAGCAACGTATCAACTCTGTGGTACTACACTGACAGTGGTAGAGAATGAAAGGGACCTGGGGGTGGTGGTGCAGGCAGATATGAAGTTCTCTGAGCAGTGCAGACGAGCTGCAAGAGTAGCTCATGGTGTATTGTCAATGATATATAGGAATTTTTCTAGCAGGGATAAGGAGGTGATTATTCCCTTGTATAAGGCAATGGTCAGGCCACACCTAGAGTACTGTATACAGGCCTGGAGGCCTCATTTCAGGAAGGATGTAGAGCTGCTGGAACGAGTACAGAGAAGGGCAACTAGATTGGTGAATGGGACAAAGGGGTTCTCTTACGAAGAAAGGCTTAAGTTTTGCAAATTACAGTGTCTGGAAACTAGGCACCAGCGGGGTGATCTGATAGAGGTGTACAAAGCCTTGAATGGTTTGAGCATGCTCAATGCTGATGGGATTCTTCCTCTAGCTCAGAAAAATCACCTGAGAGGGCATAAATTCAAATTGAGGAAAGACAGATGTAGGATAGATGTGCGGAAATTTGCCTTTAGCCAGCGGGTGGTTGGTGGGTGGAACAGACTTCCATCCCTTGTCGTGGAAGTTGATAGCCTAAATAAGTTTAAGGCTCAGCTGGACAGGTATTTCGAACGAACAGAGGGGTGAAGTGGAAGTGGTTATTTTTATTTATTGATGTTACTTTTTTTTTTTTTTTTTTTTTTTTTTCTTTGGCTGATGCTGCATAAGCTTGCTTTCTTGCATCAAATGCCTCTACTAATGCTAATGCTAATGCTGCTATTAAACTATGCTATTAAAATCCGAAGTCTTCCTCATCATCCTACTTGGCAGTATCTCTTCAGTCCACAGTGGGAGAATCTCTACAGCAATAAACCCACAGTAAATAAACCAGCTGGAATACGACTAAAAGAACTAGTTTCAAAATGGGGCCTAAGCTTTGACAATGTACATGAGGATAATAGCATAAGTATTCCACCATGGCACACTTTCATGCCTAACTGTGACACTTATTTTCAACAGTGGGGAAAAAGCATTCTGGCAATTGTCAACATAAAATAGATGGACGCAGCTCACTCATCACAGTTCTCTGAATATCTTCAGATATATACAGACAACTCTAAAACAGATAACCCAAGTTGGTGCTGCAGTGGTCCTTCCACACACTTATCTCACAGCAACTCCCAAACCAATGCAGTAGCTATTTCTTGAATGGGTTCAGCACGCTGAATTCTGATGGGATCCTTCCACTTGTTCAGATTACGAATCTAAGGGGGCATAAATTCAAATTCAGAAAAGACAGATGTAGATTAGATGTGCGGAAATTTGCCTTTGGCCAGCAGGTGGTTAATTGCTGGAACAAACTTCCATCTGTCGTTGTGGAAGTTGATAGGTTGAATAAATTTAAGGAGGAACTGGACAGGCATTTGGAGGGAATGGTGTGATTTTTTTTTTTTTTTTTTTTTTCTGATGCTGCATAAGCTCATACATTTGCTTTCTTGCATCACATGCCACTACTACTACTATTCTGCTGAGCTATTCATCCTACTAATGGCCTTAAAATACATTGCATCCTATCCTCTTCTGAAACATCTCATATACACAGATTCATTGAGTGCATTCAATACATGCTCTCCAACAAAAGCAGACTCCATCACATCCCATCCTTCACTAGATACAAGTACATCTTGTCAAGCTCAAAAGCAAAAGAAGGCAAGTAATTTCTGTTGGATCCCAGGACATACAGGCATTGAACGTAATGAAAGTGCTGATTGAGCAGTGAAGAATCCTACAAATACAAACCTAAGGATTTACAAAGTTCCACTTTCCGATTACAGACCTATCATAAAACAGATTCTCCACACTCAGTGGTTACAAATGTGGAAAAATGAACCAAACCACATTGTTTCAAATAAAACATGAACTTCAGCCATGGAATTCGAGTCTCTGTGAGAATCGGCACGAAGAAGTCATTTAAACCAGACTGTGCATTGGACATACACATCTCACGCACTTGTACTTACTCACAAAAGCAAATCCTCCAGAATGTCTTCACTGTTCTTGTCAACTCACTGTAAAACATTTCCTTATAGAATGTCCACAATACCACATGGTGTGACAATCAGCCTTCCATCTCCCTATAAATATTCAGGATTCACTGACTTTATCACAAATCCTAGGTGACAACTCCAACATTGAAAATATATTTACTTATTTAAAACTAATAGGATATTTTAGCCAGATATAAACCATAATTAAGAAACTTCAACATCATTGTTACATAATACTAATAGATAGGTGCAATATGGCCAAAGTTGTTTTTGCGCCAAAAAAAATCCAACAACCAACCACTCAGGATCAAAGAGCTTGTTCACAGTTGCAACGTCAATTATGAAATTTTTCAGGAGAACTGCACCTGTTGCACCTTGGACATGTGTGTGCCTCTCAAGATATATACTGTCTCCAGCGGGGAAAGAATATTATACCTTCCTGCAATATCTCAGTTACACTCAACTCATGCTATTACGAACAACCATGCCTGTAAAATTTATACATATGGTTCCAAAACACACTATGGTAGGTGCTGCGGCAGTTTTTCCTTTATGTACAATTTCAACCATACTACCACTAGCTTGCAACATGCTCATAGCTGAATTAAATGCCATTAAGTTGGTGCTTAGTAAGATTATTGAGCTTTCCATCTCACCTGCCATAATTTACACTGACTCCCTCAGTGCTGTCTCTGCCATAAGGAAGAATTTCTCATCTTCCCAGGCCTCGGGTGCCAAGCGAATGTGATTGAGCGTTTTCTCTGTGCTTAAAAAGTGATTATATAAAAGCGATTTAAAGTTATATTAAGTTACTGTCCTTAAGAAATTTACTTTTTATATCAGCTACTGTCACAAAAAGTACTTGTACAGAGCAAGAAAGAAAAGCTACCTTTCTTTATTTTTCATACTTCTTTTACTAACACTTAATACTCTACACTTGGTCACACCAGGCACTGCTCCTGCCTCCCCATGGCGGGGCCGGAAGTCTTGGCAGAAAAGCTCATCTGCCAAGGACTAAAAGGAGCAAACATGGATCAACATGCCTTTCCGCCTCTCGAGCCGACAAGCTCTCGGCCAGAGTTAGAAAATGAGCATAACACGTCGCAACCCAAGAGGTTGAAAACCACTTCCTCAGCGACAAATTGTCCTGCATTTCTTATAATGCACTCTCTTGCAGATCAGCCTCTCAGTAAGCTCTCTCCGTTCCTTATCCAGAAACACCTGGAAAGTTTGGCAGGATCTCCTAAGACAGTCAAGAGATTGCAATTGGGCGACCTGCTATTGGAAACAGTGAACAGTAGACATTCAGAGAAACTGCTAAAACTTACAAGTTTTGCTGGAATTCCAGTAAAGGTTTCTCCCCATGCCACCCTAAATACATTTAAGGGTGTTATGTCCAGCTGGGATCTATTGAATGTCACGGAGGAGGAGATAACACAAGAGCTTCAAGATCAAAATGTCATTGCTGTGAAAAGAATTATGGTGAAAAGAGAAAATATACTCACACCAACAAGGAATATTATTCTAACTTTTAACACGCCAAATCTATCACCATCGATAAAAGCAGGCTACCTACTCTGCCGCATTAGACCATATATTCCTAACCCATTGAGATGTTTTAAGTGCCAGAAGTATGGCCACTCTCAAACGGCGTGCAGAGGAAACCAGGTTTGACCTAATTGTGGGTCCGCTGACCACACCCAAAGTGACTGCTTGGCAAAAGAAATGACTTGTCCCAACTGTAAGGGAAACCATCCTGCCTACTCAAGGACATGTGACAGATGGAAAACTGAAAAGCAAATCGATAAATATAAGATAGAAAATAAAGTGAGCTTTCAGGAAGCATGGAAATTAATTGCTCCCAGTATGAATAAACGTACGTACGCCAATATTACGCAAAAATATCAATCAGTAGCCACCCAAACTGATGTTACAGTCCCTTCTACCACCTCAATCTCTGACTGGGCTCGGACTGTTCTCTCTCAGCAACAGTCCAATGTCCCGAAACAGTTGAACCAGGCAAGTAATACTGCACTTACAGTACCAGCTACATCTCCTTCTCCTCCCCCAGTGATTTCTTCTATATCGAATAATCGTAACTCAAATTTAAAAAAGAATATCCAAGAAACGTCTATGGATACCATTGACTCATCCAGACAGGAAGAACCGATCTTAGAAATATATGCGGAAGAAGAAATGGACACCGGTCAACCATTATTCCCAAAAAAAGACAAACCAAGGCCTGAACGTCACAAGACAGTTACATTAAAAAAACAGTCAGAAGCAGCTTCTTCTACTAAACATCAGTAATGCCTTACATTCTACAATGGAATTGTAGAGGATTTCGTAGCAACCTTAATGACATTCAAGTCTTAATTAACCGCTACTCTCCAGTTGGTTTCTGTCTACAGGAAACCTATCTAACTCCGCAAATTTCCACCAACATAAAGAACTATGGCATCTATCGACACGATCGTAATAATTCAAATACTGCCCGTGGGGGCGTGGCCATCTTAGTCAACTTAAATATCCCGACCAAGCAAATTGTTTTGCAAACTACAATTGAAGTTGTCGCCGTACGTTTGATAACCCAGATTTCTTTAACACTGGTATCAGTCTATCTCCCACCAAGTCATACCTTCTCTTACCAAGACCTTGAAAACCTGCTAATGCAACTAGTACCCCCTGTCTGTCTCTTGGGTGATTTCAATGGCCACAACCCCCTATGGGGATCGACAAAATTAGATATACATGGCCGCTTAATTGAAACCTTTCTGGTTAAGGAAAACCTTACTGTTCTTAATACTGGTGCACCTACTCACATACAACTACCAACTGGACAAACCTCTGCAATCGATCTATCAATATGTTCCCCGATTCTGTTTCCAATTATAGAATGGTCTGTTATGGACGATCCAATGGGCAGTGACCATTTTCCGATTATTTGCGATCTGCTCATTGCACAACCACCGTTAGTTATACCCTGCAGGAAATGGAAGTTCTCTCAAGCTAACTGGGTCAAATTTCAATCAGTTGTCACCCTGAATGAACAATATATACGAACACAGTCAATAGATGAAGCCACAGATTATATCACTTCACATATAATATCTGCAGCTAAATGTTCAATTCCATTGTCGAATCCCCAATCCCGACGGCACCTTAACTATTGGTGGAATCAAGAATGCACAATAGCTAAGAAGTTAAAAAATAAAGCGTGGAATTTATTTCGTAGATCCCCAACCACAGCTAATCTTATCAATTACAAGAAACTAAGAGCAAATGCACGTCGCACTCAAAGAGAAGCAAAGAAAAATTCTTGGATTCGGTTTGCATCTACCATAAACAGAAACACTAACTCCAGGTTAATATGGAAGAAAATCAGGCAGATTTCCGGAAAATTTCCAACCACCCCTTCACCAATTCTTTCATGGAATGGGCAAGAACTATCTGCTCCTCAAGACATTGCAAATGCCTTGGCTAAAACTTTTGCCGAAGTTTCTGCGGCATCAAATTATTCTCCGGATTTCCAGAAAATAAAGACCAAGACTGAACAATGAGCCATCAACTTTCGAACCTCAGTTTTCTTTCCATATAATCAGCCTCTTCAATATCATGAACTTATACATGTCATTAAAACAACACGCAACAGTGCCGCTGGGCCAGATGGAATATCTTACATTATGTTACAAAACCTTGGTGACAGAAATTTACAAATACTGCTGGTCTATTTTAACAGAATATTTATGGAAAACATTTATCCCAGCTCTTGGCATCATGCCACAGTTCTTGCCTTTTTGAAACCCAGTAAAGATCCTACCAGTCCTAACAGTTATAGACCTATTTCTCTATCCAGTTGCCTCGGTAAATTACTTGAAAAAATGATCCATAATCGCCTTGTTTGGATCATCGAAACGCAACAACTAATTAGCAATAATCAGCATGGCTTTCGAAAGAACAGGTCCTCCTTTGATCTCATGATCAAAGCTGAGTTTGCAATTCGTAATGCCTTTGTGAAAAATGAACATCTTGTTATGGTTTCCATAGACATAGAAAAGGCATTTGATACTACCTGGCGTCGTGGCATTCTCAGTGACCTCCATGCTCTAGGTCTACGAGGCAACCTTCCTATATTCATCAGGAACTTTCTCAGGACTTGTTCGTTCCAAGTTCGATACTGCAACTCGCTTTCTAGGACATTTTTACAGGAAGAAGGAGTGCCACAAGGGTCCATACTGAGTGCAACCCTATTTGCCCTAAGAATCGATTCCATCACAAAAGATATTCCAAATACTGTTGAGACCTACCTTTATGCCGATGATCTCTCTATTTCTTGCCATTCTCTGAATATGAGATCCATTGAACGGCAGCTGCAGATATCTTTAAATAAAGTCCAAAGATGGGCAGAGTTAAATGGCTGTCATCTATCACAGCAGAAAACTGTTGCAATCCACTTTTGTAATCAACGGAAAATGCATACAGATCCCGAACTTCAGATGCAAAACTTTACCGTTCCAGTGACTAACAACATCAAATTCTTGGGATTAATCCTTGACAGGAAACTGAATTTCCTTGAGCACATTAAATCTGTGCGTATATCCTGCCTCAAAAAGCTGAACATACTAAGAGCTTTATCTGCCTTGTCTTGGGGAGCAGATCGTACATCTTTGTTGCTCTTATATAGAGCATTGATCAGATCCCGATTGGATTATGGTGCTCCTCTTTATGATTCCGCCCGTAAGAGTACATTGAGATGGCTGGATCCTATACAGCATAGCGCATTGCGGATTGCACTTGGTGCTTTCAGGACATCTCCTACTCATAGTTTGTACATTGAAGCTGATGAGCCCCCCCTTCACCTCCGCAGAAAAACGCTGCTTCTAAAGTATGCAGCCCGAATACAAAATTGCGGTCATCATCCTGTTCAGCCATACCTCTTTAATCCACCACTTCAAAACCTCTATAGAAATAAACCCAGTAAAATAAGACCGGCAGGCTTACGCCTCATTGAGTTAATGCAGAGTTGGAATGTTCAGATTTTCAACAGGCAACATTTAATGAATTACTCCCAACCGCCATGGATTCCGCCTCCTCAGTTATATTTCGATACTTATCTTGACAAATGGGGAAAGAATCGTCTACCAACACTCAATATGAAACAACTCCATGCAAGCCATATTCAGAAATACGTTGATTTTTTGCCCATTTATACTGATGGCTCCAAATCACATTCAGCCGTAGGAGCAGCGGCAGTATTTCCCTCTACTATCATCTCAGCTGCCCTTCCACCTGAGTACAGCAGCTTCTCCGCAGAACTTCATGCAATAAAATTAGCTTTAGAAAACCTGAATCTCAACCCATCTGTAAAATATGTTGTATACACAGACTCTCTCAGCTCAATAACTGCAATAAAAAACTCCTCCTACAAGGCTCATCCTGTTTTAAATCAAATCGGAAGACTCCTATTACAAATTGAAGAATGCCATCAATCAGTGACCTTTTGCTGGATCCCAGCACATTCGGGGATAAAGGGTAACGAACTTGCTGATGAAAATGCTAAAAATCCATCAACCTTTGATTTAACCTCCATTCCGGTTCCAGCCTCTGACTACTGTCACATCATACGAACAGCAACTTTCGCGAAGTGGAAAGAGCTATGGCACACCCAAACGAATAATAAACTCTACCAATTGAAACACGATTCAAAGCATTGGCACTCTAGCACCAAAACAGTGCGAAGAGAAGAAGTGGTTCTTGCACGGGCACGTATCGGAAACACATATCTGACCCACCTCCATCTGCTCCGAGGCGAAGATCCTCCTCAGTGTCCATACTGTTCAGAAAATTTAACAGTGAAACATATTCTGATTGACTGCCCTCACTATCAACAGGACAGAACATCCGTGCTGTGTTCCCTGAGAAATCTACGAGAACCAATAACATTACAACATATTATTGGAGATGATGCAAACATCAACGAGTTTTTCTCTTATCTGAAAATAATTGGACTTTATGATAAATTCTAAAATATCTCTGTAAACGCAACCAAGCTGTTATGTCTAAATTATGTTTTTAGCTATGCTTAAATTTTGTTTAGTATTTTCATGTGAATAGGCGCATTATAGCCACAGCAGCTTATGCGCCGATAAACCCCCATAACACACACACTCATCTTCCCATCCTATCTTGAAACAGATTCATTCCCAGCTATTCTCCTGCAGTTGTTTCAGTCAGTTTTTGCTGGATCCCTGGCCATTCAGGCATTCCGGGAAATGAAAGTGCTGACTTTGCCACTAAACATCCTCAACCCGCTCTCTCACAACATCCTCAGGTTCCTTATACTGACTATAAGTCTGTCATATGCAAAGCATGCTACAATAAATAGTCACAGATCTGGAAAAATAACACCAACAATCAACTTTATCAGATAAAGTAAGAACTAAAGCTGTGGCTCTCTGGCTTCCAATGAAACAGACAAGAGGAAGTGGTATTGGCAAGACTCAGAATTGGACACACTCATCTCTATCTATTATTGGGAGGAAACCCACCTCAGTGCCCATCCTGTCACGGGCAACTTACGGTCCATTTTCTGTTGATTGTCCCTTACATTCAACCATTTGGTCAAATAATTTTCATTCACTTTTATGTGAGATTTTCAACATTGGTTGAAAATCTCACATAATTTATCTCACTTCATAGGAAATGAAGCAAATATAAAAACTTTTGTATCTAAAATATATTGGCCTGTACAGGAATATATAAGTTAACATCTCTATCAATATGTTGCCAATAAGTAAACAATGAGCAGACACAATTTGGCTTCATATAGCCCTTGTGTTGTTAAGCCCAATACAACAACAACAGGCAGTAGGGCGTGGAGAGAGCTATGCTCTTTATTAAGAAACAGAATTTAAGGCAGTGCACCCAGTTGATGCAGGTTGCCAGTATAATGTTGAGTCAGTTTAATTTTTATGAGCATTGGAAAAACAAAACAAAAATGAGAACAGGATTACGTTATAGGTCAAAACTGTGATGAGTATAATGAACAACTATACAGACAAACAGAATGAGCCAGTAAATCATAACGTTTAACCCCAGGGACTCGCATCTGATGAGTATGGGCTTGGCACACCCAGGGTCCTGAGCTGGATATCACCATTCTTCTATTTCTTGGTGATTTCCTTCTACTTTTGACACTCTCTCTCTCTCACTCTCAGGGTAACTATTTTTTTTTGGCTGGTGCAGCATAAGCTTCAGGCTTCCTTGCACCATGTAGCTATTAATAATAATAATAATGAGGAATTTTAACTTTCCAGATATTGTTTGAGATGCGGGTTGGTCACTCGCTCAGTAGCAAAATATTTCAGGATTTATTGGATGACTGTTTTTTATACCAGCACGTTGAGAGGTAACAAGCGAAAGCAATACTCTATCTGATAATGGATGGCTGAGCTTTGAAAATCAAAGGATTAGATCAATTTTCAGTTATTAATCACTTCCATTTTCAAGTTGTAAAACCCTGAAGTATTTGTTAAATAATTAAATAGATTAATAATAATTAAAACCAGAAACCACTTTATATAATAATTAAATAATAAACCAAGACTACATAATTTCTGTAGTAGTAGCAGCAGCAGCATCATCCCTCTGTTGAGACACATACTTGTTTATATTGCACTAAAACCAAAAATAGTATTACAAGACAGAAGACAAAAATAGTAACGAAAACAATTGCACAGCACCTGATAGGTTCTTTTCACATATAATTCTGAATAAACTACTCTTCGCATAAAACTGTTAGGCAGGTACAGAGAGTTAGACATTATCCTTGAACCAACAATAATTGTACAATTGATATTTTAGAGCATGACCCAGAGGTCCCATTCTAGCACTGCCAGGCTATAATAACCTGAAGTTCTGATCTGACTCACATTGTTGACATTTTGTAGAGAAAGCAAGCACACAGATTTCATTGCCTTGTTCATTTATGGTTCATTTATTTTATCATGATTTCTTAGTGTGGAAAACATCAAATTTGTCAGTGCTTTGGGAAATCTGCACCTGAAACACTGGAAATGATGCACCAGGTTTGTGGAGAGTATTCTCCATCATACTTGTTTGATGTTGTTATGTTATTTGGTTTTTTTAGGAGTATTAGCAACTAAGGCCATATTGCTCCGGGAATATGTGGTCATTCCCTTGACCTTTCCGCATCCTCCGTATTTGGTGGTGACGGGCTCGAACTCCGGTCTAATCAAGAAGCGTGTGCTACGCACTGCTGCTCCTTCCCACCTGGCTACGGAGGCGCCCATACTTGTTTGAGTGGAATCATAGATTCAAAGAGGGAAGAGAAAGTTTAGTAGATGACAATAATCATGTTGGAAGACATAACTGCTTATATACCCAAAAAATATTGAAACATTGGAAAAACTCTTGCACCAGAATTGCTGTGTGACTGTTAATAAACTTTCAGAAACTGTTGTGAGATTGTAAGTGATGATTTGAGCATGCATTGTTGCTCAAAATGTAGTGCTTCAGATGCTTATGAACAATTATTGTAATGAACAGCTGATAATTTAACAGCATCTGGTAATGATCTGTTGTTTCTAGAGTCTATCAACTGCACAGACATGACTGGCATTTTTCTCAGTGACCACAAAGAAAGTGTGATTGATTAACTTGGAAATTGCCTCATTTACCCCAATACCAAAAAAGATTTCAACAAGACAGGTCAAAAGGATGCAAAAAGGAAAGTGATATTAGGTTATTTTTTATTTATTTATTTTTTTTGGTTGCTATGGTATAGTGCACTAAGAATTTATTCCTCAAGGTGTTACTGTGTTATTCAAGGTGTAAATAAGGAATGATACCATACAGGTTTTGCATTTATTTCTTATGCAAAAAGAACTCACTAAACACAATACTGTTGTCATCACATCCATCTTACTTGACTTATCTCTCTCCATATGATTTTTTATTTTCGCTGAAAATGAAACATTTACAAAGTCATCACTTCTGTAGTGAACAAAAGGTTATATGCAACTCAAGATACTTCCCATGCTGTCCAGCCAGAACTGTTACCAGTGACTATATCATCTGTGCAATTGCTAGTATCAGTGCTGGCCCAAGTGCATTACTGCCAAAGTGAGTACTTTACTACGGAAGTGGCTAGTCTAGGTTTAGTTAGATTTAATATGCAAGTCTGGGAACTTTGGTTATGCTATGTAATATTTATTCTAAACAAAAATCCATCCATATGGATGACACTGAATTTTTTTTGCAATAATATTATAAACTTGAAAATGGAAGAGGTTAATAGTTTGATGTGTATATTATATGTTCGTAATATTTTTTCTTCAGCAGAGTTAATACTAGTTTTGACCCATGCTAATTGAATACACAACTAACCATATATGGCCAGAATTTTATTAAAATAAAACAGGATGATCTGATGTAAAAGTAAAATACACTGACAACTGTAGAGTTAAAAGCAAAAAAAAAATAAAAAAAAAATAATTAAAATGTACACAAAAGATTACAAATTAAAAGAAATAAAACAACACTGTAGCTTTCAAAGGGTACTGCTTCCTTTATCAACAGTTAAACTTTACTGTCACGGCACATCCTTAAATAACATCACGGTCATGGTTCATGGCACATATTACTGTAAGAGCATGGGAATTAGTCTCCAATGTGCATGTAGACTGGAAATGATTTGGGTGTATGCCAAGCGGAACAATTAACCCTATCTAAAAATTATGGTCTCGGTGGGGGGGGGGGGCGGTGATTATGGGCTCCCATATCTCAAGCTCTCAAGCCATTTCTGGTGCCTATACTTATACAAAGGATCAATGATAGTATTCCCTGGAAAAATTATTATTATAGCTATATGGTGCAAGAAAGCCTGAGGCTTATACTGCACCAGCCAAAAAAAAAAAAATTCTCGAGTTACCTTGAGAGAGAGAAGCAGAAAGGAACCACCAAAAAAGAGAAGAATGATGATATCCAGCTCAGGACCCTGGGTGTGCCAAGCCTATACTCACCAGATGTGAGCCCCTGGGGCTCACATCTGGTGAGTGATGGTTCTCCTCCCAGAAGTGTTCCACAGCAGATTTCCTATAGTCTGTGGTCTCTATTGCTCTAGTATGACTTTAAACCTACATTCTGTCTCCCCAACAAGTTGCTCCTCACAATCCAGACTGATCTCATACACAAATTCACTTATACGTATAGGTACTGGATCTTTTACCTTTGATAATACTCTGTAGTTGTCAGTGTATTTTATTTTTGTATCAAATTTTATCCTGTTTTATTTTAATTTTAATGAAGTTTTGGTCATAAAAGGTTAGCATTAGCATTAGTAGAGGCATTTGATGCAAGAAAGCAAGCTTATGCACCATCAGCCAAAAAAAAAAAAAAAAAACCCACTTCCACTTCACCCCTCTGTTCGTTCCAAATACCTGTCCAGCTGAGCCTTAAACTTATTTAGGCTATCAACCTCCACCACAAGGGATGGAAGTCTGTTCCACCAACCAACCACCCGCTGGCTAAAGGCAAATTTCCTCATGTCTATCCTACATCTGTCTTTCCTCAATTTGAATTTATGCCCTCTCAGGTGATTTTTCTGAGCTAGAGGAAGAATCCCATCAGCATTGAGCATGCTTAAACCATTCAAGGCTTTATACACCTCTATCAGATCACCTCGCTGGTGCCTAGTCTCCAGACACTGTAATTTGCAAAACTTAAGCCTTTCTTCGTAAGAGCACCCCTTTGTTCCATTCACTAATCTTGTTGCCCTTCTCTGTACTCGTTCCAGCAGCTCTACATCCTTCTTGAAATGAGGCCTCCAGACCTGTATACAGTACTCTAGGTGTGGTCTGACCATTGCCTTATACAATGGAATAATCACCTCCTTATCCCTGCTGGAAAAATTCCTGTATATCATTGACAATACTCCATGAGCTACTCTTGCAGCCCGTCTGCACTGCTCAGAGAACTTCATATCTGCCTGCACAACCACCCCCAAGTCCCTTTCATTCTCTACCACTGTCAGTGTAGTACCACAGATTTGATACGTTGCTCTGGGGTTGCTGTTTCCCATGTGTAGTACTTTACATTTGTCAATGTTAAACTTCATTTGCCACCTTTCAGCCCATCTGCTCAACCTTTCCAGATCCTGTTGCAGCAGCATAGTGTCAGTAGTGTCCTTGACAACCCTGCCAACCTTTGTATCATCTGCAAACTTGGACATTAAGCTTGATATACCATCATCAATATCATTTATAAATACAGAAAACAATAATGGACCCAACACTGAGCCCTGAGGGACTCCACTAATAACATTAGTCCACGATGAGCAGTGTCCATTGATTACCACTCTCTGTCTTCTCCCCCTCAACCACTCATTTATCCATAGCAGCAATTTGCCTCCAATGTCACACTGCTCCAATTTGTGTAGCAGTCTTCCATGTGCAACAGTATCAAAAGCTTTCATGTGCAACAGTATCAAAAGCTGATCCTGCAGTGCTTCCTTAACCAGTGCCTCCATTAATTTTCCTGGAACAGAAGTTAAGCTCACAGGTCTATAATTACTTGTGTCAGCCTTTGATCCTCCTTTGTGAATTGGGGTCACATTTGCACATTTCCAGTCTATGGGTACCTCCCCTGAGTCCAAGGAAGCTCTCATAATTATGGCTAAGGGTTTGCTTACTTCCTTTGCTGCCTCCTTTAATATAACTGGATAGATCCCATCCACCCCGGGTGCCTTTCTTGTGTTTATCTTCAACAGTTTCTCCTCCACTTTAATCCCAGTTATTTCAAGATTCTGTAGCTTACTGCTAGAGTTGAATACACCTCTGGCATTCCCTTTGCTGAATAACTCCTCATGTGTGAATGTCGATGCAAAATATTCATTTAGTTTGTTAGCTACCTGAGCAGGATCATCAACAGGTTAGTGTATTCAATTGCAATTAGTATGAGTCATAACTTTCCCATCCCCCGAAGTCTATTTGAAGAATTAATAATAGTTTTGTTTCATTGAAAATAAGAGTTGAAAAAAACCCACTTTTAAATTTTGTAATTATTCATAAAAAAATTACATTTAGTAAGTTTGTTTATTAACAAATATACAATACAATACAGTTGACAAGTTTATTATTTCAATCCATTAATAAAGGTCAAGCACTGGTATACTTCAAGAAAAATTTAAAAAATCAACTTTTTTTCAGAAGTAATAAAAAAAATTGAGTCCATCAGACATCATGTCACCATCATCATTATTATTATGATGATGGTGCCACTGCTGATGGGTTAAATTAGACTTTTATATTCAAATCTGAATTTCCCCCAAAATAATTTGAGTGCTATTCATTGTGATCGAGGGGAAAGGTTTTGCTCAGGATATAATTATAATAGAGAAATGTTATGAAGAAAAGTGGGATCTAGCTGTGATGATTATTGTGTTTCTAAAGAGAAGGTGAAATTATTTTATTTAATTTTTAGCCAGTTTATTTTTGTCATAATATTTCTATTTAATGCAAAAATAAGATTTTATTAATTAATAAAAGTTTATTTTCTTTTAAATAATGTTTCTATTTTAAATTTCATAATTAATATACATACTGTTGTGTGCTTTGCATAAAAATTAAGTTATTTTTTGATAATAACATCAAAAGTAGCTTAATTTTTATATATTTTACTGAAGAAAGTCCAAGTTTTGTTAATTTGGATTATCATTGTTGCTTCAGGAATTTTAAAAAAAAAATTATTTTTTTATTTTTTTAGCCCAATTTTTAATATAGTTCAAAATTAATAAAAATATATTTTCAGGTAAAATTATCTGTGTTGAAAGAAGAAAAGAGACTTTTATTGCTTCAGCTTCGAGCTAGAGCCAATAAAAGTAATCATCGTTCAGTGGGTGTTGGAGACATTAACATTCATGATGTTACTGAAGATCAAGCTGTAGGTAAAAAAAAATCTAGTCGATTCATTCCTTCCTACTATAGACGTAGAGCATATTCCTTGACGTCCGATGATGAAAACAGTGCAACTCTTTTACCAAGTTCAGATCTTACTTCTCCCATTCTTGCTCAGCGTCTTAATGCAGAATTTCAGAAAAAAACATCAGCTATTGATGAATATCCCTGTAGGCATGTGGATGTAGCAACTGATATGATTGGTATTGAAACACAAATTCAGATATCCCCTATGTCTTCTGTATATAAACGAGATGTTAGTATACATTATATCCCTGAACTTAGATCAATAGCTTCAGGTGAAGAGTGCCTTACCTGCAAACCACTTATGGTTTCTCAAAATAAAGATGCTGAAGTTGGTACCACATCATCAAAGCAAGCAGGGAGGAAGTTGTGGCCTTCGCATACATATGATAAAATTAAATCATTACAATTTCATAGCTGTGATCAAGTTTCAATTCCCAGTGCACAAACTGACATATTATACCAGGAAAAGTTTCAGAGACAGACAAAGAATCAATCTGTAAATACAGATCCATTAGATATGTATTTAGAAGAATCATGTGTACAGAAGAAAGAAACAGAATATTCTGGACTGGATGCACTGGACATGCTGAATGCTACTCGACCTAAGGTTGCAGTCATGGATGCAAATGTTGGAGATGATCGTGTAAATGATGTTATATGCTATTCTTGTAAAATGAAAAGAAAGAAATCGCCTTTAAAGACATCACAAGTGTCAGACGATGAAGACGCCTTTCTAAGTGATTTCTTAGATAGTACTGCCATAGATTTTGATGAGCCATTTCGCAAATGCAAACCACCTTATACAAAAGATATAGGAGTTGGTGATTTTACCATTTTTGATGATGTGCCTGAAAATCGAAGACCTACAAAATATGTTGCTGTACAATGTGATGTTGGTGGTGTTCCATGCATAGGAATGAGATCACCTATTTTAGAAGTTCAAGAATGCAAAATTTCACTTAGTCCAGAAATAACACTTTCAAAATCAGGTGTAAGACTTTGTGATAAATGTCAGAGAGCAATACAAGAAGCTACTAGTTATAAAAAACACTCATGTTCTCCTGTTGCAACATTCATCCCTAGAATCAGTATGACTAATACATGTAATGCTGAAGATGTTGTGGGGATGGTCATTTTAAATTCAACTACTGAAAAATTAGACAATAAAGACTGTAAACAACCTCAAAACTATTTTCAAAATCAGGTATCTAGTTTCAGCAGTTCTGATTCAAGTTCAGAACAGAGGACATCTCCACCAGACTTTGAAGAATGGACACCAAGGACCAGAATAAATAGGTAAACAGGTTAATAGAGTAAAATAGTTTTAAAATTTTGATTAATGAATATATATTGTATAAGTTTTTATTACACAAGGCCATTTTTTAAAATATTTTAACTAAAAGTAATTAGCACCTCAGAAATATATCTTTTAATCTTGTTATGGGTTACCAACTCAACTGGACAAGCAATAGTGGCAAATAAATAAATAATAAAAAAAACTTATTTCAAAATGCAAGTAGTACACAAATTTGCCACTGTTTATAGACTATCATCATCAGCAAAAAATAAATAAATGATTTTGTTTAGTGAAACCTAAAACAAAATCATTACTCTGAAACATGGTACATGCCAATTTGTAATATTCTCAGCTGGGATAATTTGTTTTATTCTCATCTTGGATAATTTATCTTGTTTTAGAAAAGAGAAATATAGTCATTATAGAGGATTATTATTAATTAAATCTTTCATTACTTATTATATACAATATACATGATGTACTGTATCTATTCTTAGTAATGACATTATTTAGTTTTCAATTTTTGAAACATGTTTGAAACTTCGATGGCCCTTATTGTCCCATTTATCCAATTAAACTAGGTGGGTCCATGTTAAAGTGCATTTCAATTGAAATGCAATCATCCATATTGTAACTATTATAGAACTCTTTACTTCAGAGTAATTGCCAACTTAAACTTATAGAAATTTTTAATATTAAGGTTGAATAGTTGAAAATTATGTATAATTCAGAAGATTTTTTGAATTGCAGAATTTCCAGTTTAACCCACTAATTCCTCTATGGTTTAAATCTGGATACAGATAAATAGCAGTATTGTATACCAGCTTCTTAATTAAAGGGGAAAGCTAATAATGGCTGTTTGAATGTTATGAAAGCAAATCCAAAGACATAATGAGCTCATTAAAATTAATTCTCTACTTTGGGCATTTACTATATTTAATTAAAGGCATATATAGCACTAAATAAGATACAAGAATTCCATAAATACTCATAATTTATGTGGGTTCAATTTGTATATAAAAATTATAAAATAAATATGAACACTATATTAATATAATACTGAATTGATCCCATATAATAATTAAAAAAAGAAATGATACAGTTAACTTTAAGTGCAGTATAATCAATGTAGTCTAGTAATTTGGCAACATCAATTTATTAAAAGTGGCTATCACTTTCCAAAACTGTTACTAAGGGATGCATAGAAGCCTGATAGGCGTTGACTGGGCTAGCCAGGTGGCTAAAGTGTCTTGCTTGGCATTGCAAAGGTCGCGGGTTCGAATCCCACCTCAGGCTTGGATCAGAGTAAAATGCAAAAACTTTGGGAGGTGCATTATGGCCACAGAAGCTGATGCACCAACAACTAACAAAAAAAAAAAAGAAAAAAAGCCTGATAGGTGGTAATTTATATTATATAGTAGGTTATTAATGACAGTCTTCTAAATTTTTACTTTATACAGAGATATGTTTATCTTCTATAGAGATTGTTATACATTATTTTTATAATGTTAATGAGGGATGAATAAATATATAATAATAGTATTAAATAAATAATACTAATGAGGTGATGAGTATATTTTTACAAACAGTGTCACTGATATTCCTGTTATACAGTATAACTTTTTAGATTTTTAAAAACATACAAATATATTGGAAGAAATGCACAGGATTTGTAAATTGTACATAATATGAAATAGCATTAAAATTCTAAAAGCTTTAAACTTATATTAAGAATTTGATTTAATATGGGAATTTAATATTAAAATAATACAAGTAGATCCTTGTAGAGTTACTGAAAAATAAATACTAACTCAGTTAGCCCCAGGGGCCTAAATCTGGTGAGCATGGGCTTGGCACGCCCATGGTCCTGAACTGGATATCATCATTCTTCTCTTTCTTGGTGACTCCCTTCTACTTCTGATTTCTCTCTCTCTCTCTCTCTCTCTCTCTCTCTCTCTCTCTCTCTCTAGGTAACTCAATTTTTTTTGGCCAGTGCAGCATAAGCCTCAGGCTTCCTTGCACCATGTGGCTTATAATAATAGTAAAAGTCAACCAGATTGAAGAATCATTAACTGATAAAGACTAAGCAATGCTGGGAATCAATACTGGATATTGAGCTTATGATCTTTAAATGGCTGGCCATTAATGCTAATAATGTTTTATTTAGTTATCTAATTAGTTATCATAATTTATTGGTTTTTGAAATTGATTAAAAAATAAACTTTGATAAAAATATAATAAAAAGTACATTTGCATAAACATTTTTTGAAAAGCAAAGAAAAGAATTCCCTTATATAATTCATATGGTTGTGAATAGGACAAGTAGTAGTGGCTATAAATAAAATGTAGAATGAATAATAATACAGAATCTCAAAAGGAAAAGATTAACTGCCATTGGATCATATGATGCATAACTGCTAGTCACATTCGGATGTTACAGATACCACCAAAAACGTCAAGACCATGAAATTTTTTTTTCTACTTTGGCTTATGGCTTTTATTCAGTTCTTGGTATATGTGAAAAGGAACAGTCACGTAAACAATAAAGAACAGTCATATTATAATAATGATAAACAAAAAGCAAATTGTACAACAATACACTTACAGAAGTAAATAAAATCATTTGTGATTCATACATTCATTCAAATTGAAAAGAAGAATAATAATGATGAAATATGCTGTTTGAATATTGCTGACCTCAACTGCTTTGATAATTTTAATGAGTTACATATTAGAGATATTAGGAATAAAGAAATATCCATAATAATACAACCAACAAGAGCAATGTTGAATAATAGCAATAGGGGAAAAAAATCAATATTAGTTTAACATTATAGAAGTAAAATTTAGCATTATTTGGAAATATTTATATTTGAATGACAGATTTGAGAAAGGTAGATGTCTCCTGTTGAAAAATAGTTTTTCTGATTTTTAAAGATAACTTATGAAAATTTTCACAAATTATTATGAGTTATGGGCTATTGTATAATTGCTTTATCAGGAAAGCGTATAAATATCATCAAAGCTGACGTTCATATAATATTCTAATATGAGCAATCTGGAAGATTTATAAATGGCAAGAATTAAGACATTGCATTTGGTGGTCAGAACACAATTAAACAGGGGAAAAAAAAGTTTGAGATTAATCAGGTTATGCTACTTCAACAAGATATAAAGAGATTATTTGGCTCTGCAGAGAAATAGCAGATGGAGTTTAAAAAAGGAAAATATAAGGTTTTTGCATCTAGATAGTAGTAATCCTATAGTGATATACTGCTTAGGTAGCAACAAACTGAAAATACCTAGTTGATGATGATGAAAAGGACTTTGGAAGAATTATTAAATTTTTTAAATGTTCACTGAACAATGTATGCAGGCTATTAGGATAGCCTGTGGGGTTCTGTCAATGATGCAGAACTTTCAAGTAGTGATAGAGGTGATTATTACATTATATAACAATGGTCTGGCCACATCCTGAATACTGCATGCACTCTTGGAAACACCATTTCAGGAAAGATGTGGACTTGTTGGAGAGGGTACAGAGAGTGACAAGGTTGATTAAGGGCACAAAGCAGGTACATTTATCAACAAAGACTATTTTTTATAAGTTATAGCTTTTTGAAATGAACAATTGCAGGTTTATTGATGTGTTTAAGGCTTTAAAAGGATTGAGTGTATTCAATTCCAAGGGAATTATAACATATTATTCTTTTAATTTACACAAGGGGGACATACATTTAAATGAGAGGGGATAATTATAGAATAGATAACCAAAAATTTTCATTTAATTAAAGAGTAATTTTTACCGTTGGAATAAATTCCAACCTATTATTGTGGATGTTGGAAATTTATCTAAAGAGGAATTGGACAAATTTGATCAGCTTGAAGTGCTAGTCAAGACATCAAAGGCTGATATTGTTGGGATATCAGAGAAATGGTGTCACACAGACATAAGCAGTGCAGAATTGGAATTTGGGGAGTACAATGTGTACAGAAAGGATAGACAGGAGGGGTTATGCTGTTAGTTAAGAAACACGTAAAATCTAAGGAAGTGCATCCAATTAATGTTGGTGGACAATGCAATGTTGAGTCTGTTTGGTGTGACATAAGCACTGGGAAAGGAAAAATGAGAGTAGGTGTGTGTTATAGGCCTAATGAATCTGATGAGTATAATGAGCAGTTGTGCAGAGAAATAGTGGGCTGGTAAATCAGAGTGTCTTATAATGGGAAAATTTTAATTCCCCAGAGATTAACTGGA